>NC_071408.1:10668137-11918137 GCF_017976375.1 Cuculus canorus
AAAAGAATTCAGAAACGATAGTACTAAAGTCACTGATTTTTGATTCCTATGGTCTTGAAAGAGTGAAAAGTTCTCTTTGAATTTACAAAAAATCCATTTAACAGATACGACTAGTACACATTAGCAAGCAAGTGGAATGAATGCACTCAGATTTTATTTTACAAGTACTTGTGCTTGACAAATGTGATTTTTTTTTTAAAGAAAAGTTTTCTTCGAATATGGGCTGGGTAGGTTGCTGCCAGGTTGCTCTGGTTTTATACATAGTTTCTCTAAATTTGTTCTTAATACCACACAATTTGTTGAAGCCTTCAGTTCCATTAATTAGACACCATAAAATAACATGTTTTGTTAACATTCAGGAAATGACATCAAGTCTTTTGTTCTTTTTTTTTGGCTCAATAGATTTTTAAATGTATGATTATCATAACCTAATATTGTCTTTGTCTTCACTGCAGTGGATTTCCGATCAAACTTTTCCCCTTCTTTTAATACTTTAGGGAATTTTCAAACGTCGGGATGTTTGGCTGTAATGCCCCATGATTTGTTCTCCCTGAAAGAAATCATAGTGACAATTTATTAAACTACAGAGCAACCTGGCTTTTCGGGGTCTGCAATTCTATTTCGTGTTTAATATACCTAGCATTAAATCTTGATTCATTTCATCATATTATTTAGGTTATATTTGTCATGCAATTACTTGAGCTGCTAGTTTTCAGGCTTTTTCAGAAGTCTAAGGCAGGGTTTCGATATCAAATCAGTGGGGCATTACTTTGCATGTTCAAAAAAGGGGGTTAAAACACTAAAATCTAAATTGCACCAGCAGTAGCATATACACTGAATATGAAGAAACTGAAAACCTAAGAAGGAACTGTATTTGAAAATATTTAAAAGGTCGTGTTTCCGTGTTTAGTATCAATTGTTCACAGGTACTGTAAAAGCAGACAGACGCACTGGTACATGTAGACTTTAAATTAGGAAAAAAAAAAAAAGAAACTGATGGGAAATAAAACTCTTTAGATTCAAAATGGTTTATTCACACAAATTTAATAGGATATATCACAATTGTTTGGTCCATAAATATTTAGGGGAAATAGTTTCTATACAATGCATTTTTCAATAAACAAAGAAACATGGACAATTTTGCTAGACCACTTACTGTACTATAAACACGAAGCTCAATATATAAGATTATTGGATTTATCAACTATATCTGAAAGAGTGCACAACTGCTTTCTATGACATGTTTGTCCCCTCTAACAGGATACACCATAAAAAGAGTTTCAGAAATAAGAGGTAAAACAGTACAAAACTAGTGAGGTGTCAAAAGGGCTTAAAACAGTTAATTTAACAAACAACACATATATCCTGATTTTCCACAAACTTACTCCCAAGGTATATCATAAGGCACATAGTAGAACTGAGTTTTAATTAGTCTACTTAATAAAGTAGATCTCTAGTACCATATATTGTTCTGTCAAAGAACAAATTTTATAAGTATCAATATTTTTACCTGTAAAAGTGTATTAATAAAGATCTCAGCCTTACCAAGGTCGTTTGGTCTGGTTAGTGGTAAATGCCCATAAGGTAATAGAAATAGGAAAAGTCAAGATTTAATATCCATAGAAGATGATAACCATACTTGCTAAATATATAATGGCAAACACACCTTTCTTCTATTACAGTGTTAACATCTCTTCCATCATCTTTTTTTAAAAATAAGCTACTTTTCTGTGCTAATTTTCTAAAAACCCTGAGCAAAAATTACAATAATGCACTTTAATGTGGGCAGTGAACTGTCAATATGTAACCACACATTTATACAGCCAAAAAGGACACCTTTAAAATATATTAAATAGCCACTTTGACCACCAAAAAAGAGATTTGATGGTGTCTAAAAAGTGGGGTATATGTGCAAAGTTATTCTTAACAATCCACTAAAAGCAAGACATAGATCTTGACTGGTTTTTGTTCAGTTTTGTTTCTGAGACTCTCCACAATCTAATTGGTGTTCAACTACAATAAAAGGATACAAATGAACATTCACCACTGCCCAGACCATTCAGACTTTTAGCTTAAATAAAATTAAAAAAAGAAAGATCACTATTGTAAACTAAGAATGTATTCAGATCAGCATCCACAAGGCTTCTGAGTTTATCTGCTTTAAAATTATTCACTGCCAATTCCTGTTTTTTTAAGAATTTTTGCTAACAATTTTTCCTTTATACAAAGTTTAAAAAGTTAAAGTATATGTTAGAGATATTAATGAAATAAAGATTTTGATTTCATGTGTTAAACAAAGTGTCTGATACAATCTCCGGAAACATCTAAAATAAATTCAAAATAGTAATGAATAAATTGTACTGAAATAATTTTCCTTAAACATCTTAACAAATTATATTTCACTTATTTCCATTTTCCCTGAAAGAAAAGTATGATTTCTCAAAGACTCGTTTTAGCAGTACTCATACGTCTTCCTGGAAATTACTTTTGTGCTTACTAGAAGTAGCTGGACAGATTTAGTGGTACGGCAACAAGGCCACGTAGCAAACTGCATTTATTTTTTTTTATTCCAAATCCAAGCTGCTTGACAGACAAAAATGAAAAACCCTCCTTATGTGATACTTCAGATCAACAGGACTCCTCACTTGAGTTGTTATTCTGCTGCTATAACTTTGATAATATCCTTATAGGAGTGAGCTCATTCTGGAGAGTGCTTTCCGGATGTTGCCTCCTGAAAGTGCAGGACACAAATTTGGAGACCAACAACTTGATCCTGCCATCCTCACCCATTCGCACTCTCATCACTGGGTCTCTCTCTCTCCAAGCCCTCCATCCAAGCACAGCTTTCAGTGGTGGCCAAGGATGTCCCAGCAGAGGACAGAGGAGTGTTTAGCTATCCCAGTGAGAATCCCCAGTGCTTAGGGAGGATGGATCAGGTTTGTGACTAATGCATTAGAAAAAAGCACTGGCACTTCCAGTCTGACTATTTCAGTGATCAGTTTGATTCATTTTGTATTTATTTTTCAACATTAAAAAAAAAAAATCATACAAATCTTTTAGATGCATTATAAAAATAAAATTAAATTTGGGGTTCTTAAATGCTGTAAATAAATATACAGTTCTGAAACATTTTTTGGCTATAATTAAGCTGATTTTTTCTAGTTATCAAAGAGGGAAAAGAACCTTTTATTTTTCTTTTATGGTGGTAATCATTTTTTTCAAGGTTCTGGAAATAAGTAACATACAATTTTAAGAGGCACTTATTAGAATGATTTATAACCTTCTCTTCAGTTATTTGAAAACTGAATGATTACTTTTAAAAATTTGTGCACAATTTATCAACAATAAATGTTCATTTATTATAGCAACATATTACTTCAAACTCATTTGCCAAGTGGCTGCAGATGCTACACATCAAACTGTTTATTTTCCCAAATATTTTGTGGGTTTGTTATTTTTTTAAAAAAGGCTTGAAAATAATAAAAATAATAATTATTATAATAATAATAAAGAAGAAGAGTAGGAATTAAAAAAAAAAAAGCAAACACAAAATTGAAATGTTAGAAAAGGTTCGTTAAGGTAGTTTGTGAGGGGCTCCCGGATTCGTGGCTGTCCAAGTTAGAGGTCACTGATGTCACTACAGTGATAGTGGGATTGGTCAGGTCTGTTAAAGTGGTCGCAGTGCCGGGTGGAGTGAGTGCGCCGCTGTCTGCTGAGGGCGGTGCCGGTAGTGAGGTGCCATCAGCTTTATCGACACCCCCATTCTCCTGCCGCAAAAGGTTCCTTCTGAATTTGGCTCTTGCGTTTTGAAACCAAACCTGCAAACCAATCCCAATTGATTTCTTTACCGATGCTTGTTTTGTTTTGCTTCGCTTATTTTTGTCTTTGTTCTTGCTTTTAAATCATTTATTTGGTGTCTGGTTTTGCATGGCAAATCAACTAAGTCATTCTACAGCTTCACTTGCTAGTGGTGGTACTGACTCTTTCATAAGCGGGGCCCTGCGTACAAAGCCCAGTGCTATGGGTGCTCACTGGAATGCTGCAAACCAGTGTGCAGACCTCATAGAGCAGCCTTAAGAGAAATCTGCTTGCTCACTCACCCAAGAAAAGCAACTTTCTTGATTGTCATGTAGTGTACACTTGGGTTGAGTAGGTTTGAGGGCAAGAGACTTGGTAAAGATCGAGGCGACGGGTGAATAAGCAGATTTTTGCCAAGGCTGAAAGTATGTCTTGATCATTTTAAAAGACTGAAGAGGAAGGAGCAGTAATTACACCATCCCTATCATAAGGATTGTTGATATGGGTCACCCTAGCCTTTCTGTTCTGCAAGGTTTACTAAAAATGTTTTAGATGACATGTAACACGGACAAGGAATTGCTCCTAATAGATTATCCTACTACCTCGATTGCTGCCCTTCTTTGGCACACCTCGCTTCAACTTCACTGAACTAGCACACACCATGTAGGGATTTTTTTTAATGTAATATGCTAGGCTGTCCTTCACAGGGAAGTCACTTTTATTCTATAGGCCCTTAATAATAATTGTTGTCTAACAGGCATTGAAGCAGGGAGCCAGCTGGTCTTGGAGGATCATATTGTTCAAAGCTTGCTTCCTACGTATCAGGGGATCTGCTTACTGAGGGCAACGCTAACTACTTCAGGGGAGCCCAAAGGCTTCACCCAGTGTGTATTGGATGAATAGATTTGCTACCTGTACACTTAATAACATCACCACAGAGAGACTACACTTCCCAGCATATCTGCTGGGTTGGTAGACTCTGGAGACAGTTTCCTCATGTTGAGCATGCAATAACTAACAAATCACATTTTAGTATTTGGCTGCCTTGGGGTGGTAGGGCATACATTCAACACTCCTGCCATATAATACGGCACCCCTCTGTACACCCACTAGGGACACACCTAGCAAAAGTATCTCTACATATATCGCTGCTGTTACACATAAGGGAAATGCTATTGACTGGCAGGGGTAGGGGAAAAGTCTGTCAAGAATGTGAAGTGCCTTCTTACCTGCAGAACTCTCTTGGTCAGGCCCGTTTTCTGGGCAAGCTGCTTGAGGTCCTTGGCATCTGGGTTGTGGTTGATAGCAAAGTAGGACTTCATGGTACGAAGCTGGTGGTGTTTGAAGGAGGTGCGCATGCGTTTTGTTTTCTGGGATGGGGGATAAGGCTGCTGGTCTCTGTCCAGATGATCTGCCTCATTCTCGTTACAACCTGTTCAATAAACAAAATGAAACAAGGAGTTAGTGGCCATGCAACATGTAGGACAAATGAATCAAGGTAAAAACCTTGAGTCACATACTGTGTGGAAGGAAAGAAACAAGAAAGAAAAGAAGGAAGCGCTAAGACAGTGTAAGGATAAGTACACATGCGGTAATTAAACGAGACAAAAAAAGATCCAGAAGATGACGTTTTCCTATCCTTAAAAGATGTGATGTCCCCTGGGCCTGTACATACTAAGAGCAGACTTAGAAAGTTCTCTGTCCTTTGGCATTTATTTTCAAACAACTTTTTTCCCTGAGGTGATGGTTTTGCTTTGGGCATTCAGAGAGTCATTTGAAATCTCATTCAGATTTTGAAATCTTGCTCATTGAAAAAATCTTGTTTTGAGAGAAGAAGAAAGGTCAAACCAGCTCTTTGAACATTCCTGTGCTTTTCCCCCAAATCACAAGCACCTCTGAAAAGAGATGTACAGCAGGAAAGTTTGTTTGGACAGTTAATCGAAAAGGCATAAAATCTGGAGTTTTTCACTGACAAAATAAATGCTTTTGGACTTTACCTGAGAATTCATGTGAGCTGCTCAAAGACCTTCGTCCGTAAAACAAATCTAGAAAGCAGTTGCATCAACACTTCATTCAGTCTCTCAAACTCAAACCCAATCATCAGTAGCTCTTAGTTGGTACTGATTTAGGATGTTTCTATAAGCAATGCACTAGTGGCTCAAAACTTTAAGAGAGTTTCCCTTCTTTCCCTGATTCAGGATTTTCAAAGTGTCTGTGAAAGGTGAATTTTTTGCAGACTATACTTTCATGGGCGTGAATTGTATGCACAAGTTACAGCTGCTCAGAGACTGTGGCATTATTTCGTATTGGGAAAAGGAATGACAGTATTGGCAAAAAAGTAAGAAAAACATCTATATTTTTCTTTTTGGCTTAAAAAACAATTGGGTTACCAATTTATAGGATCCCATTTTATAAAGATAGCTCAGTCAGCCAGCAGATAATTAATGGTGTCATCATAGTAGGGAAAATTAATTAAAGAACAGCTAATTAAAAATGCTTCAGAACATCTGTAAACTAGACCAAGTTTCATTAGTTGGTCATTTGAATTTTTTAACTGCTTTACAGTAGTTATTTACTAGGCCTAGTTTGTCCCTATTTCTTAAAAAAAAAACAATAAAGAGAGGGAAGGAGAAAGAGCGAAAGCACACGACACAGAGAGACTGATGTTGACAGTGCTAAAAACAGAGGCAAAGCAACTTGAAACCAGAGGAAAATAAAAAGCTTCTTGAAGATCTTTTCTCTTTTGAATTACAAGACAAGTCTACAAGAACAGATGCTGGTAAGACAACTCTTTGACAGAAAATCAGGTGAATATTTAATTATAGCTAGATTTTCTTCCAGTCTTAGTATGAAGTGTATTCGCACTTTCAAACAAAGTACACTGACACTTCTGAAAACTCAAGGAGTTGAAAGTTGCCTTGAAAACAATTTCACACCAGATTTGGATTGTATTTACTACTTGTTTTCACAAGCAATCACACTGCCTTCAGTCAAACTATGTGGGCCATAACTTACGAGCTGACATAAATCAGAGTACCAGAATTTAGTCCCCGGGTTTGACTTCAGACAGTTGCAAGCTGTTTGTGTTGTTTTCCTTGGGTCACTCAGGTTTACAGCAGCACCACAAACTTCCTTGGGCTCCTCTGTCCTGCTTACTGCTTTTGTTTTGGTGAACTACTTTTTTGTCTGCATCTACTTTATTTTGGCTTTTATTTTCAAGAGAAAATGGGAAAAGGGGCCCAAGCATCCTCAGACAATCCTAATTTATCCAATTATTAGCTCACTCTCTGTGTTACGTGAGTGACACAGGGTTAGGTTGGCCATATCATAGGTTAGAGTTGTACACTATCACCTGGAGAACTAAGAGGGGAGGCAAAAAACTGGGCAAGACACTATTTCTCATTCCTATGCAGCAGGATAGGGTGGTTGTTTAATTTTGCTTTGGAAAGAGCTAGAAGACTTTTTATTGCTGAGAATTCTTCAAATGAACTCTTCATAGTTTTTCACACACACACATATGTATAAAGTGAGATAAAGTACACAGCGCTTTGAGCAACAGTTGTGTAAAATATTTTCCTGGGGAAATCTTCTTCACCATGTCATTTCTATATCCTGTGGGCTGTAAGTCAACAAGGCTTCCCTCAAAATACATATTAATTCTATGATATAAGAGGTAATATAGAAAAAGCCTTGAATGTTTTAAGTACTTTTGAATAGTTTCTTCCATTTTTCACATTAAGTCCAGACAGCTTGCAACTATGAATGGCTTCTACCTCATAACATTTTGAGTTATTTATTGTTGCGTTTCCACTTTACAACCGAGGAGCTGAGAAGCAGAAATTAGACTACTAAACAACATGCAGAATAGAAAAGCTGTTGCAGATCAGGCAGCAGAATGTGATTTTCCATCCCTGCCCTATGCTCAGCTCCTCCGAAATAAAACGTGCACACAGCCCTCACAGAGGTACTGCCGGATCCCTGGTGAAAACCTGTATTTTTATGCTTAGCTTGGTGAAGTTTTTTGTCTTAATCCGTTAGTGCAGCGTTTCGTTTTGAAACGTGCGATTCCTGTTCCCTGATGGCTTGCACGGGCATGGCTTTGGGTGGGACACTGCCTTGCTTTGCTGGGGCGCTTCAGCTCGCGGTTAGCACCGAGCGACATCAGCAAACTTTTGGTGTCCCTTAGAAGCTGCCTGCTCGGAGCGCTGCTCCCGTCTCGCTGTGCAGGCGAGGTGCGGGTCAGGACTGCGAGCCGGGAGGGGAGAACCGCGCCCCTCCGAGCACCCCGCGAAACAGGAGCGCAGCGAATGCCCTGGAGAAAGGGCCCTGTGCGGGGTGAGATGAGATCCTACCCGTGTCCCGCTCCTCCCTCTGAAGGTGGCAGTCATGTGTCCAGCATTTCATCTTTTGTGGACCGGTTGCCCTTTGTAAATGGTTACGTGCGAGAGCGGTCACTGAATCACAGGACGGGAAACGAAAAAAAAAAAAAAGCCTATCGGAAAGCGGCTGGCAATTATTTAGAGATTTTTGTTCGAGAAGTGATTTCACTTATTGCATCTCACTTCGTAACTGTCAGAGGTTCGTTTTCCTCCCCTGGCTCCGGAGCGCAGGGGATTTTGCCCGGGTTGCGCAGCTTGGCTGCAAACTGTCTTTTCTCGAGACCGCGTGTCGGCCCTGGGCACGGCTGGGTAATGCTTTGCTAAAAAATCACGGCCCTAACAGATCCAATTTCTCAGCCATCCAAACTGAGTCCAGAGCATCAGATTAGAGCTGCTTGGGGTTTTGTGGGTTTTTTTGTTTTCCCTTTCTGTTGCCCGGATGATCTCAGCGAGCTCTCTCCTCGACGGCCACTGCTCTTTACTCTCACGTGGAGCCGGAGGCGCACCTCGCGTGCCCCGTTGTTGTAAAGGAGGAGAGCTTGAAGTCTGGCACGTGAAAAACCCTGGCAGCCTTGGCAAACAACGTCCTGACCTGAAGTTTAAGCAGTGTTTTACCATATCTACAACTTTTTATCCTTCCCTAAGTTCTGGCCCTAATTCTAACGGCAATTTTTCCCTCTAAATGTTTCCGCTGAGGGGTCTGGGTTATCCGGATGAGGATCGAGAGCGCGGAGCGCACGGGGAAAGCCCCGCTCCGGGCCAGGACCGAGAGGGTCCGGGAGGCGCTGCAGGTTCCCTTTTCTTTAGCAGCTTTCAGGATTGATTGGAAGCCGCTCCATAGCCAGGGATTCCAATGTCATCTTCAATTAACAGGGAACAATTAGCGCAGTGATTACCCTGGCTCCAAGGTCTACGCATCAGAGGAGATGAAACAGCCTCGCACAGCTCCCCGGTTCCCAGCTGAAGCCGCTCCGCAAGCGGCCCCAGAGGAGGTGCCGGGGGGGCGGGGAGGCTTCCCTGCGAATCCCAGTGGCGGCGGGTTCAACTTGGGTGGAGGGGAGAGAGCTGCAAGCCCAAATCGGAGCTCTTCTGCGTTTGTTGGAAGGAGAAGCCCTGATCCCTCTCGCGGCTCCCCGCTCCCGGAACGGCTCCCACTTCGCGGGATGCACCGTGCGCGGCTCTCGCTTCCCAAGCCCTTCTCTCCTTCTTATCGCCCGTGGGGAGCTTGAGTTTCGCTAAAATAATTTTCAGAATCGAGAGCTTGTTAATTCGGGTTTACTCTTACTGCTTTCATCTCCAGTCTCATGAAGAGCAGCCTAAACTTCTTGATCATACCTGAAACTCCTTCACCTCTGGCCCCTGACGCTGTGTGTCTGCGCACGGTTCGGCACCGACTGGAATTGGGGAAGAAATTTAATACAGGGCAACACTTGTTCCTTCCTTATGGTTGAAAGAGGAGAAACTGTTCTCCTTAATTACTTTTGTTAGGGCTTAGTTACGGGGAACAACATTTATTCGTTGGCCTCTTGTCCGGTTTGATCGTTTATGTGCCGGTAAAACAGGATTATTCAGCCTGAAGAATCTATTTCTATAAATTGAATATCTATATCAAGTTATGTGCATACTGCATTGGCATTGTAGGAGCCATATACTATGAATTTTATTGCATTTTTCGTTCCTATCCATTTGGTTACTTCTAATTTGTGGCCTAACTGGTGAAGCGCCTTTTGCTAATAAAAAACAAATAACGATAACACTGAGGTGCTTACAGAGAAAGAGCGTTGTGGGTTTGGGGTTGTGATTTTTTTTTTCTTTTCCTTTTTTCTTGTCTTTACCCTGGGAAGTGGCTAAATTTGGGTTTGACATTAATAGGCAAAGACAGCCTTTGAGAAGGGCTGCTGTTAGCTTTCCTGCAGCCCCCCCAGCCCTCAGAGGGCTGTTTGTTTGATTTTCCAATGGTTAAGCAAGACTCGGCCTGGCTGTTACCCACGCTCTGCCTAGCTCAGGGGAAGCCCGAAACGCTCTTTTCAGAGGAGCGGGAGGAGGGAGCTTCGGCATGTGTTTCCCACCTGAGTTGTAGCTGACGATGTCCACTCCCAAGGCAGGGCTCTTTCTTTTCCTGGGCCTCCCCTTCTGGACCGTGCCGGTGCCGTTGAAGTAAGGCAGGGCCAGCCCTCCGCTCTTGGCAGCCAGCTCGGTGTAGCTCAGCTGAGGGGGATATTCTCCTTGCAAAAGGGACTCGAAGTGGGCCCTGCAGTAAACCAGGTTGTCCTTCATGCCGAAGTGATCGCCTGTGGTCAGAGTCTTGTTGCAGGTGGTGCAGGTGAAGCAGCTCAGGTGATAAACCGACTCCCTGGCTCTCATGACCATTTCAGAGGCTGAGATCCCAAGGTGGCAGCGGGCACATCTCTGCACGGAGAACCTTCTGAAGGAAACGGAAAAGTGGGCATCAACTGGAAAGGTAAAGGCAGACCTTGCCCCGGTGCCGCCCGCGGGCAGAGAGCCGGTCCCCGCCGGAGAGGGACGACCGCGGCTCCCGAGCTGTGACCGTTCGCTCGGGGCGCTGGGCGAGCACAAGCCCCGCCGCCCGTGCGCGTGGAGGAAGGGGACGGGGCGGGGGATCAGTCCCTGCTCTCCTGTTCGGAGCCCGCGGGAGCCGGGAAGGGCGGGAGGCACGGGGAGCGCAGCCAGGCCGCCCGGCGCCTCCGGGCTGGGAGGGAGAGCCGAGGTCCGCTCCCTCTGCTGCGTGTGCCCCGTCCGCTGTCCGTCCCCTCGGTTTTTAAACGTGCGAGGCTTTTCGGAGGGGACACGTTTACGGGATTAAGGAATCGCTGACTGCGAAAAGCTACCTCTGAAAGCCCATGCGGAGAAAAGAGCGTTTCGGCTCGCAATACCTTGTGAGGGAACGTGCTTTGGAACCCATGGGGACTGATTGCTGTACCTGTAGTAATCCTCCTTGCAGTAAATACTGCCGTCCTTGGCAAAGCAGGTGAGTTCTGACTCCAAAGCCAGTTTACATTCACAGCACTTAAGACACCTGAGGTGCCATTGTTTGTCAACAGCCAGCAGGTAATATCTGTCTGAGATCTTCCCTCCACAACCAGCACACAAAGCAGGCTTCTCGGGGCTCATGGGGGGCATGTTCTGCAAAACAACCACACCACACGGGGATAAGACAGGGAGAGAAAGGCAGGCAGGCGGGGACGGGGTCCTGTGCGGGGCCCGGCGCTTGCACAGAGGCTGCTCTCCGGGAACGAACCGGCTGCTCCCGGCGGGGAGCTGGAGGGGGAACCGGGACCGTTCAGTTTTCGTGTTTATCCCATTAAAACTCTCCGAACGATCTAATGTCATTCCAATATGTGAAGGCGACTGATTAGGCCTCAGCAGGGAAAGCAGAGCCCATTCTTTTCGGAGGTCCCGAAGCTGAAGCTTGAGGCTTCCCTGGTGCTTTGGCGTTTTAATCTCAGAACGCCCCACAAGAACGGCGATTTAAAGGAGGAAAGTATCGGTTTTCTGCAGCAAAAGTTTATGGCAGAGGGTGCAGGCTCGCACCCATTTTCTGGTAAATTTGCAGGCATGCTTAAACCAGCCCAAACCCCGTCTCCAGAGGAAAATAGGCCGTTTAAAACAGAAGTAAGAGAAAGGAGACAGGTGAACAGTGTAAAGACCAGTGAGCACTAACGCTGAGCACCCCGGGCAGGGACGCGGACAGAAGGGTGGCATAGGCTGGTTTCAGCTAAAACTAGCTTCTCTTCATCAGCAAACTTCTGCAAGTTCTCATTAATCTGCTCCCCACGAGGAGTGTCTCTCGGGACAAAGGGAGACGGAGGGACGGCGGAGACAAAAGCTCTGCCGTGAAACATGGGGCAGCGTTTGCTGATAAAGTAACCGGGGGAGGAGGGGGAAATCCTGAACATCTCACTCTAAAGTCGCAACTGTTTTAAAGTGGCGATTCACTTTCCAATCTGAAGTTGTGTTCCTCGCTCCCCCTTTTTTTTTTTCAGCAATTGAAAAGGCGAGTTGAATTTACATTGCAAATCCTCATCTAACAAAGCAGGAGTTTATTTAAGAGAAAGGGAAAGGACTCTGTGGCTCAAAGCCTTAAAGCAGTTTTCCAGGCCGTTACTTTCTGTGCAGAACTTTTCGCGCGATCGGCGGAAGCCCTACAAGTTGGAGAAAGGGAGATCTCGCTCTGCACAAAACACAGCTTGACACTCCGTTTCTCCGCCACCCATTAGTGCATTTGTGAAGATTTTGGTCCTTCGGCTAATAATAGAGAAGTTACTGCTCAGCTAAGTAGTCAGCGAGCATAACGTGCAGAGAGAGCAGTGCCTCTTTGTATCAATCCAACCCTTCAAACAAAAAAAGGGTTACGAAAATAAGCAGCCGCGGTTTGCGGTTTAATTTAGAAGGTGCCAGGAGTGCAAACAAAGTAAAGTGCACCTCCGAAACTTCAGCGGCAGCCGGGACGGGACAGGCAGAGCGGCCACAGCGAGCCGAGCAGAGGCAAAGGCTGACTCTCTGCAAGGGCTGGATTTAAATCCTAATCCCGTTAGGATTTAAAATATTTACACCCCCCCCCCCCCCCTTACTCGAGAGAGCACGGGCAACGATATAGATTAGACAAACGTATGCCTGGCCAGCACAGCACCCAGCATAATGGGTGGGTTTGCAGGGAGCCTCGGAAGGGGCTCTACAAGCAAGGGGTGGCAGGGAAAGGGCAGGGGGAAGCTGCGTCTTTCTCTCCCTTAAAGCCAGGTTCTGTCCTGCTGCAGGTCCATGCTTGAAAGGATTCCCTTTCAAAGAGTTCCAGCTCCTTTCTTACCGTTTCTCGGCCGTTCATCTGTCCCCCTTTGGCCAGGCGGGACTCGGTCTTGGATCGCCTCTCCATCTCCTCCATGATTCCTTGGATATGGCCTCCAGAGATCCCGTGGAAAAGCATGGCTGGGGGACGGAAAGGACAAGTATTTTCTTCTGCTCTGCACCCCACTATTTCCATATACAGACCCCAGAGTCTTTAGATCATCCAAAATGTTTACAGCGAGGCGCACAGCGCAGGGAGGGAGGTTGCAATAGAAGCGTCTCTTTGCCAAGCACCGAGGGCTTCCTGAAGATGTGCAGAAAACAAACAAGGGGGAGAAAATGTAATAATAATTAATTAAAAAAAAATAATAAAAGCAAGCTAAAGGATCTGTTACTGTTCTGGAGAGCTGGGGCTCCTGACTGGAGAGACTTAGACCTGGGGCAGTAGAATCGGTCGGGAAAAGATATAGTTTTGAATACAAAGAAAGCAAAAAGAAGTGCTATTTTCAGCAGTCCCTGGTTGCTTTAAAGTTCCCAGTGCCTGTAGGTTGGATTTGGGACTGCTGCTTTCCGGAGCTCTGTCCAATTTGTTAAGAGACTAAAGCCAGCCCATTTTTGATAATTTAGTAGGAGGAGTTCTCTCCCTTGAGCTGCCACTGATTTTTATTCAGACAACAAAGACCTGTCATACTCCCCTCAACCCCTAGTGATGGGCAAGCAGTGACAAACCCCGCGGTCGGGGCTGGGGGTGGGGTGGGTTTATCACCTCCCCCAAAAGCGGAGTCCCGGGAACTGGCGGCGGCGGCGGCGCCTGCGAGGGGCGGCGTGGCCCGGGGGCCGCTGCTCCGCTCCCCGGTGCCTCGGGCCGGCCCCGCCGTGGGACGCAGAGAGGGAGGAGAAGCGCCGCGGAGGGACGGAGCGGGCAGAGCGCGCCACGGGACCGGTGGATGAGGGGGGACGGCGGGCTGGGGCTCCCGGGAAGGAGTGCGCAGCCGCCCGGGCAGCGCTTGCTTGGGCTCCGCGGCCGCCGTGGAGCATCCCCCCCCCGGGACCCCCGGCACCCCGCGGGCAGCCCCGAACCCCGGCGGGGGCTGCGAGCGACCTTTGTGTGCGGGGGACTGGATGATACATTCCTTCCTGGCTAATCTCGCCCTCTCTGCTCCCCCTCCCCTCCTTTTCCCCTTTTCCTACTTACTTTTCACACCGCTTTTCCTTGCCTTTCCCTGGAACAGCTGCCGCCTGTTTCCTGACACCTCGATCCCTACTGAAGGATCTTCCTGGCGGCAGCTCTGCACTCCCTGTTCCCTGGGGGACGCTCCACACCAAACCCGTGCGCGACTAGTGAAAGAAGTACCCCAGCCCCCACTTCCTTTCCACAGCATCCCAGAGACATCCTCAGGGGCTCCTCGAGTCACCTCTTCCATGTAACCCAAGATTCAGGCAGCCAGTTTCCTCCCTTCTCTTTCCCCCTAAGAAGCTAAAATTAATGCTATTTGCAGATTGACTGTTGCTACATTCCTCCGAGTGCCAGAATACAGCTCATAAAACACAATTTCACACAAAGATGAAGTCAATCAAGTGAAATAAGCCGGGATTTTTTTTCTCTGTTGGCACACTAGACCCTGGACAGCAGGGCTGCTATTTACTGTAAGTAATGTAATTAGCCCTTTTGGATGGAAATCAATGTGTTGTATGTGTGTGTGCGTTTTAATAAGAGTAATAGCTATAAAACTGAGGAGACTCAAAGGGGTAAGGGAATCTCCCTTCAAACGGGTAGATCCCTCTACAAGCCATGGTCTCCTGCACGGGGGAGAGAGAGAGAGAGAGAGAGAAAGAGAGAGAGAGAGAAAAAAGAGAAAGAGAGAGAGAAAGAGAGAGAGAAAGAGAAAGAGAGAAAGAGAGAGAGAAAGAGAGAGAGAAAGAGAGAGAGAAAGAGAGAGAGAAAGAGAGAGAAAGAGAGAGAGAGAAAGAAAGAAAGAAAGAAAGAAAGAAAGAGAGAAAGAAAGAGAGAAAGAGAGAAAGAAAGAAAGAGAGAGGGAGAGAAAGAAAGAGAGAAAGAGAGAGAGAAAGAGAGAAAGAGAAGAAAGAAAGAAAGAAAGAAAGAAAGAAAGAAAGAAAGAAAGAAAGAAAGAAAGGAAGGAAGGAAGGAAGGGAGGAGGGCGACGGAAGAAAAAAGGATGTGTGTAGGGAAGGAGGAGGGAGAAATAGGCTCTCCTTGGAGGAAACAAGTCAATTAGCACAACAAGCCATCGAGAAAAAAAATAAACAAGGTGATTGAGTCCGGGCTCCTGGAGCTGTTTGCTGGGATCCCCGTGCTCCCCGTCGTCCCACCACATGCCCCGACCTCCCCGGGGACGGGGGAGGGTCCCTCCATCTCCCCCGGGTCCCGACGCGGCAGGGGGAGCCTAGCGCTGCCGGGCCGAGACCCGGGGGGGCAGGACCCAGCGCCGGCGGGGGGCAGGAGGCAGCGAGGGCTCGTACCCCCCCGTACGAGCCCTCGCTGGGGCTCGGGCGGCTGCGGGAGCGGGTTAACCCCCCGCGGGAGAGCTCGCTCCCCGCATGCCCCGAGTCGCGGCCACTGGCGAGCGCCTGCTGGGCGAGGGGGCTGCAGCGGCTGCTGTCGGCAGAGGTGAACCAATCTCACCTGGAGACTATTTCCAATGATTGCCGTACAACCTTTGCACTCCACTGGCACGTTCAGGGTCTAGGTTTGTTGGGTTTGGGGTTTTTTTTTCCCCCTTTGAAGGAAATGTTCCTTTCTCCCCGTCCAGATATTTTGTCGGGGGTAACTCGCGCTGCTCCTGCTCTCCTGGGAACGGCCCGCGCGATCCATAGCGCCCGTCTGCCGGGCAGGATCTCTCGGGAGCGCCGCGGCCCCGCCGGGCTGAGGACGGACAAACTCGTCGCGCCCGCTGGGAAAAGAGGAGGGGGTGGCTGCTGCCTGGTCCCTGCCCTGCCTGGGGCCCCGCGGGTGCGGGCACCGCTCCCCCTTCACCTCCCCGACACGCTCTGCCCCGGGCTCACCGACAGCATCTGCAGGTGCAGCGGCAAAGCCTCGGTCCGAGCCGGAGACACCACAAATATTGTTTGTTAAATCCACGTCTCGACCTTAGCTCGACGGCGCCGTTAGGAATAATTGGGTAGAGTCATAACGAAACTCAGAAATGACTAAACCTCCTCCGGTTGGGCACACTTAATTAATTAGAGGGTCCTTTCTTTCTGCTCCATCAGGTACGGTTAAGGATACGCTACTGGCTGCTGCTGCTCCAGTAAAGGAGGCCAGGGCTTTCCAAGGCGTTTTCCGATTAACATCTTAATGTTGGCAGACCAATTCTTACCTGAAGGGACACTAAAAGTTTGTAGCTAGCATCAAACGTGACTTCTCCATTTCCAAAAGGCCTGTAGGAGATCAAGGTAAATCTATTTCAATGTTTCTGAGATCTCATCCCTGGCCGCAGATGGAACGGGGCTGCTCTGAGGCAGGCTGGCAGCGGGGGGCTGCCGCTGGAACAGGAGGGCTCCTATGCAGTGCTGCTGGTTTGCTCGGAGAGGGGAGAGAGAAGCTCGCAAAGAGCACGACAGGGCATCTAAAATCCAAATCTACCAGTATATCCCTTGGGGATCCATTTACATTAACACTTCGCCTCTGAACGCAGCTTCACAGTGCAAGGTGCTTTTATCTCCTTTCGCCGCAGCGTTTTGGGAAGGATATCTGATCTGCGGCATTCGGAATATTTTAGTAACGTGACAGGCGCTCTCGGGGTTTTCCCTTTCCGTAAGGCTGTGCCCCGGCTCCCCGAGATGATGAGGATGAGGGGAATTCATGGCTACAGGTAAATCGTTTGCCCTCCCGCTGTCCAGGGCAGGCTGCGGCTCTCCCCGAGGCTGACCCCTGGCCCGCAGCTCGCCGGAGCCGTTTCTACCTCCTTAATTAGCGGACTACAGCGTGCGGGCACTGATCCGCTCTGCCACGGAGCTCTTGTTCTCCCTGGCCACGGGCTACGAGCTAAAGCCTATCCCAGCGTGAACGAGCTCGTGCTCAATTCTGAGGATTTAGGACAAGGTCTACATGCAAATTAATAATTGACCAACAATAATTACAGGAAAAGGGAGTGTATCCAGGCGAGGGGTGGGGAGTTCTTTGAGCAGAAAGGTTCAGCCCCCGGGCCGGGAGCCGCACACCGTGCCCGGCAGGTACCGGGATCTGAGAGGCGTCCGAGCCTTTCCAGGGATTTAAAGCTCGTAGTGACAACGGCAGCAGGATCACCATCCCGTTGCCTGCGAGTCGGGTGTTGAAGCCAGGTCTATTTTTAAAGCCTAACTCCCTGTTTTCTTCTCCACGGGGCTGCGGTGGCGCAGGGTGCTATCAATGACCAGCCTCCTCTCTTGGTGCAGTCCGCGGCAAACCAGGATATCTGGACACAACGGATATCTGGGCAGAGTTACACCTCTCGGCGATGGCATCAGATGTAGCTGATGTTTGCAGCACTGACATGGGTTGCATTTATTTATTTATTTATTTATTTATTTATTTATTAAAAAAGGCCGACACGGTTTAAAATTTTACCCTCACAGTATTTTTCTTGCCTCGAGTCCTCTCGAGTGGACGGCAGAGCAAGTTTCGGATTATGGCGTTACAGAAATGGGGAAAGGGCTGCCTGGCAGCCCGGGTTGGGGCACCAGCGTCTTTTCCTCCCCAGCCAGGCTGCGCCGTGCCTGCCCCTGCGAGTATCACAAGCGCATCTTTAACCGTAAACATCATCGAATGAAAACCCACAAACCTCCAGCCTGATTGTACCTCCCGGTAATCTGAAAACGTGTAAATTAAGACACGTATTCATCGGCTTAAGGAGATGATATTTAAATAATAAACAATTAGGCGCTTGGCATAGTAATCCCAGACACGTATCTCCATATCTGAGCTCTGTGACTGACCACAAACAAGTGATCACATAGCCAAAAGAAAGCAAGAGAGGAAGATTATTGTCTAACACGAAACTGTTCACCGCCAAGGACCTCAGCATTGTTAGCTTCTTAGTTGTCTGATATTAACCTTAATGGTATTTGCACTCCGGTTGTAAATAATCCCTTGGAAATTATCATATTTTGATGCTTTTGCAAAGGACTCCCTTACAGTCTAGATTCACAGACAGGTGAAAAAAAGGCATTCTGTTAACGAAAAAAAAAAATTTAAAAAAAAGAAAGAAAAAAAAAAAAGGCTCCTTTCCTCCCTCCCTTTTCTATTGAGCTGAGTTGCTCAGTCTTCCCAGGCTGCTATTTTTCTAGATTAAAACACAAATGCACCAAATGTTGTCTGCGAATACACCTGGGAAAACAACCATTCTGTGTGGGTTTTTTTTTTTTAAAAAAAAAAAAGCAACAACCCACCACGCCGAAGAAACACCCCGCAAATGACATCCGTGAGCTCTAAATAGCTGCATTGCTAGTAAAGAGTCATGCAGGAGCTTACCTTGAGAGCTTAGAAGATTCTTCCAAAATTGTACCGTCCTTAATGAGTGATGAGGGATGGGTTTTGGATGGAGAAGAAACGCAATGATCTAGCCAGTAGATGGAGGTTGTTCCTTGTTTCTAGCAGAGGATCCCTATGTTAATTAAAATAAACAAGCTGCTTGGTGGAAAGATTTTTTTTCCCTCTCTTTCTCTCCCCCTCCTCCACATAGCCCCTAATATAGAATTGACGTGAATTTCTAACCTCTGACCTCTCACCAGCATCCACTTATTACCTGCCTTTTCTTTTCTGTTTGCTTCGAAATATTTTCCAAAACAAGATATATAAATAAAGAAGAAGAATGAATGAAAGCAAAAATAAATCCCACCTCTCAATTTTGGCTGGTTTGCTGGATTTTCTTGATTAGTTGTCTCAGCTCCTCAGTAATCAGGTGAGGTGTTAATGGGGAGCTGGTTGTAAATAAAACTAATAAAGCAAAGAACATATTAGGAAATTAAAAAAAGGCGAGAACCGAGAGGCTGCTAAAAATATTGTCGTGAGCTGAGCCTTTCCCCGTCATGTCTGGTTTTTTCGTTCTGTGGTTATTCACAGCTGAGCAGCAAACCCCGTGTTGTTGCCTTCTCTCCACATTTTTTTTTTTTCAAATCGCACTGATTCAGCCATGGGCTGCATCAAGCCTTCCCACTTTCAGAAAAAGCCTCTCAAATGGAGTCGCTAAACAGCAAACTTCAGCCTGATCTGATGTGATATGATATACGGATTCATGGAGCAACCTCGCTTTGCCAAACCCGATGAAACTGTGAGTTGTCATGCAATACTACGCAGTCAAACCTGGGATAATTGTAAAAGTGAACCCAATTTAACCCATTAGAATAAAATCAGATGCCAAGATGAATCGGAATCATTGCTTCTTAGGTGACAGTACTAATGACAATTGATCCACCGGCTCAAAACAATAGAGAGATATAGGGTCGGGAGCCACGTCTCCCCCTCGCAGCCCGCCTTCCTCCCGGGGGATGCTCGGCTCCGGCCGGGGGGCTGCTGCCCAGCGGCTCCCACAGGAGGGGCTCACGGCGAGGACCCCGGGGCGGGGGAGACGGTGCTGGAGCAGCAATATGAGACGATTTCTCGCTTTGGCCTTGTTTGTCTGTTCCTCTTAACTCCGGTGACAATTTCAGCTCTTGCCCCTAAGCCGAGAGACCCTTAGATGTACGTGGTAACCTATTAAAAAAAATTAAAAGGGAAGCGAGGGACGCTAATGACCATTCTCGGAGTTGGCCGGGGAGCGCAGGAGGAGGCAGGGCTCCGCTCCGCGCCGAGGCGGAGTCCTGCCGTGCGCCCCGGGGCAGGGGCGGCCCGGCCCGGTTCTGCCCTGCTCTGCCCCGGCTCTGCCCCGGCTCTGCCGCCGGCGGCGGGGGAGCGCGGCACCGCCGGGAGCCGCTCGGCCCGGCCCGGGCTCCGCAGGCAGCACTGGGCAGGGCGAGCCCGGCCCTGTGGAGAGGCTCACCTGGAGGTGTCGGGCAGGGCACGGGAGGGGGAGCCGCCGGCCGAGACTTAAAAGCCGCGGTGTGTCCCTGCAGGAGGGGCGGGTTTGGGGCAGAGGAGCTCTGGGGCCGCGCGAGTCCCTCTCGCTCCCTCGGGCAGGACGGCGAGAACTTTTAAAGCGAGGTTTTCATTAAATGGCTTATCCAGGAGCTTAGAGCCACCCCGGGCTACAGCGGGAGCAGCCCTCGGGCGCGGTGAGGCTGCGTCCGCGCTGCGAAGCGACTGACCCCGCGGGGAGAGGTGCCCGCACGGGACTTGCTCTCCTCCTGATGTCCCTGCCAGAGCGGCCGCCATCTGCGCCAAGGTACAATAATAAGAGTTATTATAACCGCCGCGGCTGTTGTTGCTGAGGCTCCGAGGGAAGGTGCCGAGGCCTTGCCGGGCCCTGGAGGAGCCCCGCCGGGCTGACCCGGTCCCAGCCCCGGCCCGGTGGGACCGCGCAGCTTCCCCGCTGCTCCCTTTAAAGCGCCGAAATTATCCCCCCCGGCAATTACCGGCTCTCTAATGGGAGCAGGACGCAGAGGAATATGCAAGTCTTATAATAAGCCACCTGCTGCGTCGCTCCTAACTGATGTTATGCTTTATTTCATTAATACTGGCCTCGGCGACAGCATAATCGGCCCCTGCGTGACGAATTCCCCACCGATCCCACAGCCTAGTGGCCCTTCAGCGACCGGTGCGGGGTTCCTGCGCAGGGACCCAGCGGCAGAGCCTGGCCGTGGGGCCGGGCTCGGCCCGCGGCTTTGGGGAGCGCAGCCTTAGGGTGCGTTTTTGGCCGCCTCCTCCCGCAATGACACCCCCCCCCCCCCCATCTATCTGCATGCCCACACGAAACTGTATAAACAGCAGTAATAGCCTAATACGTTAAATCACGGCTCTTCCAAGTCATCTCAGATATTTGGGCTCAGCCTATTCAATGTAGCTTCAACCAGAATTCTTGACTTGCCAGAAGAGACGTTCTTGTGGACCCAGCTCCTAAATTGATGAAAACAGAATTTTGCTCTAAACTGTGCTACTCTCCCATCTGACGAACGTTAACACACAAACGAAATCCATTTGGACGTTTTTTTGTTACCAGGAGGCTGCGCTGACGTTCAAATGATCTAAATCTTAGCATCTGGACGCCTGTACCAGCATCTTTTTGGGATAGGTTTCAAGCCATTTCGTTCAACTAAAGCTGAGGAAGGATCAAAATGGGACACCGAGCAACTGACAATAGTTTCCCGTCTAATAGAACTGTCTGCTTTATTTGACAATACACAAATGGAAAAAACGCCGCCTTTCCACTTACTACAGACCCTCCGGGTAACCCCACAACCTTGCACCCAAAGTCCATCTCGGAGCTGCTGTGTAGCACCAAGATGTGCCCAGGTCCCCCCCGGCAGAGCGCTCCGTGGGGAGAGAGGAGCAGCTTCATCTCAGAGTCCCTCGCTGGTCTCGGGCTTCATTTATGATTTTCTGGGCGCAGCAACTCATTGGCACTAGGAGAGGACACGTTATCCAAGTGCCATTCAATCTTAATGAAGATCCGTGGGAGAAGTCGCGAGAGGCAATAAATACAATCGCCCGGATATCAATAACTTTAGCAGGAAATAAAGGAGGACTTTCGTGCTAATGAAACAAAGATGAAGGCGCTCTTGGCAAGGCTGCCTCTAAAGTACGGGAGTGCTCAGTAACCTCCTGGGTGCTCGTGAATATCTGCAGTGTGCTTTACACTTCACATTATGTTTGCAAACAGATTTTTTTTTGTCTTTCAAAGGCTTTTACAAACTTGGACACCAAACAGCCCGGTGTTCAATCAAATACAGAGAATTTAAATTATTCAGGAACCCACGCGATTCCGTCGAGCCTTTCTCTCTCCCATCCCCCATTTCAGTGCCAGCGATTTAATCCGGTAATGAGTGTGTCGGGGAGCCCCCTCGGACCCTGCCCCAGGGCGGCATGAGCAGCTCCGGGGCCGGAGACCCGCGGCATCCCCTGCGTCCCCTCGGGAGGATGCGGGGCCGCGCTGCTGCCGCACCGCCGGGCTCCTGCCTACAAGGGCGTCAGAGAATCCGCCGGAGCGGCCGTAGAGAACGGGTTCATCCCCGGGCATCCACCCCTGCCGGCTCCAGTGGGGCTCACAGTACCGCAACGACCCGCACAGCACAGCAACAACACCCCGCACAGCACCGCTACACCCAGCACAGCATCACAACATCCCGCACAGCACCGCAACACCCCGCAGAGCACTGAAACACCCTGCACAGCACCGCAACACCACCCCGCACAACATCGAGACACCCTGCAGAGCACCGCAACACTCATCGCAGTACCGCAACACCCAGCACAGCACTGCAACACCCTACACGACACCGCAACACCCCGCACAACACAGCACAACACAAGGCCCTCCCTCTCTGCCCCTCCCTCCCAACAGGCGAAATCATCCGCAATTCCTGGACGTGGCCAAAGTAACGTTAGAGAGAATCGTGTGGTTTTAATGACGGCATATGCTCGTTTTCTTAGTTTCTTATAAAGTGAAATCAATTCTGTTATGAGACTGCAATCCGTTACTTGTAGCACAAAAGAAAGGTAAAGGGAGATCAATAACGTGGAGTCTAAGACACACGTGCACATCTGGTTCAGCTTGTGTCTTATTACAATTAAAATGCATTCACTAGGAGCCGGGATGAGGTACAACAAATGCCGGTATTACAGCAGTGGAAGCCACGAAGAGCTAATGGGCTTCGGTTTCGCAGTCACTCTCGCAGAATGAGAGACATTAATACTCATACAATAAAAAAATGAGTTGAAATGCATCTTTTTGGAGTGGTCTTCCACGTTAACTTGTTCATGTGGAGACTGCAGAAGAAATAAAACAATAAAACACTACTCAGTAAACAGTATGGAAAAGCCCGACCCTGCTTACGGTTAACAGGAATTGTTAATGATATATAAATCATTTGATCTATTGTGCCCTCCAGACTAAAAGGAAAATAATGGCAACCCCAAGCAAATGGTCCTAATTAGTGTCCAAGAAACCACTTCCTAAATGTCTCCTTCCGACTCATTCCAGTTTGACTGTCCAGAGCAGGCTTTTGTTCCTAAACTTCTTTATTTTGTGTGCAACTGCAAAAATATTCTGCATACCCGAGCTCCGAAAATAGCTCATCTGAGGGTTCAGCACAGCCCCAGGAGCAGAAGGGAGGACGAGAGGATCCCAGGCACTCAGTGTAGCCTGTAAAAATCTCCCGATCATTTAGAAACTTTGTTTCCCCAAAGCCTCACCTCCGGACAATTCTCCTTTGAGAAGTACCAAAGGGGATTTCAAAAAAAAAAAAAAAAAAAAAAAGGCGCATATCTTTGCCTCCACCCGGACAGCAAAAAACTTCGAAGAGCAAAAGCTCCACACGGAGCCAGGACCAAGCCCTGCTTGTTCCAGTTATCTACCACCGCCCTTCAGTGCTCTTTCCACCGCCTGGAAGAGTGCTCTCTACATTAACTACACCGTGGGGTCACCCGTGTTTACCGCACCCGGTGAAGATTAAGGCTTCAGCTGGAGGAGTCACAAGAGCTTGGCTGGTGTGCTGTTGGCCTTGATCTTGTCTCCACCGAAAGCAACAAACCTTCTCACTGGAGACCTGTTTCTTGGATGTGCAAAACACAAACTGTTATTTCTCAGTAGCTGGAGTACCAGATTCTGATGCTTCATGAAAATCACCCACCCTCCACAGAATCCCACACCTTTTGTCACTACTCTATCACACTACAAAATGTAATTCCTGAAGCTTTAAACACAGTGCTGAAAAGCAGAACTGCTTGGGAGACAAAACCCATCTAGTTCCTATCGTCTTGGTTGGTTTTGGTTATTTTTTTTAATCAAAACGAAAGTTTGCTGGGAACAGACTTTCTGTCGTGCGGATTCTTTTCTTAGGCGTGATGGACTTGCCAAAGGTAACAGAACTTCTATGAAACGACGGTCAATTAAATAACTTCTCTGCGGTGGTCTCCACGCTATTTCCAAGAGATAACGCTAACTGGAAATGCTGTCAGCGACCTTCCCTGGCCTTAGTTTGTCCTTGACTCCTATACAGTCACGGTGAAGCACAGAAGGTGGGTCGCTGGCTCTTACTCCCCAGTATAAATGATTTTAACAAAGTCTCGGAGACAACACACAAGCTGGCTCCGAAAGGCACGGCCTCCTACTCGCTCGGCTGCCTGCAGAGCCTCCCGGCACCTCCGCACAGAGCCGGACCCAGGGCGCGGCAGCAGCTCCTCGCTCTTCGAGGTCTCATTGCAAGCGAGTTTGATCTCACCCTCTCACAACGGCTTAAACGAGTTCGGCTTGTTGGTGATTGGTGATTAAAAGCGTTTGTAAAGAAACGGTAGCCTGCTACTCACAAGGCGAATAAATAGAGGGGGATCAGTTATAGAAGTGAACGCGGCGTGTCTCCAGCGCTCGTCCGAACGCGGCTTCGACCCCTCGGAGGCACCGTGCGCAGCTCAGCCCGCGGCGGGGCCCGAGGACCGTTGCAGGAGGGACGGGACCGTGGCAGGAGGGGCGGTGGCGAGAGGGACGGTGGCAGGAGGGACGGTGGCAGTAGGGTGTCAGGCAGGACGGTGTCAGGCAGGACGGTCAGGCTGGCAGCCCGGGCGGGCCTGCCAGGGCAAAAGCGTCCGGGGACATAGTGGAACACGCACTTTGGACGCTTTCCCTTTTCTTTTTCCCTCACTATTTCCTCTTCCATTTTCAAATTTCACCTCTCCGAATTTGACTGGTAAAACGCCTCACGCAGCTATCACAAAGCACTGGACACGGTTTACTGCTTTCCAAGAGCTCCTTCACCAAAAGAGGCGCTTACCCCTCCCAGGCTCCGGGCCACCGGGCGGCTGCCAGCCCCGGGGCGACCGCGCCGCTGCGTTCAGCGAAGGCGCCGGGGGGCGGCGATGGCCTCGGCCCCGGAGGGAAGGGGGTCAGCGGGCTCGAGGGAGGCGTTTGCCGGCTGCTCCCGCGGCACCGGCACCAGGAGGCTTCGTTTGCTCTGCCGGCAAAGCCAGCGAAGCTTTCCTGCTCGGTTGCTCCCCCGGTGCATTTGGGGCTGGGAGTGTCTAACGCAGCTGTGCTCCGCGGGGATGCCTGCAAGGACCCCCCGGTCGGGGTGGGGCAGAAATCAGTGAGAGTGCAACCGCAGTTTGTCTTTCTGATACCGCTTTAAAACGTACAGTTGCGTATTTTATCTCCTCACCGCCCCTCCCTCGACCAATCTCCTTTACTTATTTCTTCTGATGCAGGTTTTCAGGACAATCTCATGGTATGGCTCAAGAAGACATGCTCTTAACCCTTCAGACCTCCTTCTCAAGCCTTCAGCCTGAGTCTCATTCCTAACTGGAGAATCACAGAAGCATAGAATGGTTTGCGTTGGAAGAGACCTTAAAGATCAAAGCCCCATGCAACCTGGTCTTGGACACCTCCAGGATGGGGCATCCATGACTTCTCTGGGCAACAGTAAAACCTGTGATGAAGCATTTCTGGTTTCCCTGCCCCAGACTTCTCAGTCTTGACCCCACTGGATCAGTGTCACCACAGCCAGGTACCTCCAAAAGCCCAGAGCATGATCTGAGGGGCTCAGGTTCAGGAGTTTTGATAGAAATGAAGCATTGCTGCTGGGCTGCCTCGCTCAGGTCGGTGTCCCCAAACTTTTTGTTTAATCTTTTCTAGTTGCCCACATGGGTTTTGACCTTTTTCTCAAGTGGTGGCCTCAAGGTGACCCTTTCTGGTTTCTCTCCAACTGCCTGTTCTAGGCCAGTGATCACCTCTTTACTCATTTTTTTTCTTCTGCCTTTCCAGACATGATGGTTCTCAGGGGACACAGCTGCTGATCAGATGTCCCTTTATTCCTCCTCCATGCTGAGAATTGGTTCCCTGCCTCAGTAGACGTCTTCCCTCTGTTCTCTCCCACTGAAGTCCAACCCTTGCTGGTTCTGTGTGTAAATCAGACACTTTCCTCTCCCACAAGCTCTAAGGCCAGCAGGGACTGCAGACAGCACTGGAGAAAAGGCTTCTTGTCACCAGCTCCAGACCCAGACAGACTGGGAAGACCCCAGAACCATCCAGAAGAAAAATCAGAAGAAAAATTGTGGATAAAGTCATGCTTTACCCTGAATCTGTGCGTTTCTACTGAAATGCAGTCATCAGAGAATTTAGCTGCATGTTTTCAGCAGGTATAGCAGGGTATAGCGGTACATGCATAGCGTGGTTTGTTACAGTCTATGACTTGGCCAAGTTAGGATACATTCTCACTTATTTGGCAAAAGTCGCACTCCCAACACAGAAATTACACACTATCTTCCTGCCAAACACATTGCTGCTCCAGAGCAGGGGGCACAAGCATTGTTTATATTCATTGCAACTACTAATGTCAACACAACAAAATTTTTTCTTCATAGCCATATCTACATATAAAGAAACTTGCAAAGTATTTACCCCGAAGCAAAGAAGAGTCTGGAAAATAAGAGCTTAATTTATTAAAGATGGTGTAGTCCTAAGGAGCTGAAAACAAGGGCGATGTAGGGCAGTTTTACAGACAGCAAGATACTGGCTCCACCTATGAATTTGTGAAAAGCGTATTGTTCAGCAGCTGTGAATAGCTCTAAATAATTCTCCTTAGGATTGAGTAACTGCATCAAATTGGTTTCAAGCATTTAATTTTATTTATAAATTCGTGTAATGTTCTGTGTGGTGCTTTGAAGGATCTAAAAATGTGTGCAAATATTGTACCTAATCTGGAAACTTATTTTCTTTTCTAGGACTGTTGTGATTTGTTTGATGTATACATTATCAGTCTAGCTCATAATTCATATAAATACTCCATCCACTGGAGCTCACATTCCATAAAGTTATTTCCTTATCACCAACCTCTAGAAAAATCAAAGAAATTGGCAGCTAAACCAACATTATAATCTAAGTTTACTTGACTTTCAGATCTTCACTGATAATTGACTGGGCAGATTGCCTGATGTAATCATGGATTTTGCCTCAAAGTACTCAGTGACATCACTGATATAAATCCTGATGTACCACAATGGAAGAAGAGACCTGGCTCACTGATGCTACAGCCCCGCAGCTGCTCTTTGGAAATCCTGCTCCTAAGTTTAGTGCAAATATCTCATTTTTAACAGCCGTAGAGACATGGGCCCTCAACTAACTTAAAATCTATAACTTACAGACTGTGTTATTGGAATCTATTTTTTTTAAAAAAAGGTATTCAGGATAAGTATTGCAGCTGAGTTTGGATAATGAGAAGATTGAGAAGCCATCTAGATAAGGGAGTATAGGTGGACTATGGAATGACAAGTACTTATTTTGTTCTTACAGCTGGAGTTGATAGTTTATGCAGTTTAGCAGTTCTGGTTATAACAACAAATGATATAAGAAAACCTGTACATACTAAAAAGTCAAAACCTGAAGATATGCTGGTTTCCCAGCCAAGTAACATATTTTATAGGGAGTGAGCTATATAAGAATGTTCAATAAACGCAGTAAAACTACTCTTGTTTTTGCAGATGTTGGTGTCAGTTCTGTAATCCTTGTATGATTCAACTTCAGTAGCAGCTTGACAAACTCTCATTTTTCAATTAAAACCCCATTTTTTAAAAAAAACCCAAGGAGCCAGTTTTATTCACTTATTCCAAAACACCAAATCTCTACTTTTTGAGAAGGTAAAAAAGGATTGGCAGGTAAGTCCTGCACTGGTCCATTTGTCCAGAAATATGTACAGGTGCAAGCAGATTGCTTATTTTCAGAGAAAAACTGTAACTATGTTCTTGAGATACAGAGCAGGCTTTGACTGAGCAGTGCTGACTTGCCTTGTTACAGACAGGAAGCCCTAGACATGTGAAGGCAGAACGTCCTATTTCAGGCTTTAGCTACTCCTTCATAAAAAACCCATGGAGGACAGTGCTTCGATAATTATTTTTTCAGTGACTGAATATAAGGTGGAGTGTCATGATAATCAGAACTCTATTACAGTGAAAAGATGTTGCTGAGATTTTTTTTTTCTCACCTGATGGTGTCTTCCATTTGGTTTGTGCGGCTGCATATGATGAGATATTATTTAGGGCACTGAGAAGTGGCCTGTACAAAAGGTTGCAATAACTATTGAATGTCTTGAGACTATCAGAGGCTAAACTTTCTGTTGCAGTCTGCAGAGTCCTCTGAGACAATGGGAATTTTTCACAAGACTGTGTGGAATTAAATCTTAAAAAGTGTTGAGCTTCCTTAGCTCTGCTGCAGAATGCACTACCTCTACAGAGCATTTTCAGAGCAGCTGGAATGGGTGTCACTGGTCAAGAAGAGCGTCCCCCCTGTCTCTATTCGGGCATGTTCGTGAGAACACATCTTGCTTTGCCACTCGTTACATTTGCACAGAACCCAGAAAACTGGTGTTTGTAAGAGCAGTATGTAATCCTGGGAAAGGCTTAGTGAATTCTTTGAACTGGCAGCTCAGGGTGCTGTTGTTACTCAGAGTTGATGGTATGGGTTATGCAGTCACTAGGGGTGCGGTGTTAGGCTGTGATTAGTGATTCTTTATGGGCTTTCTATGCATGTGAGTCATAAGCCACAGTAGTAAACATTTTTACCCACTAATCTCTTGGTCCAGTTCCTTTCCCCTTGTCTGACAGCCCTTCCAATCCAGCAGTCCCTATATAAGGACATGTTGACATGTTGCATATCATTCAGCCCTCTTCTCTGGATGTTAGGGGAGTTTTAACCTTGAGTAATAGGAACTCTTCTTACAGCTTTGTAATTTACTTAGTAGAGCCTGTTCCTTTCTAGTGGCTGGCATTATTTCTTTCTGTATATTTTCTGTGTTCTATGGAACATAAATGAGTATTTTTTCAAATCATAATTACAGACAGAAAGCCATCTGTGACAGACATTTGGAGAATATGCAATGTATCTTATTGAGCATCTTTTAATAGACTCTGCTTTTTGGTATGGACTAACCTTCCTTTCAAGAGAAGGAGAAATTTTTGTGAAATGATTTTAGTGATCTTTCTCACATTCTCAGCTGTCTACACTAGATAATATGGTCAGCTGCAAGCTTAGTGATGGCATGTATTTTTAAATCCAGAAAGGAAAATAGACTGTCGCTTTCTATGTGCTGATATATTAAAACGTATTTTATATTGCTAAACAGAGCATATCTACTTTTGGTAAAGATGATGTCTTAGTACATGTACTATCACATGGCATGGTGCCAGTGGGACATCTGAGCACAGTAACGACAGAGAAATTAAAGAGCATACAGTTGACGTACTAGTTAGCTTTGTTTAATATTGATTACCTCTGCTAATATCTGACTCTTGTTGCTCTCCTGGTGTTCCTCACATCACCATTGCTCTTTGAGCCAAAGGAAAAAACTGGTGATTATACAATTACAAGAACCTGATGTCTGCTCGTGCTCCTTCACTCTATCATGATGCAACACGATCTTAGCAAAAATGAGAATCAGGTTTTGAACACCATCTGAGGTCATCTAACTCTTAGATATAAATCTTCTGCACATCTATTCACAAAGTTCCAGTGCCTACAATGTATTTTGAGGTCAAAGAAACAAGGAAAGGAGAGAATACTGAAACTCTGGTGAGAAGTCTCAGTATCTGGGAGATCTCAAGGGCCTGAGAAATTGTAGTGTCAAATTCTCCTTAGCAGTAAAAACCACTGCAATTTTTACAGTGAGAAAGCAAGAAAAGGAAAGAGCATAATGGGAAGACTGACACTGGATACATGGTTACTCACTGCTGTGCCTTTTCCCTTTCTTTATTTTTTCTTGTGTTATGTAAGATTATCTCCATTGTCATTTAAATTAATGTACATTTATGGTACTTAACTGCTAACAGGAAAATATCATTTTTAGATCAAAGAGTAGTTAATGAATCAGAAGCACTCATTCAACAGTTGGCAATTGCAGTAATTTGCTGTTATGTATTGCACGTGCAACCACCAACTTACAAACCTGTAGTATCAATATCAGCTAATTGAAATGCTGTATCTGGTAGCATTTAACATGAAAGGGCTGATTTGCTTTAGCCTGTGTTCTCCTCTGTGATTCACTGCTTTTTCTCTAGCACATATGGAGGGCGTCCATTGCAAGGACTAGCATTAGCACTACAAGAGTTGGCAATTTTGTTTGCGTAAGGAATACTGGGATGTAAAGGGCTCTGCTTGGGGAGCATGTGTCTTTCCTCTGCGAACTGGATGAAGACCATGATCTTTCACAGAAAAAAAAAAAAGATCATAATCTTCTAAGATTGTTTTTTTAAGGATTGTAAATCAAAACACAAATCAAATATTTAGGAGCACTTGTAGAAGACCTACAGTTACCATATAGTTTTAGCTCCAAGAAAGAAAAGATACACAACTTCATATGTTTCATAGTCTTTCCTAGAGCAAAATAAATTAAGCTAGTAATTTAAACTAATAAAAAAATTAAGATGAGAATAAGCTAATTCAGTCTACTTTAAGCTAGCATTGAACTTCTTGTTCTCTTAATTTGTGACCTTAGACAGCAGTCAGAACAGACAGTATTCATGTAATACATTGGCAAATAAAGAATGATATAATTGTATTTGTGGTATAAGGGGATTCTGTTGGGACTGATTTCTGGCAAGCTGGAAAGACCATTTAGTGGTGCATATATCAGGGCACCACTAAAAAGCAAATTAAAGTGGTGCATAATCCGTGTAATCTAGAATCTGTTGGTTGAAGCCACCCTGCTGGTGCTTACAGAGTTTGTGTGCATGTTTGTCCACAGATCCCTTTCATCCCTGTGAAGTAGGAGGAGGGAGTATCCTATCACACCTCTGGACTGAATGTTTTATTACCTTTCTTCTATTGTGCCTTATGGATGCTGAGAACCACGTTTTTGTCAGTAGCACAGTTCAAGGGGTGATGGCACTGGTGGAAACTCCAGTGAAAAAGGACATTTCTATCATGTTGTTTTTTAACCCAAACCAATGATACCAACCACCTCACATTACTATATGACAGAAATTCACAATTACTTGGATGAAGGCACTTACTGAGTAGGATGGTGAAGAATTTCCTATAGAAGCAAATGCACATGGATTAGCTAATCTCAATGTTAGGAATGTACCGGAGAAAGCACCAAGAGAGTTTTATTCTGTATCTTTCTCCTGAACCTGAGTAAGTGCGCATGAAGTATGTTTGACAGCTGGAAGAAGTAGAAGCTATTGTCCAGTCCCTGAGGACAGGAACAAGCCCTAATGCCATGAGCAGCCCCACCTATGCCCCCACCCTGCCCATGGGCCCAGGCTCTATTTAAGCTCAGACAGGGGCTGGTGGTCTCCATTCTGTGTGTGGCTGTGGTGGTTTTCCAAGTGTTGCTTCTCTCTGCTTTGCTGTGGGTCCTGCTGATCCAGATGCTGCTCACCTGCTCCACCCCAAAGCCCCTATCTGGCCATGGACTGCAGCCTCCCTTGTTCCCTGGCTGCGGTGGTGGGATGGGTTCTGGCTGCGAGACCCTGCCTTGCAGCACCTGGGGAGCTGCTGGCCCCTCGCAGAGCACCACCAGGTGTTCCCAGAAGGAGGGTCTGTGCTTGCTTCTGAGCTTGAAGGCAGATTCTGTTGAAAATACCTGGTAGGGATTTTTTTTACAGCAGGAAGGCTATGGAAGTAATACTATCCTAAAGGAATCGCAACCAGATTTCCTCTGTTAAGGATGTCAGTGATTAGTAGTCTTTTTTCTGTTGGATTTTTTTTGTTATTTGGAGGAGTTGAATATGTATGCTGGTGGCTCTCTTTGATGAGGGAAGGATTTGGGAGTAAAGTACTCTATAGCTGTATTTTATTTTTATAAGTAACCAATTGAACCAAGAGCTGACTTCTGCAACAGACAAAATGGCAATTTATGACTGCCTCACAGCTGCTGGGTGGGTTACACAGAACAAACTGGTAAGCCCAAACAGAAGTTGTTAGAGTTGGTAGAACAAAACCCTAAAACTTTCTCAGCTGCTCTGTCCAGTGGTTGGTTTTGAGGGGGTAGCGCAGTTCGTGCGTGTTTCTTCAACACTATAGAAAACTTTCTGCTTTGAACATTGATTGGAGGGAATTGATTAGAAGGAATTGACTCTCTTTTAATGGGGTGGTTTAGTTCTCTTCCATGTTGCTTTCTCCTTACTTTAACTCTGATGCCCTTAATCAAGCTCTTAATCTCTGTTGGTACTAGGAATGTAAAAAAAAATAAAAATGAAAAATAGCTTGGATGATGCTTGAAACAAGCCAGTTTTTACAGATGAGTTGCTGACCCTGATTAAGGGCTATGTCTGCTCGAGTAATACTTCCTTAGGTATTTCTAAGCTTTAAAATAATGCTTAATTAAAAGTGGTTGCCTTAAGATCATTATCAGTTATTTTAGAAGTGGATGTCACTCTTGAAAGCTTAGAAATTAGGAAGATAAGTACAGAGCCTTTCTTGTAGTTCCCTTTACTCAGGTCTATGCCAGACACTAACTCCTGTATGTGGACTGCAGGCTGTTGCACACGGTTTCTGTTCCGTGCTTGCTTGGTGTGACTTAGTAGAGCTCTGTAAAAAAAAAAAAAAGTCGTCTTCATATGATCTAAATTGAGGACTGTAAACATGAACTAGTTAAGATTTTTATTGCTTTCACCTGGAAATGGTCTGCTAAAGGAAAGTACAGCTCTTACTGATATATATGTATTTTTAATTTATTCAAAGTGAAAGGAGAACTTTGGAGGTTTGTTTTACTCTGCTCTTCAGGGACCTAGAGCCACTGTTGGTGTGACAAGCTTTGTTAGTTGCCTACAGATTCTACTATTTCTGTGGTAGTGCTGTGAATGCTTCCCAACTTGCTCTTGTAGATGACTTGTGAGGTCTATGATCTGAAATTCACCTCTTTCCTAATTCTATCTATGTCTGGCGCAATGTTTACAGAACAGTTTTTAAAAAAATAAAAATAGAGAGCTCTTACCTTGGATGGTTGGGAGTCCTTTCTTTCTAACCTATTCAGTCTATGTTCTGGATGCTTGTCTCTAGAGAGCTTTTCTTCTTTTCCTCATTGCTTACAATGATAAGCCACCTGCCTGACTGGATCAGTGAAATTCACTTAGTTCTCACTCAGAGGGATCAATATTTGCAAGTAGAATATGGATTTCATGTGAATGCTGCCAGCTTGATACAGATGCTTTTTTTTTTCCCTTGGAGTAGTGCTCCAGGGTAGTGTGCATCATGAGCTCTCTTGCCATATATATGAAAAAAACCCCCAACTGTATAGCAATAGTATTGCACTGCAACAAAATAGGAAAGAAATCTCTATCTGCAAAACTAATTCTTTTCCCGAGTAGTACAAAGTCTTTCTCTGACCTTTTTCCCACCTCTCCAACTGCCTGTGTCTGTTGGTAGCTATTTAGCAGAGAGTTTAGGCTCCAGGGAACAGTTTAAGATCTGGTTTGACTGCTTACTAAGGAGCAATATTGTATTTGTAAATCATCTGTGGTCTCTCTGCTTTTTTTTTAAATTTTTAAAATTTTTTTTTAAAATAATAAAACTGATAAGGATTAAGAAAAAAAATACATGTTTATTTCTGTTTTCCCAGTCAATTAAAAATAACTACTATACAGTATGACTTCTCTAAAATTCACCTTATAGGACCCAATTTCAGCTCTTCAAAAGCATCACCCTCATTGCCTTTAGTAGATTTGAATGTTGCCTTGTGTGAGGAAGAACAATGCCAGGTATTGGCACCACAGTGTAGCAAGGCACTGAGGTTCTGGACTGGGGGTTCAATGATTTCTTGTGTGAACCTAAGATGTATCCTTCCCTGTGTTCTGGATTCTGCCTCTCCAGCTGTATGATAGTGCCACTTGCACATGACAAAAAATGTTGTTGAAGAATTAATTTATGAAGATTCCCTTGACTTTTCATCTACAAATTAATGTTCAGTAGCTAAGCACCGCTGTGTAGTTAACGTTTTGATAATGCAAGACTGTGCATGAATGGTGATTTATCTCTCCTATTTTTATTTCTGTATAGAGAATGTGCTTTTAAAATATCCCTGGGAGTATTAAAACACAGTATCCAAGACTACTTCATGTTTGCTGATGATAGTCAAATGGACAGCACACTAAAGCTGAGTTTGTAATAGTCCTGACTCTGCATGTGGCTTAAATATGTGACAACCTGAACTCATAGGAATCTTGGATTGTGCAAGTGTTTATTCATGTCCTTTTTGTAAAGGATAAATACATTTTACTCTCAAGCGGGAAGTATGACTTGTATTATAATTATGGTCATAAATGCTAGCTGGGACTAAAACAAGTTAGTCAATGAACTGCTTCGTTGCCTTCCTTGATATTGTAGTTAGTCCTTGTTTGTAGAATGATGGCTTATTTGATGCCCTCTAGTTAGTGTATTCCTAACTAAAGATATTTGATTAACAAAAAAATCATTCTCATTTACACTGTGGAATGCGTTCCTGTATTGCACTGCTCATGATGACAAGGGAGAATAAATACAATTAAAAAAAACCCCTGATGTGTAGGCAGTTTAGGAGACTGAGGAACTGAACTTGCTGACCCCCTGTCTCGTGCGGGTTTTAGCGCTCCCCATGGGCAAGTAAGGCAGAGATGAGACAGACTTCACATTTCATGAGAGTTTGGTTCCTGCTATGTGGTGAATGGGGCAAAGGCTTAATAGAACATTTCTAAAATTTCCCTGAAGTCTTGAAATGTGTGAACATTTTGAGAACTGGAAGCTCTTAACTAGTTCACTTGTTCCTGCATAAACTGCAGGTCGCCTCCACTATAGAGTATAGCCTTGTTATCTGGTGGGATGGGGTCTATGAAAGTCGGTGAGCAAGGAGCACCAGAAATCCATGGAGATGGAAAGGAGAGACTGCAGCAGTGTCACCCAGCCTGCTGGGAGCTGCAGAGGGCAGGGGCTTGACAGGCTCTGGTGCTACAAGATGGGAGAATTGTTCTAGGAAGTCACCAATATGTTTTCTCTGCCACAAAATCAAAACTTCAATTTCAGATCTAAGTTTCATATTCACTAAGTTGAAGACTTGGAGCAATTGCTCCTGTATTGTAAAGTGCCACAACAGTGCATTCACAAAGATTGACTGAGCACTACACACCCTAAACTTAGGACAGGGCTTCCAATGCTTCTCTTAATAAAAATCTTAAACTATTATGGCTTTAACACATGGCCTATTGATGTTCACCCTACAAAGACCTTTGCATCTCGCTTCGAGCCCAGTCTGTCTCCGTAGTAAAGCATGATTGCTTAAACGCCAAAGGCCCAATAGAATAAAGTGGTAGTCTTAATCTCAATTCAACTCAGATTGCAAAAATTTGCCAGAAAAAGAATCTGACTTATTTATCAGAGGTGAAAGATTTTTTGTGAAGGAAAAAAAAGGCATCAGTGGGTCTATTCTTTGGAGAAGGGGTGAAAAAAAAAATACTGTGTCACGACATGTGAGTGTCAGAGGTGAACAAAGACAGGAGAAGCAGAAGATGTTGGCTATGTATGTCAGTGATCTGACTAGGGAGGGACTAACCTTCCTGAGCAACTCATTCCCTTTCTGAGTAAAGGGAACTGTTGGGTATGTGGAGGCGCTTGGAACAATGCAGTTGAAATCCTCTTGTACTGATGTTTGGGATGGAGTCAGTCCTACAGCTCTTTGACTGGATTTTAAATTCCTATCAGAAAGGTACTTGAAAAACATGGCAAACTTTAAGTATTTAAAGGATACAAACCACAAATTTAGCTTATTAGAGGTTAAATGAAGGGAGGACCCATTATATGAAAGGTAATGATTTAAAATGTCCTAGAATTCCTTCAGAAGCTCAGCTGTGTGCTCTACTTCTACTTGGCTTCAGGAAACAAAAAATTGAAGGACTAGGTTAGCACTTCTTTAGGCCTGGGATTTAGAGGACTTCTGTGCAGATTAACACTGGCAATTATGCATGATACACTGAACCATAAAGAAAGTGTTATTGCTCTCTGAAATAATTTAAAAATCTAGTGTTGGTTTTCGAGTTTTTAGAGCTGGCAGCAGAATTGCTTCATGGAATAGAAACAGCATTGCAGCCTTTAAACTGCATTTTGTCTGAATTGACAGTAACAGTATAATTTTTCTAGTAGACTGATATCTAGCAAGCAAAAGACCTGGTCCTCATGGCCTTCTCTAGACAACATGTAAGGAATGTATTAACTCATATTATCTTAAGCAAGACTTTGTGGTCAGGGAACTGTTGTTTTAAAGCCTCACAGCAAATGGTTATATTCAAACTTGATCCCCTCCAGTACAATATGTAGAATTCCTTGCTCCGTGTTTAGACACCTACACTGTAGGTACCTGTACCTGTGCCGCCAGTTACACTGTTTGTAGTCAAGTTATGGTATTCCTCTCAAGAACAATTAATCTCTCTGAAACACGTCTCTTGAAATGAAGCTATTTAGGCTTTTAAAGTGTTTACTTTTCCTCTGCGGACCATAGACTGATTCTGCCCTGCTTTAGGTGTGGGTTTTCGAGATCTACGATTCAGGGAGATGCAATTCCACGCACCTTGTCCCTCCTATTGTGTGCAAAGTGTACTGACAGCCTGCTAATTTAAGTGCGCTGGATGTTTCAAAATACATTCCTTTGCTACTGTAATTATAGCTTAGCATGAAAATGAATGCATTACTAGGGAGGTGTTGAACAGCAATGTTTCAGCTGGACATGCAAGTCCTAGAATGAAAAAGTAAATTAATTTAAAATAAGCAACAGCTCTTTAGTAGGTGAGATTTTCTGCATAGCATCTAAGGTTTTTTGGTTATTAGGTGTCCATTGGTCTGACTTGATAATTGTTTTTTTACGTATTTGTAGCTTGGCAGTGGAAGTGTCTGGAACTCAGGTACAAAGTAGAAGTGTCGGAGCCTGACGGATGAGATTAGGAATGGTATGTCATCCATGAAGAGTAGTACTAGGAGCGATTTGCAGGAGAGGCACAGTAATGAACACTCAAGGCTAGTGTTGTGAGGCAAGGAGGCAAAAATAGGGTAGGAAAGAAGGATTCATAATGGCAAAAGCAATACGTTAACCTGTAAAAGTTAGCTCATAAGGAGTGGTTTTAAAATACAAAAGCAAATGCAGCTGTCACAGTAAAGTATAGGAATTCTCACTCTGTGTTGGAGGCTTCCATGCTATGTTGAAACAACTTGAGCTACGTGAAATTATAGCCAGAATACTGTGTGCGTGGAAGGGTTTCCGTAGATTGTGTTGATGGGAACGAATTGGAGGAGCTGTGTACCAATTTAAATGTGTACTCATTTCTGGGTACAGAAATGGATATGAGCTGGGTACGGCTTGTGAGCTGCATGACTGGGACTTTACAATGGCTTGATGATAACACAAGAGAGACAAAACATGATTCAGCTCTAATTTATGCTAGTTTTACATTAGTAAGTCAGCTTACAGCAGTGGAATTAGTCCTGAATTTTTGTGATAGAAGATCGGAACTAAGAGCAGTTTGAGTGCTTGAAATTTGGGTTGCCATACTCCATCAATTCATATCACAAAGACTACATTATTCAGGCACGAGTTGTTTCATATTTAATATCATATTACATATGTCCCCTGATGAACAAAGGACTGTAATGTAATTGGGTTCAACCGTCAGGTTAAACCCTCAAGAGAACAGAGTTCAAGCTGTTAATAAATTGCTGCAGAATCCCGACATAAAATTGAAGGTTGGGAATTCCATCTGTTGTTTTAATAGAGATAGAGAACGATTACTTAAATATTTTAGGAAGGCTTGGCTGAGTAATAACCAAAGAGATGTGGCAGGAGAGTATTTACAAGCCTGACTCACTTTGATGGCATAAGACAAACAGGCAGCTATTAAAAAAATCTTCACTATTTCTTTTCAGTCTACTTTCAAGCTTCCCCAAAAATTCTTCATCCTGGAATGAGACATAGCATTGAAAACTGGTAAAGTTGACATGACCTCAACTTCGTTTATGGTGCCTACTTTTCTACAATATTGAGGTCCAGCCTTGAGATAAGTGCCCCTAGTGTCAAACACCTTGCTCTCAAGTTATTCAACACAGTTTTATTTTCCTGTTGGATGGTGTTGGAGTCTTTGGTGATGGAACAAAGACAAAGAAGTGACAACTGGCTTCTGTGAAGCTGAGTAGTAGGAGCTGAATAGAGAAGGAAGGAATAATTGGGTAAGCAAGTAGAAGAACTTTTGGAATAAGAAAAAAAAATACTGTTCATTAGAGGACATATAATTTAGGCCTTTCTTCTTATTTTGAGAATGAACTAAAGATTAAATTTATGTTCAATTCTGTTCTTAAAAAGAGTATAGAACCGCTTAGATATGTGATACAGAAAGTAGAGATGCTGGGTATAGAGTTGCAGAGAGGGTGAGAACTCAGAGGCAGATATTGTTCTTTTCCTCAAGACTTTTCTTCATAATGTGCTCTCCCTGAAGCGATCAGAGCACTCTGCCGAGGCGTTGGTGAATGCTGACCCCCTTTATTCCCCTTAAGCTCTTCCTTTCCGTGACAGCACCAGCTGCTTAGCAGAGTTGCCAGAGACTGAAGGAATATTGGCTGTGATGGTCAAAAGCAGTTTACCTTCTCGGCCATGACCAGAGTGCCTTTGCTTACTGCTGGATTAAAACTCAGGCAGGCAGCAAAGGATATCGCCCATCAAGACTTCGAATGCTGGCTTCATTATGAGCTATAAGCCTGCTTCCTAGGCAAGAAGGTGTCAAGATTTCTTTCAATTAAAATCAAATTCATGTTTCTGTGCCAGGATGTACAACATTTTTGCATAACAGAAGGTTTCTTTATTGAACTATATTCAAAGACTTAACAATGTGAGGTTTAAAAATACATCATATCGAATTTTTTAAAACCATTGTATTTTTGTAACTGGGTCATCTATCCATTAATTCATATCCCTTATTGCTGAGAGATATTAATACAGACTTTTTTCATAGCATTAATCTCCTGTAATATGAATAATTTTTTTTCTAAAAAAAATCTATTAAGCATTTTTTGGTTTATAAAAAAATACAATAATCTGATAGCCTGATTAGATGTTATTTAATCTGATAATGGTGCGCTACTGGCTAGGGGAAGACTGTTAAATAAACATGGAAGAATTGCTCTATTAAATAACAATTTATCTTCTTGAATCAATCTTCTACAGACCTTCCACTTCCTTGGCATCATTTTTAAGAACAGATTAATGAAATCTGTGGAGTAATTTGCATATGCAAATTATACGTGCAATTACTTTTTTTTTGTAGAAACAGCAGACGTAGGTGACAATACAACTGACTTCAAATTTTTGCCAAGACGTAAATGTATCCTGTTGCATTTGATAAATTAATGCACACATCTTCAGCCACTTATGTCCAGATGGAATAAGCAAGAATGGCAAAGAAATTCAGGACAGGCAGGGCTGTTGTTGGGGATTGTGGTCCATGCGCAAACTGCCCTCACCTTGGCCGGCCAGGCTATGAGCACAGGACCCTTCTCCTTCATGTGCTTGTGGAGGTGCTGGTACGTCCAGGCTTCACCTTTGAGTCCCAGGAGACTATAAATATGGACCAAAAAGAAATAGAGAAAAACCCCCTAGCAGTCCTGGCTATGCAGCAGTTTAAGGAGGGGAAGGCTGGAGAAGAAGTGGGAAATGCTGCCACAGGGCTGACGTGGGTGCCACGCATTGCAAGGGAATGTCCATCCACAGCAGCTGCCCAGAGGATCTCAAGAAGTTTTGCTGCTTTCTTTGCCACACTGGAGAAACGAACCTAAAACAGGAGCTCTGAGATGTGTCAGGACAATTTGTGGTTACAGCTATAGCTTGCAGTTCTTGTAGAGAGAAGGAGTGAATTGGGACTAGTATTTGTCACCATGGGTTGTGACATTCCTGTGATAAAGGTGTTGGTGATTTTTTTCACTTGGCTCCAGGTTTTCTACGGAAAACAGAGACTGTGTGTCTATATGCATTGCTACATCTTCACAGGGTCCTTTGCTGGGACCCAGCAATGCCCGGAACTGCAGTATGTGCAGCCTGTGCTACCTCTGCAGTAAATTGGTTTTGCTTCAGTGAGTTGCTCCAATTTATGCCTGAACAGAATTAGGCCTTCTACATGGTTTGGATTCAAATTATTGCTTGTCACAGCCACTGTGCAAAGTCATCTGATGTTAATCCATTGGAGTCCTGTGGATTGCCTGTGCTCTCATCTTGTCTTTTACCATCAAAGAAATATCCTAAACTGAAATGTATCCAGAGCTCATGCACAGCAGCTTCAGCCTCCTCTTCCCGCATATCTGAGAAAAGCAAAAATCTTCTGCAGTATGTACAGTGACTATAAACTAGGTTGTAAATGGGGTATGAAACAATAATATTAGAATAATAATTCTGTGGTCAAGAAATAGATTATAAACACTCCTTGTGAGGATTATAGATGTAGCCAGTTAACAGGGTTTTAGCCAGTTGGAAAGTATTTGTATATATTAAATGTTAAATTTAAGAGCAGCCTGTTTGTAACTATCTCCTCTTACCTTGTTTGCTGCTGTATTGTTACTTTTTAGAGTATGCTATGGACCTTCTTGCTCTTTCTCTGACTTGATATTTTTATTTTTTTCTCTAGTCATTTGTGGGTAAGGGAAAGTCTTGGAAAATGGTAATAGACTGCGATTTGTTTCACAAATCAGAAGATCTGTCTGTAGAAGGCAAGATGGGACCTAGAATAGGGCTTGTGTTTGGGGATTTTAGATCCTGTATATGACCCTTGAATACATATGCGGATCTCATTCAGTATGAGAAAAATGTGATTTTCTGATTTATTATCTGCTTTAGACAGTTTTCTGAAAAATTGGAGAATAACTCTTAATTGGAAAGATAGTTTTGATGCTTTTTCTTCACTTCAGATGGTTTAATACCAAATAGTTGCACATGTTTGCAGTTATAAGCTCATGTTTTCAAAACTTTAAAAATTCAAGAGTTTTTGTGTGGGTCTTTTCAGACCTTGCTTCTGTTTGCATTATCATTCACATGCCCCTGGCATGCTTTAAGGAACAGATGCTGGAATCCCATAAGAATAGGATCATTTTAAATGGTAAAAGACATGTCAAAAAATATATCTTCTTATTTCATAATGGAATAATTTGTCTGATTTGTGCATGAATGAAAAATACATTTACTAGAATACATTGCTGGGTAATGGGGAAAAAAAGTAAGTTTTTAATATTACCTCAGTAAAAATGTATGTTATTCTGATCCAACAATTTTTCTATACTTTTCTCAGACATGGACAAGAAAATGGAGACTTCAGACAACTTTCTTGTGCCCTTTTTGCCCTTTATTTCAGCAGTCAGGTCTTGTGGCTAGAGTCATACTACTAATCTAACCTGTACTAGTGATGAATTCCATGGCCTTTGGCAAGTAATTAAAAAATTAAAAAAACATATTTTGTCTCTGAAAATTATCTGCATGTCAAGAGCTGGAGGTTGTGAAGGCTGAACAGTTTTTGTAAAGGGCTTTCAGATTCCTCAGAGCACACTGTAAAGACGCCCAGTGTTCACCAAACAGCCCACAACATCTAGGTTCTAAAAATTTAGAAACAGTGCCCTAAAAATGCTAACTTGAACTTTGTCATTACATGTTATGTGGGGAAAATTCCAGTGGGATCCTGTGTCTTGGGAGTTCATGCTGATTTACAGCCTGTCTCTCAGTCCATCCCATTGGCTCTCACAAGCCATTCTGTTATTTATCTTCAGGATTTCATAGAGTAGTTCCTCACCCAGAATCACCTGGCTCTGGTTTGTTAGGCTGAGTAATGGTTGTTGGATGTATCAGATTTCTTGAATCCCTACGACTGCGACTACAGAAGTGTTGTCATTTTTGGAAAAAGTGAATCAAGGAGCTAAGCTCAAACTTCATTTTTTGTAGGCCTCTGTAGATGTTTACTTTCTCCAGTAAACACTTAACTGTAGGGACTGTATTGATTATTTGAAATTATTGAATGTTTCATGATTTGGAATATTTTGACTCGTAGAATTCAAGAGTTGCAGCTGGAATTCAACTGGAGACTCATCTCAGGAACTATTAAAGAGTAATTTTGCTCCTGTAAAAAAACTTGGTCTAGGAGATCTTCTCACAAAGGTTATTAAGGGAATGAGTGCTTTCGACCCACACCTCTGTTTCTGAGGTGCTTTCTAGAAGTGCTGAGCTACTACCTGTACATGTAGGCAGCCAAGTGCCTTAAAGAAAGCAAGTGCTGCATGCCTGTCTGTACTTTCATTCTCCATCTGTAGAACGAAAATAACCTGGTATTGTTATGTTTATCAAAGCTTGACAAAATCTCTTCAGCAGGCCTGGAATCGATGAGCTCTTATATTTTTCTAAGCATTTAAACTAACTTTAAATTGTAAGGTTGAAGACTGTCCCTTAAGAGATGAAAGATCGGGAAGGTGTGCCTTCTAGGTGGGTATAACAGGGCTGTGGGGGTGTCAAGACACTCCATAGCAACAACCTTGAAGCTTTTTTATTAAATATTATACCATTAAAAAGTAATAGTCATAGAGACTCTTCAAACACAATTTTAATATTTGTCAGACTACTAGAATTTTGGTAACTGTACTTTATAGTTAGGTACTTTCATGACAAAGATATTTAGCAGAAAACTTTCACTGTAAAACCCTGAAGTGGAGGAGTAGGATGTCTTGCAATGTTTTTCCTGTGTGCTCAGGCCCTGATAAGAAAATCAAATAACTTAACGAAGCTCATCTGAATTAAGAGTTTATACAGCAATCCTTATTAAAATCATCAACTCAGTGACAGAAGGTTTTGGAAAAAAATCTATTTAACTTACTGTCAAACAAAAAATGCTTTATAGGACCAGTTAAGTTTACGATACCAGTTAAGTGGTATTGAACACCCTTTATTGACAGCCTCGGTAAAAGAGAAGTGGGAGGTTAGTCTAGAGCTTGCATACAAGACCCAAAGATCCAAAGTCGCACACAGCCTGACATGACAGTTTTCTGGTACCTGGTGACAATCCAGAAACTGCCCTCAGGGTAGCTCTGTGATCCTGAGTGGTTTGGTCAGTCATCTGGGATGTAGGAAACTGACTGCGACATCTCCACTGTGGAATAAAAACGAATGGAGAAACTTCAGAACCTCTCATGAAATAGAGTGATTTTCTGATTTGCTATGTTATCCGCTAAACTTATCCTCTTTCATTTGGAAAGCATGGTTTGCTCTGCAGCTGGGGATGGAACCAAACCTGGCATGGGTCCATGCTGGAAGAGTACTGCATCCACCCTGGTAGCTATGACAAGCACTCTTCCTTTCTTGTGAATTAATCTAGACCCAGGAGACTAATTTGGAGATTTGGCATGAGCAATTGCGCTTATGCAGAACAGCGCAGCTGTGGGCAGCTTGTTGCATTAGCACATGTTTGGTTTTAGTAGATGTACAGTGATGCTGAGGCAAGTGAACATACCTTCAAGGCCAGAAACAAGATCCTGGTGCTGGGTTGTAAGACGGTGTTGCATAACAGGAATATTAGTGAGAAGGTGAGAAGTTTTTCTCCCCCAAAGCTAGATGTCTGGGAGCAACTCCTGGAACTGTGTTGCTTCTGAAAATGCTGGGAGTTTGAATCCTCAGTGGTGGTGGCCATGAGGGTTGCCTCTGGCTTACTCTGAAGAGAAGTGGCTGAGGTCAGTGGGGAAACCTCGCATTTGGAGCTGGTTTCTTTAATGGAGGAAATGGAGCCACCTTCATTTCAGACTTAACAACTGCACTGTTCACTTCAATTCTCCTGTTTCAGAGTTGGTGTGCTGGGCAGCCAGGTAGATGCAAGCACAGATTTTAAGTGTATTGAATATGTACAGAATGACGTAGCAATGCATCTGTGCAAGCAATGCCTAAGCCCAGGCCACCAAGCAGTGACCCAGAGCATCTGCTCCATGTCTCCTCAGAGCACCAGCGTTGTGCTGCTGCAGCACTCTGGTACTGGGAAAAACGGTCCTTTTCATTGACTGAGGGGCTCATGCTTCCAGAAAGCCATGCCTGGCCTGGAGGGACTGAAGTGACCCAGCATTGCTCTGGAGAGGGATGTTTGTGCCAGAATCTGATCCCTCTCCTTAGCATGTGCCTACTTGCTTGCAGGCAGATGCTGTTCCTGTGCTTGCACACCCTGCTTGGGAAACTGTAATTCAGCGTCTGTTTTGGTGAAAGCAAAGGTCTGAGAGCATTGCAATAAGAGTGGCTGTAGCTCTTCCTCTAAGTGAGCACACCAAATGGACTCTTAATCTCTAAAACTCTGTTTTGATAGAACACAAAATAAATGCTCTTTAAACAAAAGTTCAAATGCTGAATCAGCCAAATTGTAATCTGAATGTTTTATAAAGAAGGCTCCATCTACAGTGCCATCACTCTTGAGCCTGCAGTTCTCTGTAGCTGAGTAACAATCCCTTATAGCTCCTCTGGAAAACTTTCCCTCACCTTGCTGGTGGAGTTGCTGGAGTGGTTCCCAGCCAGAGGTGATCCTGCTCCTCCTCTGCCAGCTCTGGAAATTGCTTCACCGTCTGTGGGGCTGGTTCAGTCCATTGAATTGGCCTAAAACTAATTCAGAAAACTTTTTAAAAGCTCTTCCATATGAGCATGTTAATTTGCTGCTAGGAAAGCTGTAACTTCCCTGTCCCTTGGGAAGGTGCTGCCTGCCCAGGATGCCAGTGCCAAGCACCAGGTGAATGGGCAACTTTCTTATTGCCTGTCTGTGGTTTTCAGCAAAACATAGCATTAGGTATGGATGGTGAGCAAACAAAGTCATGATGTGTTGAGGTTTCTCCTGATTTCAGATGCAGATTGGCAAGCATAAAGGATTTTGAAAGCTTTGTTTCAGTTTCCTCTGTCCTAAATGGAAAACATTATTTGGAGAATATGCCCAGTCTCATAAAAATCACCCTTTTTGCAAAACAAGCAGAGATTCCTTACTGAAGCAGTGTGTAAGTACATTGGACTGTGACGTATGCACTGATGTAATAAAAATCCTTAAGAAAGAAACATGAAATCTGTGCCTCTTTAAAATCAATGAAAAAAATCTGCTGACTGTGATCTAGGTCTTTTACCAGCCCAGAGGTGTCCACTAAACCATTCGGCTGCTGGTACCTTGAGTCCATATGAATTAACAGCAGTTTGCTGGTGGCCTGGAGAAATGCCAAGCTGCATATGCTAGGTAGAAGCGGTTTTTATCCTGTTAACTGATGAGAAAGAAAATGCTGGAATCTGCATTTTCTGGACAGTAACAAAAGGAAGTCATCACACAGCCAGCCAACTCTAAATGAAAAAGTAGACCAAGAACTAAAAAGAAAGATGAAGAGCATGTAGTTGTCAAATGATGCAGAAATCTGCATCTTTGTCTCCGTCATTACAAACTCCAGTGCTCTTGCAAACCAACACTTTTCCCCAGGTCAGCGGAGGGTCTGTCCCTTGTTCTCCTGTTAGACCATGGGATAAGATGTGCTTATCCACATCAGGTTTGCATTTATGCACCTATGCTGTAGTTTGGTGCCATCTAGAAAAAGTGGTGGTAGTGTTTTTTGAGCCTAAAATCTAAATCTTTCAGCTGGATCAACTGTCGTGCTGCAGAACCGAAGGCACTCTAGTGTCAGCTTCATGCAGCCTGCAGTGACAATGCAAATGCAAAAAAACCTTTTGCAGGATTTGAAATGTTTATTATATCGGTATTATATAGGACATTGGGGACATAAGAGTCATTTGGCACTGACTTCATACTGGCATATTTATATTCACATTTTTCTATTTATGATTATTTAGGAGTAGGATTAGGAAATGGATATTGAAACAGTACTTGCCAAAAGCAAAGATGACTGAAACAGATGATGTGATTCTTTAGAGTAATCTTGTACAATCAGGGAAAGAAAGGAGTAAAGGAGAAAACCAGTTTACGTGTCAGTTCTCTGAACTTCAAAATAAAAAGCCCAGAAAGTACGATGAGAAACAATCTGAAACAGTCACACAGCGTTATTTTATTGTGAGAAGTGATGATAAACTTGGCTACAAAGTCTATGAGAAATTCTGCGGTGTAAAAGATCACAGTCCAGAGTTACCAGGTTCACTGGACTGAAATCAGAACCCAAACAGGATGCCAGCAGATTCAGACACTTTGGCTCCACAGAAGAAAACTGGGCAAGAATAAAGATTTTTTCATCCAAATGCCATGGCTCCAGTCCCTGGCTCTGGGAGAAACATGCAGAAGAGCATGCCTATTGTTTTCCCCAAAGATGTATTGTACAATTTGGTAAAGCACAAGAAATTGCATTTACTTATTAGGCTACTTAGCACAGGGCGGAGCAATAGGCTAAAGACAGGAGCATGGGCTGTAGGTCTGGAATGACCTTTTCGGTCACTGCTTGCCTCCTAACCCAAGCGGCTACACTGTCGTTATGCTTTCATATTTTACTGTAAAATTAGTCAGGTTTTTGCTCACTCTGCCTCTGTTTGTAGGCTGTTGCAAAACTTTTCTGATAAGAAATCTTATTTCCTCTTTAAATCTCCATTAAGAGGTTTTTTTTTAAAACTAAATTGTTTGCACTGTTGGAATTATAACTTAGGTTAAAAACATCTGGTAGTAGCAGCTTTCAGTATACCTGGAAAACTGTGATCAAATGTCTTTATAGCATTTGTTTTAATAAAGTGGATTGACTCAATTGCTTCTTTCTACTAGAAACGTCTCACCTGGTGTGAGACTTTTTATCCACTTCTATGCTGACTTTACAACTTTGTATCAGCTTCTGTGCTTACTTCTAAAATGCTTTTGGAAATAGTTATCATCTGGCTGTTTCTGAAATCCTTTCCCTATGATTTTGACACTTATCAGTTCCAGATTTAAGAAAATTCCAAGGTTCTTTCGTGTTCATGTTCTTGACTTCTCCTTCACTCAGTTTCCCTTCCCTACAGTTTGCCCTTCTGAAAAGAAAATCATAGCATTAGACCAATATTTGTTTCTTTATCCATATAACTATATTGGAATCAGCTTCTGATTCCTCAATTCAAATGCATTTTGCTTATGCAACTCTTCTATAACATCATTTCTTAAGTCCAAAATAGCTTTGTTGGTTCAATAATTATTTCATAAAGAAATCTGTCACCTGCCACGTTCAGAAATAACTTTGACAGATGATTAGTAGAAAACATTGGCTCATATATGTTTTTTTTTCAAAAAAATTATTATAGAATTCTCGTTAGGATTTGGCTTTCTAGTAAGAGAGTGGGATTCAATTGTGCATTATTGGGGTGACCTCTCTTCAAGTCTCCTCTCATGCTTCTTCCATATGATTTTTAAACAAAACTAGTTTTAACTCTGCTGTTCTTGCTTATTACATTATAGTTTATTACATCATTGATAAATAATGTAGTATTTTTCTTTCTTAAACACCTTTTCTTTCTTGAACACCAGCTGTAGGTACCTGGGCTGGGATTAAGATGAAATGTTCCCAAGTTTTGAGTACCTGTGTTCACATTAGTAAGTTTATGTACTTGATTTTCTGTTAATTTTTCTTGTATTATATAAATGACAGTGAAGGTAGGCATCCATTTTAAACTACTCAGAAACTTATGTATAACTTGGATGTTTAATGTCTATTGAGCTGTTAAGCCTCTGCCATGATTCCAGGACTTTATACACTTGTGCAGGTAAGTCAAATGCAATTTCTCCTTTGAGTGCAAAGTGCTTATGCATGTACAAGAAGTTATCTATGTGAGTGACATAGTTAGATCAGGCCTCCAGCTATTAATTGTGTAGTACTATCTGAGGTGGCTTTAAAATGAAAAACTAGTCTGTGACAATTAACTATTTTATAATACTGACCTTGTGGAAAAGCCCATTAATTGACTAAGAGACTGTAGAAGGATGTTCTTTTACCTAAGTTCTGTTGAGTTGGAAGAAGATGTTTTCAGACATAATAAGCAATAATTCATGATAATATTTGACACTAATCTGAAACATCAGGGCAGAAATGGCATTGGCATGATCTGCATTTGCCAATATCTTGCTCAGTGCTATGCAGTGGATTGTTTAATCTTCCAGTTTTTAGTACTCTGCTCTCGAAATAGAGAGTCCTATTTAGCTTTCTCATAGAGGTAGCATATTGAGATTAGTTGCTGTAGGCTACTGAATTCAGCAGATGAGGAGCTTCACAAATCAGACAATCTGGACTCTTCCTTTGGGCCTGCTTTAAAAGGCAAGTACATTGAGATGTTTTGTCTTGCTGTACAAATATTAGCCAGTTCAACTTTTTAGAATTTTCAATATGTCCTGTCTTTACGGAGCTTATTATTCCTGACAGGATTATCAGAAAGCTGGGAGTGTGAAGGGTGGACTGTTTGTTCCTTGTTACGCTTGTTCAGGACTAGTCTTGGTTTGTTCATGCACTTGTGCACGCGGACACCAGCTGCAGGTTGAAAGTGGTGCTGCTGCACAGTGGTAGAAATCTCTTGGAAAATATCTGATACATTAGTTTATGTCAAACCATGAGGACTATTATTCATACTGTTCCTGGTCTTCCTCACCATGGCTGTCAGCTTGATATCCTCTCTAATCAGCTGGGTATAAAGGATTTAAAGCCCCAGGCATACATACAAAGCAGAGAAAGAAGCACTCCGAGGCTGCCGGCCAAAAGTAGCTTTCTCTTTCAGTGGGGAAAAAGATTGAGGGATGAAGATCACATGGAGGTCTTTTATTTTGTTGTTTTTTTTCTTGGGGTTGTGGTGGTGGGAAAAATACAGTGGGGTAGCCTTTGCCTATGTTCCGTTTTGCTCAATAAAGCTCTGAAAACCTGTAATGTACCTTCTCATCCTGAAGTGTAAGAGCAAGCTGAGAAGACCCTAAGCTTGCCCCTGCGGACTGTTTGTGTCTGACTGTATCACTCATATGTGCTTCTTAGAAAGTTTTAATAAGCATGACTAATTGGAGGCAATCTCTTGACGATCTAAGCTAATGGATTCTTTTTGACAAGTTTTGCCAACAACAAGAATCTGTCAGACACCTCAAAAGCACATGAAGTGCTTTTGAAAAGAAAAAATTAAGCCAGATGCTAAAGGTAAGATTTGAAATGTGTAGATATTTAGATAAGTAGGAATAGTAGGAATATTCCTGAAAACCTTTACGCATATACTTAACCTTAAGCATTCTCATAATTCTATTAACTTCAGTGGGACTGTATATAGTTCTAAAGTGAACCACCTGCGTGTTTGAGAAGACTGAGCTCTTAAGCTGCTCTGCATGCAGAATTTTATCCTGTGACTAAGTCTTTGTGTATCATGCTGTAAATTTACCCTGAAGCTTGCCATAAAGTCAGTGCTTTTAAAAGCATATTTGAAGACCTTCAGTAGAGTCTCAAGGCGGTTATAATAGCGTGTGTTTGATTTACTGCATGCCATTGACTTAGAAGGGTATTTGAAAGGGGATTTATGTTAAAATAATGCAGACAGTGATTTAGAGCATGGATTGTGGCCATAAGTATGGGCAAAACAGAAGAGTTCATTGCAGCAAACAGCTCATTGCCTTCTGCGGAAAAAACACAGAAGTAGAAAATTTGGAGATTGTCATCTTGGCTAAGTATATCTGTCAACTAAAAATACTGGTCAACACATGGCTTTTCAAAGTAAAGATGACTTTCAACAACATTTTGTGTAACCAGCACTGGATAGAATCATCAATGAGCTGGAACTGCTATTTGGAAAGGAGAACCATGAAATCAATAAACCAGCTGGGACAACACGTCCAAGAAATACATATTTCTTGGAAAATGACAGAGCATTCTGGCAAAAAGTGCTATAATGAGAGTAGATCTAAGGATTTTGCCAAATTCTTCAACAATACTGTGATGACTCCCGAACAGACACATGCCTTGACCTGATTAGTAAACATTTGGGTTTTATACAAAAATGCAGAATGAAATCTTAGCATAATAATTCCATAGCTTTTTTTATAACTCTCTAGATCACTCTCAGTATTGTTTTCATAATTTCTTATTGGAAGCTTAAAATACAAAGCCAGAACATCAGCTGGCATAAATTACCTGACTTTTGTGAAGACGGACTGATGTTAATGATCTGGGGCATACCCTGTCTCCTTCAACACGTCCCTGCCTTTAAGAATAGTCTGTTATTTTGGATGTAAGTGGATTCTAAAAATAAGGAGGCTGTTCTGAAAAATGGAAATATATTATCAACGTAATAGTAAACTTTACAAATGGATGTGAAAATGTTCATGTATGCAAAGTGAAAACTATACAACAAACAAATACAAACTTGCACTGGGAGAGAGACAGAGACAGCAGTGACTCATCTGGTAATGAAGTGCATCTGAATGAGCACAAAATGAGCTTCCTGTCACTGTACAAAAGAGCACTCTTCTATGCTTAAAGGTGCAACAGATGGAAACGGTGTAGCTGTGCACAACTTTTTGGTTTGGATGACTCTTATAATTCTGTTACAAACAGCCAGTTGGGGGGTTGCCAAACTTATTAGTTGACTGCTTAGGTTTAATACTAACAATTGGAAAACAAGCCAGGGATGATCCCCAATGTGAACTTGGGCTGTGATTTCCTGATGACAGAATCTGATCAGACAGCTTCACCCATGAAAAAGATCATAGATTCATTCTTACAGTATGAAGTCCCAGTGTAAAACCTTCCTGAATTCACTGGGGAAGGCAGCACTGATTTCTGTAACACCAGCTTCATGACTGAAGTTACACACTCCCCAGAACTGTAAGGATACAGTGGATAAAAACTGGTATGGGACAAATGCCGAGGACAGAAGGGTCTAAGCAGTGAAATGATGCATGAAATATTAAGAGGGCGTGTGTTTGGCAGCTTCATTAGGAGGCCAGGGGAAGCATTTTGCACACCAAGAAAGGATGAAGGCAACTGTATCTCGGAAACTTGACAAAGAGACCTTTGTGTTCTCCTCTCTTGTTTGGTTTAGCATTGTCACACTCCTCTCTTCCCAGAAAATGCCCTCAGACAAAGCAGAGGACCCTGTGTTTCTGTTTGGGAGGATGTGCAGGTCTCCTTCAGTCCTCTTCCCCTGACACACTGAATCAGTCTCCTGCTGGATCCACATGGATTCACACAAACTATGGGAGTGGGTAGAGGGAGCTCTTCTGCTCTTGTTTCAGCAGGCTGTATATTCAGCCAGACATTTCAAGATCAATTATTCTCAAAGTTGAGTTTATATACACGCTAGGGAATGAAAGATTTTGAAAGACTAAATGAAAGATTTTATTTTATTTTTTTTTTTTAATAGGAAAACACAACTTTATCCCAGTGCTCAAGGCTTTATTTGGTACCTGTGCCTCAGTCCCACATGGAGACAGTTGATAGCTGGGGCACAGAAGACGGAGCTGATAAATAAATGGCAGCAGAACTATACAGAGCAGTGGAAAATGAAGACAAGGGACTATATGTAAGAAGAAATAATTTGACAATATATGAATGTGGAAGAAAAAAGCAGGATAAGGAAAATTATTTTGACAATATTTGGGAAAATATCAGAATGGACAAGATTGAAGTGAAAGCAGTTAGATCTAGATTCATTCTTTGAATGTGAAGATGGTACAAAAGGTTTAGTAGTAGAAACTTTAAACCCTCAAACTGATTGCAGAGAACATCAAGAAAATGTTATTTGAAACACAAAGTACTCATTAACATTCTGAGTATAATTTATCGATGTTACAGACAGGGAGAACATTTATAAATTCTAAGTATTTTATAGATATGAATGAACATGAATGTTTTATAGATATGAAAAAAAAGCGAAGGACAGAAAAACTCCCATTTTTAAAGGTAAATTCATCTTAATGCATTGAAGATATTTTTCTACTTCTGTGTATATACCATTGTTGTTCCTTTTCATATAAGAGTGTAATGTTTCATTCAGAAAAAAAAAAAGAAGGTGCAACCTCAGAGAGCTTTGAGAGACTTTCCACTGCTAGTACTTATCCTTTGGGACCCTTTGTCCTTTTCCCAGGCACCTGCTGGCTCCATGACGTTTCTACAGAAGTAAATTCCCTATATTAGGTGAAAAAGACAGTAAATGAATAGCAAAGGAAGCAAAGCAGCACAGAAAAAAAACCCCTTGCAGGTCATAGGTCGACTAGTGTTTGTCCCAGTTGTTTAGGGTCCTATTTGCTTTGCAGCCTAGCTGTAGGACACATTCTCAATATAGTTTCTTCCAGTGCTGTGTGGAGGTTGTAGATTTTAGTTTTATGGTGTCAAGAAAAAAGATTCTCTGTTGGCAGATATTTCAATGGACTGGTTCTGCAAATGCTTTCTCTTAGATCATAGAATCATAGAACAGTTTGGGTTGGAAGGCACCTTAAAGACCATCTAGTTCCAACTCCTCTGCCATAGGCAGGAACACATTGCACTAGATCAGGCTGCCCAAGACCCATCCAATTTGGCCTTGAACACCTCCAGGGATAGGGCAGCCACAGCTTCCCTGGGCAACCTGCGCCAGTGTCTCACCACTTTCATGGTGAAGAAATTCTTCCTAATGTCCAGCCTAAGTGTGCCTCTTTCCAGTTTATACCCATTGCCCCTGGTCCTATCCCCACAAGCATTTATGAATAGCCCCTCTCCAGCTTTCCTGTAGCCCCCTTCATGTACTGGAAGGTCGCTATAAGCTGAGCCTTCTCTTCTCCAGACTGAACAAGCCCAACTCTCTCAGCCTGTTCTCATAGGGAAGGTGCTCCAGCCCTCTGATCATCTTTGTAGCCCTCCTCTGGACCCGTTCCAACAGCTCCATATCCTTCCCGTATTGAGGATTCCGGAACTGGACACAGTATTCCAGATGAGGTCTCACAAGGGAGGAATAGATGGGCAGAATCACTTCCCTCGCCATGCTGGTCATGCTTCTTTTGATGCAGCCCAGGATACAGTTGTCCTTCTGGGCTGCGAGCGCACATTGCTGGCTCATGTCGAGCTTTTCATGGACCAGCACCCCCAAGTCCTTCTCTGCAGGGCTGCTCTCAAGCACATCGTCCCTCATCGTGTACTGAAAATGGGGATTGCCCTGACCCAGGTGCAGGACCTTACACTTGGCCTTGTTGAACCTCATGAGGTTCTCAGAGGCCCACTTCTCCAGCCTGTCCAGGTCCCTCTGGATGACATCCCACTCAGCTTAGTGTCATCTGCAAACTTGCTGAGGGTGCACTCAATCTCACTGTCAACATAATTGATAAAGATATTAAAGACCACTGGTCCCAGTACAGACCCCTAAGGGACACCACTTGTCGCGGATCTCCATCTGGACATTGAGCCATTGACCACTACTCTTTGAATATGACCATCCAACCAGTTTCTTATCCACTTTACCGTCCACCCATCAAACCCATATCTCTTCAATTTAGAGAGAATGATGATGTGGGGGACTGCGTCAAAGGCTTTACAGAAGTCAAGCTGAGTGGTGAAAAGAAGGCTCAGAGTAGATCTTATAGCAACTTTCCAGTACCTGAAGGGGGCCTACAGAAAAGCGGGAGAGGAGTTATTCATAAACGCTTGTGGGGATAGGACTGCGGCAATGATTATAAACTGGAGAGAGGCACATTTAGACTGGACATTAGGAAGAATTTCTTCACCATGAGAGTGGTGAGGCACTGGCACAGGTTGCCCAGGGAAGCTGTGGCTGCCCCATCCCTGGAGGTGTTCAAGGCCAGGTTGGATGGGCCTTGGGCAGCCTGATCTAGTGCAGTGTGTTCCTGCCTATGGCAGGGGGGTTGGAGCTAGATGGTCTTTAAGGTGCCTTCCAACCCAAACTATTCTATGATCTAAGTCTAGATAGACCACATCTGTTGGTTTACCTGTGTCCACTGCTGCAGTTACCCCATCATAGAAAGCCACTAAGCTCGTCATACAGGATTTGCCCCTGGTGAAGACGTGCTGGCTGCCATTAATCACCTCCCTGCCCTCCATGTGCTTTAGCATAGCTTCTAGGAGGATCTGTTCCATGATCTTCCCAGGCACAGAGGTGAGGCTGACAGGTCAGCTGTTTTCAGGGTCGTCTTTTCTACCCTTTTTAAAATGGGCACAACGTTACCATTCTTCCAGTCACCAGGGACTTCTCCTGACTGCCATGACTTTTCAAATACCCTGGAGAGTGGCTTGGCAACCACATCTGCTAATTCCCTCATGACTCTGGGATGCAACTCATCAGGTCCCATGGACTTATATATGTTCAGGTTCCTCAGGTAGTCACAAACCTGATCCTTCTCTATTATGGGAGGGGGTCTACCACTGTGGTCACCATCTTGCTGTCCCAAGACCCAGGAAGGGTGAGGAGAGCAGTTATTGGTGAACGCTGAGACAAAAAAGTTGTTAAGTACCTCAGCCTTGTCCTCATCTGTTGATATGAGGTCACCATTTTCGATCATCAGGGGGGATACATTCTCTATAACTTTCCTCTTCTGACTGACGTACCTGCAGAAGCCCTTCTTCTTGGTCTTCACTTTCCTTGCCAAGTTCAGCCCCAGCTATGCCTTGGCCTTCCTGACTTCATTCCTACACAACCGGGCAGCATCTCTATACACGTCCCAGGCCCCCCGTCCCTGCTTGCACTGCCTGTGCAGTCCTTTCTTTTTTTTTTTTGGTTTAACCATCAGGTCTCAACTCAGCCACACTTCCTGCCTCTTCCCTTTCCTGCCTGATTTTCTACATATGGGGACTGCACGACCTTACGCTTCACGGAAAACTTCCTTAAATATTTTCCAGCTCTGTTTCGCTCCCTTGTCTTGGAGGACCATGTCCCAGCGGGTCCTACCAAGTAAGATGCTTGACCGTGAACACAGTCACTAGGAAATAGGGGAAGGAACTGCCTGAATACCCTTGCTTGTCCCTAGTTAATTTACTTGGCTTCAGTAGGGAGGGAACTGCAAGATGAGTTTAGCAAAAGAGTTGCGACAGTAGCACAACATTGCACTACGATACTTAGTGGTTATTTCGAGTTTAACAGTTAATACAGCAGATGGACTGGAGGGATGCTGATTTGTGGCGTGCATTAAAGGTAGTTTGCACTGATTCTTCTGTTGCAGGGGAAAAAAAGCCTGCAAATATTTGGTTTGAGAAGTGCAGAGAAGTTGCTTTCTTTGTTTCTGAATGGATCCAAAAGAAAATAGGTTAGGTAAATATCTTTACATTTACAGACAGTGGATAACTGTGTTCCTCTGCAGTATAACTGTGTAATCAAAGACTACTCACTCTGTGGATAATGCCCAGATTTGTTGAAAATACTGGTGGACTTCCTCAGCAGGCCAGAAATCATCTTTCAATAAAGCATAGCATGTTATTATTTTAGCATATTATTTCTCTGGGTTACTGCTGTTACAAGTTGACGACCACACGATGAGAAATTAAAATTTTTCACTGATAACATTTAACAGAGGCAGTCTCATGAAAACAAATGGCAAGCGTTTCGATAAGTTCATGGGCACTACCATTGCAGTATTTCAAGCACCTCTTACTGTGTCCATTATAAAAACAACTTTTATGACATGAGTAGATTAATAGCACCCTTTGCGCTGTACATAATTTTAATATACTCTGTAGATTGCAAAACTGAAAATAAGTTGCATCACACCAGAATCGCAGTATACTGCGTCTCAAGGCTAAACTAGGAGATTATTAAAGAGGTCCTACAGTTCAAATCAGGTTTTATTAACTTAAATAGTGCCTGGAAATACCCTGTAATTTTACTGTGGAAAACAGATAAAGGAATTATTTCTTCTTTTTTCCTTAGTTAACTCTATTGAATGATGGATTAGATCTAATCATCATCCTAAGCTCAGAAACTGAAGAAAATTCTTTTGCAAGATTCTGCCTGTATTTTGTAACACATTTGAGGAACTTTCATATGGATTAGATCTCCTGAGCCTGCTAGTGGCTGACACACATTCTGTGAAAAAGAAAAATGGCATATTGTTTTGTAAAACTATTGCCCGTGTCTTCCCACTTGCCAAGCTTACTATACATTATTTGAGGAAAAAATGTTGTACAAAATATTTTGTAATTTAGTAGGAAAAGTGGAACAAATGATTGCAATTGATTGTGTCAGTAATGGATATACTGTGTTAAGGGTAAATACTGGTACCAAGAATATTCATTGAGCTCTCCAAAATATTTTCACTTGACAAATTGCAGATTGACTGTTTCTACTCTGTGGAACAGGCCCAGCTCTGATTGACATATATAAATTGAACGTTAATAATCAATACCAAATGAAATGAGCAAACTGTGAAGACATGAATGATAACAGCTTTCACAACGCTTTTTGAAATGCACTTCAGTAGTGCTTTCCCATAGAAGCCTGGAAACAAAATACCATGTTTAACAGCTGGCATCAAAGAAACTTAGGAGAGAATAGAGCGCAAATAACATGCCCTTGGCCTATTTGATATAGTGCAATTACATGCTAAAGTATAAAAGTCCTCAAATGATATTTTTGCTTTGTTTTTCAGGAGATTGCAACAGAAATATAGAAGTTGACCCCTGGAAATGAGGATTTCAAGATGATTGTAATCCATTATAGTCCATCAGATCCAACGTGTTGCTAATGCCATTATAGTGATCCCTACTTCTTCATCTGCTTTCATGTTTAAAGCCTTGAGCTCTTGTCTTCTAGGACCAGTCTCACCATGTCAATCCACATTGTTCTGTTTACTGCAGTTGTGCCATAGCTCTAGCTGTGTTTCCTGATCCTACCACAGTATGCAAGATGTGGCTCTTCTTCGGTATCACATGTGTTTGCAAGGATATATGCAGTCTAAACGTGTTGTATGCACAAAGTTGAACTATTGTTTAGCTGTGCTGTATTTAAGTGCCTCTTTATCACAGTCCCTGGCATTGATGGAGAACTTTAAACACTCTGGTATCTGCTAGAATGGTAATGGGGCCATGCACAACCAATCCAGAAGGTTTCTGGAGTGTACTGAAGGCATTTCCTTGAAGCAGGTGGTCAACGAACTGATTAAAGGAGATGCTCTGCTGGATTTGTTGCTCACAAGCAAGGAAGAATTGGTAGAAAAGACGAAGGTCAAGGGCAGCCTTGGCTGCAATGACTGTGAGACTTGGCAAGTTCCCATGTAAGACAGACCTGAAGGAAAAAGGGGTCCAGGAGAGCAGGTCAGTCTTCTAGGACAACCTCCTTAGAGCATAAGAGCAGTCTAGTGTAATACGCAGAATATGAGCATGGATGAAGAGGGTGCTCCTGACTGAGTTCAGATGCAGAAAGGAAGCACTCTGGGAAGAAGGAGGAATCAGTGACAACTGCCCAGGAGGAATACAGAGACACTGCTTGAACAAGCAGAGGAGGAATTGCAAAATCTAAAGCTCAACTGGGTTGAGATTAGCAAAGGACGTGAAAGGCAACAAGGGCTTCTTGTGCATATGACTGGAAACAGTGACCACCCAGAAAGACCGTTGTGATGAGGCAGGTTCAAGGTCAAGCCAGGAAGTCAACTCAGCAAGTCAGGATCAGGGCCAGGATCAGGGAGGTACGAGACTAGGCACTAACACAGCTGCAGCACAGCTGCCGTGCGGCTCAGGCAAACACCAAGCACAAGAGCCTCAGTTTGAAAGCAGCTCCCAAGGGATGGAGAGGCATGCAGGCCCTTGCTGAGGCTGCCTTTAGCTTTCTTCCCAACAAAGAGCTCAGATCAGCAAAAAGGCTGACCTTGAACTCCGTCAAATATACTCCTGAACCAACTAAAATCCTGGAAGCGGGGGGTTCACTCAAGGCCTCGATGCAATACAGGCTGGGGATGCACTGCCCAGAAAGCAGTATTGCTGAACAAAACCTGGGGGACCTGGGCAACGAGGAGCTGAACGTGAGTCAGCAACATGCCCTTGCAGCACAAAAAGGCTGACTGTGCTCCAGGCTCTACTAGCAAAAGGACAGCCAGCTGCTGAAGGGAAGTCAACAGACCCTCTGTTTGTTTAGTCCGTCAGGTTTTAGACATCACAAGAAAGACACCAACATACTGAAGCAAGTCCAGTGGAAGGCTTCCAAGATGTTGGGTGGCTGAAGCTCATCATAAAGGAGGAGAGGCCAACAGAACTGTACTCGTTCATCCAGAGGAGAGGTAGCTTCAGAGAAACCCCGCTGTTGTATGCAGCTACCAAGGAGAGAGTGCAGAGAAGGTAGAGCCAGACTCTCCTCAGAGGAGCAGAGTGGAAGGATGAGAGGCAGTAAAGATGAGTGGGAACATGAGAAATTCTGATGATACAGTAATTTATTTTTGCCATGTGGGCCGTCAAACACTAGAGCAAGCAGGTTGCCCAGGGACGCTGTGGTATCCTCCACCCTCGGAGGAACTTGGAACCAACCTGCATGAGGGCCTGAGCACTCTGCTCTACCTCAAGCTGCTCTGAGCTGCTCTGAGCAGGAAGCAGGATGAGGTGACCCATCGAGGTCCCTTCTGACCTGTGTGATTCCGTGTGGCTGTGAGGTACTTTGATGCAATGTCACAACACAAGTCCTAGGACAGCAGACAGAGATTTTCACTTAGCAACACTTCTAATTCTCAGGAACACGTACGCATTATTCTGCTCCAACATCTGTTAATGATACAACAAAGTATGAAGCAAAATTACATTCTAATGGAACTATTGAGAAAAGCAACAGATGGAGAATTCCGTGCAAAGTAAGTAATATGAGAATGATTTAATTTTTGTGCTTGCCTGGGACTCTGAGAATGAAATGGCATGATCCTGTGGCAGACTTACAGGAACACCTGGGAACTGCAGAGTACCCCCCATTCTCTTTTACACCAGTGAAGAGTGAAGCCCTGAAATAAAGTAGAGAGGTGGCTGCACAGGGTAGGTTTTGCCATCTTTCTGAACTCTCTCAAGCACTTTCACTCAAATGCCAGAGAGTACAGTGTCCTACCATTCTTCTGCTCTTTCACTGGGTCTACAGCTCCAGTGATCAGGATAGGCAGCTGGGCTAGGTCAAGCAATTGAAATCATCACCTGTATAATCCATGGCTGTAGTAGGGCTGTAGTCTCCCAAGGATAGCTCATTGGTCTTGCTTTTCTTGAGCTGCCAGTTCCTTCTTGTATTCTTATTCTAGCCAGATACTAAACTCAGTAATTTCTTCAGTGATCATACCAATAATTATGGCAGTTTACTGTATTACTTAATTACTGGAGATTACCTTCACATTTGTTGTGCCTGGAATCTCTCGATCAGTTTAGTGCCTTCAGTATCTGATCCTGTAGTGAGTCAATAATGGCGAATATACCTATGGATCTAAACCCATCTGTCTGAACTCTTTGCAGTTATTTAGCACAAAGATAACTGGGTCAATTGTCCTAGCATGTCTGAATGAAGAAACCTGCAGAAGATGTTTGATATTTCACTGATTTACCTGTGATTCAATTGCGTAACAAAGCATTATTGCAACAGAAGTGTCTTCCTCAAACAGCTTGCTAAGTATATACATTAGGATTCCTATATTGCACAGAGATAGAATTTTTACTTTATAGAAAAAAATTCCAATAAATTAATATTAGAAGAAATTTGCCTTTTTCCTAAGAAGAGTTGGCATTACTGAATCATCTGAAGCAGTTTATTATGAGGAAAGCACCCACAACAAAACATGAAGACAATCTCTGGCCAAAGAGGCTAGCACCTTATGGTACCTTTTAATCTTGTTGTGCAAGTAAATACAAAAATACATTATTGGCTATTTTTAAATTAAATACTGTTTGAAAGGCTGAGAAACTGGGCTTTTTTTTATAACTAATTTCTATACAAAACATCTGCCAGTATATACTCTTTCATAATGATGCCAGGGCATACAGAAGGCCTAATCCATGGCAAATAAACAGCTGGAAACTGTTCTTTTAATATTTAGTATTGCTTGATTGCTGTTCAGAATTTCTTCAGTAGACATGGCAGACAGTTTCCAAAATGGCTTGTAGACTTTTAAAACATCCTCATTTTAATAAATTTCAGTTCCTAAATTTATGTACGTTTGACCTCACTGCAAGAAGTCCACATTCAGAAGATTACAAGAGTATGAAATTTTTATGGCTGATAACAAAAGTAAGTTTCTTACTGCTTTGACTACAACTTTTTTAAAAATAACTTTCAAATATGGCAAAAAATATCTTGCTCCATGGTAGTTTTAAGGAGTACCAGATTCATCAGGTAGCCTACAACCTGCAGCATTTAAAATAGACGTTTGAGAAGTGTGAGTATATCCTTGCCTAAAGACAAGAACTGAATTTATTCAGCAATCTGGTAAGAAACTTTTACTTGCAAATGACTTGAATCAGTGATTTCCTTCTCCAGAATACATGCATATTGAAAGATGCCACCTGACCTTGCTGCTTCACTAAAAAAGTCATCCTTAAGAAACTATCTGCTGGGCTGAAGAAATCTCCACAAACTGTGGGAAAGAATTGAGTATATTCCTTTAGTGTTGCCATCAATGCTGCTCAAATCTTTCTTGAAGGGATTTTTTTATGCAAAGAAGAGAAGAGTTTCTTTCTTCAGTCTTCCATTTCTTTGAACTTCCTAACAGGGAGGCCGGTTGCAAGGTGTCTGGCTCACATCTAAACTGAAACTGGGCAAAGCCCACCACTTGTTTTCAAACACTTCTATGAATAATCAACAGCCACCAGAAAGCACTTGGTATTCGCAGGCTGAAGGCTGGATTTGGGCAGCAGAGCTGAAAGGTAATTTATTCTACTGTTAAATTCTACCAGCTGTCATGTCTGAATAAATCAGAAATCCACCCAAAGAATTTTCTAAATTGTCCACAAATTGAGGTTAGTATGCACGGAAATATTATTTATCTGTATTTTCTAAATTAATTTCCATCCAGACCACCAATAAGACATTAGGATTGCATAGGTAAAGCAAACCTCTGGTTAAACCTTACAAAGGCTTGTAACTATTTACTGAATACATATTTCACATCTTCCATAGATTACAGTGCTAATCTAACTAACAGAAGGTATCATGAACCAGATGGCAAAGATTTGCAAATACCACCAGTAAACTAAAAGCTGAGCTAATACAGCCATATCATAAACATTTGAACTTTTGAGTGTGTTAGCTCCTAAAACTCTGTAGTCTGAGCTTATATTCATGAAAGCTCCTTTGTTAAACTTGCAATTAAAACTGACCTGATTAACAGAGACCTGCTTTCTCAGTCTTGTTGGTAGGACACATTGATTAGAAAGCCTGGGAATCCTCATTCCTATCCAAGTAATGATCTCTCCTTGGGAGTTCACTGATTAATTAATGTTTACCTGTGCGTGCGTGTTTGGGCAGATCAGCCTTTGCACATAGCATGGATGAAGGGGCAATGACAGCTACTGGAATGCTGCATCCCCAAACTTTAGTGACAGCATAGCTTAATCTTCACACAAAAGTCCTACCCAGCCACATCTGTATTTTTTCAAGGTGTCACTTTGCTCATCTTTTTCTTAAATAAGCGTCAGTTGTTAAGCAGGAAAACTTAGGCTTTTAACCTTGATTTTAATATATTAATATTAATATTCTAATATTCAATAAAATTGGGACATGAAAAGAGATATTTGGGTGGATCATGCAAGAAGGAAATCACTACGTGGAATATTTGTAGACTTATTCATTACGTATCTAGTTAGTTAATAAACATCACAGCCTTCTTGGAAGAGACCTATTTTAAATCAATGACCATCTTTAAAGCAGCTGAATTATGAAATAATAACCTAAATATCATCTCATGACAGTATTATGGCTAAGAAGTTTAATGAGGAAACTGATGTTTGCTGGTTTGGGGATTTGGAGAACTTTGCATAGAGAGATTACATTGTCACACATTTACAATTTGGGATGAGTATATGTAAGATTCAAACATGCTGATAAAAAAAAATCTCCAGTCCCATTAAAATGAACATCAAACACTCAATGAGGTCAATATTTCATTTTGAGAGATCCTTTCCAAGTCCATGAGGTGTGGCAAGGTGAGTATGTTGCTAGGAGAGGTACTGATAGCTGCTGAGATAACATAAATCCACTGTAACTTCTTGGAAAGAATGAGGACTAAGAGTGATCCCAGTACAAACAGATTCAGTGGCAAGTGAAGAAGCAATTCTTAGTACGAGGTATAAATTGCTGATCATATGAGAGTGTTCCAAGAAATATTTTGCTATACCCTTACAATGGGAAATTGCCTCTTTTCCGATTTTGCCATTTCTGACAAACCCGTTGGTGTTCCCTTGGGAGAGCTTTTTCATCAAGCTCTGCTAACAATTTTCTGCGAGAAATCTCATTATGGATTTCAGCACCATTTAAGAGGAAGACTGTATTTATTAGTAGTATGTTTTACTATTAAATGAAATGTATCTGGCCAAGGAGCACTTCTGTAATACTTAAGATCCCTTAATTCATAATATGTGCCCTCTAGCTTACAGAGGTGATGAGAGCTCTCTTCTACCTCAGGACTGGGTAGCAAACTAAAAAAACCCTTGCCGGATTTCATTGGGGTGGAAGATTTATATGTGTAGAGAGCCTGATTCAAACAGCCATTACCAAACTCTGTGTTATTTCACAGGGTTGAGTTTGTCTGTAGGGTAAATTCTGTTTCTTGCATTCCCCATGAATCTTCTCACACAAAACAGGAGTGCTTGCAGTTTGCATTGGGAGGATTCAAATTCCCCAATCCTAAATGCTTAACAGAATACTTCTTTGTGGTCAGAGGCTTTGTGCTTTTCATTTTCTCTGTCCCTTTTACCTTCCTCCTGCCAAACAGAATCACTAAATGTGTGTATGTAATGGCTTCAACTTTGAAAAAGTAATTGGATTCTCATGAATTTCTCTCCCTTGCTCCACCATTTCCAAGTGACATGACGTGTAGCCATTTCTTGTCTGTTTCTCATCTCCCTTTTTGAGATCCTAACCTTGCTCTGCACCACTTTTATAGACCTAAATCCACGTGGTTTAGATTTGGCAGAGAATGGCAGATTGCTCCATAGTAGAAATGATGTGGATTCTTTGCTTTGGATTTTGTTTGGTGTTTTGCAACTCCACCTCCTGTGGTTTCCATATTGAATTTGGTTGCAAACTAAAAAGTACCCTACATGTTTTGTTATGTTGACCTCTGAGACCGAGCTATGCTGATGTCACTTCCATCCTCTTCTTATCTGATTCATATGAGCTAGACTTTTGGGTATTTTTCATCCAGCCTCTTACTGCAAAGCATTAATCAGTTTGTGAGAAAACTGAAACTTGTAGGTCCATTTCAGTTTACAGCGAGACCTCTTTTACTGACAGCACATCAGAGCTGAATCACGTCTGTAAATATCTGTATCAGCTAGGAGGGTCCTTTACATTATTAAAGTGCTGCAAAGACGACTAATAAGTACTCAGCACTGGCAAATTACAATTAAGACTGAGTAGGAATCTTCATCTTTAGATTACTTGTTTTTTCAGATGCTCCTATCTATGAAATAAATGTCCACCTTCCTCACCTCCTGCAAATCCTCTTGTATCAGTCCCCATGCTAATCTTTTAAAGAAAATTTAGGCAGAATTCAGCAATTTTAATGTTATGTAAAGCATAAAGAAAAAGGCTTTGTGTCCTCTGGGTTACCTAGTGTAACAATTGACTCTGAAAAGCCCAAATATAATTTGCTTCATGGTTCTAATTTGGAAAGGAAAAACAAAGAATACAGAAAAGCAAACTAGATTTTCCTAGCTTCAGAATACACTGAAGTAATCCGTTCTCTGCATATCTACTAGGTTTTTCTTCCAGTTTCTCCTTCTGCCTCAACCCTTTCCCATGGAAGGGCTGAAAACAAGGCAGCAGCAAGAAATGGTTTTGAACACCGGCACCTTTCCTAAAACATTGTCTTTCATTAAAAGCTGCTGTGGTTGCAAATCACTCTTGAAAACATGAACTAAGTGTAACCTGGGCATAGATGTCTGCTTAAGCTTTCGCAGAGTCTAAAATAATAGCTTAGAGAGATGTGAGCCTCATCTCAACAGGCTTTCCTCTTGTATTACTTCTGTTTTAAATGTGAACTTTCTCTACTCTGCCTGCTGTTCCTGGCAGGAGAGGTTTAGTCACTGCGTCTAGTCAATTACTCTACTGACAAGGCACATACTTACTTTGGGAAAGAAACCCTATCTATTTTTTTTCCAGTTACGATAAAATAAATTCCAAGGGACCTGATGGTCATATCTGCCAAGACAGACACCAGTCCAAGAGACTGGCTGGAATCACACAATAGATCAGCCTGATGGGCTGCCAGACTGCTCTTCTATCTGCAAAAGTGGCAAGCATCAGCAACTTAAGAGAGAAACAAACTCACGGGAGGCTTATAAAATAGGTAGTATAATCCAAAATACAGATTTACTAAAATCTGAAACACAGCATTTTTTTTCACTTTCTGGTATAATTCAAATGGTATTTTCCACAAATAAAACAGCTTAGTATTTGGATAATCATCAAATTCAATCTTCCTAAATTATTGGCCATTTTTTTTCAGCAATGAGATTCAAATTCTCTGTCCTTTACAGTACGTATGGGGGAGAAATGGAGGGTGGAATGGAGGTAGAGAAACAGATGTACAGACAAGATAGTGATCATCTCCCTCCCCGCATGTGCTTTCTCGTGTATCCAGCTCTACTTGGCGCTGCTGCTGAAGCCTTTCAGTTCTGCAACATCCCTGCATGCAGGATGCATCCAGCCTGCCCCGGGTACTGCAGCTGAGCAACTCTGGGTGGCTGCAGGAGGGTCCCTGCCTTGCTCTTCCCATGGCAGTGAGGGGAGCAGGGAGGGACATTGCTTCCCCTCTCTCCTGGCTGTTTAATCCAGACTGATCCTACCAGAGAAGTTAAATTTTACAGCAGGTGAGTTAAAGTTGCCTCTCATGGTATACAAAATTACACATTTGATGATTTTTTCTATAAACCCCAAGCTACATGAAGTGTGTGGTTATATGTTAATGGTACAAAGTGCCAACCAATTTCACTTACTTCAGTGGAGTTGCAAACACTGGCTGTTAAAACACAGCCAAGAATCACTGCAAAATGAAGACTGGGAAAGCAAGTCCTTGAAATCCAAGAAAATCCCAAAGCTAAAGTTTCTGCTGCAACAATCAGTCATTTTCACTGCACATCTATACGTTTTATTATTATTTAATCTATATCCTATGAGGTGTGTAGGATGTATAATGAAGCCAAAATGATATTGCTTTGGAAATGTTAGTATTTGCAATTTCCTGACTTTTGAATATTTGATTTTTCAGCCTCAGTGATGCACTAATGTTGGTTTATGTGTTCAATATACAATTGGCTTGAGGTTCTTCCTCTTTTCTAGCTGTTGATATTATGATTGATTTCTGGAGGAAGAGTCAAACGGCTGATGCTTTTTATTTGGCCCAGTACCACACAATCTACTTTATGTGGTTTTTTTCATCGCAGTGATACTACACTTGCGAGGGAAACTCGATGTAGGTGGAAATTTGGCTGCTCAGTGCCTCTCACACGAATGAGACTTGGAAGCCTGTCAAAGATGCTGTTAGTTCCTCCTCCTTTCCAAGCTTACTGGGAGCACTCGGGGAAAGGGCTTTTGACATGCATGTTTGTGGGAAGGAGCATTTGCTCCGGCCTCTTCCCCCAGTGCTCCACCTCTCAGACACTTTGGAAATTGTTTATTCAGCACTTGACAGAAACCAAAGCAAAACAGATTACCACAGGTTACATTTTGGGCCCCTCACTAGCAGAAAGACATTGAGGCGCTTGTGTGTGTCTAAAGAAGGCCAATGAACCTGGTGAAAGGTCTGAAGCACAAGTCTTATGAGGAGCTGAGGGAACTGGGGTTATTCAGTCTGGACATGGGGCGGCCGAGAGGAGATCTCGTCACTCTCTGCAACCACCTGAGAGATGGCTGATGCCCCACCCCTGGAAACATTCAACATCAGGTTGGATGGGGCTCTGAGCAACCCGATTGGGTTGAAGACGTCCCTGTTCACTGCAGGGGGTTTGGACTAGAACATAGAATCATAGAATGGTTTGGGTTGGAAGGGACCTTAAAGCCCATCCAATTCCACCCCCCTGCCATGGGCAGGGACATCCCACTAGATCAGGCAGCCAAAGGCTCATCCAACCTGGCCTTGAACACCTCCAGGATGGGGCAGCCATAGCTTCCCTGGGCAACCTGTGCCAGCGCTTCCCACCCGCATCGTGAAAATTTTTTTCCTAACGTCTCTAAATCTTCCCCCCTCCCATTTAAAGCCATTCCCCATCATCCTCTCACTACACGCCCTTCACAGATGACCTTTGCATTCCCTTCCAACCCGACCCATTCTATGACTCTATGAACAAGGCTCCGTGACAGCCCCCGCCGGGCAGGGCGAACGCTAAGGGCACCTTGGGCGCCGCGGGTGACGGTGTCGCTGAGGTGACACGGCCGGTGCTGCCCCGGGCCCCGAGGCACCGGCTGAGCCCAAGGGCCACCGGGAGGCCCCGGCTCGGCCCGTGTCGGCCGCACCTGCCCTGGCGCTGCGCCCCCTCCCCGGCGGCCCCGCTGCTCCCCGGGCCGCCGCCGAGCTTCCTGGTTCCCAGAAGGTGCCGGAGCGGCCGCAACAGGAACTGAGAGCCGTGGGGAGGAGGCGGTGCCGCCGCTCCGCCGCAAACGCGGCCCGAGCCGGGGGAGCGGAGCAGCCCCGGGCCGCCCAGGGCAGCGGCGCCCCCGCCCCGCCGCGCCGGGCGTTTCTCCCCGGGGGCCGCCGCGGCCCGCGATGCGACCATGGACAGCAGGTTCAAGTGAGTGGGGGGCGGCGGGCGGGCCTCGCGGCCGCCCCGGCCCGCAGGCGAAGGGAGGGAGGAGAGGAGGGGAGGGGGAGCCCACCCGGCGGGAGCGTGCGAGGGGCCGGGCGCGCCGCGGCCGCTGAGTGACAGCGGGGCGGGCGGCGGGGCCGGGAGCGGCCGGGGCGAAACGGGGGCGGTGGACAGCTGGGGGGCCCGCAGAGGTGGGGGGCAGCGCGGGGAAGGGGGGGCAGAGAAATGAGGGGGACGCAGGGCGGCGGTGAAGAGCTGGGGGGTGGTGCAGAATGATTGGGGGTGCAGAGAGATGGCGGGCGCAGGGATGGGGGTGCAGAGCTGGGGGTGCAGAGCTGGGGGTGCATAGCTGGGAGTATGCAGAGAGCTCGGGGTGCAGAGCAATGGAGGGTACAGAGCAATGGGGGGGCGGTCCAGAGAGCTGGGGGCACAGAGATGGGGGGCGGAGAACGATGGGGGCACGAAGGGGGCAGTGCAGAGATGGGGCGTTCAGAGCAGGGGGGTGCAGAGCGATGGGGGTGCAGACCTGTGGGGGCGGTGCAGAGCTGGGGGGGGCGCAGAGCGGAGGGGGGGCGCGGGGGAGGTGTCGCAGAGCTGCGGGGGTAGCAGAGCGGGGTCGGCGGGCGGCGCCGGCGCAGGAGGCGGTGGCTGCAGCGCCCCTGCCCCGCCCCGAGCCCGGCGGGTCGCGGCCGTGGGTGCCGGTGCGGGTCCCCCCGCGGCCGCTCCCTCCGGCCCCGCTGCGTGCGGGGAGGCCGAGGCCGGCGGCAGTCGCTCCCCGGTCATTCCCAACGCCCCCGGGGCCGCTGTGGCACGGCAGGTGCCGAGGGGTCATTGGGGCGTTCGGCAGAGCGGGCCCGGGCACCGCCGGGGACACCGGGGGATGACAAAGATCTCCGTGCGGAGAGATACGTGGCGAATAAACAGGCGGCTGCCGGGTGGCTGTGAAGGAAATGAGAGACGATCTGACGGTTCTCAGTTTAGTTTGACACATTTTTGACACTTCCGAGGGTGGTGGGATGTGAAGAGTAAACTTAGAAGCATTTTTCTGCAAGAGCGTGTTTGGAGTAGTTGAGTGGGAGACGGAAGGCAGTGCTACTCCAGAGAGTTTTCTTTGTGAGGGTGATTCCGCTGGGGTTGAGTTGGAAAGTCCTCATTTCAGTGTTTGTGATGCTTTAACTGACTCCCATTAACAAACCCCAGCGCTGCGTGGTCTGGGTTTTGGGCAGAAATACGGGGGGAGGATGGCCTGAGAGTATAAAACTGGTGCGTCTCCAGAGCAACCTCATGGGGAGATGTCATTTCATTTAAAGGAAGGGGTTTTGTGGTTGGCTTTTCTAGGTGGCTCAATGAAGCCAAGCCTTATCAGTTTCATTCTGAACCTACTCACGGGCCAGCAGAAGAATGGTTGGGCTTTAATACCAGTGTAAATCTCCAATATCTAGATTTAGGCTGTTGTAACTCAGAGCAGAATTTGGTCTCCTGCCACACAGGATCAGTAGATGCAGGATTTTCCCAACTAAATGCTTTAAAATACGATGCAAGGAAAGGTTGCGATATGGGCGTGTGATGTCTTCATAACCTGAATAGACTGTAATTGCATATCTCAGTTGATGGATGGTGCCAAGGTCAGTGAAAGCACTTACTGAATCAATTAATTTGTGACAGCTGAAATTTCCCCAGCTAGGCCTTTGGATTTAATTCAAACTTTCTTGAAAGAAATAACAAGTGTGTTAGTTTGCCGCATGCTTTAGTTGAAGCATTCTTAGAAACCTGGAACCACGTCATTGGATTTTTTTATTTGCCTAAAACTCCAGCTGATCATTCGGTGGGAGTGTTACTCAAGATAGGTAGTTCAAGTGTGAGCCTTTTATGTGGTTAAATAGATAATTGATACAGATGCGGTGTACCACTGTTTTTTTAATATAAATAGTGTACTTGGTAGGCAGGGAGAGGTGGGTTGGTATAGTAATGGCATTTAGAACTGGTTTAATAAATATTTAGTTTGGGGATCAGGCTGGAGTGCTAATTGCTGTTAGCATATGTACAGTTCCATTCTTACCAGGGGTGATTGAGGGGGAGGAGACGGAGGCATTGGGCGTCACAGAGCTTGACCGGCGATGGCTGGCTGCAGATGTTGGAGGCTCCATCTTCCTATCTTCTCGGCTAGGTTGGAATTGCATCTATCTCTAGTTACTGCATTGATGGTTTCTGACTGAATCATGCCTGAGATTCGGCCTTTAAAGTCAAGTCGACCGTCAATCTCTTGTGAAAGAGGAAGCTAAGTGGTTCTCAGCATTATCATATGTGTTTAAGAGGTAGTGGCTAAATTCGTGGAATTAAAGTGTAAGTGTGATGATGGGCTATTCCTATTAAGTAGAGGTAAAATGTAGCTTTGGAAAAGGCTGCCCATGACTCCATTAGTGTGTTTCAGACTGAATGGTAAGGACTTTAGTAGCACTTTTTTTTCTCAGCTGGTTAGGTGTGGTGTGATAAAGTGACATAAAAGCTATTTGATGTATAAAGTAGTAGCAGTATCACTGAAATAGATCACACTTTTTTATCTTTCGTACTCTTTAAAGAAAAAAAGAGTACGGGAAAATGTGACTTTTTGGTTCTTCATTAGAACGAATCCGATTTCTAATTTTATTTTAATGAAATTTTAATTTATTTAAATTTTATTCTGTACAAATAGAATGGGAAAGATATAACATGGTAGAAACACTACCTGAAACATGTATATGATTAATTAATTGTAGTTTACTTTTTTCTAGAGAAAATCCAGAACATACATTTGATTTGGTACTGAAGGTAAAATGCCAAGCATCTGAAAATGAAGGTAATATACTGTGCCTATTGATATTTAGTTATAGAAATGAGAGGTGGAAAAAAATAATTTGCATCCTGATCTATTGTCATCCCCTGTTTTGAATTGCTGTTGGATTGTGATTGTATTAGAAAATGAGTATGTTATTTTATTGCCTTTTAAAATCTGTTACTGTGTTAATTCATAGTTGTGGTGGTGTTCTATTGTTCTGTTTTCATTTTGGTTGTTGCAAAAATATTTGGTCTTCTGTGAAGTCCAAGCTTTGCAAGTCTTTCTGAAATGTACCTTCCACAGTTTCTGAAGTCTTAAAATGTTGATATTTTATTGTATGATTTTGTTTTAGCAGAACAATTGACTTCTGTCTTTCAATGGAATGTTAATTTTGGTCAGTGTGGTAGGGAGAAAGTAAGTTCTTTTCTGAACAACAGAAAGAGACTTGCTTTCTAGCTGATGTTTGGCAGCTGCTTTGGTTTGATACATGATACACAACAGCAAAGAGGCTGCTTGAATTTATATTAGCTGTCAGTTTCATGTCTCTATAAACAGGTGGTAAAAGAGAAGCAATAATGCAAAAGTTTATCTGAGAGTGGCTTTTTATTCCCTCTCAGATAAAAAGAAGATGGGATTTCCAGTGCTGAATTAAAGTGACCTCTAGAAAGTCTGTTGGAGGAACTTGGTTCATGTTTCATCTAAGGTTGTTGGCCTTATAAAAAACACAGGGAAAGAAGAAGTCTGTATTTCTCATCTTACTGTTCTAATGGATGTTGTTTCTAGAATTTACTACTCTAACAAGTTAGAAGCTTGTAGAATTTTATAGCCCTAAATTACTTTTTTTTTTAAATTTCAGCTAACATTTATTAGTGTTGTTGCGTGTGCATCCCTACTATGTTTTACTACAAACGTTTTTTGTTGAAGCTAAGCAACTGTAGTTCTTTAGGTGCTTTCCTGACAATTCAATAGGCTTCTCTGTACCTGTTGTATTTATATATATTGTCGTTATTGATATCTCAAGTTTTCTGTGCTATTTTTTTCCTCTTTTCTATTTTATCCTCTTCTTAAGATTGTTCAGTTAGTTGTGGAATGACATCTTGGTCCTGGTGCAGTCCTTGGCTATTTTAACTTTTATTGTGACTGCAGCCAGCATCCTTCAGTTTATTGGCTGCTTATTTGATTTGCTGTTGCTGCAGTCATGATTTGAGGAATCAGATGAGCTTCCCTAACTCTCTGGTCATTGTTGTGGTTCATATAATGGCACACTTTACCTTCTGTTCTCTCCCTTTTGCAGTTTTTGCCTTGGTCATTCGATAGATGATATCTGTGAATCCTGGTTAGCTGCTTACTTCTGATCTGTTCCTCCTTGCACTGTGCATTTGGTCTCTCCCTCCACCAGACAGCCCTTTCCGGGGGCCCATTCATATCTTGGCTTAGGCCCAGCTTCAACCTGCAGGTTTTATTCAACTTCCCTTTCTTTCTTTCTTTCTTTTTTGAGAGCTAGACTGTCGATAATCCTCTCAGGTCTTCATCTTGAAAAATGTGGGTTTTTTTTCCTTCTGTGATCAGAACATGGATCTATATCCTTTTAATTCCTTTTATCTCCTTTTTGACTTCTGATTCTTGTTTTGCATCTTTCTATCTCTACTGTCGAAAGAAGTCCCTTCTCTTTACCTGCAGCTCTGTGAGTGACCGCCTATGCCTGAATTCTTGTTGCAGTCACATCTCCTGCCTCCCTCGATAGGCGTTTTGTGCTGTTCATCAGTTGTCCTCTGTGGATAGTAGCATCTTTAAGAAACCTTTGCCTTTCCTCAAACTGTGACCCGAGTTAATATGGGGACTGTATTTGTGACTGTATTGTGAGTGTTCTCTCTCCTATTCCACTTTTTGCTATCATCCCCTTCTGCTCTGTGTGGGCCTAGTTGCTGCTTGTCCATGGGGTGGCCAAAGTCAGAATCTGATACCAGTAGTGTTGGAGTCTATGGCATGTGGCCTCCAAGGGGTTTAGGAGTGTTTCAGTTGGTCTAGAGGTTGTTTTGATTCTTATATGAGTCCTGAACTGTATGAAAGCACAGTCCCCTTTTACCAATCAAACTGTGCTGGCTCAATATTCCGGTTACCATCCTGCTGTACTCGGTGGCCCATCTGAGGTTCATTTTAATTTCTTTCCTATTGTATCTAATTCACATAACAAACTCACTCCAGTGAGGGCTTGACATCATATTTATATGTGGTATTATGAGCACAGTGATGTATCAAATTAATATATCTGAATGTTAAAGTTATTTAAAGGAAATTCACAGGGGACGAGAGTGTATTGTCTTCACAACCACTTTAGAAATGGAGCACAAGGCTTGTCATGCTAAACAGGGGGCTTTCAAGGTTGGTTTATTATAAGACCTAACAAATTTGACAGTTAGCCTGTATTGTAGGTCTTGCCTTTAAATAGATTTTCATGCTAGGATAATCTTTTGAATATATCATACTTGAAAACGTGATCCATTCACCTGTTTCTTTGCTCATGCCTCTTTCTTTCTTGTGAAAGAGATTTGTGTTTAAATAGGGGCTTTCTCCCTCGCATCCCATCTGCCTCCTCTGTACTTGATCCTGAAGCTATGTCAGGACTGAATTTGTGACATCACTGTCACCAGTGTTGCCGTGGAAATATCACAACCACAAAATTATGATCTCCCTGCATGAGTGAGCAGCAGGAGAAGCCGAGTTGGGAGAGAGGAAGACCTTAATGTGACCCATGTATCCTTAAGCTTTTTCTTTTCACGCTTTGCTGTAGTTGTGTTTTCTCCTGCATTTTTAATTTAAATCTGAGGTAGCCTTACTGCATGAGTAGCTGTTTAGAAGATGACGTTTTTACTGGGTTGCTGTATGCCTGCAAGAGTGGGACATGATAAAAATATTTGCTGTTAATACACTTTTGGAAAAGTATTTTTTAGAGAACCTTTTAATTCTAGCATGGCTCTCAAGGAATGTTAATTTTTTTTAATCTGACAGTGTCCTAGAACTCTTCCAGCTATAAATGATTATACATACATGGAATGCAGCAAGTTTTTATGTGCAATATGATATTGTGTTCCTAAGTAGTTTCACTGATTTTTTACAATGTTTGTTTTCTACTCACTGTAAACACCTATGAGGTTTCATGTAAGTTAATATGATTTTATCACTTAATGTATGGTAGGTTTGCTCCTGAGTTGGTTACAGGCCCAGTTGTGCTAGCATGTCTTTAGATATAGTTGGCTCATAGTATGGCTCATAGTATGGCTCAAGAGTACATACTTGAATATTTTGTCTAACTACTGTGTTGACGACTGCGTAGGTTGTCATTTGGGCTGTGCTCACTCTCTCTGTTTGAACTACAGGAGTGCACGATAGTGTTGCTGGAATAGTGATCTTCTAACCCTTTCCTTGTAGGAGAAAGCAAAGGGTACTCTTTACATAAATATTCTTATAATTGAACACTCCATTGAATTAATAGCATGAATTTTAACTTTTTTTTGCTGTTGCTGACCAGCTTTGCTTATTTTTCACTTTTGGCTATGTTTAAAAAACGCAAATCTTCTTTTTATTAGAAGCTTTTAAGACTTGCTGTTAGCACATAAGCAGGATTATGATTCCCCCAACACTTTAGAATATGTTGTTTTTATTTTCAGAATAAATTATGCTTTTGATAATAAACTACACCTCAGACTCTTACCTTGGAAGTCGCCACTTATTTCAGCTGTATGCAATTATTTATTAGGCATGTATTCCAAAGAGGGGAAAAAGACCTTTTAGCCAGACTTCCAGTCCTTTGCAACATTGGTGAAGGTGGTAGGCGTCAATGAACGGGGTAGTGTTGAACCCACAATAACTGGCTTGTGTGATTGATAGCTCTTCCTTGGGAAAATTCATAACCTGATTCTTGCAAAACTTTGGGATGAATTAACCTCTGCTTACCAGAGCTCAGCGACAGGGAGATGAGCGCTAAGCTATTCTAACAGCCCAGTACTTGTTAATTGTGAATTTGGTTTGCAGTGTCAATAGCACCTTATAGCAAGAGGTTTTAAGTTGCCTCCCAGGCAGCTGCACATTTTTGTAATTTCCTGTGAAGAATAAACAAGCAAACAAAAGAAATAGCTAAAATGTTTGCCTGTTTTGACTTCATCGACTGGCCTTCTGTAGTAAATTTTCACTTACAGACCCAAAGGACAGCTTGATAAAAGATATTAATATTGCCAAATCCATTGTGCTATTTTAGCTTTAGGGTCAAAAGTTGCAAGTTTTTTTGTGCTTTGGGCTGAATCACACTTTTTAGGCATCGGAAGTAATGGACTACTGCAGTCGTCCTGAGTGCGTAGTTGTACATGGGGCAGTTGGTTCAAGATTGAATGACAGCTGCATCTACAGGAACTTTGCTTTTCTTCTGGCACTCTCTTGCCTCTTGAAAGTTGTGCTGCACCTGACGATGTAGGACATGCTTGGGCCTAGAAAGTGGCTGGCTTGGGAGCCCCTCCCCCCCTTTCATTTTTCTGTCCAGGTCCTTACAGCATGAAAAGTAAGCTGAATTTCTGGAAAGCTGATATTTCTGAACTCTGCTATAGGACATGTCCAAAAACTATGGTGCCAATGTAATCTTCATGAAGAGTGTGTATTTACCTATGTATATACAAACATACACAGTATGTGCATACATGCAGATATGTCTGAATTTTAGATTTTGGTTAAATATGCAAAGATGAAGTCGGTAATTTAGCTTGTTCTATAGGCTGTACTCCCTATATTTGTTTTATTAAAACTGAATTGCAGAGGTCAGACACAGAAGGTGGTGCAAATACAGCAGCTAGCAGTAAAAAGTTGAGGTGGAATAACTTCTGTGAACATAAAGCCTTCACCTTTTCTGCCTACAGTTTTCCAAGAAGAAGATGGCTTGGATTGGTTTCAGTTTGTGTGGTTAAGAGAGTTCTGTTTGTTAAACTCTCATTTTCTTTGATTGTAGCACATATGAAAAGCAACAAAAAAGCTCCACAGAGTGTGCAGGTAGATTCTGGAAATTAAACCACTAAACATCTTGGTCTAGGTCTGGGACTGCTTTAGTCCTCACTGTAGTTGTTCACGTTTTACTTAAATAACAGTTATGAAATAACGGTTCATTTTCTGTTTAAGGAAATAATAATTGACTGAACAAGGTTTGAAATTTTATTGCTTTGTCTTCTTTTAATCTTTAAATGCTAGGAAGCCTTCTGCAGCTCTAGGGCTAGATACATGATTTTTAGGCAAGTTGTTTTTAATAGCTTGTGTTGAATTGCATGAATTACTCCTGTAGTTTCTTGCTTGTGACAGAAAGATGGTGTTAGGGATGTATGAGCTTTATGTTATTCTTTAGCCTTCTTTTCAGTAAATTTTCAAGGGAAAGCCATTAAAACTGGTTTAATTGCATATTGGTGGAGTTAAGAGCTATTTGAATTAAGTCCAGGAATTAGACCAGAAATGCAAAATTTTCTTGCATTAGGTTTGATTGCGATCTCTGAGGTACTGATAAGAGATGTAGTTCCAGGAAGGTCCCAGTTCTGAACAAAGTTTTAATATAGTTGGTAGTTTGTCCCTGGGCAACCTGTCTAGTTTTGGTAGGATTTTCATTAAAAGTCTTCCAAAGCTGCTTTCAGGATTGTGGTCAGAGCAAGCACTATTTTTTCTTCTTCTTTTTTCTTTTTCTCTTTTTTTTTTTTTTTCTTCTTCACTGTAGAGTTGTTTATTAACCACAGACTCTGAGCCTTGTGGGTGTGATGTGCTGATCAGATAACTCTTCCTCTGCTGTACGTTTTTTTGCAGAATATCACTTGTAGTTGATTAAAAAGATGATTTTATCAGTGTAATATGTGAAGGAGTCCACAGTTATTTTTTTTAAGAACAATCAAAACTTTTTGATATAACCTTTATATACTGCCAGTCTTTTTTCACTGTTGGTTTTAACTGGAAGGATACTAAATAAGTACTGGCCTACACAAAGTTAGGTTTCTATAACTTTTTAAAGCACGCTTCAGGTGACTATGAGGAGCTTTGTATTGCTGTGAACTAGATAAGCTTTCTTACGAGTCTCATATTTATTTGTAGATTTTTAGTTTCAAATATTGTGTTCCCATGTTAGAATTTTTTGTATGCCAATAAAAAGTTACGGATGCCTTTTCAGTTTGTACAATGCCATTTCAGAACATGGGCAATCTGATTATAATCTTGGATGCCGCTTTTGTATGTAAAAAATAAAGACTTTGTTTCCACACTCCTCTGAAGTTTCATCAACCTTAACACCCCCTGCCCCAACTCATTAACTCATATATTGTTATTTAGGCTACTGCTACTTCCCCGTAACGGTTTTTGTTGAAATTTTCAAGCAGTGCTATCTAAAAATCTTAGAAGAGACCCTTTAATCTAGCCTGTTTTCTTGACGGGATTATAGATTGATTAGGAGCAGAACATTTCACAGTCCTTTAAAGGATTATGTACAAGTTTTGAGGGCAAAAGCAGATAGTGCCTGAGGTTGTTTTCATCTTTCTTGGTAAAACCAAGGAATATAAACCAGAGTTTGGCTGAAGTTTTGTCATGTACAAGCAGCAAGCGTACCTGCAAGTCCTTCATAAAATTTTTTCTTTTGTATAACTTAAACACCTGCAGTTGTATCTACGTGAGTATTTTCATTATATTAAGATTTCTTTCATTTAATTGGAGAGCTGCTCAAGGTATGAACAATGTCTTCTGTGTGTTTGGACTGTCACTAGCAAAGAGTGAGTGTCAGAGAATTATGAACAATAAAGCAATTAAGGCAACTATGATTTTGCATCTAAGATGAAGATTGGCATTTTGATGCTTTTTACCTTTTTCTTTCATTCTCCAGAGACTAAGAAATGGTGAGTTAGACTCTCCAGCTTGCAGCTGCTCTTCACAGATGCAAAAATGTGGAGGAAAACGTTGCTGATTTTCAGTGCCTCATTTCTGCAGATTTTTTTTTTCACCAACCTACAGAGATTCTTGAATGTATGTGTAATTTGGAGGTGGGTGCAGATATCTGTGTGTAGGAGGGGGACATATGAGAGCTGCTGGAGAAAGAGGTCAAGGAAACCCTTTCTCCTGTCTCCACTACATTCTTCACTGGGGAGTAGAGACCTCAGTGAGGAGTCATGACCCTAATCCAAGCAGCCAGAGGACAGTCCTGCACAGAGTGGCAGGCTCTGCTCTACTCGAGTTTCTTGCTGTAGTAACATGGGGGCAGGTGCTGTGGTAGCAGTGCTAGTAGAGATGAATGACTCCCCTGCAGGCATTTGCCCAATGGTGTCAGTTTTTTGTGTAATGCCATATGTTACTTCGAGCAGTGTAATTGGGTTTTGGGCAGTGAAATTAAAAGGGGAAAACCTGATGAATTAACTAATACAACTATTAACTTGTTGTAAAAAGAACTTAGTATGTTCATTCTACTGATTTGTATACAAGTATGAATACAAGTAGAAGCCAAAAACAGCAACCTGTATCATGTCATGTAGTCAGTATGAAAGTCAGTCTGTATATTAGTTGATGTTTCTGTGCTTTTTTTAAATTTAATTTTAGTATTGGTTTAGTACTTGACTATTTGAGATGGCTGCCTGAAGGATCATTTGCAAGCTTTTAAATTGCTTGCATTCAGAAGTGTAAAGTTTACATATTTTTCTAAGCTGAAGTCAGTGTGCTTCTGCCCTTCCACACACTGAACAGTCCGTCTTACAGAGTTTATTTTTCTCTAAGGAGGTGTGTTATGCTGCTATCCCTCTTCATATATGGTGTAGTGGTTTATCTTTTGTGTATGGAGAGTTTAAAATCTACTTAGAAAGCTTTGAAAAATGGTTAAACTTTCAAGATTTGAAATGCTTTTTGCAAAGCCATAAGACATCTCTTTTTAGCACTGAAGAGGCTGAGGTATAGAGGTTTCCTGTCTCATTCACGGAAATAGTGTTTTTAATTCTTTTTCGTTTGCCACTGGTGATATTATCTGGGGAGGCAGATACATGTAGATGCATGTGCTCATCATATAACTGTTGGTAGATACCTCTGTTTGTAAATAAAATAAAACATGATCAGAACTACAAAGGGAAGAGTTATACAACTGTTCATGAAGAGCTTAAAAAACTCTCAAGCCAAAATAAGTTCTTCCAGTAAAGTGCTATTGTTATTTCTTAAAACAATTTTGTGTAGTAAGAGCAATTTGAACATAGCACCACTCTGAAACTAATGTGTTAAGAGCCTGGATTTTTTTCTGGTAGGCTGACGTGATAACTCCAAGATACACGTAAAAACATATTTACAGGCATGTACTTATGGTGGAGGACTGTGTGACTGACAGATATAAGTACTAAAATGCTGAAAATGTTAACATTTTTATGTTTGCCTTAACATTTTTCCTTGTGTTTTGGAAACTATCTCTGTGTTTAGAGCGGAATAATTTTGGTGGACAAAGACTTGCTATGTTTTGTGATTCTGGTTTCGAGAAAAGATTAAAACTTAAAGCTGAAATTTGGAAAAGAGAAGAGAAAAGAAGAAGTGGTGAGAGAAAAAGGCCCTGAACAAGATTTTGGTGTGGTATCTGCACTTCCTGAACTGGGAAAGCCAAGGCAACAATTTGCAGTCATGCTGTCTTCCTTTGCAAAATTTTTAAGCCTCATTTGGAAGGTACTGTCCAAGTATTAATTCCTTGATTAGAAATAAGGCTTGAACAACATCCTTGGATTACATTTCCTAGAGTCTGAATCTGGATCTGGTTTCTTTACACATTTGACCGGGTATTCAGATGTCAGTTAAAACGTAGCTAAAATTACAAACTGGTATCTGAAAGTAGAATTTGAGTTAGAGTTTCTGTATTAACTTTAGGACATTTTACAAACTTCCTTAGTTAATGCCAAGTTTTAATCATAGAAGCATAATCGCCATAAGGGTGTTTTGCCATAGCTGGTTTACCATTGCATTTTTTTCTTGAACTGAGAGTGGGAACATGTGACACAAAGAATGATTAATGCTTTTGCTTACCTTCTAATAGAGAGCAAGAAAGTCCTATTCATCTGACTTCAGATGCTGTTCGCATCAATGGTTTTATTTGTTGTACCAGTTGAACCTGTTTTAGAACACATCTAAATACTGTAAAGTTAAGGTGTCATTGTAGACGGAGTCAAATGTTTGCTTTTGGAAGGAGACAGTTCTCTTGCTTTGTTACAGCACAAACTAAGTGCAGTAATCGGCTCTCTTTGTATCTAATCTCTACCTGTAGCATCCAGTATTTAACTGTTTCATGAAAGTTGCACTTGACACAGAAAAGCTGTGCTGATACTGGTCATAAGGCCGGGCGTGGTTTCCCTCAGAAGCTGCAAAGGAAAACTTGACACTTCAAGGCAGCTGTTGCCACAAATGGAGATACATTGTTGAAGAACAGTGATAATTTTTATATCTTTGGGTTAAGGTGCAATATGAAAATGTGAAAGAGTGTTTTGTGTTACAGTGAAGGTGTTGATGTTCTGTTTAAATACAAACTAAGAACAAATAACTGCCTAGAGGCAAAAAGCGAGGACTCTGTGACAGTTGTGAACTTACCTGAATGTCTGTAAGGAGTCTGAAACGATGGAGTGAAACCACTGTACCTTTAGACTGATGAGAGGTGAACAGTGATAGTAACTTAGTCTTGCTAGCAACAGCTAGCTTCATGCTTCCTCTTCCTATCCTTTGGAGGTCATTGGGCTCCTAAACTGTGTGCTTGCTGTTTGTTTGTGTTACGCTTCAAATAGCCAGCATGGCTAAAAGCAGCTGGTGAAGTAAGCATCCTTCCTGCTTCTGGCGGCACCTGGCAAGCCTGTTCTGTGTGTATGCTCGCCATTCACCTGGCAGTGGAGTGGACAGGAAATGTTTCTCGCATGGGTTGGATAAGGAGGAACTAGTGGGATTTTCATGTCATGCTATGTAGCATAAGCTGTTGCTTAATCTCTAAGCATTAATTTCAGTTTTTTTTGGAGTTTGTTGAAATAAATGTGTTGGCAGTTCTGGACATGGGGAAAAAATCAGGGATGCCCTTATCCTCTTCTGCTGTCATCCTGATGGCTTTTGGTCTTCTAAGGTACTCTGGATGTTGGAATTTTCTTGGGGTTATGTTAAGCTCCTGTGCATTTTCTGTGATAATGGTTTCAACAGCTTCGCTGGTGTCTTCCAGTTTTTTATTCACCTAGTAAAACTTAGCTCTTAAGGGAAAAAACAAACACTCAAAATTAGATCCTGTCACTCATGGTTGCTTTAAGGCACGCACATTTGGAGATGGGGTAAATTTTCATTTTCTGTAAAAAAAGCAAAACACAATTCTGTCTTAATGAGCACAACTATACTAAACTGGTACATGAATTACTGGTATCACAGTAATTCACAGAACTGAAAACAGTTAACGGTATCATGACACAACATGGAAAATTCTGAAACGCTTTGTGTCCAGGAAAGAGTTCTGCTGGTGTTCATATTCTAGGTGTCTTCTCTCTGCTAAGAATCTTGCCAGATAAAAAAAGGACTTTAGTTCCTTGGTGGCTTACTTCTTTAGTTGGAACTAAGGAACTTCTGTCCTGTCACAAGTAGCTGTGATGACAAGGATTGTGTGCCAGAACAGGTGAAGTTTTGTAATGCTGGAAGATGAGGTAGGTGAGGGTCTGAGCATTCAGTTGCAGACATTTTTGTTGGTGTGTCTGAGTTTTAGTGTCTGGGAATAGGCACATCCCATGCAATGTAACTACATGTTTACATGTGCTTTTGCTTAGGCTTAGATTTTTAGCATCTTGCAAAGCCTAGTCTAAAAGTTATACAAGCCTCAGATGAGGGGAAAAAAGGCAGATCAAACTAGTATGTGTAATTAATAAGTAAGCAATTGAAAAAGAGAATTCTCTTTCTCAGTCATGACATAATATACTGTATTTTGCAAAGAATAATTTGAACTGTGTTCATCTGCATTCTGGTTGTGATGCTAGAAATCAATGCTATGAAACTGCGCAGCCCCCCAAAAAGTAAAAAAAGCTTGAGATAACCACCTCTAAAGTGCCTGCTGAAAATATTTTTCATTGGCAATAAAAAATCATATAAATTAAAACTTGTCTTAAATTCTCTGGCAGCTAGTGATGATGATTATATTCTTTTTAAATAAAAAGTTTTGTGTGACATTGGACTCTAAAAGATCTAGGAAATGGCTTTGTTATTGAGGATATTTCTCAGACATTGCAGTCCCTGGAGAGAATTGATATTATGTTTTCACTATGAACAAAACAGAAGTCCTCTCAGCTCCTACTCTTGGGAAAAATGGTGAAGGAAAAGATAAACCAGATTAAATAGTAATAGGAGCGTGAAATAGGGTGAGGGTTGGAAATAGAAGGGTTGGTGAAGTGGTGTTGGCTGTGGACAGCAGAGCTGAAGCCAGTGAATCCGTGAGGATGGGCAAAGCCTGAGCACTTGCTCTGTAAGTGAATGGGAAACATGAACTTTGCATGCTCACGTATGATATGCTTCATGCATTTTAACTTGATGAGAAAGAAGTGGAACTGCCGCATACTTTGAAGCTCTGGGGAGGGGAAAAAGTACTTTGTTTATAGTCCTAAATTACTCCATATCCGTGTGTAAGTTGGCCTGACTTTCCTAATATAGGACTGGAGGTTTCTCAGTGTTGAAACACTGCTTTTCTCTGCGTTTTCCAGAGATCTTCTTGGTAGCAGCAATAGATCTCACAGAATTGGTTTGTGTGGTTTGTCCTACCTGAGTGTTATGGTTGGTGATGCTTTGTATGATTGCTTGACTTGTGTAAACTGGAAAACACTCTGTGTGGTAATCTTTGTCAAAATGAAGATGTCTTGTTATAAGGCATTCTCTTAAATGAAGTACCCACTACAGATTTTGGCTTTCTGCTGAACAGTGACTGTGCTTCATATGCTGTCCAATTTTTAAAATGCTCAATAGTCCATTGAAAGGGAGACAGAAGTATTCAAGATTAAAAGTCTGTATGTGAGGCAGTGATTTCAGAAAGTTGTGGCCTGGGATTGCAAAGCAGTCTCTGCGCTCACTAGTTAACATTGTCATTAATGACTTCAGTGAAACAGAGTCTGAAATGAACTCAAGACAGTTGCAGAAGCACTCGATACAGTTGTATTGTAGCATGGAGTTAGAGCCATCTATGTAAAGTAAATATATACCCTTAACATGTGCAGTTCTGGATTCCTGCTGGAAAATAATTGGACTGCGCTCTGAGTCAAATCAGAACTACTCACATTCCATCTTCAAAATATAAAGGGATTTTTTAAGCTGGTGAAAATGCATTGTTTGCTTCCTGTCGCATCATGTACACCCCACCTTATATCTTAATATAAACAGAGATACTTGATACTGATGTATGCACTTACAGGGCTTCTGCTACTGAAGTTCTGCTCGTGTGCATTTTAACACTAGAAAATTATTCATCTAAGCCATGACTAGTATATTTTAATTGTCAGCACATCTTGAAATATTCATCTTTCAGTGAGCGAGGACAAAAAGGTCTTGCTAGGACAGAAAGTGCCAGAACAGCATAAACAATAGTTGTGAACAAAGGAATGTTCTGAAGTAGGTTGTATGCAATGAGACCAAAATGGGTTTGGTATTTTCTTTTGTTGTTGGTTTTTGTTTTTTATTTATTTATTTTTTTAAGACCTATTTTTAGTTAATGTTGATTTGGATATGTAGAATGGTATGTATTACTTAGCATAGCAGTTAACATAGTAGCTTTGTGCTTGTGGGTCATAACATAATGCAAATCATGAAACAGATACAAATTGCTTAATCTGAGATAAATGTTGAAACAGTTAAGACTGTTACAGAAAGTGAGAAAATAGCTTTCTGTTGGTTGATGTTCCAGAACCTCATTTTTCTTTTTAAGTCCCAGGAGTAGATGTTCAATTAATCTGTTTCACGGGAATATTGGAAGTCATATTATAAATGTAAAACAAAAAGAAATGAGTGTATGCTGTGTTATCCTAAGTTAACATTGCTGTGACAGAGCAATACTGATCTGTTAAAAGAAAATAGTACATCTTAGAAACCAAAGAAACAACATTTGAAATATAAATCAATAGTTCTAAAGTTAATTACCCCATCATATTCATACTTTGTTCACCAACATTTCTGGAGGATTTTGTTGAACTCTGCAGTCTATCAGCTAGGCGTACTGGAATGATGTGAGTATTGCAAATATGCAGGGTTAGGCAGAGAGCCAGATTTTATTCTCAGATCTGCTTTGAACACCAGTGGCTGGGAAAGATGAGTTTGAAATCAATGTTTTCAACTTCATTAGGCTCCTCTTATGAGAGTGCTTACTATGTAGCAGCAATAGAAAACTGTGGTTATTTGAGATATGCTAAGCAACTGCTTGAATCTGAAATTCTCAGACATTATAATATATTTTTTAATTATCTTCAAATAAAATATATGAGCAGTGAAACAAGAATGCTCTTTCATGTGTGGCTGTGTTAGAAGTTATTGTCATTGATTGAATGCACAGGTTGTGGATAAAACCTGCTTTATGTGTGATTAGCTGCAGTCTTTCCTCTAGTTATTCCTTTGGCCAGAAAGCCGATCACATACACCAAAGATACAGTGGTACAAAACACAGTCTTGTAGAGAATACCAACAGTGTCCAGTTTTGAATGGTAGTAAGTCAACAAAGAAAAGCATTTTATAAACAGTAGATGAAATGTCTTCCTAGCTTCCTATCTTTATTAATAGGATATAAAATCCTTTAGCTCTGCAATAAGTTTATAGAGCTGGCTCTATTTTTTTTTTTTTCCTCTTCAGTATCCTGTTATTGTCCATGCTTCCTCCTTTGCAAGCATTTATGTTTTCATTTGACTTTGCAGCACTAAGGAAAGGAATGAAGTAACCCCCACATTGTAAGGGCCAGATATAATCCTAGATTTGTTTTGGACTTTGCTGACGTTGAGCTTCAGCCAAACTGGGGGGCAGGAAACGATTGCCAGAGGTAAAACACACTCTCTCTTAGTAGGAAGTGCAAACACCAGTCACTGCTGAAGAGGAGTGAAGAAGCCAGGATCAGGTCCGCTTGAAAACCCGAGTGATGCATTACTGTGGGCACATCAATGAGCTTTAACTGCTAATAAGCATCCAATAGCAAGTTCTGTAAAAAACACCAAGTCTTGAATAACATTTTCCAGGAAATAAATGCCTCAAGCTTGAAATGAATGACTAATACTGAGTGCAGTGTATTTCTTGGTAGCAGTTTCTGGTGCCTAGTGATAAGCATTACTGTCTTCTGCTCTGTAGCCTGTCTTTCTGCGGGCAGCTAGGAGAAAGCAAAAGCTGTCGTGGTTACTGCATGGCTGCTCAGAAATTGTGTTGGTGTAACTGGAGTTGTAGTGAGGGAATGAGTGCTCCTGAAACTGCCAGGAAGCAAATGACATATATATGCTGGTTCACACTGCTGGAAATCAAGATAAAAGTGCATTGTAGATAATTTACATATTTTTCCGAAGTGTTAGCTTTTCCTATCCCTGAAATAAATACTTCTATGAAATACCTTTTCATAATATCAGAAAAATGACTAAGTTTGTTCTTGTTAATTTATGACTAAAACCTTAAGTAGCAATGTATTTGGCTGTAGTTAGAACACCTCTTGTGAAGTGTTTGAGAACCTTGTATGTCCCCTTCAAGCAGGAGCCAGCGGGAGTGAAGTCTATGGTTAAGCAACACTTTTGCCTCAAGTAATATGTAAGGCAGTAGAGAAAATTTACTGTGTATGCTTTTAAACATATTCAAGCAGCAGACAACCCTTAAAAAAAAAAGGCCACAGAAGTGCCTCTTTATAAGCTATTGTTACTGTGAAATATTAGGGGACTGTGGTTGTGCCCTGCCTTGAAGTGCTGTAATATCTCCTGTTGAAAAAGATTTAAACAAGACTGTGTTGTTCTTGCCTTTGCACCACAGCAGCATTTCAGCTGCACATCTCGCTGTTATAACTTCCTGCTGGTCTGTAACTTCAGAAAGAAAATTGTCTGGGTTTTTTTTTTTTTTTTTTTGTAATTTACTGAAAGCTTTGTGAAAACATTGTTAATGTTGCCTGATGCAACAACACATTTACAAGATGTTGTTTCAAGATATTTATAGTGCAGGGAAATCAGTACAAAAAATAGATGCCTGTTTTACCCATAGCTCATGAAACATATCCTTAGTTACTTGTTGTCTTGTCACTCTTCAAGCAATAGCAGTTGGGAGAATGGTACCTACTTTGCTTTCAGTTTTTGCTGTTATGACTTGGTGTGATTTGGCACCCCTTCCTTTGATACCCTTTGGTCAAGGAAAGCTGAAAGAACTCCTGTCACCTTGTACTACAGTTCCAATGTTGCTTTGCTTCTCTAACCTTGTCCTGCATAAGAAAGCTGGCAAGGAAAACTAGTAGGTTTCTGTGACTGTTAACGGTGTAATGGCTCCCTGTGGCCATTTAAGGTAACAGAGTTTATTTTATTTCTTTCTTTTTATTATGTAAAGGTAGGTGCAGGGAATGGGGAAGTAGGCTATGAGGTCTTGTTAGTTCAGGCTCAAACTTTTGCCTTGTTCGCAATGTGTTTGTAGCATTTCAGAACATCTGTTAATTGCTTCTGTTAATACAAGGTCAGTATTGCTTGCTATGTGAGACGCAGGATTTAAAAATATATCAGTATTTTAAAGAACTATAAAAGTGGGTGAATCTGCTATGCTTTCTTTTTGTTATCAATACTTTCCTGTATATTTAGCAAAGAAATAACAAACACTAAAGTATTTTTTTTAAAAAAAAAACCCCAAAACCTGCTGTAGAGTTTCATTCCAAAAGCAAAACAAGTTTCTTCACTCACCTTTTATAAGAACCTTTTCTGGGGAAACAATGAACAGTTTGTAGTTGGAATTTTCTTAAGCAGTTCTCAAATACTACTGGAGGATTATATTCAGTAACCTTTTTCAATTTAGCTGTAGGACTTTCTGGTGCTTGAAATGGCTCCTGTGTTGTGCCATGGCTTAAAAACTTATCCCTTTGTGTGTAGAGAACTGTGTAACTCCGATTTTCGGAAGCACTGTTAGTAAATGGCTAATTAAAACTAATTGAGATTAAAATGATTAAAGAGCCTCGAAGTGATGGTAGATGAGTAATTCTTTGTGCATCTGTCAGTGTTAATAAGTGTTTTAGATGCCCATTTGTTTGTTGTTCACTTTCATACCTGTGATGCTTCTAGGATGGTGCATATTGAATTAATTGTTTAGATGTTAATTTGATTATATGCTTGTAGGTCAGGAATTAAAACAGTTAAGTAATTTTGCTCCACGTATAAGAAAGAACAAGATGGAAACAACGTCATGTAGATGAAGAGGAGGACAAACTAGGTCCACTAAGTCCATCTGTGGAAGGTGGTTCTTAAATACATGTTTCCTGTGTTTGGTTTCTAAACCATCTATAAAGAAGTTTTTCTTAACAGAAATTAGAATGACATTTCAGTTTCTTGTTCCATAGCTTAATGAGGTATCCCCTTGTCATGGTGCATCTAGTTCCTCATTTGCTGCCTTCTCATTTTTGATTTTAATTTTGGGTGAAAGCATATGTGGAAGAAGCTCCTTACAGGCCATTTGTTAAGGAGGTGCTATGTTAATTGAGGAACAGCAGAAATGTATTCTTAAATTTGACTTGTGTTTGGAAATTATCTTTCAGCAGTTCTGTGCAAAAGCCAGGTGTTGCTTCTCATTGTCAGGCAAGTAAAGTTTCTGTGTTTGTTTTTATTTTTCATTGCAGATGAGTTATCTGTGCATCTCTTGTTGTTTAACACCTACGTGATCTCTGTATGAAGGCATGTGTCCTCTCTTGTAACTGTTAAAGCACTGGTTAATAAAACCAGCTGAAGTCAGCCACAGCTGGTGTTGCAATCACTGCTTTGGCGATACTAGCCTAGCAAGGCCCAAATCTGTTTGAATTACCCAGAAAATTTCTTCTGGGCATGCTAAACTCTGCTTTCCAGATCTGGAAGCTTAGAATTGGTCTGATTGTTCCAGCAAGGAGTGGAGTGTGCAGTTTTTGAGAGCAAGGCTGGCTGCTTGGAACAAAAACACCTGAACTCCTGGCCTAATTATGAATCGTTCTCTGCCCTGGGTGCAGCTACTTTTCCTTTCTGGATCCAAAACTAAACTGTTAGCTGTTTCTAAGTGGTCTTCAAAAATCATCAGCCTCACTTTGGGTCTGAGTGAAAGCTTTTCTGTCCTTCCTCAGTGCAGACGAAAGGGATCGACCTGATGAGGGGAGGATTTGGAGGGCTGTATCCTGGGAACCTGCTTCTTGCAGTTGCATTACTGGTACGATTCTACTTTTCTATTTCTAGCTGAAAGATAAGTGGAGAACGTGTCAAAATACAGATTCTAGCTGCCTAAGCATAGAAGGAAAACTGGAGCAGGTTTTTGCAGGAATTTGCTTCCTCTGCTTATGTGTGGCTGCTGGTGGTGGTAAGTGCAGGCACATCACGCCTTGTGTTGAAGCTCAGCAGCTGCCTTGGATGCATCCTTTCTCCAGCGTGTGTGCGCATGGGCAGCTGCTTACATTTTAGAAGATGGTTAAAACTGTCATCTTCTCTCATAGCCAAACATGGGCCTGTCTTGGGCAAGCACACTTGGTTTTGAGTTCCCTTTATACCCTCAGCCTCTGCAGTGTCCTGGGGCTGCATTGTCTGTGGTTGCAGTACTGAGTTTGTAAGCAGCTTCCTTCTCTTTGTTTTAAACAGAATACTATTGATTCACTTGGATTATACGTTCTGCATTACAAGAAATAGGAAGAAATTATTTCATTTTCACCTTCACTTGCACCATGGGTAGTCTTTTGTCTTCTCACCACTGCCTGCCTCTAACCTGAAAGTGTAATTTGTCAAACCTGACCATAAGTAGGTGCTCTTCCATGCCTATGTTGTATCCTTTTCTATTCTTCTGGCAATATGTTTTGAGTTTTGAGGAGAGGGTGGTCAGAACTGTGTGAAATATCCAAGGTGTTGTCGTGCTATGGATTTCTGTAGCACCAGAGTGATGATTCAAGATTTTTACTTTTATTTTTTCCCCATGCTTATAAGCAAGTGTTTCATCACTTTTACCCATGGTGGGAGAATCTGTTCTTTATTGTTACTGCTTTTCTGCATATAGAGTTAAAAGAACAAACATCACCACCCTCAAACCACAGGTTTTTGAGTTCTTTGTTTCTAAAGCTTCAAATCAGAAGGTCATCTGATCTCAGTTTTTCAGAGTATTTTTTTCTGATGTTGTGATGCTAAATGTGGATCAGAGAAGGGAATATAAAAATGGCCTAAACCCTATTTCAATATAGGAGGAATTTGGGATTTTTACTTCTAGCCACAGGGAGAGTTTCAAAGTGTTCTGATTGTTAAGTCTCCCATGTTAATATATATTTGTCTCTCAGTAATGTTGTTTAGAACTAAAAATAATAACAGATCCTAAGAAAATAAATTAATTTCAATTATCATACTCTTGAGTCAATGCTTTGGATTTGTTCCTACACTTCTCACTTGTGTATCTGAAACCTGTTTACATGTATCCTCTCAGACCAGCCTACACATACGTGAAAATGTGCATCTTGTTGAATCACACTTACAGTGACTAGCTGTAAATAAGCAAGTTCTTTGTTACCATGAGCAGAATTATATGAGCAGGATTATGTCATTAGATACTCTGTTGTTCTTCTGTGGTGGCTGTGCTGCTTTGGGGAGCTGACTTAGGTTCCTGTGTAGCACTACTCAGCTTCAGAGAAAGATGGTTATTTTTTAGAGTTTTGAATTTTATAGAATCATAGAATTGTAGAATATTTTGCGTTGGAAGGGACCTTAAAGATCATCCAGTTCCAACCCCCCTGCCATAGGCAGGGACACCTCCCACTAGATCAGGCCGCTCAGGACCCCATCCAACCTGGCTTTGAACAATTCCAGGGAGGGGGCATCCACAGCTTCCCTGGGCAACCTGTGCCAGTGCCTCACCACCCTCACTGTGAAGAATTTCTTCCTGATGTCTAGTCTAAATCTTCCCACTTCCAGTTTAAGGCCATTCCCCTTTGTCCTATCACTACATGCTCTTGTAAAAAGTCATTCCCCAGCTTTCTTGCACACCCCCTTCAGGTACTAGAAGACTACTGTAAAATCTTCTTGGAGCCTTCTCTTCTCCAGGTTGAACAAGCCCAACTCTCTCAGCAGTATGTATGGGAGGTGCTCCAGCCCTCTGGCCATCTTCATGGTCTGTCTCTGGACTTGCTTCAACAGGTCTATATCTTTCCTGTGTTGAGGACTCCAGAACTGGACACAATACTCCAGGTGAGGTCTCACGAGAGCAGAGCAGAATCGCCTCCCTCAACCTGCTAGTTACAATTCTGATGCAGCCCAGGATATGGTTGCCTTTCTAGGCTGCAAGTGCACATTGCCAAGTGCACAATTTAATGCCCTAAAGTTCTTGTTTGAAAAATATCTCTTGTAGTTTTTTGCCGCAACCTATTTGAAAGTAAATTGAACGTTGATCTATCAAGTTTAGCATCCATTGATGTGTTGCCCTGAGAAGACTTTATCTGCAGAGAAAGCAGAGTGCAGTGGACATGGAACAGAAGGCATATCTGATCCATGGTGTAGTAGGAACCATTTTCCTTTCCAATGTTATTGTAGTAAATGCCTCTTTATTACTCTCTTTGTATTGCTTCTGGAGATTAGTGGTAATATGTCAGGGTTCATGTGTGGTGGCTCTGAGTAAAAGTAGCTTAGTACAAGCCCAGGGGTTGTACTGCTGTAGCGCAGCTGTAGTGCAGCAGGTGTTGCTGCTGGTGACTGTAGTGTGCAATACAGCCCCTTGGGAAGTGATCCAGTGATCAGTGGTGGGAAAGATCGCAGAGACTAAAACACGTCAGAAGTTGACTTGTCTTTATGGCTAAAGGTTTTGGCACCTAGCAGTCTGTACGTAGGGCAGCAGCTACCCTGTGTGGGATTTTTCTTTTTAAAAGGGCAGTACAATTGATGGAGCGAAAGGCAGACAGGGACACTAAAATATTCCTGCTTCCTGAGCGTGACTGACCTGTGTGGCAGAGGGAGGTGGTGGCATGTGCCTGACATCTGAGTTTCCATGAAGATAGAGAATGTTATCTCCTGTTTTCTGCCTCGTTCACACATCCAACCTTTTTCTCCCCTGTTGAGAGAATTGAGGTTGCTGTATTCCCGCCCTGGGGCCTTGCAAGTCTATGGTAGTGTTTGTTTCTAGGCTCTTGAGTCCTGTTGCTTTCGGCATACTGCTGCCATGTCCATGCCCTGTGGGGTAGCTGGTAAGGGATAAATGTGTGTAGGGGTATGTTTGTTTTTCCTGTTGTGGTGAGGAGATTTCATGCCTTTTATTGTTTCATCACAAAAACACACTCTAAAAAACAAAGAACTCCCCCAAAAAACAAGCAGATATCATCAGGTTCTGTCAGTCAATCAACTGTGCCAAACAGCCAATTCATGTGCCTCTTAACTTTGAGACACTATGGGTTTCTTTTCAACACAGATTGATGAAATTGATGAGAGATGCATTTCCTCAGCTGTGGCTTATTCTCCTAGCAGAGCACCAGGGAACTCTTCTGAAATATGAACTCAAGAGGCCATAAGAACTCCGCAAAGATGCAAACATCTCTTTGTCTGCAATAGTAAATTCTTTTCAGTGTCTCACAATATATCAAATGCTTATTAAAACATTGAAATATTGCTCAGATCCAGGTGTGTCCCACCATTGCCTGCTTGTGGATTTTTTTGGAAGATGAAAGAATATATTTTTATTAATGTTACTCTGCTACAATAAACTTATTGTGTTACAAAGAAACAAAATAAAATGCAAGTCATTGTAGTGGTGGTGTTGTCACCAGTCTTCCCCCTCTCCTCCCAAATCCCATAGTTTATTTGCACTCTTAACTTTATAGCTACACTTTCTTACCCAGAGTTCTTTTTTTGACGACAAATGATGCTGAGCACTTAAAAGTCTTGTTCCATGCAGCAAAGCATAAAGTATTTTTGTTGCTGTATTTCTGTTTTTCGCTTGCTGAGAATAACTGGGACAGTAGTCTATACTGATGCTATGCTTTCAGTTAATTCTAGAAGAAACACTTCTATGTCTTGAGCTTTGCCTTAGTGTATCCTTAGTGAGTATAAAGCAAGTAGGTACCAGAATGCTAGGCCCTTGAGTATGATTTAATAATCTGTGTATTATTTTAAAGAAACACATAAGCAATAGCTGCTTGCTAATAAAATGGATTTACTGACCCATGAGTGAATTGATCTCTATGACTATTTAAAGCTTAGGGCTCTAAAAGTTTTTCTCTTATCTTTATGTTAAACAATGGAAAGTTTTACCGTATGTTCAAATAACGTCTTCATCAGGTTCACAACAGGACACTATATGTTAATTTTCAGTTGAGTGCTTTATAGGATTTTCTTTTGCTGGCTGGTTGGTGAACAGTCTAGACACTGAGAGGACGAGGCGTTAGAGGGGCCTCACAATATCGTTATTGTGAATTGGTAAGTAGGAAGCAGCTTCCTCTGATGTACGGACTCCATGCCCAAACCAGGAGTACAAAGACACAGCTTTTGTTCAAGGGGATAGGGGCTAATCCGAATGCTGCACACTGTGAAAAACCTTTTATGGAAGGGGGGAAAAACTTGCCTTGAAGGTGAGAGGTCAGCAGTTTAACCTCTGACCATAAAATAAGAGACAAGCAAAGAATGGGATGAACAAGGGGGGAAAAGTACTTCAAGTACTCCATTCTTTGTTTATCAAAAATGGGTCAAACAAATGAGTGTCAGGAATGGTTACAGGAGTTCTGATGGGATGCAAGGGAGTCTGGAGATGTGTGCTGGCTTAGCTGCATGTTGCTACAGGGTTTGGAGCTTTCACAACTCTCTCTTCTCAGATGCTTAATAAAGAGGTCTCCAAATGAAAATCTGCTCTTTCAGCAACCCCTAAAAGCACGGTTACTTTCCTCTCTTCCTCCTCCTCCCCAGCCCAGATCAGGTCCTTTTTTAGATTTTTTTTTTTCTATTTTAATCTTGCTTTCATAAATTAACATCATTTGGTATTTGGCCTTTTAACTTTTTCCACTGTTTGTGGGCTGTTTTTGAAGTTCATAAAGAAGCATCACAGCAATAACCTCCTCACGCACGTTCAGCAGGCAGCAAGATGGGTCTCTTTAGTTAATGCCGCAGATCTTTGGGTGGTCAGTGCTATCGTACAACAGCAGGGGAGAGCTGTTTCCAATCTTTGTGCAAAGGGAATATGGAGGCTTTCCCCTCTGATCTCATTTTGGTATTGTCAGCGCTAGGAATTTAGTCACAATCCAATTAGAAATGATAGAAGTTACGTTAACTAACAGTTAAGCCTCTCCTATTCTCAAGTCCACCCGTTTGAACTAATTGGTTGTGCTACTGTTGACTTGGGCTAGCAGAAGATACCAGCAGTGATTAATATACTTGGAACGTTAAATCTCCAGCTCCCCTGGCTGGCATACGTCGATTCCGTGTACTTCACTACATCCAGCCCATGAGAAGCCACTATTACTCCTCCCTCCCAGTCTCCCTCAGTGTGCAAAAAAAAAAAAGATAACATAATACCTCGCTTGTGCACCTCTGGAAGTTTTATGCTCCACTGGACATAGATATGTTTTATATATGAGGTAAATTCCTCTTCCTACTTCACACAAAGGGATTAAAGCTGGGCTTTTTTGTTGACTCTCTTCACATGTCACATCTTCAAACATTTTCTTATGACCTGGACAGCTGAGGCCCCTTTTGTTAAGAGATACTCTCTGTAACCGCCGACATTCCTTACCAGCCAAGTAGCAAGGCTTCTTGGCACTTTGGGAAATATATTTTGGTACACGCTTGATTTTGTTCGTGCTTGGAAGCAGCACAGCCTGACTTCGTGCTGCCTCTGACCATTGGCTGAGCTTAATCCTTCGTTTCTGTTTTTTCAAAGACATCCATCCTTCTTTTTAAGTATATTACAGATAAATTCCTCAGAAACGTATTAAGTATACTTCTATGGTCTGATACATCTTCAAATGAGAGAAAAGACTTCATGCTCTTTACGTCACTTAGAAACCCCTTGGGGTTCACTGATTTCAAAATTCAGTGTTTTAGCAGAGAGCTTGTCAAATATTGCAGTTATTTTAATGATATAATTTAAATGGATGATTAGGACTGAAGCTGTTGCTGAACATACAGTTGCAGGTGATTCCTATAGTTATTAAATCAAAGTAAACTGAACAACACATTATACTCTGTTTGCCTGGCTGTTAATGGCTTAGTTTTGAAACCTTTTCAGTAGGCATCCTACAGTATGAGTTGTATTCTTTTAGGCTTTCTAAACCTGGTCAGTTAAAATGGTTTTTTTTAAAGCAAAATGACTGATGTTTTTGCCCTTAGGGAAGTTGAAAGTTTTGTTCCTTTTAGAGTAGGTGACCTTCCAGTGTCTTGTATTTGGAAAAAAAAAGAGATTTTTTTTTTCCTCTGTAACTATTCCTTCTGGAATGTGTAAAAGTAGCCTAAGCCTCTTCTATACCTTATGAAAGATGACTGATATCATGTTCTAGAATAGTATCTCATGCAATATGTTGACTTTTCAGGAAACAAATGGGATGAAGCTACTGCTGTATGATAAGATGTAGTTCATATTTCATTGCTAAGTTCTGTGCCCTCCCCCCCCTTTCCCCAATGTTGCAATGGAAAAAACTTTGTGATTAAGAAATGACTCCTGTATCAAGAATAAAGTTTCTAAGTCATGGTCTTGGGAATGCAAATGACAAGCTAGAGCTGGATTTATTTCTGTAATCTTAATTGTCCTTTTTCCCCAAAGAAAGGAGGGATGCTTTACAGTTTTAAGCAGAACGTTATTCTGTGGAATTTACCTAACCAGTAAAGAAATTCTGTGCAGGCAGCTGGGGCTGTAGGCTCCAGTTTCTGTCCTGGATGTGCTTTTCAACATACCTGACAAGACACACAGTTCACAGGCTTCCTGTTTTGTCTAGAGCAGGTTAGTCCCCTTGATAGGAATGGAGAACTTAAAGCCATTACAATTCATCTGGGATAACTTGTTAAGATATAATATTTGCACATCCATAATTTTTCAAGTCTATTTTTAGTCTTTTCAGCTTTCAGAAATGCACGGATTTTCCCTTGCTCTGGCAGATGTGCTGATTTTGTTTATCAATGTGATGGAAGGCTAAAGATAAGAGGGTTGTATCTAAGGGTTGATTGAGAGAGGAGTATGGTTTTTCTACTTGAAAGGTGCACTCAGTGTTTTCATACCCTCTATGTTTTCTTCTGATATTCAAAACAATTAATTAAAAGGTGCTATAAGGAGATACCTTGATTTACATAGACTTAATTTTATAAAAGCATCAGATTTCCATTGATTTTGAAAGTGTCGGCATGGTGATTGTGGTTAGACTTCATTTAATAAAATAAATAGAATCGGTATCTAAAGCAAAACAAATTTCTCTCATTATCTAGCTGCATATTGAAGCTGTTTCTGTGATGAGGATGTGCACACACATGGTAATGATTGAGTTCATGCTGCAGCATAATATAATTTTAATCACAAGAATTTGCTGCTCTGAAAGCACTTCAGTACTTCTGTAAATTCTTATGTCTTACAAGGAAGTTGGCAGCTGTGGTTAGTATTCTTAGCTTTTTTGTTTTCCTGATAAATGACCAATAAGACAATGGTACTTCTCTTGGGGCCTATCTTTTCTTGGGGTTAGGACTTTAATTTGTGTTTAGATGAGAAATTACTAGCCTTTAGCATTGATTTCAGCTGTACACTGTTACTGTCTAGGTTTCACATACATAGAGCAGAATTCTTTCTCCTAGAGGTGAATTTTCTTTTGTTGTGAGGAACAAGAAGGAGAATAAAGAGAAAAACTCCAGGTTGTTACCAAATTGTTATCAAACTGTACTGACCATTCAGATCCTCCTGTAGAATCATAGAATGTTTGGTTGGAAGGGACCTTTATAGATCATCTAGTCCAACCTCCCTACAGTGAGCAGGGACATCCTCAACTACATCAGGTTGCTAAGGTTCCTTTTAAGCCCTCCTGTGGTGAAGTTGTACTGTCTTACTGGTGGAGATGGAGAACTTAGGGGAGGGCAGAGTACGGGTGTAAAATGCCTGGAAGTGATTAGCGATGTGGGGCTTGTAGGTAACCTGAGGTTTGTGTAAGGGTCTATGTCAAGGAAAGTATTGGAGAAATACATACAAAATGGATGCTTGAATCATACAGCCCTTCCAAGATGTGTAAGATGTAATAGCTTGTAATCCTTTTATGCAAACACTGAACACTGAGAAATTGTACAGTGAGAGAAGGGCAGTGGTTGAGAGGAGGCCTTTCTATGAAAAATTTCTTACAGATTAATGTAATATGATACATGATATTGCATGCAGTGTAATATATTTCAGCTCCTTGTGTATTCTGTGTTGATGGCTGTTATTGTTGTGCAGGTTTATAGGTGCATTCTGAAATATTAGCATCAGATTTATTTGGTAAATTGATGTTTTCAGATGAGACGTAACCTTAATTTATGCTGTTCTTGATTTATTAATAAGTCATTCCTCATTCTTTCACATCAATAATAATAATACCATTTTTCCCCTTGCTAATATTTTTGACTGCTGTATATCTGCTGCATACCTGTGCATCACTCATAGCTTCCCTGTCCTCATGTCACTTCTTTCTGCTCTTTGGAAAGTAAAATTAAGACCTTCATTATTTAAGAGGCAGAAACACTCAGTTCAAATATATGGATGGCCCATCTCTCGGTAACACTCCCTTCCTGTAGTCCTATCTGTCCATCTCCAAACACCACATTGCTCTTCCGAGTGCGCACAGATCTGTTTTCTCTCTTCTACCCCAAGTGGCAGTGACCACTCCCTGGGCCGCTGCTGTGCATCAGACCACTGCACCAGACCACTGAGCAGGCAGAGCCTGCGGTGCAGCTGGTGTACCCTGGCATTCCTGTCAGTGAGGCAGCTGGGCCTGGGTTGGGCTCCCACCCAGCAGCGTTGCTGTGTGCCTTGCAGGGTGCCTTTGTTGAAGTGACCACTTCTGACATATGTTCTCGTGCTTGTAGGGCAGCTGGTTTGAGTGTAGGCTGCTGAAATGCAGGAAGGTGGCTCCTGACCTTGCCTTCCAGAAAGGCTCAATTTACAAAGGGTGTGCTGAGTTCTGACCCCATGTGGGCCATGTGAGTGCAGCGTGTTGTTTTGAACTTTAGCTTCTATTAGAGTGAAGTGCGTTGTCTGCTATTATCACGTTGTTAACTTAATTTTCACTATTTTGTATGCTATTTATTTGATATCCCACTGAATGAAGCAGGCATCAGGATTTGAGGTTTCATAAAATGAAGTAGTTTTGCACTGTGACCGCTCACAGTTACTTTGTAATGAGATGTAAATTATAATCCTGCATCGATGTCACCCTCCTGCTTTGCTGTTTTGAATAAATAGTACTGTAGAAATCAGTAGAGAAACTTAACTGTTCTGTTTTATCACCAAAGTATATGATATCAAGAAATGTCTTGGCAAGTCTCCTAGATGTTCAATGTGCTTTGAAATTAGGAACTTGTAGAGACTGGAACCCAGATCTCCTGCCTCCAGGGCAGCAAGCCCCAATACCATTCTGGTTATGTATATTGTTTATGTGTATTGTATACGTTTACATCCCCTGTTTTGCACATAATTGGGAATTCTGACCTGAGTAACTGTAAACACCTGTGAGAAAACCCATCCACTTGCTTTTGCTTGCCCTATATGCATGTGTTATTTGTACTTTAACTAACCCTGGGCTTGCATGGAAATGGCCTTGTTTTATGTGTGTGTATGTTCTTCTTAATAAAAAATAATGCATTTTTTCCAGGTTCTTTTGATACTTGGGAACCTGAAATGACTTACTTGAGGTCACACAGCAGATAGCTGGCAGGACTGAAAATCAGTGTATGTCTTTTAATTCCTGGCGTGTTGCACTGCTGGCTGGGCCCACGGTCTAGGTCTGCTGAAGCCAAAAGGGACAAATACTGTTAGTGAAGCCGAACAAAAAAGAATATCATATAACATTTTTTCTTGCTACTGTCTGTAACTGCGTTGTGCCTCTTCACTTTTGAAGTTGTTGGAGACAAAGGCGCAGATAGGTGCAGCTGTGTCAGAGTTTGTTTTACTAAAGATTGCTAATTACATTAGCTTACTGCCATGTATATTGTTCCTCTTCGAAAGGTTTAGTGGGGGAAGAGTACCTGGTTTGGGAGCATGCCTGGGAGGGATGTGCTGTGCCTGTGCTCCTCTCCTGGGAGGTCCTTGGTGGGAATCAGAGGGGTTTCTGTTCCCCAGGACGTCAGGTGCCAGAGCCACAGTGCCTCTGCTGGGTCAGCCTGAACCCCTTGCTCTCAGCATGCATTGCGTGCAGTCACTGGCTCGGAAATTTCTGGGAGACCCTTTCTTAATGTTTTCTTTGTTTTTGGTGGCAAACCCCCAAGGTTTGGGGATTCTGTGTAGGTGGTTTGGTGAGTGACTGGAATATCTTAATTATCTGAACAGACTAGTCCTAGAGGGGACTCATAACATAACTGGTAGTGTAAAGGTTGTTTTCTCTACTCTTTTTCTCCCTGAACATGGCTATTGGATACTAAACCAGAAGTGTTTCATGACAAAGTGAAAATATCAGCTGATTGGAGTTCTATGAGCTGTTTGAGTAACACTGATCTCTCTGTAAGCAACCTCTTAACCTACTTTTCTGTTTTGTTCTTATCAAAAGTTTAGTGTTGACTTTTAAGGTTTGGTATGTGAAAAACGTCAAAACATTGATTTTCAGCTGCATGCTGCCTGTCATAGATGGATTGGGGTGAATGCATGTGGGCCAGCCTCTAAAATTTTTTGTTGTTGATTCTTGCTCACATAGAGGGCCCTTGGGATGGATGGCCCCTCGCTGCTGATGGTTCGATTACAATGATCACCCACAGCTTTTGAGGAGTGCGAAGGAAAGAAATTGCTTTCTTTGTCAAGGTGTTTTCAATTCAATTCTCACCCATTAGCCTTGTTTGGTTAAGTTTTGAATTAGTCCATCAGGTGACTGATGAGTTTATTTCCCCCCCAACGGTATTAAAATGGATTTGGTATAAGATGGAAAGCAAAGGCAAAAAAAGATTTGTGCTTATTGATCAGTGCTCCTTCATCTTTATGCTGGTTTAATGTGTCATGAAAAAAACAAGATAAAAATGAATGCTGAATGAAAATAGGCTAGAAAATATCTAGTTTTAAATGATATTTATTTTAACTTCATGAGCTGTTTACACATACAGCTAACTGTATACTTAGGCTACGGCTAATCAGTGTGATGGTTATGGTTTCAGAGTTTTGTGTAACTGAGAATGCATATGATTGTTTTAATTTAATTTGTAGCAGAGTAGTGTGTTTATGAAATTATGAAATGTTTTCTGATATAGTTAAAGCATTCGCATTCAGATGTGTTTCAACTGTGGTGCCATGGATGTTCTGAGGAGTAGGAAGCAGCCAGGCCAGATCCCAGTTGCCAATCCTACTCTGCTTCCATCCCTCCCTACTGTAGCCAGTGAGCAAAACTGGAAGGTTTGAATTTCATATAGACAACGTTAATTGTATTGGGAGAATGAAAACAGGATAAAAATAGAGAATTTGAGACTATGTTTTTTGTAACATGGAATTACATTCATTCTCTTTCACACATAAACTGAGTATCGCTACAGAAATTCCAGCCTTGTTTCACAGTGTGATCATAGAGATGGAGCGAATATACAATGCAGCAGTATCTGTACTAATTAATTGAAATGGCACAAGTATTCTAGAAGTAAAGCAATGAGCAAAGCCTAAACCCTTCTCACTGTAGCTGTCCTTGGTTGCAGTGACAGTGTTGGTGGGGTTGGCTCTGCAGGGCTCACCCAGTCCCCAGAGAGGTAGGTCTGAGCTGACACAGAGGATGAAGTAGGCTGGGGACTGGCCAAGAAGTCCTCTTGATTTGGATTTTCTTGTGTATCTTTTCCTGAAGGCCCTCTGCCTTAGTACAGGTGTATGCTAGATCAGTGTTTACCTGGGCAGATGAACAGCTATTCCCCTATGTGTTGTGCTTTCAGAAGACATTAGCAGGGTCTGTATTGTGAGACGAGCAACGCTGTATCATGAATGATGTCTAGCAATACAGATGATAGTGCTTTCACTGCTGCTGGAAGGTCCCTACATATCAGGGATGGTCCATTTCAAGAACAGCGGTCTTCCTCCTTCCACAAATCAGAAGTGTTCAAGTATCAGAGGCAGTAGTTTTCACACCTTTATGCTTGTCACTGCCCTCTGTTCCTGCACGTGCTAAGAGCTGTTTGAGTTTACCTTCCTTCCCCCCTGCGCTTGCTGAAGGCAAGGCCTCTGGGAGGAGGAAAAAAAACACAGGCCAGCCCGTAGTGCCTGAAGAATTGCCATGTTGCCAATTCCAGTTTCAGCTTTGTTTGCAATAGTCTCATGGGAAAGGAGGAGGTTTGCTTAGGGGGGAGACAGCCCCTTCCTGCAGGCTTCATGTGCTGCGTCCAAAGCCAGTGACAGCCGGTGGTTTTGCCAGTGGCTTAGAGACAACGTTCCTCTTTCATGTGTCTGCCAAATAGAGAACATTTAGATAGCAAGCAGAGTAGGAAGCAAGGACGGAGGGAAGGTGACACAGAAGAAAACACAATATTTTTCTGTCTTTATGCTTTCCACGTGATAACTTTTATATACTTCAATTTTGGGAGTATTTCTCCTCTTTGGGAGCAGTTTGTCTGAAGCAAAGGGAGGAGTCATTAGTGGAGGATGTTTGAGAGCAACATTTGTCTACTGATATGCTAAATATATATAGTGCACTTACCTTTGTAAGTCAGATTATGATATTATGCATTCCATGATAATGTTATATATTCTATTATTCCAATGTATTATTGGGATATTCCAATATTGCTCTGTCCTGTCAAGCTGTAAGCTATTGAATCATCACATTTTACTGCTTATGCTGGTTGGTATTTAAGGCAAAGGGCATAATTTACAGGGAAGTCCTGCTCTTAAGTATTAACCAGTTGGGCTGTGACCAGTATGTCTTAACCAGGAAAGCGGAAGGAATGTTGCTGCGCTGTTCAGGCAAGAAGTGATGTAAATAGATAATATCTTCTCTAGCCAAGAGAGACATCCCCAAAATGTTATTTTTTTCTTAAAGAAACAAGAGGACTGGAGTAACTTCTGCTTCGAAAAAAAATTTGCAGAAGCTTTAAGATTTCAGTTGAAGTTTTTACTTATTTACCTAGTTTTATTTTTTTAGGCATGTAAGATTTTTTTTTTTATTATTTTTGAAAAATACTTATAAAAATGGCTTGAATATTATTTTGTTTTTCCTGCAACCAGGCAGTTTGCTTTACAGGGTCACGTATATCCCTTAGGTTCATGGCCAAGCTGATAACAGGTTTGTATTTAAGGAATTACAGAGCAATAACTCGAGCATCCATAAGATACTGAGATGTAGTCTTTGTCATGTGCCAAGACCTTTTTGATTTCTTTTTTTAGTCTGTGTGGTTTCCATAAAACAAATATAATGTTTTACCTGGTGAGATAAAATGTATTTCTCTGTCTCTGGTCAGACATCTCTGACACAGGAGAGCCAGGTGATGGGCCACCTCCAACATGCTTGGCTGTGCAGGAGGTTTGCTTCTTTCTGATTTATTCAGTATATATTGCTTGGTAATAATGTACTTGAACTTTTCTAGATCTTTTTCAAAATCACTTTTGCATCACTAGTGTAAGAAAATGTCATGTAGCCCCAAATAGTTTTTGAAGAATTTTAAAGTCCTTTACCTTCATTTAAAATAAACAAAACACTGCACAATGTGTCTGTTGGCACGGGGTTGTAGTGAGTGTGTCATCCTTACAGGGTGGGATGTAGCGCTTGTATTTCTTTGCAAAGCTGAATGACCTTAGTCTTATTGTTTTCAGTTCTTGTTCATTTCATTAGATAACTGCACAGCCTGTCTCCTTGCAACTTCTTTGAACAAGGGACCCAGTGACAGCAGAACAAAGTATTGTGTTTTGTAAACCTCCCTCAAACATTACCAATTACTTAAGGTGTATATGGTGCTCACTTGTTTGTTCTTTTGATACTTTAGTTCTTAGATCCTTATTTTCATGAGCTGTAATTCGCTCATGTTTACAAGTTAAACCCAAGAATATTAAAAATAATACTGTGGCTCCAAAAGGCAGACAATTGTTGCCACACTTTACAAGCTCATTCCAAAGACTTAGTGAGTATAAGAAACTCCTGCTTATCTTGTAAAGACACCGATTGAAGGCTGAACATACTCATTTTATCTGTGCACTATCTGTGCAATGAACTTTCACCCTGATTAAGGTCTTATCCTGAAGCATGGCTAATAGCATTGCAGCCAAAGGACCCTTTCTTTCTATCCCTGGTTAGCTGAAATGACTTACTGCTCTGTCCTTCAGTGGTAACAAATTCTTGGGCAAAAAGGAATTGACCTGCAGCTCTGAAGGAGATGGCAAATTGTGGCTAGAAGTTTTAACCATCTACTTGCTCATAAGAGGGAAAAAGTACTTATTTCCTAGTTTGAGTGTGTTACATACAAGGAAGTTGGAAATATGAGAGGAACCGTCAGGTCCGATGCCTGTAGTGTCATCAAAGCCCCACATATTTACAGTGCGGTAGGCTGAACTTTGCACATGGTTAGTTGGAGTTCAGTGTTTGAGCACTGTTTTCATGTCCTTGCTTTTCTGAGTACTTCAAGGAACTGTTATCATGTAACTTAAATGTAGAAGTACTTGAAAACAATTCTATGGTAAACTTTGCAGTCAATCAATCAGTTGTGTGGCTTTACAGTGTGACATATGCATGTCAGATTCACGCGTTTCAATGCAGGTTGTGAGTTGTTAATGCTTTGCTGGGGTAGTAGTGACCTGCATGTAGAGACTCTGGAGTTGCCATGATGTTGTCATGCTGCTAGTAGCTGACTGAGCTGAACCCACTGACTTCAAAACAGAGTTGTGTTTGTATGGTGTAGAGAAGAATGTGGTATGTGTGGTTCTCATTTAAGGAGACCAGGTGACTCCTACAGCTGCTGATTGTGTCTATTTTCCCATGCACTAGAAACAAAATTCTGAATTTCCATGTCCATGGACATAGTGTGTGCACAGGTACCCTGAAACCATTCCTTAAGTTACATGTCTGTGGAAAGATGCAGATAAGTTATGAGCCTCTTGATAAGTCTGTAAGTAATTTGAGTTACTTGTAATTCAGGGCATTTTTCAAGCATAAGTCCTGCAGAAATTATTTTAAACTATGATGCAGTTTTCAGCTAACTTGAAAGCCTGCCCAGCTTACAGTCAGCTACTGCTAAGAGCAGTTTCCTTAGGAAAAGCTTCCTTATGAGAGGAAGACTTTTTAATCTTACAGGTCTGGAGTCAGTCTTCATAATGATGTTTCTGAACCTGACTGAAAAGTTGCTGATAAATAAAACCACATTTCTGACCTTCAAGTATGCAACCGTGAAGACTTGGAGGTGACAGCTACTCTGACTGTAACTGAGGAAGGCTACTAAAGTGTTGTTTTCCATTTTCCATTTCTTAAAGGACAGTATTAGGGTCTATTTGTTGACACTGTTGCCCTTTAGTTCACACTTTGCATGAGAAGAGTTAAAGGGAAAAACATTGCGAGTGTTTCCAAATATCTCCTACCGTGCCAGTGAGAGTCAGGTACCTCCACTGCCTGGCTAAACTTTCAAAATAATTATTAGCTTTGCAATCCGTTGAAGGCAAAGCAGAGGCCAACGGTATTGGGAGGGTGAGAAGGACAGGAGCCACTGGGCTTCTGCGTTGTGGCTACATTGTGGAGTATTTTGAAAAGCCAGTCTATGTTCAGCACCTTGCTCAAACATGCTGCTGAGGGTACTGTGTAAACATCTGAACACCCAGGAAAATCTCAAGTGTATTACTATGTGGCAGAAAAAGCTGGCAAATCTAATGCCTGAAACTCGTTAACTTTTTCTTGTAACAGCGATTGCTGTCAAGTTTCAGTATTTAACTCTAAAAGCGGCCAGTGGTCAAGCACTGAATGTTACTGGTCTTTGTCTGGAAGGAGTCAGCTTTCCCAGGGGAACATACTTGTGTCCGTGCAGTGTTGTTTTGCCTTGTGTTCATTTGCTAGTTTGCTGAAGTAGCAACTGTTTGAAACTGTGGTGGTGATTTAGAAAGGCACATCTGTGGTCAAGGTGTGAGTAAAGAAGTTGAAGGTGCTGGATTGTTAAGATTTGATATAATTTTGTAAATGAGTTTTCATTTGCTTTTATGAAAAGGCTAGGAGTGTGATTGCATTCTGCAATAAGCTTTCTGTGGAATAGTTAGAGTAAGAACAGGCTTAATGGTCCTGTAGAAGTTTTCTTTCAGTCAGTATTCTTTTGATGAGAAAAAAAAAATGTGGACTGCATGATTTGCATAGAAGTGTACTTTTAAGTATTTTCTACAGCGCACCCTCATTTGCATATTGTCTTTAATCTGACAGGTTTTAAGTGCCAGAGAAGTTAGTGAGTGTTCCTTAGTTTCACTTTTTTTATGAAGTTGCTTCAATATATTTTGTCCTTGTTCTTTCTTTTGATTACTGATGCTTGGATAGTACTGTAACTCCCTTCTGTCCCCTTTTCCATGGCATCTTGCTTTTCCTCCTGCTGCTGGTGGGTGCTTCACTTTGATCCCCCAAACCTGGGAGCTAAAGACCACTGTCGCACTCGGATCTTCTTTACAGCAGTACCTCCTGTTCCTGCTGCACCTCTGGCACCTCATGTATGAAGCTGTTAACAAGCAGATGTTGAGATGATATACAGAAGTCTTACAAAAAGTAATCTTTTTTATGTGAATGCTGTTTTTTTCATCAGATAATTTCATCTGTGAAAACGCTTGGGTTGCAATTACAGTTCATCTCCTATTTTGTTTCTGAATCACTGTTGTAATAAAATACTTTATTGGTACAAAAGCATCACTATGATTACTGTTGTAAGTTTTGATCAATTATTTTAAGTATGCAGCAGATTTTTGCCTTTAAGCAGTAGCAGCATTATAAACTAGATTTAGACAGCTAAAGAGAACTTTTTATTTTATTGCTGAGAACTACTTACTCTAACAAAATCAATTCTGCTTATTGTGTAAATATGTTTATAAAGTTGTTCCCTGAGATAATGCTATATCATTCTAGCTTTATTAATTACATTCTTGTTTTCGCATAAAAAAACAATATGAAACTTGCTTTTTTTTTTCCAGACAAGAAAGAAGAAGTGTCTGCAATAAACTTTGCTTTGCTGCCTTGCTTTTACTCAGTGTGTTTCTTCTCCACCCCCATAACTCCTGGCCCCAGTCTCTTCTTTCCCCTCTGCACTGACAGCTTTTTTCCAATGCATATCTTTACATCTTCAGAGAAAATACATCTGGAGGGATACTGAGCAGTCATGCAGTCCGTTCCTCTGTCCCAAGACATGACCAGCTCTGCTTGGCAGTCTTTTTGTCTATCGTGCTCTATAAAACCTGCAGAGATGAAGATTCCTCCTCTGCAGGCAGAATATTGGACTTCTTAATTAACCCATTTCATTTTACCTTAGCTGTGTTTTCCTGTCTGAAATTACTCATTCTTGCTATCAAGAGAGATACCTGGGATGATGTTTGTCAGTACGTTTGTAATTTCTGTTCCGCTACCAAACTGAACGTGTGCTAACTAGCTAATCCTGCTGTATTTTCAGATGACATTTATAATCTGCAAGTTTAATGATTGTGGGGAGTATTTTTACAGTATTTTTAACTACTGAATTTTTGTGAGTTAACATTTAGAAAGCTTTCTCTCTTACTTTTCATAGTTCTGAATGCATTGCTTATCTGCTCTTGTCATGAGAAAAAGTATTTTTACATATGCTTAGATTAGTTACAGAAGTTAAAATTTCTTAGAAGTTATCCATATAAAAATATAGGTAATGTGATTTATGAAGTTAGTTGTTTGGGAGTAGGTTTTGGAGAGGAATATGAATATGTTTTCCTCTTCTTTTAGCACTTTCCTTGTGGAGCAGTTCTAGATGGCAACATTTTGAATACTTGTGTTTTTAAGCTTTAGGTGTGACTTGCTTTTCTCTTTGTGTCAAGTGTACTGTACTCTTCTGGTCCCTCAACAAACCTTTCTGTCTCCCAACTTGTACCAAGAGTTGCATCTCAGGGGCTTAGCTGGTTCTTTCTGAATCTTCTCATAAAAAGCCTTCTTTTAAAATATGTATGGACAGACTTACATGATCACAGATGATGCAAGTGTAGTCAAATAAATCAAATTTCACCAGCTATGTATAGCAATGTATGCATGAGCTGCCGAAGTGTGAGATATTCATGCCTAAGATGTCTACTTTCCAGTTCTGTAGGATATTTACCGAAGGAGTTCCAAGTGTTACTGCATGTGCTAAGATGTGCTTCTGTAAGAAATATCTGTCCCGGATGCAGTAGACATAGGAAGGAGTGATACTTTTATCTGCGTATATCTATTTGCACACGCAACAGTGAACACGTTTACACACGCAGTGTTCGAGATGTGTGCTTGACAGCTGCCTCTTACCTACTGCATTTACTTGGAATTGGTGCAAAGCATTTGTCCTAAAGTCTGCTAGAAAAAGAAAATGAGGAGTAGCTCAGTGGTTCTGCAACCGAGGGATTCTCATCCTCTGACTCATAAAATCAGCAAAAAATTGACCAAACATTGCCAGATCAGATGGGGTATCTGGAAAGTAATCCTCAGGGAAGAGAAAATTCAGCCTTTGTAAATCGGAAGGTAAAGTGCATACTGTAGCAGAATTGGATTATACTTTTTCTGATTTTAAATCAGTACCTTTTTGTTTAGTCCTCTGCAGTAGTTGTGAGAAGTTGCCACAATGATGTGTTAGTGTGCCTGAGCCTGGCCTCAAAAGCGGAAACAAATATAATCTTTTGAAAAAAGCTCAGTCCCTGAGTAGGATAATTGTCATAAAATCCCAAGGCTTTTTGTAGGTGTTAGGGTTTAGTTTCAGAGAGTGGAGGCACAGAAAGTGTGCAGTAACCTTACTTTTTGAAGCACGAGTCACATCAGATTTTCTTACTTAATGAAAGTACGGCAAGTAGCTACTAAAATAATGGTTTGAAGCCCAGGAATAACAACTGCAAAACCCAGCTCAAAGCAGTTGGACAAGTCTTGGAGGTGTCTGGGTTTTGCTGAGTGTTGTACTTAATACTGTTTTTGAATTGAGTTGTGAATATTTTTTTAAATGATGGCTCTTTTTGTTTTCATGAAAGATTTTTTAGAGCATTATTCTGCCTGTTTAGATCACATGAACTTAATTGTCCTTTCATGATATAAGTATCCTTTCATAATATGAAAATAAATGTTGTCATACCCGTGCTTCAGTGAGCTGGAATTTACTTCAGAGTTGTTTTCGTTGTTTCAGATGAGACCAAAGTAGTTCAGAAGCACCGTAATAATATGAAGATCACAAACTGAGCAGGACACTAAGTAATAGTTGCAGGTTTGATATGTGTTAGCATTTCAGGACAGTAAAAGAAGTTACTGGAGCTGTTGATGTTGTTACAGTACGTAATGGGTGCTCCTGTGAAATGCTGTGCAGCTCCTTTGGCACCTCACTGAGGTGGGAATTTTACTCATTTTTTTGACCTCTAATCCCAGATTATCTAGAGCCTAGTTTTGCTTAATTCTGAGATTGTACTTTGCTCCGGATTGTGACTTTTTAAATTTACACTTGGTTTTGCTCTTGTAGTCTGCATCCTTGTTTCAAGTCTGGCAGTTACACTTCCACTAAGAACGGTGAAAGAAGGGAATTGCCTTTCTTTCCAATTTAGATGTTTATACATTAAACATTTTGCAAAGTATCAGAAGGCCTTATGATTTTCTTAGTGTTGCTAAAGCTTTCAATATGCTTAATGTTTCTCATGTAACTGTGCTTCACATCTGGTGAAATAATCTGCCTGACTTCATTGTGACGAAGAGGGGAGCTTGCCAGGCTGGTTCCTCCCTGGCGATGCTCCCTCAGCCTGCTGTGCTGCACAACACTCCATGCACTTATGCACAGGCAGTAGCTTTCGGTTCTGCAATAGAAGCAACCACAAATGTTATAGTAAGGCTTAGGAATGTCTGAACAAGAAATGATAAGAAATGAACAAGATGATAAGAAATGGGAATTGATGTAGCTAGTAATGAACTTGCGTTTCATGAGGTCTAGCAAATGCTTAAGGCCAGATTGCTGCTGGGTGAAGCAGTCCTGCTTTCTTTCCACCACAAGTCCCCTGGTTTTCCTTCCTTTTTTTTTTCTGGCACAAAACCAAGGGTTTTGGGGAACTGATCTAGTTGACACTGACATGAAAAATTTCAGACGCTTGGTTTGAAATTGGTCAGTTCTCTCACGTGGTTCACCTTGTCACTGCGGGATTGTCTGCACCAGCACGAGAGAGACGATGGGACAGGGTCACCAGGTGGTGGGAGTGCAGTAGGATTGCTTATTTGCAGAGACATTTATGCTTGAAATGTTTGTGGACGTGGGGCCTTAGATTTACAAGCTCTTTTAAGATATTTGTGTGATTCTGCACAATTTCCAGTGGTTTTTAATTAGTAATTTCTGAATTACTTAACATTGATGATATCTGTTCCCATGCTTGCTGCTCACTGCATTTGTTGGATACCACTGCTGACCTATAACAACTATGTTTTTTTGTGATACTAACTTGGAATAAAAATCAAAGATCCCTTACAGTATAAACACTCATATATTTAGACTCTTGTATCTCATCATTACACAGATGTGTTTGTGATATAAATACACACTAAATAGATGGGGAAAAAGTCTCTGTTTTAAGTAACTGTATTTATTGTCTCTCTTATTTTTATAAACATAGGATCTTATCTTTTGTTTCATGTCTGCCTTGAGAAGTTCTTGCTCCCTTCAGCAGGTGAAGCAAGAGTCCTTGTGCAAAGCACATGTGTTTTCCTAAAAGCTGCAGAACCCTCCCCAGATGTTCTCGGGACCAAAAATGTGCTTGTCCAATAAGAGTCAAATGGCTGCACTTTGATCTAAAATCTAAATTAGATTTGAATTAGATCAAAATTAGGTTGAGTTGATTTACAAGTTGAATTTTGCAACATATTCAGTATGCATGGTCCAGCCCCGGTTTAACATCCAGCCCAGAGGGAAGGAGAGATGCTGGCTGCGGTCTCCAGCTCATCGTCAGCAGGCCAGGGGCAAATGGGGGTGCTGTGGAAGTGCTGTGAAACTTGGTGGGTGTTTGAGATACTGTGTACTGGTAGCACCTCGGGAAGGTTTTGTGTCACTAGAGATTAAAACCGTTAGGGGAATGTAGAGTGGAATTTGGTTTCTGTTGAAAGGTTTAGGTTCAAGTTGTTGTGTTAGAAGCCTTCAAAATAATGTTAATTGTAGACTGATATATGGCCTAATTAACACTGATTATTTTGATAATTAACAGTTTATAATATGTTAATGAAAACTTTAAGATATTTTTGAAATGCTGATTTTAAATGGCTCTGAATGAAAATATTCAAATGTGACAGCTCTTCTAAAGTCTTTCTTGAGAGTGCTGCTTACATTGTAGTATTTTTAAGATCACAAATTACGCTTTTCTATGCCTCATAGAGACCTTTTTTTTTTCCTGTTCTTATTTTACATCCTTTTTTCCTCATGTGGAAAAAGGTTTCCTATCACTTTATTTCTTAATTAAATCAAAATGTAAAAATTGAACACATGCTTAAAAACAGTCAAAGGTTAAAATGCAAGAACTGAATGTGAAAATGGTTCAGTACATTATAACCTGCTACCATAACAATAAACATGTAGTTTCATAAATATAAAATAAGTCTTTTTAATAATCTAGTTTTTTCCTTAGTTTTTAGACATATTTTTGCACTGGCCTCAAAGCTTGATTCTAAGCTGACCCTCTCTTTAATATTAATGTACTCTGACTGTAATACTTTGTTCCTTTGCCTCTGATTAATGCTGTCTGTCAATTATTTACAGATCCAGTGGTACTGTGGAAGTTCCCGGAGGACTTTGGAGACCAGGTTGGAAACATGAGATTGAACTTTTTTTTTATGTTAGAATAATAATAAAAAAGCTCTCCTATTCAGCTGTGGAGAGGCAGATGCTAATGATAGCGAGGAGTTAGTCTTCACCCAACTGGTGGCTCGGTGATTAGAGTGCCTTTCTGACAGGAATATGCAATAGCAGCTGTAGAGCACTCTGCATCGTACTAATTCTCTGTGTCACCTTAGTTTTGTTATGGCATATTTTATAAGCTGCTTCTGTTGGAAGCACTGGGTTTTTATCTGTTTTAGATTGAAAATGTTGGAAATTTATCAAGAAAACTTTGACAAACGTTGATGTTATAAATTGTGCTAACAAAACACACCAGAAACAAAAAGCACGTATATATTCTTTCAATGCCAGAACCTGTGTGTCCAAATCCTTTACAATGCAAAATTTTATATATTTATGTAACGGTATTTTGCAGGTAGATACCCTAGCTATGTGCTTGGGAAAAAAAAAATAATCCTCAGACCTGTCAGACCCATATAAGAGTCAATGATCTGAATTTACTCATTTTTAAAGCGTGAAAATCCTAGTTTCTATCCATAATTAATCCTCAAAGGAAAGTTTATACACACAGGAATATGGATTATTTCACTGTTTGTAGTGATAGCAAAGCTAGTAATTAGTGTGGGTTTTTTTTTTCTCCTGGACTATTTTATTGAAGTTCAGCAACTTTAGGTGAATTTCTTCTGTGGAAATATTTTTATTTTCATAACAAAAACACGTAAAACCACTAAATAAAATAAATATCTCTCACTCAATGTCTCTCTTTGATCTTCATTTTAGAGTGACACTGAGTCAAACATATTCTTCATTGGTAATAGCGCCACAATGTATGTTCTGGAAATAATTTTGTACAGTAGATCTTGATAAATTGTTAATTTTTTTTTTTTTAGTCAATAACACGAGATTCTATAAAGACAGTAATAAGATGATTCATGATGAAAGGAATAAACATACAAACATAGAAAGTAGAATGTATGGTTATGGAGTAGCATCAGTCAGAAATGTGCAGCTTATAAGATAGTGATAAATGGTAGAGCAAAGTGTGCAGTTACATGTTCTTAGCTGGACATCCAGCAAGTTTTGATAATTTTCCTGGCTGCAGAATGATCATCTTCATTGTCATTTAAATTCTCTTTTTTCTAGTCTGTTTTGTTCTTTTTCTTTCGCCTGTGAAAGACTTGATCTTAAAAAAAGAAAAAAAAAGAAGGAAATTATGTGTGAAGAAAAATGGGAGCTTATTCAGTAAGTCGAAGGTTATTCAAAGAACAGCTGGTGTAGAAAAATGATTAGAAGATGAAGCCCACTAAAGACTGGAGGGGAATCATACAAAGATGCAATAAACATATCTCATCTATAAAAACCAGAGTCCTCAGGCAGCTCTCTGCCTTGGGCTCTGAAAAACCTGTGCCTGAGTGATGTAGGGAAGCCAGTGTTTCAGGTGAATTACTTGTGTTCATGGAAAATGCTATGTTTTAATCCTCATCCTTGCAAGGGAAATTTTCCTATTGGTACCACTGGATTTGAACAGAATGTGTAGCAGCTTCTGTAGCCATGCCCTGAGCAGAGCAGTCCAGTGAAATCAGCAGAAGCCTTTTGTGTGCATGTGTATGTGTGCGTGTTGAACTTGGTAGGTCTGGATTGGAGACCTAAATGTTTAGACCGGATTTAATTTTTTTAAAAATGATATCTCACTAAAACTAGCAAGGCTAATTGCAGTGAAGGTTTGGGGGGAGAATATTAAAACAACCCAAAAAGTCAAAAAACCAAAAGAGAAAGAAAGACAAGAAAAAGAATTCTCTCCATCCCATTTGCCAGTCATTTCTATTTTAAATTAAAAAATGTGTGAGTTAGTTTTTGGATGTGTCCCAAAGAATCATCTTTCCTAAAATCTAAGGGCTGTCTGTTTGCACAGTGATGTGATAACAGTGGGCAAAATATTTTCCTCTCTTCCTGATTTTTTCTACAGTTTATCATGTCACCTTTTTGTTGCTTTCATAATGCAAAGAAAACTTGTCTAAGCCATTTTGATTCGTCCTCTGTCTGACGTTCATCCTCTCAGTATGCCTGAACTTTCCAGTGCTGACTCGTCCCTAATCCTCTTGCTTATTCTTGCCCTGCCATTTGCTTTTATGCTGGGCACTATTCTTTTTAGACTCTTCTTTTTTCTTAAATGTCAACTTTGCAAAATCTTTTTTTGCAAAACATCCCATCTGTTTTGGATGGGATGTATTACAGGAACTACAGATGATCAGGAAAAAGAAGAGATTTGGGGTTTGTCATAATCGCTTATTCACACACAGTCCATTAAAGAAAAGAAACACTAAGGTGCAGTTTTGATACCGTAAAAAAATATGCAAGATTCATTGTCGATTTCTTTATCTGCCAAGACTGCAGGGAAACCATTTATTTTCTATCTGGTAATTCTTCAGGTGCCGGAATAAGAAGGAAAAGGGAAAAACACAGAAGGGGGAAACAGAAAAAAAAATACTGCTTTAAGGCAGGAAATGAAAAATACTTGTCTCTGCCAGGAGTGTTTTGTAAAGTTGGCTTGGTTTGATTTTGATCTGATTTTCAGTTAAACAATGAACTCATGCTAGATAGAATTTTAAGTACAAAGAACCACACTACCATTTCCAAGAACATCTTTATTAAAAAGTACCCCAAAAGCTGAAGGAACTGAGAGTTACAATTTGCTGTTGCACTGGCATTAATGCTATAAACATGAGTTTGACAGTGTTGTAAAAGCTTTCAATAATCTCAAAACTCTAGAAAAAATGTGAAGTTTCCTTATTTGAACATATATAGCTTCTCTGTGATTGTCCTCACAAGCTCACGTTTGGATGAGGAATGGGTTGTAGCCATTTAATTGAATGTTTTTTTAATTTAAAATACATCTTGAATGTATATGCCTATAGATATATGCGTATATCTATGCCTGTATGTCTTGTAGTATGTTCAAATCTTCCCTTGTGCTCAATGAAATTTTTGTGATAAAAGGTGCGTATGTTTTTGACCTTGGAATTCCTATTTTGTTTATTCAGACTGGTTATACTTGAGTTTAATTTCAAGTGGGAGTCTATACAGAGGAAATGATTATGCTATGATATCTGGAAACAAAAAAACCAACACCTTTGCTTCCAAAATTAAATACTTCGTAAGTGTTGAAAAAGAAAATGTATAACTCTGCAGAAATTAGTGTCACCCAGCAGAGCTGCGATTTGCTGATACTGGCTGTCTCCTCATGGCAGTGGTAAAGCCCTATTGATGTCAGATATGTCCAGATGCCTCCAGTATGCCTCTGTTCATAGCTGTTCTGGAAATAAAAACACTCAAGCTCCCAGTAACTTAATTGGGTTGAAACCTTCTTGGGAAAGGAGCTGTGTTGGCACAGGGAAGGATTGCACAGTGCTGATAGCACCAGTGGGGGTTAGTGGCCCTGCCAGAGGCAGTGCTGCTTTCTGTCTGGTCTTAACCTTTGAAGTGTGTGAAGTCTTAACATTTCTTACAAAGTCAGTGATTACTGCTATTTTGACTATTATTTTTAGCTGGGTAAGAATTCTGCTGCTTTTTAATCTGGCTGCTTATTGGCCCAAAGTGATTTCCGTCAGCAGGAGGTCCCAGAGTGTGTGGTGTGCAGACAAATGGATCCATTGAATAGATCTGATTCTTCTCCCTTCTAATCACATCATAATTTCTTCCTTTAGTCTTCCAGTTCTCTACTGGTGAAAAACATCTCACAAGAAAGATGATACAAGTAGCTAGTATGGCAAGAGACAGTCTTACCAGGTGCCGCTTTAGTAATAAGAAATATGACAAGTGATTGTTGGCTGAAGATGTGGGTTGAGAAAGAATTGAGACTGCGTTAGACTGTTAGTTGTGCTGCAGACTTTATCCTGTTGTCTCTCACCCTGCTTTCTCAGGCAAGCAGACTAATTTTGCTTTTTCATGTCAGGATTTTTCCAAACCCTGCAAATGAGTAACAAGTAAGGGATATGGCATCCTGTATGAGGAGTCTCTGCAGTGTTCTATGAAGTTACTGTAACACCCTTTGAGGTGTTACGTCATATTTTATATTATAACATCTGGTTTTTATTTTTAATGTATCTAATTATGGAAAAATCACCACTGAATTTTGAGCAACAAACCTTACCTTATCCTGTAGTGACCCAGCTGCCAAAGCCTAATGTTATACGTGTATATCTATCAGATTCATGTGAAAATGCTTGTGTGTATAAGAATATATAGATACACATGCATGTCTGTAAATATCAGTTGTTTAAGGCATAAATCCCATGAAGTATGATACTACTATATTAGCAGTCCCTCAGCAAAGCGGACTATTTTCAATGTATACGTTAACTACTGAAAGTTCTTCAGCCTGTGTTAAAGGAATGTCTGGTTGGAGTCGAAGTGCTCGGTTTCTTGCAGGATGGAATATTTAAGTGCATGGATTATGGCAGTAATTACATTAATTAAGTCAATATGAAAGAGGTTCTATTATTATTTTTTTTTAAAGATTTAAACAACAGCACAAGTTTTATTTAAAAAAAAATAAATCTCAAGAAGCAAGCTTAAGTCTGTTGTCTGAGTCAAAATAATGTGTGGAAGCCAGTTGTGATGATTTTGTGTTCCTCTGTGCTCTTCTAAGGGAGCAGCAGGAACCCGGGAGGTACGAGACTGTTTACACTCTTTCAAGGCTGCAGGCATGCTGCTAGGGGATGCATCGCACCGGCTTTCTGCGTTTGATGGCTTTGTTCTTTTATTCTGATGAGGCATTAAATACACGTTTCAAATGTTTATGCAAACTAGATAGGTCCTTGCTTTGGTGTTTTTGGTTTTCTATCGGTAAATCTTAAAAACAGTTAAGGTTGTTTTTTTGTTTTTGTATTAATGTTTGATTAGTATTTGGGTACATTGGTATGAGAAAGGGAGGAATCAATCTAATGAGATAACTAATTTTTGAAAATATTTTTATCTATATGTTACACATTATCATTTAGTGTAAGGATATTTTGAGACTTGAATTCCTGTATAACTTTGATGAAAACAGTTAACCCTGATGAGGTGATGGCAGCTTTGTAAGTGAGCTTTATCAGGTTAAGATAGTTTCCTGTGGTTTCCTGACCCTTCTTGTTTGAAATACATATTGTTTTTATTGAAGAATACGGTGTATGTAAGGCAGCAATGCTTTCTGTCTGTGGAAAGCACAACTGATAGATCATTGGCAGAACAACATTCAGAGGTGTAGTTATAGTTGCTAACCGCACTGTGTGAACAGAAAAGATCTCTCTGATCCTGATAAATACTCTGTGAAACAATGCCCACCTAGACATGCTGGAACACCCAGAATCACAGAGACCCTTACATCATTCGAGATGTAATTATTCCAAGATGCGTTCTCTGTCTCTTTTTTTTTTTTTTTTTTTAATTCATCTCAACAGAGGCAGAATAAATCTTTATTTTGATACTTGAAACTTTCTTGAAATTCTGAGGACAGGTGGTAACATCAAGTACACTTATATTCAGGATTGTGGCAATTTTGTTTTATAAAGCTTTTGAGTTAAAAATGTTGAACTTGATCAGCATATGGTACTAGCAAGCCTCATCTCTACCAGCTCTTTTGTTATCTCGTTATTGTCATAGGTCTTAATGACGGTTGTAAGCCATAGTTCTGGATGCAGGGGTTAGTCCACCCTGGGGAGGAGAGGGAGAAACAGCAGTGTGGATTATGGAAATATGAATTGATCTAAAAAGCAGCTCTCTTGTAACAGAATGGGACTCAAAGAAAGACTGGGGAGAAGCTGGTGAAAAGACGATGGAATATGATGTGAAAATGATCATCTGAATGCTTTCCTTTTCATTCCCAGCTGCTGTGTTCTGGTGAAAAGACGTGCATTTGTATATCTTAAGGCTGGGTGAAAAAGGGCCAGATGAATGGAATTACTTGTTAGATATGTTTTCATTTTGAGTCGAATAGATTATGTGCATTTTAATAGACTGTATGCATATATTAGCCAATTTTTTTATATTACAGCTGTGATATTGGAGAAACTACATTTTATAGAAATGTTCTTTTTTTTCTTTGCTCAAGTAAGTACAGTATTAATATTTGACTGTCTTCCAGATATTCTTTATCAGCCTATTGAAAATAACTGTTAGTGATTTGGCTTATTCCTACAGCCTACAGCGATGTGCCAAACCGAAGAAGACAAAATTAACTGATGGCTGAAGCAGTGATGACAATGATTTGGAACGTCTTCCAGAAAGACTGCCAAATTGTCATGTGTGATGTCGTTGTTGATTGACCTCAGCTGCCCTCAGAATATTCCAGTCTAATGTCACCTAATTCCTTATTCTCTGCTACCTTACACTTTCTCATCTACTTGATTAGTACCCTTCATCTATCTTAGTCTCCAATATGTTGCCTCTGTTTTACATTCAGCGTTGCTCTTATGTTTCATGTTTCAAGCTTACTGCTGCTTTTTGAGGGATATCCTAACTAGTTTAGCCTCTTTTTATGCTGGTACTGGAGGTATTATTCCTGAACACTGTGTTTGGTTCTTCACTCTTGCTCTGGTTTGCTTAATGATAATTTTCTGCAGAACTGTGAGGGCATTTGAGGTACATTGGTTCACTGTTACTGCTACAGATATTTGAAGTGTCACTTCAAAATAATTATGTTTTGTTACATAAAATAACTTTCTTTTATATATTACTTATGTTAGGAAACGGTCTGGGATCAAATATCATAATCCAAGTATAATGAAATGAAGGGTGCACTGGTGCCAATGAACAAGCTTTAGTGGGACTGGGATCAGGAATTGGAGTGATAGAGGACTTTGCCAGCAGCAAAAGCAAAGCAAAGGTTGTTAGTGAGCTGCAGCTGAAGGGATCAAGACTGCATGGTTTGGGATCTTGGACAAGGAATAAATGAAGGTGAAGCAGCTCCAAGCAAGTGACATACATTCATAATGTATGTCACATATGCAAGTGTCACAATGCAAGTGACATACATTCATACAAGTAAGTATATTCATCAGAATATACTTCTGGTACTCATTACTTCTGCGTAAGTTTTCAAGGCATTGTGAACTGCTTGGCTGGTAAACTCTACTTCTTCCCTAAGCAGAGATGTCGAGTTTCTGTTTTCTTTGTGTAAGTTGTTTCTGGCTGCAGTCGTTGATAAAAGTAGCAGTAGCAAAAGATTCACATCTGAGAAATAACCTATCTCTGAGGTTACAGTGCATGCATAGTGCTTTGTCCTTCATTTAGCTGCTCTTAGGAAAATCATACTGGGCTGGTGCAGATGCAGCGCATCAGTTCTTGAATTTTAGAGTAAAGTCAGGAAGACCTCTTTCAATTTATAGAGAAATCCTATTCACGATTTTTATTAATTTTAAGTAAGTGTGGTGAGTACTTGGGTTAGATTTGGGAGTGTCTTCCCTGAGCACAGGCAGCTTTATTCTACTGGATCAAAATGATACAACTGAAAATCTTCCTGGCTGTAGCTGGCTGTGCTGCCTGGCTTGCTGCCTCCCTCTCTTTTTAGCTGTTCAGAGTTGGCTTATGCTGTGTCAGAAGTCTAAGCTAAGCTCATTGACTTTATGCTGAAGTGGCTGATGAATTGTCACATGCAGAAACACCAGTCTGAAATTGTTGTAATCTCTAGCAACAACGCTGCAGCAGGGAGCCTGAAGGTCTGGACAGGCTCAGCCGCAGGTGAAGGGAATTTACATTGCATATATCCGTGAGGAAAAAATACATCTAATTGTATGTCCTTTGAGTTTTAATTTTTGTGATGGTCATCTGTCTGCATCTGGTAGCACAAGGGATATATTGGTGCTTTAAAATGATGCTTATTTGCTTCTTCCTTGTCCCTCTTTGGTCTTGGAGTTGTTCCATCTCCCATTTTTTAACACTATCGATAACACCTGATTTTAGTACTCAAAACCCGTTAGAACAAGTGATTCTTGTTGAGCTGTGTTATGGTAAGGCACAGAATTTGACCTCCACTGCCTGTAAAACAAGAAGTAACTGTTTCCTTTATTAAAAAGATCACAAATAATTGTACTTATGAAATGGTAATCCTTTGCCAGTACCTTAGAAGTGGATTTCCTTTCTCTGTTCCTTTTCTTTTGGCTACAGATTTTTTTTTGCTCAAGAAACAGCCCACACATGTAATCAGTTTCAGTACCCTTTACAACCTAACGGTTCCCCAACTTGCCCTACCACTGACACAGCTGCAGGAGCTGGCATGCTTCCCCCATAGGGGCTGCACACTGAGAGGTGGAGGAGTACAGTCAAGGCTTTAGCTTTTGGACTGTCTCACCTTATTTATCTGCATAGGTCACCTCTACTACAGATATTTTCTCTCAGTGTGGCACCCAAGTTGTTCATTTACTTACACGATACTTCATTTATTAACTACTTTTAAGTTTCTGAGTTGCCAGCAAAATTAGTATCATTTTATGAAAAAATCAGTGGAAAGTTCTGATTCTGGAAGAGCATCACCTGACATTATAAGACGCCATTTAACTCCTCAGCTTGAGCAGACCAATTCTTGCATATTAGCAATCTGCAGATCTGGTGCTGACCATTCTGTGTAAAATCAGTATGGGGCATTTACTGGTCAGACCACTTGTATTGTAGAAGCTTTCTAGGCAAGGAGTGACCTCCTACTACTTATAGACACTCTGATTCTGGACTTGGCTTCTAGGTAACTAATGCATTACTTATTTGTTCTTGGGATTTAGTTCAGAAAATGGAGCGATTTCGTATGTCGCGCATAGGCTGCTGTTCCTGGTTTCACTATTGTAGTAATAATTTTTTCTTGCTTGCTTCTGCTTCTGAAATGTAGCTGGGTGAAAGCTCATTGGAAAATTGGGGGAGTCAGAAAGTGTAAAGTGGTATTTCAAACAAGGTGGAGTTTTGTGTTTTTTGCCTGTGAGTTGAAAAAAAATGTTTTGTGGAAAAATCAAGACTTTTTTTTGCATCCAGACAGATGATTCGAAGGGGAGACTTGAAAGAACTTCAGTAGTTTTCAAAAAAGCTTACTGGTTGTACACCCAAAAGTCTAGCAACCTCTAATCACGTGTATGGAACAGACAGCATGGTGCCATGAGCAAATAGAAACCATTTTTGAATTCTTAAAGTAAATCCATTTAGCTATTTTTTTGGTTTTTTTGCCTTAAAAATGTTCACTTTTTTTTTTGCCTCTGACCATTCATTCTGTTTTCCTGCTTGCTGCATGCTGCGGGTCCTTCTGCCTTGACTGCTTCCATCAAAATTGAAGTTGCTTTGTTTTGTTTGTTTGTTTATTTCTTTTGTAATTACTACTATGCATAGTTTGAAGTTTGTAGTGAAATGCTAGAATTTATGGAGGAAAAAAATTTGGAATATGTTTGGACAAAATGTTCTTGGAGTTGAAATGAATCTGAAATGTATCAAGTGTCGTGAAGGGTAGAGTTTGAAATGCTTGAAATTGTATGACTTTTAAAGTGTATTTTATGGAAATGCAGCTATTTATTATTTGTAGTATACTCTGGTAGTTAATTTTCCATTAAAAGTGTATTTTCTTGATGATCAAGAAGAAAATCAAGCAAACAGGAGCCTTTGGCCTGAGTGTCAACTGTGCTTCATGCCTGATACTCTTTGGATTTTGCAAGTGGCATCTACCTTGCCTCTCATAAGAGATGCTGCCATTGGGAGTGCATAATAATAAAGAGTCACTAATTTTCCTACTGCATGATGATAGAAAATTGTGTGACATACTCTGATATCCTTTTTTGTACACAATGTAATGAACTTTCTTAAAGATAAAAAAATACTACCTTAAAAATTAAATATTGCTCATAGGAATCCCAAGAGTGGAGACGGAAGAGCATATTTCCTGTTTTTGCCAGCTTTCTCATATTACATAGAGAATAATGGTGTCCCTGACATGAGTCAGGGAAATAAGGAGAAACTATTTATCGGTGAATGGGATACAAATTTTAAATGGTTGCTATAGTTGTATGGCGAAGTATTATTTCTCTTGGTTATGTTTGCCTTGCCAGTAATAGGGGTGGTTAGGTGGTAGCATTCAATCTACCCTTATTCTAATGGGAATTTTCTTTGGGAAGAAGAGCGTTGTCACGTTTTATGCTTTTATTATGAATTTCAGGAAAGTTGAGGGTTTGGGTTTATTTTAAGCAGTTAAATGAGCCTGTACTGAACTTAATATTGCACTAACTATTCTGCTATTAGTAACTGAGCTTGTTATTTTAAAGTGATGCTATGATATGCTGTGCTGGACACAACTGTGGCTGGAAAATGCTCTATTTTTAACTGGTTACATGATGAAATTCAGGAACAATTGGACAAATAGACCCTCCAATGTTTTATAACTTACTAAACTATCTGAACGTTCAAACTTACTCTGTTTTTTAGGAAGCCTTATTCTTCAGTCTTGCAGGATAGTGAGATTAACAGTGCCTTTTAAAGTACTCAGGGTTAATTAATTCATTTGTTCTTTACTCCTTGTAAGGTGCTTCTGAAAGATGCTCTAAAAGCAGTAAAGTATTATGAGTACTGCCTGGGATGGCAACCTGAGTATGCTGTATGGGGCACGAGCACCCTGTAGTGTGTCTCCAGTCAAAGTGTACTGCACCCTGGTCGTGGCACTCTTCAGGTCACTGGCTTGGTTTAATTTGTTTTTGTCTGTATTTAATGTACTGTTAGATCTAAGTGATGTTGCAACAATCATCTGTAAGTTCAGTAGCACATGCAGCTGACCTTCAGGTCTCCACTGCCACCTCTGTGATAGCCACTTCTTTATGGGATTTTGCTTCTCTAAGATCTCAGGACATTCTTGTTGCCTTGTTGTATAGAGCCCTTCTCTCCTGCTGCCTCAACTGTCTTCATGGTTTAACTTATTGCTCTGGAGCATACAGAGCAACTAGACTAATATACCAAAAATCTTCAGCTGCCTGTCTGGTAGGTGCAGGTAGATGAACCAACCTTTTCTTCCTTCCATCCTCACCTGAGCATGTAACTGAGAGGTGGCCACGTGGAGAAGGGATAAGGAGCAGGAACAAGAGACTTTAACTCTGGAATCTGTAAGCGATCTCCTCGTTTGCAGGTATTTGACTCCTCATTCATCTTAGACAACAATTTTTTCTCTAAATAAACTTTAGAAAGATGAAATCATGACATTTCTTAGAGAGCAAGTCTTTTAAAAGGCTTGGTGTTTAAGTGTTATGAGTAACCTGATTCTTCTGAATGTCTGTCGTAGGCTGTGTGATTCTAATCACACACTTGATTTAACAAATATGGAAATGATAGCTAAAATATTTAAAATTGGAAATTTCTGACTTTTAAAAAAAGATTCTTGTAACAGTGAGGTGATGTGTAACCTTAAGGTAGAATTTTATTTATTTATTCTTAAAAGAGCTTTGCACTTCTACCCTAAACTATCTGCATTTAATTTCTATGCTCTTTGCTTTAAGTGTTCAGAAAGCAGTTGCTAGGGGTTTTTTTTACCTTAAAGAACTGCTAGATAATCACTGAATGATGCACTTTGGAAAGAAGCACTTAGAGGATAAAAATAGTTATGGAGGCCTGATAATGACTTCCATACTTTAGACCTTTGGATTTCCGTGAATGTAATCTAAGATTAATTTTTTTTTTTTATTATTCAAACCATTTGGGCCTTTCTTTATTGCAGCTAGAATTTTCTGATGAGATTTTTAGCAGAGGTACGAGCTAAGTCTTTGAAATATAACTGCTGCTGCTGGCTTCGCACGGGTCCCTGCTGTGGATGTGCGTGACTTCAGAGGAAGCAGAAGGAAAAGTCAGTGGTGAGGACAGAGCTTGCCTTTTCATCGGCTGTTTTATGTGGCAGCATTAGAATTTCACCTTTGTTGAGCCTTTATAACAAAGGAGTCAATGCTGAAAGATGCTAAACAGACTGTCTCTGATTTAAGAATGAGCCTAAATCTGTACTTAACTTTAAGTATGTAAATATCCCCATTGAAGTTACTGGTTTGAGTGAGAAATACCTGTCTTAAATCTCAAGTAGTTTCCTTGTTTGGACTGGCACAGGGTGACTGAAAACAATGATAAGAATAGAGACCCTTTTGAGGAAAGCTGAGACAGCACGTGTGATTAAGAGTGAAGAAGAGAGGACATGGGAGTTGGAGATGGAGATTTGAGTAGGGACAATTGGTAAGAAGAACCAAAACAGAGACTTGCAGTCAGGTGTTTCAAGAGAAGACATTTAAAAGGGGGTTAGCATGGAGAGGAAGTTCTGGCAGGAAGATAATAAGAGTGTTGAAGGACAATTAGATGAAATACTGAGATAGAATAGCAAGTAGCTTTTGTCAACAAGGAAAAAGAAGGAAACTGTTTAATAAAGTAGTTATGACTAAGATAAGACTGACAAAAAAGAGAGATTCCCCTTTCGGTGAAAAGGGGCAGAGAAAAGGACTTCACAAAAATAAGGTAGAGAAATAAGAGGCAGACAAAAGATAGACAAAGACTGTTACTGAGAAAGAAAACATTTGAAGAAGTGAGGATAATGGAGGTGGAACAGCAAATGTGGTTTATAACTATGTGGATGACCATGTGGTTGTGCTTCTACAACTGATTTTTCTTTGGCTGACTTCTGCCTCAAAATGGAATAGAGATGAGGATAGATAGGTAGTTATTTGAGTGCTAGTTTATATGAATGGTTTTGGTAACCTGATCTGGATTATGTAATTAAATAATTCAAATCATCTTGGTTAGTATCTATTTTATTATATTTAGGCCATTTCTGGTTTCTGTGGGTAATGGACATGGTGTGACTGTGTCTCAGTGTAAGCCTGTTGCCTTTCTTTAATGGACCTGGAGTAGAACCCACCTGCTTGCTTGAGGAACAGTCATGCTGGAGATAAACACAGAAACAGCTGGAAGGTAGCAGGACTCTTTTAAAAGAACAGTGTATACGAAGTTGTTCAGCATTCTGGATACCTTAAAATATTCCTATCAGGAAAGATTTTCAATCCTTCTCTGGGGATGCACTTGGGAAAAATCAGGTTCTTTTCTCTCCCTTCTTAAATGTGAACTGTAGAATAAGTTATAATGAGAAAAATAAAGCTGGGATGAATAGTTCCCACATGCTTCTAACCTCAGAAACTAATCAGGTTAAGCCTCTATACTTAATTATTTCAGTAGTATAATATTAAGTGATGAACTTAATTTCTGCTAGTTCGTCAGTTCATCAGGCCTCATCTACTTAGAAAAAGGTAGCTTGTTGAAATGCATAAGTTAAAGTGAAAGAACCCACTCATACCTGTGCAGAGATACATTAATAACCCAGAATATATATATATGTATGTAATATATATGTAATATATATATTACAGAATAGATACACATATATATATATATATGTAAAATCTGGTGCAATTTTCCTATAGAAGAATCTACTATACCTTCTTCCAGCTGTTAGGAAGATCTCGTGTCTTGTTCAAGTGAGAAAAGAGACAGGTATCCTCCCAAATCACTGCTCTACAGTGTATACTGAACAGCTTCATACAAACTTTTTATCTATGTAGATATAAATCCTGTCTTTTCTAGTTATAGTAAGCAATATGGTATATATCTTGAATTAACCAAAATGACTAACCAATGATTTCAGTTAAGGCCAAGATTGTGAATTATCATGAGCTTTTCTCCAGAAGACTGGCCTGTATGAGTTCAGAAGCATCTTCTACCATCTTTTACATGAATTACCAGTATAAGTATCAAACAGCAAGGAATTCTAATAATTCTTAGTTTTTAGGCTTCTGTAATATTATCTCAGTGTGTAGCCAGTGAGCATGAACCGATCAGGCTAAAGTTGCGTATTGCAGTTGATGAAAGTGAATTAATAAAAACATTGGACCATGACCCTGTGAGAGTGTTAGTTTCTGCTGCTGTGCTATAGGCATAAATGCCATTTCCATTTTTGTTTAAGCTTTTTGTGAGGGAAGTAGCATGCTGTAGTTCACATTAATTTTATGATTTTCTTTCTTGTGAGGCTTGTAGAAAGAATGAGATACTTGTCCTTTAACTTAACAATTAAACTCCATTGCATATGCAACTGTAGATGTTTATTCGGTGTTTGAAAGCAAAGAAATAGAGAATCTTTTAATTGCTTTTTTTTTTACAACATCGTTATCCTTTCCCCCATGTAAAATTTCTTTCCTTTATGGCACAGTAACCATTTCTGAAGGCACTAATACTGTGGGAACCGAAGGAGGAAATAATCATGGGACACAGCCAAGGATATTTTGTTTTCTGAAGACTTCTACAACCTATTGTCTTCAGAAATACACATATACTTTTGTGAAGCTATGAAAATAAAAGACTGTAAGTGCGTTATACTTTGTCTGAGAGTGTGTATTTTGACCTAAGAGTGAGTCCTGGCAGAGTTATGGATCCTTGAAAATGATGACCATTAGGAGACAGAGCTCAAATTTTATTAATTACAGAGGTTACTGCAAGTATCAACATGAATAATGACTGCGTATATGAATGTGTATATAATGTCATTTGCATTTTAGATTTGTCTAGGAGCATCTTGGGTGCATCTTGTTTTCTTCCACTTTAAAAATCTGAATAGCACCTGTAATTAAGGGAGAAAACTGAGCCCTGGAAGCTAGGTAGGAGTCCATCTATTGATCTGTGTAAACCTGGCTTACACTGTCAGGGGAGCAGCAGTCAACTGCTGAGCTGCTTTGTCGCTGGCATAAGCTGAGAGAGGGGGTTTGTGGTTTTTTTTTTTTTTATGTCTATACTGTTTATACACCAGTCTATAGACCTGCTGGCTGGTTGAATTTTAAAGAGTGCGGAGGTTTAAAGACTTGTCCCCTGAGAGATGCTCCTGCCAGTTGGGAAGCGAGCTGGGGCTGCTCTGCAGAAGTTGCGCGCACGTGTGCTCACTGGCGGGGGCGGGGGGTTGCTGTCCTGCAGCTCAGCCTGCAAAACGCTGCAAAACATACCCATCATTTTCAGGTTGTTTAGTCAAAATATTGAGCTAATAGCTTTGTTTTTTTTTGGTTTTGTTTTCTTTTTCTTGTGTGATAATTTATTCTGAGAGAATGCAATGGGGAACATAAATGAGGATATTTCCATATCCAGGTCTGAGTCAGGGCTAAGCTCACCAGGCAGCAATTAAAATCCTCAGCAGTAAGGAGGAAATTGCTTCCTATAGTGTGAGAATAGGTGCAGATTTGGAACGAGAATTTAAGTAGGGTATAAAATACTATTTCTTTGGAATGGGTAAAATAGGCTTTATGAGCCCTGAAGTTAAGAGACTATTTGGTAATGTTTAGGAGATTTCTGAGTTAAAAGTTTTGTTTAGTCCTGTTCTACTTGCTTTCTTTTGTTAGAGTTTATTATTACTATTACTAGCATTGTGTGCACTTATTTCCCACCTACCGATATTCAAATGTTTACCTGCCCTGTTTGTACTTTGCTCTTAACTCTTCTGCTGTGGCCACTCACAGCTGTCAGGATGGTGCCTCAACATTTTCTTTCGGAGAATGTTATATGTACTGCTAGTGTTCATAATTAAGTTAATAAACTTCTCCAGAACACAACATGTGGCTTTCATACCCTTCTTTATCTGTGCTGACAAAGCAAAAGTTCCAAAGGCTTCTTGAACTTTCTTGTATGTCTTAGAAATTCTAGAAAAGTTGACTTTTCCGTTTTGTACTGGATGATGATTTACTGGAACACATCATATGCCTTTAAAATGTTGCAGAGGCATCTTTCTCCTGAACTATTGGTCCCTTGCTGATTACCTCGCATGGCTTCTTCATGTTTTACACTGTCCACTGAATCAGGCAAATGTTTGAAGTAAATAGTCATTGTAGTGTATAGGAATTTAAATACATAATTTCCCCTAATGGGAGTTGACTCTTCAACATGCAGAAAATAGAGAGTTTAAGCTGGAGAGTGCTAGCTTCTTAGATTGTGTTCTTAAATCCCATCTTCAGCTCTGGAAATTTGTGATCAATATGCATTTTTTCTGAAAACTCCGACCTTATGGGATAACTTGTGTATACAGCGGTATATGAGTGTGCCTGTTGGTCTGCTACTAAAAGGGAATTCCATAGCTTTAAGCAACTACGTTGATGTTGACTGTCTCTTCAGCTGAAACATTTCACAGAGGGTTTGTTTTCCCAGTTGGGAGTAAGGATATAAAATCTTTTTTTTGTGGGGTCTTGTAAAGTCTTTGTGTAATATTTGCTGTGAACGGATCTGGTAACCCACTTTAAAAAAAAGGGGGACGAGCTTGAGAGCATTTTTATATTTTAATTAACACATTTTATTTGCCACTAAACAGCTTCTTAAATAAAATTCTGCAAGAAAGAGTGATATTATCCTTTCATATTATAGTACGAATTGAGATCTGGCGGATTTCCCCCTACCCTTTGTTAATAGCAAGGCTTGCTTGTGAAACCCAAAGGGTTAATTGTATAACTTTCTCCTTTCGACCAGCAGACGATTTCCATCATTTTCAGCATTTGACTATGGAACATGTATAGAGTTGTTATACCTCTCTGTAATTCATTCTGCTGCCAACTTCATTCCCTTTTCTCTGCCTGCATTTTAATTGAAACAACATTTGTATTTTTGAGCCAGGATCTGTCAGAAGTCCCTGTGGCTAGTCTGTGGTACAAGTAGCAGCAGACGTGGCTTACCCATATGGTGTGGTGCTTCTTGTAAAATCCATATGGCCTTGTTGAAGGGAATCCCAGCGGGGATGTGAAGGGTGTTAATACCCTTCAGGCCAGGCCTTTCCCTCCTGGGGCTTCTATGGCATTGTCTTTGCAATCTGCCAAAGCACAAACTTAATTCCTTTTTAATAATCAATTATTTCAGTCCAGGAACGTGTGCTGTATTTTTTGTGATCATATATATTCCTTGAATTTATTATTTGTTAAGACTACTTTTTGGATATTTTAAAAAAGCAAGCTGTAGGGCAGTTACAATATAGCTGGCAAATACAGATTAAAGCCTTTTCAAAATCCTAACTTTATTTCTTTCACTTCTATTTACAGGAAGTGCTGAACAGCATTCCGAAGTTCTGCTTTCCTTTTGACGTTGAAAGGTATGTGGTACAGTTATTGTTTATTTAAAAATATTTTATAGAAAATTATAATTAGCATAGCTGCAAGGAAAGATTTAAAGAAAAGGAAAACAGACCGTACTCCCTAACCTTGCACCTGCAGATGAGAACATGTCCTTTGTTGTTCCAGTCAGTATGGAATGACTATTAGGAAATTATCATGGCAAAATGCAGCCTTAACAGAATTTTAGGGATATTTCCTTCAAGACAGAGCTATATTCCAGCTCCCAGTTTTGTCCGTTATAATTGTAAACACCATCTGTGTTAATATAAGGATATAGCATGGTTTCCCTCAAACAGCAAGCACCACAAAAAATGTTACCGTACATCAAGATATAAAAAATCACCAAGCAGCACTAAAAAACATGTTGTTTGAGTTCAGAGAAATTAAGACTTAATTTCATGGAAGTAACTAAATATTCAATTGTTTCTTCTCAGCGAATAATCAAGACCATTGTATATAATTTATCAGCTCTTACCTTTCTGGTATCAGTTGTAGTGTGGCTTCCATGTAATGCCAACAGTCACTTAAATTGTTCATGTAAAACATTTTTATTAATTAAAATATTTATTTAGGCTTGTAAAGATGATTAGTGATAATTAATTTGATCAATTGTACTTACTCAGTTTGGAGAAGTTATATTGTCCAAATCAACAAAGATTGAATTAGAAGCCCAATTTCCATAATTAATCAAAGATACACCCAGGTAGTACACAGGCTGAGCCGGTGTTTCAGAACAACATTGGCATCAGTTGTAGATAGAGACGCAAAGATGAGAAGCATCAATCGGACGTGAGAAGCTACTGTCTGTGGAGTAAAAGATGGTGTGTGTATAGAGGAAAGAAGAGAAGCTTTGCAGAAAAACACACCGACAAAATAAAGATCTTCAGAAATACAACTTTCCTGAAGTAAACTAGGTTCATTTTGGTCTTTTACAGTTGAATTTAATTAACTTGTTTGGATTTTGAACTGGTAAAGCTCAGTGTCCTTTAAGCTGTTTTAGTGACTTAACTCCTATGGTTGTCAGCGTTTGCTTTAAAGCATTAACGTGCTTACAATACGTATGGAATTCTGCTCAAAATTGGTAATGAAGTTGAATAATGGAAATAAAATTGAAGGATAACAAAAAGGTGAGATTCTGTTGCTGCCATCCAGTGGCAAGAAGATAATCAGTGGCAGCAAATAATTATTTTCGAAGAACTCATCTTGTATTAACTATTTCTGTTGAACCATTCTGAAGACACTTAGTTCCTTGATTAAGCTTATCCATTTCATACAATAAACTGTGTGGGAATACATGAATTTATAGCATAGCTGGGTAGGTATTTTAGCTGAATATCTGAAGGGGAAAGGAAAAAAAAGAGGGAAAAGGAAAGAAAAAGTTATGAGGTGTTTTGTTGTTTGTCTGCTAATGCCCTCCTGTGCCCCCTCTCAGACATGCTTCTTGACTCCTGGCCTCATACTTGACTATAAAGTAATGCTCTTGAAGGTACAAAAGTTCTACAGATTTCATAAAAATTGGCAGTTGGACAGAGGAAGGAGAGATTCTTGGATGCTGAGATAGAATAGCAAGGGGAACAGAACCGATGTGTTCAGTCTGGCTTGCTGACTGCTCAGGTGGTACTGTGGTGTCTGTAACATCAGCCACTGCAGTTGCAGCTTCTTGTGCATCTGGGAGCTGAGTTTTAGGGGATTCGTGGGAGAACTAACAGCAGTGAGGCATCATGAGAGTGTAGAAGAGCACGGACAAGGAGGAGGGGCAGAGCCGTTGTGGGGGAAAAGGACGTGAATACTGGAGGCTCATTCTGGAGAAGCAGGCAACTGATTACTGGCAGCCTGTATCTGTGAACAACTTGCTGGCTGTGCAGTGTATGTAGTAGTTACTACTCAGTTTTCTATAGTCTAGATGTATGTTACCACTTTTTTTTTTTAAAAAAAAAACAACAAACCCTATTCAGTTGTCTTCTGCTTTCTCAGTTTTACCTCGTGTTCTGAAATTTAGTCTAATACAAAAAAGTATTGAGGCAAACACTATGGTAGCTACTTTTTATATGGCTGTTTTCCAATGGACATTTGAAACGTGACAAACATTTTGGTTTTGGTTTGTCCATAAATGTGCTTTTCACTTCTCTGGTGGAAAAAAAATATTTAAAAATATTTTTTTGTATACAGGATTTCCTAGACTGTACATCTAGTACTCCCCAGTATTTTACAGGTAGTTTCAATTACAATTTCTGTGCAGAAAGCTTTGATTAAAGTGAAACACAGAGTATTTGTTTCATTGATTGAGCATACTGTACCTTAAAGAGCATAGTTTCTCAACATGTATTATGTGTACTATACATATATAAACCACTTCAAGCAATATCTTTTCCCTGTAAGAGCTAGAAATTTCCCCATGCAAAAACTATAACTTCTGCTGATGCTGCTGATCAAGATACCTGAAATAAAAAACAAGGAGACTGTTCCATAGCTTGCTTCTGGGTTCCTGCTCTATAGCAGAGCTGGAGGGAGTGGACTGTCTTTTCTGTTAACTAAATAAAACTCATTAAAGTAGGAAATCTATATTCTTCAAATTATGGAAATGGGGAAGTTAAAGCACAGTGGTAATATTGTCACCTGTTTTCCTCCACTTCACTTGTATTAATTAGTGAATGAATTGAAAAGTGAATGAAATGAGAACATGTATTTGATTTTGTTTTATGATACAGTGATTGTAGACAGACCAAGATTTAGTTCTCACTATTTGTTGCTGCTTACATCATTTCACTGGACCTGCTTTATCTTTTATGCAGATGTTATAAATAACTGTACACTACTTGTTCTAATTATCAAAAGTATATACAGTGAATGGTGATTAGAAACTAGAGGTAGCTCCCATTAAATTTAAACTGAGAGTCGAGCCAAAAAAAGCACAGTGTTTTAATGTTTGACCATGACTTAAACTTCGAGTTTTATATATAATTTCTTATTGAAAGCAAGCACATAATTTCAGTAATGCTGTTTATGACTCACCTTTTATTTTGAAGGGGTTAAGAAATTAATTGTGTCATAGAAGTTTTTGAGCATTTGCTCCAAGAAACCTGTGACTTTTTTTGTGAATAAGTTATTTTATGCTAAATAAATGGCACAATTGTGTATCATACTAACAGTTTGCTTTTAGATATTTATGAGTAAGTTCCCTTTGTTCTGCCGCAGAGTTCCTTTCTAAGTTTCTTTTCATATGGAATAGAAGGATTTAGCATTTGAATACATAGATATTTTAATTTCCATTTACTGTTTGCTGAACTAATATTACTACATCAGAAAAGGTGCTTTGTCTTCTCTCTTGTTCCTTGAATCCTTTATACTTTGTTTTTCTCTCTCCAGCAGTCTTCCATGTTTTCTCTCTCAACCCAAAACTCGGGTGTAACTTTGGAGAGAGCCCACACCTGAATGTCTACATCCATCAGTTATTTAGCTGGATACTGACTAGTGAGCATGAAACCTTTCCTCTCATTTCTTTTGGACTAATTTCAAATTCAGTCCTAAGTTGTGCTGCCTCATCACTGCTTGACCCCTCAATTTTAGCTGTTCATTTATCTCTGCCACAAATACTTCTCCCCTCTCTCCTTCTATTCTTTTATCTTTTCCATTTTGGGATGCATTTCTTGTGCTGAATGTGTAGCCTGTGCACCTTTTTTTTCGGAGATACTTTGGAAACTGCCTGTAGGATCAGCATGGGGACAATGATCTGTACCTCTTTCATTTCCTGTACTGTGCTTACCTGCTTACATGGGAAGTGCATAAGAAGTGCCTCTAATGCTTATGATGTAGAAGATTTCTCAGTAGTGATAGAATATAGCTAAAATATGGGAATTACTATATGTATTTTTTAACTCATAATCTGTTAGAGTCAATGGGTCATAATGGCAGGAGTGACATCACTTCCACTCTTCTGCTCCTGGATAATGCTGCTTCTGTTAGTATTTCTGGGAAAAGTCTGTATGCAGAAACACAACTGTGATCAGGACAAGTGCAAAACAATGTCTGTAGAGATCATTGGATTTGCAAGTCTTGTGAGAGGCGATATCTTACACAAAAGTCTTTGCCTTCAAAGTAAATAGTTGAGAATGAGAAGTAAATAATTGAGAATGTATTTCAAACAGTACAGATGAACAAATTTTCCTGTAAGCTTCAGCCATTCCAGTCAGTATGCAAGATGAGTTGTGAACTCAAAAGTGAAACAGTAATTTTATGCAACTGAGTTCTTCCTATCCATTCTCTCATTGTATTGTGATATGTGTGTATGTAATATAAAAATGTACATGTAAGAGAAGAGTCTTTGTAAGGACGTGTTGCAGCATGAGCTGTACACCATGGAAAAGCATAACTCCTGCTTTAGAATGTGAGCTATTAGATTTCCATGTGTGTGTAGAAGTGGACCTGTCTGAGAGAAACCCTGGGCACGCTGAGGGAGCTGCGATCTGCTCTGATAGACCCTGGGCCAGGTATGGTGGCCAGGACCCCTGGACAGAGCAGGCTTGTGTTGTGACTTAAATACAGCCAGTAACACTATTCTCACTAGTTGTTGTTTCTGTTAATGCTTCAGCTGTTTTGAAAACATAACCCCAATTATTAGCAAACTGTTCTTTTTATTTGTCGGAATTTCCGTATTTGGTGGCAGCTTTGTACATTTTCATATCTTCCGCAGCTTTCTTCCTCTTCTTTTTCTTTGTGATGTGGAAGGGGTTGAGGTTTCTGAAGAGCAGAGCTCAAGTCACATAGCTCAGTGAGAGCAGAGAGGCCCTTCACATGGGGAGACAGAGATGTGAAGTCACCGATCGTGGAGTGGGCTCTGAAGTGGAAAAAAGAGTCCCTAAAGCTTATATTTGGGAACTGCAATTAGTTGAAAGACATGGCCCAACCAAGAGTTACTCAGTCTCTCCATCAGGCTGTACCATTACCTTAATATCTGGTTTTTAAATTCCTACTTGAAATGATTTCTAATCTATACTGTGATTTGGGGAGAATCGGGGTGAATGAGTTGTGGGGTTTGCTTTTCAGCATTGGATTGGGAGATGAAGTACATTTGAAATTTTCAGATTTAGCTAGCAGCTGCCAAAGCTTTAATCAGAACTGTATACTTCAGTTACATTTGTCAAGTTTGTGTATTTTTCATCATATGATTAATGAAATCAGTAACTTTGTTTTCTTTTCAAAATAAATAATCAAAAAATATTCTTCTGTGCATGAAGTCTTTATTTTTTTGAAACTCACTAAAAAAACAAAGTCTACGAAATCTCTCTGAAATTCAAAATACTTTAAAAATGCCTAAAATTTGAAGAAAAAATAATTTCAAACATGATCTGTGTTCTAAACATTGATTTGGAAGAAGAGCAATTTTTGTTGAGAATGAAGGATAAATTTAATGATTAGACATGTTGTTTTTTGTTCAAAGAAGTCCTGTCTTAATCAGCTCTCTCAGGGATATCTTAAAACGAGGCCTGCACAATGGCTATAGTGTAAACAAAAATCTTTAAACTGACTCTTTACCTGCTCCATGGTACGAAGGAGACTTTTCTGCATTGCGTGGCTAGGTACTTAGAAAATTTTAAAAACTACTTTTATTCCTGTAGGAAACCATAATAAAGTTGAAAGAGCCCATTGTAGTCTGCAGGGTTAATAAGTGTTTACACACATTCTTTGCTATTAGTGATTTATTATTGTTAAGCTAAGATTAAATGTAAGCATGCAGGGCAGGAGTTGGAAGTAAGTCAAAAGCAAGGCAGAGGAATGAGTGAGGAGAAGGTCAGTGGTGGCTGGCAATGATTTATGCCTGCTCTCCCTGTGCAAGTGAGTAGATCGCGCTCTCTTCAAGCAGCTAACCAGACCAGTGTTTTGCAGAACATTTTTTAAGCTTGGCCAGTTGATTCTGTCTGGATAATATTTTGCTTAGGGAATTCTGGTAAGCAATAATTGCAATTTACCTGTGTTGATTTTCATGTTAAGGAGGACTTGAGTGGCATCGTTGCTGTGGTTCAGTAGCAGTGCCAGGAGCTGCTTTCTGCCTCTGGAGGTGAGACTTCTGAACAACCTCCTCATGCCACTGTGAAACAGAGAGGCATCAGCCCTGAGAGACATAGCCCATACTGTTGTTCACAGTATGGTACATGCAATATACACATGTTAAAACTGTAGTGCCAGCACTTTTTGAATGTTTTATGTGTGTGATTTATACATTGTGGTTATCTATTGATATAGAGAAACCCCCAAGGCCTGCTGCATATAGTCAGTTTTAATTCTGTAAAAAATGAAAAAAAAAACAGGCATCCTTGCTGTCTCCAGATCTTATGTAGAGCTCTCAAGATAGAAGTCCAGAATTAATTTCATATTTTAAACTCTGAGCAGATAATGTGGTCCAGATGGATGGTCACTGTCTTCTTTTAGCTGTTCTTGTGAAGCAAATCAGACCAAATGCAAACATTTGGGTTCTTTGTGGACATTCAGTTTTAGCCTTGGACTTTTTCTTAGTTTGAAAATCTGGAGTGTGCTAGTTTTGCATATCCTTCTAAACTCTGTGGGAAGCAGTTTTCAAGCTGGGCCACTTTTACACTGACTGTCAAAACATAGAGTTGTCTCTCCTAAAGAGGCAAAAAGAAGTCATTGAGTTGGGGCTGGTGAGATGGCACAGACATTGCCTCCTGCTGAACTGTTGTGACTTGGTTGGGCTATTTTTGATAGAGAATATCAGAATTTACATCTCGTTTTTAAAGGCATCTTGTACTGCGACAATTTTATGTATGCATTAATTGCAATACTAGTTATTTTCTCATGCCATCATCAGGTTTTGGTAAGGAAGGAGGCAAGTAACTTAGAGCAAGAGATCCTTAGTGCTGGGAGTTTCTTGTCCTAAGAAATTGTTTTCAAGCAGTAGTGGAGTATTGATTTGCTTGGCATACATGTACACAGTACATTAAAAGGAGTGCCTGTGTAGATGGGTATCTCTTAACAATCACTTTTTGTGTTCAGTGATCTCTTTGGATTAAGATAGTGCATAAAGATGCCAGTCTAACCATGCCAGGTATTCTGTGGTGTAAGATGCAGCTATTTGTGGTTGCCAAAAGCTCTGAGCCTGACGGTGGGATGCAACGGAGTAGAGAGGGGAGGGAGCGGGAGGCATGGTGCGTCACCAGTGCTTCTGACTGAGCAGCCTCTGCTGAATTAATGTGTAACACACAGCCACAGCGTATGCAAGGATGCGGCAACCATTCTGCAGGTTTCAGTGGCAAACTGTTCTCAGGAATAAAGAGGAAAATTTGAAGATTTGAAATAGAAAATTGCATCCTTGGCAGAGGCATTGTTATTGATGGCTCTCTGTTGTATCAGATGTAATATACAGGCAACGTGCTAGCTGCTCGGAACCTGAGAAATGAAGGACCGAGTAAAAGTCATTGATCCTTTTCTGTGTTTAAAGAGCACACGAGGTTGTTCCAGTCCATTGAAGACAAGTGAGGAGAATGGTTGTTTTAATTATTTGAGTTTAATTACCTAACTAGAAAAAGTCTATTCATTATCATGGGTTTCCCATGATTATATTGGACTAAAGGTAGCTTGTGATGCCCTATATATTCAGCACAGGCTTTTGTTTCAATCTAGTCACTGGGTATTCACGAGGGACTAGACCAAACTGAAATGAATGTGTAGTGATATCATTTAACTGATCTTTGAATGATCTTTTGTCATGTACTTGTTAAGTAGTATGATGTGTCCCATGTAACTTTTATAACACTTTGATCATCTTCTAGTTTCTTCTTATCTAGGGGAAATTTTTTATTTTTCATTTTGGTGGAGATGTGAAAAAAACCCCCAACACATATTGCAGGGGATAAAAAAAAAAATATTTTGTCCTTTTAGGTTTGAAGTCTGCGAGATCTATGATGGTTCTCAGCTTCTGCAGGAGTTCATTTTCAGCTTGGCATCTTAGACTGAACCACACATGACATGTTAATCATAGTGTTTACTAGCAGGTGCTTAGGTACTGTGCTGTAGATCATGTAAGAATGGGAAAAGGAGATAAAAAAATTACAGGCAGAACTGCTACATTTTACATTTTTGAATCTTCATGCACTCCCCATCATAACTTTGTTTTCATTTGGTTTTTAATAAAATCTTCAAAGGTCCCTTCCAACCCAAACCATTCTGTGATTCATTCTGTGCTACGCGTTAACTCTCCTGGCGGAAAATACAAAGTCTACGTAAAGCTGGTTCTCTTTGGGAGATTTTGGAAAAGTGCAATACTATGAGTAAACTTCCGATACAGTTTATTGATGTTCTAGAATGTTTGCATGGAATATATTTGGCAGCTTCTGTGAAAATGACTGAAGGTTGGCCACACTGAAAAGTGGGTCCATCCCGTGCTCTCAGTGGTCCTCTGTCTGAAGCTGAGAAATTGCTTAAGAAGGAAAGGTGCCTGGCTTTAGAGCGTGAAGTAGGTGAGACATGTCATCACAGTGAAGATACTATTCTTCCTAAAAAGAAACTGGGAGAAGGTTCATACTGTCAAGCAGAAAGTGGGGAGTCAGAAATGGAATGGAGGTTGGGACTGGGACCTGGAGATGAGAACATGGAGGCAGAGGTGACACTGGAGGGGAGGTAGAAACAGGAAAAAACCCTGATGGATTAGCCTGCACCTCAGGATAAGAGAAGATGGAACATCAGCCAGGGGAATTTTATGTAAACTTATTCTCTTTCAAGTGGGCACATGTTTTGATACAGTCTTGAAGATAATATTATTATTTTAGCTCTCATGCTCTTTGTTCCTTATTGTTTTCTGGCTTTTGTGTCTGCAGAACTGAACAAATTTGCACTGGAAAACTTAGGAAAAAGTTGTTTGTTGTTCAATGTGTAGTGCAACAAAGGGAGGAAGATGTGTGTGGGAAGGCTACGGGTTTAACCAGTGAAGCTATTCTGAAGGGAAGGGGGACTCGAGAAAGAAAACGAATTTCTAATGGCTCTGTTAAGCCAGGCCTGTATTATGACATTTAATGAACTATTTGTAGAATTTTAAACCTTTGTTTTGGTTACCATTTTCCACTGTTGAGGTGTGCTCAAAGCCAACAAGCTATGACAGGCTCGTACTGGCTCTGCTTAGGCCATACTTAGGAAAAGACCTTGTGAAATGCCCCATCTGTTTAGACTGGGACAGATCGTATTGAATGTGTCAGCTGGAGTGGGGGCCCAGGCTGGCAGGGCTCTAGGACGACTCTGCAACCAGCTCTGTGTGGAACGACTCCAGCACGGAGCCCTAAACCCTAACCCTCTCTGCTGAGAGATGTCCCTCGCTGGGGCAGCAGCTGGAGAGACGCCTGAAGGAAGGACCTGGGCTCACCTGTGCCGAGGGGAGGGAGTGGGGTGCAGGAGGCAACCTGGATGGTGGCAAGGTATAAGTGGGTAGTGAGACTTGAACATGAAAATGAGAGAGACCAATGACTTCAATGCTCATGTTTTATGCAAATTAGTGGTCTTATGCTCTGTATCTGATTTTTTTTCAGAGTGTCCCAAAACCAAATAGGACAGCATTTTACCTTCGTGCTCACCGACATTGAAAGTAAGCAGAGGTTTGGATTTTGCCGTTTGACATCAGGAGGCAAGGTCTGCCTCTGTATTCTAAGGTAAGGTGATGTAAGAAAAATTGAGTTAAGGAGTGAGTATAAGAAAAATGCAGGAGAAAGATATCTCTTGCAAATCCTCTGCTAATGAGTTTTACTTCTCTGTAAGGGAATCATTTCTCTGTGACAGTGTTACCATTGATTTCACATGAAAAGTGGTCCCAAGCCCCATGTAATGGTATTCTTGTGTGAGGCTAAATAATTCTGTTTAAATAATGTGAAATCTCTGCTTAAAAGCAGAGAACAGTACACTGCAGCTTTAGAGGCTTTGAATGTTATGTAGATGTTTTTACTTTTTAATGAGATCTTTGACAAGTATCCGGTCAGTTTAACGCTAATATGAACTATTATGTGTTCCTCTCCTTGAAAGTATGATTTTTGGGTGCCTTATCCATGTTCTTTGTCCAGACTATATTTAATATAAGAAAAGCCAGATAAATCTCAATAATGAGATTTGCTTTGTTAATAATAACAAATAATGAGATTCTGCTTTGTTGCAGAAAAGGTGTTGATGGAGAAATTGACCCTGGTAAAATACTTTGTTTCTCCCTCTGCTTTTTCTTTCTTATCTAGTAAGATAATTGTTTTGATAATGAAAAAAACAATTGTTTAGCTGTCCTAAAACCCTTTGAATTAAATTAATTAAAAGGCAGAGAGTTTTTTAATTAAAAGGCAAGTTTACCACTCCAATTAAGAAGAGCCTAGGAGCCGGTAATGCCCATAGAGGAAATGGGAACATCGAGTTCAGCAGCACATGAGAACTAGATTGAAGTATAATTGCCTTCAAACTGAGAATCCCCAAACACAAGGTGAAAGAGGAGGCATGTGCTGCCAAAGAGCCAAACCACTGGCAGCATATAGGCAACTTGGAGGATTTTGGAAAGTAAGCTAGGAGGCTTATGGGGAAAAGCAAATTGTTAGATATTTGGACAACATGGAAGCCAAGCAGTCATGGAAGGTGCTATTAGGGAGACAAACTCAACATCAGCTTGTAAAAGAATAGAAGCAGAATAACATGTGGAGAGGGAAAAAAGACCAGACAATACAGAAACTTGTAGCATAGTGCTTAAAATTATTGGAAATATCGCCTTGAGACTTGTGTGAGCGTTTAAACAGATTCTGAACTAATGTTGAGAGCCAGTACACTGGATGTTTTTGGGCAAGTAATTTGTAAGCAAATTTTTGCTACAATATATTTAAAAAAATAGTAATTATCACCATACAATGAAAATAGCTAACAGAAAAGATTTTATTCTGGAAATTAAATGACTCTCTGTGATCCTAACAATATTAATGTTTAATAATACTTTAGAAAGATTGAATTTTTAGGATTTTGCAGTGTATAATACTTAACCCATTTCTGTGGTAGCTTTTGCTGATATATCTTGTTGAGGTCCAGAGGGAGAATGTATGTGTATGCTTTTAGCTCTTTTTCTCCGAGTTAACCTTTTTTTTTTTTGAATTTTCCTTCATCAAGCTAGAAACAACATTTTTTTTGCTTGTACTTCTAGCAGTGGCCGACTGGCTTCTAATGCTGTAGTAACCAATGTTTAATCAGCTATGCACACTCAAGTATTCACATTTAAGTACTGTATGTGGTCTGCAAGGCAAAGGATGCAGATTCTCTGCTGGTGTAAACTGGATATTTCTTTTAATGTTTCCCCACAGATGTACATACGCTAAAGATTAGTTAACGTTCTGTTACTTAGTAGAAATAACTAGGAAAATGGAAAGTGACAAGCTATAACTTTTCACCTAACCATAATCAGAGCAGTGCCTTTATTGCTTTTACTGTGACAATCTCAAATTTACGATGCATAGCTGAATGCGTTAACAGCACTACCTTCATAGCATTGTACTTTTAGGTTGATAGTCTGTTTCTCTGCAATTTGTGTTTGTTGCATTTAGCTCAGACAGAAAGAATGCATCAGTATTTCCGTCTGATGTGTTTTAATACTGAGTCTGGTTTCTCTTTTGAATCCATGAGTCATTAGAAGTGACCAAGTAAAAGACGACTCATTTCTTTTGGCTGTTTATCTGGCTGTCCCTTGTACGTGCTGGTTGATCTTAAATTAACCAAAATTGAATAAATATTAGCAAATGAGTGCTGTCTTTGTACATGAAGAGGGTGTATACATGTTCACACTCACTCTCTTCCATATATCAAAATAGCATAAATTTGTATTCAGGGATACACATGGCTCTGACTTATGAGGAATTCAAACTTCCTCTCTGTTACACACATGAACACAGTACATAGTACACAGTAGTCATAGACTTTATAGAAACACACAAATGCAAATGTGCACAAATACCATCTCTAACTACATATCTACATATGCGCGTGTATGTGTGTCACCTCAAACAAGAGGAATACATTAAGATTGCTAACTGGGACTTTAACAAAGACTACTAGAGATAGTCAAGTACAGTAGAGTTAACTAAATGAAATGGTCTAAATAACTAAAATCCAAGTAAGAATCTCAGAAAAGAAGAGCAGGAACAAGCCAGTCAAAGTAATGAGAAGGGAATACTATAGAAATTTGGGTAGGCTGGTTCATGGGGAATAGGAAACTTTTCTCTTGTGAATGTCTTTTGTAGATGGTACCAGGCCATGTCTTAGCCTATGCCACAGCTTCTAAAGAGATAGGACTTGAACTGCTGAATGTTATTCTTAACCAAAAACTTAAAAAGGGCTGCTTATCCTCAGGTTTTACACCAACAACCTAAAGCTAGTTCTAGCACTAAACTCTTGTGGTTTGAGGCTTCTCTCTATAATTCTCTATTGATCTGAAACAGTAATCAAAGGAAATAATCTGCCGCATTGTCCTGTTCTAAACTGGATAGTTTGAAATAGAAAATATATTTGTACATATTAAATTCTTCTCCAAGTTCAGGGTTTTTTCAATGTTTTATACACACGTGTATGAACTGTGTAAATGGAATTCTCTCCCAAATCAAAATGTTTTTTAAGTTCTCTATGTGTTTATACAGCTAAATAAAAAAATCTCACAAAGTAGCCAGCTTGGTCATTTTTTTTAAGACCTTTATTGTGATACAGTATTGTCTAAAACGATCGTGCAGAGCTTAACTGCAGTTGCCAAATTCAAAGCACAAGTAAGTGCAAAATCACAGTAAGATGAGAAAATAAATCTTGAATTATTTTCCAGATGTTTTGTGCAATTTCTTCGAAAGGTTTGTTTTGTTTTATTTTTAAACTGCATGGCTGCTTTGTGGAGCTCTTGGTATGAATCCTGCTGTGTCACCTCCTCCCTGTCCACAAATTCTTGAACTGAGGCAGCCCAAAAGAATGAGGTGTACCACAACAGGAATATTGCAATACATTGTGTTGTACTCATACATATGTACACAATGTATTGCAATATTCCTGGATCCATACACTGGATCATTTATTTTTTTTTCTAGTTTTACTTTGTATATTTTGATTGAAGTAATAATTTTGCCACATGAGATTTGAAGTGGTGTAGTAGAAACTTCAATACTCAGCTTTGAATAATAAAAGGAGACATGTCTTCTGGACATTGTTTCTAAATATCACTGCTGTGCAGTAGGAATAGTACTTTCTGGGTTTACATGAAACTGTTTTTGATTGATCTGAATGGTTTTAGTACAAAGTTCAAATACTTTGACTGAAATGTTTCTTTAAAAGTCTTGAAACTGTTGCTGGACTCTGAAGTGGAACTTATGTATCCAAAGGAACACAAAATGCATCATTAAAATGCTCAGTCTTAGATTTTGTTAATTTTGGACTGTAAAATTGTCACCTACATTTCCAAATGAAATGCTCTAATAAGGAAGACAGGTTTATGTAGTAAGCCTTTGTAGTTCTTCAGTTCAGACCACGCTTGAAGCGTTCTTGCTCTTCCTTTAGGCAAATCCCTTAGAAGCAGAATGTTTCAATTTTACACATTTTGTGTCAATTTTCCAGACAGAAAAGTAGCCCCTAGACATTAGACATTTAGTTACGGAAAGGCAGTTTCCTTAGTTTTATTTGATTACTAGGAGTTAGATTCCTGCTGATAGTTCAGGACTGTTAGTGGTTACCTGACTATTTGACAGAAAACATTTCCTCTCCTTTATTTAACCTTTGACTCATGAATGTAAAAGTTTTATCAGAGCTGTAGTAGAAGTACCAGTGAGGTGGAAGTCTACTTATGGCAACAAGGATTATGCGTGACTTTGAATAAAAGTCTGAGCTCCTGCCTTGTGGCTCATTTGGATTAAAAGAAAATGCTTTTTAATTAACCATGAAATATCTAGGGCTTTTGCTTTTGTGACAAGCAGTGGCTATACTTTTAAATAAACAGACCACTGTATCCTCAACCAGGGAATACACATCTATTAAAACAATATTGCGTATGTTTTGATGTTTTTCTTTATTACGAGAAAAATGTTTTGACAACTGTAGAGTACAATTGTTGTACGTTGTTGGAGGTTGTTGTATGTTTGTCTTGTATGTTTGTTTCTCAAACAATTACTTATTGTAACATGCAGAATACAAAGCCAGTCTGTATGTTTAAAAATAAACAAGAAACCAACGATGGTTTCATAATTTAAAACCTAAATTATTTTTGTTTGAAGTTTAGGCTTCTAAATGTCTTGGAACCGAAAAATAAAGCCCTGTTTTTCTTCTTATTTTATTTACTGCCAAGGGGCTTCTTTGATAACCTTTTGATGTTATGGTAAGGTGGCTAATTAATTACGAAATGCACTGGTCATAAATAATTTTATGAATACACATAGGAAGGTAAGGTAATGCACTTTAATTTTTATTTTATTCGCTGTTAAGGTTACATATCAGTGTGACAGTTTTTATTTGGGAGTAATATAGATCAGGTCTGGTCTGTTAAATCCAGCCATTTAAAAATTTTTTTTTTGCAAAGAGTACTGTACTGACTTGAAAAAAAAAAACCTCTTAACCAACTTAACAGATATTGATGGATGTTTGTGTGCTGGATGACTTTTCTATACAAAGACTAGTTCTTCTGTGCTAACCAAAGATTTAAAAATTTTGGAAGATCTGCTAACACGACCAGCTAAAAAGATTCTTCTAACTGTAATGCTTTTGGGTTTTAGCAATATCATACATAACTGCCACGTAAAATGCTTTACGGAATAAGATGTACTGGGTAAAGATGTAAAGCATATATCAAGGGAATGCTCATTTGTGGATAAATCTATTTACCTGACTATTGCAAATAAATTAATGGGATTATTAACACAAAAGCTTGCAAAATCAGCCAGTGATAGAACAAAATTTTTGCTTGAAAGGCTTGAGGATGTTACAAAGTAAAAAGAGCTTGTATTTCTCTGAATTGAGAATCTAAACTCATATCTAACTCATAGCTGCCTTTATTATGAACAAACACAACCTGGTTTTCTGTTTGCTTTGAATGCAGAGAGATGCATTGTGTACACACACACACAAATGCACTCTACTGTTTATGTAAACAACAAATGTAGCAATTCTTTATTATACTGAAATAATAGCAATTAGCAAATGCATAAAGAAAAATATAAAGGAAACTTTTTTGCTTTACAATGGATCTTTGTAGTGTTATGTTGTAGTAAAAACAGTATAATTAAAATACTGGAAAAAAAATTTGCAGGTAAACCATGCTTTTGAAGAACTGAAGATGATGTGGATAGAAGCAGAGGGCAGGTCCTGATGGGCTTTGGTCTCATGCCATAGAATGTAATGGAGCACTTGTTTAATTTTCTTAATTTTTCAGGTTTGAGAGGCATGTTGAAATTATGTTAACCTCGTGTCTGTGGTTTTAAGGCTTAAAGCAGTTCTTTTTCCAGCCTTTCAGGTCTGAACTGGCATTTTAGAACTGTGTTCGCCTGTTTTTACAATGTTTTTCTTTGCTGTTTTGTTACATGTGGACATGGAAGTGTGTCATCAGCCTGGTTTTGCTAAAGGAGGAAATTCTTGTAGGAGTTCTCTGGTCAGCATGCCTTGCCATATGAAAGCAAAATCTCCCTTGGCTTTATGCTAGGGTTCATTAATTTCAAATAATGAATTTGACCTTTTTATCCATAGACTTAAAAATTTCATTTAATTTTTTCTTTTCACAGTAAGAGGGGAGCTGAGATCATAGAAACAAGAAAGAAATACGGTTAATATTTTATTGAAGTAGGAGCATTTCTTTTTATAGCATGCTGTTCATAAACGCTCATTATGAAAAATGATCGATCAGATAGGATTTTAGAGCATTCTAACGCACAGTAAGCTGGGGTGATGTACACTATTAGTGCAGAGGTGGAAACCTTTTAGATAATGTGACCCATTTGTGTGTCCAGTGTTACAAAAGTACTTTGTGATTTATACCTACATTGTACCTTGACATGGACAAAACACTAGGATGGTGTCACTCCTGTAATTCTAGGCTGGTGAAACGTTTCGTTAGCTCAGACATTTGCAGATACTCTGTATGCTGTGGTGAACAATTTTGTTTGCCTGTCTACACTGTGTTTCAGTGACATGTAAAACCAGGTTAACATGCTTTCAGAAGATAATACAACAGGAGTCCTAGGTGAAAGAAAACTAAAAGATCAGATATTTCAGGTGCTGTTCTGGTGAGTGTTCTCCAGGGGTGTGCAGGGTTTATGCCTGTAAGCAGTGAATGGCCTTACACAGGTGCAGTGAAGTAAATTTTATGGTTGGATGAGAATATATTGAAAAGCAAATGCAATAAGGTCACACCTTAACTGCTGTCATCAATACCAAGCATTAAAATGTCTGTAAGTGTTAAGAGGTTGATTTAGTTTAGATTAGTAGTCAGTACAGTGTATGGTAACGTGTGATAAAGACATTAATACAGTGGCTCTAAAAGAAATCATTGCCTCTGTATCCCTTTGGCTTGACAAGAGTAAAGTCATGATGGTTTTGTTTGTCAGTTTGTTTGATTTTTATGAAAAAACAGCAGTTGAGCATTTATAAGGATAGCAAAGTAAGATTGCTAGAAAATGCATAACTATAACTGTGTTTGGATTTCTGCTGCGCTCTTTCTTTGCTCTAAGAACTGGGATCTGTTTCTAAAGCCTTGCCAGCTGTGTACTGAGAACAGAGGTGTTACATAGAAAACATAACCTTTCCGTAAAAATGGAACTGGTGGCACTGTGTTTGAGTTTCTTTTCTCCTGCTCTTGAGTTATGTCTTACTTATCTTGGATTCTGTTTACAGAATTCCATTTACTTTCAATACTGAGAGTTTTGCATGCATACAGGCTGCAGACTTGTGTTAGAAGTCCCTTAAACATTCATGTATTCATGTGCTGTGTATTTACAATACTGGTGAATGCTCTCTTGTTTTTGGAAGTTCAGTCTATCTGCAGCAATAACTATATAAGGAAACTAATATTCTTACATATAATGTGATATTTATACTTCACGTAACATTGGAGCATGTGTCAAATACAGGGTACCTGATCTGCCCAGATAAAATTGTTTTTCATTCTTCAGGGGAGCAGCAGTTCCGGCAGTCCATGAGGTACACCAGGAACTAGAATTTCAAAACTGCAAATAATGTAACTGCTGAAAGCCTTAACAATTAAAGATATTGAGAATGTGATTTGGCAATGTTTAAAATGACTTTTTGGTGACTTTAGAATATAGAGAAGTGAAAATATTATGAAACTACAAGCAGATGTCCAGTGTAAAATAATGCAGCTTTGCTACTGTCTGTCAGTGATGTACCGTTAAATTTGTGGGGAAAAGTTTTATATACATTTTGTGTATGTGTAGAAATATTATGAAAATGTGTAAATCAGATTGTAATAGTATTTTGTAAGCACTGGAAAAAAAAATCGACATTTTATTAAAGTGCGTTTTTCTCTCCTGTTTTAGTTACCTACCATGGTTTGAGGTATACTACAAGCTCCTGAATACCTTGGCAGATTATTTGGCTAAAGAACAGGTAATTTTAGATACTCTGTTTCTTTGTGTAAAAAAATTTCCTTCAAATAATAGTCACCATATGAATTACTAAGAAATAATTCTATACTGTTTAAAAGTTTAAAATTCTGGAATAACTTAGAAGCAATTTTTTACATTCATCATATTGAAATTCAAAGAATCTGAAGGTGCAGCCACCACTGTCACTTGAATTCCACATTAATCTTAAAAAGCTGCTGGGAATATACCTTTATGAAGTGTCAGCCTGAGCATAAACAAGTCCTGGATGAAGTGTGAGCAGCGTGTCACATCACTGGAGATCTGTATGATGTATTGATTGTAAACTGTAGATCTGTGGAACTATCTGATTATCAGTTACAAACACTTCTTTTCAGAACTGCATAAAATATGATATGCTGTTTCACCCTTCGTATTAACTAAAAACTACCTCTCGTAATTCTGTCATCTCAACTAGCAAGACAAAATTTACTTGCAGCATTTGGTGAAGAATCATGATAGTTTAGTTTGCATATTCATGAGCAATTAGACATATTCCAGAATTACACAGGAAAGGAAATACTGGCATCTGTCTTTACGGAGAACATTAAAGCTGTACCTTTCTGCTTTAACTGTGTTAGTGTACTAGATTGTAATTAAAAAAAAGCATCAATAGTCAGCCATATGCTGTAGACTGGAAAACCTGGCATTTCAAGAATATCTGAACTATAGAATAAGCAATTATTGTGCATTATAGTAAATGAACTACAGAAAATGATGGTATTTTATGTACAAAGAAAATACAGGGGGAAGAAATTAAAATGTAAAATGAAATACAGGGTGTTAGCTGTGTTTAAACGAAGTGTGGAGTAATTTGAGTCTTACAAATGATGTAATGAGACTTTGGGTTTGGCCCTGCTTTCACTGTGATGGTAAAGTGTTGTAAAGGTTGCATTTGAGAGGAGTGGGGTTGTCTTCTCCTTTGTTTACTGATAACTGGTTCTGGCATTGCAGCTGTTCCTGCAACTAGTTTAAGTTGCTGGGTTATAAGTCTGTTATCCTCTATGCCAAGAAAACTGTTTTAATGGGTCTGAAAGTTTTGTTAGGGTATGGAAATTTTTTGCTGTAGTGCCTAGTGCTGTATATGTTGCTGAGGAGGCTGTTAGGGGACACTGCTCCCTCCCTGGACCAAACCCTGTTCATCTTGGACTGTCAGCTAGAACTAAAGTCTTGTTTACTGCTGTGGGACCCAGTAACACCATCGCTCGTGCAGGAAAAGATGAAAGCTTCCTGTAAACAAACAATATGTTTAAAAGCTGGCCCTGGCTTGTCACTGATACTTTTTGTTTTAATTTGACAAGAAAATGAGTTTAATTTTGATGAACAAAAACCATAGGCCAAAAATAATTCCAGCCACAGCTCTTTACCAAATGAATTTCTCCTTCAGAGATGAAGATGAGGGATCCTAGTTAAATCTGGTAGCTGCATGTATTTTTTATGTAACTGTTTTATGTGCTCTGATGAACTGTTTCTGAAGTATAGCTATGTATGTTGCCATATTTAGTAAAACTCTGAATAGTTAAATGTTATGGCTTCCTGCTTTGTGGAAGATGCACAGACCAGCTAGACATGGCAATACTACTTGCAGTTGCAAATAACATGGTTCATTTAAGGAGTATATAGGGAAACATGCAAGAGGTTGACTTAACTTGCAGATATAGTCATTTTCTGAGATATAAAGTTGGCCTGAATTTTATACTTACTATTTAAATAGTATGTGTAGTGCTAAATACTTCACTGCAAATTGCAATTGTCTTTCTCTTCAAATATATATGTCTTTATCAAAATATACTTTGATGTGTAGTAAATGGTAATTATTCAGTGTTTATACAATTATTAACAACCCTTTAAAAATATTCCCTACAGGAAAATGACTCAAATGATTTGTTAAGGTCATTGTATAGCCATCCTGTGCCAAAGGCGAATGCTTTAGTCAGTTTAAGTGTGGTATGTATGCTTTGTATTCCTCCTTCTCCTATTACTGACTATAAAATGTATAGTTGAAAGAAAAAAACCTGAACGTTTAGTATGGAGTAAACTTGCATTGCTTCCCATCATTAACTGGCTTGGACAATTTTTTTTTTTTTTTTTATTGTGCAGAATAGTTTGTCTCTGTCTCATGTTGTCCTTGGAAAGTTGTAGTCACAAAGAAGCAGATATTTCAGTTTAGCTCTGCGGATGAGAAAGTAAACTACAGTGGGATCTGGCAGTGCTAGAACTATGGGGTTTTGTGCTTCCAGCTGTTTCACATAGATTTTTTTGATTTCCTCTTCTGCTAATTGGGAAAGACTAATACTCTTTTATTGCCTCTTAATCTGAGTAGGTAGACTTGCAGGACTAGACAGAAAGCTGTGTAAGCTGGCTTCTCTCCCACCTTCCTTCCCCCTTTCTTCCTAGTTTTGCTTGGTCATGCAAAAATGCTGAGGAGGGATCTTAGAAGTGTGCTGCATTACATGAAACTTTCAGCACATGTAGGTGGGAGAATGTGTCTGTGCCTACCCTACTTTTGTGCACCGATTCTCCATGATGTGGGGCTGGACACTGATAGGGTGGCAAGGTGGTGTTGCAGCAGAAATAGCAAAGAAACGAGTTGGTCAGCGAGTCGGTCACTGTTACAGTTCCTGAGATTTTTAACACAAATAGCATATGGTCATGTTTAAATAAATTTGTGGAGCCTATATGAAATGTAAAGCTACAGAGCCTCTACTGCCTCTGTGACAGATGCTGTGACACAGCATCTTTACAACTGCTGCACCCATAATAAGTAGCTGTGTGAAAAAAAAATGTTTCTTGTTTGAACTATCACAGTTTTCAGGGCACAGAAAGAAGTGATTTTATAAGGTCTTCCATGATGCACATATTGAAAGATTATTAGATTATTTATCTTGACCTTATTTGTGTCATTTCTTGTTACTTTTAACTCAGTGATTTTAGAATTGAGCCAAATAATTCAGCTAAAGTAATCAGACTCCAGAAAAGCATCCGACCCTATTAAAAGGCATGCAGAAATGGAGACTTCCCCACTTCTGTGCCAGTATTTGCTCACCCTTGCTGCTGAACATAATCTGCCTTTGTTTTATTTTAATTTGTTGTCTTTCAAATTCCTTGTTATGCCTTTTTCAGAGACATAACATTTTACTGCTTTGAGCAGTAGCAATCCACCATATGTGGAATTCCTTCCAGTCTTGTGTGTTGTTTTTCATGAGAACAACATACTGTTTTTTGAAGATGTGGTCTGAATTATTTCTGTTGCTAGTTTTTTTTTCTTTTTTTTCTATTGTCAGAGTAACATTTTCAAGTTATTTTTCATTTCATAGTACTCTTACTTCTATATATCAAATAATATTTTGCTGTCATTAATCGCAATGTTATAAGCAAGTCTAATTTGGCAACCCTACAATACTTTATAAAGTCCCTGATGTGTTTTAGTAGGACATAGAGAAGTTTTAAACATATTTTTCCTCTATTTTTTGCAATGCGATACTGCCTGTTGCTATCGATGTTGCATTTCATCTTGCATATAACTTGCCTACCTCAAAATGAATGTTGTAATGAATCTGGAAATGGATGTTGCAGTGAATACAGTTGGCAACACTGGGGTGACAAATTGCTTGCAATAAAGTTGGTGCTTGCTGGGTTTTTTTCAGTACTATCTGACTTTTGAATTTATTCTTTTCTCAATTATCTTTTGTTCCCAGTGGCAGCTTATATCAAAGAGTTTTGTAATCTTTTTAGCTGAACAGTGTTTATCTAAATGCAGGCCTTGCCAAGTGCTTGGATTTGGGTAGAGTCGAGCAAATATTGTGGGTTCCCACAGGGCAAAGCAGGAAAGGACTAGGTTAGCCTGAATCAGGGGGCTTGTTGGGTCTACAGGCATCGCTGGTTTTGCAGCTCTTACTGCTGCCGGGAGCAAGGAAGAGTTTATGTCCACTTTCAACTCTGACTTTGTGGGCCTAGCTGTTTATGTTGGTGTCTCTTTGTTGCTCCTTGTGTGTTGTGAGCAGGTTGGACTGGAACCACCAGTACTAATAGACTTAAAAAGAAGCTACAGTCTGAGAAATCATTGTAGAAGTGAGATGGAGGGCTAACAACAGTGATTTCCCCTGTCCATCCCCCCCTCCCCTTTTTTGTTGGAATTCAAATTGGGGAAGAATACAAAGGATAAAACATTTTCAACCAATATTTCAAACAAGGAACATTGCAACCATTAGATTAATATTTGGCCTTTATGTTGGAAAACTAAAAAGTCAATTGTTCAATCTTTCTCTCATCTTACATAAGAACCAAGAGATGATTTTTGCAAGTGAGCAAGTTTTGAAAAAACAGCCTTGTCTTGTATCGGTGAGTTTAAAAGGCTCTGACTGTCTATAGCCTGTTGTAATTAAAGAAATAATTACTTGCTATAGGACATCTCTTTTGATTTCAGGCTTATTTATACCTGTCCTTTGGGAAATTCTGCTGTTGTCTTCAGCCTAAAGGAGCAGTCTAATATTAATGTACCTATTCTGTTTAAATCAATCTAACTTCAGAGCTATGAGTGTGTGCGTGTCATAATCCTTTTGTAAAAACTGCAAACAAAGCCAGGCCCTTAAACTGATGAACAAAATTCGCATTTTCTAGTGTCCATTTTAGAGAAAACTTTATATAGGACAGCAACTATTAAGTTAAGTACGTCTTCCAAGGTTGTACATCTTCCTAAGGGAGTTCACGGAGATGTGCAAGGACTCCATACCACATTATTTTTGCTGCTTTATGACTCGTAATGACTGCAGTAATGGGTCTTTGCTTCTCATAGTTCTGACTTCCTTTGCTGTTTAATGAGTGAAATATTATTACTTTGTTAATTACAAATAATTACTTCTCTAAGTTATTAAATTCATTACTCAGAAATCTTTTGATTTCTGTGACCTCATTACATAGAGGAAATAATTTTCTGTTCTTACTGTACTTCTAAAGAATGTAGGCATTCGATTAATAACAGAATATTTCCTAACTAGAAAAAAACCCTTAGCCTTTTTCTCTGATGCAAAACAATAACCTGGGATATTTATCCTACAAGTGCTGTGATGTTTACGAGATGCCTTTTTTTTTTAGCCATTTTTTTCTTGAATATTTAACTATTGCCAAATGACCTAATTTCTTGGGAATATTTTCTATTAAATGTATCAAGCTGGTTTAATAAGTCTCCTACGCAGAATTAATTGTAGTATAAATGGTTTTTTTTGCCTGAACACAGGACACATATAATATCTTAGAGATTTCTTTATGTTTTGGTATATTTTTTTCCAGTTTGAGTTGAAAGCAGTGTCTTTGTGTTGTGTTTAATTACATTTTAAAAATTCACTAAAACCAAAGCAAGTCTATGTAAAACATCAAAATTGCATTAAAAACAAAAGCTACAAAGTCAATAATTATCACATTTACCTAGTACACAGTTAAAGTTTTTTGTCCTTCAAGATTTAGACTAATATGCAAAAATGCCTTAAAATTACTGAGCTAAATCCATGTGTGATAACTACTAAAAGTACTGGATTAATGAGAATAATTTAAATTACATCTGTTTTTAGTTTAATCCAATTTATATTTACATCCTAAATGACCTCAAACTCAGATGCATAAAATTGCTAATATCTGTCATGAATGAGTGTAGAATCTCAAGCTGTAAGACCTTGCATTTCTGTTAGCACATTTTTGTTTTAAAGATGTTTGTAAAGAGAAGAGAAAAATTATTTATCAAGTAATAATATTTCTATTCTAATCATTTTTCTGATGTGAATGATTTTTCCTTTTCCATTCCAAATGTACATTTTTTCCTTTAACATTTTGCTCATGGTTGCCATTTTTAAATCAATGCTGAAGTAAATCAGTGCTGCTCTCAGGCTTGTGACAACATTTAAAGGTGGCTTAATTTCTGTGTTATTTCAAAACTGCAGCCTAGCGTTTTGCTCCCTCGGTTTGTGTGCTGTGCTGAAACAGAGCTTGTCATTTTGTGTTGTGATCTGCTTAGTTCTTTGTCTAGTAGTGGTAAGAATGCTATTGGAAAAATGACTGTTTGCTTGAACAAAGATGGGGTTGGAAATCCTAAATACTAGATTTTTTTTAAAAAATGAATTTTTGGTTTCTGTGTGCATAAATTATTAATTATTTTTCCCCATTGATTAGCACTCGTATTTCATTACTCCTGATATAACTGGATTGCCAACAATCCCTGAAAGCGTAAGTATACAGTTTCCTTTTTAAATATTTAGGAGAGTATCAACCTCATTTTGTGGGCAGGGCTGAACTCTGCTTTTATCAATAGGAGATTTTTTTTTTCTAGACTGTTTTTAGAATATAGTTGATGTCTATTATTACGACCTTTAGCTAGCAGTTATTGTTGCATTCATCATTAATCCATTTTAAAGCATAAACAGGATATTTTTGACCACTGCTATATCTACTCTTTGTTCATAATTTCTTGGCTTGTTTGCATTTATTTGGGTTATACATGCAAAATATATTCTACTTCTGCACCTCTTGTTATTTGAATACCTGCCCTTTAAACACTGTATTGCTAACTGCAAATTCAGTTATCAAGATATACAGTTATTTTTTTTTGGGTAAGAAGGTGTTGTTTCAGGCTTTCTGAAAACATGCCACACTTGCTTACCTTTGGGTGGTAACCACTGGGAATGGTGGTGATTATTATTATTAATTTTTCTGTTTTTTAAATAAAGACTCACATTCTACACATGCCAATTCCTTGATGGTGCTATGGGTAGATCACAAATGTGAAATCTCAGATCACATTCTCTATGATGTGTTTAGCTGGATAACTTCTAAGAAAAGAGCTTCTAAACCTTCTGCTTTCCAGTCTTGCGTTTCAATCTGGAATTGAATAAGGATGTGTAGACGTGCAGTTTTACACTTCCAAATGATAACTTCCTTCTGAAAGGGAACCTCTTGGGGGTTTCAGGACAGCACAGTAACATGCCATGCAGAAGGCGTGAGGAAATGCTGGCAGCCGGTGGGGTGATCCATGGGTGAGGAGGGATGGGAGGGCACCCCAATGGCTCCCTCCCTGCTGCAGGTGAGAGGGGAGGCTGTGAGATAAACCAGCAGCTGGTGAACCAAAGCTCTGCCTCTCACCTCACTCCCTGCAGAGGACCATAAGTCAGAGAGGTGCAGCCAGTCGCAAGGAGGTGCCAGCAGTCAGGAGGGGTCACCCTGCTCTGAAGCCTTCACCACTTGTTGTGCCCTTGCTGTTTCCTTAGGGGTGCATTATCTTGCTGCCATGTGTTGGCCATGTCCAAGCAGGGTAACAGTTCGCTGTTCAAATTCCCATCCTTGGGTTGGGGCATACAATTGAAAGACTTCCTACACTGACATTTGGGAATATGTTGTTCGTGAGAAGAGTAAGAGTTCTGGTTGCAGATACAACTATGAATATGAAAGCAAATGTTTTGTGTATTGTGGAGTGTATTAGTATATTTTTGTACGTATTCTCTAATATTTACAAAAATTTGCTGTTTTCCCAGGCATTTTTGCTGGTAGCTGTCCTAGCTTATTCAGAACTTGCATGTCTGGCACTGTGCCGTGCAGAGATACTGTTAAGTTCAGCTGGAACAAAGAGGTCCCTCCCCACCCCAACTGTTTTCTGGGTTTTTTACCCTCATTTCTATGTTGTTTGAACTATAAACGAGAGGTGCTGGTGACTTTACTTTCATTAAAGCCCATAGTGGGGTTATTATTAGAGGTGAAAAGGGTGACTGCAGGAAGGACCCAGTACCTTCTGCCACTGCTGCTGGAGGTTTGATGTCCTGGTACGTGCAGCTCAAGCAAAAGCTTGATGTCTTTCAACAAGCTGGTTTGCTGTAGTTCAAATAGAATAAAAAGTGTTGACTTTGGAAGAGCCTGGTAAAATAGCACAGTTTTATTATTGTAGCTATGACAGAACAGTTATTGCGGTGGTGGAAGAATCTGTTCCTGGGTTGGAAGTAATGGGTACCTTAGTAGCATATGGTGCTATAGGTATAATACCAATTTCATATGATTTCAAATTTGAAAAAAATAGAGGCAAATCTAAATTCAGAAACATAATCAAATGAGAAAAATACTAATAACTTATGGCAAAGTCAGTTTTTCATTGGCTTTAAAAACCAATCAATTTTTCTTGAAGCATCCAGATTTTAATGCAAAGGGGTTTCTTTCATAGTTTTGGGTTGTTTTTTTTTTCCCGTTCTACTAATAGGACAAAATTTTTTTGTAAGTAATATGTAAAATGTTCCACTTAACTACTACTATTGCTATATTGTTAACATCTGATTTATTTAAACAGAGAAACCTCACTGAATATTTTGTTGCTGTGGATGTGAACAACATGCTGCAACTTTATGCCAGTATGTTGCACGAGAGACGAATCATTATTACCTCTAGCAAACTAAGCACTGTAAGTACTTCACTCATCTCCTTTTAAGTAGAATGTATTGAACGTTTCACAAAACGACCTGCAGACCTTTGTGGTTTTAGATATGTTCCATGCGTACTTATAAGACAATATCTACATACTTTTCTGATATGTGGTTTTAGTCTGGCTCTTGAAGTACAAAAGTCTGATTTATATAAGACCTACTCAGATACATTAAGTCAGGTTAATTATTTTTCTTATCAGGAGATGAGAGTTCTTTAACTCTCCTGAGTTCATTTCTGTGCCTTCTAACCTAAAAAGAATTCTTAAGGGCTATTATAAGATCTTTATTATTCACTTGTGGCTTATTCCATTGGAGCTACTTGAAAGAAATCAAGGGTCTATAATAATAGATGCTATCCTAACCTGGTAATAGGTAGATTCATCTTTGTTAGAGTGGTTTGGGAGTGTATACTGTAATAGCTCTGATATGGAGCAGCTGTTCAGACTGATAATAATGTACAACTCCAAATAGCAATTTTTTAAAAGGTTTTAGGTTACTGCCTGTGTTAATTTTTTTCTCCTTATGTCTGCTTAGACTTCTTAATGAGAATGTTGTGTTTCATTTTGAAACTATACCTAAATATTCAGACATTACTTCGTTTTACTTTTCCCAGAATCTTGAGACTTTTAAAATATTCCATATTTTGAAGGTAATGCCAAGATTAATTTTGCATTAGTGCCAGATTGTCACTTTTTTAAACCAACTTTCATCGGAGTGTATTTGTTATGCAGAATATTTAGCTTGTTAAGCTAAATTGAAAATACCTTTTTTTTTTTTTCTCCATCAGTACCACACAAAACATTCTGTTTAATATGCTTTCTGTGGTGGAAAATGAAATTTATGTTCCCGAACACTGCTAATCGTACTACCAAACAAACAGTTATATTCCATACATAGGTATAAGGTTGAATATGGCACTAAAAATTAATATTTTCAAAGACTTGCAAGTGGCCATTTCTGATACATATGTGTGTATATAAGGAGTGAGAAATTTTGAATTATAAATAGTGGATAAAATCTCTTAAATTCTTTTGAGTCAAAAGTAAATTAGAGATAGATTCTGAATCACCATAAAAGGCTGATAAGTTTTACAATTTTAGATGGTTGTGGCAATTATGTAAGTGCCACATTGTTTATTTTTAAATTCCACAATGTTGAATCTTTGGACTTGCAGCCGCTGTTGCAGATAGGAGGATGCAAAAAGGTAACATGTCACTAGTGATTTGCAGAATATGTAGTTAAATCAGTCTATGATGAATAGAGAGTAAAGGAAGCGGTGTTTTATAAGCAGAGGCCACATGAACAACTGAAAACTAGAAAATAAATAATGAATGAATATGAGCAATTTTCAAAGTACTAGTCTTTGACATATTTCTACCCATCAAACTTTTTAGGTAATTTCTGTATTCTATCACACTTTTTTCTTCCCCCTGCCTGCCAAAATGGCTAGGGGAAGGATTGAGCATTACAGGATGGTAATAAAACTGCCCAAATGGTGAAGAGAATTTGAAGGCAAAGCCCTTTCAAAGAACCTGGCTTAGTAGGAGTTCTCATGATGCAGCAGTTTTTATTTGAAATTTTTTTTTCCAGTTTGTCAGCCTGGGGCTCAGATTGCTATATTCAATAGAACAATAAAAATTAAAAACGCTCCCCACTTCTCCTCCCCCAAGAGGGAGAAAGAAACAGAACAGAAAACCAGAAAAAAATCCAGAAAAACCTGGGCTCCAATGATGCCCCAGTCAAACCTTTTTTATTGCTGCAGTAGAGAGGAGACAGGAAGATATGACATGAGACGAGGCAGTATCACAATCACACTGTGCTGATCTAGACCACATCATTTCTGTGTTCCAATTCCAAGCTCTTTGGAAATCATTAAAGAACAGCAGATATTTATACGTTGGTCGTGAGAAACTTTAACTTTGCTCAAAATTCAGTTGTTTATTCCTAACTTGTTCATGAAGTATTGATCATCTTGATGAGCACTGATGGTGCCGTCACTTGAAAATAATTTATATTACTCTACTGAGAAAGAATAGTTAGCAATATCAGACTTCTGTAGTGGCATTTGGATGTCCTGAAGAACATCCCCAAGCTGTGAATGTAAACAATAGATCACAGGTCAAGTCCAAAAAATGACAACACATCACTTTAATTTTCTTCTGGTTATTTTTTCAGTTGGCTGGCATTGTGTAGGTCATTACTACTACATCATATCAGATCCACATTTGATATAGGGCTGGGTTAATTTTCACTTGCAATAGTGATTTCAGATAAAACAGAAAAGTAGAACTGGCCTACCAGGAACTTCAGTGAGAACTGCCACCTGCTAGACTCTTAAACAGAATGGGACTGATGTGAGGCTTACTTCTTTACAGAGCAATTTAGTTTAAAAAGCAAATGGAACACTTCTCAGTATCTCCTGTAAGAATTTGTTTGAATTGCTGAGAATAATTAAATATGGTTTTGGCCATAAGATATTCTTTAAAATGTTGGATTGCTTAATATAATACAAATAAACAAATGGAGTGTTTGTGAATGTTGATATGTGCTAGCTTTGTGCTGTTTTCCTGTTGTGTACAAAACACTGCAGACTGGTACGTTGTGTTGTAAAGGGTGTGTTTTAGTATTCCTAAATTACAGCTTGATGCTTTAAATGATTATTTGTTCAAAAATAGTGCTCTCAAGTACAACTTTCTGTTAAGGGAGTTGTGCCTTACCTTTGGGGTTAACTGAGTATCAAGTGTTTATGTCAGTTCATAAAGACTGGGTTGCAATGTCACCTTTGAGTTATCAGTGCTGTTTCGGTTCACTATCTCAGGGCAGTGACTGATAACAAAAGGCATAATTCAAGGCCTGGCTCACTTTCTCTTTGCCCTTCTTGTGGAGGGCCAGGAGTGGAAAACTGCACTTACTTATGTACAGGAATTCTTTGTCTGGCATTTCTGTCCTATGAATTCCAGGCTTTCATTGTACTCTAGTAAAAGTAGTAAAAGTGTCAGTCCTGGTATGGAAAAGGGGAGGAAAGATTATTCTATATTTAAAAAGAAGGTTTACTTGGAGGAAAAAAGGAGAAAGAGAAGAGGAGCTTGTGTGTTTAAGCTGTTGAGAGAATTTTTTAAGAAAAAATAAGTCCCATTTTATCCTGATGATGTATTGCCAGCTTGTATTTTATTTCAGGCAAGCACACTTTGTTTTATGTGCATCTTCTGATTTGTGCTATTGTTATGTGTTCTTTACATCTTTCTTCAAATTGATTTTCAGTGTTTTATCCCCTTTAAAAACTCCTTTAATGGAGATCTTTGTCTACTTGCCCTACAAATTACTACCAAGATATAAGTGGAAACTTCCCACCACTCCTTTCTGTCATAGCTTCTGGGTTGTTATTTGCCCTAACTGTTGATTCTTTTATTAGCTTGACTTTCCAACCACTGTAATAATGTGATTATCGCCAACCTCACAGCTTGCTTCAGTCTTAGTGTTAAGTGTGAGATTGATTCAGCTAGCCTGAGGATTATGCTCTGTAAGATCTGTTTGTAGAAAAAATTACCATTTCTGGCTTTTGAACAGTTAATTCTGAAAGAGAAACAAATGATGTGGCTTTGGATTAAATGAAAGGATGAATAAATCAAATGATCTGTTCACAGGGGTGGCTGTTAGTTGTTTCATTTCAACTGTAAAAGGAAGACCTTTCTTAAATGTCATGCTGTATGTTCTTGCACAGCACTATTTTCTCACACGTCACTACATCTGCATGTATTCTTACCAGTTGCATGGAGCTGTAAGAGTTTCAGGAAAAATACTTTTTTAATTCATTCTTTCTATAAATTATTAAAGTGCTGAGGATGGCTTTTCCAGGAAGGCTGAACTGCAGCATTGATTTTATGCATGCTGGAGGCAGGCCCTGGATGTTTCAGCCCCAAGTGCACCTGCTGTGGTAGTCTACCAGAACATCATACCGCACTCTCATGTATTCAAAGCAAAGGAATAAATCATGATTTTACAACAGTGCATCAGTTGACTTATTGCTGTTTTGTGACCGGAGGTAGGAAGGATCACTGTTTAAAGCCATGTCATCAGTTCTCAAGTCACTCAAGCATGAAAGCTTGTCATATGCCTCTGTAATTGTACCTCACCAGTCTTTCCCTAACTAGTCAGCTGGGGCTGTGCGTTTTGTCTCAAACACCCGGCTGGCCAGTGTCTGACAGGAGATTTCTCATCATCCTGTCAGTAATATGTTAACTAGAGTGTGTCTTCTGCGGCCTGTGCTGGCAGGTGGAAAGAATGGTACACTTTAAAGCAAATGTCTGAACGTTATCTCCATTTTGACCAATATTTGTTTCAGGTAATACCAGTCTGATGTGTCTGAGAGCACTGTGGTTACAAAGTTCTGCTTTGCACTGGCTGTAGGTTTCTTTGGTGATCACTGTAAAAACAAATGTATATGTCAATAAAAGATAAAGACTTTTTTTTTTTTTTTCTGTAGAGAAGGAGCACTGAATATAAATTTACACATAAACACACATTTCTGGGATCACTTTTACTGTTACTTATATGCAAAGAGAGCTTTCAGCAGTTGCCTCCGGCCATCATAGTGGATTGGACTGAGCAGTGGCTTCATGTTCCTTGCGATGTTAGTCTTGTTCAGGTACAGACACACTATCTGTGAACACTCAGAACTCTGAGAAAACATAGAGACTCCTTGGAGAATGTAAATACCAGCTGCCAGAGAAAGTGAGTCACCCCTAACTCTAAACACATTGTCTTTATGAATCTCTTCGCTTCTTCTGCATCTGACCCTAAATATGAGATTCTTGAGTTTATTCCAAAATCCTTATGTCCCAAGGTGATAATATCATCAGCTGAATCAGAAAACAGCTGTAGTGGTTGTCTATTTCTCTCACTTCACTTAAATCTCTCTGTACTTTACATGTTGGAGATTAATGGGTATGGTTAATAAAACTGCCAAGCAGCCCTTTGTGACTCGGCCACTGGGATGTGCTTTTGGAGCACAGTGCGCATTAGCATGGACCATGGAAAGACAGAAAGCTCTTCTTTTGCTTTTTTACGTTCTGAGTTCAAAGCTGGCCATTTATAGAGCTACTTCTCTGTGCAAACTAAATCCAAGACAGTGAAACAATTGGTTCCATATAGGCCTTCCACGGTGGAGAAATAGTGGCATTAGGAGCTGGCATACAGCTTAGTGACGTCCTTACGCTGTTACGCTGGAATAATACTCCCAGTTCTGAGTAAACCAGCTATAACACCTAATTTATTTTAATTATGTACTGCAGTGCAATCACAGTTTTATCTAAAAATGTATTTATGGAGTATATGGCAAATACATTGTAAATAATAATGTTCCAATAATTCATAAAATTATAGATTTGAAATTTAATTTATATCTCAAATTCCTGTTTTGTAGTATGTAGTCATCAGAAATGTGCAAGAGCTAAATGTAGTGCTTGGAAAACAAGAAATGGATGTGAATTTATCATTAACTTGCAGGGCAGAACAGATATTCTGCTGATGCTCATTGAGCTCCTAGAAGCATGATTAGAATTCATTTTGGAATATTAGGTCAATTAGACCATTTGGTCTGGGAGTAGATAAGAATTGATGTTTAATAATTTAATTTTTCATAGTTCAGGTATAATCAGTCTAAGATAAACTGAGTAGAGGTATGTGTTGTAGGTGCATTTGAGGTCTCCTTGGAACACCCATAGGGAGCGTACAGTGAAGCTGTGGGAAGTCAGCATGGAATCAAAATGTGATTAGGATACACAGCCAGACCTGGAACGCTCTCCCAGTCTTGAAGTTTAGATTAGTTGTCTCATTGCCACAGTATAATAGTAAGAGAGAGAATTGTGAAAGAATTTCTGAAATAATTGAATGTGTTGTCAGCAAATGATTAAAATTATTTTTCATTCAATGAGACGGGGAAAATAAAAAGTCACAGATTGCTATTACCTGCCATCTGTGTAAAATGTGAAGAAATTTTAGCACTGGTTTCGGTAAAGAAAATGACCAACCAAACCTCAAACAAACGAATAAAACCCATACTCCACAATAAAGTGCATGTAGACAGAAAGGCAGATCTAAAAAATTCACTTAAAAATCAAATTTTTCACTTAGTAGCACTTTGAGAAAAAAGAAGAAATTCAAGATTAAAATAATGTGGGGCGAAAGTTGTTTCTTTCTCCAATTTCTGTAATCCTTGGCAGTTCAGTAAAAACTGACAGAACAAAATGCTGTGTAGAGACAGTGCATGTGCTGCTGTGAGCATATGCCATCTAAGAGAAGCCTTTAAATAGTGTCCTTTGTGGTTGGGCTGTATGAGAACCGAAAGTGAAAGAGTCTGTATTCTGTTGACCGGAACTGTCTTGCCCACAAACTATGTCCCACTGGTGGTTATGTGAAATGTGAGATGTGAAGATGCGTGAGTGTAATACTGGCTCTCTTTTCTGCTCTGCTGTTATGGCAAGGTTTTCTCTCTTTTCATGGTCACTGCTATTTTATCATTCTTTTTTTTTTTCCATTTCACCAATGACGAGATGAATTATAACATAGTCAGTAGTTATCTCTCTTCTTGCTTGCAGTAATAAGTTGTCTGTCAGCTATTCGCAAGGAAGCCGTTCCCTGCTGCTTGTTAATTAGTGTTATGGCAGAAGAACATACCATGGAGTTACTCTGGGGCAGAAAATGTTGGTAAAAATTATTTTCCTGGAACCTCCCCTTTCTGAAGTGAGAAATGAATGCAGAACTTTCTTGTTTTATGGGAAAGTAGCTCTTCCTTAATGGATACAGGTCATAAAATAAAGGAGAGAGGAAAGGGGAAGTCAGGAGGTGGTCAGTAAAAGGGACAAAAAGATGTGTATATTTGGTTTTCTGTGTTTTTTTGTGAGAGATGAAGTGATAGAGACATTCGGGAATACATGAGTGTCAAAATAAGAATAAAATTATCAAAAAAGTACAGAAATATAATGGAGAAACATGAGAAAACTGAAATTATTGAACAGATGATATAAATAAGCATAATTAGTTTATTATAGGATAAACGAATAGCAGAACAGACCTATTAGGTTAACCTAATGTGTAACATGTTAGAGATAAAAACTGATGACTAACCATCCAGAAGTTCTCATTTTCAACCTATGGAAAAATACTAAAAAGCCTTTGATGAAATTGAGTACCTGAATCAAGTTATGTGGCTTCTTCTATACCATCCGCACCTACTTTGTTATAGCTATTATCTATGAAAGTATGTGTAGGTCCTCAGTGTAGGCACAGTATGCAGTGGTACTGCTCCTTGAGCGCTCACCTGTCTACTACCACTTCAATTTTATTTTCTGCTCAGCTTCCATTATAGGGAAACATGTCACTCCTGAAGCCACAGGCAAGGAGCAGTGTCTGCAGTCTTTTCTTTTCCTTTCCAAATGAATGCACAAGAATGATGCCATAATGCTGCTTTGTGAATCAAGACTTGCAAGAGAAGAATGAAATTGATTGTATATGAAGTGTTGTCAAATTCATGAATAACACTCTTCTCTTGCCTTTCCTACTCTAAGTAATAACGGTAAAAGGAAGCAAATAATACTAAAAAAAAAAACCCAAACCCCAGGAGACAACAAGGTTTTTTGTATTAGTGTTTTCTTTTACACATTTAAGTTTCACAATGGAAAAAATTTAAATTTTCCTCTGTGGGCTGGAAATATATTTCCCTTCCCCTCTTTGTCTTCTGTGAGAGAGGAGAGCTGGGAGACTCATCTTGCCAGCAGGAGGAAAATGCATTATGGCTCATTTAAGATCCTCCCTCTTTTTCTTCTTAAAGATTTTAGAGATGGCAGATGGGAAACGATCAGCCAGGAGCTGAGTTGAAGAATGCATAAGAAGCGGCTTTGGATATCATGGCTTGGACAGTATATTCTGTTGTAAACAGAATAACAACTCTTTTGTCGCTAAATTAATTTCTGTTAGTGACTGCTGACCTCTCACCAATGTCAGCAGAATGGACTAAGTTTATGATTTAGTCTGACTGTTTATTCTTTAGGTCTGGGAAGGGATTTATGCAAAAGCAAGGGCTCCCTTCCTACTCTTACTCCCCAGCAGTCTTCCCCCTACCATTCAGAAAATGGGTGGGAAGGTCGGTCTTAGCAGCTGTTAAATTGTCTCTTACAGGTTCGGGGCCTGATTTAATTCCCAGTCAAACACCACTGAGATGTGGATGCCCTCCAACAAACCTAGTAGTCTTGAGAGTTATAAGAATGTAGAGAAGAGGCTCCCTTTCACTTGTATGACTGTCCCCCTTTCAGGAAGCAGAGAATAGTTTCTCAGTAATTCTCGTGAACTGGGAGTTTTGGAGTAACAGTATTAAGGATTCATCTGGGTTTATGGTAGCTGCTGGAATTGTGATAGAAAATATGAGTCATCCCCTACAATTTATTGCTATAGGTATTAGTAAGTAAATGAGATTACTAACAATCTTCGGCATCTTCCAACATATGTGTGGTCGAGGCAGTGGGAGGGAAGCAGTTCCTTGGCCCAACGGGGCTGTGAGGGAGGAGGGAGAGAGCACACCAGTACACATTTCTGGACATGGTGTTGACAGAGATTGACAGTGTTTGAAAGTTTTTCACGGAATGGTTTTATCACAGTAGTTCTTTAGTTGCTTGCAGTAGATTTTGAAAGGTTGTATGGTATCACAGGTTAATTTTACTTTAGCATTTTTTCTAACTTCTCTTGCTGTTTTTGGCTTTCTGACAAGAATCTGCTCATCAGCTTCTGTGTTTCTAGTTTGTGCATTGCATTGTGTCTTGTCACCTATGCTCTGCCTCTCTTTTTACCTTTGGTTGTCTATAGAAAAGGCTCCGAAGAAATAGTTTGTATAGATAGAAAATAACTGCCAGATAAATTTTGTGCAGGAGACAGAATAATTATTTTCCTGCTACTCATTGAAATTATATGAATAATAGGTATCAAATAAGTGTAATGTGTGAGTCTGCAGAGTCTTTCAGCCAAAGAAGAATGGCTCTAGACAATTGCAGTGTTATAGCAAAAACTAAAATTAGAGAAGAGGAAAAAAAAAAAAAAAAAGGAAAAGAAAAAGGAGCCAGTTCCTCTGAAACCCAGAGTAGGAAGCTGCGTTGACAGAAGCCTGCACAGAAGATGCACAGTTACTGCATCCATGTGAGGGGCAGGGAGGAGCTGTACTCTTCATTTTCCCAGGAGCAGGTTAACCTGCTTTGATCAAGTCTCAAACTAAAACTTTTCCTGACTGTTCCTGTTCAGCAGTGCGTAGATTTTTAACAACAGTCTTCCCAAGTGGCTGCTTATTGCTGTAAGCTAGAAGGTAACTCAACATTCTGTAGAATTTGTGCATTATGTCAGTATTGCAGGGATTTGGTAGCAATCAATTTACTATCACCCAAAAATGAATTTTGCTTACAAACTTTGTAATATGGTCTCCCACTATTTGCAGAGACTGTATTATCACCAGGCACGTAGTTCCAGCATTTTTTTTTTTCAGGATAAAATTATTGTACCAGACTCACTAAAAAAATCTGGAGAAAACACCACATACTTTCCTTGCAGAGTGATGGAAGCTTATATGATGATGTTGGCTGTAGTGTCTTATCAGAAGAGGTCAGAAACAACCCAAAACTTTCTGTTGTACTCAGTAATGTTAGTTAATTTGTTACTTTAGCATGGGACAGGAAACTTATTTCATGGCCAATACAAATGCCAGGGATTACAAATTAACATTGTCTACTTATTAGAGGCTTGAACATTGACATTTTTTCTCTAAAAGTTGTTTTTTAACTAGTTGAAGTCAATTGACTCATGTTGTTTATGTAATTTACAACCACCTTATTAGATTTATTTTTGAAATAAAAGTTGTTTCAGCTACAAGGCATTCTTTGAAATGGAGGCAAACAGTCTAAAAAATCAAAACTGTTGGAAGTAGAAATATTAAAAGTTCTGTTCAATGTTTACAAATGTGTTTCAGCAGGCCAAAATTTTACTTAGAAAATGCCTGCCAATTTTATTATAGGTAGAAATACAGTTCTGGCAGGTCTTTCGCAGAGCAGTGGACTGCAGGAGTATGTCTCCTTGTCATTTTTTGCCTCAAAACATGTAATCAGCTGTCAGATTTACAGTAACTAGGTTCTCCAGTGCTGTTCTGGAATGTTAAGATTTTTTAGCAAACTGCAGAGTTGACCAATCGTATGTGTGTGTGTATACATAAATATATAGGAATTTTTTTCGGGCAGAAGCTTTTACATTATATATTAAAGCTTACTTGGAAAGAGGATCACAGTTCACAGTCACTGGAAAAATAGGTAAGGTTGTACACAGCCTTGAAGACAACTTCAAGATAATTCAGGGTAAGGATAATGACCTATCTTGAAAAAGAAATTTTTCTTATCTATGACGTTTCTCGTCTTACCAATTTCTTTTAAAAGGCGGATCTTGATAATTTCTTTTGGAATAAATAGCAATCAAAACACAGGCTCCGTACAAATGCCTAGATTTCCCTAAATAATGTAAGGAGTTGTTTTCTGCAAAAGATCTCACCACTTGGCCATGCAACAGATGATGATTTCTGCACCTAGGAGCTTGTAGTGTGCTCTCTGCCTTCCCATCTTCTCCTCCAGTGTTCGGCAGGGTGCCTGCCAGGGCTCTGGCTGGCTCTGTTCCCAAGCACAGATGCTGCCAGACACCCCCAGGTTCCAGTGTTGTCTGTATAGAGCTCTGATTTCTGATGTAAGCAGTTGGGCTCTATGTGATCCGCGAATGCTTTTCAGATCTCTTGAACTATCTGTTTCCTGAAGACATTCAGTGTGATTCCAAGATTTGCAGTAGCTCCCATTCTACTTAGAAGACTGGATAAGTCAGAGAGGCAAGTTTTTTAAATAGCTAATGCATTTGAGAAATGCCAAATGCAGTCACTGTTGAAACAGTAAAAAAGGCAAAAAGAGAATTTGCCAGAAGTGTACAATTTTTAATATGAAATCCATAAATATCAGTATTTGCTTAAAGGCAGAGTTGGCACAGTATTAAAATGTCACACAGTTTGAAGAGCAGCAGATCTCCATAGCTGCTTGTACTACAGGCTGTATACAACAGGAAACTATAAAACAATATTCTGCTGTACTAAAATGTTTGGAAACCTACTGCAGCAGCATAGATGGAAATGTTTAAATATGATGTTGCACTAAGATGTTATTAAATAGAAAAGCAAGGACCACTACAACAAAACCTTGATGTGTAAGTAATCAAAGAAGTAATCCACCTTCCCTGCTAGAAAAAGTAAAATTTAGTTGATTTTTTAAAATTAAAAATAGTAGCTAGATGCCAGTCTGAGCGCCACATCAAAGTATAGATTGTAAAACAAGAGAGTTGTGAACTTCTAATGGTTTTAAGGAATTATCCACTTCTTCTATTAAAGTGAGAATTAAAATATAACACAGACATGTACATAGAAAATATGTCTTCATGCAAATAGTATAGACATCTTAATTTATAATTTAAGAATGCCTATTAAGGGGAGGAGGAGGTGGCTGTATACATCGGGGGATATCCTGCATAGTCATCTTTATTTCAGTCTGTGATTGAAATATATGAAATGCTAATTTATATATAGGTAGTTGTGGTGTGAAATTTATATACTATGCACAATGGTGTGTGGATGTACTCATCAGTAACTCTATACCTATTTTGAGTAAAAGAGCAAAAAACATGATGCTGAGCTTGACTGCACTGTCAGAAGCATTGGGTAAACTACAGAGAGACATAATATGGAAATAAAACTTGTAAATCCCACTGTGTAGAAGAGGGGTAAGATACTAATTTATTTCTTCCCCCAAATCAATGAATTCTTAGTAATAAGACAGTAATTATTAAAATAGCCATTATTATAAGTCTAAGATGAGAGTAATTGTGGAGGTTTGATGTAAAGCTAAGAAATGAGATATTAATCTGAAACAAAGAGTTTAAACACGGAATTATGATATACTTGGCTTTTTGCAGTGTAGCTGTCAGGCTTGGGCAGTTCGCTGGTCAATAGTGACATTCTGTGTGTCAGTGAACAGAGTCTCCTGATACCTTAACCTGAAGTTCACACATTACTGAAGCTCCAACTGTCGAACATTCAAGTCCCTTGGTACTACTGAAGCTTCCAGACTCTCCTGACTGGCTCATGTTTCATTCTTTGGCAATTTGCCCTAATGATATCCCTCAGGAGCTTTCAGACTCTTTTCTTTTCCATATTTAATCGTGTTATATTAATCTGAGTGCTGAGCAAACTATACTGCACAAATCGTAGTTGTGATTTCTGCTGCAATGGTCTTAGCACTTTTTTCATTTTTAGTGTAAAAATGAATGTACAAAATTGCAATATATCTTTTATTTAAAAGTCTAAATGTCCAAGACAGGGTGTGAAAGCTTTAACTGCTGAACTGTTCCACAAAGTGGGTTTTATTTACAGTAAAATCCATAATGTTTCAGCACTTGCTGTATGGGAGGATTTACATTTTCTTTTTAGCTCTGTGTTTTATTACTGTAAAAGTACAGGTCTAATAAACAGTGCTGTTATCTAGCTAACCTCAGACAGTAAGTTTGTTGTGATTTAAAACATTAGTCTTATATTTTTCCATAAGCTTGGTGTCTTCCATGCGGGGTTTACCCTTTTTTCAACATTGCTTTTTTCTTTTCTTTATGAGGTTTTTAGTGTTTTATATGCTGGATGTAGGGTACTTTCTTTTGAACACAGTCTTGATGATTTCGTGTTCTGTTGTAACTCTGTGGCTGCCTAATCAAATAAATGTATTTGAGTGACGTGCTGGTGACTCAAGTGGTATTTGATAGATCAAATTCAAATTCTTCACATATTGCAGATTATTTTGTTCACTCGAAGAGTGAACTTGACCGCTTTTCCAATTCCATAGGTTTTTTGGGGGGTAGGTATTTTTTTTGTGGTGGTCTTTTGTCTGCTTGCTTGTTTGTTTTAGAAAAACAGAATAATCCATTTAGAATGGTAAGCAGATAGTTGTTCGTTTTCTGGAGATGTTCATTTTCTGGAGATGCTAGTGCTAGACTTGCCAGTCCCTGCTTTAGGAAAGGAGTTTTGGATAATTACCATAGAGTTGCTTTGCTGTCACAGGGAATATTAACCTCAGATTTTTTTTAAAGGTAGTTTGGAAATTCTGCTGTTGAGTTTAGTGCACTTCTGTGGCTTCACGCAAGTTCAAATCAATGCCAGTTGTTCCAGATCATAGAAATGTGGACCAAAAAACTTCCCATAGTCTTTCTTCCTCAGCAGAGCTGAGTGCAGCTGAGGTGCACTCAAGTTCTGTGTGTTAATGGCAGTACCTGCATTTGGCCATGATAAACATCAAGTAGTGCATGTTTATGCTCACTTTTTCAAGGAAAGAGCTGACCATGGCTAACTTTTAATTGACTTGTTAGCCTGACTTCTTGCAAATGTTGTGATGTACATGTATATCAGTTCTTCAAAGATGTGGTTAAGCAATTAAAAGATGCTTTAGTAGGTGGTTTGCTGAGGTTAAATTCTTGCATGTCTAAAAGTTAATTTAAGATTTTGTATTTTCTTTTTATTCATATTTTTTGTTGCCAATTCTGTGTGTGTATTTTTATTTTTAGTTAACTGCTTGTGTTCATGCGTCAGCCGCATTGTTATATCCAATGTATTGGCAGCACATTTACATCCCAGTGCTTCCTCCACATCTTCTGGACTACTGCTGGTAAGATAGCAAACCTGTTATCCTCATTTCTGAGATTCTTACCTGTCTTATAATTCTAAATAACTGATGAAAACACTGTTTATGTGACTAAATATACAGGTTCCAGTTTATGAAACCACTTAAGCCAATTCTTGAATGATGAGTTGAATAGAGATGTTTCAGCATGCCTTTACATGGTGTTTGAATTGGTGCCTTGTGTTACAGTGCTGATTACTATCAATGCAGCATTTAGAATCATGTTTATAATAACTGTTCCTGTTTTATGGTTGGAGAATGCACTCAATAATTTAAATACAACTGTGTTATGGATTTCTTTTATGTCACATTTATTTTGACTTGAGATAAATTATATTGATAGAATCGTTCAGAAAAAAACTGATTAGTTTTTCTGGGATCAAATGTTAATAGGCATCAGTGTTTCACTTAGGTCTATACAATGACTTATTATTTGTATTTTAGACTCAGCAGCTTCAGGATTGTATCCAGCATCTTCCCAAAGGCATTTAAAATCTCTTTTAGGTACTTCCAAAATTTTCATTGTAGGAATTGTGCTTCTCCTGACATGTCTCTGTTAGCATGACAGACTTTGTGGTTTTGGCAAATTTTAAAGTTAAGGAAGAAAGAATCACTTTTTGAGTCACTTCTGATCCTTCAAGGGGTGATGTTTCCACATGCCTCTGTTTCAAGATTTTGGTCTAAGGAGAGATCTACTTTCTTTTATTTGTAGTAGTGCCAGAGATAGAAAGTGAGACTTTCCATTCAAGCACCTAAAACAGGAGTATCCATCCCTGGAGACTGTGGTGGAAACCATTTAAAGCTAATTTTAGAGATCAGGAATTATTATTATTATATATAAAATTTGAGTTCAAGTCAGGTGCCTACCAACATAAGTCTTGCTTCTGTTATTGATGTTTTTCTTCAGAGAAATAAATTGTGCTTATATGTTTGCCCGGCATTGTTTTTTTTTGGTTTTTTTTGTTTTTTTTTTTTTCTTCCTGGAACCTATAAATATTGATGTTCCATTGAACTCCACACGGTCTATAGAACTTCTTGTTTTCAAAGAAATTCTCATTATGTTTCCTTAAGTCTCTTCAATAGTTTTTCAAGTTTACCGTATCTGCACGTGGTATATCTTTTTCCATGGCAGCTCCTATAATTCATACGTAGATTATTTATTGTTTTTAAAAAGAAATCAGATGTTCTTCTCCCACTCCTCCCTTTACTTTCAACTATAGCTAAGGCTTTAATCTTTAATGATAGTTTTCTTTTGAAAAAATTCTGTCCTAATTGTTTTTCCTCCTAGCTTTGATAAAATCCACCAAGATGGGGGTAGAGCATGGATGTATTTGTTCAGTTTTTGTATTACTTGAGCTTACCACCAGAAGCTTTGTAATTTCTTTGGCATCATCCATAAATGCTCTCCTCAGATGGTAGATCAACACCTTTATTCAAGCTGTACCCTGCAGAGTGTGTCCTGAATACTACAAGATTTTTTTTATTTCCCCTCCTAAGTACAGATAATGTTTCCAGAAATAATAATGTTAGATGCTGTACACAGCTTCTTGTGATGATGATAATAGTTGAGATTCTAGGTCATTATGGCATGACCTGAGATTTTTTTTCTACTCATTAAAAAGAAGCATGGAGTTTCTAAAACTTGTAAAACTCATTTATATCCCTTTTTCTTTTTCACAGTACTACAACAGAGCAGGGGAAAAAACAGTTTCCCTTTTTTAGAGATGTTCAAATGGAAACATAAATTTCATGAAAGGAGATACACAATTGATAAATTTACCTCAGTAACTCTAATTCAGGTCTTTTCAACTGAGATTTTTGTGCATTTACATTTCTTTGTCTGATCCTGTTTAGTTTGAATGATTCTTTTGTGAGACAGGCTGGAATAGTGTAATATAAAACCATAAAATACTTATCTTTCCCCGTGGATTTTTGTGTATTAACAGGAAATAAAAATGTTTTCCTCATAGATATATATTGAGTTAGAAAACCCTGAGAAATTCATAGGGTCAAAGCTTGGCCAGACCTAATGTGCAGTCCAAAAGGATCATGGCAATTAAAAATTAATAAAATAATTTTCAGATTTTTTTATATTTTCATTTTTGTATCATTTTGATAGAGCAAATTTCTTTTTATAAAAGTGCCTTTTTTCCTTTTAGCTTAACGAGCATCTTCATACGTAAAAACTGCATTGTCATTGCTTCACTTGGACTTCTTTGGGATGTCTCCCATGAACTCTTAGTGTTGTTCTGAAAAGGTATTCAAATAAATGAAGTAGGGGATTATCAATTTGATAGTTTTGTGCATTCGAAGGGAGTAATGCCATTTTTAAGCAAAGATAAAATGTGTTGAAATCGAGTAGTTTAAACATAGGACCTGATCCTGCAACTTTATGTTGTATGTTAATCATCCAACATATTTTGAGGGAAATCCACTTTTTTTTTTTTAAATTAATTGGACTATATATCTTCAAAATTTTATGAATGATCTAATTCTGTGGGGGTTAGAATTGATAAATTACGTAAACTCCCTAGCTGGTACATTTGGAGAGCATGAAATAAGAAAAATGTATTTTTGAGTAAAACAGTTAGATCTATATTAAAAAATTATTTGAACTCTTCCACTTGTCTTTTTAATCAAAAAGCTTCTTAGGTTCCGTCAGGCAACCTGACATACAGGTTGATTTTAGACAAAATGTAACGGATGTTCTTAAAGTAGTCCAAACTCACAGGTGCTCACCATCAGTGTGGACTGTAATGTTGTCAGGATTGCCAGATTATGAGTACTTTCAAGGTCCCATGTGTGAACATACTGTGTATTTATTTATTCCAAGATGGTTCCCCCCCTCATAGCTTATCTTGTCCTTAGATTCTGTATGAGAACTCCAATGTGAGAACTGGAGCAACCATCCAAAAAAGAAGAGGTAGTAGATGTCTCTTTCCAAAAGATAACAAGTGAAAATAATCTTCCTTTTAGCTCTAGAGGAAGAAAACACAGCAGAGTTATTAAAAAAATGAGTTTTCTGAATACTTTTTAAGAATTGATTTCTCTTCTACATTTAAGTAAGCAAAAAGCTATTGTTGCACTCAGACCAGTAGGTGGCTGGCTTTCAAGAATTTACAAGACTTTTCAAGAATTTTCGAGAATTTTCAAACTATATACTAATTATATTTGAATAAAATTAATTTTTGTGAAGGAGAAAGCTGATTTTGTCTAATTTCTGTGTAATTTCTTGGCAAACTAAGTCACTGATATAAGAATGTGTGACAGTTTTGTCTGTGGATGATAAAGCATCTGTTCTAGTGATGCTCTGTTGAGAATATAATGCAATTAGAAAATATAAGTTACTGTTGCAACGTGTCTGTTTATGAAATTTGGTCTCTTTTGAGTTGGGATACATGCACCCTGTTTTCATTAGAACGGCACAATTGTTTTCCAATTAACTTGCATGTTGTGAATGGCACAGTAGTTATTTTCGGCAATGAAGCTGTAGATTAATAACATTTTTGGTAATAAAGTGCATAAGCAAGAGAAAAACTATATAGCAGCTCCCTGTAGTATCATAGTAAGAAATTTTGTGTACATATTACAAACCTCTGCTGTTAAGGCTTCAGAGTCCAGCAGTAATAAATTCATTCTTTGCTGAAAATTCTAAGATTGACTTTCCATACCTGCAAATTTTATGTCATGCACTTTCGAGATTTTTTTTTAATTACCTTTGTGCTTATTCTGTTAACTTCTCAAAACTGAAATGATGTAGCTGTTGCTTTGTTCTATAGAAAAGAGCAGCACACTGAGCTTTTTAATGGCAGATTTATTAATGGAGCAAATAGCCAGCTAGTACAGGCCTGGTGAAGCTGCTAGAGCAGTGCTGATGAGCAGGAAAACAAGTGTGCATAAAATGCATACATGATATAGTACTTGTTTTTACTGTAGTTGTTGCAATTCATGTTATTTGTGATGTGATGAACCTCAGGATCCATTTTGCTGCATATTCAGCAGAGGAATCCTCAGTTAGGTGTCAGTTAGAGTCATTCTCATTGGCTTGGTTAAATATTTTACGTAGTATAAAGTGTTTCTTAAAATTACTTAAAAAGTGTTTTAAAGCTGTCTGATACCTCTCTGAATATACATGTGTGTCTGCTCTGGAGTGATGCCCGTTTACAATTCCGTGTAATTTGTGTTTAGTCCACAAAGGCATGAGGCCTTGAACTGGGTGAAGTCATCAGGAGGTACTAATACATTAAGTATAGGGCTAAGAAAATGATGTGTGGGGACACAGGGGTCTCTATTTCCCCTTTTGGAAGCCTCATTGCCTAGAAACCTTAAGTCATGACAGTCTGCAATCTCAGCAAACCTTTATTTTTCTAGTGTAAACACAATGAAAGCTTGTTTTGGCCTCAGCCACTTTGGGTTTGGGGTATTTTTATTGGTTTTGTGGGTTGTTTTTTTCACTTTTTTATTTTTCATTTTCTTCTGTTTTTCCATCAATCCTCTCCTGTGGGACATTGTTAATGAGAGCAATTGGCTAATCCACATTGTCTACAGATTTTTCTAAAACTGGCTGCAGTGCAGGCAGGTGAGAATTGCTACTTTTGCTCCCAGAATTGAGGCCAAATTGATGAAGCCACGAGAAGCGATGCAGGGAAGCCTCTCCCTGGGCCTCAGGAGGTCATTTACCAATCAGTGGGTGCCAGTAGCTCAGATCCGTGATCAAATTAATGCAATGGGACAAATGATTGTATGTCATCTATCTGTGTAACTTTGTATAAGTCATTTTACCTTCCATTTATTTTTCAGAGGTTACTTTAGTTAGTTTTCTTTCTCTTCAGTCCCTTAGTATTTAATTTCTCACTGAGTTGCTTAAACCAGCCTATTGGTTGCTTCTCTGGAGGGGATATTTTTAGTAATCTTGCAGTACCCAAAAGTTTGATGATGATTGCATGTTTTTTTCCTTCCGTGCTGGATACTGAGTATATTCTTGGTCAGACGTTGCCAGAACACAGTCACTAGAGGAAGAAATAAGAAATTATAGGAAGCCATGATAAATTAGCCTGACTAATTCAGGTTCTTTCTTGTGTACTGCAGGAAGTCTCATTGCAGAGGCTTTGTTTTGATATTTGTTTTATTTTGAGAATGTAGTTCCTTGTCTTACTCAATTGGCAATGAGAACTTTAGTATCTTGAGTTAAATAGGATGTTATACAGCTTCCAAATACCCACTGAGGAAGGGTTTCAGAAGCACATTCAGAACAAAAACTGACATGACTGATGTTTGCATTGCAACGTGGTGATGTTCATCGGTACCATATTCTCCAGAATGATGTTTTAAAACCCTCTGTTTAAAACAGTTCTAGAGATAGACCACTGTTGGAACATCTACTAGGTTAGCTCTGCTGTACAGTATGGTTGTTTATGGCAAAGTATGGCAAGCTGATTAGCAAGCTGTACATGTCTTCTCACTCCTACTTCCATACTTAGGAACATTGCCCTTTATTTTGTGGTCATCTTTACTGCAGAGTAAAGAAAAATAAAATAAAACTTCTCACGTCTAGTAAAAATTCTAGTAGCAACTGTGTTCATTTAATACAGGCTTGAACAAGTGAATGTTAACTGGGGACTGTGTGTGCCAAGATTTTAAATATTTTTTTGCTCCGCAAACATTCTAGTAGTTGGTATTTGAAACTTTATCTTGTCCACTTTTTTCCTTCAGTGCCCCAATGCCTTATCTGATTGGAGTCCACTTAAGCTTAATAGAGGTAAGTTTACTATAGTGTTCTGTGTACTGGTAAGCATGAGGGGTGTGTGCCATAAATAATGCTAATTTTGATGGAAATGCTTCAGAAAGAATTCCTGGCTTTTAGCATACAAAATTAGAAAATTTAAGGTTCAGGTGCTTTACAATTAAAAAAATGCCTCTTTTGAAATCTTACTTTTGATGTAAACTCTACATCATGGTTTATTTCTGTGTCTATTAATAGCTCAATGATAGCTATTTACCTGCTTTTTTTAATGGTTCTGCCACAGATTTTCACAGTAATATGAACAGTTAAAATTTAGTTTGGCGTCCCTATCAATCAGATTTCAGCATCATTCTGATTTCAGAGATAATTTACATTCTTGTCCCTTTGAAAATCTGAGTCTTAACTTTCATCCCGTAATGTTCATACCTGTTAATTTAGAAATTAGTGTTTTTTGCCAAAAACAGGAGGTAGCCTTTTCAGGTGTGAACATAGAACAAAACAAACAGAACTCACCTGAGTGGTCAGTCATAGCTGGGTCATAAATAGCTTTACCTCTTTCCATAACCGTTTGGTGACACCATTAAGCCTATGTTTGTAGTCTGATTCTCATGCAGATTTGATAATTGATTAGGGAACTTTTATTTGATTTGCACTTCTGCTAAAGCAGTTTCTAAGGATCAATCCACATCTGCTAAGCTGATGACGTGAGTTCACACCTGGTCGAAGCCACTAGCACTTTTGTGTTTCCAAAAAAGAGCCTTCTATCATGTACGCTTCTTAACTCTAGGCGTAACCTTCTGTTCTCTCAAATCAACTTTGCATGACCTGCATACATTGATGGTAATCTCTTGGTTAGGATCTTTGTCCTTAGTCCATCAGAAAATAATGGAATAGAAAGGCTTGTTCTGAAAAAGAAGTCACTCAATTCCTTCTGGAATTATTTCTTGTGCTTCACTATTACGTATTATTGTAGGACTGTATCATTTTTTTTCAGAAAGGAACAGTTTTTTTGATTCTTAGCTGCTAGTCAAGTCCATTCATGAAAGATTGTTTCATCCATTCTTCTATAGCACTGGTAGACATCTCGTGCCTGGGATGTACATAAATAATTACTTAGTTTACTCTGGTTTTCTTCTGATTATATGATGAACATCCCATTTGATTTTAACAAATATGAGAGAAGGAAACATAGCTATAAGAAATGTATAGTTCCAATATATTAAACTGCGTTTTGTGTAAATCTTGGTTTTCAAGAATCCATTTCTTGAATATGCTTGTGTTTCAGAGATTATTAATATAATTTTTCTGTTTAATGGAGATGCTTAGAAGATCTCTGAATCTTGCATCTAAATCTCAAAGTGTCTTTGCCATTACTGTCCCCTGTAAAATCATCATTTGTAATCTAGTACATTAAAATAAAAATGTACTTCAGGAGAATGCCACAGTAAAATGTTTTTCCACTATTTTTTCCCCCCTTTTAACAGAGAGTGAAAAACAGATCACTGGAGGATGTGGTTTTGCTAAATGTTGACACAAACTCTCTGGAAACCCCTTTTAATGACCTGAACAACCTACCTGGTGAAGTGGTGAGTCTTACATATATTTCATTCTTTCTTACATAGATGCTTGAATTATTAGTAGTTATTTTTGCCTGGTTTTACTAACCACTATACAAGGAATAAGGGGGTGAAAAGCACCAAGCGTAGACCCCTATAATTTGAGATTTTTACCTTTTTGACAGTTGAGGAGATGTTGAATGGAACATCATATTCCTCATTGTAAAAGTAGGATCATAATTACAAAGCTAGCTGCATTCATTAGGCATAGCTGCTTTAAACGCAAGAGTCTCTTCATCTCATCTTAATCATTATATTACAAAGTAGGCATTTCTGTCTGCCTAGTGGCATGTCTTGCAAAAGAATGAGAGAGTTTTTGAAGGTAAAAAGAAGAAGGGGGCCAATTATCGGCTTCTGCTTCCCTGCCACCTGCCAGCGCTTTCCTTTTAATTAATGATCTGATGGCAGTGGTCAATATAATAAGAAATGCTTGTACAGTTGGGGTCAGAAAATTCAGGCTTTGATCTTCTTCAACTTTCTGAAACATTTATTTGTTTTCTCTAAATTATTTCAGTTTTATTTTAATCTCTTCTACCCTGCTGAGGGCTGCGTGAATGAAAACCTATACTGTTTGTCATTTGCTTTGGCAGAGCAAAGACTGCTTACTTAGAATTCTATTTGTAAATTAAACTGCAAACCTGGTTTGTCATTAAAGACATCTGATCCTTTTGAAATGACGAAAACTGTCTTTTGTCTGTAAAGGATGATAAATTAAGTGCCAGTTCTTTCTGGACTTTGATCTTACAGAGGGTGCCCCCCTCCCTCTTCCCCCCCCCCCCCCCTTTTTTTAATATTGCTTATAGGGAAATATATTCTGTATATCATTTTAAATAGTCACAAATTTCACTTTGTTTTTCCCAATAAAACTCTAAAGGAATATAATTGTGAAACCACTGTTTTGAATATTTAATTATAGATGTTCAAGCTATCACAAATGGTTGTCAAGACAAAGAATTTTATCTCAATATGTGAAATCAGAGAGTTACATTTTCTGAAATTGTAAATCATAAAAACGAACTGCCTTAATCAAAGTAAGGCTCTGTAGTGACATACTGTGTCTTTTGCTTTTGTTGGTAATTTGTATTTGCTGCAATGGAACTTAAACTCTTGATGATTATATTTATGTCAGTTCCCTTTGTTTTTAATGATTATATAGATCATGTGGTCAGAGTTTTGAGTATCAACTAAAGTTCAGAAATTTGAAGGATTATGTAAAAGTACTCTGATATTTTGTGATTTTACGTTAGTGTGTGAGAAAGTTTACATGCACATGCATACACGTACATACAATAATTTTGACTGTACTCTCGTTCAAGAGCATAACGTGTTAAGTAAAAAATGAGTAATTTTATGGCATGTCAGTATTTTAACTGACCTTGCATTCAGTGAGTGAGGTTGAGGGTATAACGTCAGGGAGGTACATACTTCGTGTCAAATAGTAGGTGGATGTAGACTAGAGAATTAGTCATCATCTTCCATAGGAGACTGGAGTAGTAGCTGAAGGTCCTTTGAACAATAAAAAGGGATATTTGTGCAATGAGAGTGACTTCTCATTTATTTTACAGATGCATATCAAAATGATCTCTAAATGAATAGGGTAGCATCAAGAAAACAAGGGTACGAATCTCCATACTTTTAGAAGTATATTCTCCCCCAGGATATTTGCATGTTACCATTATTAATGTTAATGAAGGTTATCCAAGTGTACAGACTGTGCAGTAGACTTAAAAATTTATTTCATTCTATATCTAATATAGAACAAAACAGAACAATTGAGTTTTATACAAAATGTACTTGCAGAATTTAAGGGTTTTATAACGCAGTTTTTAATTTGGATATTCTCATCTCTTCCTCTGGTTCAATCTGTAAAACACTTTCATTAAAACAGTTTAATGGAAAACATATTCAATTACAGTTGGACAACCTGGAAATAAAAGGCACAGACAATGCCTGTGTTTGGCTCATAAAATGACAAAATGCTTGTCCTTCTTTGGCATTCTTGAAGAGTAGTGCAAATTCTAACATCTTGGTTAAAAAGTGTATGACATAGGAGTGTAGAGTCAAAATGGTAAGTTAAGACTTAAAACATTAAAGAAATGTCAAAGATACCTACATACATGAAGCATTTTAACCTATATAAATAAACTTCTGATAAAAAAATACAAGTATCTCTGAAGGGTGTTAAAATAGGATGAAGAACTGAAAATATAAAAGAAGGTCTAGTCTTACTGTCCCTTTCAAAAATTGATTCCAGGTTGGTGAACAGCCTAACGAAAGAAATGCAGTATTTTCAAAGAGTTTCTAAACCTTTTTCTCGTGTCCAAAGGAAATCGAGTGGTTATTTTCTTAATCAGTACTCCTGGTTATGTCCTCACAGCATAGGTACTTAATAGTTTACCCGTGTATAAGTAATATGGCTATAAAATGCCCTGATTGTGATTTTTTTCATGATAAATTTAAGATTGAAGAAAATTATTATATTGCATTGTCTAATAAACTGTATAATAAATTAACTGAGATTTAAAGGCATTTTTAAATCATTCACCTAAGCATTTAAATTATAGTTACAGGCTAGATGACTTTCTGTGCATGTGAACTCTATTATTCTGTCAGACTGACCAGTGGTCTTTACTGTGCAAAGGTCAGTGGTCACAGTTGTCCTGAATTACCAGTCCTTTTTTCATGTGGACCCTCTGCTGCGTTGCATGCTGTAATCTTCTTAATGGCTTCATTCCAATATTCACACATAATATTTTAGATTTATTGACTGTTAGAAATACTACCATGCCAGTAGCAGTTCCGCTACTCCTAACGTATTTAAAATTGGAAAAATAAATCAGTGCAGGACTTTCAGGAATCCTTTGTTTTCTTAGAGGGGGCAAAAGCCCTCTTTTTCCTCTCTTCTGACAAGAACACTTGTTTTTAAATTTCATCATTTCATTGTGAATTTGTTTATTATTTTTTAATTAAAAAAAAGAAAACAAGTAGCTACTTCTGTGGAAGTAAATTTCCTAGTACAATAATACCTAGATCACACTTTGTTAATATAAGACATTAGAAAAACAGCATTTGTGACATATATAAATTAGCGGGGGTCATAGGCACAAATTTATAAACTTCGGGCCGATTCTGCAATACCTGCTTGCAGTTAACTCTGACAAAAACACTGCTGCTTTGCTCAAATTCAAACACTTGCAAAAAAACCTTGCAGAATTGAGCGTATCAGATTTAGCAACCAAGTCTTACTGACTTCTCCATGGAATAAGCAGAACTTTTATAAATATGATGTCCAGGAAACTGGACTTTTTGCATCTTCTGTAGCTGTTAAATATTGTTAATGGTCAAATCTACAGAGCTGTTGAAAGAAATGTAGCCTTTGCAGCACATGGTGCTTGCACATAATGATGCAATACAGAATCTAAATGGGTTTAAGGGTTTTAGTTTTGAGATTCCTAAAGCGACAGGATTTTAACACTGTAAATTTGGCTCATGAACATTATTGTTATAAAAGTAGCATTTGAGAAGTAGGCTGTAATTCATGTGGAAAATTAAAGCTGACTTCATAAAACAATTACTGGGAATGCAATTTTTTTCTGAAAATACAATAATTAATAGTATTATAAAGAAGTTATGGTTAAAGTATATTTATAACAGTGCAACTCTAAAGATTTTTTGTAAAATTTAAATATAATAATTCTCTTTCATTTCCTATGGAGAGAAGATCCAAACCCATTCCCAACATATTTTGGAAACTCAGAGCAGTTAGCAGTGTTTGCAGTGATAGGAAATAACTATTTATTTTGAACAAATTCTTAAAGTTGAGGCTGTTGAGCCTTAGTATAGTTATAGGAGCCACAAGGTGAGATTGAAAAATATTTGCATTTGGGGGGTTGTTTTCATCTAAACTGGTAGCTGTGATTAAATGCTGGAGGGCTATCTGGATTGCTTAAATCCTGTGTGTGTAGTTAATAGCAAATGTATTGAAGCCCTTTCATCAACAATATTGATTTAAATCATATCAGACTACATTTTGTTTATTTCTCTTCTCTGCCATCTTCTCTCATTTCCTCACTGTTGAGAGTGGGCTTAGCTTTATAGTGATGTGATCTGATGAGGAACACAAAAAAATAGTTTAAAGCATAACAGCTGTCAGTGATACAAGAGAAGAACCTGGATATCTATTTTTTTCAGAGATCTGGTAGTCACTGGGAACCCCATTGCATGGTTCTACATTGCCCAGGCAACAAACATTTGGAATACTTTTGTATGTGCTTAAATTTATACATGTGCTTAAGTTTTTGTTGGACCGGAGGCTTTGATTAATAGTTACATGATTTTATTAATTTATTTTTTAACTTTATGTGCCATTCTATTCTTCTGCTCACATGGATATTGAATAGATATTAGTCATGCTTTGTTTCTGATCAGATAGTTGCGTTTTAGAAATCTTAGAAAGGACATTGCGTGACTATTTTAAAAAATGATGCTTTTTGTTTTAATGACCAATACAATATGTTTCTGCAATTTAAATACAATTAATTACATATGAAAGCAAAATCACAGATTAATGTCATGACTTTTGAAACCTCTGAAAAACTGTCCTATTGATTTAACCCTTTTGGAGGCTCTGATTGCTCCTCACTGGTTGTGTTCAGCAGTCCAAGGAAGTCAGCTTCCTGTGAGAGGCCGTTGCTAGGAGAAGATAAAAAGTTTGCTTCTATTGTAAATTCATAATACAGTTTTTGGAATGGATCACTAGTGTCTTCCAGAAATACATTTTAACAGCATTCTAACCCCAATGGTTTGTTTGTTTGGAATTTTTTATTTTTAGCTTTGTAAAAGGCTATTTCTGCATAAGGCATGCATAAGGGAAGAGAAAGCATTTGGCATTCTTAATCATAGATAGGTTAGGTGGATTAAAGTACATATAAGAAAAGATTTTGATAAAGACGCTGCTTGCCATTTTTTTGGCTTGGTGCCAGAACTGTGTAATTTCTTTGAGATTTTAAGCACTGTTAATGATGTCGCTCAAACGGATCTCACACTTCCTTGGTTTTAGAGTCATGGATCTAAGCAATTGCAACCCTGCTGTGCAGCCAGTCCTTCCAAGTAGTTAAAAGCATTCACTCTCTTATCTATACCTACTGTATTGACTGTAATAACTACTATTATCATTCTATCTTTGATTAAACTGGGAAACCGGGAGAATTTGCTGGCAGCCTACTCAAATGCTCAGCTTGGATTTGCCATCACTTGGTGGTGGAATGAGCTTTGAGAAAGCACTCCCCCTTTGCATGCATGTTTGCTGACCTCAGCTTGAAGGAAACCTAGGCAGGTCTCAGGGCACGCTTCAAGAGTGCTTCAGCCAAGATTCCAGTTACGATGATTGGGAAATAAGGGCATGTGGCTCACATTATCTCTGCAGGCTTTTTCTTAAGAGCACTGTGCTCCTAGTAGAATAATCTAAAAGAGCTCTTCCTGCCTTTTAACATTGCCCCCTGAGAGCAGCAGAAGGTGGAGGAACTTCTTTGAACTGCAGCATAGCCTTTCTAAGGCTTGACAAGAATTGCAGCACAAAAACGTGCATCTGCCTTACACTTTTTTTGTGCTGGAGAACCTGCCTCCAAACTGCTAGCCTGCTGGGATATTCTTAATATTGTTGAGCTAATAACATACCAATACTGCAGTGAAACAGGAGATTTGTTACCTTCTGTTGCTCTTTTTCATGTGTTTTTGCCTAAAGCATCATGTTTATTGGTTTATGTTAGGGTACGTAGAGCCTGCCAGAATTGAGAAAAATCAGAAAATACCATTTTCTTTCACAGCCCCCACTTTGTCCTATAATTCTTCTGTCCTATAATCATCTTTACCCCTCTTTGTTCTCTTACCCTTTCTTATAGTCTGCCATAATGTCCCCAATGTCACGAGGTATTATTTAGAAGAATATAGATTTAAAAGAATGTAGAGAATTTTCTACTTTTTCCCTCCCTTATATTTAGCAGATGCTTCATCCATCGTGCCAGAGACAACATTTTGAGGTTGACAATTGCATTTTTGACCTGCTTTTGTTTTAGTGAAACTGAGCTAATATTGATGAGCAAATTTCCCTTATATAAAGGATATATAAATTTATTTCCCTAGAATTACATAAACCTTATTTTTAAAAACTTTAACATAATCTTACAGTACAGAACAATAAAAAGAAAAACAAAACCCAAAACAAGATACGCATTTATTTTTCTCAACCTTGAACTGCTTAACTGGTTTCTGTACTCAGACTTGTACTTATTTTTCTTTTGAGGTGTAAGGAAATGAGCCTTAGTGTATGCTTTCCATGGGCTAAACAAATCAGGCTCTAAACTTTTATCTAGATCTATGGAGCTTGGATATAAATTGAAAAGATCACAGCTATGGGGAAAAGACCTATAGTGTAAAGGGCTTTCTGCATAGATTATGAACATCATAACTCAATAATTTTTTTTCAAAACTATAGCTATAATTGGACCCAATGGGGTCTCTCTCTTTGATCAGATCACAGTAACTGTGACTTTACACTGGAAAATGTCACTACTGTGAAGGTTTATCACCTGTAGAGCTGGTCTTTTCTCTGATGCCACGTTCAACTCTCATTAGCATTATTCAAAGTTTAGTTGTTAATTAGGTTGACACTTCAATTACAATCATCATCTACAAGAGCAGTCAGGACTGCTTGGATAAAGAAACAAAAAGATACTCATTCTTGCATATATTTCCAAAAGAATGAAAGCTGTTTTGGTGATAATTTGTGTTTATGATGTTCTACTTACAGAGTTTAACTATGTATGTTACTTTGTATTGTATTTAGTATTATTTATTCCTATTTTTTTCCCTTTCACGTGTTTTATCTTTGAGGACAATTCTAAAGGCAAAGTAACACTGAATTTACATAAACTTTTCTCAACTGTTTGACAGCGGTAGCAGCTACTGTCATGGTGCATCAGAAATAATGTAAGAGTAATTTGACTTTAAAAAATCCCTAGAACCGAATAGGTAGTGTCTGATAAGAGTCCTTAAAAATAAGACTTCATATCAAAATTAAAAAATATCCAAAAGTTTTCATTCAAAACAAGTACGTACATGTTATGATTGAGAAATAAAATCTGCAGAAAAGTGCCCCACATGCATTTTACTGTAAAATAATTAAGGTTATTTGTGTCAAGAGGCTTTGGGAAAAAAGAGAGCATAAACCAATTTGCATTAGCACTCTACCATCATCCCCTGCTTTCATTTCAATTAACAGACCAGCAGGTGCTTTTTGCAGTTAAAAAGATAAGCTATCAAGGAGGAGGATGAATTTTTGGCTGACCTGTAGACACCATGGTTTGCCTGCTGATTGGGTTCATACCTCGCTGTACCAATTTCTGAGGTGTTAATTTAACTGTTCCACTCTGTCATGCAGGTCTCGGCCTTGAAAAATAAACTGAAAAAGCAGTCTACAGCTACGGGTGATGGAGTGGCCAAGGCCTTTCTTCGGGCACAGGCAGCACTGTTTGGATCCTACAGAGATGCACTAAGATACAAACCAGTAAGGTTTCTTCTTTACTTCTTATTTTCCTTAATTTATAAGGCACAGTCTCATTCTTTGCAAGGAAAACATGAAATGTTTTATCCCAGTCTGAAACATTTCAAAGGAAGTGTTTAAAACTTAGTGTATGCTAAGGCTACATTGGCAATGTAGAAGACGCTACCACCTCCTGAATGGTGAGTTGCACTGAAAAATACTCATCCCAAGTCAGCTGTTTTCTTATTTTTATCACTTTTATAATATACTAAGTATAAAATTAGATTGTATTAATGAAACCACTTACCACAGCTCACCTGGTTTAATGTGGTGAAGAACTGAAGAGGCTGTCCTTTTCAGACTTCAAAATTTTTAACTGTACCAGTCTAGAGACTTTGCTGTGCTTTGAGGCCAGAAGCTTGTTATTTCCCAGCAGAAGCTAGATATCGGATATCAGTCAAACACGCATATCGTTTTTATACATTTATCTTGATTCCACTGAGAAGTGAGGAGAACTGGAAGCCCGTTTAATCTCATCAGAACTTCATAATTTGTTTTTCTGATGTTTTGCTGGTAGTCAGTAGGTTGATGTGTTATGGGCTTTAATCCTTCCTGGTTTATGAGGGTGGCACATATTGAACCTACTTAATATAAAATCATTTATCAGAAATAACTTAGAGATTCATTTCATCTGTCAGTCCATATTCTTTTCCTATGATATTTACAAACTGTTGATAGTAGTTCCATTTGATAAAATGCATTGAGATGGCATTGGCTGCATCAGATCCAAGGATATGATGTTTGGTGGTCTGATGGATTCAGTTCAATACTAAGTGTTGATAGGAAAAAATGATCCTTGCTTGAGGCATCAAGTTTGTAAAACTGGTGGATGTGTGGGTGCATGGGTGGATGTTTAGGGGTGAAGAGGGCAGAGCGTTCTGTTGTTGATTAAGGAACTAGGTGGTATGCCTTAACAGAAATGGATAGGATAGTTAATTCCAGATGAGGCCTTTAACTTGGGGAAAAGTTAAAATACTGTATGGCATGGTCTTCCCTTTACACAAGTGGTTCTCTTTCAGGCAGTCTTTTTTTGTCATCAGCATTGTACCATGACCATATGTCTCTGAGATTGGCAGCCATTGTTATTGAAATGAAAAGTAACCCATGCAGAAATGAAGTAATGTTTAAGGGTTTAGTTCAACTATTTGTGATTTGCAGTCATTATAATGGAAGGCCAGTTTATGTACTATATTGAAATGACTTTACCTGTTTCCAAAATCACTGGAGTTCAAAACTGTACTGGTTTTGTTAAAAAAAAAAAAATTCAATAAAACAGATTGTTGTTTATTCCATAGTGGCATTACCTGGCATTGCTTCAGGAGAGGTTATCTGATTTGTCCCTTAGTCTAAAGGTGACGGGAACTGGTCCATGTCAGCTCATGACAGCTTGCATTAAGAGCTGTTAAGTCAAAAAGGGTCTTAATTCAGTATATGCTTCTGTTCTGACCAGAAATAGGCTGCAGTCAATCCTTTGTTTTGGTAGTCTGTTGAACTGAATGTGCATTTTCTTTAGCATTCTGGTTAATATCTCTGTTGAAATGAGCTCTCCTTTTAACTGTTTTCCATTTTATTTCAGTTTATCTGTTGGCATATCAGAGGTATCTGTGTTTGCACTGTATTGGAAGTAGTGCACCATGTACCATTTCGACTGGCACACATTTGTCAAAGTGGTCTTTGCAGTCTTTCTGCATTATTTTCTTACGCTGGTTTACTTTGGCTCCACAAAGTGGACATAAAAGAGGATAGTTATGAAACAGTTGAGGCCTGAATTTTTTTTTAAAGATACATTATTTCAGAATATCTTAGCAGGCAGAAATCTGCTGGCAAATACCAGAGTATCTTGGATTGGCATCAACTCATCCAAAGACAAAGCATTCTGGTTTTTTATGAAAAAAAGAAATGTAACTGTCATTTTGAGCTGATTTCACATGTTTTTAACTCATTTAGTATTTTATGGAATTTTTGTTGTGATAGAAAAAGTTATTAGATGCTGAATTTGCTCTGGATTAGTAGAAAATAACAGGAATTATCCCGTGATTGTGCAGCTCATTTTACGTCTGCCTTTTGAACACAGTTTAATACATTGTGAATTGATCAGTTATAAAAATCCCATTTGACTCTATTAGGACCATTTGTCAGGAGATTTTACTGCTTGAGCTCCTGAACTAATGTATTCATGTGGAAAACTTGTAGGAGGTGTACTTGAATGAGAATATTGTCTATACAGATTTGAAATACTTTTGCTATAAATAAGCTTTTATATTTTGAGAATCAATAACTGAGAGGTTTTGGGGTACTATTTCTAGGGTCATAAACATCCTGATGAAATATAAAATAGTATATTTGCATAATTATTGATTGCTTGTAAGTTGAAAATTGTATTTAAGTGAACTATTTTCCTTGCAGCAGTGTGTTCTGTATGATTTTAACTTGAAACATGAAACAACTGTCATTAATATTCACTTTGAGTAAAGAACAGCTTTAATAGTGTCTGTACTCATCCAACACTTCTCTTCTCTCCAAACGCTGTTAATCACACTGAACACTCATTCTGTGCAACTGTTTGTTTTCAACATAGGACAGATTCTCCTCGGTATAGCAATATGTCTTGAACAAACGTCTAGCAATTATTGGAAAAAAGTGATTGGTGAAAGGGAAAATGGGAAGCTTCAGGGGTCTTGAAAAGAGTTCATGGGACTCCAAACGACCATATGGAAAATTTGACTACTCTAATACAGACAGGAAATATGACATGTAATAGATAAAGGTGATCGTTTTTTGTGTAATAAATAGTAATAAAAAAATAATTTAGTAAAAGCTTCAGAAAAAAAGTGGAAGTATTTTTTTCTGATTTAATCATGATACTGAGTAAAGAAATTGGTGAGATTGATATAACTGCCAAAAGTATTTTTGCAATATGCTTCACTTTACATTAGCAAATATTGCATAATAAGAGTGGATCTGTACAGCAAAACGGTACAGTTGGTCCTAAGGACCTGTCATCCACTCAGGGTGCTTTTAAAGTTTTATTGTGGTTTTTGTTTTAGTCTGATGTTGAATACTGAATATCCATGACTAGCTGGAGCTCATTTTCTGCTTTAGTTTAATCCAGAAAGAATCCTGTTCACGCGTGGTAGGTGGGGATGATTGGAAAAATGGCTTCACTGTTAATTCCTAAATGTTAAAAAAATAATCCAGAACAAAATATCATCAATTTAGTGGTGAATTATAATGATTTTGTATGTGGTCTCACTCATTTAGAAGACTGCAATCCCTTTTGAGATGTTGGGTGAGGTACTCATGCATGGACTATTTGGGGGTCTCCCGGAACGGCAATGAGGCCATTCAAACTGTTTTGCCCTAAGGAGCCCTGGAATATAGAAGGACAAGGGTCGGTCCATGGTTGTGCTCACACACGTAGCAGCTGCAGCATGGGCCATTCATTGTGTGATCTGCAACATCTGCAACACTGATCAGTGACCACAAATGGGTTTGATCACAAGAGTCTAACCCTGCTGAGGCATTGCAGTGTTCGGTGTTGTGCTATGAGTGGTTCTTCTATCATGTAAAGGCACATATAAATCCAAGTTATGTTTAATTTGGGTGGTCACAACATAGCCTTGAACCTCTTGTTTCTCCTGTTTTCTTTAGGATGTCCAGCAGTTGGGAATTTATCATGGAATAATATTGCATGTTCCATGTTCAAGCATTGCATGCGTAGATGGGAGTTAGATACAAAGATTACAATTGTGCAGTTTGTATCATTTGATATATGTGTAATCTTATGGTTTTTTCCTAGCTATTTTACTTTATATATTCTTCATGGGTAATTTTTAAGCATCCTTCCATATATCAGACATGAGCTATACCAGTGAAACATTTTAACAGTTCTGTGATGGCTAGGGAAAATGGGCCTTACTGATGTGCTTGTGATAACCTTGCAGATTGAAGCAAAGACTAGTACATTTTTCTATTAGTTTTAAACAGTATGGTCAGTTAACAAAACACTACATGATGTAAGGAACTCTTATACAGGCAATATTCCCAATCTATGTTTAGAGAGAGAGAAGCACATAAGAAAATGAGGAAAGAACAGAAAAATAAGTATTCACCATGGTAGAGATCAATTTTAACATCATCAGGAAAACAAGCAAAGCAGCAAAGTACTTTGCTCCAAAGCAGCGAACATCAGAGGAAATACAGGTGTGATGTTTTAAGTTTTTTAAAAAGGTAATTTGTCAAGGCAAGACAAATATATCTCAAATGTATTTCAGATAAAGAACTCCTCTTACTTTATGCTATATCATTAAAATAATAGGGAGTATAAGCAACAGTAAATTATTTTCTACCTTTGAAAAACTGGCTTTTCTTTAGCTAACCAAAGATGAAGTTGTTGAAAAAAATAAACTCTTTGGGGGAAAAAGTCCTCAAAGCTCTTGAAAGAAAGCCAGTGTAGCTTGGTTTTAAGTTTTGATGGTTGTAACATCACTCATCAGAAATTAAGAAATGAAGAGCAAAGGCTAATGGTTTGCTTTGGAATGCTTGGTAGTAGGAGCTCACAGACTCATCAGTATGCCAGGGGTGCCGAGATAACTTTCAGCTTGAAGATAGCACAACCTGTCAGATCTCACTTTAATTGAGTGCTATTTGGAGTGCTTTGGGCCAATAGTGACACAATTTTAAGTAGTGACACAATTTTAAGTAGTGACACAATTTTAACTAGTGACATCGGCTCTCAACAGATATTGTATTCAATATGCAATAAATCAAAATAATACAATTAAATATTATATTGGGGAGAAAATATATTTTAAGATAAAGAATGCAACTGGATTACTTGAGAATGCATAAATAGTAATTGCTTATAATTGAGTTTCAAAGTGGAACCTTTTGAGGACAGGTATCTCTTGAAATGGGCATTGACTTGTTTACCTTTCCTCAAGAGTTAGGCGTAGAAAGTACAGCAGAGTACAGAAGCAGTGAAAGAGTAATAAAATAGCAGAGGATGGTTTGTGCTTAAATCCAGAACCACTCTGTCTTATCTCTGTTATGACTATTTATTCCATCAGACTTCCATCAGAATATTGTTCTACATGTTGAAAACTATTGAAAACTGTATTGTTTAATTTGTCCTAAGGACTGCAGTAGTCCTTTATTGAATATAGATACTGCATTAATAGGAGTTGTAGTGTTTAATTGTGACTATAAGAAATATTAGCACATCTGAATCTTTTTTGGGGGTAGATTGTAAGTTTTGCAGAAATTTGTTTAATTTTTAAATGACACCTTCCTGAGTAGAATCATGGGTTGTGCTAGGCTAACCCCTGGCCTTTATCTGAGTGTCACAGCAGCAGATGAAATTTCAGCTTTGTACTTCCTTGATGTTAAACTGAGATAAAAATATATTTTTGGTTTAGTTATTAGTATTTTTTTGTAATAAATTATGCAAAATTGGAGAAACTATGATAGTACCTACCTACTTTGTAGTCTTCATGTAATAAGCAAGAGCTTCTACATGAAATGGTATTTAAAGCAATAGTAGAAATAGTTGTTATGAGTCATCTCATGCTAGAGTAGTATGTTTTCTGAAATGAAGAATTAAACTGTTTTTACTTCTTGTTTAAGTGAAATATCACAAGATTTAGAAAGCGCAAACATATCTTCTAGTCTAGATTATTTTTCCTTTTAAAACGATCACACTCTTTTAGCTCACTGTTTTCATGTTCCATTGAGGTCTGCATAAATAGCTTGCTTAAAATGCAAATGTATCTTTGAGTAAGAAATTCCTGCTGTGTGTGGCAAGATACGAAAGGGAAGAAAATTCTATAGCAACTGTTGTTAAAAGGACAGATATCTTGTTTGGGCATAGATTGTTTGGTCTGAGTATTAGCTGTCTACTTTTCAGTATAGAGTCCCCACTGGGTTTTGATCGAACTTGTTTTGAAAGTACATTGTAGATCAATATGACAGGGGCCATTTGATGGTCTAGTAGCTAAATATCAGTGGAGCATTCCTCTAAAACTCAGTTTCAAAAGGTAACTGGATGTATTTGCAGAAATGAGAATGTTTTAAGCTTTATATACCAAAACTTCTAGAGCTGAGTTTGCTTATATTGATTCAGTAATTTATTTTTTATATAGCACTTCAAAAGACTTTGTGTTTACAGTAATAATCTTGAAGTTTGTAAAAGTTTTATTTGGAAAACAAATCTGTTGTTCAGAGCCTTGAACAACATAAAGAGCTAGGAGTTAATTTTATTATTGAATGTAATTTCACTTAAGTTACAGCAGATACCCTGACAAAATTTGAGTTTGAATTTCTACAGGTTTCAACAGATTTTCTCATTTTCATGTGCTGAACAGGTAGAAGCTATAAACATACTCAATATTTTAATGCAACATAGCTGTTAGTAAATTCAAATTACATAGATGACTTCTGGATGTGAATTCTCTATAGATCTAAATATTCTGCTTAGGGATAGCTTTGGTTATTCTGTTTGAACTGTACTGATAAGGGAACAGATACACCAATGCATGAGTGTTTACCAAGTATCTGAAGCATCCAGCAAGTAAGGGAAAGTATTCAGGAAAATATTACAGACATGCACTAAAAATGTGTGTTGAACTACCATTTCCTGGAATTCTGCTATGTGGCATGGGTGAGAGAACTGCCATCAAGTATCTGACTGTTCTCTCTTTCCGGGCTGATGTGAAAAGGAGAGCAAGCATGCCTGTTTTCTGGTGGGAGATAACCCCTGCTTTTTCTCTTTCAGCTTTCCCAAGACAACTAAGAAGGTGGCAGTGGAGCCATACTTTAGTTCTTATTGTTCTAAATAGTATATTTTTGAAATACTGTTTTCTCTCTTTGGTCCTAAGTTTAACATTTCATAGTATGTCGTGAGCCATCACCTAGTCAGTTCTGCACTGCTGCAAAGTCTCTGTATTTCCAGAAATCATTTATTTGTGTGACAACAACAACTATATAAATAAGGAGTTTTTATAATTTGCTGCCTTGAAATTTTTGGAAGAACGACAGAACTGAGAAGGGAGTCTGCCCTCAGGAACACTATGTCTTGTACCACCATGTCTCACTGGAGACTATTCCATTTGTTTTGATGCACTTTGAATTTGCTAAGTAGCTTGGGGTCATCTTCTTAAGACAAGAGTCTTTAGTTGCTCAAGAACAGCTAATGCAAAGTGGGTCAAGAAGACAGTGCTATTTAAAGTACCACAAATGTGTAAAGATATTTGGCAGATCCAGAATGTCCTGCATGAGTACAGCGTTCAACATTTATCTCGGGAGAAGTAGTAAGTGGAGTAACTTGGTGATCCTGCTGGAGACTTGATTAACAGTGTGCTATGTATTGTACTGAGCTGGGTTTGCAATATCACAGCATTCCAGCTACCCTTTGAAAGAAGGATTATGTTCGGTAAATTTAGAACTTCTAGCTCTTCCAGTGAAATTTCATTTCTAAAATCAGAGGTTGGACCTCTTGAGAGGGAGGCTTAAAGAGGGGAAAGCCTTGGATGGTATAAGAGTAGGGTTTTAAAATTACGTCACAGTGTTTTTTATTACAACACATCCTTGGATCATACTTGAACTATTTAAAAACAAGGTGCAAGATGTAAAGAGCAGTTGGAAATAATTTAGAGCTACTCTGCCAAACTCACCCAGGTCGCATGCAGTAAAAGCTTTGTGATATTCTGAAGCACGGTCAGCCAGGATGATAGGAGAATGTGTGAAGGAGCATGTGTGGCTAAGGTTAAACAGGGTTAGGAGAAGAAATCTGTGGTGTTCATGGGCATGAATAGATTACTTTTTAAAGTGGTCAGCAGTTGGAGCTTTTATGAAGATCAGTATAGTAGCTGTCTTTAATTTCTTTTCTTTTGAATGGCTGTGATGTTTTTTATTCTGTTGTGGGACTGGACACTTGTATATGTAGCTTTTAGTTAGTAAAATATTATGGTAGATTTAGGTGTGGGATTTTGTTGGATTCCACACTTTCTGTCTTTGAGAGCTTTGGTCATTATTTCTAACCTGATAGCTATTGTGGTTTTGTAAACTTGGGTGAGAGGCCTCTTGGCTTTGTGATGAAACCAGTTTATGTACCTTGATCATTGCACAAACTTTGTAGTCTACCTACTATTTATCCAGTTATGCTGAACAGGGTGAAGTATTTATCATAAAATGTTGAGAAAAATAACAGAATTGGAGTGAATGCTCATCAGAAATGTCCAGTGGTCTGTGCACACTGAAGATCTGACTTTCTCTGTTACAATGTTCCAAATGTTTTTAGCTTTTTTTAATGTAAAAATAAAAGAGATATGTATATAAATAGTTTCTCGTTAAATAGGCAGTGTATTTATCAATAGTCTCATGTTTTGGTAGAATAAATATTAAAAAAATTTGGTGCAAAATTTGGATTGAATTAGAATTTTGGTTCACCAGTATTGCTGGTTTAGTGTGCCAGAGAATCAGAGTAACCCTGAGCAGTAATGCATGTTGAATTATTTGAAGCAGTGGACCTGCTCTTTCTTAAATTTGAGCTGCTTCCTTGACATTTTTAATGAAGAGTGCTATAAAGGTAACGTGAACCAAATCACTTTACTTTTTGCTTGCTATGTGTGTTTTGTAGACTGATTTCATAAACCAGAAGTTCAAATGCAACATGTATTTTGAGAACTATTTAAATATTGTATGAACATTTGTGGCTTCTGTTGTTGTTATCTGCATCTGTTTAATTGGATGCGTGTTTATCAAGATTGCTTAAAAGAGAATATTTTTATGTATTGACTATTAATAAATAAATGTGTGATTGGGACTTTTAAACAAATCAGCATATTTGTATACTCTCATTACCATCTAACTTCCTTTGTTTAAATTTTTCAGGGGGAGCCTATAACCTTCTGTGAGAATAGTTTTGTGAAACATCGGTCCAGTACTACCAAGCAGTTCCTGGAAACTGCTGTTAATCTTCAACTTTTTAAACAGGTATGAGGGGTAAATGACCCATGTTTAGTGATATTCTCTTAAATTAAAATATATTTCTCTTATATTTAAATATGCTTTCCTTCATCACCTTATGAAACTGTGGGTTAAAATATAAGTAGAAGCACTTTGTGTATAGACAGTTATCCTGGTTTTGTTGTATTTTTAAATATTCATTTATAGTTAAAAAGAGTGGTGGTTGGGGGAAAACTCCACAAATAACCACCCTAGAGTGCAGAGCTAGTGCAGTGTCTCTTCAGAGCCAGTTAGCAATTCCTCTAAACAAGAACAATCATGGATCCTCCCGTTTGATGGTTGAACTTAATTTTTGGCTCTCTTGGCTCATGACCAAAGAACCTAAACAGCGCCGTGCTTCTTGAAATTGGATTTCAGAAGTGTTTTACTTAAAAAAAGGATTTGTACAGTAATTGCGGTTTTCGTCCCTAGTCTTTTTGAAGTATGCATATAGGGAATGTTACAAAGCCAAGCTGTGAGGTGGCCTGAAGAGTATTCTAACTGATCTGTTAATGCAGATTTTGAGCTAATAGAGAACAAATTGTTGAATATCTGGCACAGCTCAGTAATAGTTTTATTTCAGTCTTTGAAATGAATTTTCTTCTTTGATTTTATTCTGTTACTCTTTTTTTCTCCCTTTTCATCACATGACCCCGGTGCATCAAAAGAATGTTAAAAAACTTATTACTATATTTTTAGGAAAATCAAGAAAAATCTGAATGAAATTGGAAGACTAATAAAAGTACATATTTGCCTGCAAATATCTGGAATGATTGAGGCATGGGAGTTCATGTTTAAATAATCTGGTGGACTTCTTTGAAGATATACTACCATGATAGATAAGGGAAATTCATTATATGTAGAATCTTCTAATTTAAAAAAAAACATTTGGTGTTAATCAGAGGCTAGTGTCTAAAGTAAAGATTTATGCAAGGATGATAGTTCTTAGAAGTCCTGTAAGTATATGCTTGTCCTAATTGTATAAAAGTTAAGGACATACTGATCCTGGCTCCCTTAGTTTTACTGTGTTTGATTTTATGCAATAACAACATGCACATAAAAATATAAAATAAGAAAGAAGAAATGTGAAACCTTTTGAAGTATCCAACATGTATGATAGAAAAGGAAAGAAGCAACAGAGTGAAGTGGTGTTTATATTTTGTGTATCTCAGAGCGATAAGCCAGCATGAAGCTTTCTTAATAGAAAGCTGCCTACAAGCAGCTACTACTACTAAAGCAAGATCTTCAGCGTACGAAAAAGGTTTAACTCCACTGAAATGAATGAGCATGTCACCATGGCTCTTTACCTGCCCACTGCATTTTAATATGTGCTCAATTAAACATAATCAGTTTACAGCTTGTTTATTGCTTGTTTGATTTCAACTAAAGGAAATATATTTTAAAGGGTTAGGAAATAATAATGAATTTGATGATGTGTGTGGTTTAATAGTAGTAGTAGGGGTTTTTCATTCTTCTAATTTCTGTTGTTAGTTACTCCTACTTTTTCAGCTAATCCTCACTGCAGCTGCATCTTGTCCAATTTTTTCCACTGACAAATGAGCTGTTTTCAAAGTTATTTGCATTCAAAAAGCCTAAACTGTATTTTATTCTGTTCTGGAAAATCTTTTAAGCAGAAAATAGTTCTTAGAAGCAGCCTTAAACCTAGATCAAGCAGAAAATAGGTACTTTAAATGAACCCTTTTTGCCATAACTTACAAGTAAGCTTTATTTGTGCCATTTTATAAAATCCTTACCCTGTCTCTTTTTCTTTGTAGGTTTTTAATTTGCTCCCCTTCTCTCCTACATTAAAACATACTAATTCCTCTAATTCAACCACTTTTTTTTTTAATTTTGGAAGTTGTAGTGTCTTTTCACCAAAGTACCAGAAAAGTACTGTTGGAATACATTCCAACAGTAATTGCGGAATTAATTCTTTGTGTTATTTCCATTGAGATTATTTTTATCTTTGACATCATCTGTTTTTACTTTATATTGCATTTGGATGTACTATCTATTAGTGATACCCCCAAATGTATGAGCACACGCAAGTCTTTTGTACCAAAATCATCAACTAACCTATAAATAGGATCAGTCACAACACTTACCCTTAAATATCATGGTCGATGACACTTCCAGCCTGACACTTTCCCTTTCATTATCATGGAATCATAGAATCATAGAATCACTGGGTTGGAAAGGACCCACTGGAACATCGAGTCCAACCATTCCTAACAGTCCCTAAACCATTCCCCTTAGCACCTCACCCATCCCTTAAACACCTCCAGGGAAGGTGACTCGACCACCTCCCTGGGCAGCCTGTTCCAGTGCCCAATGACCCCTTCCGTGAAAATTTTTCTCCTGATGTCCAGCCTGAACCTCCTCTGCTGGAGCTTCAGGCCATTCCCTCTTGTCCTGTCCCCTGTCACTTGGGAGAAGAGGCCAGCTCCCTCCTCTCCACAACCTCCTTTCAGGTAGTTGTAGAGAGCCATAAGGTCTTCCCTCAGTTGCATTACAAGCTGTTATCTCCTTTTTGGGCCTGTTCTTGTCCAGCTTAAAGTTCAGGTGTACTGTTCTACTTTTATTTCATCTAAACTAGTATTTTGAGGCACATGCAGGAGGTTTTTCTGTGGTATAGATGAATTGTGTTTCCTTTATCTAGAGAATTAGTCATCAGTCTGTGAGAAACACTGTTTTGATAACTCATATCTTTTTATTTACTCATTTACTCTTTCTCCCCCCTGAAATATATTTGCAAGCCTCATCAACTTGCTGGGGGAAAATTGGCGGAGCAGCACTTGTCACAACCTTGTTTATTAAGTAATATAGTGTTATTTTTCACTGCGGCTGTGTTCCTTGATAGTATCATAATGTTTTCTTACTTCCACATATATGTGCTGTTTTCCATAGAATTATATATAGAGGGTCACCCCTAATCTAGGTGGTTTTTGACTTGAGTTTTATTCCCCAGGCATTGTAATGTTCATTTCCATATCTCATTTTCATTAGCTCTTGTATTTTTGTTCCCTTGTTCAGCATCATAGTCTTTACTGAAAACTGAGACAGGATATTTTTAGCAGGGACCATGCCTAGATTATCTTTTAGCCTCAAACCATTCCCCTGGACTTATAAATTGTGGAGATGTCTTTTACACCAGGTTGATTAGTTCACATTTTTGGAAGCTGAAAGAACTTATATTGCCCTGAAACAGAATACACCAAACTGTTTATCCAAACTATGCATTTTCCGGGAATACATAGAAATAATTAATGATAAATGCTCTGATATGGATCACAACTACAGGGAAGTGTGAAGTTCATTTTGCTGCAATTTGCTGACTTTGTTTTCCTAAAGCTGTCTTCTGCCCTGAATGGATTTAGTTTTAAAAATCATGGTTATTTTTATTCTTAAACTACTAGGATATTTAGTCATATAAAAATATTGTTCTTAAAAAGAAAATAACTATTATTTATACATTAAATATTCTTATTTCCTGTTAAATATTCTGTGTATGACAGTTTTTCTTAAATGTTCATTCTATTAGGCTGTATACTTACATTACTTTCCTCAGCTTTTTTTTCCTCCACATCTTTGATATTTGTACTGTTCTCTGTGCTACCTATTAGCTTTTCTGTGACTTAGAAAGGCTCCTCTTTAATTAAGATAACATGGAAGGTAGCTAATCTTTATTTCAAGCTGCAAACGTAAGCAATTAATAGTTGCATCTTACATGTCAAATAGTTTTGATGAATATCCAGCAGAAAAACAAATTCACTCTTAAAACTAGCATAAAGCCTAGTGCTAGACTATCTTGTTAAATAATGCAATTATATAAGTAACGTAATCTGCAACATTTATTGGGATTTGTTCCTAAAATGGTGGAAACCGCTTACTAGGAAAATGAGTAATGAATATACAATTAGGACTTGAAGAATCCAAATAATCTTTGAAAATTATTAGTAATTTCAAACTTCATTTACAAGCTTTATGAGTTGAGCTCTCTTGCAAGCTATTGTGTGAAAGTCACATTTCTGATGTTTTCCTTGCTTCTACCAATGTTTTGTTTTTCATAATGGGTTTATTGACTTGGAATTTTTACTCCTGCCCAAATAAATGGTTGGATTTAGGTCGTAAACATCATCTCCTTCTTCACCTCTCAGTTTTTATCTCCTGTGCAGCAAGATTTTCTGAATGCATATGGTCTATGTTTTGGTTTTAGAATTCAAAATTCTTTAAGGGTTGCGGTTGTTCTGTTCTTAGTCATCTTAAAATTTAAGACTAGCACTGGAATTAGTAGATTTTAATGGAAAGTGATAATTAACCAAGCACTCTCTGGATCTCAAGTTGAATGTATTTCTTGAAATAGCAGGCCCAGATTTTTTGAGAGAGTTTGGGTTTGAAAAATGGAGGAGAAAACTGTAAATACTTTTCATGTAGTAATTTAAGTGCAACTATTAACAAGAAATTATTCAAAGGTAGCAACTGGTATTACACTATTAACACCTATCATTTCCTTTAAATAGTGTCTCCAATATCTTTTTGCTAACAGTTCTGTTTGTCAGTATTTACATTAAATGCTCAGTTGGAGTGATCCTCTAAAATGTAAAATTCAGTGTCTCAGTATTCTGAGACATTTTATCAAATGATGAGCATGTCCATAAATCTTATGTTAGTTTATAGTATGGAATGAATTCATAACTTTCCCTGAAGAGATAATGTCTTACCGTTCAAAGGCTAGGGATGGGAGGTTCTGGAGGATGGATGTTTTTTTTTTTTTTTTCTACAGCAGTAGCTGAAGATACTCTTATCTCTTTTTCTTACTGTGAAATAATCCAGTGATCCAAAAGTGGTCTGACCATGAACCAGCCTATTTGGAAAAAAGCCAACTTGGAGCAAAATGAAAAAATAAGAATGAATTTAGACAAGAAAGAGAAAGAAATGGTTATTTTTGTGCTTACTTTATTCTTTCTGCCAGAATTTTTGTATTCTGAGAATGTAATTTGTTTCATGTCACTAGTCTGCTTATTGATGAACATCAGATTGTCACTGACACCGTTTGGATAATCTATGGTAAAATATGATATAGCCAAATAACTAATTTTGATTAGTTCCTATGTACTGTTTAGCACCAGTAAATAACTCCTAATTCTTGCTAGAAGATGAACCGTGTATAATTGGAAAAAATGCTTTCTCACTTTATCTCTTAGATTTGAGTTAGCTTTTTCAAAACAAAAAGGAGGAGTTGATTCTTGAAAGAATTTTAAACCTTTAAGAATGTGCTCATCGTTCTTCTTGGAAGCCCAATAATTCTTGAAAAGAATGTAGTCATTCCTTCTGAGAGGTTTAATCATTAGTTATCTTATTTTGACTTTTTCTGACATACTTTGATCATGAAATGTGTCTTTGTATGTACACTCACACGAAGATGCAAGTCCATGGGCTCGTGCAGCTGTAACCTCTGCCTAAGGACAACTGTTGCGATGTACATCTGTAGATGCACCTAAATAAGCATTGGGGGTTAAAACACAAACAAAGCAAACAAAAAAAGGCAAACAGATGTGTTTAAAAATACACCGGTGTCAACCCTGAACTGTACTCAGTCAGATGGAGAGGGTCTTGGCAGTCTGCCTTGACATTATGCCACACTTTGTTTTGGCACTTTGTGTCACTTTCCCATGCAATTAAATGAAACGTCCTTTGAGCCAGCTTGGGCACTGCGAGTCGAATCCAACCTGCTTCTACCACCATGTCTGAAGCCAAGCCACAGCCATCCTCTGTTGTTTTCCTGGATGCTTCTGCTACATTTCCGCTTGTGTACTGTCATTTTTGATGTAGAACACATATGCCTTTAATGGGCCTCAAGTAGCCATTGTAGCCTATTGTTTCTTCGAACTGCATGTGGCAAAATATTTCCAGTTGTTCTAAAGGTTCTTTTTGTGTACAGCAAGTTCTACTGTGGACCCATTAATGTATACCCAGAAAGGAATACTACAGGGAGGTTTGTTTATGTTGTTTTGTTGGTGAAATGAAGTAAACTTAGGATTTCACAACAGAACATAAAGAAGTGCCTCAGTCACCATTATGTGATCATGATTACAAATCCAAAGTTACTATTTGTAAGGAAATAAAATATTTTCATGCCGTAAGAAAAGCTTGAAAGCCATTTAAAGCATTTCTGAATTTAAAAATTGCAAATTTTGTCTAATATAATTCTCTTGATCTGTATAAAACACCGACATTTCTGCAATATAGTATCCTTAAGCCATATGTTTTCTTGAACATACAGAGTGCTTTATAATGTACAGACTTAAAACTATAACACTGTGGAGCAATAGAAGGGTCAACAAAGTGTGACTTCTTTGTTTTGTTTTTTGTTGGTTTTTTTTTTCCCCAGTTTATTGAGGGTCGCTTATCAAAATTAAATGCAGGAAGAGGATTCTCTGATGCTTTTGAAGAGGAAATCACAGCAGGAGGCTTTTGTGGAGGTACAGCATTAATTTGAGTGTACTCATTGGCACTGCTTCTTTGAGAGCTGTTCAACATGATGATGTCCTCATGATGTTCTGTAAATTTTAGAAGTGATTAATCTTTTTACTACTTCATTGTTTCCATTCATTCTTGGAAAGGTTTTAGCCTTTACAAATCACTGCTGGGATGTTATGTATCTAGTTATATCAATATAGTAAATGAAGATATGTTAGTTTAATCATGTAAAATAATACTTAGATTTCAGAATATGATAAAAGATTGCTATAGTATTTACATTTTTAACTGCACGTTTACATAAGAAGATACATTCTGTATAAACTGTATTGTAAAAATAATTTTGAAATATGTGCTGCTGAACTTTTTCTGGATAGTTATGTTTTCCATAAACACTTCTAACGCTTTTATATATCATCTGAGAAGGGACAATGGAAGTTTACCTTCTTTACAAACAAAAATATTATTCTCTGTCTTTCCTTCAGATATGTTCACTGACAATTGTTGTAATACTTGTCACATTAGCTAGCCTACAAAGTTAACCTATATAGAAAAATGTGTGCTGAATCCATTCCTGATAATTACAGGATTATTGAATGGTTTCTTGTTAAGCATTTAGTACAGCTTATTGTTATTTGAGCTATCACAGGTGCTCTCCAAATATTGGATCAAAATATGCATGACAGCACAAATACTATTTTATGGTCAATCCTGAAAGTAGCGTTGAAACTACGTTAGTAAATAGAGATTATTTGATTTGACCAAATCACTGAATTGCACATGGCAGTCGTAGATGGTTTTCCTTTGCAACCCTACCCTTACACATCCATATCTAGCGGAGACTATTTGGCCCCCACAGAGAAATCATTGAGTAGTGCAGAACCATCTTCACCTTCTGCAAAATACGCTTTTTGCACTCAGAGTACATAAATCCTTTTGTACAAGTTTTTCACTGCCTTCCCCTGCCCTCTGTGTCTTGTGCTATGATCTAGCACATACTTTCTGGGGGTTTGTCTTGATTAAAGTGCCGTTGGTTATACAAAGATTTACTTCTTTTTTTTGCCTGTTTAGAGTAACTTATGCTGCTCTATAAACAGATTCTAGGCATTGAGCATCCATTATTCAGATAGGCAGTGTCAGTATTCCGCATTTGTTTGCTGACTGCAGTTAGGGGGTCAGGAGGCTGCAATAAAACTGCAATAGAAGTTAGATAAAGCTTGTTTCTTGGCTGCTCTGGCAGCCTGTGAACCATGTCTCACCTGGCTCTGCTCAGGAGCAAATGCTCAGCTTCCCTGGCAGTTTCTCGGTTAGATTGTGCTGCAAGCATACTTTTCAAGTCAGGCAAGCTGTATATTGCCAGGCTGTGGACAAATTGCTTAGGGCACATTTTCCGTATTTACATAACTGCTGTCTCATTATCGTTATGAAGTGCAGGGCTAACAATATGTGTGCAATTGAAGGTGACATTTTGTGACACTAATGGGATAGAACTATGATCTCTTTGCAGAGTTAATTCCCATCAACTTTACCAGGAAGCCCAAGGTTTTAAAAAAGCAGGTGAAAACCAGCCTTCAGAAAAGACACAGAAAGTTAGTGCAAGCTACAAGCTGCTAAAAGGACAGGTGAACATATTCTTAGCTGTCGAGAGTATAATCTAAAAATTACTGAGTCAAATAGATAGTGTTTATTTGAGTAATCTTTTTTTTTTTAATTTGCATTTTTCCACATATGTAAGCACAACTAAACCAGCACAGAAAATGAAACTGGAAACTGGGGAATAAAACTTATATTTAATGATTTTTTAATGATTGTTTTCCAGTAGAGCGGTCAAAACTTATTTCCCTCTGACTATATGTGAAAAGAAATTTGTCAGCCATCTTGATTATCATTTACACTTTATACTTAAATTTCTATTTTGCATTACATGTATGTGGAAGTGTTCTCAAGAGTTTTATGTAATGTTCAGTACTGGAATATAGTGATGATTGATTGGCTTAGCACTTGGATTTCATGTAGAATATATCCATTAAAGTAATTGCATGAGTTTTACCACAACAGCTGTTTTTTTTCAGTGGGTCTAATATCAGACCAATGGTGGTAGTACAAGGAAAACTGAAAAACTGAAAACCTTTGAACCTCTCTTAATAATAATTTATTTCAAGGTCTCAGCGTTTTCTTGCTAGCGTTTCAGAAGGCTCAGCTCTAGCTGAGGGTGTGCAGTGTTAACCGGGCCTTCTCTGTACATGAATATACATCTGTTTTCTTTATTGCCTTCATTGAAGTCTCTCTACACAACTAGAAGACAGTTAAACTTCTTGGTGATTTTCTGGGATCTCCTTTACTGTCTCTAGTAATTCCTTAAGTCATAGGCTGTGACTGAGAAAGCTTGAATATGGAAAGAGTCACTGCTAAGGATGCCTCAAGCCAGACAATATGTGAATATTGTTGATAAGAACCTGAATTTATGAAATGTCACATTAGAGAAAGTACTTATCATTCTTTGAAATATAATGCACCAGCAGTGGTTAAATTTCACCTTGTTGTATCTTATTTACATGCTACCTTCTTTGGTAATTTCAGGGAGCCAGATTGAAGAAGTAAAAATAAGCGATTTGAACTCTAGTTACACTTTGACATTTTTACTGGAGATAGGATTATAAGGATCATCAAGTTCTCTCCTTTCTGAGTGAGCATTTCTTTCACTAGTGCCATCATTCCTGAGAGATTGGATTTCTTAAAATTGCTTGTAAACGATAAAGCGGGATGGGTGAAAGTACCTGATATGAGTATAAACAGCTTAGTTTTCTCACCTCATTGTGGAACTTGGGGATGCCTTTTACAGTAACCCAGTTCATTCTGAGCTGTGTTCTGGCAGAATATTTTGGCTTTCCTCTAGCCAGTGCAATAATTCCACCCAGGCCATAGCTAATACATTATTGCAAAGCTTAAGAAGTTTTGAGAAATCCTGTTAAAAGTCTGTAACATCAAGGATATATCAGTATGATCCTTTCAGAATGGACAAACAGTTTGAAAATTCATCATTCTTGTCAACGTGAATGTCTTTTCTTGAGTTAGTAACAGCTCACAGTGCTGGAGTGTTCAAGTGGCTGAGCTACGCTAAACTTTCTCAGGGATCAGGGACACAATGTTTGGGGTTCAGCAGAAAACAGTACTGTTTGGTAAACAGTATTAATTTCTTTATCAAGTTAATTTCTTAGTAATTATTTCATATTAATTTCTTATTAATTTCTTTATCAAGAATTTAACCCTGTCCTTCATGGCCAGCTTAGTGGCATTGATAGTCCTCACTGGTCCTACAGAAGCCAGTAGTTCTCACTTGACATTTTCCTTTGTGAAAGAAAGTAGACACAGTTAATAATTTTAAAGGATAATTTCTGCACAGGAGTATATAGTTGTGCTATAATTCTTAGACTTTTCTCTCATTCTTTTTCTTTGGAATGGGACCATCTGCAGTCCATGTCATTTTTGTACTTGAAAGTTTGCCCAGTGGGATCATTATGCTTGAATGCAGTTCATTATGTATTATTCTTTCCTTCGAGGTAGTGTTTTTCTTTTTAGACTTTTTAGCAGTGTGTTACCTTATCATAGCTTTCGTTTCTCTTTCTATCTCAATTGGAATTTAAAAGTCTGTGTGGTAAAAAGCTATGCTTTTACAAAGAAAACAGAAAATGTTAAATAAGATACAACTAGATGTTTTTCTTAGTGAGCACATATTCTTGTCTTTACATTCCTTGTCTATCTGGGAAGAAAGAAATTAATGAAAAATCCTCTAAGGGAATTTTTTTATGCAGATTCTGAGGAGGGCTGCAACATTTAAAATGTTGATTGTCTCTTTGATTGTGTTACATTTTACAGTTTTTATTTCAGGCAATTCAAGATCTTATCAGCAGTGGATGCACACAGTGAAGGTATAAACTTGATTAAATAATTATACTTCCCATCCTGTTTTTTAAGTATTTGTCCTTTCCTTACATATATGTAATGATAAAAGTTTGTTCATTTGCAAGGAAAATATAATTACACTCTATAATAAATATCGTGCCTATGGTATATGCAATAGTTTTGTGGGTTTTTTTCTTGAAGATTTTTTTTTAAGGAAAGGTCCTGTAAACAAAAGGAATGCCAAAAGACAAAGGGGTTAGCTGTCTGTATAGTCAGGAATTTCACTGCTTTCTGTATCATGTTGCATTCCATAACTGTTAATTAGGTGTGACAGTACAATTTGATATGAAGTTTATCACTTCTAGTAAATAGCACTTCTCTTAATATGGATTTGTGCAGTTTGGCTAGCAGAAGACCCTTAGTGTAACCTTGCTATTCTGCGGGATTAGTAAAATATATTATTTTAGATTAAGAGAATTCTTGTGTGATTAAACGAAATAATTTTTTTGTCAAGTCAAACTATTTTTAAGTTGCATAATAAATATGATTAGAACACATGAAAATAGCCATAACTTCTGAATTGATTTTGAAATGGTAGCAATGAATGAAGAATGAAAATACATAATTCTGTTAGAATGCATTGATAAAATGTGTCAGCTATGATAATGACATACTGTAACCCTTGTGTAGCTGCAGACAGCAGGTTGGGGAGGAAACACAGCTGTGGTTATTCTTACCGATTTAAAAGGAAGGTTGTTATTTCTTTACAGCCCACTGTTTATTTTTCCTAGCTGTTGTCTTAAGGCTTCACTTGTGTTAAAATGTTACTGAACTATATTTTTCATGTATTTCAGAAAGGCGGTGCCCTGATCAACACAGCAATGACCAAAGCCACTCCGGCTGTGAAAACAGCATATAAATTTGTAAGGTCACCTATTTAAAATAAATAGTACATAAAAATACCTCAGCTTCCTACAACCTCTCATTCTTCTCAATACTTAAAAACCTAAGCATTTTATAAATGTATTGCAGAAAGACACTTCAGCCTGTAGAAAGTTTTCAGCTTCGTTTACTTATATAGCACTAGGTTTTAGAGCTGGTTCAGTCTCTTCCAAATAGCTTGTATGTAATGATAGATTCAACGTGCTGGGTTTTTTTCAATCATAACACATAGTAAAACTTATTTGAATATCATTTAGATATTTGACACACAACCGTAAACTCTTCCTAAGCTGGTGACAACATGATTAAAGTATGGACTCTGAAAATAGAAATTCTCATTTACACTGAGGTCCTGTAACACAACTCAGGCTTTGCAAAGTTAAGGTGTGTGTAAAACATTTTGTAAATGTTACATTTATATGTAATATAAATTTGGTGTAATAGTTACACAGTATATTGTTATGATGATCTCTACATGATTACATCATGTTAACATGATGTAGAGATCTCTCTTTAGATCCAGTTGGTACTGGACAAATGGAGTCCTGGCTTATGCAGATGACCATTAATGTTGGCACTAAGTGCTGCACTATTGAAAGATTTGGTATAGCATCAAGTAATGTGTGCTGCAAGTCCTTTCTATCATCTGCTTTTTTAAAGGTGACACTAGAATACATCACATTTAATTGCATTTAATGCATATACTTTTGAGCTTAGAATATCTTGTTTTCTAATAAAGATAAACCAAGCCCATAGAGCATGTGAAATTACATGATATTATGCAGTATGGAAAAACAGCCATAGTGTAAAATGAAGTGGGAAGTATTTTAAGGTTGTGTTTTTAATATATGGGAAAAGACTTTCAGCTTCCTTTTTGCTTTTCCAAATGCTTCACTAGCTGGATGCATAATAAGTAGTCCTGAATAAATCAGTATATCAGTCAAAGCTACATATTTTAAGTGAAGTTTTCAGAGAGAATTTTTAATTTTACATCAGTTGAAAAACACAGCAGTCATGGAGAGAAACAGGTAAATAAATTAAATATGCTTCATATTCATGGAGTCATTTATATTTAAAAAATGGTTCATTAACAGCTTATCTGCAACATTATTCTTCACTTTGTGCTTACTTAGACTGAGGTTACATGATCTTCTCCCAACCTTCAATTTTGATAATTATGTCCTTGATAATAAAGGTTCTTCAAAGTGAACTTCTGTGTATGCCAGGAAGCACTGGCAAATTCTGTGAAGCTCTGTGTGTATAAGGTATTCATATTTATATGCCATATAATTTCTTATGCTGTTTCCCTTTATGGAGCCTACTCCTGGAGAAATGAAATTAGTATTTCTTAATCGGTAGATAGCTGATTTGTAGCCTTGAATAAAAAGTACTTGGTGCCATCCCTTAGAGTTAGAACAAAGCACTACAAAATTCATCCAAATGCTGTGAGCATGATCTGGAAAGTTTAAAGTGGCTCTCAGGTTAGCATCTGCTACATGGCACCCCATTGTGCTGTTATTGAGCTTATATATGTATGATTTAAGGATCAAAGAAGAGTCTGACCTCTTGATTCAAGAGAATGATTTTCTGAATTTCTCTGAAAGGAAAACAGTAGAAAAATAGGTGGTCTCCACATGATTATGCCCTTAAATATTTTTAGAAGTCCTGTTTTCAAGACAACCTTGAAAACTTTCGTAGTTTCTTCCTACATTAATATAATAAAGATTTCTTCTATTGGGGTTAGGATTTTCGATGTCATCTATCCCCCCATCTTTTATTTTTTTCTACTCCCTCCCTTCTCTTACTCTCTATTTCTCTCTTTCTCTTCCCTCCCCCCTCTCCCTTAAATGTTTTTTTTGGGGGATAAGTGCGTGGCATTCTGTATTGAGAATTCGTTTCTCTATTGAAGAATATTCTTGGCTGTTTTCTATGCAACAGTGATCCTTGGCTGCTTCTTTTAATATATACAGAATTCTCCCCTAAATAGCAGCACTATGCTGTTCAGCAGCACTGGGCAAAATCTCCGTCTGCATATGAAATCACTTAATTTCTCTTAAGATTGATGTTGCCCTGCAAGTTGCCAGACTGGAACAGTGTAGCAGTCATCTTGAAAATCTTAACATTTTTCAAACATGCCTTACTGCTAAAATTCCCTTTTAAATTTAAAGGACCATTTCAAATAAAGGAGTGATGTATATGACCGTTCTTAGCCTGTCCTTAGTAAGACTGGAGATATTTTGAGTATGTATGTTTTCACAGCATTAGTATGGATATAATGAAAAAAATCCTTAAATATATGGACAAAGCATAAATATAAAATATACTGACAATACATGTATGGAATTTGTGATAAAGATAATTGTCTTGCTTTATACCACCAGGTGTTTAAAAGAAATGTAAAATAAGTATGCCATTATAAAGCATGTTCTGTGTCTACAGCCAGTGCCTTGCAGAGCTACTTAAGTCCTTTTATTTTTCTAGGCAAAAAATCAGGCAAGGCAAGGAATAAAAGAAGTGAAGAATAAGTTAAAACACAGGGTACGTAGTGCACTTTTTACATTTTTACATTGCTTCTTGTATCAGTTTGAAGCTTATACTTTACAAATCACATGAGATTTGTGTTTTTAATGACTTTTGAAATATACTTAGCCCTTTGTTCAACAATACATTTTTCATAACGAGCCCTCTGGCAACTATCTGTCATTCTATGCATCCACTGAATAATCTCTTTATTGTTTGCATATTTTATTATAGAACAACAGAGGCCTTCAAAGATACATTAACAGAATGTATGTTTTCTTAAAGTTGATTGCTTTGATACCACAATTGAAGCGTTTGCTTTAAGATGAGAATTTGAGATGGGAGAGTCTTACAGTACAGTCTGTTTCAGAAGGTGTAGTTGTCCATTTTGGTTTCATAAGATGTGGATAATTGCAGTGTTTAAAAATGAAGAAATTGTTCTATTTTGTAAAAGCAACACTGCAGAAATACGGGAGAAGATGTTTCAGAATTTTTGCAGCTGCTTTTCCAATTGAAAAATTTATTTCCACATAAGATTTTTCTGTAGGAAAAAGAACCAGGTTTTAGATTTATTTTATGCTATTTTAAGAAAACTTTCAAAAATATTTTCTACATATTTGAACAATTCATCTTTTAAATGACAATGTTGATAATTCAGCTTCTTGAAAAGCTGAATTTGATTTTCTTGCTACAGATGGTATTTTCATGACAGTAATAGATTGTGGCAAGATAATTTTGAATGCATTCTGCATGCGTAATATGGAGGGTACGTTTGCAGATAAGGATTATAAATAAAGGAATTTAAATCTGTTTTGTTGCGTAGGACAGTGAGGAAGAATATGGAACTTGCAGTGCTGGTGCAGTACAGACTGCTCCTGTCTACACATTGCATTATGAGAAGAGAGCAAACTCGGAAAAGCGAAGACTGGCACAGGTAAGACACCTGAAACTTCTGTTCTTGCTTATTTACACATGAAGAAATTTTTTTGCCGCTTACAGTAATGCATCAGTGAATCTGTTTAAGGTTTGTTTTACTGTCTGGATAGGGAGATTTAAAGCTGTGTTTATAGAAATACTTCTAAACTGCTTAAAAATGCTATTCATATTTCATCCCTCTAGAGAGGGGAAGAAGCAGAAGATTTATATGTGTGAATCTGTGATTTAATTCTTAAATACTGTTTTTTATAAAGGCTTCTCACAGCAAATGCATCCTGGTCTATTCACAGATCTGTGTTAAGCTGTCTTTTTTAGTTTTTAGAGTGGGGACATTAATTTTGTATTTCACATAAATTGATTTGGCAGTCATGTGGCCTTTAACCTTCCTCAGATTTTATGAGTAATTATTTTATTAATAAGTCAGCCAGTTAATACGGTGCCAGTATCTTGTCCTTTTGTTCTCTAATCCTTTCTGGTCTTGATTTGAAGTAACAGGTGTAGTGTCTCAACTTTGGCAGTGTTTTAATGTCTTTGGATTCATTTTGACAGTCTTATTTCAAAGTTATCAATAAAATAGTTTTTGTAACACTTTTTTTTTTCTGCCAATATATACCCGCATATGTACATATTTTAATGTATAGGCATATATTTTTACATTATATTGTTATTGCATGTTTTAGTACATGTAACGAATGTTTCTATATGGATTTTTAATGTGTATGTCTTCCTCATATGAGAATTAAGTATAATAATTGTCTAGCTAATTTAACAGCATTTGGGGTTTTACTTTGATATTGCAATGATAAAAATATTGATGGTCTTTTTCATCATTTTGATTTTGAATTACTTTTTATCTGTAATAAATATGAAGTTTTTGAAATTAAACAGAACTGATGCAGATTTTTAATAATGATGTTGAAATTGTACATTACTATTAAGTCATTATTTTTAGTAGGGTTATAAATAATACAAACACTCTCTGCTTTAATTATTTAAGCAGATTTTACTTTGTACATGTTTTTGTAATCTTTTAAAGCCAGTGATAAAGTTTTCAACTATGTGCCATCAGTATATTTTTATATACAGGCAGATGTGGTGTCTGCATTCTTTCAGAAATGTATTTACAGTAGATTTTCTTCAGTGATTATCAGGAGACAAGATACACGATTCTAAATGTATAAGTGTAGAGCTCTAAGGTTAATAACATGAATGGTTCTTAAAATATTTGTTTCTAATGTGTCCCTGATATTTTAATATAGAGCAACTTCCCCCCACCCTCCAAAAAAACCCTAATTGAGAATGTGAGGTACTTAAAAGCTTTTAATAGATTAGAAGCCACAATCCACAGATTAGTGTAGGTGAATCTACAATTGTATGTATGTGTGTAGATACGTAACAGAAGCATTCCCTTGTAGTCAGTGAATTTTTGTAGGCTGCTTTTTTAAAAGAAATCTGCAGTTATTCACTGGTACCTTAGTGCTTCCTCCTGTTATGCACAGGAGTGTAGGCATACAAAGGAATATAGTTTACCTTGGTACAAGTGAACATTTCTTTTGAAGGCCTGTGTTTGGGCAGAGCAATTTAACTTCTGCATGGTTTTGGATTTGTACAGCTGTATACATATATTTATTTACATATTTATATTTATATGAATTAAATCCTTTATATACATATTTATATGTATTAAATCCTTTAATATCATTGCTGTCTTTTATTTTTGAAAAACAAGACAGGAGTACATATTCATAGTTTTGTTTGCATATATACATATACACACGTGTGCTTTTGTACACGTACATATGCACATACATGTATAGTGTTTGTTTACTAGTGAAGCTTGAAACTAATAAGCCCACAGTTTTGCCCTGCTGCAAACCAAAGATCTTGTATCTTCTCCCCAGCTCTTGTCCCAAATGTCACCTGAGCCCAGTGGGCAGGAAGACAAATGGTGATTGCCTCCCCAAGAACTCCACCCTCACAGTTTCCTTCACCTCTCTCTCATGCTGTTCCCAATTTTTACTCCTCCCCAAAAGCAAACAAGTCAAAATATTTCTGAAAAACAGTAGTCTTCTGTTGCTACTCTTGTTTTTATTTTTTTTGTTCTTGGTAAGTATTAGAATAAAATAATATAAAGGCAAGTTTTGTAGGAATAAGTAGTGATTTTCAACCTTACATCCAAATAAAAATATATATTTGTATTCACAAGTGCATGTGTATGAGAGAGACTGTTTGATCTAGTACTGAATCCGCCATTTAAAATAAGGGTTTTTCACAGATTGCTATTGTTGTCAGGTTTAATCCTTTTTTCTGTAAGTCTTTATCCTGCAAATGAGCCTCTCCACCTGTATTTCTAAAATGGTGCCCTTGAGTGTCTGTAACTGTGTAAGGATAGCGCAAGCGTGCAGTTCGTGCGCTTTGATGTATGTTTAAAGAAAGAGCCAGATATTGATTAAGTTGCTATGACAGTGTGCTTGAATCTCCCCAAAACCTAAAAAAAACAAACAAAAGAGGTGTTTCTTTTAATGGTCATCTTGCCTCCCCAAGAGGTGCCTCTGCATTTTATTACCTCTCTTCCATACTGAAACATTTAGAAACTTGTAAATATAAAGAATTTGGTGTTATATTTTATGTTATGTTAGATGCATGCACTGAGCTTTTCATTCTCCAGTTCTTGGGAACAGTTACGGACAAATACTAACTAATACCTGAGATGCTATAAAACATATTTATTTTGAAACATTGTTATGATACGAAAGTTTTCTTCATTGTAAAAGATCATTTTAATAATTGATTCATAACTGGATTGGGGGGTCTGGGTGGATGTCTCCTTTACAATGGGAAGTGAATCTGCTTTTACCCCAACAAATAGCTGTTTGTATGTGGGTCTGCTAATTAGTACGGTTATTTCCTGTTTTGTTGATGAGGCTTTAATAAATGTCAAGGGTACAGCCATGAAGATCTCCCAATTAGGCTTTGCGTTTGTAAAACCCAACCCCTTTGCTTTTGTGTGAAGATGACAGTTCCAACTGCAGCCTCAGCCTAACAGGGCTCAAGGGAAAGGATACTTCTCTGGTTTTATTGAAAACAAGGCCAGTTTGGCCCAGGGAGAATACCGGCACTGGGCACAGTGCAGAGCCATTTTTAACAATGAATATTTACTAAGCTTTATCACTGCTGTCATAGTGGTTTTATTATATTTTTTTTTCCTGATTGGCATTAGACTTAAAAAATAAACAGCAAATCAAGAAAAATTATAGCACGTAAAATAGCTGTCAAAAACTAATCAGAGGATAAATAATTAAATGTGTTATTGCAAACTGTAGTGATCAGCTTGCTGTCCTATAATTTGCATTTCGAAAATCTTTCCTAAAAAGCAAAATAACAGGAGTGCACTCATATGTGCTTGTGTGCACACACATGCACACACACGCAATTAATCTTTGCCTAAGATGAATTGTTCTATCTCTGTAACATTAATTTGAGGTTGCTCTTGCTTAGGTTAGCTGTTCTAGGCTTTTTATACGTCTGCGAGCTTAACTGTATTGCAAGTCAACATTAACAGATGGATTGCCCTAAGCAAGGGAAAACCACAACAACAAAATCGAGTGAAAGTGGAGGATTGAAGCTTTTTATTGTTAAGCCTTATTAAAACCTTGGCATGTGCGCTGCTGTTAACTGTTTCATGCCTAGATCTAATACTATGTCTCTGGTATGTTTTATTTCCTATGTTAATTAAGTATGCAGAAGATAAAAGAAATTAACAGCTAAATTTTCTGAAAGAGAAATGAGTGCAAGCATGAGATTGCTTCAACTCTGTTTGCAGTATCTTGCCAACCATGTTGGTGGGTTCCTTTAACTATTGATGAAGAGAGCATGGCAGCATATGTATTAGACTACTGTGCATTCAGCTTTTGCATAATCTATTTTAATTCTGTTCTATTATACGCTCCTATGTAATGCAGATTTCTGGTTAGACAGGGGCCGAAATGCAGTGAGAGCTCTGTAAAATTGTTCCAAATTAGTATATAATTAAAAAGAAAGCATGTTTATGATGAGCCTGGATAGAATGCCAGGTAGATCTGTTTGATTTCATGAATATGATCTTTGTAATTTTACTGTTAAATCATGTTAGAAGGTATTTTATCAAAAATAGAGTATTTCAGGATGTCAATAGTCCTAATGTATTTAGTGGCTAATAAAACATTCTTGAAGATTTGCAGAATACCAAATCAGAACCACCAGTTCACTTTGTAATTAGTTAAGTTAGCAATGCCCTCCTGTCTCTAAGGCAATGTATGTAATACCTGCAACTTCAGGCATGCACTACCTTGCAGTTGTAATGGAAAAAGGCAGCTGGAGTCTAAGTGTGGGTTTACCAGGAATCCCTGTGTGTCAGCGCTACTTTAAGTGTTTGAAGAAACCAAATTAACTACTTCCCATGAGTTTGCAGGATCTAAATATAGTGTCTAAGAAAGTTGTAAAAACACTTTTCCATAAGGCAATAAAAGCCAAGTTAGATTGGATTTTGTTCTTGGTATTCCTGAGCAGAAGAGAATTATCATGTTTACTTCTTTTTTAAACGCATACAGCAAATATGGCTTTTACACTTTTGTTGAAGTATATCCTAATAACAAGACAATATGTAATTCAGCTTACAGTAGGTATACTTGGCTTCTGTTCAACAAAGATAGCAAGTGTCAGGCAGGAGGATGTGTTCAGAATAACCTTCAGGAGTGCCCCATTTATCAATACCCTTACAATGGCTAGGAAAATAAATTACATAATCATTAGCTACAAAGGGCTTCCAGTAATTGATTACCCTCCTAACCTGAAAGAGGTAGTGAGAGTGGGCTATTCTGATTAATTATTTTTTTTTTTTTCTGGGAACATAAAAGAGGAGAGGAAGAGCTTGTGGTAATGCAGTGCTGAATATACGCATTCTGTGTAAAGTGGCTGAATGCCTTTAGGAAAAAATAGAAAAAATAAAATGCTGCAGACAACCCTACAATAATTTAAAAAACATAAAAGCTCTGATTAAGGGCATTTACCTGTATTTGCATTCAGATTATGTGCTTGGGATCACATTTATGCCTAGCATGCACAGATAACATTGGTTATATAGCTGGAGGTATCTTCTAGTCTCATTGACTAAAATATTACAGACTGACAGATGTCAAACAGTGCGAGCTAGTATTTAATGTAAATCACATTTTGTTTCTGTAAAATATAGTTTTGAAGTAAGCTTTGATTTATTCCTAAATTCTGTTTCTTTAGCCAATGCAGTGTAATTTGGAAATATTGTAGATATCATTAGCTTCCTTTAATTTGGAGAAAAATCTCTTGTCTTGATGTGTCAAGTATGATCTCTTCATTCTGCAAAACAGTCAGATTTCCTTTTAATTAAATATGAAAAAGCTAGGCAGCAGAAATTCAAATTGTAGATTACAAGAGTGCCCTCTCGTGGCTCTGATACCTTCCTGAAGTAGTACACACGTGAATCCTTTGCCTGGTATAATCCTTGTTTTGTACGTCCTTTATTGTTTTTTTTTTTTTTTTAACTGAAATATTGTCTGGATTTTGTGCATCTTAAACATTAGATGCTTTCATGTATCATGCATAATTTTATTTTCAGGAATACACTCTAACAAATGTATATATAGGTATGTACACATATATATGTGTATATATATACATATAATTAGAAGATTGCTCAAACCTCCCTCCTGTAAGAACACAGTATATACTGCCTCTAAATAGTGACAGCAACTGATTTATTCAGTGAACATATTAAAAGAAAAAAGACTTACAAATTTATGAAGCTTTTTATTATTATTTCTGTATTTTTATTAGTGTGAGCTTTTTTTCTTCTCTGCCCTGATCTCTTTTCACCGTGTCTTTAAATGAAGAATTGTTGCAAGTCTTCACAGCAGAGTTGTGTCATTCGTTCTGCACCCATAAACCAATATAAACCTTGTGGCTGCCTGTTCTTTGAGTTTTGCAGTAACGTCACTTGAGAAATCTCTCCACTTAGTACCATGTTTCCAATCAAAAAAAAAAAAAAAAAGGAGTTAGGATAATGGTCAGGAAGTGGCTTTGGAATTGTTTGTTAACCTGTGAACATTTAGTGGGACACCTTTTTATTTTAGGACAAAGTCATCAGCACATCTACCTCACTTATAATACTGAGAGACACTCTTAGACAAGCAGAAAGTTTGCAGATGCTTTTTCTGGCTATTGTCACCTATTTTAGTTTTTAACAAAGAGAAGGGCAGTCTTTCTGAGGGCCTTTCTTCAAACAAATTAATTATACTGGGTACCTCTGCCAAGATTTCTCTTTTCTGAAGGGTCTGGGGGAAAAATGCTATTTCACCAAGTACCTTCAAAGCTGGATGGACCTTTCTGATTTTAATAGTTAATTGAAATAATTGAATTTATTGTTTCATCAGGAGAATTTGACATCTCAAAGTAATGGTAGCATCTTCTTTTTTTTCTTTGCTGTGTATCTTCTGTCTTCCATTGGTCATGTTTTTCACCACTTAGCCAGAGTAGGAAGACTGAAGAACCATCAGCTAATAGCTGGGACCTGTGTCCCAACTTCTGCGTTGCTTTTGCCTCCTGGCCTGAAAGTTTGGAGAGCACAACCTTATGTCTAAAACTTAAACTCTAGCACTGTAAGTTCTGTAACCTTTTCTTTCTTTCTCTAATTCTGTACATAAGAGTGAAAAAAAAGTGAACAAGTTCAATTAAAGAATAAAGTTTGGCTGAGGGCAAGAGGAAGAAGTAGAAGAAGCAGGAAAAGCCTTTCCTGCAGGGATCTCAGCATCTCTGAATGTGAAAGCCCAGATTCAGCTCAACTAATTTTAGACACTACTGAGATGCTGAAGTTGGTAGCAGTGCTACCCTGGGCTCTTTCTGCAGTGGAGAGAGAGAGGGAGGGAGAGAGGGAAGAGGGGGTTGGAACAGACATGCCAAATGGCAGTTCAGCCCACCTGGAGACCAGATTACATCCTGATGATTCCTCTCTCCTGCTGTTTATTTTCTAATTTAAGCACTAAAGTTTTTGAACTTAGTGAAGAGAATCCAAATCCAAGTGCCATCCATGTTTCTCAGCACCTTGTAGAGAAAGACCCTCTGTTGAGCAGAAGACTCCTACTGACATTAGACAAGGAAGGGCTCCTCCTCGCCAACTTAATTCTTCTTGTTGAGAGCCTCAAACAGAAATATGATTGGATTCAGTATTTCTAAGACACAATCTTTTTTCTTGCAAATGTGATTAGTCTCTCTGTTTTCGTGCTTCATACAGAGGCCTTTTCACTGTCAAGAGATTTGATGGACAGAATTCAATGCTGCTTAGCTTTCATCTGTCTAAAGTTCAGTGTCCTTTGGTGTTTCCCAAAATCTGGAGGTATATGATGATTGTGTTTAGGATCACATCCACATCATATATTGTAATTGTAGTGGTTTTGGTAAGTTTTCCTTTGAAAAAGTCACACACGATCTTCAAACAACACTTCCAGCAGTGATTTTATCATGTGACATGTAAGGATATGATACACATTTAAACTGGAAGATCAATTTAAGTAGTAATCTCTGTTTTGCCTGCTTAGGAATGGTATCAAACAGGTAGCATGTTCCAGCCAGACAAACGGCGTTTACAGCTGCTCCGTTCCCCTGAAGACACACACTGTGTGCCCAAGTTACTTCCAGGTCTTTTTTCTGTTACCTCAGAAACATGTTCTCTTTTCTGACTTTGTGCATATGGATAATTGATTAGTTTTTCTTTTGTCATGCGTGCACCCTTACCTTCTTGCTCCTCTCTCACTGTGACCTTCTCAACCTGCCATTCTGTTATTTCCCACCCCTCTAATCATTGAGTAAACTTAAGGCATTAATGACCATCAAAAAAGGAAAATAAGTGATATTTTTCTTAGTTTTTGTAACTGAAAATTCTGCCTGGTGAATCTGATTCTTAAAATCATCCACACCCCCCCCAAAAATCCATAAAGAATACTTGTTTGTATAAGACCTGCTTGCTTTTGTTGTTACAAATAGCACTGAAAATTGCCATGTCCTGTTTTAAAAGACTAACACTTCTGCTTGTTGCCAATTAAAGTGAAACCAGACTGCCTTTGGATGGAGCACGCTTTGCAACTAGGATGATGCGTGGCATCGTGCCACAATGTGTCAGCTAAAAATGGCCGGTTTTGCTAAGAATAGCCTCTGTGCCATTGAGAAGAGTGAGCGAGATCTGGCTATTTGGAGGTGATGCTTGACTGTGGGCAGCATGGGTCCTCGGTCTGACTTCGAAGGACAGGAGATGGTGCAGGGTTCATAAGGCAAAAATGGTCTGCGAGTCTTCAGGGAAAATGGAAGTTTATTTGCTGTTTTGGAGAAAATCATAACTATATCTGAAAAGCATTTGCAGAAGCATGATTAATCCTTAAAAATTGAAAGCAGTGACAAAATTCTCAGATACTATCTGTGTTCAGGAATATAGCATACATAAAAGGTAGGAAGCTTAGAGTTTCTTAGTTTTTCACCACAGTAATTCAGAGAATAAATAATTGTAATGTGCTATCCATGACCAAGTATCACAAAAAAAAATATATCATCCTTACTTAAAATAAATGTGGATTTATGGATATTGATATTTCCTTTAACTTTACAGAAGTCAGTGGAGATGCCTGTTGCATTACAGCTTGCTTGTTATTTCAGAGTACTCTGCCCCTACTACACATTATTACGTAGATTTATAAAATCTACATGTTTCTAGTTGTCTATGTTTTAGCAGATTTTTGGAGATTTCCTGCTCTTGCAGGCTCTTTATTGTCACAGAAAAAAAGATTTCTTTCTGTCACTGGTTGTGAATCTCTTTTTCCCTATCATTTTAATTAACAGGAGCTCAGAACTGATGACACTTCTGTCTCATAGAATACAGCTGTGGATGTTTCCAAACATCTCATGTTCTTTCAAAAGCATCGACGTGTCTGAATCTGTTAAAGCAGGGTTTTTATTTAACATTAATAATTTTTAATTTAACATTAATAATTTTAAAAATTTTAAATTATCCATGAGTCCTGTGGATAATTTCAAAAAAAATTTAAAAGCAAATATGGCATCTTAGATATGATATAACTTTGTCTCCGGATAACTTCCCTGATGTCAGAGCATTATTTTTGTGACGCATCATTACTTTGTGTTACCTTCTGTGAGTAAAAGCATACAAGTAATTTTTTGAAGGAACTGTTTCTAGGAATTAATGTAGAATTCTTACTTGCATCTATCCTGGTTCGGTGACCATGAAGCTAATTGGAATCCCTAGCACTGCTTTAAGCATGCAGTTGCTTGCACCATGTCCCAGAAAAAGATGGGCATTGAAGAAGAGAAAATGTACAAACTGTATGTCTTTTTTTTTTTTTTTTTTTTTAATCTCTCTTCTTTCCTTCTTCCTGCATCAGTCTCAGCACTCGTGGAGTGTAATGTGAAGCACTTTCTTGTGATTTCATTATCCTTGCTTTAGATCTCAGTCTTTAACTGCAGAGGAAAGCAATGAGTTGTGCTGAATGAGAAAGTTTGGTTGCAAGATCTTTTGCTTCCCTGCTGGAGGTGAAGCCATAATTACATCTCTGACTGGGTTGCAGAGGAGGATAGGTAAAATAAAATACTGAATTATGAATAATAGTGGACTTGTATGTATTTTGCGTTTTCTGTGCTGAATGAATTGTCTTTAATTTTTTAAGAAAAAGGAAACAATGCTTCATATATTTAAACTACAGTGGATATTTTTCTTCTCTTGAAACTTTATACGTATTGATATACTGAGTAGCTGGTAAATATGAAATTACGTATGTGCTGCCATTTATCAAAAGATTATTTGTTTCTCACCTTGAGGACAATTAGTAGCAGCGGCTTTGTTAAGCTTCCTGCCTTAGTATCGATCAGTAAGCATTCATTGCAGAAAGTTGTGCTTCTGAAAGGTCTAGCATTAAATAAAAAGCTGACATTTTAGAGATTGACTTTCATGCCCAATCAAAAATGTAACCATCTTACATTGAAATCCTTTAGCAGTCACGTATTTTGTCTACATTTCTATGCTGAAGTAGTACATTTTGTGAGGCTAACAGCAAGCAGAAGAGAACAGTTTAAGGACTTATTTTTACATTGTTTGGTCCTACCTGTGTTTATACCATCTTGCACTTTTTTGTGGATTCAGTGATCAGCATTTACCACAAATCTATAGGTAGCAGATCACTTGCAGAATGAGATTTTTAAGTGGTGCAGAAACCAAAGAGCATGTATGTGATGTATACAAAAAAAGAGATATATCCTTCTGCTGGCTGCAGTTGCTCCTTAGCCATACCTTACACACCTACTCGATGGCTCAGCAGTGGCTGGTAGAGAGTGGGAGCTGCTTGTATTTAAGTGTATTGAACTCTGTTACATTCTGAAAGAGATGAGAGGTGGATTCTTCGGGTGCAGTGTGCCTGAAGATTCAAAGAATTTGAAATAGCAAAAGCTGAATCACTGTTCATGTTTTGATATAAAGTAGATACATTAAATAATACTTATTATCTAAGAAGAACTAGTTGGAAGAAGCAAAACAATCGAGTACACTTTTTTGTTGCTTTATTTTATAGAAAAAAACATGACAGCAGTCTATTAAGGCTTTATAAAGTTCTGGTGCAGCAAGAAAGGGGTGTTACCATATCATTTCTTGTGGTAATAAATTTAAATGGTCTGGTTGTTATTAGAATGCTGATCAGGAAGGAAACAGAAGTCTGTCCTTTTTTCATAAAATGGTATAAAAAAGGTTACACACTTCAAAATGCAGAAAAGACAGAAATTAAAAGCTTAAATAACTGCAAACAGCAGGATACGTCAGTAATGGAAGGACTTCTTAAATGACTTTGACAGCTTTTGCAGGTGCACATACTATGTCACTTGCCTAGTGGAGCATTGAAAAAGATTTATGGTTCTCCTTTTGGAATTTATTAAGAGTTTCTTTCTTTTTCTTTGCAAAGTAGTCTGGACATACCCCTCCCTTGCAATTGTTTTTATTACAGCTCCTAGAGGAAAGTCACCTATTCAAAAACATGTGTTGCTTGGCTTACTCACAGAGCTGTAAACTCTGAGGAATGTTGTTATTTACAGACAGATATTTTCCTTTCCTCCCCTTTTGCTTTTTCTTCTTTGTATGTAAATCCCATTTTATTTAGTTTAGTTTTTGAAAGTCTTCCTGTATAATTTTATACCCCTAAACATTTAAATTGGTAACAAAAATATTTTTTTCAAAGAGAGAGTCTGACCATCAGGAACTAGAACGTTTTGTTTGGTTTTTTTTCCTTAGGTTTATCAACATATGCTCTGTTATATTCCTTTATATGGTGTTATTCTTGCTTTCACTCACACTTGCATAATACTGTTCGTAGAGGCTCTGAAGGGCCACTGTTATGCCTATGGTGTTTGATGATTCTAATAAATTTTATTTGGTTCCCATTTCTCAAAGACACAAGATTTCTCTTCTTTATTCCTTTTTCTCTTTTTTCTTTTTAAAGTTTCTTTTATATTTTTTTAAACTCAGTCATCTTTGAAAAATTATTGATTATTTACAAAAGTAAGTGAGTGTTATCTTATGGGATTTTATTCCATTGATAGAGTTAACCCATCTACAGATGAACAAGTGTCAGGTTCTGTTTTATGCAATTCCTCAATATTTTTAAAGAACCTTCTTTCCTGCAAGATCTTGGTTTTGTGTTCATGGGAGTAAATGTCATGTCAGCATCTAATTCTTATGCAAACTGAGAAAATGAGACAGAGAGGGTTTTGCCCTCCAAGAGTCTGTTCCAGGTTTAGAGATTTAATTGCAATGAATGTTGTGTCAGAATTTTCTTGGGTAAATAGTGAATTCAGTAACCAGGTTACTGAAACAAAGAATTTTAATTATCCCAGTGAAGATAAATACTTGAAACAGCGACTTTTAAACTGAAAGCAATGACTGTAGTTGTTGAAGTAGTCTGTAAGATAGCCAGTTAACAATTAAGACAAGAGATGTTAACCTCTCTTTATTTACAAGCAGGGATTACACCACTGACAGGAATCGCACAACTCACAAAACTGGAAAAGAGTTAGAAATTTGGTAGCTTGTTTCTCTGCATCCCATCCTATACCTTTCACTCAATATGAAGCCTAGTTTGGGTTCTTTCGTAGTTTTTAATACTCTAATAATTCTCTCATTTTCAAGCCACTGTTACTTGGCATAATACATTAAGAACCATATGTTTCCTCTTTGTGGATGAAGAACTATGGAAAGTGTTGTTAATTAAATCCTCTTTTGTTGAACAAGAACAAACTTGTCAGTCTATAAGGAGTGAACAATGACATGTTCCTGACAATAAATGGGGAGACAAAAAGTTACAGAGTGTTCTGATACATGTAGAACACTGACAAAATCTGTAATGGGTAGTAAAATCCTTATAAGTTCCTTATAGTCTGAAATTAAGGCCATATTTCTTCCCTATGAGGGTCTTGTTGCAGGTTTAGGCATTTGATGAGCTGCATGATAAGAAATGGGCAGTAGCACTTCTTTTTACTTGTATATGATTTTCTTTAAAGTTAGCTAACACTGTTTTCCTTTTGCACAAATTCTATCCACATCTTTAAATTACGATCAGAACCTCTCTCAGTGGACTGATTGCCTGCATAACCATCTTCACGGGTTTTTGATACAAAACAAGTGTAAGAGATGCAGAGAGCATAAGACAGTCACTGTGAAGCACAAGTGGCTAAATTTCCTGACTTAAATGTTCTGCTAAAGATAGAGACCTTTTCAAGTATTGTAGAAATCTTGAGCTTAGGTCTGTTTGTTAAATAATAATGTGATATAACAGCTTAGTGAGCACTCAGCATGATAGTGTGTGACTTCACAGCACACCAGCTACTCAGCACAAGCTCCCCAAAGGATGCTCTGAGTATACACTAACCTTGAGTAACTGTAATTTACAGTAAATTACCCTGCACAAAGGGATTTTTAATGCACAGTTTTTGAGTTGACATACTACTTAAGCTGCAGTTCTGTTTAAAATGATAACATAGATACAGCTGTGTAAAGAGGCTCTTGACTTCTTTTGTATTTGCTACTTCAAAAATCCATTTTTCTTCATGTTTGGTAGACCGCATCAACCAAAACTTGGCAAATATTTCTAATGGAAAGTAGTGAACCACAGTGCTTTTTATGATATACTTGAAAAGAAAGGGTAGGAAATAAACTTGAGTGATACTTTTCCTCCAATACCCAGTCTTCTGCTAATCAAGGCTTTGCATAACTAATAAGGCTATCCAGGCTTTGCATAAATAATAAGGCCCTCCACAGGCCATGAAGAAAAATGGTTCTTTTGCTTTTTAATTGATGAAGTTTGAGGACTTTGCATCCTCTTATAATGACCTTTAGAAGACTTGATCGATATGTGGTTTTCCTCATCAAGTGCTCAGGAAGCCTTAATGAGTAAGCTAGCAGCTAGTTTCCAAATAAGTAATGCTGAAATATAAAAATAAACAAAAAAAATAATGTTAATTTTCTGTCCTTCAGACTCGTTTCAACCAGCATCTCAGTAACCAGGATTTAGTCTTAGATGGAGATGATGATGATGAAATGGAGAGAACAAGCAAGTAAGAAGCCTGTTTGGATGTGTGTATGTATGGGAGAAAGGGTAAAGCAAAGCTGAGTTCAAGTGACACATTTTTCTCCTGTCCAGGCTGCTAGATGAATGATTGACTTAGATGATGCCAAGTAATTTAAGATTAAATCTGCTTTTGAAAAGAGGGGCAGTCTGTTACAGCTTTTCATTATTTGTAGTGTCTAGAAGAGCTTGACATAGTCCTTGGTCTTCCCAAACTCAAGGTAAAAAAAATAAACTCTATACACAAAGAAGCAGTGAAATAAAATTCGTCAGCGTGGTTGGCAGTGACCTTAGCTAATCTATTCTTCAGGTTTTGTGTTGTGGTCATGACAATGGAAAAATTTATGATAAGTCAGAAAGAATATTGCCTGCTGAGTGTAATATCAAGGTCTTCCTGTGTGTGAATTAAAGGAAAATCATAGGCTGAGGCTTAAGCTGCATTGAGGCATTCTCTGAATTCAGCAGACAATTTTTGATAATGAACATACAGGTATGAACCATGAAGGACCCTGAAAGCAAAGTTAAGCAGCTTAAGCCATGATGCAGTAGGGAAGAGGAAGCTACTGAAGTGTTTAAAGGATATCATCAAAGCAGTGAGCCATGGAAATACCCTTGGTGTAGTAGTATTCTAGCTAGACAGAGACGGAAAGACTACAAGGGTCAGGAGTTAAGAGTGTTGCAATGAATGAAAGAGAAAATAAGAGACAAAAGCACCAATTCTTCTTGCACGTGGGCAGTATTCCAGTAAATCTGGTCATACAACGGAAGAAGAGTTGGAATGTAGGAGTCTTGCCACAAGAACAGAGTATGTGGCTAGGTCTGCTGGAGAGGTGTAGCAATACTGATGTGTAGACAAGGAAAAAGAGGAAGCAATTTTGCAATAACAGTAAAATTTGGAGGGAAGACTTGGGGAGTCATATGAAGGGTGAGTTGAAATAACAGTTGTTGTGGCTGGGGAAGAGCTGGGAGATGGGAAAAACAGGCAACGGTAACCACTTCTCCATAGATATCATACATTTATGCTTAGGAAAATTCTTAAGTAAAGGGAAATTCTGTGTTTATGTTACCTTTCAAAAGTCTCAGAATGCATTCTCCTGATTACTTTCAGCAGTGGCTGCAGTAAAATGGCTTTTATGTTCCTAGCTGATGGAAAAGTTTCTGTTTTCAGGTTATCATCAGAAGACAGTGAAGAAGCTTCTGCGTACTTTTATGATAGCGATGATTCTGGTGAAACTGGAATAACTCAGCATGAAGGAGAAATGGACTTACTTGGGGAGATTTTAGACACGCTGAGCACACACAGTTCAGATCAAGGAAAGCTCTCAGGAGCAAAGAGCTTGGATTTCTTTAGGTCAATGGATGACATTGATTACAAGACTGCGGTAAGTCCTCTGCTTTCATTTGAAAACAACTCTCTTTATAGTGGAATCCTGCATTTGTGAAATAAACCACATACAGCTCAGCTATGGCAACACAGTCCACAGAACTGCTAGTGTGTCCTCCGAGGTCTGTGTAATGGTACAGTCAAGCTGTCCACTGCATGGTGGTATTTCACCAGCAAAAAGATGGGTTATGCCATTGTCCAGTTTACCAAGTCATCTTGGAACATTATTTTTCTCTTGTAACAGTAGCTGTTTATAGAACTGGGAATAATGTAATAATTTACTTAATCAAATAGTTTATTATTATCTTTAGCTGTTCAGTCTGGTATTCCCACAGGTGGTATTATTAGTCTTTTTTTATACAGTTTAGAAGGTGTTTATTCCCATTTTCACCTTCCATCCTTGAACTAGTCATAGTGATATGATGATGTTTCAGTCTTGATCAAGTCAAGCTAGCATAGTACTCCAGGGCTTTCTAAGAGAACTCCCTGCTTCTCGCTTAGGTAGAGTTGCACAGGACCTGTAGTGTAAATGAGCTGCTGGCATACAACTTTAAAACCCACACCAAGTCACTGCTGTGATGTTAGCCAAAATAATGTTAGTGGGTTTGAGTTCCAGCTCATATCAGCTGTCCAATATTTACTTTTGCTAAAAGGGATCCTGCAGTAGAAGATTTGTTACTGGAACAGCAAATTCTGATGCAAATGTTTAAAGAGCTTGTTAAATTTTATATTATGAATGTCACACAGGGGTCACATAAATAAAATACCCATTTTTGTTTGGCAAAAAAATTTTAATATCGAAAGTTGGTATCATTAATTACTGAAGCAAAGAGGAAATGCCATCTGGTTTTAGTTTTAGTCTGGCTCCTTGTCATATTATGGGTACAACCCAGCAAAGTGTGTCTTTGTTCATTGTCAAAACTGTGTGTGTAAAGACTGAATGGACAAGGGCGGCAGAAATCCTTCCCCAGTAAAAAAGGTGATCATTACGATAAGAGGTTTTGATGAGGAAGTGTAAAAATGCTTGATCTTAAATTGTTTCTGGGATTGTGGTTTTGTAACATTAACCCCAAAGGGGATACATAATTTAGGAACACACAAAATCCATTACAGTATTTTTGTTTCAAAAGTGCCAGTGTAGAGATGTTTCTTTTGACATTAACTATAAACACATTTATTCCTTCAGAACAAGTCAAATGCACCAAGCGAGAGCAACCTTACCCTGCTCTGCAGCAGCGCCCATGATCAAGCAGAGTGGAACCTCGGTCAGGATGACAGTGTCCTCCATGGGAAGCAACTCCCTCCATCACCAAGGAAGCAAGTTTCTTCTGGTGGCCATAGAGAATCTCTCTCAAGGCTGGAAGAAGAACGTAGTGACAATACCTTTATTGCTGACAAAATGGACACCCCTAGTATGACATTCCTATCTCCAGTACGATCAAGTGTCCAATTTTCTTCTCCAGAAAATTTCAAAGCAGGCTATTCTTCCTGTAAGGATGCAAAGCAGAATGTAACACTAAGTGATACCTCAGAAGATCATCTCCCAGGAGGTCCTGCTCAACATCCATCCATTCTGGTCCCTTGGGAGAAAGATAGGAAGAAAGGAAATGAAACTCCAGAAGAGGGTGGACTACTTCAAGAAGTGGTGTCATTATGTAAACTGAGTTCTGCTTTTAACTATGGTTTAAATATTTCAAAGGATAGCCTATCCAGCAGTAGCAGTGGGAATAAAACGTAAGAAAACTATGAGAAGAAAAACTTGACTCCCATCAGAAATTAAAGGGTGACTACTCAGGACTCCATATAACGTGATAACCAAAAGATGAAAAAGGAATAAGAGGTCTTCAATTATAAAAATAATTCTCTTCAGTTGAGTATGCATTTTCTGCCATTGGGACATCCGCTTCTATGTTTACGGAGTTCGTTTGTTGGCTGTAGCTAGGTCCACAAAATGGAACTAAATATGAATGCACTCTCAAATCAGGTACTAGTTTAGTCTGTGTTAAAAATACAGCAGGTGTGTGGTGCTTCCTAGCATTTGCTTCCTCTAAGCAGCAGGAAAGGTACACCTTACAGGTGACCTAGTTTTGAAGGTACTATATTAATCCCATTAAGCATGAAATGAACAAAGCAATCTGCTTTCTCCGAAATGTACAAATGTTATTATTTGTAATGAGTAATAATTGCCTTAACCTTTTGAGAAGAGGTTTAACTGTCTTAGAAGATGAATGCAAATCTACAAAACAGCAATAATGATTTTCCATGGCAAGAATTTGCTTCAGCAAAGGGGGAGGGAAGGAGACTTTTTTTTAGATTAAGGAATTTCCTGTGAATATAACTTGGAACTTACTCGAAACTAAAACTGTGGCCCTGCCTTCCAGACTTTGAAAAAGTAGCGCATGCTTTTCTCTCTTCTGTAAAATGCAAGAAGTGCTGAATCATAATGTGACATTTATTAACTTCTGTTTACAACTAAGACACTTTAAAGACATATTATCTAATTTCCCTAGGCAGATTATTTCACCTAAAAATTCTAGAAAAAGAAGTAGAACTGATAGATTATTTTTTATTTTCTACAGTTTATTAGTGTTTGAAAATGTATTTGTGCCTCTTCTGAACTATTTTCTTTCCACTTTTTGTAGCTACCTTTTTGAAGACAGATTGAATTACTGTTACTTAGAAGTCATATTTAGTTAAATTATTAGTCATGACTGAAAATTACTTGTAACACTAGAAAACTAAAATTGCAGATGCAGCTTGAGACTGCATAGATCCAATTCTCTTTTTAGCCAATTTGAACAACCAAAAATCTCTTTCTAAAGTCAGTGAAGGAAAATAAATGGACTTGATGTATATTGTATTGAGAACAAGCATTTGCCCTCTTTCTGGCAGTGTTCCTGAGGAATATTTGGATATTTGAAGTCTGAAAATTCTTGCTGTCGTATGGAACAGCTCTTTACTTTTCTAAAATTTATTTCATTTTCCTGCCCTTTTCTTTTTCCACCTCTCCACCTTATCATGCATGCATTGTCCTCAAAATAGCTCAGGACAGGAAACGCATTAAGTAAGTTTCAGCAGATTGGAATTGTTGACTTTGAAGGATAATTGTGGTGCAGTTGGCAGAAGTAATACATGGGCATAAAATGAACTATACCCGAGAAGAATGCTCTTCTGCACTTCTATACCTTTTTTCTTTCCTTTCCTCTTCAGCATGAATTGTTAGTCTTAATCTCAGTGTAGGCCTGAATGAGCACGTTCATGAGGTCAACATTTGGATCAGATTGTGCTTTCATCTCTTAAGAGTACTTTGTAGCAAAATTTAGCATCAGTTGCGACACTGAGATTTATGAATGAATTTTCCTTCTAGCTAACACAAATGGAAAGGGTGATTTTGGCTGCTTTATTACAAGGCAGCTGACCTAAGAGAGTGGATCCATATTATTACTGAGGTGATGTTTGATGCTTTACCAAAGAGTTGCAGTAAACTGAGATTTTGGCCTTGTTAATGCAAAAGTTTCAGCTTCTTTCAGAATGGGAAGAGTTGGGCCAGGACTTGTCATTGAGGTTAAGCCTCCACAATTGTTTTTTTAATCAGTGCAATAAAGGTAAAATGTGGTGAAATTGCAAATCTTACGGAAATATCTGTGTCTGATTAGAGCATGAACATTCCTGAGAACATCTGCAATCTACATTTCTGGACCATCTCAGTATTCCAGAGTTAAAGACTGTAAGGCCAGAGGTCTACACCGCAACGTATTTATCTATCCTAACATGGTATGTTGTGGATTTTTTTTTTACTAAGATAAAAATATTATTTGGCAAAATATTTTGCACTGTTAAAAATCAAAAGTATCATTAAAATGATTTAAAATCTTACTGTAAACTTTCCAGGAGGGACAGATCAAGTAACTCAGGTGCTGTTTAGATGAAAAAGCTGCAAGGCAACCCCATGGAAACTTGTTTAGGGTTGGTATTAATGACTCTGTAGAGGACATTCTTCTTCCTTGCTGGTACTAAACATTACACAAATGTGGTGCTGCCAAGCATGTCTAAGAGAAGACAGCCAATATAGGGGGTTTGTTCTTGTAACTTTTCTCACTTTTCTCATTCATATCCTTGCATTTTGTTGATGAGAATTTCAAGAGTCAGCTTGGTTTGGTTTTCTTCATTTATTAAAGATAATAAATGGTATTAGTCTTAAGCAGAAAAATAGAAAAAAAATGGAATATTGCCATCATTACTTTCAAAACCATCAAACATGCAAGTCCAGGAATGCTGCCAGAAAATGGTTTTCAAAAATGCTTCTCTGACAGAATAAATCTTACTGGCTTTACGTGAGAGTTAGGCACAGAACTCCTATTACCACATAGATTGCCCCATTCTCACCTTTGTGGGAAAAATATGGAAGCCGTGAGGCTGCTAATACTCTTATAGTTATGATAAGGGTCATCAAATTGGAAGTTTGATAGTGGAATGTTTCAAAATCAAGGCATTGTAGTAACAATTCACCATTTCAGTGAGTGAAAACGCAGGCTGAAAAGAAGTAAACAGATGAACTAAGGGATGGAAGATAAAATGCAACTTACAATTATTTTTATTTCAGTCAAAATGTCAGTTACTGTTCTTATGCCACATCGTTCCTTTCCTATTTAAAAAACATATAGTGTTTACAGTGATTACATTGTTTTTTTTTTTTTTTGCTTTTGAACCTTGTATGGGTTAAAAAATAACTCAGTCTTATATCTGTGTAGAAGTTCACTGTAGGTACATTTTTAATCTGTAATATTACAGAATATTTTCCATTTACTATCAGTGATCTTTTAAAAAGGCTAATGTTTGTGCCTTATTTAAACATAATTACCAGTTACCAAATAGTTGAGTCCAAATTGATATTTCCGGTTCAACACTGTTGTTTGCTGTCCCTGTGATAATATAAAACTGTTTATTGGCTACATATACAGTATTACCGTATTGGGTTCTATATTAAGATAAGTTGTCCTGATCCAGTGCTTTTTACAGATTTTATAATTGTATGCATTTTATTTGTGGAAATCCTTCTAAAGTCTTTAAAAATCATCAACATTCATCACCAGCTACTGGTGAGAACTGAATTCTGCTTAGTCAGAGCTCCTGTGGTCTTGAGAGACATCTCTTTTCTTCAACATCTCAAAAACCTTCCTATTTCTCCTTCTTAAGGGAGATATCGGATTATTTGATTAAGCTTTGTAATCTGTTACTTAAACATAGGAACAAACGTCTGATGTAGAAGGGCAGGCTAGGACTTGAATTTAATATCTTCGAGTTTGTTTTGCATAGATGTCTGCCTGAAATGAGCTGTATCACTCAGCTGGTTTGGGAGGAGAAAAATAAGGGCAGTAGAAAGAGAAAGGGATTCCTGGGTTGTTCCAGTGGTGTGTGGTGACGCAGAGTCTGAGAGTCTTCAACAAGAATAATAACTTTGAGGAAATCCAGATTTCAGGATATTGTTTAATGTTCTAGCTCTGTTGTAGCGATTCCAACCCAGCTGTGTAGGCAAAAGTAATATTGCCTATGCAATTAACCCCCTGTGGGATTTGCAGAACGAATAATACATTGTCAAAGGGAAAGCCTTCCAATCCCTCTGTAGAGAGATGCAACATGTGAAAAACAGCATAGCTATTCAGGGAAGGACTACTGCAGGTGCGAAGGTGATCCCTACCCACCCTCTATGCATGCAGAGGGCAGTATGCGTAGAATAGGCAGTGGTTTGCTCTTCCATCCCACGTATTTGGGTGTCATGTAGCTCTGAAAAATAGTCTTGTTCTGAAGGAAAAATGTAGTTGTAGAAGTTGTTATAGAATGTGTTGACTGAACCCTTCATTGTCATTTAGCATTTCAGTGATGCTGCTGCTGTTGGGGTGGGGTCATCGGAAACCCACTGGCCGAAGTCCCCTCTGAGGCATTGTAACACAGACTTCAGCCGCAGTTTTAAACACATGCTGGGTAGTCTTGAAAACCCCACCCAAACTATTAGAGGAGCGGTGTAGATTTCAAAAATCTGTTTTAGATGTCTTTTCAGGTTTTAGTATGAGCTAGTTTACAACCTTGTGTTTTTGTAAACGATGTAAAGTCTAGGCAAAAGAACAGTGAAGCCAGGTTTTTAAAACGGCTTGTTTCTCCACCTACAACCAATCACATTCAGTCCTACAGAACAATCTTTCATTGGTGCAGCTGTCTAATGGAATTGCTAGGAATGTCTAAAGTCTTTTCTCTATGCATGTAATTAATAGAAGAAACATTTCATGCAATAATCAAAGTGCCAGCATGAGGTCCTTTTGCAAATGTGCCCGCTGTGTAATGCTGACTGTAGTAACCTGTCTAGCAGAAAGGAGCCTAATAACCACTGACCTCCTTGATGCCACTGGGAGAGGTCAGCAGTGGTTTTTATTTCCAAGGGAGTTAACATCTTCTCTCTTGGCACCAGGCTTTAATCCAGTTGTTGTGAGAATCCAGCCGGCATATTCCTAATAGCCTGAAATTTCAGGCTCAACAAATGTGGCTAATAAAATTCCTCAAGGCAAGCAGCTTCCTTATTGCAAAGCTCAGGATGGTGAAGGCTGTCTGTTGCAATGGTATCGTGGTGAATCTTTGGAAAGTGAATATAGAAATAAATGCACCAGCAAAACCAGTATGAGTGGTTATGCGATGTGTGTTCGGTAACTTTTTTTGCTGCTAGTAGATATGTATGTCTTTGCAAAGCATTGTTTACCTGTTAACAGAATCTGGGCTGAATAGAATGTGTCCTCATCTTCCCCCCAGGGGCATGGACCACAGCTGGTCTAGAATTCATGATCCTCAGGGTGACTGAAAATAAAGGAATGGAAAAGGGATAATAGTTTTTTTGTGCAAAACTTTCCTTGATTTGCTTTGTAATGTGTGTGTTAGAGTTTTAGTCAGTGGCCAGTTGGAAGTAGTTGATAGGTCTTTCCTGGAAGCTGCTAAACTTCTTTTATTTAGTAGAGTTGCCTGATGAGCCCACAGCCACCTTAATCAAGAGGCCGTCCACTATCCATGTACTTGGCAGGGCTGTTGCTGTTTTCTGCTGGATTAGAGTATGAAGCAGGTAACGCAGTTGGAAGATACTCCAAGGTTTACTGTAGTAAAGGGTACTCAAATTAACTTGTACTATTATTTAGATCAATACTAATGACATTTGTAGTTATAGTCCAGTAACAGTATTAGCATTTGAAAAATAAATTGATTTCAAGTACGTTGACATTTGTCACGGTTCTATGTGAATTGACATTCTGTTTCTGTTAAAAATAAGGGAGCTACTTGGTTGTTTAGGGGGAAATGTGTTGACTTTGAAATCTTCAGTGAATTTTGTGCAATATTTCTCTTTGTTTCAAAGTAATGTGGTAGTGCACATCTGCTTTTCAGGCAGATCCTTGAAATGGTATTTTTCAAAAATGTGTAAAATCGCATGTAGCTTTGAAATATGGTTGTATGATAAAAAGAATGAAGAATATATTCTAATGTGGCAAATGTATATTTCCAATGACTGAATATGATTATGGATCTCACATTCTATGGAAATAAATAAGGCCTAAGCCAATGTTCCCATACCAGTAGTTCTAGGTAATTCTCAAAACTATAACCTGGTTAAATTGAAGTAAGGTTAAATATTAAAATTTATGATTTTTAGTTTCAAATTTGATAGTTGTTTAATAAAAAGATGAGGAGTTAAGCATTGCTTTTCAGTATCGCCTTTGAGGTGAGAGTTCATGGTGATGACCCTATGTATTAAGAATTTAGTTTGTGACATCCCTAATTATCATAAGTCATTACTTAAAATGTCTACTAATGTTGTTGCCAGTATCCTTTTTATTTTTTGTAAATTAATTTCTTTGTATATTGATGTACATTTTGTTTCAGCCTTTGGTTTTTTCCCTTGAGAACTTCTTTAATATACTTGAATGAGGCAATAAAGCACTGTGGAACAGCTAGTCTTGGTGCGGCTCATGCACAGGCACATCACATCTGTTATTTCACAGTTTTTGAAGAGGAAGAGAAATTTAAAATGCTTACATGTTTAACTGACAATTTCTGTTTGTTGTTTTTAGATCTGTGTCAGATACGACGAGAAATGCCTCAACTCAGAACAAAGCAGTGTTATGTATCCCGATGCTTCTAATTTTTTAGTGACCGCTCAAGACAGTTTCTGATAATGTCCTTGTGGTGAGCCTCTAACACTTACAGGAAAGGCATGACCCATGGGATATTTGAGGTTTTATTAATAATTATAATAATTTTTGAGATTAAAAAAAAACCCAAACAACCAACCAGCATTGTTCTAAGTTTTAAAGATTTAGTTAGTTACTGACCTTGGATAAAACCAGAACCAAATCTAAGAATTTACTCCATGCTTTAGCACCCTCTGGACTACTGTTCAAAGTCATCTCAAGAACTGTAATTCACACCTTAGACTACTGTCAGTAGTACACTGTATAGAGACAGTAAATGAACTGTGATGTGTGGTGTGGTTTGGGTTTGTTTCTTCTTTCCTTCCATGTTTGTGGCATCATTAGAAATTTTTTGTGAACTCCACATTGCCATAAAGTGCCCAACACTGTATTATAAAATAAAACTTAACAATATCAAAATTCCATGAGTGGTGCAGGTTCTTGTTTGATGGGTTGATCTGAATAGCATTTTCATGCTTATGGGGCATATAGGTTAAAATAATACAGCGGTACTGTATTGTAAATTTTTCTGGATTGAATGATCATTTCGGTTTCTCAAACACAGTGAAAGCTGAATGTGTTTTCTTATACAGCACAAAAGTTAAACGGTGAGGTCCTTTATAATACCAATAATATTTTGCTGCCTTTAAAAATCTTAACTAATCATGCCTGCTTGTTAAACAGCTTCTTTTGCTCTGTAGGTCTTCAAGTTCTTACCAAAAAAAATAAGTATATTATCTCATTTTGTAGATTAAGAAATTGAGATATAAAGGGAAAACTGCATGCAGAAGATAGCACCCATGCGTTATTACTACTGTTATGGTTTGAACCTTTAACGCTGGATATTAAAAAAATATATATCACCCGGTATTTTTGAACTGTTAAGCCAAGTAGTATAAGTATCACAGAGGTCTTGACGATACTGCTGGTGAGGGATGAGGGATGCCTGACTTCCCGTAATACCTGTGATCAGATACGACTGAAGGGTCAGACTGTGCTGCTGAGGGCATGCAAGCCGGGTTTTGGCACGACACAACCTTCCTTGCTCTCTCCAGTCACTCCTGTGCCCATGGCACAGTTGGGCTGCATGGCTCTGTTGGTCACTGGCATGTCTGGTGGCCTGCCTTCATTCTCCCTTCTTGCAGCTGGTGTGGAGAGGCTGATAAAGAAAGAACCTCTTGGCTGCAGTTGTGATTGGGAACGAAGACAGAGATATGGTAGCTTAGGCAGGCTAAATAGCATGATAACACATCATGAATATGTTAGTAGATATGGCTTTGCTTTTTAATGGAGTTGCTTCGCTGGGTCATTCTATGCAAGTATTTAACTACAGTTCAGGGAGGTTTTTTACATTAAATGGCTATGCAGTATAATCAGGTCTGTGATTCGCTTTCTAAATTAAAAACATTTTGATATCTTATGCAGACAGACCATAGTATCTGTGGTTTCAGTATTGATACACTCAATCCACAGCCAATGAAAAGATTACAAATTGTGTTGCTATAAAACAAGGGTGTGTTTCTAACATTTACTAACTGTACTAGCTTATGGTAGCTAGCTGAGTAATACAAGCTGTGAAGACTGGTAGTGCGGGGATCTTTACTGACAGATTAAGCCTGGCACATCTTGCAGTTTCTTCATTTTGCCCATAAACAAGCCCACATTTTTTCACCTGTTAAAAAGACAGCTGTGACAATGACTTTCTTGTCATAGGTCCAGATTAGGAGCCAATGGAGGACATTATAAAAATGTAGAAGCCTTTAATTTTTGCAGAAGGAGCAAGAAAGTATGAAGAAAATAGCTTAGGTCTTTTAGGCTAAGTTTTCTACTTTCCTTAGTTTATTATCTCAGTGTACAGTGTGTGTGTGTAACTTGCTTTTGAAAGGATCAAAAGAGAGGAGGTAATAAGTTTAAGTTAAGTCAGCAGATTTCGCACAGATGGTGCAGCAGGGCTCTCGTCCTGTTGATACAACTATACCAAGTGCCTGTGAAATATTATTTCGGAAAAGTTTGGTGTGCCAGTCTCATGGTAGCACCCTGAGAATGAAAGTTAGCATGATGTAGAGTCATGGCATTTGAGGGGAAAATGCAACTCAAAGCAGCGTCTTGTTGGGGACTCATTTAGGAGAAGTTGTAAATGCTCCTATTCATTAGTAGCTTCTCGATTGGTAGTGCTTCAGAAGCAGCTGAGAGCATTGCTTTTGCAAGATACTTTGCACGGTGCAGCTTCAGCCATGACTGAAATATGGACAGAGCATTTCATTCCCATTCCAGAACTCACTGTGTGTTACCCTCATGTTCACAAAGGAAAAGTAACTTTATCAAATTCATGGATTTAGATTTTTATTTGATGTGACAAGCAGTAACAACAACAAAAAACTAAGCAATGCCTGAGGTGATGTTCTAGGTTTGCTGGTATTCAGATAAAGCAAAGTGGAGTCAGTCTGTGGATTTTTATCCATCAGAAAAAAATGCTAGTAGCTTCTTAAGCTTCAAAACCCCAGAGGCTGTTAATCCTGTTACAAATTCTGTATAAAATGTAAACAAGTGCTACTTCCAAAAGCAAAGTTTGGGAAGCACATTTGGAATATGCTGTAGGCCATCATTTCCTGTCTGTGGCTGCCTACTTCACATTTCTTCTGAAAAGTGGAGGACCAGGCTCCTAGATTTTTTTTTCAGGTCTACTTCCCTCAAATAATTGTCATGGAAGCACGGGGAACAAAACAGCCATAATATCCAACACACAGCAATACTGAAAATTGAAGGGTACAATGTGGACTACAAAGAATCTATCACACTTGGTTAAACCTTTTTTGGTTTAGATCTGTTATATGGTTTTAATTGTTAAGTCAGTATCATGGATGAGACACAGTAAAGATGTACTCTGCCATGTAGAGCTTACAAAAGACTCATTTGCCTACGGGAGTTTGTTGTTCATGAGTAACTCAACTAACATTTTCCATCCTAGTGTAAAATCCCTTCATTTGATTTATCTTAAGACTCTTCCTAAATGATGAAGAGGAACATTTCTGTTTGTTTGAGATGGGCAGAGGGTGCTTTTCTCAGCCTGGATTGTTCAAAGGCCAAATATTCAAAACCATGATTGACTTTAAGTTTTTAGCCTTGATGCACTCATTTTAAAACTTCTGGAGCCTGTTTTTTTAGTGTGGTTTAGCTTGGTGGCGTAATTTAACTTGTAATGGCTGACTTCTGAGGCTCTGGGTCTTAGTCCATTGAAATATGCTTTAGAAGTCTTAGATACAGCAGAAAGCTGTGGCTACCTGCTCCCAGCCCTCTCCTTCCTGCAGACCTTTGTTCAGTTCCATACCGGCAATGGTTCCATACTCAGCACTACACTGTTTAATAGCATCAACAGGTTTTTATTCACTGTTCCTTTTAAGAAAATAGCCTGTTAATATAATCCCACCTGTTTAGCAGAGGGAAAGATTATGTACTTAAAATGTTCAGCTGAATAATACATACAAACATCTGACATTTGGCCTGCTCTGAGAATAGGTGACATGCTTATTAACAATTTCGAAAATGTTAAAATGGTGGGGTAGAAATTAAAATGTCATTTTAAAATATTTGTGTTTAACTTATCTGATTTAGTCCTTTTCTACATTTCACCTTGGCATATTCCAACTGGGGGTCATGGTAGCAGTCTGACACTGCAGATACTTTAAACGATATACTGAACATTGTTGGCATTTCAGCCTAATTAGTAGCATTCTATTTTGTGATTTGTCTTTGACCCTTTGGGTTATCAGCCCAGGATTTTTTTTAACCTTTTTTTATGCTCATCATTGTCTCATTTTAAATGTCAACAGACCAGTACTTGTATAATGCGTTTTTTTCCTCTTTACTGCCTTTTCTCCCCAATGTCAGAAAATTTGACAAACGATTTCTATATCTCAGGCAGGCTACACAAGCAAAATGTATCCCAGGACTGAGTGACAAGCACCGACTAATCTATTCCATCCAGGTCTTGTGCACAGCCACATATTTTTTCTGCCCAGTGGTCACTGTTACCCACAGTTTTGAACTGGAACAATCTTTTCTTGGGCTGGTTTAATCACTTGTGCAGCACTGAGTCACCTCTGAAAGGCAGATCTGCATCTTCTCTGTTGGGCTCATTTCTCCTTCAAAAACCTCACAGAGCCACCCTTTTCCTGGGGGTTGGGTTTAAGAAAGTTTTCTGTGATCCTGGGACAGATCCCTCTGAAAGAAAACAGTCAGACACTGGGTCTTGTGCTTCGTTCAACTGGATATGGAGGTTTCATACACTTAAAAAGGAAAGTCTCAACCTGCTGATTCACTTTAAACAATGCTCACTGACATAATGGTGTGCCCGGGGAAATATTTAAATCTCTGGAAGAGCTGGGGTCACCAGTACTTGAGAGCGAGGAGGGAAAGCGGAGCATCTGTGCTCCTCTGGTTTGCTTGTCTGCTGCTCTGTTGTTGGGGTCTGGGTCAAGGTGACTGCTATGGATCTTCCGCGGTTATTGCATCCAAGGCTTGGAATGATAATCAGGCAGCAGTGCTGTAGGCAGCCTGGAAGGAGAGCCTTGTGCTTTTTACTCCAAAATAATGCCTCCGCTCTGTGCTGCTCCCAGCCTAGCTGCGGTAATGCAGGCTGCCCTGTCGCTGCTGGATGCATACAGCCTGTCATTCGGACGTTGTGTACCTACGTGCTGAGGATATGATTAGAAGCAACTAAAGCTGCATTTAATTCTTTAAGCTGTTTTATACTTGGACCGAAACTATATGGAAATACCTCACACATCTTCCCCACAGACTTATGCGTTTCTAATCTGCCTAAAGACTGTGAAATAACTTAGGGGTAACACTTGAAATTCTGTTAATACCTCCTACTAGCTGCCTGGAAGACATTAAGTTGTTTATTTTGTGGGCTAGAAAGCAGCTATTTAACCCGAGGCTGCCCTGCACTGTGACTACTTGTACACTGTGCACATGCTGCAGTGCAAATAGCTGTTGGTACAGGTGAAAAAGTCTCACGGACCCAACAGTCACATGTAATTAGCCTTGCGGTGCAAAGCCTGCCCTTTTGGTTTGCTCTCACTCGTCCAGTGCCTACATTGCTGTCACTGTTTCTGAATTTTGACTGCCAAGTGAAGTTTAGCGCAGGTGCCAAGTGAAACTAAGTGAGTTTAAATTGGAAACACACATTTTTGTCATCACTAGTTATTACAATACATGCCAATGAAAATTGCACTTTTGCTGAAACTACAGGGTAAATCTGAAAGGTCATACACAATATTGAGCTGAGAAAAATGTCATGCTTTAAACAGTGCCATGAAGAGCATAAAACCAGATGAAGGGCTGTGTCATATTTCTGTGATCAAAAAATGTGATATAAAGTCATGGTTTGGACATGTCAGTCTCACCAGGGTTTGATGACATTAGATGAATTCCTGGTAATGTAATTGCTTTGCCAAATTATTTTGGGCAAAGAAAAATCACAGCCTGATAACAGCAGAAATTAAAAGCAGCTTTTGTGAAAACAAGTCAAAACATAACAAAGTTGCTCAAATAGGTTACAATATAAAATATACAATACATTTTTATTCCAGAAATATCATTTAAAGGTAAACCTAAACCTAGAAACATCACCATTGAACTGAGAACTCTGTTTGGCCTTCAGGATTCCACCTATGCCTTGATTCATAATTTATATTCTGGCTTTTCAATGCACAAGAGTTCTTCACACCTCATGGCATGCATTATAGATGGAGGAGTTTAGGTTAAAACATGCTTTTACTGTGAGGCACAGGGTATCGCCAGCTCTCCACATCCAATTCACGTGTACTTAAACAAGACCTTACTCTGCTCCCAATAAATACACACCAGATGTATCTTTTATAAATGTCAGGTTTTGCAGCATCTTGACATGTGCCAGTAGTTTGAAGCCTGTGCATGCTTCAGTGGGGCATGAAAGCCCCATCCATTCATTCAACTGTAACGTTTTGCAACAGGCAAAATTTCAGTGTTGTCAGATACTTGCTGTTCAACTTTATTGACTTGCAACGTTGAATCTGATGCTCTTTTTCTGAATTGTTTTCAGAGATGCTAGTTCTTTAGCTGAGTGGCGACTGAATGGCACAAGAAAAGGAACTTGGCCAAAATGCTCTTGTCCATGATTCCTGATGTTATGCGACATTACATGTATAAGGCTTGTCCTATAGAAAGACTTGCAGGAGACTTGGGGCTTATGTTAAATAAAACACAGTTCAGATATTTTTTGCTGGGAAAAAGACTTAGCTGTCTCTTATCCGGGAATAAGCTTTCTGCTCCAGCCCTTTATTTATTATGGCCTTGAAAAAGTGAATCGATGGTGTTCTTTCTATTTCATAATTTAGAAGGTGTTTTGTATTAGTTAACATCTGTTTGAACAATAATCACTCGCTGGACTTCAGACACCAATGATGCCAATAAGTTGTAGCTTAGCGCCTCATTGACTAGAAAGCTGGATGAGCCAGATGCTTTCTTGCTTCCTCAAGAAATGGGAGGCACAAGTTTTTGAGACCTCAGAAGGGAGAGGATTTCCCATCTGAGAGCTTGTCTGGCTTGTCACAACTGGAAAACTAGTGTGGCATCATAGCAGTAAGTCCTATACTATCAAGGTTTTGAATCACTCACTTGTACATAAGAGGAAAGAAAATCATATCTTGTTGAAACAAATAAGAATTCTTGAGATTTCTTGCAGAATACTGAAACAAACCATTGGTGGTGACATTCATCTTCTAGAGAACACAGGAAAGCATTGTTTTCGATTTAAAACCCACAGGGTCAGATCACAATCATCAGTGTTAATTACTTGGTAGTACAAAGTCTTACAGCATCCACTTACTAAAATAATGGCAAAGCACAAGTTTCCTGGGTTTTGAGATGTTCCTCAGGGCTGGGAGTACCTCTTGAAGGTAGTATTGATTTAAGCAGTGAAACTTCCACACAAGTCGCCTTGACAAACTTGGATCCTGGGACTCAGCTGCTAAATGGCCATAGAGGCAGGGCTGGACATTGCTCAAAGAAGGCTTGTGAAAGTGAAGGGACAGTGTTTTGTTTGTCATAAATCTGCCTTGCTTAGAGGTGTCTCAGGGAACGCAGCCATGGCCAGCTGGGTTGGAGGGGAGCTTGCAGTGCGACCGCAGGCATCAGTACATCCGAATTCCTCCCCTTTAATTTAAAGGTAGGTGATGCCTTTGGGACAATAGGACTTATTGGTTTCTGAGATTATTGATTTTATCAAAAAGTAATGGAGAAAGTGTTGAGGTGAGAATAAAGCCCCTTGTGAAAATGGGATTCACATTAAGTGATGAAAATTCTCACTGCTCTGACATTTTTATGCCTGCGCTCATCTGCAGTGCTGGAAACTCAGTAGTTGTTTAAAAATCAGAGCATGAGATTCTCAGCTTGTATAAACTAGGTCCAGTGAAATTGTATTGATTCATACCACCTCGGGACTTGGCACAAAACACCTGCCTTTGATGGACACAGGACAAATAGTCGGTGTGGATATCATTGAAGGTGCAGATTGCAATGCTGAGGCTGGCAACCTCAACCACAGCACAAAGCACACTCATCTCATTTTCAAGTATAAAAAAGTTTTTTGATCACTTGATTCCAGGTGGCAAATTTGACTTTTTAAACTGCAAATATAGTTCTGGCCTGAGGATAAGTTCCTTTGCGAATGCATGATGAGACACTCCCATAAAGCAAAAAATATAGGTTACATGTGGCTCAATATAATCCATATTTATTGGTCATTTTGATCCTGTACACAGCAAAATAGTAGTATGAATACACCATCTGAGCTATAAACGTACTATGTACATACAGAGAAGGAACAGTTAATTCTACAGAAAATGGAAAAGGCACATAATGCAGTGATGCACTATGACCATTTTGAACTGGCCAAATTCTAGCTGCAATATCTGTATTCTGCCTAATGTAAATATTCCTGGGACTCTGAAGGTACTCTCTGTTTCATAGGCTGGATGTTGCCTCTTTCCAAGGCAAAAGCAAAGGTACTATGAAAGGGGAGTAAGTTGCTTCATCCTTCCCCTGCCTCCGAGTATTTTCAGAGGAATTTTGTGCAAAGCATATCATGTGTTCCAACTTAGCACCTTGGCTTTCTTTGTAGAAGGCTGTTAGATGTGAAGAGAAAGTTTAAATGTGAAAGGTTTGGGAGCATATTGTGCATTTGTTTCTCTAATGGATAGGTTGCAAGTGATAGTGAATAAATTATTTTACTTTCAGCTTTTGAGTCAAATAGTGAGATAGATTAAACAAATATAATTTTGAATATCTTAAGTCTTTTGCATGAAGACACCTCCATATTAATGGAGGTTATCAGTGCTTTTTTTTGGATAACCAGAAGACAATCTTGGTATTATTTCCTTATTGCAGCACAAATGCTCTCCTCAGCTCTTAGATGTTATTGCTCCTCCCTGAATGTCTGTGCTTCTGTATGTATTTTATCATACCCCTGGGCTGAGAAGCAGTAAAAAGCTTATTGTCTCCTATATGAGTCTTAATCTGTGGTTTAAATCTCAGCAAAGATCGTATTAGACAGTCTTTATAATGTATTCTCTTTTGTTTTAACTGTTGTTCCCTGGTTGAGATATGGCCCAGGAGAGTCAGTCTTCCTAACCGCATGTTTCACAATTGCTGTAACATGTTAATGTAGTGATAGCCTCGGGACGTTTTGTGCTTCTCCAGGCTGCTATTGAGCTTTTCCAGCTCAGCCTTCTTGATTTCTTTGGTTGTTGCTCTGTTAATTCAGCTTTTCTGGAAGTATGTTTAGAACTGACACTGGTGCCTTTGGGGTCTTTTCCTGTTTGTTTCTTATAAGATTGTAAATAGAGTGTTGAATAGTTCACATCTTAATCCCCCTTTGGAATAAAACACGCTCCCTTTAAGTTCCCTTACACAGATCTGCTTCAGTGGGTAATCCCTGGTTCACCATTGTCCTCCCTCCCTTTCCCATGGCCTCACTGCTAAGAAAGCCTAGCTTCACCCTCACTGCGATCCAGATTTTGCCTCCACCTTCCTCAAGTGCCGTCCACTTTCATTTCCTTTTCTTCAGTCACTTTGGCGTGGATTTTCACCACTTATTTTTATTGTTTCCTCTCCATTGAGTCTGACAGCAATCACAACTTACTCTAATTTTACTTCAGAGGTTTCCCCCCTGCCTTCTGTCTCCTTGATTTACCTGCTACAAACCATGCTTGTATTTTACTGTGAGATTTTCCCTTTGTTTTGTTCTTATGGCTCTTTTTAATTCTTTAGGAGCATAATCCTCCAGAGCTCTGTTTGGTCTGTATGAAAACTCTTCAGGCTTTCATCTTCTCTGCCTCTTCCTTCCTCTGTCTGTGTTCCTGGGTATCTTGCTCAGCCCTGGATTCTCTGTGTGGCAACACTTTCTCAAATATTTTTTTACCTCTGTGCAGATTATTTTTCTACTGTCTCCAAAATTTCATCCAGACAGTCAAACCACTGAGAAGAGCAGAATTAGTTTCCAGACACTTCCTTTTTCTTGCTCCATCTTTCACCATGAACGATAATACTTCTTTGAGTTTGTTCTCCATGCAGACTGCCTCCATCTTCAGCTGCATTTTCTCATTTGTCCTTGTTCTTTGAATCGTGTAATAGCTTAGTCTGTAAAGGACCTGCTGATGTCATGTAGTCCAGCCTCCTGCTCAAAAACTTCCAAGTGAACTACAAAGTTAGATCTTTATTATGATCATTCTACAGCTATTTCTGAAATTACTTAATTTCTCCATTTCTGCTGTTCCCTGAGATCTCTATCAATTTTATTTCTCCTTTTAGCTCATTGACCTGAAACCCAAGAACACAAACCGAGTGCATCGATGCATCTTCTTTGTATCCGTTTTACTACGTTGCTACTTGTGCCCAATTTGTGCTTCTGTATGGCTCCTTGTTTTCAGACTTCTCTGGCTCCAAGTGCTTCCCATCTTGCAGCCCTTCTCCACTTAGTTATTGCTTGCCCTGTCACGGCAGATTCCTGTCTTTGCCTGCTTTGCCACTTTCTAGGCAGAGATGGCCTTGCCTTTGGGTCTCTCGCAGCTTTTTGGGGGAAAGCTAAATCAATGTGTGTAGTCAGAATCCACGCAAATCACTCCTCCGTCACTTGCGGTCTCTCATCATCACACGCTGTTCTTTGCTGTCTTGTTCACCGTTTCCCTACTTCAAACTGTACACTCTCTGAGTCAATTTCTTATTTTTTTCCAATATTCATATATCTTTCTAGAAATGGTCTCACACGACAAACTTTATGGTATTCTCTCTTATGAGAATTATTATTACGATATTCTCTATTAGCAGTGTCCCAGGACAAACACTGTGCTGAACCAAGAGTTTCAATTAAAAGCTGTTACGTCTGTAATTACATAATGCCGTGATTTGGAAAAAATCAACCATGGATCTCTGTTATCTCTTATCTCCCATTGTACGTTTTGGTAACTTACATTTCCATTCTTTCCTGCCATTTGAACTCTCAGGATTTAGACTGCAGCTGTACAACAGCAATTGCATTCAAAATAATAAGCTGTAAACTAGGCTAGAATAAAATCTGTCGTTCATTTTCGCTGTGACTACATTCTACTCTTTTAACTCTGCTTGAATCCCACCATCCCCTCACATTTTCTATAGTGACTTGCTTTGAAAGATCCTGGTGAGGACTGCAGAAAATCCAGGATGTGCTTATTACCTTAGTTACTGCTGACCTTCTGATATGAAAATACATAGAAATGACATTGAGCTTCACTAATCCTTTAAGGGGTTCATTCAAAATGAATTATGAATTGATCCTAAACTAAAAAGACGACTTAAACTCTTGGATACTGAGTGTACGTATTCTATTATGCAATTCCTGGAATAAGCATCTAGGATTTTATATGTATAAAATATATGGGTTGTTTTGTGACTGCGGAAACATATAAACTGAACTGCAGGAGGAAAGAAACACCATAATGAACTTTTCACTCCATTGCCTCTTTTTTTTTTTTCAGTGGGTTCACTTTTTGTGGGAGCACTGTTTATGCTATAATTTCTGGACTACACGTGAAAATTAACGGAATGAGTTACTGCTGAAATTTTCCTCTGCATTAAAAAAAACCCCTTTGACCTGGGTGTCTGTTTGGCACATCCTTTTCTACTACAAGAATGATCACCAAGTCTTTCTAAGATTTTCAAATGTCTATTTCATTACAAGAATTCTCCCCAACTTCTTCTGTTATTCCATTACATTTTATGCATTAGTTTCTTTTTCAATAAACAGTTGCAATCCTTTTGCTGCTGAGGTTTATGAGGCAGGTAAATCAGATTATCCATGTTTTAGAAGAGGAAAATTGAGCCATAAAAATTTATTTTCCTATGATCACACGAGAAGTCTGAGTTCCAGAAGAAGCGCTAAGCCTGTCATAATTATTTCCAAGCTGGGCCTTTACCTGTAGGCCACTCCTGCCTCTTTCCTGGTATTTTCCATGAGCTTTGGGAAATGTTTTTGAGCATGCTTTTGGGCAGCCAATGTGTGTTTGCAATGTGAGAAGCAACAGTTTTCTAAAATGGATCATCAGGTAATACTGTTATAAGAAAATAGCTGTAGTGTGGATGCACAGAATTTGTTTAGCAAGTTTAGATTCCATGTCTCCTAAGAGGTCAGATTGTGCCTACCACATATTTTGGTACAGTCTTTTATACTCAGAGAAATATACACTTTTGTGGAAACTGAAATTCTTCTCAGTAGGACATGGGGGGCAACAGGTAAAATGAGAGAACTGGAGGAAAGAAAACCAATTAAATATGAAGCATTTATTTTGGAGAGTTTTTGCAGAGCTTCCTTATAATCCCTGATTAACAGATGAAAGTAAATATGCTGAGACACAGCTCTAGTACTAAACCCTTTGATAACAGAATTACAATGTCTTTATTGTACAGGCTTATTTGATTTGTCTGCATCATCTTCTGTAGCAGTGATTGCTAAGCAGTAAAAGGAACACAAATGAGAAGCTGTTATCCATGCTGCATCCAAGACAGGCACTTGTATCCCAGGAGCCTTTACTGTCTGCAACGCCCACTGCTGATTAGCAAGGCTGCAGTTCCCAGTGCAAATAAGAATTGTCCTTGGAGAGGTTGGTCCAAAACAATGATAAATGACATTGGTTCACTTAAATGCTAAGAGAATTTTAATGTTATTGAACTTAAAAGTTAAATAGTCAAAGCCCAAAGTCATTGTAATTTTTATAATGAGTATTCCTCGTGTCAGAATGAAAATTAATATACCAAACATATATACACTGTCCCCTTTCAGCCATCTTCCAGGACAGAGGAGAGCTTTCTTCTAAATCAGTCTTTCCATTGGCGGTGGCTGCACCATATTCCACATCTCTACCCGGGATCCCTCCTTCTCTTGCCGGCTGGGGCTGTAGGTCCCTTGAGTCGCCCGTTTATTGGCAGCGATGAAGGAAACCACAGCTGCCAAGAAGAGGATCAACAACAAGGCCAGCGTTACTGAGCCAATGGAGGTGAATAGGTTCGAGATCAAGTCAGTTGTCAACTGGAAGGATTGAAATAATTGCAATATAATTTATGTTAAGAGAATACCGAGACACACTTGAGGTACCCTGGAAGGAAAAATAAAACCATTCTATGGAGAGGGCTTTGCATAGATGATCTACTGGTGAAGCACTGTTTATTGGTAGAGAAGTACAGCAGCCCCTCCAGATTTTGTTCTTTGGACTCCTCAGAAGATTATACACACGATGCTGAATATTTAATATACAAGACAGAGCTGGATGAATTTCTTGTAATGATCTGTTTTGTTTGACAGCTTCCTTTCTCCTTGTAAATAATCTGAGAGTTAATAGGTCTGTGGACTGGAGTAGTAATTCAGCACTTATTTGTTTAATCACTTTAATAATAATTCATTATCCCTAGTTTGGTTGTGAACAAGTTGTCGCTAGTGTTTGCTGCTGCAAGTTAAACAGGAGCTATTTGACTGGGTGTTTATTCAGTCACATTTCTGTTTCTCTTGCTGGAGAAGTCACGTTTAGGGGACTACTTGTATAGATAAAATTTGCTTAGTGTAAATATTTTTGTAAAATGTACTATTTCTACAGGCATTCCTGCCAGTAAACTTTTCTGCCAGCATGTTTGCATGAAATAAGTTTATAGAGGCTGCACAAGAGTGCAACTGAAATCTATTCAGTGAGAAATTAATCAGTATATTTTCACAAATATGTTTTAAAACATTCATCCAGCTCTTCTACACACAGGCTTTGTAGCTTCATCTACAGAAACACGAGCAGTACAGTACAGGATGAACGTAAGGATGCTCTGATTTTTTTTTTTTCTGTTTTCAAATGGCAGTGGGAAATGTGATAATGTCAGAAGGCACAGTGCGCATAAACAAATCTGCCAGCTGAAAAGCTTTGGACCGGAGAAATTTTATAGCTGGTAGATGAATGTTTTCTACACATCTACTTATGTGCTTTAATCTGTAAAAAATGCTTATGATGAGCCAATGTAGTGATGTGGTTACTGTGGAAAAGTGGTCACTATGGACAGAATGACCCTAGCGAGAACTGAACTTCTGGGCAGATTCTGCCATCCATCATCTTTTTATTTGCATTACAAGTGACAACTGAACTACCGTAGATGAATGTGTGCTTGAGGCTGAACTTTGAAATCCCAAAATATTTAGAAATGGAAACCAGCAGGTCAAAGCCCATATCCTGGTCAGATATTGCATGTTGCAGGATATTTTAGTGACCTACTTACTTGTCATTTCTAAGGAAGTGCAATTACAGTCCTGAGAATGACAATGATTTTGCATAAAGTGATGCATATATGGTAAGAGGATGCTGTTGCTGTGTGTACATTGCTTGGACTCATGGCTTAGCAGAAGAACAACAATGCTAGAATGCAAATGTTAACAGTCCTTTTTTTTTTTTTTTTCTCTCTCCACCTCCACGCTAATGTAAAAGGTCCTACTATAATAATAAACACAAGTTTGGCTCAGGGATTCTCTCCAGGCCATGCATGACCAGCTAGGATATTTTCCGCTGTCCTTGACCCTAAATATATGGTTTCTACGATTTAAAAAAAAATTCTTCCAATAGAAATAATCTAGTGTAGGTGGCAGAACACATGACTCCAACCCTAAAACAAGGTGACAAAAAGCATGTTGGTCTATTAAATTGTATTGGATTGCAAAAGTCATTTTGTCTTTAGATAGTGTTACAGATATATTTAAGATCTTATTTTTCCTCTGTACTGTGTTAGCTGTATGGCCTAATATATAGCTTGTCTCAGAGGGGCTGCAAATTTTTAGTGGAATTTTTATTCTCGGAACCCAATTTTCATTGTCTGCTCTGGGAAACTAAGGACTGATACAGTCTAAGTTAACTCTGGTGTTAGGGTTGAACAGGACTTTTGTGAAAGGAATTCATTACCATAGGTAAATGGATGGGGTTGCCTGGTCTCTGCTATATGAAATTTAGTTTGGTTCAATCAGTGACTTGAACTTGAACAAACTACTGAAAATTGCCCATATTGCCTGTATCTGTGTTGGCTAGTATGTAAAAAAAAAGGTTACCCCACCGATTAAAATCTAGAGAGCTGTGGTTTTCACCATGGTCAGATACATAAGCTAACATTATTTTTGTGGTTTTGTTGCGCGTAATTTCTAAATAAGAAAAAAAAAAATACCTTTATGTCACCTTTTTGTGCGGATTCTGTTGATAAAAAAAAATATGCCATTCAAGTGCTGGCCCCGGTTTTATCAGCCCACAGATCATTGTCTAAGTTTACAACACAGGTAGTCCCCTTAGCAGTAGCAATGAACTGATAACAAGTTGCCAGAAGGCTCTGCAGTCTGCTCCCATCAAAGTCAACTGCTGCTTTAGTAATTAATGGCTGAGCACTTAAAATAATTTGGAAAATCAACTGGCTGATCTGAAAAAGAAATTCTGAAAAGCTCTGTCCCCTGTCATCTCAGAGTCTGTTCATTGCAGCATTTGGAGATGATGATAGACTGAAATAATTGTAACTGATGGTCCCAATTAGAAAAAAGACTGAGCAGCATTTTTAGAAACAGTATCTCTGTGACAGCAGAAAAAGAGGTTTTCTGTTACTGACTCTACTGTGTATTTTGCGTAATGGTAGGAGCGGGCTTTAAAAAAGCAGTTTGAATTTAATGTCCCATATCACTGCTTGAGGGCCTTTTGGTAAGGCCCTGCCTGTTGCTTCTGCTATAGATGGACATAAGCTATAAACCTCTCTGATGTATCAAAAAGCAGAGCTCCTTTGACCACTGTGGGGCTGCTCATGCGTGTAGCTGCTCATCTCAGTGTTCACAGCTGTGTAGCGGATCACCCATGGCTGCGAGTCTGTGGGCGTTCTAAGGCACTGGGTGATGAGTAAAGCACAGCTGATGTCTCCTTGACTAGACCGCCACACTACAACATCACTTTTCAGCTTTGTGTCATACGGTCTGCTATATATTTCCCCACGTATTAGCTTGTTGTGGTCTGCTTATTGATGATCTGGTTATGAGATGGCCGCTTGCTATGAATATACAATTTCCTGTGGTGTTTATCACAAAGCCGTGGCAGAGTCCCACACAAAGTGTTGTTTGGCCAAGAGCTTCAAAAGATGAAGGGGAAAGCTCTGGAAAGGAAAGGATAAATTGAGGCAAACTTCATTTTTTTCTCAGCACATTCAAAAACCAAAAGCCACAGGGCAGCTGGAAACATATGAAGAGTAAATTTTTTTGCCAAAGACCTTTTTTGTCGGGGAAGCCTATGAGACCTCCATACGCTGTGGTATTTCAGAATTTATTCTTGCTAATACCATGTGGTGATCACAGCTGTTTCTGAATGTAACTTCATCACTGCTTATGAATAACTAATTATATGTAGGGTGACTGAAGTCGAGTTAGTTTACTGACTGGGAAATACCTTAGAGAGTCTCATTGCATCTTGAGCAAAAAGTTGTACTGAGAGACCTCCTGAAAGGTCTTCCAACCTGAATTATCTTCTGAGCCTAAAAAAGGTAATCAGTGGCAGAGCAGTTGTAAGAGTTCCCCTGCCCTTAATATACAGTAGCTGTCAGTAAAAGCTTTATCCTTAATGAGAATGGATGCTGATAGCAAGATGATGTCATGTGCCATGGTAATATCAGCAAAATGAAGTCTGCTAATATTAGATGGCCAATCTGCTTCTTGCTGAAATATTTTATGTAGCATGTTCTATTCATATGTCTTCGGCTGTCAGCTGAAGCAAGAAGAATTTATTTTGGCAAAATTTAAAAAAAAAGGAAGAAAAAGAAAATGTTCTTTAATTTAGTTTTCATATAGTGAATAGCTTCATTTGCAAACACAGGACAAAATGCAGAAAAAAAAAAATCTTATTTTGTGTATTTTTTGAAGCTAAGTCTTTCGCTTCTCTTTGGTGGTTTCATTTCAAAGTTGATTCATTTTTCAGTTTTTAAAAAATAATTTAAAAAATTATTTTAAATGTTAAGATCAAATAAATCATTGGATAGGGTGAAACTTCATTGTAGGGCTGGGTTTTGCTTTTCTTTCGGTTATTGAAATAAATTAATTTTTCCACTTTGGTTCCTTGGTTGCTTTTGTCGATGAACAGTTTGGATAAGGAGGGCATGGTTAATGAGTGAAAGCTCAGTAGCATTTATCAATCCAGTATATGTATGCTTATCTTTAAACCAGCAGTCTTCCAACCAGTTATTCTATAAGAGGGGAGCATTAGTGATTTGCTATATATTAGTATTTCCATGTGTGCCAAATGTGAAAGGCAAGTGGAATACCACAAAGGAGCCCGGGCTTCTTCCTCTCATGCGTTTTACGTCAGCATGATCTGATCCTACTTTAGGTCAACACAGGGCATGAGAATTACAGTGACAGACACCAAGGGCTGAGCCGCATCAGGGAGAGAGAAGAGCGAGCTGTGGTGCCAGCAGAGGAATTGCTGTAGATGTGAGAGAAGTAGCATGAGCTTCCTCAGGATTCTGCTACTTGGGCATGAGCTTTGCATGAGAAAGTGCAGCTCAGACCAAGGGTGCGTGTCTTTGGGATCTGAAAGGCATATTGTGCTCTGGAAGCAAAAGCACGCCTCTCACTAGGCATTAAGACTTAATCAGCCTTCATTTCAACACTCACATAGAAATGTGCTTGATTCTCGATGCTTTGCAGAGACATGAATAAGAGCTTTATAACAAAAAGACTGCCAAACCCCAGAGAATTCCATTCTCTGCCACGCATAAGGCTTTCTGGGAATTCTGCAGCTGCTCATGTGTGCTGGAGCTTTCACTGGAAGTCTCTGGATCCCGAGTCCTGACACCACTCATGAGGTTATCACTTCATTCACAGTAAGAACATCTGATCCATGCCGTCCAGATTTACTGCCCCCAAATCAAAACCATTTGCTAAAGTAACAAGGGATGATTGGCTTGAGTGGTCCTAATCCTTGCCAGAATTACTGTGGAAGATTGGGGGCATATAGGGTAATACCGAGCAGCCAAATAACTTTAACTTGATTAAAAACCCCATAGATACACTGAGTTTAATCCATTGATGATTTACAACCATCTTATCAGAAAATGATTCTGTTAAAGGCTGAACTCAAATAAGAATCCGAATAATTCCAGAAGAAATCCGGTCAGTCATACACAAATCTATTATAATGAGATGCATTGATAACCCCAGTTTGTGGGACTACAGTTTATTTTCAACAGTAGTAAAGTGGCCATAAATCTGTCGACTGACTTTGTTCCAATAAAAGTACTTTAAATTAGTGGCACATGAAGTCCTTTTCCCATTATCCCTTCTATTGCTCTTCCTCCCATCCCCTGCTCTGCATGTGCTAAGGACCAGCCAACAGGTCCTAAGAGCTATGTTTACCTAGGTGTTGGGCTGTCGAGTTGAACCAATAATCCATTTTGGACTTACTCAAAGAGTTATGTCCATCGGAGCTAAACACTGCACAGGCAAATAGTTTCTAGAACTGTATACACATCATCTATTTCCTTAAACTTCATTATCTTCTTTCCACTTTACACTGTTTTTCTTCCTCATGCTGTTGTCCATGTGTTGAATGCGCCTACTCCCAGTTATCATTCAGGTACTTGAGTAATTTATTCTTCTTTACTTTGGTACCTGTGGCAACAAAGGAGGCAGCACTTGGTGTCTATGGTATACCTTAGCTAATTTTCCACTGTATATCACTAGGGAAGACACCAACTCCTTTTCCTTCAGCACATCTTACATCTCTTCAGTTTATCTTGTGGGCTTCAAAAGTGCATTTTCTGTGGCAGTTGCCTTGAACAACCCTTTTTCTTGCCTCTGTGTGTGAAGAAAGTTGTTGATGAAAGGTAGGATATTTGCTATTTTTTAAATCTTCTGCCTAACAAGCTTCAGGATTATCTGGCAAGAAAAGTGTTTGAATTCTCTGAAACTGAGAAAAAGGAAGAAACAGAGAAATCAAGAGAAGAAAACCAGCCTAGACAGACAGCTGCAGGGTTCCCCTCTATTCTTGTTTCCTTAACTAATAGGAACCAGACCAGTTTGTAGAAGGACCAGATTCAGATTTGGAGGCTTGATTACCTGATGAAGATCTCCGTGGCCTAAAGACGAGGCTGTTTTCCCCTGCAATCAGCCAGCCCACAGCTCCAGTTCAGGCTGGCCTGTAGTTGCCACATATTGTCTCTGGTGCTGATCACAGGTAGCTGTGCCTTATAGGCCAGGGAACACAACAAGGTAAGCATGACTGCTTTTCTTTCCACATCTTGGGAACTTCTCCCTCTGACACCAGGTCCACTGGGAGGACACTGCTGTCATCCTTCACCTGCCTCTGTAGTCCTCTGGAAATCTATCACACAGAGTGACGGACGGTCTTGAATTGTCATTATTGCTGCTGGTGTTTCTGCTATCAGCCTCACAGTTGCTTTCCTGATATCTGCAGGAAAAGACAATCCTATTGCTTGAGGGCCTGAATTGAGACCCCGAGACCTGTATGGACATTGCTGAAGACAGAACTTAGGTGACCAGTTCTGAGGTACGCAGAAGATCCACAGTATAAAATATATATAAGCAGCTCACCTTGATGAAGATTGTCAGTAATCTGTTTGTAAGTAATCTGGTTGTTATTGCTCTATTTTCTGGTGCATGTTATTGGCTGAAAATTTTCTTTAAACTACATTCAGTACCACCTCTACGTAGTACACATTTGTCTGTAAAATGTAGTTTGAATAGTTTGTCTTAGTTGAAATGTGACAGTTTGAATGAATTCCTTCCTGCAAAAGGTCAACTTGTCTGACAACTCTTCTTGAAATCAAAGTGCAAATATAGAGAGTATTAGTGTAGCAGCTATAATGATAAACTGATCATCAGGATTGACCAGTTATAGGTCACAAAAATGCAATGTTTTTTATCCAGGAAGAATGACATCTCTTGTGTCCTGCAAGAAAATGAAGAAGTCAGAGATGATTGAGATCTAGCATTTAGATGGGCTCAGAAGGAAAGCGCCCCATTAAGAAATGCTGACAGCCTCCCTCCTGGCACGTGAAGTCACACTGTTGTGACATTACGTAAGTTAACGAGGAAGTTTGTTCTAATTATAGTGGAGCAAGAAATTGGAGATGGAGCTTTCTAAAGGGTTGCAACTAAATTGTAAAGCAGACTTCACTCAAACAAGGGTGTTATTCACACTAATCTTTATCTTCCAGTCAGATTGGCATACACAGACGTCCTTCTCCCACATTAGGCTGCAGGACTGTTCCTGAATCACTTGGAAACAGCACTGTGTTTAAATCAAAACAATCAGCTCTTCCCCAATGCCCGTGTGTGTAGTAATGTTTGGCTCAGGTAGCTTTCTGTATACAATATTAGCTTTTTGGATGTAGCTTTTCAGACTCAGAAGCTCATCTTTAGGAATTCATCTCTAAAGAATAGGCTACATACAGTAACAATAATTTCTTTAACTACTTATAGTATTGATGTCTAACTTATATTAAATGTTTAATGGAAGAGGTCCAGCCATGAAAACAGTGGTATTTAGTAAGTCTGATGTGGTCCATCTTAGGCTATTGTGCTTCACGTGAGCTCAGCCATGGACCCAATAAAGTCAGAAGTACATAAGTAGCCCCTTAACATCTCCATCAGATATTTTACCAGAGCAGTGTCTCACAGGAGAGAGTATTAAATGCTCAGACAGCAGAGTGTTGATTAAACACAGAGAAGTGATTTGGCTGTCAGTTTGGGAGGTACGCTCTCATTAAGCTGTGGGCTTTGAGAAGACTCCTTGATAGCATTTCTGCAGCAACTGCCAGTGCTAATTTTGTAAGTGTGCTCCAGCTCTTTTTAAGATCATCTTGGTGGTGCAGCACAGATGAAATGTGCAACTCCAATGTGTTGTTATGAGATGCCTTTTAAAATTCTATTGACAGCCTCTGGTGTAGGAACTTCACCATCTGCTGCAATCTGAAAGGATAAGAGGAAAAATCTATAGCTGGTGCAAATCCAGGCAAACCATGCTGAGGAGAAATTTGTCCCATAGCTGCTAAATCACAGGCTAGACAAATGTTTTAGTAAAGGTGTCAGTCTCTGGGGTGTAACATCCCTTTCTAGTTTTGGAAATGCTTTGGGGTATCATATCGCATTATTTTTGTACGAGGGTTACAGAGCAATGTATTGGGTGATAACTGCATTACAGCTTTGAGACAGCAGACTCTATACAAATAAATCTTGGTGGTGGATAAAAGTCTTATCAGGAAAGCATCTTGCGGGGAGGAATGGATTATATTTAAAATCAAAAGACTGTCTCTGGAAGCAGTAACTTTCTGCCATTGCCCTGCACATACCTGGGTTGAGTTTACTGTATGCCTATAGTTGCCATAGTAGAAATGACTCCTGGAGAAGGATTTGGAAGAAGGCACTTTTGAGGACATCTGCTCCTGTTGCCATGGGAAAGCAAAGTGGGTGGGAGGGGGGAAGTTAAACCCAAAAACAGGAAAAGAATAGGAAAAGATGCTACAGTGCTGAAATGAGGGCAAGACTGCTCCTGAGGTGAAGAGAGATTCAGTAGATAGAGAGAAATAGAATTATGAGAAAGAAAAATGAATTTCAAAGCTGCTTTCTTCATTGATTGCATAGGTGTTGTGCAGACCGGCATGTGAAGGATGACATTATAATATTTAAGATGGAGCTGATAGGAAAGACTGTCTGGGTAAAACAGTAAGAAATGGTAACATAGACTACCAACATGGGAATGACAGCATTTGGATAAGAGAACAGGCCAGGAAAAGATAACGTGCGCTCCCAACAGCTATGCCAAGGGTAATACTAACCCATTTCTAATGCAAACTTTTGATTTTATGAATTTTGCACATATTGTCTCTCTGAATCTAGATTTCAATCTTTGCTGTATTAGGGAAAAATAAGAGGAATTTTGTTGAGGTGTTCTCAATCTGAAAGCACTAAACCCATTCAAGTGAATACCTGCACATTGTTTCTCCTAATATGTTTCCATGTGCATTATTTTCAGTAGGCATGGCTCACCTGACCATTATCAATTTCAGTTTGCCTCAACAGAGTTGCGTGGTTTGAGTTGTGGGAACAGAACTTGTTGCTCAAAACTCCACTGCCCAGCATATGATCATTTGAGGTTAGATATACCTTCTTTAATTAGTTATGCAAGTGGCAGATATTCTTTTATTTCTGTAATCAGATCTTTACAAACAGCACTAAGCATCCACTGAGGACTTGGATGCAGATACAGATGCAGCCACCCTCTGTGGGCTCTGATCGCTGATTATGATGATGTGAAGCATCCTGGTGCTCTGTAAGAATTGGTCTAACACAGACTGAAACTGTTTTGCCTCATCCCACTTCCTAAGGGATTAAGAAACTGCTCTGTCCAACAGTGCATAATAGATGTGTCAGCGGTATACAGTATAGCAGAGTTATGATTCCTGTTTAATTTTGTAATTGCCAGATAGTTTCCATCCCTATTTCCCTGCTAATAAACAAAGTCTACAATCTCAAAACTGTTCCATGAGATTCTTCCTATTTGGTGCTAAGCTCCTGCAAAACAGCCATGTGCCGCTACCTAGCATTAATATTATGCTGTCAAGTGGTGATGAAGTAAGTAGCTATTTGACTGTTTCACACTGTCAGACAACAAAGTATCAAGTCAACAGCTACCCTTTGTTGGGTGCAGCACTTCGATTGCAGCCATCTTGTGCTTCCAACTGTAAATATTAATGGTATAAGATAGACCTTTATTGGCTACATAATACTTGCCTTATCACGCTACATGACACTGTTGCGTTACTTAGCTAATTATATTCCTCGATAAAAATTTTGAGTATGTTTTTATCCTACTGGCTTTCTTTCTAGTAGAAAGTTGATTAGAGGCAACATACATCATTATGTTTTGGCTTCAGGACAGACTTCGGAAGAGATGTATACGTTAAAAGTGTAAATGGAAAAAAAATCTATAAACCTCTAAGTCAATAAATGCTCCTTGAAACCCTGTTTTAATCTTGATCCAGATGTTTGATTTGTCACTGAGCTTATTGTTTCTTGTCATTTAATTTTTCTTTTTTACTGTACTTACATCTTGTTGACAGGAATGTGTGAGTCTGTTTCTGCCTGCAAATCTTACCTGTGTCCTGAGAGATTCTTGGATTAAGTACTGCATATCTAATATAGTATCTCATCACTGTATTAATACAACTGGTATTCAAAAGGTTTGCATCTGAATGCAATCTGGATGAGCGAACTCTAATGCTTTTTGGATATCTGCTGAAGATGCAAGTCTCTTTCTATGTTATAGCCGGGGCAGTACACGAGAAAAAGGTCTCTAGAAAGACATTAGAGGTTTCACTTAATGTTCTCCTCCGTGCTTTTACCTTACTGCCACCTAAAGATAACTAACAGAAAATACATAGTACTTTAGACTAGAGAGATTTAGTCTAACATTTTAGGGAAAAATTACAGCCTTGTCAATGTCTTTTTTCTTAGGAAGATTTCCTACACTTTCAGAAGATTTTCTTGAAGATAATACTTCTTAGAGATAGGAAAAAATTTGCTGGCTTAGCTCGCTGAATTTATCTCTGGTCCTCCAAGGCAAGGCATATCGACTATGAGTGCAACTCAACCCTGTTTCTAGCCACATGATTAATTTACATCTCAGGGCTCCTAATACAGGCCATAAGTAGTATTTTCTACAGTTCATGGAGTCAGGTCAAAATCCAGCTTTATCTGCAGGTGTAAGCTATTTCTGATACCGTCTCCCTTTTGATTCTGCCTTTCTCAGATAATAGAGTTGTCCTCTGTTGAACAGGCAGCCTAAGTGGTCCTTCCCTCTCAGTTCCATCCTCGATGCCTTATTTCTTGAATAGTAGCTTTCAGCTCGGAGATCCCCTTTAAAGCAGGCTAATATCCTTTTGTCAGAGAGGGAAATGGAAGCATGAAATGGAGAGATGATTAGCTTATGATCAGTTAGGAAACCCGAGCTGGAAATGGTAATTTAATTTACTCTCTTCTTACTACCTAAACACTGCCTACACAAATACATGCAATCAGTCCCTAACACTCATAACAGGGCAGTGCAGCCCTGCCAAAGCCCTGAAGCTCCCATTGAGAACGAGAACTGGCAAGGCCTCATTCAAGGTCATAGTTCATCTCCTGCCATCACGTCATTCTGAAGTCCCACAGACCTGAAACTTTGCTTATTCACCATCTTTACTTTTTATACTGCAAATAAGCTATTTAATTCCACCAATAATTTAATCAGTAATTTCCAACATGTCTCTTTATGGCTTCAAGTAACCCTTCTGATACTTACATTCTTCCTTAAATTATTCCCAATCTCATATTTACTCAGAGTTCAGTAAGGTAAGCATGAAATCAAGCAAGTTATATATAATTTTGGCAGAAGTACCATACATCAGCATTTTCTTTAGGGAAAAATACTTCAGCTTCCTCTTTCATCAGCAGTTTTGGGAGAGCATGAAAAAAAAAGTGATCACATGTTAGGAATTTCCAACTCGAAACTTTCTCAAGGTAAACAACATAATTTCAGGGTCCTGGGTCCAGGCCAGTAACACACTGAGCTGCCAGTGCTTCTTCAGGAGAGGGAGGGTAGCTGATGGTTGAAGGGAAATACCACTTCCATACGAAATGGATCTGGAGAACTGCACTGTTTCAGAGACATCAGCAGGTTTATTTATGCTTTAATTATATATTTCTATAATGCTTTATTTATTTTGTAAAGTGTCATGGTTAAAATATCCTGGGGTAGATTTCTGCTCTCTACTCTCTCTCTCTCTGTTCATTTCCTAGTAAAGAAAAGATAATAACCTTCTGTACCTTACAGATGTGCCACAAGCGTTCACTTAAAATAATGAAGTCATCCTTACTGAGCTAAGATGAAGTCCAGGTGTTCAGTACTGTCTCCATCTGTATGATTTTTACAAATCAATTTTACTAAGGATTTTTCTACTTTTGTAGTAATTTAATTTCCCTTGTTATTACTTTCTTTCTCCAGGATCTCCACCAAAACTACCTTTTTAAGTGGCTTTGAGGAACATTAGGCAACACTGGCAGTGCTGAAGTTTGCTCATTTCTACACTGGCTTTCCCAGGGAGATCCTCAGCAGCCTGTGAAGCTCCCTGACAACATCACATAGAGAAAGGATGCAGAAAAATTTGTACAGGGATAATAACTTCCAAATCTGCAGAAAGTGACAGAAGACACAAGCTTTTACTGGCAGGTTTAGGTCTGCCATGTAGGATATGTTACACTTCCATATGTATAAAAACCAAGCATTTTCTTTTGGCCTGAATGAATTTTGCAACTTATTAAAGAAACAATGAAATAAGGAAGGACCAGATGAAATTTTCCATGTGACAAAGCACAGTGTTTCACTTGACTCTTATGTGCAATATGCTGCATCAGTTCATGCAATGGTAGGTTTTGGGATAAAAGAAGAAAACTATTGCATCACTATATAAACTCTGTGGAAGACAGACACAGCCGTTTCACTGAAGGATTTGAGTCAGCCCAGATAAGAGGACCAAACAACTTCTTGGACAAGAGGGAAAAGGAAGTCATGTTCTTTGGGAGATAAGAAGTGTAAAGCGTGTGAGTGTTAGCAGTGCTGCACCAGACAGCACTTAGGGTCCAAGCTGGTTTCTTGAGTTAGACTGTAAAGAGGTGCTGGTTTAGCAAATTTAAGTCCAGTAGCTAATATCCCAGTCCACTGCCCACTGGCACAAAGAGAAAGGTTTTTGTTTATTTCAGTAATGTATAATTCAGAACCCAATCTATTTATGTGCTTGAGAATCTCCAAAATCTCTACCCTAGCCCTTCACAGGGTCTACCAACAACCAAAGTTGTCTGCATATGTGGAAAATCTGCTCATGTTAAATAATTACATAAGCTTGTAAAGCTGCTGATTTGCCTGTCTTTTCCACTGAATTACACTACTACAATTTCAGTGCCCTTATTCTTCTTGAAAAACAAATAATCTTTTCTACCAATTACTGTTTGAATAAATTTGAAGACTATTGTGTTTGCTGCACAGTTAGATTGGTTCAAAGATCAGATATCTGTGTAACGAGCTCTGCCTCTCATTTAAGTGGCTTTGTGTATCAAAAGAGATAAGTGTTCCTGATCATTTGAAACCAAAATACTTTGCAGATCTTCAAGAACAGGATTTTTTAAATTGCTTTTTAGTGCACAAACATTCTGTAGGCCTAGTAAACAGTGCAAAAAAGATTCAAACATTATTAAGAATAGAATTTCATAACAAGAACTGAAAATATTCTGCACAAGAATGTATTCTACAGGCAGAGTTCATTTAGACACATGGAGGCAGCCTTGTTTAATCTGGAAACAAAATAATTTCATGGACCTTTGATAGTAAACTTCAGCATATGATTAGTTTCTGAGACATTAATGCTAGCCTACAAAAGCATTTGTATGCTAAGCTATGAATGTACCTAGCATTCAGGAGCTATAGCAGTATCCTTGTCTAAATAAAGTAGTGGTTGGAATCAAGGATCATGATTCCCATTCAGGCACCTGAATAAATCTGGGTAGATTTGCTGCAGTGCTTAATCAGTAGTATCTGGGCAATCTCTGTATTTACCCTTTATCTGATATCTTTGTATATATAAACATATCTAAGGAAAGAGTAACTCTTGGATTTTCTAATTGTAATGGTGGTGAACAATCTTCCCCTGAAGCTGTTGGTCCCAATAGGTAAATATAAAGCCTCATATGCATGTTTCAGTTCTGTTAGTTTTAGTGAAGAGCACAAAAAATGAATTCCAAGAGATTACTGGCACCATGCACTTGGTATAAGTGATCTTCTCCACCATACACTCTAACTTCTGCCCAGTTCCTTTTTCTTTTCATGAACACTGAGGTGAAAGCCCAAACAAATTTTCAGCTTGAAAGTGAGGTTGGGATTTTCTTTTGTTTAGAAATTTTTGGTCAATTAAGCTACGTGAAATTTATGGATTTGAAACAGATCTATGGTTTAGTTTCAGTCAGTATTCCGTCAAGTTTCCCAGCAAATAAAAAGCTGCTTACTGTGCAAAAGTGTTTAAAATACAAACTTTCAAAAATTTACCACTGAACATATCTTCATTTCTATACTCAGTGGAAAACAGACACCAAAATACAAACAAAAGCCTTTTCCATACTTTTCAATACTAGCAAGATAATTTTCTCATCAATTGTATTTTAAAAGGCAAAGTAAATTGAAGCATGCAGGAGTTTGTTATTGGAAATACTATAATTAACAGAATATTCATTTGTGTTTGGATAGTCCTTAAGATGAGATCAGTGTTCTACATTTTATCTACAGAGATAATGGGAAGACAGAAGTTTTTATTCTTCGTCTTATTTAAAAAAAAAAAAAGAAGAAAAAAGAGAGTATTATTTTTGTACTTATGAGTTATATTGCTCTAAAGCAACTTTCAGAACACCTTCCCTCAGTGCCAAGCCTGCTACAATATTGGAAGATTGGAAAAATAGAGAAAAGAGAAAAGAACTTTAAGTGTCATGAACCATAAGAGAAAAAAGATGTAAAATTTAGTATCTGAACAATGCAAGCACAGAGTGCATGAATGTGTTATAAAGTGAGCAATGACTGAAGTAAATGCCCATGTGATGTGAATATGAGTCTACTGGGAAAACATCAGAAGGTGAGAAAAAGGAAAACAATGCCATTGCAACATAAAGGATGGTGTACAGACAAAATGTGTTAGTCTGAATACTAAATGTGTTATGTGAATACCATTCTTGAGCTGACTCCTATACTGCAGAGTGTTATGCTGTCATATGTCATCTGGGTTCCCTTTTCTGCTTATATTTACCATAAACATTAAATATGCAACTGTTTTTCGCTGATGCGTGCAGTAATGCTGGCCTTATGAGGAGCTTTCCTGTCTTTCCCAGCTAAGAAACATCAGATAGCCTTATTGTCTTTGCATCCTAATGTTTTTGTACCTTATGTTATGACACATATTAAATGTGTTTCTTGCAATGTCGTTTTAGAAGTTTTAGTTAAATCCTGTGTTTTGAATACAGACTAATAGAAAATAGCAAAGTATGTTAAGGGACTGTTCTGCTCTGAAAAACAACTGTAAAAATGGCATTGTGACATTTCCAATGACTTCCAGAGCAGAGCTGCTCATTTTACAAATATAGAGATGTTTCTTCCTACCCCACATTTGACCTCGCACAAGAATAAAGCTGGGCTCCCTCTGGCTTCTACCGTCAGTGGTAATGATTCTGCCATGATGGGTGATCTACAACCATGTGAACGATGTGCAAACAAATAAATTCCAGCTTCTTCCCCACTCAGTTATGCTGACTCTGCTATGCTAATAAAAATAGTAAAAACTTACTTCAGTCAATGAAATAATATAACCTGTCATCAGACTGTAATAAGGATATCTGTGCTGTACAGTACTTCTCTTCAAATAGTTGACACTGGGAGTTTTCTCAGGGTGAGGTACCAGAGAAGCAATACCTTTTATTTTGCAGTGATGGTCTTACAGAACAGGGATTATACAGACAATACTGTTTACTTCCACAGTCCACTCCCTGTCTTGATCACAGGAGCATCTGGAAAACTGATATATGGGAGTGGGTTTCTGCTTGTTGATAGTTCACCTAAGCCTTGACTTGCTCCCTGCTAGGGAAAGAAATCCAGCAGGAATATGTTATAGTCTGGTTGGATTGCCATGATTGTTGGCTGAGGGCATCAGTTTTGAACAGGGGTTCAGTTCTGTCATTTGATCCTCAAGTATCACTGGCTTCAGTGTGATTTTAGGTAATGTAAAGAATGGTTTATGTGCCTCTGATTTCATGAGGTTATATTATTGCAAGGTAAGGACCTCAAATGCAGGAGTTAGCTACACAGGACAGGGAATTCCAGAAAAATGGTTTAATTTTGAAGGTATTTTACTGCACCTAACAGTCTTTCTCAACAGGCTGCAAGAGCATTGGAGAAGACAAAAGTCACAGCAGATATAAATGCATTAATTTACCAATACATGACCTGATTCTGCTGCCTAAGGTCACAGGTTCTTCAAACCACACCATATGAGGGGAACCTGAAGCTGACCTCCACACATGGTGTGACCCTCTGCTTTCTCTCTGCAGGTTATGACAGCTGGGATAAGGTTCTCAGTGACCCAGGGCACCCACCAATCCTCAGCTGGAGCTGTAGAGGAGCAGTGGATGAGTGGCTTGTCTGAAAATCCAGGTGGTAGCACTTCTCAATTTTGGTTGACTTTCCCAGCATTACTTCTCCATTTTACCACACTCCTAAGGCTGAATATTGTTATCTTAGTGTTGCAAACATTGAGAATTCAAGCTTAGGCTAAGAAGAAAAAATATTACATTGCCTTAAAATAATTATATCTTAATATGAAAAATATTTTTTTAAAAAAAAAGATCTGTGTGGGATTTTTGGCCTTCTGTAGCTCTTAAAACCTTCCGCAAGCTTGGGAGGGCTAGCAACTTATCTTCTTTCATGGAAGCTGAAAAACGTGTGTTGAGGCATAACATGAGCCATAAAGGGCAGAACTGTTATTTCAGATTGAAGGTGGTGATGATATTGCTACCCTAGTTTCACATACGAACAAACTCTGAAGTATGTAAATGTCCTAACCATCTGCAGAATGCAACAACAGGACAAGAACAAACCTATACTGATCAAAAAGAACAAAGTTCTTTCACCAAATATTTTCCCTTACAAGTGTGTAAATTTCTTTTTTTTTTTAAATTATTATTATTTTGCATTTGAAGCAGCAGAACACTAATGCTGCTTTTGTGCTCAATCTTCTAATACTGAGAAGTTTTCTGCTAGGAAAAGGAGGTGAAATATTTTTTTCCTCTTCAAATAACATCCTAAAATTCTTCTAATTTTTTTACAGCCTCAAGACATAAACTGGTAAGAATACTAGCTCAGAACTGATACAGAGTGAAAGCTAGTCTGCATGACTGTATTTGCTGTTATATTGCTCCATAGCTTTAAAAAATAAAATTTTTTTATATTTCTCTGTATACCAGCAAGATAGAGGTGTATGAGAGCAAAATAAACAGATGAGGCTGTGAGATTGAGGCAAAATGGTGCAGTTGTTACATTCCTGATGTCCACATCTTTCAGTCAAATGGCAATTATCCACTAATACCCTTATAAGTATGATTATTCAAATAGCTAGAAAATGAATTATTCATGAATCACCAGGCATTAATTATTGTAATTAAGTATCATTTGCAACATTCGTATTACTAACCCTTGCAGTTAATGAATACATTAGCTAATCACTGTAGAGCAGATTCAATCAAAATTCTGTCTGTGCTGTGGAAGCCTGAGAGAGTTTTATTGAATTTATACTCAATATTGAACATATCTTACATGCTTACCATTGTATTTTTAATGACATTAAATGTGCATTGTAACCTCCAGTGCATGATGCTTGTCCTTGTGCCCAGGAGGATGGAATGGTACCAGCTGGAAGAGGATACAAAAGCAGCAACTGTGCATGTCAGAGCACATAGCAGTAGCTTCTGCTTAAGCAGATTTTAATTCAGCGACATGAAATCCACCACCACTTTCAAGTGTCAGGTGTGCGGTAGGAAAGGGTATGCTTTATGCAGAAGTGCTGTCCCAAAGGTGCAGCCGATGGTCTTCAAGAAACAATTCCAAAGTACAGACGGAGCTGTTAGCCAGTTAGTACAAGCACAGTATCTGCCTTTTGCTAGCACAAGCAGAACCCTGTGCTAGCAGGATGTGCTCCTGAGTTTAATGGGGCCTCAGGGCACTCTTGAAACACAAAGTAAATTGAACCACCAAACTCTGGGGTTTTTTTTTTGTCTTGTTTTGGTTTTTTTTTTACTCCCTGAGATCTATTTCAAGTAATAGTCATCTAAGGAACATAGAAGACTTGCTGGACCTATTTGCTTTTTTAGGCAATACTTCTAAGAACTGGGCTTTGTGGTTCTTGAAGTAGAAATTTTGAAGAATTTCTTATTGCATACAAAAGTTTCCCTATTTTTAGGGAGAATCACTCACTCAAGACATAAAAATATAAGTTCAAGTGCTTAAAGTTAATAGATACAAGTGAAGTGCCCTCTCAGCTGAACTTTCATCTGACAGGCCAGTAAAAATATTTGCAATGAAAGAATGAAACCTGATTTCACGACTGCCAGTGTGAAGCAGATTTGTTCCTATTTTTAGTTTCACCAACATACTGTAGTCACATGCACTGAATAAACTGAGCATTGGATATAGTTTCTTGAAAATTAAATGTTCTGGGAGTAAAAGAATTTAAATAAGCATACAAAGGATATTTTCAAATTCACAAACACATGGGCTCTTTGTAGTTAAAATTGTGATAAGATACTGCTGGCAGAGTTTGAATTGTATTAGATCACCTGTAGAGGAGGGTCAGTCAGAGCCTAGTTTTAAAGATCAGAAGTAGGAACTATAGTCAATAAAGCAAATCTGTCATTCCCTGTGTGTACTTCCTCCGTGAAATACCATTCATGTGTTTGCCAAACACATTAAATAAACTTTTATTCATCCCACAACTGACGCGAACCTCTTTGCTCTCCCCCCCAGTACGTCCATCACAGCTGTTTTCCCCTCTTTTCAGAAATATTAATTCTGCCTCAAAATTCAACACTGCTACTTCTCATTACCCATATTTCTGAATGATGGTCACTGGCTTCTGAAAAACAATTTGAATCGTAGTATTAAGGTCTTTTCTGAACCAAACAATTCTCTGATTCTATGATCAAAATCTAGAGGGATCCACTACAGATAATATCAATATTAAGAATCACAAGCCATACCTCCAACAATCATGACCTTTTTGTTTGCTTTCTTTCATGGGTATGTCTGGTATCCCTCCTCTTAGCATATTGAGAAGATGATTTTTCAAGTTCTTCTCAACCCTAATTTTTAATTTTTTTTTAAAATTTTTAAATGAATACTCTGATTTCCACAAATGCATGAACTTGTGTGGGGAGTTTGTGTTCTAAATAAAAAATGAAATTTCACAAGCTTTGCAATAAAATTGCAACACTGGAGATGTATGAAGTTTCTTGCTGTTATATCTTAATCTTGAAATGAATAATGGCCTTTTCAATCTCTTGAATTCTAAAATATCTTAGCAATCAGATATACTTGCAAAAAAAAAAATAGTGCTTAGTGTCATTATTCATCCAGCTGTGTTTTCATGTTTGCCTCTATAGCAGTTTCCCTTTAAATGCTCTATGCTTGCAGTTCTTTTAAAAATACATGTATGTTCAACAAAGTTGTTTTAATGATTCTGGCATTTCTCTATTTTTAAACTTTTTAAAATTAGACATATCAAGTCTGTTCTCCACTGAGTGTGTTGGAGGACAGTACGGGTGGGACAGGTCTAGCGTGGGGCAGGTTCAGTCTCTGTGCTATGACAGCTCAATGGGAAGGGATGACCCATCAAAACGCCAACAGAGACCTAGTAAACTCAACAATTTTCTAAGCAGTACTTAGGGAGGAACCAAGCAATAAAAGTCATGTTAAGCCACATTGATAAAACCCTTTTCTCTCTGAATTGTTCGTCTGGGGCTTGTTTATTTAGTTGTACTCTGTAAGGTACAAAGAGCCACCCAGCAGAGGTCAACACCCTTGGTGGGTGACACAGTCTTGCAGCTGAAGTGGTTTGAGCAGGTGAAGTGCTTTATTGGGAAGCACCTGCCCGGCCCTGCGCTGTCAGAGCTCCTGGAGAATACATAGGGTAGACGCAACCTTAGATTTTGTGTGGTGTATCCGTAAAGTGAAAATGTTCAGAAAATACGGCACACTTAAAGCAAATGAATAGAGTCATTAGCAGAAAATGAGAAGCAGACATAAAGAGACAAAGGCAGAAGGTTTATTTTGCATATAAAGGTAGGAAAGTTATGTACACATGCACAAAGTAGTTGAGAATACAGAAGTACAAACAGGAAAGGAGCATCATTTCTGAAGTCAGGGAATGTTTCATGATGACAAGGCATTAGAGAAAGGAAAGTATTCAATTGAAGTTGTGTATTCAGTAAAAGAAAGAATGAACGGATGCCCTGCTACTGTATTCTAGATTAACAACTTGCATATTGCTGTAAATCCATATAAACACTGTATCTAACATAGTATGTACATTCATATTGGTTTTAGTATTGAAGAGAAAGTATTTTGCAGAATTATGCAGAATTATTCTTTGTTTTTCATATCATGCACATAGCGATAGTATGTCAGACATACTGTTGTTATTACATGTGTTGCTTTCTAGCTTTCTTCATCATTAATACCAGAATGAATCTTTTTTTTTTTTTATTGTAGTATATCCTGAGGTGTATATTCTATTTAGAGCATAACAGCTCAACTTACTTATGTGGGAGATGCACTAAACCCACTGAGGAAAAAAATCAATAACTTCATTGTGATGTTACTAATCTTTAAAAAAAACCCAAAAAACCTTGATTTGAACAGCTTTGGTTAGTAGCATCATTTTTTTTTATTTGAATTTTCAAAATGTCTTACTTCTTTGCTTTTACTTAGCATTCAGAGAAGATATGACAGTTTTAATTTCAAGTTATTTGTGTTTAAATTTTTCGCATTTCATTAAATAATACCAAACCAAGTAACATTTTTAGCTATGAATAAATGAAAGCTACAGTTTGGAATAAAATTTCCAGCATAATTTGTTGTTTATTATTTTAAATTTCTCCTAATGAAGGAAAACTGATATTTTAACTCAAAAACAAAGTGAATTTTTCATTTTGTTTCATCTTATTTTGATATTTTAAACCAAAACCCAAACATTTCAGACAGAAGTATTGATTTCATTTAAAAATATATTTTCCTCTCGCATCGTAGCCTTGATCACATTACTTTACCTGAAGAAAAAAAGCAATTTTCCAAAACTGTATTTTCACTGAAAAAAAAAATCCCAAATGCAGCTTGGTTTTTGTTCATTGTAAATTATATTAAGTTTTTGAACTAAGGCAAGTTCTTGAGCCAGGACTATGTGACATGAGATGAGTGTTGCTGCAATTATGCACTGAACAGTATTCAGAAAAAAACCCCAGAACTGCCTTTGCATTTATGAAAGGTGAGAAATAAAACATAGAAGCTTGATCCTCAGGCAGAGATTTCTGCTATATCCAGCCATGGCAAAATGGGAACCTTAACATTTCGCTTATACATGTTAAGGTATTTTAATGCGACTGCAGAATTAAAGGTGAGTTTTGCTCTTCATGAACACTCCAAGTCCAATCCACAGTGAGTTGGGTAGGACTAAGGAAACAAAGTCAGGTTTGAAGTGGGAGAAGTTCAGCTGTTCTCTCTGGAGTCATAAACCCCATTGTGTAGTGTTACTTAGTCTTCCCTATAACTCTGCTACATGTCCTATCACATAACAATAAAACATCACCTTATACAGGCTTATTCTTTTGAATTATCAGTCAAGGACACTATTTAAAGGACTTAAGAGGAGTACAGAATCTATACAGATATGATCATGAATGCCCAAAGAAATGGTTGCAAGATTCAGAAATGGTTTTTTCCCTTAAAGAATTGTTCAGAAAAATGAAAACTCACTTTTCACTACTATTTTGTGTTTAACAATGTACTTCAGTTGTATCTACACTCTCAAAGGCAACTACAAAGATATTTTGCTAAATATGTTTTGCTACACTCCTGGTATTCATAATTTTCAGGTCCCTTATTTTCATTCTTTAAATAATCCTTGGATAATCAATCGACTAAATTACTTTGATTGCTTCCTAGAAAGGAAAAAAGACATATCTTTTTTCTGATGACACTCATATTTATTGATGGATAACACAGATGTACTTAAAGTTGTAAAAATATTTGAATAAACAACAAACCTATGATTTTAAAGTCTGATGTACTTACTGGGCCTATCTTAAAAGAGAAATCATGATGAAAATTAAGACGACTGTACTTTATCTCAGTATAATGGAAGTGTACAGGCTTCTGAAGCAGAGGTTCAGGGTGAGTGCAGGATTAGTGATATCAGTGCAGGATTGCCACAAATTCAAATGAATGTGAGTGTCCTCAGCATGTTGCCAATTGCTAATCCAAACCACTATCTAATTATTCAAAAATATCATACATGATTTCACGGATGTGACACATTCTAACTGTCAAAGAAATAGCAATGAACATGGTATGTGATGCAAAGAGAGTGACCACCTGTAAGATTTAATGGTAAAATTAGTCCTGTTGAAGGCAACGGGTCCTTGCCGCTCTTTGCAGCAGGGTTTAAATGCCACCGTCAGTAAAGCTTACAGTTCTTTTTAATATATATTGCTATGCACGGTGAAATGTTCTGGTGGAGGTGGGATGAAAAACTTTAAGACCTGCTAGAATTTGTTCTAAAATTAAGTGAAAGAACTAAACCAGATCCAAAGCCATTCATAGAAAATCATTCAGAGAAGTATAAAATGAGTTTTAAAACTCTGATGTTTGTGTCTCTTTGCTAAGCTGTTTGGTCAAGGCATCTTCTGCTGCATTAAAATATAAAAGATTAAAGACTGCTTAATAGTCTTCCTGTTCACCCCACTCGACTGCTGGATCATCATCCATTCGCAGAATAAGATAGGAAAGAAGCTGAAAGAGATTCTGCCACAACAGTAAAGAGACAAAAAAGGAGAGGTCGCTTACATCTATTTCACAACGGTCTCCAGCATAGTTGACATCACAGAGGCAGTGGAACTTGTTGAGTAGATTCTGGCAGAGGCCCCCGTTCAGACATGGGTCGGAGCTGCACTCATCAATGTCCTTCTCACACCTAGAGGAAAGGTCGCAGATAGTGAGCATCTGGAATCGCAAATCAAATGCATCGAACGGCACATTTTTCATTCAGAAGCGTTCAGGGTAAGGGAGAGGAGGATGCTCTATTTGAAATTTTTGGTTTTCATCAATTTCTGATGAAATATTGTTCTAAAGGAAAATTCCTGCTTTATCAACCTAATACATAAATACAGAAAGGGGCTCACAAAGGTCTGCCTCTCACCGTTCTCCAGCAAATCCTGGCAAGCACACACACGTCAACTCGCCGCTGAGATCAGTGCAGTTGCCGTAGTTGAAACATGTGAGGTTTCTTTCTTCATTCCCACAAACTGTATGGGGCAATCTTCGGTATCTAGGTAAATAAGAAGGCAATGGTAGTTATTTGCACTTTCTTCGTTTCTGGATGTCTCATGCTCTCTTAGCTTTTCATTAGACTCTAGTCCACTGTTTTAGTGGAAAATACTTAGGGCTGCCTTGCAAATCTGTTACTTAAATGCAGAATCTAGTACTGCTAGTCTCCAAGGAGAAGGAGCAGTGCTCCTGTGGGCAAATACTATTCAATACCAATGGGAAATGTATTGCGTTTTACTTAGTGTCTCCTTGGTTCCCTCTTTGGAAAGGAAACCCCACATCTATGTGCAATGACTCGCCTGGTGCTTGGGGTACTTGAAGCGCTCATGGTTAGTGGTAGGCAACAACTGTACCAGGGGAGCAATGCTGCTACTGTCTGGGCTATTGTCCAAAGAAAGACAGTAGGAACTGAATTTTAAGACTCACAAAACATATTTTGCTGAACTATTTTAATTGGCTGAACTATTTTAATTTGCTGAATTTGATTTTCCTTTTCCAAGTGTTTACTGGCAAGTTAATGAATCACTTCTTAGCAAAACCAAACCAAACCAAACCAAAAACCTAACCAAAGAAATAAACCAAAAAAGAGACATTCTTCCTACATTTCTGATGTGGCTCTATGTGATACTTAGACAGCTTAGTAGAAAGTTCATAACTGATATTTAGCATACACATAGAACATATTGGGCTAATATATATTTTGGGCTATATTACATATATTGGGCTATATATAATAAGTTATCTTCAAATCTTGGGATGTCCTCACTACTCAAAAAAAAAATCAACAAACATTGACAATTGTGCATTTATTGCCAAAAAGATTCTGGTTGGTCAGACAACTGGCCATTTGCATCCTTTGGGCTGCAGCACACTGGATTTGTTGGAGTCCTCTGGTGGATGGAGAAGGATTTTGCCTTTTCTGACAGCAACAGGACATGCTCAGAAGGGAAAAGTTTACAGTGTGCAAAGGAGGAGAATTAAAGGAGAGAGGCGCCAGGGAATAGCCTGCAGCCTTTACAGAAGAGTGTCTGAAAAGAACAGGAGACAGGCATGTGAGGAGTTTCAAAAGTCATGGAAAGAGCGGGCTATGTGGTGTCTGCAGACACCTGGGTTGCTGAGCTGAGAAAGCAAGCTTGGAGGAAAAGACCCACCTAGCAAAGATGATGTGGATGGGGAGAAAAACTTTTTTACAAGACCTTTTATTGTTATTTTCTTTTACACACCAACTCTGAATTTATGTTCTTATAGTTTAGTAGCTCTATTTCTCTAATGCAGTATAGTTTTAGTGATTCAAAACCCTTAATTATTTATTTATTTTTTTCTAAACCATATATAACACATCTGTCTCTGAGCTCTGGTGGACTTGTAACCCTGTCATCAGAGTGCTGATAGGACTCAGGATGGCAGCAGAGCTGAGCAGCAGAGCTCTACCTTCTTCCCCATCATCTAGCCTCATCAGTCTCTCCCTAAGCTACCAGCTCACCAATGCTATGGTCCACATCTAATTGATCTGAAGTACAGCTTTCTGTACCGCAGATTCATTATATATGAATTCTGCAACCATAATTAATATATATAAATGCATAATGTCTGTGTTTATATCACTGATATCTCCATTTTAAAACCCCATCAGAAAAGACCACACAAAATCATACGGATCTGCTTTGTTTGTAGTACCTGCAAAATTTTCCAGTGAAGTTACCAGCACACAGGCAAGAATATCCATTAATCCCATCAATGCAAGTGGCCCCATTTGCACACTGGTGGCCACGGCAGTTGTCTATGTCCTCTTCGCAATTTACCCCTGTGTAACCAGGCTCACAACTGCACTCATAAGAGGTGATCCCGTCAGTGCAGTTTCCATAAATGCAGGGGTTTGAAGAACACTCATCGATGTTGATTTCGCAATGGGTGCCGGTCCATCCTCTGGGACATACACAATGGTAGGAAGTATAGAAGTCTTCACATGTCCCTTCATGCATACAGGGATCTGAGCTGCAGACATCTACCTGCAAACAGCCCGTAAGAGCAGGGTTTGCAGATATTTTGATAAATTGTTCCTCTTGAGGTTTTTTAGTGGGGATGTCAGCATTTTCAAAGTATGAGAGATAGATGCCACTGATTTCTATGGTGCTCATACATCCTCGTAGGCCATCCAGACTGTCAAAAGCCTTGTCAGCCACATAGATGTCTGTCTCTTCTCTTAAAAAGTTGAGGCTTCCTGCGGCAGTTGTGCTAGTTACAGTGTCTTTCTTGTTATCAACATCAATGTACCACCTAGAGAACTGGGACAGGGGCTCTACCATAGAGACTGTCACTTGATGCCATTTTCCATCACTCACAGGCAATGAACTAGCAAGGGTCAGCTTATAAAAGCTGTTGCTGCTTTGCAATTGAAAGAGTAATTTGGAGTTGTGAATACTGATGGTAACAAACTCTGGCTCCTTCTCCGCATACAGAAGTATCACATCAGTGTCCCTAGTTCGAAAGCCAAATATGATATTGGTGAGGTCTCTGCTGATTTTTCCGTTGCTTCGGTAAAATATCGCACTGCTCCGGCCACTAAACACTGCGTTAGCAAGACCTGTGCAAAGATAATAATTGAGAAACAATTAGCAAGACCTGTGCAAAGATAATAATTGAGAAACAAAGCCAACTTTAAACCAATACACGTGGAACAGCATCTCTCCAGTGCCCGATACTCACTGTCCATTTGGGTTTGCTGAAAAACAATCAAATTACACAAATGTTTCAGTTATCCTTGCCTCCCTCTTATGGCTATAGAAATTACAGCTGACAGCACCAGCCATATTGACATCAAAGGCTGCTTTGCATCATCTCAACTTCTCATTCTAATACAATTGTACACTAGCATTATCTCTCTTTTTCAAAGAGAAAGATGTGATTGTAATTGTGTACAACTCAGACCTGAGGCTGAGAAGGTATTTCAAAAGAAGATATGTATTTGTCATTTTATGTTTCTTCCCTAGCACAGGCAGCTAGATATTCCCCATGACAGATCCAGGCAGGGTGAACCTTTGTTCCCAATTCCTCTTTTCTTAGGTAAAACACTAAAGAGATTTTAGAAAGTATTTGATTGGATCTCAGTTTACTCTCACTGATGCAAAAAGGATGAATGTAATTAAAGTCAGTTGGCAAAACCCCCTTCAAAACAAAGATAAGAAGAGTCACGTCTATCACATTTAAAGCCAGTTTCTCCTGCTGTGTATGCGCTGCTGCAGCCCTACTGACAGCACTGAGCCTGTGCTGGTGGGCAGCAGAGTACTGGGTTTGCACTGCTGTGAGTGAAAATTGATGGGCAACGTTGTGGCAGCCCATAAAGGACATCTTCACAAAGGTATTTGACATATTTCATTAGCATGGTTTCTACTAAAATGCACTAAGTATGTACTTTGTCTTTTCAGGAGGATGGAGAACATCCTAAGGTTGATCCAACACTGGATATCATCTTCTCTGTTTGCAGTGGAAGTGTAAGTGGTACTCTCACACTCTGACAACATACTGATCTATTGTACAACCTCAACAAGTTGTGTTACAAAAGTCAAAACCAAAGGTCCTGTAAACAGCGGTGTCTCTGTCAGGGGATCTGGTTGAAAATTTCTGGGTTTGCTAGGACAGGCTTTTCCCGTTAACGTTACTTACAATTGATATAATTATTTATAATTGATAAATTTCAAATACCTGAAAGGGGCCTACAAGAAAGCTGGAGAGGGACTATTCATAAAGGCTTGTGGTGATAGGATGAGGGGGAATGGGTATAAACTGGAGAGGGGCAGATTTAGACTAGACAATAAGAAGAATTTCTTCACGCTGAGAGTGGTGAGGCACTGGCACAGGTCGCCCAGGGAAGCTATGGCTGCCCCAAACCTGGAGGTGTTCAAGGCCAGGCTGGATGGAGCCTTGGGCAGCCTGATCTAGTGGGATGTCCCTGTCCATGGCAGGGGGGTTGGAACTGGATGATCTTTAAGGTCCCTTCCAACCCAAACTATTCTATGATTCCATGATTCTATGATTCCATGATTCTATGATTCTATGAGTCTATGAGTCTATGAGTTTATGAGTCTATGATTATCTTGATACAGAAATAACATTTGAATGAACTTGAAAGGCAGTGAATAGTGAGTTTTAAGGAAATGCTGATGAAAATTTCTATTTTTTCTAATCTTGAAAGATGATAGGAATAATTGAAATGTACCTACATTCAAATCCTTGATGCACTAGCTGGCATTGTGCTTCATGAGGACAGGGCCCAAGCTCACACCACTTAACTTCCTCGCATGCCTTCCCCGCTGTGTTAGGGGGGCACGCACAAGTGAAGTCATCCCAGATTGAATAGCACACACCACCATTGTGGCAAGGGTTGGACTACAGGAAAAAGAAAAGACAACTAACGTATGAATGAAAGCTGATGAACTTACAACTCTAAGGATGGGGGACTGTCTGGCAAAAAGGATAAATCTGTTTATTTCAGATGAAAAGTTATAAAGACCACTACTATGACAGTACAACATAGTCAATAATTGGTGAAAAACAGTATTTTAAATTTAAAATATTTTAATTCTCCCCTACGCAAGTATATTTAGCTGCTGATATTCATCATATATAACATAACCAAATAAAATCTGCTCTTTCTAGCATTTTTACGTATTTTCCTAACGTGTCACTATATTAAATACAATATCATACAGTATGGGAACATATGAAAAAATAAAATAAATTCCCCATTTTAAAAGTGAAAATCTGAAAAATGCCATTCTTACCTTGCAGAGATTGTCACCAGTGCAACCTTGGGTGATATTGATCAGAGTTCGGTTAAGAGAATTCAGTGGATTGGTGATGGGGAAGAATTCCAGTGGCTGGTTATTCACTCTTACATCTTGGATGCAGCCTTTGAAATATCTGCCATTTCTATCAGTTTCTTTGTTATCTGGTAGGCCTCCAATGTAAAGAATATCCTTAGTTTGCATATTTACTACTGGAGTAGAAATAAAGCCTAGGTATTGAGAAGACTGGAACAATTCCATCTTATTTGGTTCTATTTTTAATGTTATTAAGTAAAAGTTTCCATCATTCATGGAGCGTTTCCCTACTAGCTTCATGGAATTTAGAGCTAACATGGTGAGTTTCCCACCTTCCAAGTAGATTCTTACATAGAGATAAGTACTGTTTCTCAAAGCCAGTAACAAGCCAGAAGATTTGCGTGTTCGGACAAACATTGATATGTTCAAATTTTCAGTCTGAGTGGCATCAACAGAAAAAGCAGCATAGCCTGAGGAGTCCTCAGATCCAAACCGGCCTGGAATGTACTCTTGAGGTTAGAGGCATAGGAAAAGATTTAAAAAAAAAAAAAAAAAAAAAAAAGAGAAGAAGGGAGAAAAATAAAACAGTTAAGGATAGATGACAAGGGAGCCAATACAATGATCAAATAGCAACTTCTTATATTTATGTATGGTAGTAAGATGTGCTGGTGTTTATGGATGAATAAAGACTTTATATGTTATATTTTTTGGCATATTTTCCCCTTTATCATGTTCTGTGTAATACCAGGTTTTAAAATATTTAAACAAGGACAGATTTCTACACTTTCATGGACTAGTCCTCAGAAAGATCATTGTGGAAAGAACTGAGCTGTTTTGATCTTCTGATGACCATGGAAGTTAATGTAATTCTGGAACTTTGTGATATTTTTGCACTCATTCCAATTGTAGCAAGAGCCAAAAGATGCTCTTGTGTAAAACCTCCAAAGCGGGCATCTATTTGATGCTGCATGGGCTCCAGAGTTCTCTGACAGATTTTCTGTTGCTGAGGCTCAATACATGCTGATATACATCAACTTGTATCCAGTTAAGAATCCTGCTCCGTCCTGTGACTGCCCATAATGCTACGGTGTTGTGGGGAGAAAATGATCCAGGCTCAAGTAAACCTTTTTCTTTTTCTATGTGCTTATCAATTAAAATGATTAAACCAAAACCATCTGTCTCTCTCCCTTACTCTTTATTTTCAGTAATGATTTTCAGACCTGTAAGGATACGAAATATGTAGCCCCAACCGTATTTTATTCTGATGAATCATCTCATTAAGGCACAACAAAGTGTTTCTATTTTTACACTCTAAGTTTCATGATCTTGTCTTCAATATTATAGACTTCCTGCCGAAACACTTTCAAGAGCTATTTTTAATATATCAAATTCATAGAATAAACCAAGCCTTTTTAAAAAATGCTCACAAGCTAAAGTGTCAGTCCTTTTTTGTGCAGTAAAACTCCTACAGTGAGACCCTCATAGGCCAAGTTTCTGCCTGCAGCACTACTCTTTTTTATGACTACATTAAAAAAACCAATAAAAAACAAGGGCCTGACTATGAAGCCCTGACAGATCTTTAATAACGACACTGCACTACTATGTGGCACGGTAATATTATTTAGCAACAGGAATAAACCCCTTACTTGTTCCTAAACAGATATTTTAATAAATAAATAAAATTTGAAATATTTTAATTCTATGAATAAGATTAGCTGTATATCTACATATGATTGCTAAAACTCTGGTATGTAGAAATAAATATTTGTTTGAATCGGTGTTTTGAGGCACTAAATTTCTTTAAGTTATACATTCTCTGTGATGTGGTACTTGACTAAGACATATTTTCATGAGGGTAAAAAAAATTCTGCCAGAATGAGAATTATACATTTGCAGTATAAGAAGGAAATCTTACTCTTCAAAAAGGTATTTCATATTTACAATTACTTTGTTACATTTCTCTATATAAATATACACATATAAGTCATCGATCTGATCTTCTGATTGATGAGATGGCTAGCATCACCTTGGTTAATAATAACCTCTTGGGTCACAACATCTGGATGTTAGTCAAAATGAGTCAACATCTGTTTGTTATTTTGTGTATGTAGAGAAAATATTGCCTCTTGTCAATTACATACTTGGCAGCAACTTTTTTTTCAAAATGACACTAGCGTTTCTTACGTTATCCTTTACCACGAGACCCCCCTGCTCTGCCTTTTAAGAAGCCTGCCACAGTCTTTTAAATATGGCATACATCTAGAACCTATGTATCAAAATGGCCTGGTGCCATGATTTGCATGGAATATTGTGGTCAGCGGGAAAAAAAAAAAAGCATGCTTTCTATTCATTCTCAACAGTTCTAATGCCAGTATAATCCTCTCCTGGCCCTGACTGGTTTTAATTTTGCTTCATAGAAAGAGGCAAACATATTTACCAGATGTTGTCCTATACTCCAAAGTTGCTTTGCAAATCTTTGGATAAATTACAGCTAGACTTCAAAGAAGTCTGTTACAATTACCTCTCAGACTTTGTCATTTTGCAATAAAACCAAAAAGAAAAACTATTGAAAAGTTTTGATAACTATTAAGTATAGCATACAAAATGAAGTTGTATTTAAACATTTGAAATATATTTCAAACTACACTTTTCTGCAGCAATGCATTCAATAAACCCCTAGGGCCAGTAATTCCACTGATGTAAATCAATGTAGCTTCACTGGCACCAGTACAGCCATGCCAGTTTACACCAGTTTGGGATCTGTCTGTTCCAACCTGACCATGGCTCTGCTGTTGCATTTCATTTTTTTCCAATCCACTTGGCAAATATATACACATAAATGTATGTATGTATGTATGTATTTTTTCCTCCTTAAACATTGCCATGATTGGCCATGTGCAGATGGTCAGCAAGGGGCAGAGAGGGAAGCAGGGATTAGGGCACTGTGTGGAAGATTCAGTCATGTACAATTTTCTTCAACAAAACTGCTTCTTGGAAATCCCTAAAGATTTTGCAGAGGAAAGATTGCAGAATCCACCCCAAATGGTTTCCGAGGGGTGCTGTATTTACACACACCAGCCGCAGTACAGCAGGGAGCTGGGCAGGGACGTCCTGTTGGCCCTCCACTTTGCCTCAGCTTGCACGTGGAAAGATCATTTGCAGGAGGAAAACTGCTACAGGTATCTGCAGCTTTTGTATTCTTGCTTGTCACTGCCCAAGAGGCTGTTGGCTGAGATGTGCTCTTTTGTTCACTGAGACACAGACACGTTTCCCTCTGGCCACCAAGCAGCTCTCTGGTAACGGCTGCCTTCATTAGCGATTCTCCAGAGCCGCCCTGGGTGCAGCTAAGAGATGAATGGGCCCTGTTTTCAGTTGCTGTAGCCCTGCCTTCTCCTTGTGCTAATCAAATTAAGTTAATAGCATAATCTTATTCTTTTTTTTTTTTAACTTGGAATCTGTCTTTTTTAACTTGCAGTACTTTTCATTGCCTTAGATAAGTCTCTCTATAAAAGCCTAGAGAAGTTTAGGATAAACTTTTCAAAGAACGCTTTGAAAGTAAGACTTAAACTCCAGGTGACTTGGTTGCTTTCTAACTTTTATTCAGGGTGCATAACCTCCAGCAAACTACAGTTTTCCAGAATTTATGGCTTGCTAATAAGAGCACAAAGAAGATTTCAAAACTGGATGAGTGGAATCCACCAGTTTAGCCTGACTTTTTTGTCAGCCTGAAAAGCAGCCTTTCCGGGACAAGTAACTAGAAAATAATGAAGGTGTGCTACTACTAACCTCTTGCACTTTCTTACCTGTTGACATTAAGCTCCAGAGATATAAAGGGTCATGCCATTTCATCATCAAGTGAACAGGATTGTTTATGAACAGGTTTTCAGCAACCACTTAAATTATGAATGGCAACGGTATTCCCTTACCTGTTCTGCAGCTTGGCCCTGTGTATGGCCGGTAGCAGTCACAGTGGTAGCTCAGCCACAGGTTGGTACAGCGTCCCCTGTTCTGACAGGGGTGGGTTTCACACCAGTCCTTTTTAGTACATCCTGTCCTGACATTGAAAGATGATTCAGGTGTTACATTCTCTGGGGTAATAACATTCGAGTCTATTTCAATGTCCTGAAGACAGCCTACAAATGAAGGTGCAAAATGTACATCATAGATGTTAGGTAGAGAGTTGCTGCTAATGTTCCCCACTGGTAAGCCACCCAAAAATGTGCTCTGATATGCAAGCATCACATGATCGTTATCTATCATAACAGACGTTTTATTCAGACATGATTCTACACAAGAGCTGTCAAGCAAATTAAGAGAAACAGCTCTTGCCAAGGTTACCTCCACTGAATGCCACTCTCCATCACTGACATTATGTGAAATAAGCAAAAGAGCCTGTGGCTGGTTATTGACTTGCACAGATAAGTGTAAGTAGCCATTCAGTAACCCCAGCTTAGCAAATGTATTTTTCTCCCCTCGGTGAAATAGAAAAGTTGTAGGTTGCACAGTCTGAAACCTCAGTTTTATATTATAGAAAAATTCCTTTTTAGACGTCAGGGGATTCTTCAACAAAAAGAAACTGTTTCCTTGAAAAGAAAACGTGGTTGTGGTTTCACAGTGTATTCCAGTATATCCTGGTGAACATATGCAGCTGAATCCATGTTGGCCGTTTTTCAAATGTGGGATACATATTCCATTGTTTTGGCATTGCTGATCAGTACAGCCATGGAGAACTTCTGTACAGTTCCAGCCACCATAATAAATTCCTTCTTGGTCTGCAGGTGGGCAATGGCAAGTGTAACTCCCAGGAAAATTCTCACAGATTCCTCCATTTTGGCAAGGATTTGTGAAACATTCGTTGATGTCTTCATCACAGTGAGTACCTGAAGAAAAAGCAAAGAATTAGCTATACTGGATTTGATAGCTGGATCCCAAAATAATGTTTTTAATAACATATGTTTTATTAGATTAATTTTAATTATAGGAGAATACTTGATAAATAGATTGTCTCACAAGTCTAAAATATGTTAAATATAAAAATACCACTCATACGTCATGGTTTTCTTATGGAAAGTATTATATAAACACCTTAGAGATAATTGCATTTTGGAAAAAAGAACCATACAAATGGACAGTTGTGATATGGATTATGCAATGAAATTAAGATAAACATCACCTCCAAAGAACGCAATCAAGTAATTGTTTCCCACCTGTTCTGTGGTAGAAATCTAGAATGCTTTGAGAGGAACTGAATGACATATGAAAAGCCAAGAATATTCGTATTTGTAATGCAGTATGTTGATGAGCTGGAGTATAGTCTGCTGATCTTTCCTTCTCTTTCGCATCCATTCAAAGACTAGAAGATTTACAAACTAGTATTCTTTGTCCCATATGAAATATATTGGAGCAATAATCTTCAAGTGAGAGCCACAGGACTTATAAGTACTATACAATATATTGGGACAGACTGACAAGTAGGTGAACATCCCTGCAACGAGTAGGTAGAGCGAGCTGGCTATCTGAAGAATGAAATTCATAAAGTGAGCAGGGAACTGCACAATGTGATAATAAGCAAAGTGAAGAAGAACTTAAACCTACATCCTACCAGTGGTCTGGGCAAGATGCAGTGAGATGCCGCGAGATGCACCCTGTCCACAGTGAGTGGGCAGCTGACATATTTCATGGTTAGGTGCATACTGCAGTTGACACAATCTCTCAAAGTCTCCTTCTAAATAAATCGTCCAGCATACAGCTGGATAAACACATAATGCGGTGGTGAACTGATAGGTTGGGCTGAAAGGGACATAGTGGATGAGGTTATATTGGGCTGCTGACCAGTCACTAGCGGGGTTCCGGAGGGATTCATCTTAGGACCAGTACTCTTTAATATCTTCATAAATTACCTGGATGCAGGACTCAAAGGTTTACTAACCAAGTTCACTGATGACACGAAAACTGTGGGGAGCTGTTGACACTCTTGAGGGCAAAGAGGCCTTGCAAGGGATCTAGATAAACTGGATAGCTAGGAAATCACCAACCACGTGAAGTCTAACAAGGGCATGTGCCAGGTTTTGGACCTTGGACACAGCAACCCCGGATATACATACAGACTGGCAAGCAAGATGTTGGAAAGCAGCCCTCGGGAAAGGGATCTGGGAGTTCTGATTGATGGCAAGTTGATCAGGAGCCAACAGTGCACCCTGGCAGGTAAGAGGGCCAACCATGTCCTTCAGTGCATCAAGCACAGCATTGCTGGCCAAAGGAGGTGATTATTCCACTCCATTCGGCACTGTTGCAGCCCCACCTGAAGTATTGTGTGCAGTTTTGGTGCTGCAATATAAAAAGGATATCAAGCTACTGGGGAGTGTCCAGAGGAGGGCCACAAAGTTGGTGAAGGGTCTAGAGGGGAAGTTGTATAAAGAGTGGCTGAAGTCCCCTGGTCTGTTCAGCCTGGAGAAGAGGAGACTGAGAGGGGACCTCATAGCAGTTTACTGCTTCCTCGCAAGAAAAGGAGGAAGAGCTGATCTCTTCTCCCTGGTGATCAATGACAGGACCTGAGAGAATGGCAGGAAGATGTGTCAGGGTAGGTTTAGGTTGGATGTTAGGAAAAGGTTCTTCACTTGGAAGGTGGCAGAGCACTGGAGCACCCCAGGGAAGCAGTCATGGTGCCAAACCTAACAATACTTAAGAAGCATTTAAACAATGCCCTCAGACACATGATGTAAATTTTGGAAGTGTCCTATGCAGGGATAGGAATTGGACTCGATGATCCTTGTGGGTCCCTTCCAACTCAGGTCATTCTGCGATTTTGCCATTCTGTTATTCACAAACAAACAACTTTTCTCAGTTCTTCCAAAACCAAGGCAGCAGTAACTTCTGGTCCCTCAGCCACGCTCTCACACTGTGAGGAGAGTTCACTTGGGATGTGAGGATGTGAAAGAAGCTGTTGAAGGGGTTTGAACCTGTATAACCCAGTAGAATATTCCTGGCACTGTGTATCTACAGTGGAAGTTACTTTACCTTTCCTATATACAAAATATAAAGCAAGGAAAGATGAAAAGAATATTTTCACAAACATCTCAGAGCTTGGTGATGAGAGTGCTTCCATAGAGGAAGGCCTATACAGACTCATATTTCCTCTTCTTCCATATAATGCTTGGCTTCTGATATATAGGATAAAAGGAGAGAGCATCATCTCAACTTCACTGTAATTTGATAGATGTGACCTTAGTATGCCTACTGGATCAGATTTCACAAAGAGAAAGAAATCTGTTCCTCTTGTAAAACTAATCTGTTTATCCCTCTGCACTGTTGTTCATCTAAAAATGGTAATTATAGTAACTTGTCCCTTGAGCAATCAAGTGACTGATATGTATGCAATGGTATCAGGGAAAATCTGTTTCTTATCACCCTTGAAAGCAGTCAAAATATCCAAATACGCTTTTTGAAAACTCATGTTAGGTGCAACTCCTAATATTTCCACTTCCCTTCATAGTTATTCTAGAGAAAAATAAGAAATACTCTGCAGTTAGTTTACAAACTAGTATTATCAGCACAAAGTAGTTATTAAACATATTTTTGCCTGTCCCCACAGCAAAACTGATGCCTGTACATTAGATAAGGAGCTATGCTGGGACTCACAGAGCTGCAGCTAGGTACTCAGCACCACACCTAGTTTTACATATAAATTTGGATCAAGCTTTATTTTTACAGCAAAACACAGCCATTTTTCATAGAAATTACAGAGCAGCATTCAGCCACAATGAAATGTTTCAAATACCAGTAGATAAATGTAGCTATCCAGGCTAATTCCTTGCCTGTCCACTTTATTCAACCACAGTTGTAACTAGACCCATCTCAGAGAGTGGTAAGCTACGGGAGAGCCAGAAGGGAACTGAGAATTGATTGAGGTTTGTTTGAAAGAATAGCTAAAGTGAAGTGGTCATAGCAAATATATAAAAGGTGCACTTTGCAGTGATCCTCCAGACTCACCCATCTTCAGATTATCAAATAGAAGCTTCAGATTAACAAATGCAGCTAGTGCTGTCTCTCTTGTCTGGCGATGGGATTTTACAGCAGCAGCCTCTCTCTGTTTTCCAGCCCGGCTCATATTTATTCCAACGTGAGATGTCTATGTCTACCTTAATGTGTAGTGGCATCTGGCAGAAACATGACTCATTGGGAGTGACTTCCTCTAAGTGAAGTGCACTTCCCAAACAATTACTGACTAGGGGCCAGACCAATGTCTACTTTGCCCAGTTTGTGGCAATTTCTGTGTTAGCAACTTGCCCTGCTTTTGCAATTCTAGTATATGAAAAGTGAAGTTACCGTGGGCTGTTTCCTGTTTTGGACAATGTTTTAGTACATCTTCTGCCTGATGTTGCTCCTTTCCCTCATTTGACATTGAGAACAATTTGTCCACAGGTCTTGTATACAACTCAGTCTTCATCTGACAGCTGTAGAAATGCAGATCTCTCTGGGGTTTTGTGTCAGAGGTAAAAATTAGCACAGCCTTGAAGCAGTAGGATCAGGGATGTACTAAGCCTTGTCATAGGGCTTCAGAGTGGTCGGAGCACACTTAAGGATTTGAAGACTGGAAGTCCCTATGAAACTTTTCATAGAAGAAATCAGCACAGTGAATAGCTAGAAACATGGTTGCTGCATGTTCAGTAATGTGTGATGACTCTGTGTGTGTTAGTTTATTATCCCACAGCATCTGTGAGGCATAACCTCTGAGTCACATACCATCTGAGTCACACCTTGCAACAGCAACTTGTCCCCGGAAAGGATGAAATAGATGCATAAACAGAACCCAACTTTACAATAACGTCTAGTGTCTGTGCTGTTTTTTCCTTGATCAGATCAGGTGTAAAATAACTGAAATTATTTCATGACCATACCAAATTTCTTTGGAAATCATATATGTTTCTAATTCTAAGTTTAGATAACATGTTTGATAACAAAAGCATCAATGTCTAAGAAAGAAATAAAATTAATTTTATGAAGTACATGTATTATTGTTAGAGTATTCCTTGCCTAAAGAAAATGAAAAATTTCAGTTAATAAATGCAAAGTGACTACCACAAAGCCACTTAAATATGTGCAATTTCATAAGCAGTTCAGTGTCTGGAAATAATAGCCATTTTTATGTTACAAAATAATTATTTTGTGGGTTTGTGTGTCTGTGTATATATACACAGAGACATACATACATCTACATGTCTACTGTTTCATAGTACGATTAGCACAAACATAAATGTAGGTCACAACAGAAGACAAGAAAGTATGCCATTTTTCATATTAAGAATAAATAAATCATCTATTCTTACAAGCAGTGTTGATATTGCTTGTTATCTGCCACTTGCTATACAAGCGAAGACCACTGTCACTCAAGATAAAAGCACTCTAGATAAAAGGATTAGTCAATATTTTTAGAACTATATAAGCAGTTCAAATGGCTCAGGTTGGAAGAGAAGTTAAGCATCAAATGATGTAGGACATACCAAAAGTAAGTGAAAGGAGAACTACTATTTTCTTTTCAGTGGTTATATGCATTAGCTTAGCTAAACATATCCGTGTTTATAAATGAAATAGTAAAGTAAAATAATTCAGCATTTTCTGTACTAGATATATTACACACCTATGAAAAGATTCACATAATGTAACTATTTTAATCACATTTTTATAAAAAATGATAACTTTTTTCTTCCTGTGAAGTTTTATTCTTAACAGAGATGAAACAGCTCCTTTAACTCTGCTTGATAACAACACTAATATTTGGCTCCTTTTTTCACTTACACATCATTACTATAGAGTACCTATTTTCTAACTGTTAACTTCTTAATTAAACTATCTGTTTCAGATTCAGCAGTAAAAGCTTCCTGCAGAAGCAGGATGACAAAAGCAATTATTCAAGCATAATACTGCTGAACACCACTAATTTTCATTTTGATTAAGCAAATATGAAAGTATTGTCCAAGTTATGCCTTTGATTCACACCTTTGGTCAGAAATCTGTTTAGAGCCTTCTGCATTCCGAGTTCCTTGACACTATATAAATATCAAGCAAGGACAAGCGAGCAGCCTGGATAAATTCTACATTCAATACAATCTAAATGCACATATAATTTCACAAAAAGAAAATATTTACCTGTAAACATTGTCATTAAAATGATGTAAAATTGTATCCTAGTTGCAATCATCTTTTTCTGGAGGAAAAAGATTGTTTAGCACTTAAGCAGCCCACAAATTAAGTTTCTGTAAAATTCAAAACAGTTCTTAGCATAAAGGTTCCTTTCCAGGATTAGCTTGCTCCACTTCTGTACCTGCTGGTGTAGTCTGATGGTGTATTTTGCTCAAGCCAGATCAACAAGGCTTAAAGTAAGACTCATTAAACCTCTTACGCAATAGATATGTATTCTACTTAAGTTCTTTTTCAGCATGTTGTGTGCAAGTGTGCTCACATTAAATTTTGATTGTGTTTCACAGAAAGGCATATTCTTAGGATCTGTTCAAAATCATCTTGACACTTTTTGCTTTTTTTTAAGGTGTTACTTTTAAGACTATATTTTCTTTAATTTTCAAAAGGTTTAACGCACAGATCAACTCTTTCACAGTCACTGTCATTCAGAGAAACTGTATATCTCAATAAACAGATAAAAGAGACCTAAATTGTATCTCCTTTCTTTATTTTATAAAATATTTTTGTTGCATTGAGTCTTACTCAACTACTTACTGGAAATTTCTGTCTAAATTTTTGAGTGCGCTAAAGACAGGAAAAATAATTGCTAAAACACTTTCTATTTTTCAGCTCTCAAATAAGACATTTTGATTTGGACCTAATTTAATGAAAGCAAAAGAGAGTTCAGGAGACTGAATTACTTATTTTTGTGATAATTTAAGCAGCAGACTTTTTTTTCTTTTCATTATCTTTTATCTACATGGTGAATTGATTAAAATATTGCTTGCTATAGCAGTATTTCTTTGTGTAAGTAGGCAAATAATTATAAAGCAAGAGAGTTTGTCCCTGGGCTGGTATTTATACCATCCAAACAGCAAATGGCAAACTGTGGATTCAGATCTTTATCTTGGCAGGTTCCCATTTTAAAACTTCAACAATGGATCCTGAAGTCTCTCTCAGCCTCTCCACAAGACAATACTTATTTTCAACAAATGTGTTTTTCAATTCCTTCTTTTCCCTCAACTCATTCAGTCATTAATTAAGACATTCTTGACCTTGTGTCAAATTTGTTTCTAAGTTCACCAAAAGACTCTTATGCAAGATACAATTTTGGATTAATTTATTTTACAGCTCACAACTGCGTTTCTGCTCAGAAAACTGCTTTCCCTTCTAGCCTTTAATATAGGCATTGAGTGATTTTTTCTATAATAAGTTCAAATACTGAGGGGTAAGAATGTAATCCAGACTCTTTGACAGGTAAGTAAGAAACATTTAAACAAAATAGGTTCACGTTCCTAAGCTAGTATACATGTATTTTATGTCTTATCAGATGTCTTCTGCTACAGCTTTAAATGCATTGTTAAAATAACAAGAAAAAGTTGGAGGTTCTTATAATTGTCAGTCCTTTTGCACTGTGACTCTGACAAATGTTCTGAGGTAAGATTATGAACATACACACTGTTAGCAAGTTGGGACGGGCATATACTACTATAGCTTAGTGAAAACACAGCGATGACACTCTGAGACAGAGAAACTTCATACCAGGATACTTAGCAAATTGCCTGAAGCCACGTCAGCACCGTTAGTGCTTGTTTTGAACAAACCTGTCAAAAACAAGTGGGTTACAGAAGGTGGTAGTTACTCTAATTACAGTAAGGTTTTGATATTGTCTTCATTAACATTTTCATATACAAATGAAGGAGAAAAATCTACATGAAACCACTATAAAGTGGATATAAAACTTGCATAATCTTGCCCAGAAAGTAATTGTCAGAGGTTCCCTGTCAAATTGGGAGGCTCTACTGAGTACGGTTTGGGATTTTCCTGTGTTTGCTGTGGTTGGTGTTTTCATAAAAGATGTGACTGATGCTATAGAAAGTATGCTTATTAAGTTGCCTGACAAAGCAGGGTTAAGTGAAAAGTTTCAGCGTGTTGAAGACAAAATTAGCTATATAAGTGAAACTAAGAAATTGGAGAAATGGTCTGACAAATACTGGATTACATTCTGGAAGGACTCATTCAGTTTCTATAATCTCAGCAGAGAAAATCAGCAATCAGGTGGAAAATTAATTGCAGTTTACAAAGCCTTCATCACACCTTAGCAGAAATACAAAGTCCACTTTTAGTTCTGTATGGAAGGAAGATTTGGATCATTTGGGAAGAATTCAGAGAAATGCAATGATACTAATCACAGGTCTAGAGAATATGGCTTGTGGGAAGAGACTGAAAAAGGGCTTTTCAGTCAAAAGACAAGCTGAGGGGAAATAGGATATGGTAAAAGTCTTACAGTAATAAAAAGAGTTCCCGGAGACCATAGCAAACAAATGAAGAAGTCATGGGTTTGACTTGCACCAAGGAAGACCTAAGTCACACTTTAGGAAAACATTTCTGATGATAATAAGGCAACAAAGGCTTGGCACAAAATATCCACTGGGAGCCATAAGGTCTATTCTATATCCTTAAAAATAGGTTAGAGACAAAAGCACAGTGTGACACAAGTCAGCTGATTCTAGCTTAGGCACATAGATAGCCTAAAATGTACCTGCATGTCTGTCTCTTCCAATTCTACTTCCTCCATGTTTCTGTGACTTCCTTGAATAAAATAATTCACAGCAACTAATCTGTGTATGTGTCAAACTATACATGAATATATATGTACCTATGCATACTTCGGTATAAAATGCAAGTAGGATTAAATCTTGGAGAAAGTAAAATTGTAGCATACAGTGTAGAATATGCTCAATGGAAGATGGAAACAAAGAGTTTGTGAGAATGTTTCCTCCATCTATATTTTACAGTTTCGGAAATCTCAGGCCAAAACAACTTTTTTTCAACAGATTCATTGATCCTGAGGCCAGCGGAAAGATAATGCTGAGCACAAAGTCTTCAGGGCTTCAGGTCTTAGCAAACAATCATGGAAATTCTAACTTTGCCACATCTGTGCTGATAATTGCAAAGAGATAATTACTCTTTGCTGGAAGGAGGAAATGCACATTCATGAGTGAGTAAGCGCAAGGAAATAAATTGACCATCTTTATGTCATTGTAATTAAAATTCAGGCTTCTGGGTATAAATCAGTTGTCATGGAGGTCAAGAAGGAGGCTTTACTCTTATGTACATCAGTGTAGAGCAAGTGAGGGGTATTTAAATGGATTTTTTCCCCTATTTTTCTTCGGTAAAGAACTGGCTTATGTTGGATATTGAACTTAATGTGACCAATGATCTGATCTATCATGGCAAGTTTTGTTGCTGCCTTAGCAGGAAAAGCATATGTAAAATGAAGAACAGAATAGAGTGCAGAGCTGGAGCACATGGAAAACTAGATACTTTAAAATAGTAGGATAATGTGTTTGCAAACAGTGAGCTATTTTGCACATGATACCTTTCACACAGAACTCTAATTTTGTAAAGTTGTAAAACCTTGCTAGTTTTTCTTTTATTGCAGACAAATTCACTGTTCTGCTGGGTTTCCCCTTGCCCTTTGAAATGTACACAGAAAGTTAATACTAGCTAGGAAAAAATATTAAAATAGAAATAGAGTTTGGCTTAATCATTAAATATGTCACTCTACCTGAGGAATATGGAATTCATAACGTGCTACATTCAGAATGGCATGCTGTAACTCAATCTTTTTAAATGTTGCTGGTCTGAAGCTTCACAGACCAGTTTGAACTTTCAGTAAAAATAGATCTTTTAAACTAGTAAAACCCCCCAATCCCTTAATCTCTTCCAATCATTAAACATTTTCTGAGAGCAAAAGTACTTGGAAATATTTTTCCACTTTTTTCACATGTTTTGTCACACCTAAAAGTTTTCATTTAAAAAAAAAAAAAAAAGAAAATCACATACATGCTGTAGGTGATTAGTTGTTTAGTGAGTTCTGGTGTGTTTATTTTATTTTATAAATATTGGAAACAGCCAACTGACTTAAGCACTGGCTTCAGCTTCCGGATAGATCAGCCTTTTTCATGAGCCTGGTCTGCAGACGGTTTAGGCAAAGTTGTGTGAGCAGCACAGCCAGAGGTCAGACGCATATAGCTTGTGAATGGCAAGGGGCCATGTCCTAGAAGGGCAGCATGGCAAAACTGTTGCTTGTAGCCTACACCTTCATCCCATATTTCGATTAACAAAGCCAGCCATGTGGATCCAATTGTAGGATTAGGGGCTGAATCTGGAGTAAAGAAAAACTTGGTGAAGAAATATGTCCCTGCATGGCACTCATTTTCCTTTCATTTCTCTGCTTCTAGAGTCACCTTTATATATATAGTAAAAGCTGTTGCATCTGACTGATGGAGGTAAGAAAAAAATCAAACAGTGGCAGCCCAGTTTTCCCAGGCTGCATCCTTCTTGAGTGGGTTTCCTGGCTGCGCTAAGGTGTATGTAGCTATGGCCACACTGTTGATATGAGCTAGGAAGGGTCGATGAGAGGAGGGAGAGCACAATCATGACAGGTCAAAGTGGGGAAAGGTGATTTACGAAGGACACAATTAAGAAAGAATAGAAAATAGTAAGAAATCGGAGATTAAACAGATCAAAAAATAGATAAAAATGTGAACGGGAACTCGGTGCAAAGCAAAAAAAAAAAAACCACAGGAATCAATGATGCCCCAAAGATACTTGTGTAGCATTTGAGACACTATTCTTGTTGGACACAGAGGCATTGATGGGTAGTAAGAGGAGCATGTATGTGTATGACCACTAACCTATATTGTAAATGTGAGGGATGCATAGAGAGGCTGCAGGTCAGACATAAGGTCTACACAGAGGTCTGAGCTAAAATTGAGAGTGGAGAAAGGAGCCTACAGGGGCAATGCCAAAGACAAGAGACAAAAAAAAATTAGAAAACAAAAAACGGGTATAGATTTGTTTTGTAATTAAATAAGGATAGTCATGTGTGCTGGAGCAGAGAAGTTGATCCACAAAATGTAGAGAATTAAGACAAAATCACAGGAAAATTTAGAGTGAAAGGGACCTTTGAAGGTTGTCACGTGGTGCAATTCTCCACTCAACATTTCAGAGTATATGATCACTTTATACTTGATTTAGGACCAGATATTTGGATGCCAAAGGAAGATATGTGGTTTTCTGTTTCCAGTATGTTTTTCATGTGTTATTTAATTTGTAAAAAGAGTATATATAATTCAGGAATTTTTCATGTTTTACCTTTTAGAAAACTGTGGTAAGACTGTCAAATTCAAAGCATTGATTTGCATTTTTTGTAGATTTATGAGCTTATACATACAGATGATGTGTGTGCATTTTTGAACTGAAATATATCCAGAGGGATCTTAAAACAACCAATACCTTTGAGTTGTTTAATTAGATCATACAAGGTCATGTTTCATTGACTTGAAAAACTGTTTGGAGCACATGATTCACTTCGGAAGTGGAAAACAAATTAATTTGCAGTCCTACCAACACTTAAGGGCTTTCAAAGAGTGTTTGCTGTTGATGAACATATCCGTGGAGAAATGTATGCTGTGTCTAGTTGCCCCTAAAAGAGATTTTCTACTTTGTCTCTTGTTGGCTGCTTCCTGTTTCATTTAATTAAGATAGGCAAGCACAGCCACTGTGCTGCCTAGTGTGAAACAGCTTCTGGCCTGCAAATGGTGCTTTGAAAAATTTCAGCCATTTGCAAGATTTTCTCATTTTGTTAAAACCAATGTGAGTCTCTGCAAGACACAAAAGTGACTGTATTCACATAACTTCATTGTTAATTCATATTGAAACAAACTGAAAAAGCCAATAGGCTAGAAAATCATAGTTTTAATAGGACCTATAGAGCTTAACTGAGAATGCAGACCTGAGAATAGAAAAATATAAAATATGAGTGTGTGAACATTCATAGCATGTTTATGCTGAGTGTGTTATCTGCGCTGTGCATTACCATGAATACGATCTTTATTAATGCTGCATATAACTACACTTCTCTATTCCTACAGTATATATTGCTAGATAATTCATTATCACTTTAAATACAGAAAAACAAGTCTTTTACCTTGAACTATCCGCTTCTACAATTTTTTTATAAGGCACTTACTGTACCTGATGTATATTTTCTTTCCTGTGTAAATAGCTGTGACTTCCCATAAAGCAGATGTAGATGCAGAAGACCTCAGACTTTGGACTGTGATCTTTCAGTCCAGTTCTTTATGAACGAAAAGGGCGGAATATCATACCTCTCTTCGCTTCAGCAGTGGTATTCGTTTCTCCCATTCCCTGCAATGTTAGTTCCTTTGCAGTGTGAAAACGCATCTAAATGATAGCTTTGTTTATCCAAGGTTTCATATGCTTAATGCATCTTGAAGCTAGGAAGTATGAGACCGAACTAGCTTCACTTTCGTTAAGGCACATAACAGTCCCAATGGCAATGGGAAGCATAGACTTCAGATGAGATTGTGCTTGCCAAGGACTGCTGGCTATCTTACTGTGGAATTTCTTGAGTCATACAATGGCTGTGTGATTTACTTAGATTAAATCTAGCTTTTGCATGTCTTTATGAGCTACAGTTAACTGCTGTAGCTGTGCAGACGTTCATTGTACAGCATTTAAATAATTTTCCTTATTTATTACTATAGGTAGTGATTTACCATGATGATCTGACCTCACAAACAGGTCTAATAACAGATTCTGAACCCTCTCTGTTAAGAAAAACTAGTGCCCATAGGACAATGACTACAGTCATAACTGTACATACATTCTCTGTAACAGCATAATGTTCTTAACACAGAGACTTGAAGAAATACAGCGGTGGGAAAGCAACCGGAATCGGAATCACTGAATCTATTTCTAGCAGTTAATTATCAGCATAAATTAGCTGTCTATACCAGGCTTTTTTTCTTCTGTCTCAGATTGTTTATTAAAAGTGCAAAGTTCATTGTCAGCCAGGGAAAGAGCATGTTTTCCCTAATCCAGTTCTTCCTACACAATCAGCAGAAATCCTTTTCTAATTAAAATATTTTTTTTTAAAGGGATCAGCATACCAGCTGATTAGTAAAAGTCTAGCTTAATTTCTTTGAAATTCTCTCAGCATCTGAAAAAGTCAGTCCAGGTACCTAAACAGAAGCAGGTCGTGCCTCACTGTAGTTACCTCAGAGTTTACTTCAAACAGTGCAAATGAGCAGACATAAAAATACTAGGCTTGTTTCTCCCATTAGCAAACATTGGATAATTAAGAGCTAGATGCTACAGGGAACAATTCATGTAAGAGCTTTTATGTAGTATACCACATAAAATTAATTTTGATGTTCACTTTATCAGCTTATTTTTTATTACTCAGTATCCAAACATACTGTTTATGTCCTTGAGAAGACCTTAGACCTGGGACTAACCAGTGATAATTAATTCCCAGCAAACTATAAAATTCCTGAGTCCAATCCAACAAAGGCACTGAAGTGAATTTTTTATTTATTAACAATTAAAATTGTAATTGTATATATGTATTGACACGTGTATACAAAATTGTGAAGAGTTCTTTACACACCAGACAGTTCTCCTGACATTCAGAGGGACCTCAACAGGCTGGAGAAATAGGCAGTCTCCAGGAATGTGATGAAGTTCTGCAAAGGGATTTGCAAAGCTCTGTACCTGGAGACAAATAACTCCATCCACCAGTACATGCTGGGGCCAGCTAGCTGGAAAGCAGCTTTGCCATGCTGGTGAACAATTTGGACATGAGCATGCCCTTCCAGCAGAGGGCCAACGGCCTCCTGGGCTTGATTAGGAAGCATGTTGCCAGCACGTCGAGGGAGGTGACTTCACCTCTACTCACCTCTCACTGGTGAGACCACGTCAATTCCATGTCTGCGCTTCCCTTGCAGAAGAAAGGAGTGAGTGTACTGCAGTGAGTCCAGCAAAGGGCTATGAATGTGATTAAGGGATTCAAAAATCTGTCATGAGGAGAGGACTGAGAGAGGTGTGGTGGCTCAGAAGTTGAAATGAAAGTTAAAGGCAGGACACAGCATTTCAAAGAAAAAATACCATATTTAAACTTCTCCTCAATTCACCTGTTCCTTCCACTTGAAGAACTATATGTTGCCTGCTGTTGCAAACACGATTGCTTTCATGCATGCAATTCTTCTTATGACCTGATCGCGTAAGTGTGAGGCTAAGCTGCATAGATAACCTACTTTTAAATTTAAAATGCTGTATGTTATTAAATAATCCTTTTTAACAGGTATAGGTGGAAAATCTGAGACATACTTGCACTGTAAAAGTTAAGAATATTTGGATTCTCTACTATGTTCCTTCTGTATATAGGCCTGACAGTGTTAGTTCAGGAAGATTTAGAAGATCATATGCACATGATAACCCTGAAGATTTCCACCATCGTTGTGATTTTCCTTCCAACTCTTTATTTTTTTTTTTTAAGAGCATAATGACCTATGACAACTAAGCTTTATTCTCTGTGGAGTCTGACATTGCTTTTATCTAATTGATCAGACAGTTTGTGATACATCAGTAGAAGACACTTTCTTCCCCATGTCAAGCTAGGGTACCTCTTCAATATTTCCCATCTGTGCTGACCTTTGTGATCAAGAGGTCATGTCCTGAAGTCAAACCCAGCATTGAAACACTCACTTCCACCACAGGCCAAACTATTAATGTAACCCATTTAATTTACATCAAGTTGGAACTTGACATTCAATTTCTCAGTTCAGAAGCAATTATTTTTAGAGGAACATGCCAACAATATTGCTTGGCTTAGAATACTAAGAGTTCAAAAGGGTAAAAAACATTTCACACCATAAATAAAGAATTGATTATTCTTGAAAACCAAGTTTGTAATTAATACTGACATTTCTGAGCCTAGATGAGGTGCCTTTTATGCTTTAGAAACTGATGTCATTTATGCCACTGGCATTACGGGAACCTTATGTAAGGGTCTGAAATAGCCCTTTCCTAGTATTTTAGGTATCAAGAGGAAAACACTAATATTTTGCACAATGTTTGAAGCAAGTATATTTTTTGCCAAGCGAGGGTGCAAAATTCATTGTGGGCACTTAGTCTTTAGCAGGACAGGAATTCCACTGCCTTCTTTCAGACAAATAGCTCCATCAGGAGGACCGCTGGCATAATCCAATACTTTGGGATGGAAAATTACGTTTTTCTTTTTGTGCTAAAGCCAAGCCTCCAAGATGCTAACAGATTTTAACTAGGAATAGCCTTGATCTGGGTCATCAAACTACTCTTCTGTACTTGAAACTCTAGTGCTTGTTTTTTCCACAACTCTTACAGCCCTGAGTGGACTTTGTATGACTGCCTGAAGACCAATATCCCTGAACACCACATGGAAGATGTTGCTAATGAAACTGTGTAGTGCAATAGCTAAAAATTGATGTTAACAATTTGAACTAGTAAACAGTGTTCATCACATAGTCTTTGAAAAATAGCACCTTCCAGATCAGGCCGTAATGACTGTGTTGAAATATCAGCTAAAACTAGATTTTGCTAATGTGTAGCAGATGCTACAATATATAGGCAGTATTTCACGCTCCTCTACCGGCTAATAGGTACAGAAGGAGTACAGAGAACTAAGTTTTCTAAAAGCTCTTGGATCTCTCAGAGCTCTGCTGGTACCAAAATGCTGATACTAGTTCAAACAAATTGCATATTTTCACATATTAGCACAGCTTATTATTTTTTTTGTTGAGGGTGATACAAATAGCAGTTTACCAAGTAAAGACCTTTACCAAGGGCAAACATGAATGCCATCTGACTGCTGTGGGTTATTTGGGGCTGTTTATATGTGAGAAATGGTATTTCAAAGGCATGTAAAAAACCTGTGAGAGTGAAAACAAAGTAGCTAAGCTATACAAAAAAGAAAAAAACAGCCTCTACAAGAATAAAGTGATGAGTGGCGTTATACCATTTATACTTGATGCCATAGCAAGATAACAGCAGCCTGCATGCTTTAATCTTAAATAAGTTTACTCATGCATCCTGACTTTTTATCTGAATATAGGCCAGTATTGCTTTCATAACAAATACATATAGGTTTGACGTGCAAACATCACACATTTCCCACTGTCAGAAGCCATGCAATTAAAATAATTAGTAATGAAGACCAACATAAACTCCGTTTATTAACAAGCATATGCATGGCATGCTGCAAACCTTGCAGAAAGAAACAAAGACAAATCTTTCATTTTCATCACAAACAACCCAGCCAGAGAACCATGCACTTCAAAACAGAAAAGATTAACATTGTGGCCCTTTTTAATTAGTGATCAAATAAAGGCTTTCTATAAGCAGAACAATAGAGTGCTCTGAAGCAGGTATTGTGTATGTGTTCACATATATATGCATATATATGTATATTAGTGCATATGTGTGTGTGTGTACACACATTTATACATATCTGCGTACATTTCAGAATTACTATCCATGTGCTATATCTGACTGAACTCCTCCAGCTTCTCCACTGTCACTCCTGACTTCTTCCTTTATGGGGGGGAAAGAGCCGTAATGCCTTTTAAATGTTTGGTTGTATAATTTACTGTATTCCAATAAACTAGACTTTGACGGAGTTCACAATGGTGAGATTATTAAGGCTATTTTTAAATCATCTGTTGAGTAAAACATTGAACTATTAAATCAGGTAATTTTGTTTATTGCTTGACATTTGACCTTCAATATTCCATAAATTAGAAAGTACTGAGGAAGTAAAATATTAGTCCCATAGCACAGATCTTCTCTTTACTGCCTACATGTTAAGCACTTTCTCCAGATTAGTGAAAACTGTATGATGTGTGGATTTAAAGGAAGTTCATTTATGTTTGGCTAAAATTCATGCATTTTCTTGACTCTGCAATTTGACTGTAGTTTGACCAGGTTGATGCAGGCTTATACAATACAATGCTAAATATATTAAAAGGGCTACGTTGTAAAGTAGCTCCTGAGATGGGCCATCAAATTCTTAAGAAGACAAGGAAAATTCTGCTAGCAGTTTAGTATGTACAATAGCTTTGATTTCACCAGAGTTTGTGCATGGTTATCACTAAGACCACCCTTTAAACTCTGCTTTCATTAGTGGTTGTCTCTGCCATTGGACATATGTGTTTATGCAAGAAACACTCCTCCTTAGGAGGCACATAAGATTATCTGTAATGCCAGGATATGCTAAATATGTAGAACTGGCACTAGGATGGATATCAGGAGATACACAGTAATTTCTGTTTATATCAGGGAAATGAAGATTACTGTTTTTTCAGCAATAGGAAGAGTAGGGCAAAACGAGTCCTGCACTCAGCTCCAGACTGCAGAGTGTGTTGCTGGGCTGGGGCAAAGCATGCAAGAAAGAAATGACAAGGAGAATGTTCAATAGAGAACTGAGCAGGTTCATAAGGTCAGAGAAGAGATGGCAAAACTGGATTGTAGGAGGCCATAAATATCTGAGGTATGCCAATTAAAAAGGCTAGGAAAGGTTTATTTACAGTATTAAGAATGAAATCACAAAACGAAGTAGGCAGAGCTTCAGAATGAAAAATTCTTAATGGATATTTAGACAAGTTTTAACAAGTAGTCAATTGTATGATGAAATAACCCATCAGGAAGAGTGTCAGAAAAATAATAGGTGCTTGAAAAGCATTATTCCTGCTATCAAATAAAATACAGTTGTCACTGTTTCTTTTCCCCCTTTAAGCCCTTTCTGCCAGGCACTGGACTTGGAGATTCCTTAAATCTAAGGACATTACCTGTCTCTGTGTTGCAGTACTTGCAAGCTTATGCGTGAAAAGCCATTCATCCCCTCCTCCTTCCCTTCAAGGAAAAAAGTTTCTCATGCTAAAAATCATTTATGTGCAACACTGTTTAACAAAGAGAGATGTGCCAGATTCAAAATATCCACTGCTTGCAGGCTCTGTCAATCATGTCAGACTAGATTATACAACTTAACATATCAGCATAATGAGATAAAAGAGATCATAGTAATGTTGGGTCAGTTGTGAAATTTTAAAGCTTAAAACTCTATACATATAATATTGGCAGATGCTTCCTAGTGTTTTAATTTCATATATTTCTCACTGAAAAAAATCCCACCAAAACAGTTGAACAATTGTGCATTCTTTTGGTGCTGAATAATGCAGAAGTGATGGCTGTGACCTCTTCACTTTTCCAGTGCAACCTCCAGTGAAGAGGAGAGATATTTCTCATGTAATACATATTTCTCATGAAAAAATATACATAGGTATATCAGGGCCCTAAATATAATTCTCAGAGTTGCAAACAAATTGTCAGGTCTAGGGGGTAATTCTGTAAAGTGTTGTCATGAAAAGTTCAGGTGCTCCTTTCTTAATTATCATAGTACAGCTTTTCCAGAATTTTAACAGATATCATTATTTGCTAGTGAAAACACTCCTCTGTCAAAAAGTTCCCTTGTACAATAGGAACAATAAAGACAAGCTGAAATTTTTAATAAAACTGAATTTTATTTCATTAAAAGGGGTCCTCTGCATAGTTAGCGTCCATGCTAGGTTCAAATTTCGTACCTAGGATCAGAAACTATTTCAGTCTCTGCTTGGAGCACGTTAAATATAGTTAGGGGATCTGATAGTGGTGTACAAATGCATCCTCCACTGGCTAGAGTTGTGAGTTGTGGAGTTGTATCGTGAGATGCCATTTTTCATACAGTAATGTCATACCTTACAATAATATTTGGACCATAGCCTCTTTTTCTGTTTTTCTGAACTGGGCATAATGCTTATGTACTTCACAGTAATAATATATGACTGAATTTGCTTGTAGTCATGAAATGTTCAGATTTTAGTGAGTCAAAATCCACGCTGAATTAAATACAGACAGATGGTATCAATACCAGAGAGGTATATGCTGCTGTATTCTAAAGTGTTTCCCACTAAATTAGAATTCTTTAACCAGTGATAAACACTGGGTAACCATTACAACAAGAGTTAGTGCATTTAAACAACTGCTCTTGCAATCCACTGCCATGCAGGTGGGGAAATTATCATAAGATGAACTTTTGAAAAAAAAAAAGGTTATTAGGCTTTCACAAAGTATCTCAAGATCCGGGCTGTTAAGGGAAGAGCTGTGAGGAATAACACAAGTCAGTCCTGGCTGCTGTGGTGATTTATATAGCTGAAGAATGTAAAATTTACATTTTCTTGCACTAAATGGTGTTTATTACAGTTGTTGAAGAGGAGCACTACTGCAGTAGCAATTAAGTAGAAATGTCCATTAGTTCTGTAAGGAAAACTGATAAAGGAATGTCAAATCCACAAAGTCCTTCAGGTATAGTCTAACTTCTGTGCCACTATCAGGGTTTTGAGGTATGCATCCTTCACATGGCCATTGTGTTACAGAGTGTGCAAAATGTGAGTTCAGCCTTGGTTGTCCTTCTTGCAGACTATCCTGAGCAAGACTAATTAGCCCAGCCTAAAAATGAGTTTGGTCTGGGAGCTAAGCATATCTGAAGTGACTAGAGCTTATTACAAAAGAAAGCAGTTTGATCAACACTGAAGAAAGAAACAAGCAAGAAACAGAATGCATTCTCAGAGTCTGAAACCATTTGCAAAGCTGTCTTTCCCTGGAGCAGTCCACAGGCCAGGGCTGAAGGACCACAGTGATTCAAAGAGAAAACCTGACCCATTCCAAAAATTAAGAAAAAAGAGGAGAAGGAAGAACTCCATGACAAAAGTAGAGGAGAAGGGGAAAAATGAGAAGGAACCAATTCTGATGAAAATGCGAACAACTCCTTACCAGAATGCTACCAACTGAAGAAATGCTAAATAGTATTAGAGGATAGAATGATTGAAAGTCTGTTGAAATGTTCTTTCAGGATCAGAGGTGGTAGTAGAGATGGAAAAACTATTTTAAAGTGTTAATTGTCTTTTTTTGTGTAGGGTTTTTACAGGAAGCAAGTGCCTGCCGGGTCCTGAGGGCATCCTGTGTTGGTACAGCGGTTGCCTATACTGGTCTTGTAATGCCAGCGCTGCTAGTGACTGGCTGGGAGCAGTGAGAGAAGGTCCTCCTTCTTCCCTCGTCTGATTTTGGACACAGAAATATATGGCGGTCATAGAGTCTAGAGCAGAGATAGGCAAAATTGTAGAAATATCTCCAGAAGAGCAGTAACTTCTGTCCCATGCTCAGAAATAACAACACTTTCCATGTTTTGCAGCACAACTGCCCAGCATCACAAAGCTGATTTTGTAAGGGAACAATTCACTGCAGTCTGACAGTGTAAAACTGATCCTGTACTGATTGTGAATTGAATTTAGGTGGAAAAGATCTGTGTTTGCATCCCCATTACAGCCCCTCTGCAGTTCCAGAGTGGTAAGAAGTCTATAATTCATCAACACCTAATTCTGTTTTTCAGTGTTTCACATGTGTAAAATTTCTCTTTAAACCACCTGACCTTGAATGGATGTTTTGTAGTAGCAGCATTTTCCTTCTTGAACCTTTGTTTGCACAGGAATAATAATCAGCTAACTACCTCCAGACCTGTTAATTTTGAATTTGCATGTGCCCTTGAAGCCCTCTTAAATTAAAAAATTGTCTTTTCGTATCTCCACCTTTTTTATCTTCATTCTTTCCTTGAACAGTTTTGTCTTATTCTAAGGTCTCAGAATCAAGAGAAAATAACCTTCTAAACTGTGATGACAGGCCATGAAATAAAGTGAATTAGCCTGGTGTCATGGAGGAATGAATAACCATCATTGTGTGAACAGCTGAAGGATGGATGAAGAAATAAAGGGGAAAAAAAATCAGTTTGGGGACAAGATGAGAACTCTGGTATTCATCTGCTTGATTTCATTTGTGTAAGACTACATCCCTTTATATACCTAAGAAAGATGGCAGCTCTGTAATCATTGATGGTTAAGAAGGAGATTTACAAAGTAAAGAAACCAAAAATATACATATGTATTATATTTTAAGCTTCCCAAGTTTGCGATAATGTGCCTTCTATCCTACCCACTACCCAAATAATATTTATGTCTATATGATGCTGTCACAGGCCAGGGAGAGAAGCATGGCAGGCAGAGACATAGTCTATCCTGTTGTCTGCTGAGTGGTCTGCCTAGAGCAGCATCTAAAGGTGTGCAGGGAAACAGAAGCCTGATGCCCTGTGTACTTCTGTGTTTCTTTCTCTCTGGCTTAAATGCAAAATAAAATCCAAATAATTCAGTTTTTAAGCACTGATCCCATGACGTTCACAGTTTGGTATCTGAGTTGTGGTGTTCTTTAGTTAGTTGAGTGCTCAGTGCTCTCCTGTACTGGCCATTTATCTGCCTCATCTTCTGGCTCCAGGAGACAGTTTCTTTCCCCTATGCATATGCCAGGAATTCAATGCGCATACGACACCAGTCTAGTTGTATTACTTTCTCTTGCAGTAGTCCAACAGACTGGGAAAAGGGCCAAAGAGATTTAAAAGGGAAAAACAGTAAACAAGACAGATAAATGAAAAGGCCAAAAAGCATTTAGGAATTCACGATGCCAAAGCAAGCAGCAGCGCTGCTGGCACAACTGGCACATAGCTGATAACAAGACACCAGAAGTGGTAAGGTCCTCAGCAGCCAGCACTTGTCTGCATGTCAGCAGGCAGCAGGCACCCTGCCTACAAAAGGCTCTGCTCCTCTTATGCTTATTCTGCTGAAATGAAAATGGACGGTCTCCATCCCTGCTAGCAACACTGTCTGATCCACCTGGCGACCACAGGCAGCACCGCTTTCAAGGCACAGTGAGCCTTGCGCACTCACCCCTCCTCAGGCTCTGTTCAATGCTGGGATGTGTCACTTGATAGACCTTGCAAGTTTAAAGGCTCTCTAATTTTGACATGGTGTTAAGTTTATTACAACCTTGTGAAATGAGTCACTATCAAATCCATAGCTCTGACCTCCTCCTTTCCCACACATTTTCATGAGGAAAGTGAAAAGTTTAACCTTTCAAATAAGCCTTTTTAAAAAATGTGCAGTGCCAGAGCAATACAATATATCCAAGATATGAAAAGACACAGTTCCAAGCCAACTATTGCCTTTAGCTAGCTGCAACAAATCACAAGCCCTTTAAAAGAAAGCCCAATCTATTAGAAGTGCTGCTGTGCTAGGGGGCCAGCAGATCAATGTAATATAAAAAATCTAGGGCTTGCTACTGGAGAACTATTGAGACCTCTTGAAATCTGAGAATCCCAAACCCTGTGATTTAAAAGGGAGCTGGAGAAGTTTTAACCCTTTGTAGAACCTGAGCAGGAATTTTCTATCTTGGATCCAGGACATGGCATATATTCAACGACCTTGAAGAGTTCCTAGCTGGAGCAAAGTCTACAGACTGGGAATTTTTTATTTTTAAGAATAAAATCATGTAAATAATGTTGGTTATAGATTTGTTTCTTCCCAAACTTTAGTAGGACTACTGACCTTTTTTCAAGTCACCTGAATGATCACAATCTATAACAAGATACTGCCAGAAAATATTTATTCCTTCCTTCAAACGGGGTAGGGAAATATACTATTCTGACAGAGGTGCCTTTATCTCCTACCCTTGGGGCTAAAAATTGTAGTCCAAAAGGCAGGTAGTCTCAGTTTTTTACTTGAATTACAGTAATTTGTTTGAGATCTTATCCAATTTTGAAGATGCCATTACATGCTTGTTACAAAATTTGCAACCATCCTCAAATTATTTCCATTGATTTCAATGACTTTTGGATCAGGCCCTCACAATGTAGGGTATGCAGATCACTGTTTCTTCATATTATCCTGAAGCGTGAAGTATGATTATAACATTCTGCAAGTGCTTTACTGAGGAAAGAGGTATAATGAAATATAGCATCTGATTTATTAAAGAAAATCTTTGCCCTGTTTCCATAGGAATCTGAGTTTTGTACCTAAAGCACATACAACTATTCAGGTGTTAAAGCTGGAACAATATAGCCACAGAAATGTAGGGCTGTGGCTGTCAGTGAGATGCACTCATTTCCAGATGACTGTTAGTTCATATACATTAGATAAGCACCTATAGACTGAGCGAGTGATCAGAGATTCATCTGCTACCTTGAATCATACTGCTGCTATCAACTCCAATCCTAAATATCCCTTAACTTCCACGAAAACATGTCATTTATTTATTATGAATTTGGTTATGAATGGAGAAACTACTTACCACCATCAGAAGTGAAAAAGAGTTTAAGCCCTGCTGAAAAGCAAAGGCAGGGAAGGAGCTGACAAGAGTAGTGAGATTAACCTTCTTTTGCCATTATTTTGCAGCATGTTAATGAATGACATTTCAGCCGCCTGAGCACACTGTTTGGTAGGGATAGCTACTTTGCTTTTTTTGTAATGAAAGTTACATATAGTATCCAACTGGTATGCGGATAGCTAAACCTACCGAAAGTTTTAAAACATTTAATATAATTTGCATATGAAGTAAGCAGAAATTTCAGGGTCTTCAAGACACTTCTCTCAGTTGTGCTTTGTAGAGTCCTACTTTGTGATTTAGGAGCTTACCTATTGAAAAAAAATATTTAAGTTTAATCTATTTCAATAGATTCTGACAATCTTTTTTTTTTTTTTTTCCACACTGATTAGGATCTGCCAGTACATGGATCCAGTGACTCACTGGGGAGTAAAAAAGTCTTCCATGAGACTGAAACCAGCAAAATCACAACTCAAATCAGGCAAACAAGCCAGGTAAAGGTAATTGATATGGAAGTGAGAGGATAAAGGATGATGACTAAACAAAAAAGCACCTTCTGGGTTGTCTGACAGAGTATGAGAGTTTTTAAATTAGGGAAAGAGGGGAGGAAAAGAAATCTGAGAATTGGATGTCACTGGAAGAAAGCAAAGAGAAAGAACACGTATGTGAAGATGTAAGGACTCTTAGGACAGCCTAGGGGAGTTTACAAGCTTTAGTAGAAGCCCCACATAATACTCTCCTAGGCAGAATGAAAGTACAACAGCAACACTTAGTGACAGGATAGGGAAGGACAGTTAAGAGGAAGGGAAGGAACAAAACCAATCAAGTCTTAATGTGACTGAGTTCAGAGTGAAAGCTGTGATCTCCATGGACTTTTGTATCTGTTATATCAGAGATGTCAGTTGTGCAATCCAGACAGGAAAATCTGTAAGTTGCTCAGCTAACGACTGGAGTGAGAGATGAAGACCGGTTAAATTAATCTAGCCATTAAGTACTTTTTTCCTTCAGAAGGAAAAAGGGAATGGAGTTGACAGAAAAATTACTGTAAACCCAGAAGAGTGCAATCCAAACTCAACTTGTTTGTGGCTGTGCCGAATTGTGTACGCTGTGTTAAATGGTGAATCTCAACAAGTCTCATTTCTGAGGATTATGGATATCTGTAAGTTTTACAGGGTTCCCCCACCCCAAGAACATAGCTATAGACAGAACTTGAAATTCTTTTGCACATAAACTGTAGAATATCACTGATGCACTGCCCTGCTGAACTTGTACAGAGTGCTGCCGTGTGCTCTGATGAGGAGGTGTTCCTGTCAGTGCTCCTCTACACAACCGCATGCAACAAAACTGCCCAAAGCTTGGGAGCTTCGTTTCACAGTTGGGTTGTGACAGCACTCTCTTATTTACCACTTGTTGTTTCCATCTGTATGATGGATGGGATGTAATCCAGAGGGACCTGGACAGGCTGGAGAAGTGGGCCTGTGCAAAACTCATGAGGTTCAACACGGCCAAGTGCAAGGTCCTACACCTGGGTTGGGGCAATACCCAATTTCAGTACAGGATGGGGGATGATGTGATTGAGAGCTGCTGTGCAGAGAAGGACTTGGGGGTGCTGGTCCATGAAAAGCTCGACATGAGCCGACAATGTGCGCTTGCAGCCCAGAAGGCCAATCATGTCCTGAGCTGCATTAAAAGAAGAGTGACCAGCAGGGCAAGGGAGGGGATTCTGCTCCTCTGTTCCTCTCTTGTGAGACTTCATCTATAGCATTGTGTCCAGTTCTGGAATCCTCAACATAAGGATATGGAGCTGTTGGAACAGGTCCAAAGAAGGGCTACAAAGATGATCAGAAGGCTGAAGCACCTCCTATACGAGGACAGGCTGAGAGAGATGGGGCTGAGTTGGAGAAGGCTCCGAGATGTTACAACAACCTTCCAGTACCTGCAGAGGGCGCGCAGGAAAGCTGGGGAGGGGCTGTTTGCAGAGCCTTGTAGTGACAGGACTGGGGGCAATGGGAGAGGGGCAGATTTAGACCAGATACAAAGAATTTCTTCACTATGAGAGCGGTGAGGCACTGGCACAGGTTGCCCAGGGAAGCTGTGGCTGCTCCGTCCCTGGAGGTGTTCAAGGCCAGGTTGGATGGGCTTTGGGCAGCCTGGTCTAGTGGGATGTCCCTGCCCATGGCAGGGGGTTGGAACGGGGTGATTTTTAAGGTCCCTTCCAACCCAAACTGTTCCATGATTCTATACTGTAACACCCGTGCCCGGTGCATTTCGGGCTGACAACCCCGGTCAGCGCAGCGCACGAGATTACAGGTGCGGAAAGCGCGGCCGCAGCCCGTATCGCTGCCCGTCGCCGGCTCCTCGCCCTCCCCCGCCCCGCCCCAGGAACCGCCCCGAGGGACCCGCGCGAGGATCGCGTCCTGCAGCGCAGCAGCCTCGCTGCCCGCCCGGCGCCCGCCGCGGGGCTCTTACCGGTGAAGCCCGCGGCGCAGCTGCAGATGTAGCCCTCGGCCGCGGCGTAGCTGAAGGCGGGCGGCAGCCCCGGGACGCTGCCGTAGCGGGCGGCCCAGGAGCGCTCCACGCACTCCCCGGCGAGGCAGGGGCTGCTGCCGCACTCCCCGACGTCCTCCTCGCAGCGAGACCCCGCGTAGCCTGCCGAGAGCCGGGAGAGAGGGCGCTTCAGACACGGGCTGCTCGCTCCTTCCTGAAATACCGCTGTGGATGCGGAACCCTCGAATGTCGCGAGCTGGGGGGACCCGCGAGCATCAGCGAGTCCCGCTGCTGCCCCTGCGTAGGACAAGGCTTAGGAGGAGCGGCTGAGGGAGCTGGGGTTGTTCAGCCTGAAGGAGACTGAGGGGAGACCTTATTGCTCTCTGTAACTGCCTGAAAGGAGGGTGTGGAGAGGAGGGAGCTGGCCTTTTCTCCCAAGTGACAGGGAAAGGACAAGGGGGAATGGCCTCAAGCTGCGCCAGGGCAGGTTCGGACTGGATATCACGAAAAAAATTTTTGCAGAAAGGGTCATGGGGCGCTGACAGAGGCTGCCGAGGGAGGGGGTGGAGTCACCACCCTTGGAGCTATTTAAAAGACGGGTAGACGAGGTGCTCAGGGACATGGTTTAGTGGCAGGCAGCAATGGTTGGACTCAGTGATCCAAGAGGTCTTTTCCAACCTGGTGATTCTATGATTCTATGACAACGCCAACATTCACACCTGGTGGCTGAGCGCATTGTCCAAATGCTCCTTGTATATTGTCAGGCCCGGTGCCTGGGCTGCTTCGCCAGGGAGCTGCTCCAGGCTCAGCCGCACGGCTGGGCACTCGGTTTCAGAGTCTGCCACGTGCTAAACTATTTCTTCTGCTGCTGCAAGGTGTGAACGTTTCCTTGTAGCCTTCTGCCGGGGCCAGCAGCAGGGTATTGCTGAGGATCTCCCGCATTAGCTGGCTGAGCTTTGCTGTGCTGCACAGACTTGTGGGGCTTTTGGGAAGCAACGTGGAGATCCATGTGGATAACGCGCCAAGATGGAGAGCCGTGGATAACATGGCACTGCCTTGTGGGGTCACTGTGCTCTCAGGTCATGTGAGGCTCATAGAATGTCCTGACCCACAAGGGTCATTGAGTCTAGTTCCTGTCCCTGCATAGGACAATGCCAACATTCACACCATGTGTCTTTTGCATCACCTCCCTATGGCAGAGGAGGGCAAGGACAATAAATTATTTGGTGTTTGTAAAGTGCTTTATCTGGAGGCTAAAGTGCCACACCCCTCCTCATTTTCTGAAAAATGCCAAGATTTGTGCCTGATTTTTCCATGTCTAATGCACCAAGAACTGTGTTTCCCAATAACACTGGCTTTTACTCCTCGCAGTGCTCTGTGCTTCTGCATCCTGAGTAAGGACATGGATGTTAAACTTTCTAGAGGCTTCTTGTAGTAAGTCTGCCTGCTGAAAGATTCACAAGGCCTCTCAAGAGCACGGGGACTGTGTCCCTACTGAGAGTGTGGGAGCCTTTTCACAAACGACTGGATATGCGACCATGGCTTGTAACGGAGAATGCAGCCCAGCATGTTTCATACTACATGGACAGGCAGAAGAACTTACATTGGTGATATGAAGGAGACCAGTTTCCCAATGTAAAACCTAGTTTAGTTTTTATTCATAAATGGACAATATTTTGCATTGAAAAATATTCTTTTAGACTTGTTTAAAGCTCATGTTATTGGAGACTAAAAAAGTCAGCTGCAGCAGTGATTCACGTATCAGGTGGGTTGAAGGATCAAGCAACTGGGAGATGGATCCCAACTTTGGCTTATCCAACTTTGGCCTTGACTCCATAATACTGTCACTTTTGCCCTTTTCTGTTGTTCAGGGAAATCAATCCTTAGCTGGAAAAGAGAGCAATTTGGCCATAGGGCTCTGACACATCATTAAGTGAAGCTCATCTAAACACAAGCCCATCAAGTGTTTCTAGGGTTATGTAGCTTCAACCTTTTATTGTATAAGCAAAACAACGAGGACCTATAAACACTGTCCTTGTGTAGTAGATAGGAGAACTTAGAGCTTACCTGGCCAACAGTGGCATGTATAATTCTCAGCGTTGTCCTCGCAAGTGCCGTTATTGTAGCATGGTTGTGACCAACATAAGGGGGTTGGGGTCTCACAGTGTAGTCCCCTAAATCCAGTGCCAGTACAGTTGCAGCTGTACCTATAACAGAGAACGCAGTGTTCACTCTAGCTGAAAGTCAGAAGATGTGTCTGGGCTTTGTTCCCAAACCTGCACAGGCTTCTTGTGTAGCCTTAGCTAGCAGCTTGTGCAGTTGAGTCCAGGTTTCAGACCACCATCTGGTGCTCTAGGAGAAACCACAGAAACTGGGAACCAACAATGAGCTTTTTCCAAAAATATGTGGGTTTGTCTGGGGAAAAAACCTGCTTGTGAATTCAAATTGGTTTTGACAGATCATTTGTTCTCAGAATTATAGATCCTTCTGCTTTTTTCTTATTTTTTAATTTTGGAGAAAAAAATTGTCATTTTCAATGTGTTTTTTGTAGGCTTAGCATTATTTGCAAAATGAAAACAGGAGAGGCAGTGTGTTAAAATCCCTTTATGTTGGATTGATTGTAATTGAATTTGCAAAAAAATATGACAATTTCTCTTCCTCAACTAAATCATATTTCCTTTTTCATGAAGATCAATATTTTATTGTTAGGTTAGAACAAAAAATGTCCATCGCTTGCATAGGTCCAATAATAGCGTAATCCTTTTGATAACAACATTGCGATTATGGGTTTAGAAGTAAACAAACTAGTGTATAAAAACAACAATGTGCAGGTAATCAGTAATGTCTGGGCTTTCTTTGTGTTTTTTTTTTTCAGGTGAGCTAATCATAGAACAGTTAACTAGTGTATAAAAACAACAATGTGCAGGTAATCAGTAATGTCTGGGCTTTCTTTGTGTTTTTTTTTTTCAGGTGAGCTAATCATAGAACAGTTAACTCCTATGCTTAGGTCAGAAAGTATGAGGTCAACTTGTATGTGTCATAAGAAAAGACATGTTTTTACAAGATAACTATGTTAAATGTGCACACTTGGATGATCTTTGTCTAATGATAATTATCAGAAACAAAAAAATATTCTTCCATTGTTTTATTTTACATGAAAATGCTACACTGATTATTGTACAGTTGAAATCATGGGGAATCTTCCTGAACAAGGGATAAGTATAATTATTTGATAATTTCTTAATATCCAAGTCTTAGACTTGCAGTGAATATATGGAAAGAAAGCAAAATTGTGGAGCATAAGGGCACATCAGAGAACAACTGGCTCCTGAAGTCTAACAGACCAAAAGGCATAAACTTTTTACTGCATTATGTAAGTGTACATTAGCAGAAACTTCTGGCAGTCCAGTTTATTACTAGTTTATGGATTATTCCTAAATCAAAATCAGAGATGACTTAAACCAGGTGGCATTTGAATTTAGGGTATAAAAAGTAATGAGGAAGATGTGAATCAGAAAATAATTTTCATTCTGAGGTATGATCTCAGAGCAGAAGTCTTTCTGCTGCTGTTTTTTTCACACATTTCCTCCACGTGCCGTAAGTTCGGTGCTGTTCAGCTTTGTGCTGAAAGATTTTTTTTTTCTGCCTCGGTCCATGCTTCTTTTCCCTTCTAGTCCAGAATCATGGAGCAGTGAGCAACTCGCTGCTTAATGTAAAGGCCCACCTCTGTGCCTTTTTTCTCTGGTGTCTTGAAGTGTTTAAAATTGCTGTTGACCTTCAGGGATTCTGGAGGGTGCCCTGTTCCGTGGTAGACTATGATTCAGTGGGCAAATGTCTTTTTCTGTTAAGAGTGATACTTTTAGATACTCTACCTATCATTCGTTTTGGGCTTCTTTTTTGATGTTTTCACAAACATCAGAAAGAAAATATGCAGAAAGCAATATGTGCATATGTTCTTTTCTATGCAATCAAAAGAACGTTGAAGGTCTTGGGGCTGTTTCCTATGAAAGAAAAGCTTGGAGCATGCAGAGAAATCCTCTGTGCCTGTGCGCACCAGGTTTTGTAGGTCCAACTAAGGCATCTCTGTGAATTATTGAGTTTAAATAAGAAGTGTTCAATAAGGTGAAACTGTTTTTTGGTACGAGATCAAGTTCTACTTTGTTGCATTCATGAAATGTCACTGAAATATCAGTCTGAAATTTGAGAGAGAATTTGGTTTGGTGTTTGTATTTACGGCTTTTAGTGCTAAATCTGTCACCTCATACATTTCTGTGAGAGCTGGTGGCACACACAAAAGCCTCAGCTGTACTGTAGCGTAGTCAGAAAAGGAAAACTACAGTTTAAAGACTACAATTCTTCATTTAACTCCCAAAAATACACAAAAGAAAGGAAATTGCAAGACACCCTTCTGTTTTCAATTCCTTTGTTGTCCAACATCTTGTAACAAATGTGGTAAGAGCTCCAATCATACTCCTGGTATCCTGCAGTATTACAAGCCAATTAAAGTTGCTCTTACATGTAGTCTTCCTTTAAAAGCTTGGATAAAAATGAGTAGGATTTTAAGTCTGGCCTGAATGAGCATCCCAGTTGCTCACTTCCTGCACATATCCTCAAAAGGCTTGCAGGTTACTAAGTGGGTCTGCTGTGAACCAGCCCGGTGCCAGGTGACCTCCTCTCCCCACTATCGTGCTTTAGCTACATTACAAAATAGTGAATGGCTTTGTCCTGTTCACAATCATTCAGCACTGTTGAAAAGGAGCTCCGTAAGGTAGGTGCTGTGTCACCACATCATAAATAAGCTCATTCCCAGAACATGATCTCTTCCCCCTCTCATTCAAGACAAGCTTGCCTTTTGCTGACATGACTTTTGGACTGATTTTTGGGGCACTAAAATCTTCAAAATACACAATAGAAGACAAATATTATACTGACAAGAGAAGTGCCTGCATTAATATGCTTATGAATTTCAGACTGAGCTTATACATATATATTTTTAAGTTGGGAATCTTGTGCTGAGTATAAAAGCCAGTATTGGTGAGTGAATGCCAGAATTCTGGTTGCCTGGGCTGCACTTGGCCCTCTGGGTGGGGCTATTAACAGTAGGTGGAAAAGCTCACATTTCTGTTGCCTTGTATTCTCTTTATTTTTATTTTTTTAATTTGCCCAAGGACTGTAGGTTGTTTTGAATAAGAAGCTGTTGTTCTATATGCATGTAAAGTTCCTGACACGTTTCCTAATAATGTCTATTACTATGGTTACTATTATTACAGTTTTCCTCTGCCTCTCTTTTCTCATACTTCGTCTGACAGTGTAGACGGCTACTGTTGACAAATTCAATTTAATACACTCTCACATCTCTCTTTGAAACTAAAGGCTGATGAAACAGAACTCATCTCTAAATGGCATTCCTCAGGGCTAGACAAACAACGTGGTGAATATTTAAAGTAAAAGTACAAACATGAAAAATATACTTCTTGGTCAGTCTTTGCCATAAATATTTTGTTGTCCTGTTGGCTCTGACACCAGACTTGCATTCATAATTTTCAAATATGAAGTGAAATCAGTGTAGGAGCAAGGAGTGAAGTCCACAATTTGAAAGTAAGTTGGCTACTCGCAGTGTAGGCTCTTGTAGCATTGCCATCTGCAAACAGAGGAGTTAATAGCACCTCTCATTAGCATTACCCAGCTGTAGGAGACATACCTGTTGGCATCGTCCATGCACTGTCCCCCATTGAGGCACGGCTGGCTGACGCATTCATCAATGTTGGTTTCACAGAGGTCGCCAAGGAAGCCTGGCGCACAGGAGCATGAGAAGCTCCATAGGGAATCGCAGCAGGTTGCACCATTCAGGCATGGCTGTGACAAGCACTCATCTATTTCCAGCTCACAATTTGTCCCTTTGAAAGCAAAGAAAACAAGCAAATCTCATACTTAGGAGATAGTTTTGAAGATCTCAACAGGGTCTGTTTTAAGTGCAGTATTCACATAATTTTTTTTAAGCAATTGCTCATTTTTAAAAGGCATTTCCTCGTCAATATGCATTGCAAGACTAGTTTTTTCAAGGCTTGGGAAAATTACAAAAGAAAGAATCCACCTGTTATTCAGAAGAATAGGTAGAATAACAACTTGTTATTTTAGCTTGAACCTGGAAACAGGACAAACTAATTTTCAAATGTTTCAAACCATGCTACTAACTTATTTATATAACACAGAAGTGAATACTACTTATAATTTAATGATCTCAGAAGAGTCCATTTAAAGCTGCACCATTAATTGAATTCATTGGCAAGCTGTCAGTTTAGACATGCTTTATTGATTAATTTTTTTAAAGATTTAGCAGTGCGTAAATAGATCGGTCTGTGTTGCCATGTTTGCAACAGGTCAGAATCTTGGAGGTGCTTTTCAGTGGAAACTGATGGAACTAAATCAGTTTTAGTACTAGTTCACAGCTATTTACAATAGCTGGGAGGTTAAATATATGTTACTTTTTAAAATCTTTAGCAGACTACAGGAGACACTAAGAAAGTTTCATAATTGATGCCTTGCGCCTTCTGTTTTGCTTATTTGAGGGGTTTGTATGCTTATGTACTTATTTACTATTTTGAGTAATAAATTAATATTTTTTTAAAATACATTTTACCTGCCAAGTCAATTTGTTTTAACACCTATAGTATCAGCCAAAACCCAGATACAAATTGGCAAATTATGATGAAAAAGCTGCTTTTAAGTGGACTTCTCTATCTTTTATTTGGCTTACTAACATAATGTAAATAGTTTTCGAGGGAATTTCCTACTTGAAATAGAATCTGCAGCCTTGAGAACGGGTTCCATTTTTTGGATGGGTTAAGTTTTCATTATAAGGTGATGGGGCAGGCTTTCACATTTTGATGGTGGTTGTTATCTTAGCAAATTTATTTAGGAGCTCACTTCTTTCCTATTGTTTTTGCCAGCTCTGTCCTGCTGTCACATTTGTGCATTCTAACTGAGAACATCTTTCTCAAAACACTGAGATTGCTAATATTTAGCATTGTTACTTGATTACTAATTTATTTTGACCCCTTTGAAGGTAGCAGCTCTGTTAAAAAAACAAAACAAAATGAAACAAAAAAAAAAAAACCCAAACATATTATGGATAAATATCTGGAAATATCTTAAAATGCCAAAGCAAAATTTGAGGATATTAGCTCCTAATTATTTTTCATTTTATTCATTTAAGTGCAAGTTCATCTTCCCAGTAGTTAAGAAATATTACTGCTTTAATTTTATGTAAAGTATTTTTATAGTTTCTTGATACCTATATAGAACACTGGATGGGCAAAGTTGCCGGTCCCATGCCTCTAGTTTAAGGTTCACTGATCGGTTAGCCACTACTACTACTTTCAGTGGGAGCCTGCCGCGAGACCCTAGCACAGGAACACACTTTTATGGCTTTATGGTAATGTACATTACATCCAGATATAGTGAGCAATCCCTCTGTGGTCGTTGCCCTGTGAATTCACTGTAATTGTAAACAATGTGTTTGCAGAAGTATGTCTAGTGACCGTAAATCTGCCAGAGCTTGTTAACAGCTTACTGTGAATACTAAAAATCATGTGACAAAACAAGCCCTGTTCAACTGATCCTCAGTTCAGCCAAATTTAAAACTACAGGCCTGAGAACAGCCTGATGATTAACATGAGAACATAACGTTGTTGTTTTGGTTCATGTCTTTAATCTATCAAGCCCAGTAACCTGCCTTCGGCAATGTTGCCTCAGAAGAAAACTTCTCTCTGTATAATGCATCCAGCCAATGCGATAAGCCATGCAAATAGGGGGAATTCCTTCCTAGTGTCTCCTGAATCTGCTGTCAGGCCTTCTTATATGTGAAGAAGAGAGATGAAAAGATTAGATCTGCATTTACACCTCAGTCTAACATTCTGTCATAAATATGCTATATGCCAAATATCATATGCCAGAAAGGAAAAAAAAAAAAAACGCCAAGCCCTGCCACAGTTATTGCATGGGTCTACAGCATCAGGAGCAAAGGCATCCTGTCCTAGAGCAGGCAGAGTGTTTCAGCAGATACCAGATCACAAAACTGGTTTCTGGGAAAGTGTATATAAGTGATATTTATAACTTTTGTGATTCCTTTGAAGAACTAAGATTATTTCTTACAGTACTTGCTTTTCAAACAAGTCCTATTGTGCATTTCTTTGTATAGCCCCAGTCAATAAAAAGTAAAGGCAGGCAGGGGTGAAGGAGATACAGCCAACATTTTCAGACTTGCCTGCCTACAGATATATTGTAAAGTTACCTTCTGGTCAAAGAGGGAAGAGGTTTGCAATGTAGTTCCAGGTGCAGCTACATGTTCTTAATATGGCTGGAAATTGGTATCCAGGTCACCCCTTCTGCTTTCCTGTGCTGTAGTGCTGTGCTGGGACACAGCAGGTACAGAGGATTGTCTTCAAATTCTGCAGTCTGTATACAGTAATCTTGTGTGCCTGGATGGGGAGTGTCATATAGCTGTTTCTTTAGGCACCAGCTTTGAAAGGGAAGGAAGAAAGCTTGTAAAATATTAGACAGAGGGAAGAGTTCAGTTTCTTGGAGTGAGGCTTGTCCTTTTTGTGCAGAAGTCTATGCCGACACCAGTTACCTGTGTGCATGTACAGACATAAATTGCTATGGATCTTACAACACTGCACCAAACAGATGCAATCAGAGAATGACAAGGCTAAATCCAGTCAGAGGTTTTGGTGCCAGGAATTTATGAACTGTGGCAACTACTCTTTGGATATGTGTGCCTTCTGCTAGTCTTTAGATTGAAAACCATTTGAAATGTGGCCAGTACTGCTGGGCTCCTCTCATCTTACAGTCTTGTGGTTAAGAAACTCGGCAGCAAGCTGGTAACCCGGCCATGAGGCAGGGAGTGTTGGTTTGGAACTTGAAAGCTGGAGAAGGAGGTGGACTTTCTACATTGTTAACAGTTGCTGTTGGATGGACAGTGGTGTTTGCTGTTGATATCCACAATGATACTGCCATGAGCTCGTTGGGAGCTGAGATCTTGTACTTGAGGTACTGCATCTCATGGTGAAAGCTGCAGTGTCTCTATGTGTGTTTGACTGCTTAAGACTTATGATTAATCTACTGTAATATTTGCATGGTATACACGTTATTTTTAAGAATACTGCATGAAAACTTTAAGATCCATCAGGTATAAATTCCTCATGTTGTACAGAGTTCACCCCAGCTGTGGTTACACCGTAGTAAAAGGTATCACACCAAGAATGAATCTGTCTGTGTCTGTCACTGAAACACTTTCTCCTGCTCTTGCCTCAGATTAAGACTGCCTCTTGGAACTGCCGTGCCCCCTGATAGTTCACACTAAAATGTTTACTGGCAGTGAAGGACTGGCTTATGCTGTGTATAGCCAGGTAATTACCGTACCTAGTTGTGGTAATAACAGGCTCTTAGATCGTGCTCTGTTGGGGTGAATTAAAAGCAAGTGCAATTAGTGCAATGGAGGAAAAAATCCATTTGATCAAGGTAGCCAGCAAAGTTTCAACAAACCAATTCATTATTTTACAGCTGCATGACACATGTCTTGTAAATAATTTCTCACATGCAGAGCATTATCCTAGAAACAGCAGATTTCATGCTAAATTTTCCAGTGTTTGGCTCTCGGTGCATTCTAACCTCTTCCATTTGTTTAAAAATTATGTGTGACATTTCTCAGCTATTTTAAGAAGTCCTGCGGCATACCAATCATGCAAAATAGCAGTCGTAGTCCATGAAACAAGTAGCAACTGCAGCCAGTAACTCAAGCATTTGGTTAACATTACTGCCATAGATTTACTGTACATTCCTTACCAACATATCAAAAGATATAAGCTTTTTAACATCTTAGGCTTTAAGATGAGGCTGTAGGACTTCCCACGGTAATTCATGGTGTCACGCCAGGATAATAATTGTTGGCAAGATTCCCTGACAGAATAAATGAGGGGTTTTATTACCAGTGGGGACACCTCAGGGCTTTCATCCAGTAATCCCTCTGGCTTGTGCATTTAGTGCAACTCACAGCAAGGTGCAGAAAACAACAACAAAGAATGCTTCTGATAAAGCATTTTATTAAGTAGCCTTTAAAAGCTGATGTTTTACTGCTGAAGGAACAATCCGCTACTCCTCTATAGAATTATTATGATTAGTCTCTTTGCTGCTGGAAGCAGTGTCAGAGCTGTATGTCAAAACATTGAAGCCTCTTCTGCTTTATGTTTTAGGCCTCTTCTCCTTCTTTGGTTCTGTCCTCATTTCTTAACTCTGCTTGTGCTGAGTGCAGGGTACTTGGTGGCAGGATTTTTGGTGAGAGCAGTGAGCATCAGCCTGGTAAACAGCAGAATTTTGTGATGAAAAGCAGTGACTCCAGCAGAGCAAGATTTCTTCCAGCAGTTTGTGTTGATCCTCATTTCTTTTTGATTGGACTTTTCTATTTTATTATGTTTTCTCTCTCTTTGTCTCAAGGGTTTATATTCTGCTTCTTTCAAATAGAATTCCTGAGCTACAGATCCAGGCCGGGACCTCACTAACAGTGCCAGTTAAACAAATACAGTTTCCTGAATACAACAGGAGGTCTGGGCTGAGTCTGATCATTGCCGAGTAACCATGCTGGTTGTTAATAGGTTTTTCCTTCCTCCTGCTCTTCGGCTTTCCCCTGGTTGTGTAGTTTTCTCCTTGGCTGGTCTGGGCTCAGACACCCACTGGCAGCAGCAGGGTGGCAGGAAGGTAACAAGCTTCCTTCAAATAACATTCTCTGTGCTCATGAGGGATATTAACCGAGGGCTGGCTTCTAACAAGTGCTGTGTCAGACACGGGAAAGCTGCTTTTTACCTCTGACTTCCCCTCCTGCATAGGGATTTGGGGATGGAGCTGTAAACCACATCTCTTATTTCTTATTCATTTGAATCACTTGAAGCAATAGCTGTCTTTTCCCCTTTTGCTGTATGACTTTTTTTTCTTTGCTTACCTGACTGGCAATCTACCACTAAAATGCCTCCCCTTTTCTCCTTTTAATGATTCAGTATGCTACCTCTTACAGTCCTAGCCCTGAATACAGCTTTGAAATTTGAAGAGAGTTGTCTCCTGCAAGGCTTATATGTTCTCTAGTAGAGGAAGTAGGCAAGAAATATCACACCCGTACATTAAAAATGGAGCCAAATAAAATAGGATTATCAAAAAAATGAGCAGTTTGGGAACCTGATAATACTTTTCTTTCCATTTAACTTGTGTAATGTTCTAGTTGCAAGTGAGTCCTTCATTTCTGGGAAGGGTAGAGGAGAGTAAGTTAATGTGAAACATCTAGGTTTAAGAGGGTCATTAATAGCAAATCAAGCAAGTCTAATCAAATCTAATTTTTAACTCTGTCAAACAGAGATGTTGTCTGAGAACTAAAAACTATGTATAGCACTCTATGGACAACCATTTTGAGAATGTTTCTTTTAAAAGAAAAGTTAACCTAGACCTGTGACACAGCTTGATGTTTGTGAAACTGATGTGTATTTTTCAGCCAACGTGATATTTCTTTAGTCTTTCTCTATCTCATACCAGTAGTTCACAGTAATAAGGTAAGCCATAATGCAGCAACAAGTATTGGTGCTGAAGCTGAAGGCAAGATGATAATACAGGTATGACTGCATAAGTGGGTGGGGAAGTTGAACTTGGAATATGAATTAGGTTGGTTCCTCATGATGCAAAGAAAAAGCTGTTTTGTTCATGCTTACCTGTGTACCCGAGTGGACAGATGCAGTCATAGTGTCCTATCTGGTTGAGACACGTTGCCCCATTCAGGCATGGATCTGACACACATTCATTCACTTCCAGGTCACAGTGCTTGCCTTGGTAGCCTGGGACGCAATAGCAGGAGTATTCATCAACCCCATCCCTGCACAGTGCTCCATTGTGGCACGGTTCAGAAATGCACTCATCAAAATCCATTTCACAGAGTGTACCTGTGTATCCTGCGCTACAAAGGCAGGTGGGCCCAGCCAGGCCATTTTGGCAAGTGCCGCCGTGCTCACAAGGGTTTGTGTCACACACACTGATGGCTGTTTCACAAGTAGGTCCATTATATCCAGCAGGGCACTCGCAAGTAAAGCTGAGGTTTCCCACAGAGCTTAAACAGGTAGCGTTTTGAAGACAAGGGTTTGAGGAGCAAGGATCAGAGGTTTTATTGCAGAGTTCCTCCACACTGTCCACTGATGCATCTGTACAACCACAAGTTTCATCTTTATGACCAGCAATGCACGGAGAATTCTTTTGGCAAGAATTTGACAGGCACCTGGAATCATTCCTCATGCAAAGTGATTCTAGAAAGGAAGCAAAAAAATTCTGAGGACTTCCCCAGCACCGGGAATAAACAAGAATGAAAGTATAAATCTTAACACAATTGTGCTTCAAATCCAACAGCTCCAGTTGCTGGCTGCTGAGAAGAGAACAGGGCTGGTAACTGTATGATGCATACTAGTAGACTAATAAATGTAAAATTAAAGCAGTTATGAAAATAGGAGTAGGTTGTTATTTCCTGTTCTTGCCTCTTCCAACAATCAAGGCCTGGACTGTCAGGATTTTCTAACATGATACTAAAATTATAGTTGCAACAATATTGGTGGTCGTCAATAGATATCCAATGATATAGAATGCATTTAGATATATTTAAGACAAATTTAATTTATTTACTAGAAAAAAGGAATCGAATCACATTTTTCAATTCAATACCACTTTGTATTCTTTTGTGGTTGAAGTTGTTTTATTGGAGTTCAACAAAGCTAAATTACTTAGGTGCAGTTATAGTTCAAGTAAGTGGTTCAAACCATTATGCATTTTGATTTTGACTCCCTGATTATCGATAGTAATTTGACCACCATATAGCATTTTCACCACAAAGAATCTCCCAAACACCTGAGATTCAGAATAGCCTTCTGAGAGCCTTCCAGCGTATGAAGCTGGAAGGACATCATGAACATCATCATCTTCACAATGGAGGTGGTGAGGCACTGGCACAGGTTGCCCAGGGAAGTTGTGGCTGCCCCATCCCTGGAGGTGTTCAAGGCCAGATTGGATGGGCCTTGGGCAGCCTGATCTGGTGGGATGTCCCTGTCCATGGCAGGGGAGTTGGAATTAGGTGATCTTTAAGGTCCCTTCGAACCCAAACCATTCTATGATTCTATGAACATGGAATAAACACGTTCCTTACCCTCCAGGAACTGAGCTCCAAGTAGTGATTAAAGGACTCTTGGAGTTGCCTTGCTGCTATAAAGACTGGCTGACAATAACAACAGCTACTCTCGCTTGCCAATCAAGGAGGAGCGAGCTGTTACCAGCATTGTTCATAATCATTGTTCACAACTAAGAAACACTAATAGAGTTAAAACAGTGAAAGTAGAGAAGGATGGCCTTTCTAGTAAAAGAAACGAAGAATTTTGCCATGAAACTGTAATTTTTAAAATCATGATTTTCTCCATAAGAAAATAAATGGCTATATTCAGGTAAGCACAGCATACACAGTATATGGCTGCTGCCTTGAACTCGGTGTTAGGCGTACTAAGAAATAGTGGCAAGGTGAAAGAAAAATGAGTGCCTGAGGTAGGTGTGTTGGCCTGGGCTGAATCCTCAGCAATCACAGCTTCACTGCCAGCAATATCAAGTGAGCTAGACTGAAACTTGTGTACTTTTGTGTGTGCTATAATCATGTCTCCCACATGCAGGACAAAGATAGATGAAGACTGCAATGGGGTTCTATTGATCACTGGATTAATCTCGTAATATCATGTTACTGCTGTCATGATTTGCCTTTTTTTTTTTTTTTTTGGTATGGGTAAGTGGGAATAGTGTTAATCATCAGCATGCATCCTGCAATGTTTGGGAATTTTGTTACCCACATAGAAACTGAATCTGTGGAACATGGTAAGACCCAAAGGGTCTAAAGGTCAAGCTTTTCAATGCTGAGGAGAGGCTAGTGGAAGAAATCCTGGAGTTGCCTGCAAATACTGGACTAGCAAAATGGAACAATGGCGGGTCAAACCTCATAGACAGTGATTAATGGAAAGCAGAAAGGCAAGTAGTTATTTACTGACATAAACCACCTAGAAGACAGGGCTTATATAAATGCTGACCAGTGGCCTTTGTGTACTGACTTGCTCACAGTCAGCAGTATCATGGACCCTTCTCCTCCTCATCACACCCTCATGTATGTTCTGATGTCCTAGTTTACATAATTTTTGTATACTACTCATTTTTTTTTTCTTTAGCTTGGATAATAAGGAGCTTACTGCAATCTGTTAGGTACGGTTAAATGAGCAATGCTCTGTTCTTAGGTACTTTTGCATACCACATTGCGAACTTTAAAGAGCTTTCCTTTCAATCTGTCTACCTACTTAAAATTCATTAGAAGTGCATGTTTGAAAAAACGTTACAAATTTGAAGAAATTAACTATGATTAAGTTACAGCATTATCTAACTATTGTACTGTGTAAACTACAAGAGGTGAGGTCAATCATTCAAGTGTTTCTTAAGCAGGGACACTATGACATGAGAATCAATTTAGTTCATTATTACTGCTTTTCCAGAGATAATTTGCATGCAACAACTCAATTTGTTGTAATGACTGTGTGTGAGAGAAACAAGCATTTGCCAGTCTGTAGGTTTTATAGTAACGTAACAGATTTGAGTGCTGGTAAAAAGGCTTCCTAGCTCTCTGAGGCAGTAATGGATGGAAAATCAGAGAAGAGGAAAGAAAGGCCTAAAAGCGTGGTCTGTAGTGAGGACAACAAATTTGTCTCCAAGGTGACACCGCGATGGGGAAAAACATGAAACAGAAAGCCTTTCCTGGCTTTTTTAAACTAGTATCTTAATTTCAACTTCTCTGGCTTTTATAAAACAAATTTCTTACGCAGAAATTGCAAACAGACAATTCAATAAACCCAGTACTTACTAGAGGATGTTTTTACATGGTTTGTACTACAAGTTTAGAGTGAAGAAATAAATTTTTTGGAGTTTTATCTTCATTGTAATGCACTCTGCTATGTTTTTTATTATTTGTATAGTTTTTGAGGAACATAAGAGTTCCGGAGGTCGTAGAGTTGTAATCACCGAGTTTTAGCTTACTTGTGATTTAAAGGCCAGGACCAAGAGTTTTCATTAGGGGTGCTATACAGTCGTTCTGCACCAGCATCTGGTTTTCACATCTTGAAAAGGTGATCATCAAAGGGTATGCAATTATCATGTTGTGGTTATTAAACAGTATGCAATTCACCGGGACATTCCCATGTTTTTTGGAGGGGAAAGTCATGTTCCTAAATGACTTCAGAAAATCCTTAGATCCTGGACTGATACTTAGAACACAGATTTCCACCTATTTGAGACAAGTTATTTATGCTACCTCCCTTCTGCCCTATGGAAATTCAGTTTCCCTGCTGTTCTGGGGTGATGTGGAAGGATGGATATTGAGCTATTGAGAGCTATGTGAAAAAGAGAGGAAGAAGATCACAGCTTGTGGAAGCTGAACTCTCCCATGCTCTGAGATGTGATGTGGCAGAGTATGGTTATGTCTGATGGAAATACTGGCTTAGTTTGAGCTTGTGGTTGAAGAATGTTCTCTATTACGTCTGCAAAAAGAGGGCAGAAGTGTTTCAGAGATTTGGGGGCTTGATTTTTGTAAGGTTGCAGGGGGATAAGCTTCTGTTCTAGCTCAGATCGAAGAGTTTTCTTCATTCTTTGGGAATTAAGGTCACTTTAATAGTAACTTGTTCTGACAGAGTGTGTTAAAACTTGTGTGTAACATTAGAAAAATGGAAACAAGATGCCAATTACTTTGGATTTACACTGACTGACACTTGAGGTAATTATCAGTCTCTTTATAAATATTTTTACATTAATCTAATTACGAGAGGAATTAGTGCCAAACATTGTACCCCGTGGTTAAATCCTTTTGATGCAGGTGAGATATTTGGCAATTCTTTGCAGTAAAGCTTGCCATCTACTGGCAAATCGTCAGTACTACCAGAAACGTGACTATGCCTGCATCTTTTAAGAGTTGGTGCAAACTGTTAAATACAAGAAATGCTGAGAAAGAGCCATTTTTTCCCTCTTGGATAAACGTACCTAAACTCATTAAAGTGATGTTGTTAATGTATGAATAATTGAGCTTATATAACTAATCAGCACTAAAAATGCATAGATTTGGTCTGGTAAAGACTTCTTGATGATCAGAAACCACTGAAGTGATCTTGGAAGTGTGTGACAATGAGCACAGGAGGGCAAAATTAAATCTTAACATAAACTGGGCAGGAGTTTTGAAAAGGCCAAAGCAATTTGGCACAGATGATTTTACTCCTAATAAGGAAGCTATTTACTTCATCAGTAAAGCAGGTAATTTTGAAGAGCTCATTCTCATATCTTTCCTGAGAATTTGATTGGGGTTTTTTTGTTTGAATCAGAGTGGCAGAGAATTAATGTGTGTTTTTCAAAATGTTCTATTATCTTAAGTTGATAAAATCAAAAGTAAATTAAATCAATAATCCCCAGTTCTGAGAATCTGCTTGGCAATCTTAGCCATTCTAAGTCCACAAACAAAAATCTAGCAGACTGTGTTGGGTTGCTTTTTGCAGAAATATCTTTCAGCAAAGATTTATTATTTCCAGATAAAACTCTTCTTACGCTTCAGTGAGATATCATAATCAGCAGCAGAATTTAAAATCAAATTTCACTCACTGCTAATCACATTGTTATGAACTGGAGTTCACTTGATTGCAGTTATTCCTGCACTTTGCTAATCATCTCGTCGTGCCTGAAGGCTGCTTGTAATACACAATGCTATTCTTCAAATATGCTTTCTTCCCCTGAAGGATGACTCTAAGCTTCACAGAAGCCCTCAATTCTAACAGCTTCAGGGTCTTTTACATATGCTGCAGATATTTTATGACCTTCTTAACAAAGCCAGTCTATTCTCAAGAAAAAAATAATCTATGAACTCTTTGATACCCACATAGTCCTCAACACTGAATTTACTGTGGCTTGAGAAAGACTTCTTTTTTTTTTCCACTTATTTTTTGGCATGTTTTAATTAAAACTGAAGAAGCTACACCAGCTAATGCAGGTAAAACAGTTCACAGCAAAATCTGACATCTTACTAACTCATACACTTTGGAAAGAGATGGGTACAAGAGACCGGTATGCTGGCATATGAGTTGAGAAATGAAACTTTAAAAATACTCCTAAGAAAACATTGATTGAATTACAATAGCAAAAAAAAAAAAAAAGTGAAAAGTGGTGGTTTTTTTTTCTTGAACAACCCAGAAAATATGTTGGGTGGGGGCTTTTTGTTGTTTTTAATTTGCTAAAATAGCTTATATCACTGACATCTCAGTTGCAGTCACTAGAAAAATAAAATTTCTTTGGGAGAAATTAAGAAACTACTGCTCTGCTTAGTACCATTACTTCAGTCAGTCCTCCGTTGACTCAACAACAGCATATAGCACTTGTTCACAACTTTACAATCAAATAAGCTCACTGAAGAAGTCACGGGACAACATGAGGCTAGCAAAGGGTTTAGATAGCCCAATGTCTGGAATTAGAAATGAGAACCTTCAATGTTTGTGTTCATTTCTTGTTTAAAACTTGCCCCATGGATTTTAAAACAAGTGCGCAAATCTGTGTCAGTAAAATATCAAGCTCTGTGACATTAGTGAGATCTTGAAATAATTGGCATTTAACTGGAAATATTAAAATACTGCCCAAGGCATTTAGTGCTGCACTGAGGAGTACTTGGCTTTGGTATAACTAGGCATATCTCAGTTTATCTGCAGTGCGCCATGATATAGGAAATATAGTTCATCACTATGACAATATCTGAATTGCAAAGACAGCCTTAGAAAGTAGTGGGTGTGCATATATATTCAATCTTGATGTGTCTTGAACTAGGGGAGAGATGAGCACAGGTGCATAACCAACAGTGACAGAGGTTGGGATCAGATGCCTTCAAAATGTACTGAAAGACACTGTTCATGGGTCAGTATTTGGCACACAGGGAAGAAAAGGACATGAAATCATGGTACTCTGGATGAAACAGAACCAGGTAAGGGTCTATAATAGCCCTCAAAAGAGCTTTTCTATCGAGATGCTCTGTGAATGGATAATTTCATTTTTAATATGGAGTTCTGACTTCCAGACTAAAGTCTCAAACTTCCTAATGTTGCACTAACATTATTTTACCCCTTCCCTTCCTATCTCCCAAAACATGTCCACTGTCTTATTTATTTAGTGTAATAAGCAGCTAGTTACTGTGGTGCCATTTCTGCTTTGCAAGCTTCACCTGGGATGGAAGTGCCAGCCCCAGGATCTGACCTGCTCCATCCACAGCTGGAATTATTACTCAATCTTCTCAATGTAAAAGCATACCTTGGGAAGGTATGAACTAACTTTTGCCAAAGCAAGCATCTGTCATTGTGCCTACAAATATCGCAATCATAAAGGGTTAATCCTGAATCTTTAACTTCACTTGTGTGTCCAAAACATCCTAGCATGTTGTTATAGAAACCACTTTCAGGATTTAAATCTTGAATCAGAATTATTACCATAGTAACCACCACTGCACACAGGCAGAAAAGAAAAAAGGTTGTTTCACAAATATTTCATTTCTATTAAAAAAGCCTATTTTGTTTTCAAGTATATTTCTATCAGCAAAACCAAGGAAAGTAAATTAACAACTTATTTACTGAAGCAGAAGTATTTTATATTGTAAGAATAGCAACCGAATAGCATCAAAATTCTAAAATATTGTTTAGGAAACACTTTTAAGATTAACTCTATCTGTGATTCAAATTACAGAACTACTTATTAAATCAGTGTCTCCATGTCACTGGTCTCCAAACATTTCTGCAAGCTCACTCTAATTTGATCCTGTCCCCCAAGAAAGAAGGACATTGCTATCTTCTGTCATTTCCCTTCACTGTCTTTTTATCTTTGTGCCATTCCGTAGTTCCTTACCCTATGAGCACTTCAGCAGCAGCAGTCCTTACAGCGTGCCAACTGGTTATACCAAACACAGCAACAATTTCACAGGCTTTCCTACAAATCAGCCATGCAGTGACCGCTTCGTTATGCTGTGGTGAGGTGTGCTGGTTCAAAGGCCCTTGCTTGGTGTACACACACACACACACGCAAGCGAGTGCACACCCCCCCCCCCCACCCACCTGCTTTCCAGACAGGGCAAGAGTGCTGGAGAAAAGCAGGGAGTGGGTGCAGCTCATTAGCTTGTAAGTTGTGTTGTCAGTCGTAGACAAATATAACAAACATCTTGAAAATGAGGTAAATGCTTTATTTACTACTACAAGTAAATATTTTTTTTTGCTCTGACTTTATTTTGCATCATGCTCTAGTGTCTGTGCTGGGAATAGGAGGAGAATCAGGCCCTGGATCTCAACAGGGCTCCTACAGATTGAATTCGGAGGAATTTTGGTTCAACTGGACATCAAGGCATAGGAGTACTAGCAATGCAGGCAGACTGGTTTCTAATGAGAATAAAGGAGTTTATCCACTGTTTCTTTATGTTTAGCACTACCACACTGCCCTTTAAGTTGATAGTGCATAGTGATCAGCATGCTTTTACTATGCACAGATATTATTGTTTGTCTAAGATGCAGGACAGTGGCTGAATGGACCCAGAAGGTAGCTGTAATGCATTGCAGTAAATTATGCAGACATTGATGAACTGAACTCTGCTGTGCAATCCGCACTAATGTATATGCTCTATCTGAATATAACTTTTCTCTTTAATAGTTTTATGACGTCTCCACATTCTTATCTTCTAAGTCTGCAGAATAATAAAGATACAAGTGTAATGAGGTGTTCCTTCCCCCTTTAGAAGTGGTAAAATTTCATTTTAGTTGGAATCACACAGCAAAATTTATTCTTAGTACTACAGAACAGGATTTCTCTACACAGCAGGGACCTGGGAGATCTATAAGCAGGTAAGAAACAATTGTGATGCCTGGTGGTGGGAACCTGTGCACTGGCTCCAAGCTTGCCTTTCTATCAGCTCTCAGAGGCAAAGACCGTGTAAAATTTATTGTGCTCAAAATCTGAAAAAAATTTATTTGGGTAATAAACGGGATTGGTGTATTTGTTTTGCACAGTAAGATTTAGGTAGCAGAGGCAGCTAGCTACAGGTGTGGCTTCTGTGGGAAGCTCCTAGAAGCTTCCCCTGTGTTCAGCAGAGCTGATGTCCAACAGCTCCAAGGTGCTGGCCAAGAGTGAGCCCATCAGTAACAGTGGTAGCACAGTGAGCACCTTTAAGAAAGGGAGGAAAGTTGCAGCACAACAGCAACAGCAGATGGAGAGACGAGTGAGAATATGTGAGAGAAACAACTCTGTAGACACCAAGGTCATTGAAGAAGGAGGTGCTCCCAGCTCCGTAGCAGATGCTCCCCTGCAGCCTGTGGTAAAGATGATGGGAAAGCCCATGGAGGTTAACAGTGCAGCAGTTATTCACCTGCAGCCTTGGGAGGACCCCAGGCTGGAGCAGGTGGATGCCCAAAGGAGGCTGAGACCCTGTGGGAAGCCCGTGCTGGAGCAGGCTCCTGGCAGGGCCTGTGGACACATGGAGGGAGAGGAGACTACACTGGAGCAAGATTGCTGACAGGACTTGTGATCCCATGGGGCACCCGTGCTGGAGCAGTTAATGAAGAACTGTAGCCCGTGGGAGAGACTGGAGCAGGGGAAGAGTGTGAAAAGTCCTCCTCCTGAGGAGGATGGAGCAGCAGAAACAATGTGTGATGAACTGACTGCAACCTACATTCCCCACTTCCTTGTGCCACTGCGGGAGGAGAAGGCAGAGAAAATCAGGAGTAAAGTTGAGCCTAGAAAGGAGAGAAGGGTGCGTGGAAGGTGTTTTAAAGAATTTTTTTTTAGATTTTTTTAGATTTTTAAGATTGTTTTTATTTCCTATAACCATACTCTGATTTGATTAGTAATAAACTAAATTAATTTTTCCTCCAGTCAAGTCTGTTTTGCCTATGGTGGTAATTGATGAATGACATCTCACCGCCCTTATCTGGACCCAAGAGCCCTTTATATTTTCTGTCCCCTGTCCAGCTGAGGAGGAGAAGTGATAGAGGCTTTGGTGGGCACCTGGTGTCTAGCCAGGGTCAGCTGACCATAGTCGCTTATAGGAAAGATTTGGTGATCTGCAGGTTAGACATCCTTGTCCCAAGGATTCAATCAATACCTTTTCTGCTTGTGCTGCTCTTAAGGCTTCATTAAAGCTGGGAACATCCTCAGCTTATAAACCAGGATACAGAGCTGTGTGTGTAAAGATCTCTCCTGTGAGATAAAAGGTTTTGCAGAAATGAAGAGAGAAATAAAGAGAGAAAACCTAGGTGGTTTAGTTAAGGGTGTGAATTATGTCTTACTTTAAATTGTTATCCTGTATTGCTTGCCTTTACTGAGTTTTCTCAGCATGCCCTGATGAATTTGTTTGAATGAGTGGGTTTGTAATACTTCTGTGAAAGGGGTTGCTCATGCTTTGTTCCCAAGAGGTATAAACATGGCAGCATTAAGCCTTTTAAAATTAATGGAAGTCTAATCTAACATTTCCAAACCTGACATTAGGACTCAGTGAAGGGTACAAGTGGTGAGGAAAACAGTGCTCGCAGTTGGAAAGATACCATCTGTATTCACAGCTACGCTAAGGAAGAATTCTAAAACATACACCTTGGAAGTAGATGCATGGCAAAATAATGAGGGAAATGGTGCCAAAATTGAAAAAGGTTGCAGAAAGACCAAAGCATGGTCTCACTTCTTCTCTGCATCAGTGGGGGAATTTTCAGGAGCATAGAGGGAGTAACGCAGCATAAAACTGTCAGTTTGTGAGTTTGGGTGAAATCTAGTTGCTCCTGGTTCTGTCTGAATTCCAAACAGTGGAAAATGGGGAGCAAAGGAGCTGTTGCTTCTTGAAGAGGTCAGATCTCACCTTGAGAGACACAAAGTCTCACAGCTTCTCTGGAGTCTGGAAAGAGTTTATGGCACTTTGCCTTCATGTAAGACAGAGGCTCCTGGCTCCCATTGAGCTGCTGGCTCCCACTGAACTCAGCTTCAGCAAGAAACTGGGGGCTGGCGGAGCTGGGAGATGCTGGCACTTAGACCAGGTACTGCTGGTTTGCAGTGCTGAGATTTCATTTAGGCCAGGATATGCAAGCAGCCAAGCTACTACTGCGCTCAACTACAAACCTGGGAAAGAAAACACTGCCAATTGCTGCTAAATCATTCATCTACAGAGCTTGAAGTAGAGAGGTTAAAAATTGAGTGCAGAATTGACTTCAGGTCCAAATTCAGTGTCTATGTGTTGTTTGCATTCAAAAACCATTAGAAGGCATACTCTTCAGTCTCCTTTATCCGTGTTTCTGCCCTCTACTTCATTACCTCTTTCTATTTCTTAATATGAAAACAGCATACAGCAGTGATTCTGATATACAGTAGCACATAAAGGCACTGTGATTTTAAAACATAGCCTCAATTGTCTGTAGCACTGCCCCAAGTGTGATTTCTTTCTGTGAGTCAAAGTTGGATAGGCTGAAAGCCCTGTTAGAAATGCATCATATCAACCCGCGGCAAGGGGCAAGAATTTATCTTCTGGCAAAGGATATTTTCACCTCCACTTTGCAAGTCACAAACTTCAGAAAATTAGATTTCCCCCTCTGTTAGTCATACTTAAATTTTGGCTTCATGAAAATATGTATATGCTCATTGGCCAAATACTAGTAAAAAATAGGGAAGAATGTTATTGTCAGGTGTATCACACAGGCATATGTTCATCAGAAAATGATGTTTTTTAACACACTAAAACGGAGCAAAACCACATAAGGCTTTTTATAGATCTGTTCCTTTTCCTAGCTGGTTTACTATGCTCTGCTTTGATATCTGTAAGAAAACAAATGTTTTAAAGTTTCTAGGTGCAAAGCTGTGTACTGATGTGTGCAGATGTTGAGATTGCCTCTAGTAGGTTCTAAGTAACTCAGCCAAGAATGAAATTTTGCTGAAGCTAACAAAATGCAGCAGAATAGCAGGATCAGCTCCAGCTTTAGACTAGCACCCCACTGATATCCATGGCCACTGGAGTGCACGCTGTGCCTCCAGGCTTCCTGAACGCATAGTCCTTTTCTCACACAATTTCAGTTACATAATATGTAACAGTACTCTCATAACAAAATTACAATGATGCTTCTCTCTCCCCAGGCTTTAAAAAAGTAACCAGCCCTGTAGCAAATCAGCATTATGTTGCTCCAAATGCAGTGTACAGTGATTTAAGTGCCATAGGAATCAGAAGAAATCTTCAGTGTAGCTACAATGCACAGTGAATACGAAGAAGCAAGGTCATTCTTTTTCAGCGTGAACTTTGTAGAGGAGTTCACATTCCAGCCCTTTCTGTTATTTACAAAAGTCTTTTCAATAGAAATCACCTACAATTAGCTCTGCATGAGTTAAATACAATTGGGATTTAGAGACTGCTTGGGAAAAGTCGCAGCTCCTGTATTTTGGTACAGGCTAGAGCCTAACAGGGGGAGCTGGTGCAACCAGTTTCCATCTGCTGTCCTGAGCTCCTGTGCTGCAGGCAGCTACTAACGGTGAAGATCATAACGTTGAGATTTGTGAAGGCCCCCACTGACCTCATACAGTTTAAAATCAGTTATTAGCCCACTAAAAGGTTGCTATAACATGAACTTTCGCAGAAGTTTTTTGAACGCTAATTTTATGTAAAAGTGAAGCTCCACCAATGGTCACGACTGGCACATCTGCGGTAGCTTTCCTGACTTGAAAACAGACTATGTTGTAGCATCCTAAAAATCTGCCTTGTAACAGAGGAAGAATGAATTAATTCCATGGGTTCGCAAAAAGTTATGCCCAGACTAAGCTCAGAAGCTTAATTTCAAGAACAATTTTCCTAATTTCAAGAACAGTTTCCTGATTAATGGCAAAATTCTGTGTCCACCCCCAGCATTCTGTATAATCTGCACAGATGTTGTTCCACCAACGTCACCTTTCCCTAGGAGCCACCACCTTCTCCTTGTCCATACTGCAATCCTAGAAAACTGACCAAACTCTTGCTTGATGACACCACAGAATTTGATTGCATCTGATAGTATTGCAGTGTAATCGGATGAAAGAATGAAAATTGAATAAAAGCCAAAAGACTAGCACTTGCAGGCCACATTGTCTTCTCTGTCATATGAAAACTTGGACTTAACTGAGTCTGATGGACAACAGAAACTAACTTTATGAGAGGTATTAATGAATTTTTGGAAATTGCCTGGAAAATCAGAATTCTTACTCTACTGGTATTTACAAAGCAAGTCCTCAGTTTGACATTTACCATTCTGTTCAGATAAGGAACTGGCTTTATCACATGGTTATTTATGCAGCTCATTTGGCTGTCTTTCACTTTGCAGCAGAACAATGACTAGTCTGTGTAGCAGTGATCACAGCACAGTGCTCTGAGATTATGACACTGCCAGGCCAAACAGGGCTAGTGGACCTTCTGCTCTCATCAGTGTCAGCATATTTTTATGTCATAGCACTTGTCTGGCTGACTCAGTCACCTGATGTCTTTATCACAGGGTTCAAGGCTGTATGTGTCACACTCGTCCAGATGCTCTACCAAGGGGACAGTTTTCCTTCCTCTTCTCCTACATAATAACAAAAAAAAAAAAAAAAAAAAAAAAAGCCCAAACCAAAACCCCTGAGCTGTAATTTACTCACATCCCTCTTTTTATAGTTGATTGTTGGAAACTTTAAGAACTACTCAGTTCAGTAATGTGATACATCGTCCATAGAAGTGCCAGAACATTTAGCAGTGTAGCCATAGCCAAAGTTGTCTCTAAGGCAGCTTATGTCTCTACAACAGTAAATTCTCTGTTCTAACTCAAAGTATCATGAGCCTTTCCCCACAGAAAAGCAGGATGTAAGTCTGGCTTTTTATCCCAAAGTTCACTTGAGGTGATGGATCACAAGTTCATCTTTGGTTTTTTTTGTGGTTGCCCACAACTTGGGAACAGGATTTGATTGAAACTTGTTGCCTGTAAGGCCCAGAGCATGTCCACTCTCCTGGGGATTTGGCTGGCAGGGCTCCCTTACTGCGCAGCTCCATGACTTTAGGAAGCCTCAGCAGGGACTGCCTTTCCTTTGCTCAGGGGATACTTTTAAGGCCAGGTTCTCACTCTCGGTTTCTGCCTGGCTTTGTACTCCACTGATCCAGCCCTGGGCTTGACCTCACTATGGATTTGCCTGGTGATCATGGAATTACAGCTTGACCCTGGTTACTGTACTCCAGAACTGATCCTGCTCTTGACTTATGGACTGCAGCATCACTATAGACTCGCCTGGCAATCTCTTGGCTGTGACTAACCCTAGCTGCCATCACCTGCTCTGCCTGCCTTGCTCAGGTCCCACAGGAGTGATTTTGTCAAGGAACAGCTACTGCCCTGACCATTCTGCTGCCACACTCACCTCTCAGCTTCCCTTCCCTTGCAAAGCAGCCCATACTTCCTGCTCCCTGGCCGTGCCTTTCAGATTGAACTGGTTTTATTAGCTTAAGATAAGAAAATCTGAAGCTGCAAGCCTACATAAATGGAGAAGAAGGACATATTTGCCTTTGCTGGTTTTTTTTTTCCTGTCCAACACTGAAGTGTTAGTGCTCTCAAAGCACACTTTCCATGCTCAAAGCGTTGTGCAAGCATCCTATAGTTCAGGGGAATTACACCAACTATACTAGCATGAGCCATGCAGGGTCAGAGATCTCACAGGGAATCTCTTGGTCTCACAGCACCGCCCCCAGTCTCCAGTGTCCATGTGTCCTTTGAGGAGGAATGACTGACCAATGGGAGAGCAAAAGTAGGTATTTAAAATCCACTCTATAATTAGGGATGTCTTTCTCTGAAACCTCTGTAAGATGCTTCATTGTAGAAGTAAAGGAAAACCAGTTTATTCACCTGCATCAGGATACGCCCTGGAGCCATCCTTGGGGAACATGCCTCTCGTGTTAGGGGAATATCACTAAAAGACAAACTGTTTACTGGCTGGTAAGTGAGCCTGCAGTAATTGTAGCCCCAGGACACAAGGTCACTTGTAGCACCAGCCCGACAGGGTAACACAGAGCCTCTGGAGCCGTATTGAAGTGTTCACACACAAAATGATCAGGAGGACAATAAAGATGCTCTTGCCTGCTCTTGCCTTATATCCCCCTGGATATAAGCTTTAGCCATCCCTTTTGCAGTGACAGTGGAGTTTCGCATCACACAAACCTACTGTTAAGACGCAGGGAGCGCTTGGGATGTTGGTGATGTAGTGGCTGGGGAGTGGAAGGTAAGATTGACAGGAAGGAGAAGAGATCTGAAGCCTCCACAACTTGACATTGAGGAGATTTCTCTGTCTGAAGAATCTTTAGTGCCAGACAAGGATGAAATACCAGAAAGAATATCCTATTTTGGGTCAAGAGACCTTCCTCACAATGATACAAGTCCAGACTTACCAGCACAGAGTATGTTGTGGGGAAGCATTCTGACCCTGCTATATAAATAAATAAATGAGATATGTGTAAAGGTAAAGGTCACACAGGAAAAAAATAAGAAAGATTTGGTGGTGATAATGTGTGAAAAACATCTAGTGACTATCTCACTGGGAGCATTTTTTGCAGATAGCTCTGCAGTGGGGTTTGTTTTATGATCCCAAAGGGTATCATACAACATATTGTGCTGAGAGACTACAGAACAGACGGGAAGTAAGTCTCAGTACTTAGTACCTGGAGATTCTCAAAAGCAATTTTCTCTTAGGATCACGTTTCCTTTGATCAATGGGATTATTAATAGCCTTTAAGAGAACAAGGCACCGTTACTGTACTCCTCAAATGGTGTCTCATTTAAGAGGAACAAAATATCTTTCTTAATTAGAAGTTCAGCTGTGGTGTCTTTTCAAGACACTCTGTTTTTGGTAGCCTACTGTAACAAATATTATGCCAAGTGAGTTTGTAGGCAAAACAGTGTAGAAAGGATTCACCAAAATGTTTGTAATTCACCTCACCAGGGCAATTGAAATATCACTGTCCATAACAGCATTTAGATTATGAATTATAGTCTATAGCTCAAAAGTGATTGTAGCTACGTGGAGCCCTCTCGTTTGCGCCATTTCTCTTAGAATCATAGCATAACAGAATCATAGAATGGTTTGGGTTGGAAGGGACCTTAAAGCCCATCCAGTTCCACCCCTCTGTCACGGGCAGGGACATCCCACTAGACCAGGCTGCCCAAGGCCCATCCAACCTGGCCTTGAACACCTCTAGGGATGGCGCAGCCACAGCTTCCTGGGCAACCTGTGCCAATGCCTCACCACTCTCATCGTGAAGAATTTCTTCCCAATATCTAATCTAAATCTTCCGCCTTCCAATTTAAAGCCATGCCCCCTCATCCAATCACTACATACCCTTGTAAATAGTCCCTTCCCAGCTTTCCTGCCCACCCTCTTCAGGTACTGGAAAGTTGCTATAAGGTATCCTTGGAGTCTTCTTTTCTCCAGGCTGAACAATGCCAACTCTCTCAGCCTGCCCTCAGAGCAGAGGTGCTAATAATTCTTTAGGCTAATTTTGCCTCTGTTCTTTTTTTATCTTACATGTGCTTTAGTCATCCGGCTTGAACATCTGAAATGAGTTACTATATTTTTTATGTATTGTTTTCATAGATTACATCTGAGAAATCAGAAAGTTTAGTTCCCCAGCAATGTGCGTCAGATTCCTGTTGGGATGGATATGCAGAGCCAGGTGTAGGTCTATCAGCAGATTAGAAATTAGCACCTTCAATCCCTTGTCTGGTCTTGGCTCCTTAGGGAGCTAACAGGCCGGGGGGGCTAAGGTTTCTTACAGCTCTGGAGCCCAAATCTGTGGCACATCATCTGTGTGTCCACTGCCAGGCTAGTCCTGCAGTCTGGGAGATGTTGGTGAAGACCTATGCTCTGTGAGAAGAGATTCAGTGCACAGCCACCAGCCCTGCTGCCCTGGGGTCTCTGAGAAAGCCTTGGGGCTCTGCCACAAAGGGAACAAGCTTTAGGCTGTCTTCTCTTCCTAATTATAATTAGGGAGAAAAAAAGCAAGCTGCAGTAATGGAGCAGGAAAAGGACAACTATGTTCCTGGAGAACTAGTGCTTGTCTGATCTGCAGGGAACAGTACACATCACCTACAGAGCAGAGCGACGTAGTCTGCCCTGCTGATGAACTCCGCTCTGCTTTGCAATGGATGCACTTTCATTATGCTTTTCACGTAAGATGCAAATCATAAGTGTGCAAACATAATATAAATCATTTCTTTAAAGTAATTTTTGTATTACCTAGATATTTTTCTAAGTACCAAGAATTTGTACTAGTATCAAAGCTGTATATATGCAGGGATTTATAGAAACAAACAAAAAAAACAAACCAACAAAAAATCCCCAAACTTCCCACATGGTCCTGATGTTCAGAATTCCTACAAAAATTAGTATTAATTTTGTTGAATTTTTAAATCACAAAACTTAACTTGTCAAGCACGTGCATGGTCTTTAAGCACTTCAGTGTGTCCCTGCGCTTCTGAAACGGTTAAATGGTTCCTCAGAAGTTTAATTCAACCAGAGAACATTTAACAGTTACTAAATTTACCCCTCTCATGCTAGGTTCTTTGCCTGTTTCCACAATCCTCAACATTTTAGATTGATTGCTAGGGAGTGATACTTTCTTTCCAGGCTACACTCCTCTAAGTTGTAGACCAACAAAACAAAATTTTATCTTAATATTAGCAAGGGGAAGTAACACTCCAGCTAACCTGTTGTGATATTCTTCCTCCTCTGCCATCTTTCTTTCCTGGCTGCCTCAAAAGGAATCCCAGTTTGAAAAGAAAAGCACAGAAAAAGAAAAGAAAAGCACAGAAAAAGAAAAGAAAGGGTAGCTGGAGTGTTCCTGGAGTCAGCATTTCACAGTAATCCAGCATGGCCCTTTCCCTGGGAGGCAGGCTGAAGTAGCTCTCATAAATGACCTCAAGGCAGTAAGAGGGATCGTCACTTAGGAACACCTGAATTTCAGGTGCAGAATCTATAAGTGGCACTGATTTCTTTGAGATGGCTTTTGCCAGGTTGGCTGAAGTTTATATAAAGCAATTTTTATTAAAAACTCTCTAGGAACATGGTTTTCAAAAAACTGAGATCTTATTTTCACTGGTCTGTAATTCTTCACAGCTCCTTAACATTTTCCATAACACTGTTCCTTTTTCTTCTCCTCATTGTCATGGCTGTTTGCTGCAGTGATTGAGGTTTCATAACTGTCAGAACAACGTCAAGACAATGTGAAGACAGTGTCAAGGCAAATATAGAAGGGTGACAGTGTGAAGGAGAGAAAGAGAAAAGAGCTGTCAGTACTCGGAGTGCTCTGTAGAGAAAATATTTCAATGATGAAACCATTGTCACCATGTGCTGAGCAAGAAGAGAGAGAATAAAGTGGAGAGTTTCAAGTTACTGCACTATGAACATGTCTGGATGACAACTTGGAGTTAAAAAAGGACTTAAAAAAGCAATTTGCAAGGATGCCTTTCCTCCCACATTCTTGTCCCATATTATCTTCTAGACTTTCTTCCAGTCCCTGATACCTTATCAATAGGGCACCATTCTGATTTAAGCTTCTGGCACATTAATTTGTAGCAAGCACATTTTGAGAAAGTTGAAGAATATTCAGAAATATTTTTTTTCTTTCTAATCGCTCCTCAAGATGGAGAGATATTCAGCCACCCCAGGAAGGTGGAGGATTTTCCCACTTGATGTAATTCCAAGATGTTTTCTTGGGTGTCATGAGCCACGACCTCTGCTTGTGGCACACTGATTGTTGCAACAGTCCAGAGCACAATCTGACTGCATTCAGATTTCAGCACTGCAAGGTGCTGCGTATCCTCCTCCTGTGTCAGTGCAGGGTTAAGACTGGTACTTAATTCAGCCCTGCAGAGTATTTTATTTCTGAAATATCCCTGAAAAGGAGGCACATTCTCACAAGGGTAAATAAGGGGTAGATATACAGCTCATACAGGACTAAGTTCTGGCACCAAAGCTCTGTACAGTAGCACTTCCATTCTACTGAAGGCTCATCAGGTGCTACTTGCCTTTAGAGCAGTTTTCAGGATCTAAAATTAAGCACTGGTCTTGCACTGAGCTTGTGAATTTGCTTTGTGCATGCTGTGCTTTCATCTTCAGCCTGAGAATGAGGAGAATGAAGGGTTTTCTTACGATTTGTCCTGTTTCTGAACATCAGGTTAATCCAATATAACAGCGTTTAGATGGATGTTAGTCAATATCATTGCAGTTCTGGAAAAATAAAAACCCCACTCTTGGTGACTTCTGAATTACTTTATAAATCTCACTATAGAGGTTTAAGAAAAATTAGGTCCTAAATAGTTTCCAGGGAATAACACACTGTAAACTCCTTAAAATAGTTCAGGGGTAGTATTTTCAGATATAAGAACTGGGTGTTAATTATTTGAAATTGAAAAGGCTAAGTATTTTCTACATTTTGCCTCATTTATTTTATTTTAAGGAAGTAGGTTGAATAGTTAACAGTTGCCTATGAAATAACTGAAAATAACCATAGAAATGCTTGCTATCCTATCATTATCCTATTCCTGCTTTACATTTATTCGCAATTCATGACAGAATTAAATCTATAAGCACCACACTTGGGTGACAGTCTTAGATGAACTGCAAAATTTATCCATAACTGCAGTAGCAATGGTCCAAATAAGCTGTTTAAATTGATTGTAGTCTAAGTTATATTTTGCTGAAGTTGACTTTTCCCCCTTGCCCAGTTATATTTTGTTAACCTGAAAATAGTCTGCCATTTTGAATTGAGCATCAGCTGGAGAAGACTGTGTTTCTTGCCTGGGGCTCAGGTGCCTCCTCCCATTAATGTTTACACCTCACCCATCATGTGCTTCTAGTGATCACTGAATCTCACCAGTCCTCACAAAGGAAAGTCTATATGATGCCAAGTTAATGACTACAAAGAGTGTATTCCTCCCTTCACAGAAGGTGACTAAGAGTTGTCAAATAAGAGAAGTGATATACAAAGAAAATCCTTACAGTTAGCAAGCGAAATCACAAATACAAGGACTGTCTATATTTGTTGAAAGAATGAATAAACACTTGGTTGCTTTATCTTTAAAAATATATATTTACCACATTATGGATTTCTTGGGCTCAATAAAATCTGGAAAATTGTGTGCGTCCCTTGCCCTCAATACATATATATTTATATGTATGTGTATAACACATGAAGTGAGAAACACAAGATCTAAATTTAGTGTTTCGAACAGGGAGATAATTTGGATTGTATTCACAGATTTCTCACTGCAAACAAGGTTTTCACCTTGCCCTTCTTCAGTTCAGCATTCTCACCTGAAGCTGAGATGCCGCCTACTTGCAGACTATGAGGTTCAATCTGTTTATGTTTTGTCAAACATACAGAATCACAGAATCACAGAATCACAAGGTTGGAAAGGACCCATTGGATCATCGAGTCCAACCATTCCTAACACTCCCTAAACCATGTCCCTCAGCACTTCATCCACCTGTCCCTTAAACACCTCCAGGGAAGGCGCCTCGACCACCTCCTTGGGCAGCCTGTTCCAGTACCCAATGACTCTTACTGTGAAGAATTTTTTTCTGATATCCAACCTGAACCTCCCCTGACAGAGCTTCAGGCCATTCCCTCTAGTCCTGTCCCCTGTCACTTGGGAGAAGAGGCCAGCTCCCTCCTCTCCACAACCTCCTTTCAGGTAGTTGTAGAGAGTAATAAGGTCTCCCCTCAGCCTCCTCTTCTCCAGGCTAAACAACCCCAGCTCTCTCAGCCGCTCCTCATAGGACTTGTTCTCCAGCCCCCTCACCAGCTTTGTTGCTCTTCTCTGGACACACTCCAGAGCCTCAACATCCTTCTTGTGGTGAGGGGTCCAGAACTGAACACAGTATTCAAGGTGCGATCTCACCAGTGCTGAGTACAGAGGGAGAATAACCTCCCTGGACCTGCTGGTGACCCCATTTCTGATACAAGCCAAGATGCCGTAGGCCTTCTTGGCCACCTGGGCACACTGCTGGCTCATGTTCAGTCGGCTGTCAACCAGCACCCCCAGGTCCTTCTCTTCCGTGCAGCTCTCCAGCCATTCTTCCCCCAGTCTGTAGCGCTGCATAGGGTTGTTGTGCCCCAAGTGCAGGACCTGGCATTTGGCCTTGTTAAACCTCATGCCATTGGTCTCGGCCCAGCAGTCCAGCCTGTTCAGATCCCTTTGCAGAGCCTCCCTACCCTCCAGCAGATCCACACTTCCTCCCAGCTTAGTGTCATCTGCAAACTTGCTGAGGGTGCACTCAATGCCTTCATCCAGGTCATTGATAAAGACATTGAACAGAGCTGGACCCAGTACTGAGCCCTGAGGAACTCATGAGGAAAATGCTGAAAGTATTTTTATAGAAAAAAAACACTCTGCACATTTGCAAATAAGAGAAAGAATGCAAAAGAAGCCTGTTGCTCCATACTTGCATGGCTACTTTGGCTTTGGGCACCATTACACCTTTAACAATAACTTTAAAGTCAGTAAAAGCCTTTGAGAGAGCCTAAACTGATGTCTAAACTTAACCTCAATGTACAAGTGTAAGTGCTAGGAGGACAAATGAGCTTTACAAGGTGAAATGCTGGACTGACCTTGAACATGAAAGCAAAGACCTCAGTATTGGCACAGAAAAATGCTGGATTCCAAGACTTCACTTGAGAAGCAGAACTAATTAGAGAAGAATAGCAGAAAAGAGGCATGTAATAGCTGGAATAAGGCATGACTGCAGTATGAAAGGCTGAATCACTGGACCTCTGATCAAGGTCAAGATCTTAAAAACACTAGAATTTTCTTCAAGGCAAGTGAAAATATTGCAGCTGTTCCAGTGGCAGCTGAACATTCATTATAACATTCAAGCTCTGTTTTGCACATAGGAGTTTCCCCGTGTTAAGACTGTTTTCAGGATATGTTTCTGAACGTGGGGTCTTATTCAGGACTACATTCACATTCCTACTACTCTGCATGGATCCTGAAGAGATAGTTAACAAGTCTGCACTAGAGTGGTAACACAATGGAGATTTAGATATTTTTTTTATGAAGGTAGTAACTGATTTTTCTGTCTGTTGTTTTTCAAATGGAGTCTGAAATATACTTTGCAGTTTTTCCTTGTACTTTCCACTTCCCCATTTTTAATGTCACTAACTTGAGTCCAACAAACTCAAATGATCTTTTTATTACTGAATGGTAATACATGATCCAGAATTGGTTGGACAGCACTTCTGATATACTCCCTGAAATGACTGCTTTACCAGCACCGTAGCAATGGGTTCAGATAAACTGAAAATGGTTCACATGGAATACACAGGGTTGAAACAGACTTCTGGAGATCATTTAGTCCAAGCCACTTGCTCAAAACTAGATCAGCTAGAGCTCAGTGCTTATTATCTATGATATGTCTACTTCTCAGAACTTTCCACAATGAATTAAAAAAATTCCTTATTTTCGGGAAGCCAGGTTTACTCTAAGCATGCATAACCACATGCCTGTGGTTAATGGAAGTGTCGCTGCTTGTCAGTGATTGCAGAAAAGAAGCATTCACCCATGAAGACCTGAAATTCTTCAGGCTGATTCAGAGCCATGGCATAAAAGATGTGCAGCTTTACAAGAAGACAAGGAAATCAGTCTCACAGCTATCTGGATGTTTGCAGTTATGTTAATAAAAGTAAGGAAAGGGTTCCCCTGTCTGTACAAAAGTTGACACAGCATGTCTGAGACTGAAGTACAATTATTAGCATTGGCAAGTTGTTGTGTGGGTATCCTCTAAAACAACATACTGTTATTCTAGCCCAAATGCAAACATTTCTGCCTGTTGTTTATCAGTTACACAAAACTCCTGTAAAGTGTAAAAATAATGTCCATTTGCTTTTAGCAGTAATGAAGAATGCAGTTCCCTCAATGTTTAAAAGCATAAATGTTTAAATGCAGTTCCCTCAATGTTTAAAGGGATATAATGAGCAGAGGTCATTGTTGCCAGCCATTCAAATTCTTTAACTAAGAGTAAGGAATGTAATCCTACTTCTGATGCATCTGAAGTATCTCAAAAAGCAGCATTCTCTATCTACTTGGAAAGAAACCACTCTTGATTACAGCCACAAACTTCCTGGTTACATAGAGCAAAGTCATGCTGGTCCTAACTGGAGATAGTACAGCAGCGTCTTCACTGAAATGAGGTGACTTACAAAGTTAAACCAGAATAAATATAACTGAAATCAACTCTGCTGAATGTTATTTGTGGAATATCAGAAGTACATACAACATATGCACATCTTAATGCAGCAAAACCATTGTCAGCTCTGAAATAATGGTTGGGGATGCAGCAGGTCCACTGTAAGCTGCTTTTCTCTGTCTCTGGGCAGTGAAAATGTCTACAGAGATCTGTGGGAACAGAAAGTGCCCATATGAATCTGTGAAATTGTGAGCACTTTCCCAGACAAAATGCAGGGTCTGAAGAGCATTATGGCTTTAGGCCACAGTAGAAGTAGATTTACTTTCATTCTGCCATGTGCACAGAAATGAATCTTCTTCCTTTCTTGCTTATTTTCATCACTTGTTAGATCACAAGGTCAGTCTGTTTACTGGATTTTTATTCCGATTCTTCAAAACATTCAGTGCCAATCCTTTCTTCTCCTTTTTAATCACATTAAAGTTTTGTTCTGAACACTTTTTAGTCTTGGCACTGCACTGCCATGGACAGTGGTGGAAGTTCTGAGTTGTCTACTTGTTCTTCAGGAAACTCAATGTTCTTTGGAAATAGCCTTTCGAATGTGAAAACGGCAATTTATTTCACATTCGAAAGGCTATTTCCAAAGAACATTGAGTTTCCTTTCAGTCACTGTACTCTTCTTGCATGTTTCCATGAGCTCCAAAACGTGTAGATGTTGGGCTAAATTGAATCAGACATCTAAGACATACTCAAGAGAGAACAGAACAGCTAATTCTTGTTATATCAAGCAGAGGGTGTTTTTACATGGACTGAGTCTTGCAAAATGTACAGTACTATTAGTAGTGAATAAAGAATTATGAACGTCAGCTGTGTTTAACGTGAGAGAAAGGATAGTTTAGCTAGAAAGTCTGAACTGGGGGGTTCTACAAAATGTTGGCCAGATATTTTCTTTTTGTAGTTGCATTGTAGAGGCACCTATTTGCATTCTGCTGTCATGATATATACTGCTCCAAATACATATACAGATAGTGATCAAAAAGGCTTGGATGATCATTCCTGCAAACATATTTTTCATATTTTGTTGTCCCTCAGGGGTCTGTACTAGGACCAGTGCTGTTTAATATTTTCACTGATGATGTAGACAGGGCGATTGAGTGCACTCTCAGCAAGTTTGCAGATGACCCCAAGCTGAGTGCAGTTGTCACACCAGGGACCTGGGCAAGCTGGAGAAGTGGGCCTGTGTGAACCTCATAATGTTCAACAAGTGCAAGGTACTACACCTGGGTTGGGGTAATCCACTTTTGCAATACGGGCTGGGGGACAATGTGATTGAGAGCAGCCCTGTGGAGAAGGATTTGGAGGTGCTGATTGATAAGAAGCTTGACATGAGCCGGCAATGTGTGCCCACAGCCCAGAAGACCAACCGTATCCTGGGCTGCATCCAAAGAAGCGTGGCCAGCAGGGCGAGGGAAGTGATTCTGCCCCTCTGTTCCTCTCTTGTGAGACACCACCTGGAGTACTGTGCCCAGTTCTGGAATGCCCAACATACGAAGGGTATGGAACTGTTGCAACGGCTTCAGAGGAGGCTACAAAGATGATCAGAGGGCTGGAGCGCCTTCCATACGAGGACAGGCTGAGAAAGTTGGGGTTGTTCAACCTGGAGAAGAGAAGGCTCTCAGGAGACCTTACAGCGACCTTCCAGTACCTGAAGAGAGTGTGCAGGAAAGATGGGGAGGGACTTGTAGGGAGGCCATGTAGTGATCGGTTGGGGGGCAATGGCTTCAAATTGGAAGGGGGAAGATTTAGATTAGATATTAGGAAAAAATTCTTCACAATGAGAGTGGTGAGGTACTGGTACAGATTGCTCAGGGAAGCTGTGGCTGCCCCATCCCTGGAGGTGTTCAAGACCAGGTTGGATGGGCCTTGGGCAGCCTGATCAGGTGGGATGTCCCTGCCCATTGCAGGTGTGTTGGAACTGGATGATCTTCAAGGTCCCTTCCAACCCAAACCATTCTATGATTTTATGATTTTGTTTTCCTACATTTTGAGCTAGCAATCAAAGTAGAGCTTTACTTTCAACGTTCTTTTAATTTCTACTTTTTAGATTGAATGGAGACAGGAAAAACCTACAAGAGCCTTAAGCTTTTTCAACCCATTCAATAGATCTGATACAATCTTTGATATATCAGTGTAATTCCCCGGCTTCTTCTGTCATTGTCATTGCTTATTTCTTTTGTTACCCACCCTCTGTTTGTTTATCTTACAAGATTGGTGCCTTCTCTCTGTACTTTATCCATGAGGCTATCAAAGGAAGGCTGGTGCAGAAGAGCAGTTACAGTCAGGACACAACTCAGCAGTGGTTTTGCCCTTCTTGAAGCCCATAGAGTCAGCAGTCTCAGAGATGAACCACATGTCTCTACCTTGGCCATTGCAACTGAATTTCATCTGATGTGGCCTATAATTAACTTTTTCAGAACTCAGTATGTAATTCCCAGCTCCAGCTTACTCTTCCACCCCACAACATGAGATCACCAGCAGATTTCTTGGTATATTTAGCATTGCCTGATTGCATTTAAGAGAGAGACCCTGGAATGATGACAATAAATAAGAAGGTATAAGTATTACAGATGGATGCAGGCAGAACACCTTTTTGTGTGCTTTGAGCCATCTCTAATGCAGGTGCCATTTAGTTGTACTAGCACAGCACAATGCCTCACCTAACAGGCGCTGCCTCTTAGCACGAGCTTGGATTCAGCACGGTGCTAACACAACTGCACCATTTAAGCACCAGAAGTGGCTGATGTCCAAGCAGCAGCAAAACAATGTATAATAGTTCAGACATAGTCTCAGGGGCTCTGTTTGCAGCTGTTAGAAGGTTGGTGAGTTATACTGTAGACTTCTTGCTCATAAAAAAGTCTGATGTATCCTTTCAGCTGTGTGGACACTTGACTATGTTTGGATTCATGGATGGTTAGCCATAGCAGGAGCAGTGCCACAGCTGCTTTTTAAGTGCCTACAAATTGCCACAATGCTTAGCAAAACACATCTGAAGGTAGTGCCATGTACAGATGGCATGTCTTTTCAAGGTTAAATTATTATAGACTTCTGGAGTCCCTGTGGTGAGTAATCCGCCAGTGCAGGTTATTGAAATTGCAGTTGCTTGGATCCTTGTGGACTGATGACTGTCTGTCTTTCTATGTCCTTGCTTTGGCTTCCTGTCAAATTATGTTGTTTTCAGTGTCCTCCAGCTCACATTCAAAGAAAGGAAGAAATGTATGACAGTGAATTTCAGACCTAAGGCCCTCCTTGTGGAGCAATGAGCTAATGAAGAGCTCTGTACCATTCCTGTTAGAAACCGCAGCAAGGGACAAGAGCTGTCAAGGGGAAGAGTGTGGTGAATGTATGCTGCCTTTCAGTCTGCTCCTATAGTTCCCCTGGCACTCTGAATATGAATTAGAGCAGCCCTGGGTTTAGCTACTAGAGGGCAGTCAGCTTTGGTAGTCCCGCAATATATGAACACAGTAGTACTCAAACTGTCAGCAAAGGAAATGTCAGGCCATTGTGTCCATGGCCAAGTACTCAGCTTGGGGTAACCAGGTTATTTGTTTAACTACCATCTTGATCTCAATCTCTATCACTGTGATCAAGGGTACTTCAAAGGAACTGCCTGGGATCCCCTGACTAATGACAGCACCCTGTCCGGGATCCCTTGAATAATACAATTAAAACTGCTTTGTCTGTTTCATGATTCAATAAAAGGGAAGAAGATTCCAATATGCTCAGCCTTAGGCAGGCAAACAAGAGCAGTAAAAAGAAGCAAGGAGTTTCTCCCTCGAGCATCCACCCATGATTATTTGTGCACAGCACTTCCCAGCACAGAAGGCTGTACCAGGCAAGTGCCCTGATCCTTAGCTGCTGGAGCAGGAGCATTGTATGCAACGGGTTAGCAGCCCATGCCCCTTTTCTACCCACAGAAATATTTAGCCCTAGAAATATTTTGATTTCCATCCCCGCTGATAAGATTTCAGGCAGGCAGAAGCTGCCCTAACCCTGAAGTTGTAGGAGCAACTGCAGCCTTGCTTTGTTGATGCCTGGAGAGGAACACGCTTTGCTCAGCCCGGAGGAGACCTTTAGAACTCCAGTGGCAGCTGTGTGGTGTGTGTCCTCGTGTGTCAGGCTGCCTGCAGAGAGGCATTGTCAATTGGAGTATTTGTCAAAAGACGGAAGCAATTTTCTGTTGACCCATTTTATGGGTGAATGAAATATAATCAATATAAAGTAAACATAAGAATCCAGTTGGAAAAATGTTCATCTGGGTTGGGGATGTTTTTTGCTATTTGTTGGTGTGAGAGGGCTTTCATATGTTATGACACTCTGAATGGCTACAGAAACAAAAAAGTGCAGTGGGAACTGATGAAACATGTCAGTCTCTAAAATCAACATATTAATCTCTAATATCAATCTATAAGACATTATGCATCATTTATCTACTTGCTGCCTACCGTCTGTGACTCTAGATGAGTCAATTAGGTTTAAAGGTTTGTTTTAGAAAATCTAAATATCAGGAACTTTTTCCCTTTTTGGGCCACCACAAAGCACAAAGGGAATAATCAAGGTTGCCTAGAGATTGAGGCATTGTCTAAATGATTTTCTTAATGCTGACATGAGAATTATAAAAAAAAAAAAAAAGTATCCTTGAGAGGTCTTTGGCTGCATGCCCCTGTAGGCAGGATCAAAGGCACTTAGGCTGATGTTTCTCTAGCTTATTTATTACAGTGAAAGCACTGCATTTCAGAGGTTAAGGAAAATGAAATAACGCATAGCCTTTTATTGCTTGGTAGCTGGCAGGATATACACATACTTTTTAAAAAATCTTAGTGTTTTAGAAATAAGTTATTTTTATTGTCATAAAAATAAAATGTTAAATTTCTCTTAGATAAAGAAGCATTAGAGCGAAGACCTAGAACACTGTGAATCATTAGTTCTTTTGGCATGTCCAGAAAGGGTACTTAAAGAGATTCCTAGGAGTTTCCTGATATTTGTTTTGGTGCAGTAGGTTCTAGTCTTGTATCACCTTTTTACATGGAGTGAGAAGGTGGCTGTAAAATTTAAGTTCACCAGGAAATCCAAGTTTTCCATTCCTTTTCAGTTTTTTTTTTTTACTATTATAATATTAATATACAATTAATAATCTATTTAGTAACGTTTTCTTACATCATAATGCCAATATATCAGGGATACTCAAACTGCAAGCAAAAGGTTAAGTTATTTGACTCTGAAATCTGGAAATCAATTTACATCGTTTCTAGCTGGGGGGGGGGCCGAAGGGACCATCAATTCCCATCACAATGAGTGCTTTCAGTAGCCTGAAGTGCTTATTTAAAGCCTACAATGCAAAAAAAAAAATAAGAGTTGATATCTCAAAGAATAACATCAACTATTTTCTAACTGAAATTTAGACAATGATTTTGTTGTTAATACAACAAATGGGGTGAGGCGCAGGGCTGCCTTTGTTTTGAGCAGCAGATAATCCCTGGTTGTGGTGCTGGAGGGAATGGAGCCATCCACTTTTCTAGCCTGGGCGCCAAACCTGAGCTGCCCTGGAGCCTCTGAGCCACCACAGCCTTTGGGGCAAGCAGGGACCTGTGCTCCACTGGGGCTTCATCACCTGACATCCTCACAGTTCCCCCCCAAGCTGGTGCTGACTGCCTTTCATCTGTGTCGCATCAGCTGTGTAACAGTAGACTAGACATTCTCTGGCAGATACTTATCTAACCTGCTTATTAAAAGTTCTGATATACAGATTTAATTATCCATCAATAGGGAAAGTTCACTTAAATCTTCCCTGCGGCATGTGGAATCTACTATCTTGCAGAGCCTGCCCTTCCAAAGGTCACAGAGAGCAACCGATCTCATCTCCTTCCTTGATTGCCATTCTCTTTTGCGTAGGTAGGACTGCGATGTCCTCCCTCAGGCCTCTCTTCCTGTGACCCTTTCTCATAGGGCACATCTTTCTAAATGTCTTCCTATTTCTGCTGTCCCTTTTCAGCATTTTCCTACTTGCCTCTCTCACAGCAGCCCTCAAAAGTGGATATAGCCGGTACTGAATAGCGGATTGACTACTCTCCTCTGTCTTACGTGTCATATTCCTGTCAACACATAACAGCAAAACATTTGCCTTTTGATATAGCTCTTAAATAGGCAGTACTTAACTTGGCCATCAAGATATGCAGGTTCTCTAAACAGCACTATTTTTCCATGAATTTCCTCCTGCAGAGAGTTGAAGTGTAGGGAGTTACACAGGGACAGGACTCCCTAGGTGTCCAGTCCATCAAAAGAAACACAGGAATAAAAACTTGTGGATAGCTAGATATAGTTGTAGACTTTGGATGGAGATACCTTTGAAAGGGTCATCCATATATGAGAACATTAGGTTTATGTTCTCCACTTGTGTGACACTCCAGCGCTCCAGCATCAGTTTCTCCAGTACGTTATCACTGATACCACACAATGTATCAGTGTTTCAAGGTCTGCTTGCAGTCTGTGGGTCTATGTGAGTATGAAGAATAAACACCCATTTGCCCAATCTCCTTTCTTTCCCTTTGGACTCTTTCCTAAGATGTTATTAGACCCAAACAACACCCACTCAGAGAGATTGATTAGTGCTCCTGCTACAGGATCCCCTTTCTTTTTCTTGACTGTGAATACATCATTGTGTTTTATTCTGTATTGCCAAAATCAATGACATTTAAGTGCTAAGTTTTCAAAGATGCTGATATTTTACATTGTAATTTCTGGATGACTAATACAGGATGTGAGGAAATGTTCAGCCTCCAGAGGTTCTCCGTGTAGACAGTTCCCATTTTACAGAGCACCCAGCAGAGGGGTTGTCTATAACCTGGTAGTCTTGCTCTGTTACTGGAATGGTAAGCGTAGCACTTTAAGGACATGTTGTAAGAATTTGAATTGAAAGACTCAAATACAGGTGTGATTGGGATGTTCTTAATGGTTCCAGAGATGGAGACATTATCCATAATAAAATATATAAATGGAAAGAATAAAAAAACCCAACTTACATCCTTAAAACTGAGTCAAGAAGCTATTGCTTTAAACTCATTTAAGATGATGGCAAACATCTGAAAGATATTTCATTTTTTATATGGTATAGATGCAGTCTATGACAGCTAGGACAGAGGGGAAGCTGCAGGGCTGCTGGTGCTTGTGCTTAGATGTTGCTGATTGCAGCTCTGACAGGCGCCGCGCTCCACAACGGGCTAATGAGGGTCTGCTGAAGTACCAAACCTGCTACGAACTCATCAAGTATAACAATACTTTATTGGAAAGCCACTTGCGTCATCTGAATGTGAAAGAGGAGTATGTGATGAGCAGTATGAGCAAAACCACAAATCTCTTTACAAGTAGAGCTTTATTCCTCGCACAGTAATTAAGCAGTAATTAGCAGCTGTGTGAGTAGTGGAAATAGTTGCAGGAAATTAAGAGATCTTGTCCATGGGAAAAAATTGCACAGTGCCAGTATCTCCGAGCAGCAGAAAAGAGTTGCAAGTAAAGCTCAGATATTCTTCTCACATCAACAGCAAACCCAGATTAAATTCCATTCTTAATTTGTGAACATTTGTGAGAACTACTGTGAGGTAAATAGTAATTTCTTTAGCTCTGCTGAAAAGTCATGAAGTCATTAAAATGCAGAAAAATAGATTTTAAATTAAAAAGGTTTGTTTTACAGTTTTTTTTCAAAAGCAAAAAATTCCAAAAGGAAAATATTTTTTTCCAAAAGGAAAAAATTATAATCCTGCATCAGTGACAGATAAGTCATTGTAAAGCTTGTTCAAAAAAATAGTAAAAACAAAATCAAAACAACAAAAAGGAAAAACAAAGAGAAAAGATGAGTTCTTGTATGATGGATTGAGATAATATTCTGAACTTGCACTTGACCCTAGGCAGAATCACTTCCAAAATCAATGCCTAAAAGTACCTGTATTAATCAAAATTTCTCTTACCCTGTTTCTTAAGCAACTCTGCCCAGGTTTGTATTCTGGCAATTCCTGTTAGACAATAATATGGCAGCAAGTAGTTACCCATGCAGTTCTGGATTTGAGGGATGCTATTATTATTATGTACAATGCTGTCAGCTATTGTACATAATGATTCATTGTTCCCTCCTCATATGGTGCTGACCATCTCTGGACATGCCTCAGATCAATTTTCAGTAAGTAGTTCATTTGGTATAATTTGTGGAAACAATTATGTTCACAAAGCACTATATAAATCCAACTTGCATTGAGGGCTTGCATATAATAGTTATAATCCTGTGCACAAGGCATAAATGAATTCACAGACCTGTACCCCTGTCTTCACATTAAGGGCATGGGGAATACTATTTCACATACTCATATGATCATAATTTTACACAAAGCCTGAAACTCTCTGTCTACAGAGTCAGTAGGCAAAAATAATTGGTTCTATGTTGTTAGACATCTGCATGTTTTGTGTTTTGGAGGTTGTAAAAAATTCGCAGGGTATTATAAAAAAGATATTTACTTTATCGAGTATATACTTTATAGAGTATATCAAAGACTTGAGCACCTATGGGATGGAGAAGCTCCTTGGTATACGAAATAATAACTGGCAATGCAAGGATAAATAGTGTATTTTATCTGATTTAATTTTGCACTAGTGTCAGCAAAACAGAAATTTCTAACAGAGAAAGAGGCAGAGGATAATGAAGAAAAGAATGTACGGATTCTTTTTGACCAATTCATAGCTCGACCGGTAAGCACGCATGTGAAGGAAACAGCCTGTGAAGTATGTGTTTTGCAGAGCCACAAGAGACTTGCAACACATGAATTCTAACAATTTGCCCACGCCTTCCCAGTCTTGCCGTGTTGTAGCATAGCTGTGGTTATGATCTCTGTGTTGTCAAGAAGACTGAATGTGAATTAGGACAAATATTGCCTGCCAGCAGAGAAATCCTGGCTATGGGCAGGTGTGCAGTCTCCTTCACCTTCACCAGCAGCATCACTTCACCTTAAGGATATGACAATAAAAAACATCAGAGCAACCTGACGGATGCTTTTGCCCCGGGGCAGGCCAGTGTACAAACAAAAGGCATCAAGGGCTCTCCAACCGGCTCCTTTTTTCTGTGCCAAGAGAGGACTAAGCCCACAACCTTTTTGGAAATGTAGCCTTGCACAATGAAAGTATACCTGTACTTTTTTATCAAGTACATGTGTTTCTGAACAGCCGTATTTGTACAGCTGTTGCACCTGACAGTACCATGTATCAGTTGGGGTTCCAGTACACTAAATTTATTACAAATGGTCTTCCCTAAAGCAACTTATACAATACAACTTTTTTAAAAAATACCAAAACAGATATTGTTTGTAAGAAGGCTGTAATTTACAGGTTGAAATCCCTATTTTATGTTAAGTGCTGTTACTAGTGATAATTGAGGTAAAATACCATTTTACTTGTCCTGGCAATTCAAAGGAACCACAAGAGACAGGACTACATTCTTTAATACCTTAGTCTACAGCTTTACAGAAGATCTATGTGCAACCAGAAGACTTCTATTAAAGTTTACAACCTATGCGACACTTAGTGGTGTACACGAATTAAAGAATAGTATCTTATAATGTATTTCAAAGTACACAACCCATTTTACAAATAGGAGGGCACACAATTACTTTAATAATATCGGACAGCTTTGTATTTCTTCTTAGTTCAACGTATTCATTTTATGCTGTTAGAATATTTAGCTTTCATGTAGCAACATTCCTGAAAAGCTACACAGCTGTAGCTAAAAAAAATACTGTCTCTATGGGACACTTCTCAGTGTATGCATACCTCTGTTCACTTCAGGAAAATGGATGAGCTGAAAAAGTTATATGCAGGTATGTTCTTAGGAAGCCTTGTATTCTAAATACTATTTATTTCTGAAGTTGTTTAGAATAAATAATTATAAGGAAGACTTCAAGTAGCACCTAAGATTAGAATCCTCGGAGGGAAGACAAGTTCAGTAAATTGATTTTAAATGTATAATGTTGATATAACTTCTATAAATATCAACAATCATGTCAGAAGTAATTGCAGTCAATTAATCTGATTCTATTTCTGTTTTATCTGTTCACAGTTATGTTTTTATCACCAGAAATGGTTAGCAGTTTCAAATGGCATACAAACTTTCACGAGAGAATATACCTATCAAGATCGTTTAGTGTATTTACACTGCATCGATAGATACAGATATGGAACTGAGACTGAGTCTGGCTCCCTCTGTAGCTGCTCCATCCTTTTATATCCGTTTGCATCACATCAGTTTACAATATCCACAAATCTACCTGAGAAGGAGAGTCCTCCACAACTGAAAAGCCTCTTGTTTGAGCCTGGCCATATGGCCATAACCCAGAGAAAACTCACGCCACATCTGAACTGTCATCCCATACAACTGTGCTAAGGAAAAGGCACAAAATTAGATATAAATACTTCTCCCTCCTTTGGCATCCTGCATTGAGCAGAGCTCACCCAAGGTTAAAGCCAGAACCTAGGTTTATCTTATTTTTTTAAATGATGCTTGGAGGGGGGGACTTTTCTTTTGTTCACATTCCAGCAATTCTTTCTTTGTGCATGGTGATTTTTAAGGTTAATTTTATAAGCACTTAACTTTTTATTCCCTTTCCCACATCTTTTACATTTTGTTCTGATTTTGCCTACCCCCTGTATAAAGGAAATTTTCTTAACTAATACCATTCCTATTGCTTTCTTTTAATTAGATTGCAGAGTATCTCAAAGACTTTCTGGTTGTTCATCCTACAGTATACAGACCTTAAAAATTGCTTTTTGACAGTGTAAGATCCAGTCTCTCTTTTTTTCAGGATATGTCCTGTTATGATCTAATTTAGAAAGAACACACTGGCTTCCCTGATTCACATCAGTACATCTCCAAAGAAGAAACCTACTAGGAAAAAACCGTGTTTCTTTGACATTCTCTATTTTTGCCTATATCTTAAAATGAGCACGGGGTCGGGGTTCTGTGCTGGTTGATCCAACTGCATCTGTTTGCTTTTCAGTCTTTAATTTATGTTGGGCTGTAAACTGTCCAAGTAACAATTTGAGCGATGCAGCAACAGAAGGTGACCCAGATTACACAACACTGTACGCTAATGCCAAGTCTTCTTGTTTAATGGCAGCTGGTCAAAGCTTTGTCTTATTGCAATTCACATTCAACAGATGCAAATCAAACAGCCTCCTCAGACACACATCCTGCCTGTCTTCATTTTAAACATGTTCAAGAGCTACCGCTTTTCATACACATATATCAGTCTCACCGGCTGAGGCCATTTAGCCTCCTTGGCTTGTATTCACTCGCAACCACCTGACACAATTATCAAGTAAACCCATTGTGACCTCCAATATTTTGCATACTTCTGTATATGTGGAAGTTTGCCGAGAATATTTTCTCTATAAAAATAATTGGACTTTTATGCTCTCTCATAACGAAGATATTTAGAACACCAAATATATCACAGTTGTTCAATGACTGATTTCTCTAGAGGTTGTAATCAAAAAAGCATATATAATAAAGTAATGAGTCCTACTAAAATATATGACATGAAAGCTTTAGCTAAAGATAAACTAACCTAGATTTCAAGCAGACAGGTTTAAATTTACTGGATGAATGGTAACAAAATGCAAGACCTTAAAGTATAAGTACAGTTTTAACAGAACATTTTATTGCTTTACTTTTAATATGTGAAGCATGGTGTTTAAAATGCTTTCATTCCTCATTTTTGAAAAAAAAAGTCTAGGCATGAAGATCAGGAAAGCTATCATTCAGTGAGTTCAGGCAACTTAGTTTCACAGACCAAATCTTTTTGGCATCTCCATCAAATTTTTAAAGCCTTCTGACAACACAAGCTTACTGCTAGAAGTGCACGTCTAGCCATCTACCCAGAGGACATGTCAGAACAATAAGAAAAAGTGCAAATCTTACTTTTTAAGTGGATGAGCAGCAAGAAACTGAGGTAGAAGATGAGTAGAGAGTTAATTCTTGAATGAGCCATATTCATCTTGATAGGACATTGTCTGCCGAGTTGTCTGTTGTCCAAAGGGCTGGTGCTCATCTTCACTGCTTTCTCATTTCTGAAACTAAAATAATACCCAAGGCACACAGTCCCCTACAAGCCATCTTTGCCTGTGCCCCTCATCAAGCCTATTCACTGCAAACCTCCAGACTTTGATTCAAAAGGCAGTTGTGCTTGTTAAGGTTTTACTTTGGCAGGTCTGAGTGATTTTTCAAACCTGGTGCAGATTTGTCTGTGAGCTGGACCGGAGTCTTTCCCCAGCTCGCTGCTACAGAGCTGTGACGTGGGATGTGCACCCTGCCTGGCTGACACTGCTCTGCCGCTAAGGCACAGCGCTCTTTTAATTTTTCAAAATATATCACACACTGTCTTCTACTAAACCTCCCTTACATCACTCTCTTCCTGATTCATAATATAAACACTTCATGCTTTTTTTGCATAAAGTCAGCTAATGAGCTCTTTCTGCTCACTGCATTTTCTCTGTATCTTACTTCATTAGCATGTAAAGTAAAAAGATGAAACCTTGTTTGTTCTCCTCCACAAGCATTTGTTTTGGCTTTGTTGGTTTTGTTTACACTGGATTTAAATGCTTTTGCCATCACAAAAAAGCATAACAGTTGGGAGCTGGCACGAATCCTCCAGGCTTCATTGAGTTGTAATTTTGAAGTGCTCATAGAGGAACCTGTCATTTACAGATTCAGGAGATGACACAGTAAGATTAATAGGAGAAGGGGGTAGGGGCAGGGGATGGACTCCATTCCTTTCTGGCCAGAGGCAGCTTTGGGCAGCTGTGGCTGCTGTAAGTGCAATGAGCCCGCCCATGCTCAAAGGAGCCTTCTCCAGCTGCCATGGCAGTGCATCACTGGGGCTCTTCACCGAGCTGTGGTACAGACAATGTTTTGGTTTTGTCCAAAGGTATCTCCGTGTCTAACTCCTCATCCGTTTATTACAGCTTTGTTCACAGACATTAAAGCCTTGGCCTGGGCTAGCAAAAGGGAGAGGAAGGCAGTGACAGCCTCAGCAGCCATGTTCAGATGCTACCATCCCAGTACAAACTTCACCCTTCTTGCACCTAACAAAACCAGGGATCATTAAGTATGTATGCTTACCATAAGCAAGCTCTATCATAACAATGATTGCTTGTTCTGAGAGCTGCCTGTTTGACAATGAATCTCCTCTCTCCATCATCTTCACTTCTACCAGCCTTTGTGGCCCTCAGTCCTCAGTGCTTTGTGCTCACTCTCCACACTGCAAACACCAGGCATTTCCAAGCCCAGGAGCAACCCCAAAAATTCTCCTTGGCCTTTGCTGTGCTATAATACTGTAAAACAGATGATGCTTAATAAATTTGTTACTGTCTTTTGCGCTCCCCAACTCAGAAGAACCTTAATCCCCAGTTCAGGAAGCCTTTGATAATGCATTTAATGTCACATGTACACTTAACCAAACCAAGCACAGACTGAAAGTCATGCACGTGCTTAAAGCCTCAGGTGAGTAGGGAGCAGACTGGCTGTGCCAACATGAATTTAAGCAAGTTGTTTATAACAAGTAGGTATTTTCACATTCACTCTTCCAGCTCTGTGAACTGAATAATTTTAAAATTTCTCTTGCCGCAAGGCCTTTCCTTCTTTCCCACCTCATTCATGTGCAACTGCACTCACACACGGATAACCTCCATGGCCCAACTTTTCAGACCCTCTTTTGCTCCTCCTGGCACCAGCAGCTCTGGTGGCCTCCACCTCAGCAGTTCTGAGGTGGCCTCCACCCTCCAGCAGCCCCTGCTCCACCCACCATTCTTCATGGGGCTTGAGAGAGCCCTGCTGTCTTTGAGGGCAACCTGGGCTGGATTTCCTGGTCAAATGTCAGGACTTGCATACAGGATGATGAACTGGGCTGCTAGCAGATAGTACTTAGATATCTATAAAATTAAATATAATTAAATAGCTAATTGTATTTTTCAGCTCTTTCTGGTTTTGTAACTCCTCTGTTTTATATGTACATTTATAGTTATTTGGATGTTTTCCTCTCCTTGCCATCTACCTAATTAGTTTCCATTTGAAATTATCGAGTAAAATATACAAGTACCACAACATGGCTATAAAAATACTACTCTGCTGTCTGGGAATTCTGTTGGGCTAAATTAGAGAGCTAAGCTCAGTGCTGATTGTCTACTTTAAGTATATTATTATTCAAATTTGTTACTATATAAGTTACTTAAAAGAACATCTTCCATTACAATTTTGAAAATTTTTTACTTTATATTTATGAACAGGAATTTGATGCCTTTTCTTATGTATGTTATAAGTGCTGATTACATTAATTTCACTTTTACTAGGGAAACACTGTGTCCTTAGTTTAAACCTAAGGAAGAAGGCATACTTCAATCAATGGTTAGATTTGATTGTTCCGAAGACTTACAGATTCAATTACCACACAATTAAAAAAAATAAGGCCTTTGAATATTTGAAAGTAAAGATGGAATTTTCAATTGTTAAATCTGTAAGCTTTTCCAAAAATTATTCAAGTACATGCAAAACCTGTGTTCTAAGCAAGCCTCAGTACTGAGATGTGAAGATATGCCACCAGTCTCAGAACATACCTACACTGTGTACACGCATATGTTGGCATTTGAATTAAATAATCAGCCAAGTAACTGTCTGGCTAATCTATATAGCAAGTGTATGAACAAATGGTAGGTCTTTTGAAAGTTCTTAAGATTGAATTGCTTTCAGGATAGCCAAAAGAGCTGCTTTTTTACCCTATTTGAAACCTGGCTCTGCCTTTCTCAGTGGCTATTTAAAATGTTTCTTCTTCTTCATGAGCTATTTGTATCCCAGGATTCAATGGGGAGCAAACACAATTAACTTATCACTATCTCAGTTCCTTGAAGTTGCCTACAGGAGAGGTTTCAAATTTCTGCAGTGCTGGTGCCTCATGATTATATTTGCACACAGTGAAACGTAATTACACCTAAATGTCATTTCCATACTTTCTCAGTACTGCTTTGCTGTGAGATTTTGCAGTCATGTAAGTCAGAGGCTATGCCATTGTCTTAGGGAAAAAGGTCTTGCATTGCTATTATTCTTCACTTAGGTGCTGCCCTTTTCTGTTCTGATCGCTTTTTCTGCAGTAATTATGGGGTGATGTGGTATCAGACTACACTAGTTATGTCATGTCTTCTAAAACATTTTCTGCAACTCTGGCCAAAAACCTTCATAATCTAACATATTTTGTTACCTGATGTAAGCACTGTTTTCAACTTTCAGATGACAATAGTACTAAATAATTGTGTATCTTCTGCCTCTCACTGCTAGGCATGTTGTTTTCTGATGGTTCAATGTTGCTCCGATTTAAAGCAATTTTTATCGATGCCACCTGCAATTCTTATTGATGCCATCCTGTGCCTTCTAGGTCAAATACAGTTATAGGTGTTTTTCTTAAGTAATTGGAATTTCTTCTATAGTCTGTAAAATGTTACAGTACTTTTAACATAAACTATAAAATGAACATAAATTAGGACAATTAAATAATTCATATAAAGTGTAAAATTCCCTTGAGAATGGAAAACGTAAGTTTACAAAGTACTTGTTGCTGATTAACCTGAAGATTTTATGAAATTGTTTTTGTCCACTGGCAAATAAAACACTGGTCAGGAGCAGGTGGGTGATTTCATAGAAGAGTATAAGAGTGATCGAACTAAAGATAATATTGCCTAGAGAAGCATTAGATATGCAAAATTCAGCAGGATAAGGTCCTCGGCAACCTGCTCAAACTAGACCTGCTTTGAAGGGGTGGTTAGTTGGACCAGAGACTTCTGGAGGCCCCTGCTCACCCATATGATCCTGTGATTCTCTGAATATTACACATTTTTCTGCACAAGCTTCAGGCTATATCAGCTGAGTCCCCAGTTTTGCACACCTAGCACAGAAAGCTTCTACATTGCTTGTTTTTGCCCAGGGTCTTTGGCTTTTGTTGCTAGCATTCAGTAGGAAGCTTTGTTTATATCTTCTGTTAAGTTCTTGCCGAATTTCATCATAGATATGTGCCATCGTCCACCACCGGCAGAATTTCATCTTATGGAAAACTATTGAGCACAAGAAATGTCAGGTCTGACATCATGTTTTTGACATTAAAATACATTCTTAAGTATTTATTGAAAACTCAGGATGATGGATTTTGCTAGAACAACAGACCTGACCTGATCATCTTCCTGTTTATGGCACTTGTACCCTCTTTATAAAACAGCTCATAGCATATTTTTTTTACCTTGAGGCTCTTTGGGTAGTTATGAATAGACAAACCAACATGAATAAGGACTGGCTAAACAGTCCTCCGGATAGAGAGTTATACTGTAACAGAATTTTGTTTACCTCATTAACAGACCTATTCACATTTTAATTAGGAACCTGGCAACAATAACAAATATGTGCATTGATTTCCCACAACACTTGCAAAGTTAACTGCTTGTAAGAGACAATTGGAAATTCCCTTGGCCCATGCTTTTCCACAGACAAGTATTGTATATTTAACTTCTTATATTAGTCTTTAGTCTGCAAAAAACTAATTCTTAGCTTCTTTTTCATTGTTATTAGGGTGTACAAATCTTTTCCCCCTTGAACTCTTGCTTTGCTCTTTTTATTCCCTCTTTACCCTGAGTAGTACTTAAAAGCAGAACACTTCCTTCCAGAAGACCCAGCAGGGCACGAGGCTCCAGTTCTGCCAATTTGCAGATTATAACTGGTTTTATGAAACTGAAGGGCTGTATTTGAAAATATAAAATTATCTTGTAAGATCTGCAAAACCTATTCTTTCCTTAAAGGTAATACATTTTTTCCCCCCCAAACTATGACTACTTCATTGCTTCTTCATGGAGCTATTTTCCTGCTAGTAATGAGAGTTTTCTACCTGCTAACCTAAAATATAAATTTAAATAGAGATTGCCGAAGTGTCAAGTTGATTCATTCTGATATATCTAATTTTGGACATGATAGAAATGGTAGAAGCAATAACTCAGCCTCCTTTTCCAACTGTATTTTCAACCATGTGAATTTCAAGCAGTGTTTGGTGGCACCTTATACTTGCTTATGGTCAAGTATTAGTTGAGGTGTACGCTATTATTGTATTTCTGGCAAGGAGTTTAAGCTGTTTGGTTTTTCAAATGAAGTCTCTCCTGAGTACTTTGCCCTAAGGAAGGCAAAACAAAGCGACTCTTTATGTTAAGACGGGACTCCCCCAGGACCTTCTGAAATCAACAGCGTATAATTCACTTATAATTCATCTTTGATGAATTTTTGTGAAATAACATGGTTTTATCTTATTGTGTGTGGCTGATATCACAAGGGAAGCAATTCCGCTGTCAGATGAATGCTAGGTCAGGCCTTGTCAATGCAGATAAAAATTTGTGATTAGTATTCTGTACCTTGCTCCTAATGAACCGTCTAATTAGGAAGTTTCTGTCTGTACCAATAATCATCCTGTGAGTGTCAAGGATACAGGAGTGCTTGACAAAATGAGGTAAATAGTGTTTTTACAAAAGCACCAATGTATTAAGTGCTAAACAGGTTGTAAATTTACCCCTATGCTTTTTATTTCAGCAAAAAAGACTTCTTAGACTTAAAAACCCTCTTCTAATTCTCAGGTTTTTTCCCCCTCTCCTTCAGAGTCAGATAATTCATACAACAAACCAGAACGTCCTAAAAGTGTAAGCATTGGAACCAAGCTAAAAAACCCCATCTGTTTCAGAGGAGATAATTGCATAGGCAAGCAACAGATTCAAAGGAATTTGGAATGCATTTAAACTAGTATGTTGCATCATTTCACCTGATCAGTATTAAGTGGTTTCAGAAGGAATTCCAACCCAATAACTCCAGCAGGCAATGGTGTAGATGAGGAGAAAGAGCAAGAATCAGGAAGGCAGGATTAATAACCAAGGTTGCTTGATTTTAACACACACTATAGAGGTAAACATCGTACTTTTGGTAAACAGTGTAATTCTCCCAGAAGCAGGGCAGAACATAAATACACTTGTGTGGAGAGGCTGGTTCTAAAACTTTTTTGAATTCTAGTCTCTGGAAACACCCAGTTTCACAGGCTGAGCACTGCACTACAGGCCAGGAAACCAATTCTTTTCCCAGTTCTGTTTCACTGTGCTCCCAGGTGAGGCAAGCGACATTTTTCAGTGATAAAGCGTTCTAAGGTACTGCAACTTGCAACAGAAATGCAAAATACAGTACTTGTCAACAACTAATATGGGCAAATAGAGAAATGTCTTAATTTTCCCTGATCTCTAATATCCCTTATAATTTTTTTCCCCAGTCGTTGTACTGACTGTTTGTTACAAGGTTTTGAAAAGCATCTGACAATTTGGAGCTGTTTGATTTGCAGGTTTCTAGTTGAAGGATATGACTTACAGAAAGTGCAAAGTAAGAATTCCCTGCGTGCATCTCTGAAGTGTCTCAGTGTTGGTCCTGACAAGTACCAAATTCCTTTTGGAAATCTTGGCCTCTGCATGAAAGTATTAGAAAATGTTAAGAGAACAACAGGTAACAGTAAGTGCCTCAACGGGACATCAAGTTCCTGCTAAGTATTGATTATGACAGCATTCATCTTAATGCCGATACATTTCCTAAAGGCCACAGTTTTGTACCAAACTAAATCCTGAAAGAGTGTCAGTTTGAATATATTGTTCATAAACTAAAATTAAATATTGTGGCTTCCAAACTTGTGCCAATTCATAATATTTCACACCCATTTTAATTACTGGCAGTGATAATGACCTCAGTGAAGATGACATACATGTTGACAGGTCACCATGTTCCTATGCCAGTGAAAGGAAAACGTCCCCCTGGATAGAGATGGTACAGCTTGATCTCTAAGCATTAAGCTGGATGTGAGAGGGGAAAAGAGTGGACGTTACTACCATAATCAATTCATATTCTGTTAGTATCCAGAGGTTCCCTTAAATCACCACGTGGTTTGTTACTGGATTCAGTTGCTGAACCACATCTTAAATTTTGTGTGTGGGCATGCTGAGGTGATTTCACACAGAATGAAATTTCTGTTTCTCTTTTACTGTGTATCAAGACCCAAGACCTTTTTTTTTTTTTAAGTAAAATAAGAATATTTTATATTAACTTTCAGTACAGTGAAAGAACCCAGATTTGGACTTTAAGACAGACTCAGACTTCTAAGGCTGAGCCCTGAGTTTCTGTGGCAAAAAAATTTCTAAGCCAGCACTTCTTAGGGTAGTTACCCCTATCAGAGAAATACCATTTTGCTGTAAGAAACTGCATTTTCAATACCTTGGCTATAAGAAAACTCTATTGCCCCATACAGAAACCATCTGAAGGCCTCTGTGTGTTGCAGGAGCGCCTCATATCAGCAGGGTAAGATTTCCTCTTAGCTTTCAGCTGCACTCAGAATTGAAGACATTAACCACTGGTGTGGCAGAGCAAGGAGAAACTCCATATCCCCACAGGACTTTTGAAGGACATTTTCTTCAGGTTCTCAGCTAACCTATGGGAACAACTCACATGCCTGAAGAACAGCAAATGCTATTGCTAAATGGTAGAAATGAACTGTGGTCTAAAGGCATAGTTCATGTAGCTCACTCTTTTCTTAAATAAGATTAGTCAGAGTGAATTAAACAGTCTCTGGCAGCATCTGACTACTGAAGGATGGATAAAACACAAGACACGTTAACCTTAACTCTCTCCATTCCCGCAGCAGCGAAGTCGGACTTCAGTATTACTTTAATGAAATAAATCAACATAAAATGTCCTTACATAACACTCCCTTTAAATAAGGTGGGAAGTCAATAACCCTAAAGTAAATAATTACATCAAATTTCACTTTGACATGGTAATCTCAATTGGCTAATTGATTGAGAAATTGAATTAACTTTCTGAAGGCTAGGCATGCAGAACTTCTTGTACATGCTTTTTGTTACATTAGAAGCTATAGAAGTAAATATTCTAGACTATTTGTGGTCACTTATCATGACTTTCTAACAATCTGGCATTTCTTTAGGACCATATCCTGCATCTCAGAAGCCACATGGATTCTGAAAATAGGTGTTCCACTTGCAATTAAAGATTGGAAGAAAATCTTTTTATCTGGCCAAACTTGGTGCAAATCTGGCATGTTTTCTAAAAATAAGAGACAAATTTATCCACTCACATTATCATAAGCAAAAGTAAGCACAATTGTTTTGAACTGCATGCCACTGTAAATGTGAGAACTGTTTTCCAAAAACTGAGCAGGAATACAAAGTTAGATGATGGCCTCTTTTAACCACTCAGGCTTTGAAATGGAGCTGGCTAGGAATTTTTGGAGCCTTTTGGAAGGAAGAGGGTGTGGTTTTGTGGCTGGGTTTTTTTTTGTGTGCTTTGTTGTGTTTTGTTTTTTTTTTTTAACTGTCTATTATTTAAAGATTGCTGGGAAAAATTTTTTTTGACAATTTTAAAAGGTATTACCTGCTTGCTATGTTTTTTTTTCCTTTGAACAAGTACAATAATTTTGAAGTATTTTCAAAAGTTTGAAACATAAAATAAGATTTCTCCCACCAAACCTTTCAACTAATCCAAGCCACTTCTTATATAGAACATTTTCAAGGCTATAAACAAATACAAAGATTTCAGTCTGAGGATTAGTTTGGCAAAAAATCATTTTCACTCTCAGGTTTACTTTGAAGTCTCTTGTCCCTATATCGATTCAAATAAAATGCACTAGTGTAAGTGGATTTTTAAAAACACTCATAAAAAGGAAAAGCAATAGTGGATCTTTAACATGTAAAGGCAAACAAACACCTGTCAGTTGTTTCACCACCAAACCCAGCAGTTCTTGGAGCACCTATTGTCATTGTGGCTCAGACTGGCGAAGCTGCTCTACTGTTAGCAAATGGATGTGTGGCACAAAATTCAGTTATAGAAAAGGGTATGAACAAGTGTAACTCCTGCAGAAGAAAAGCTGCTAGCCTTTTGTTTGGAACTATTACAGTGCTCTATCAATTTTGCCTAATAAAGGAAAATTAATGTAACTGCTGGTTTTCCCCCTCAGCTATTCTTACTAGAAAAGCATGTTCTTTCTAAAATGAAATAACATTAAATTTGGGATAACAACTAGCAACAACAGGAGACATGTACAATCGATGATAATGTTGTACAGAAATTCACTGAAATGTGTTTAGCTCCAGTGACACCCCAGGCACCAAATAGGTTTAGTTAATTTTTTTCCTCAGGAAGGCCATTGTTACGACGTAATTGTTACAACATTATTTCATAGTGTTATCTTTCTTTGGAATAACTAGAAAAACATTTTATACTGCTATTGCATTTATGCAGACATTTTAGTAATTCAGTGGCCATTTTATTAGTTACTTTTTTTAATTTTGGTTAGCATGATTTTTTAAATTAACTTTCCTGTATAGACTTCTTATGCAAGCTTCTTTGCTGGCTGTTTATGTGTATTGGATCACTAACAAAGCAGAATTAACTATTTTTTGTTTTGTGGTTTTTTGTTTTTTTTTTTTAGTTAAGCATTTTTCTTCTGTGCTCTTCTCTTGCACAGTGTACATTCTAACTACTGCTTTTTTGACTGGAAGCAAGTTTGTCTTGCTCCACATTTTTAACAGTGGCCTCAAGCATGATTAATTTATATGTAATCTGCCTCTTGATATCAGAATCTAATTTTATTTTCTTGGGAAAATATTGTAATTACTATTCAAATATAACTAAGAAATCAGATAATGAACATCGCCTAAAATAAAAGATGGTCCTGAAATTATCACTTACACTATAGTGATGCTTCAGAAACAGATATAATGTTTCCATTATGTAGCTTTTCTTTATGATAGTGAGCAGAGTTATACAAGGCTCAAGCTTTGTAATTGCAACCTCTTGTCCTGACTGTAAGTAAACTAGCAAATCACCATAGATATGTAAATTGGGCTCAGGCAAATGAACAACGACAGATAAAAATGCTTAATTAACACTAGAATATCCTTCAGTTTTTGCAACTGGGTGTCTTGAGGGAAAAAATGTATTGTAGATCATACATACCCTTATCTTTATAATTCAAAATAAATAGCATCTACAAATTATGTGGATAGTGATTAAAAAGAGTACAGAACAGCATTTTAATCTCCTCCTACCCCCTGAAGCACCCTGACTCTCTAAGAGAGAGATGAATTTTGATTGCCTGACAACTGTAACCATGTGAAAGCTCATCAAAAAAGGAAGGAGCAGAGAGCTCTGGAAAGACTTGATAACCACTGAGCCAGCAGGCCTATCTGACTTCTTCTAGCTGTCCTTATAATTACATAGTGGATATTATTCAAGGACACAAAGGTTTAAAATCTGCTGGTAAGTTGACAGGTTCATGCACCAACCTTCCAACAAAATACCATTGTCAGCCTTCTAATTTTTTACTCCATTCAGAAACTTGTACGCATTATCCTTTATTTCTGAAAATTTCTTCAATAGCAAATGTTTTTTTCCATCGTAAATCAAATTTCCTAAGCACACTGCACACAAATCTTTCTATATGCATATATATCTTACCCTGTGCACCCAATTCTGCTTTCTACTGGGCAATTCAAGCATTCTGCAAGTGTGTGACTGTGGCTCCAGCTCAAGCAGCCATAAGCTGGCTCCGACAGTGTGAACAGAAATGCTGTAAGCATAGCAGTACGTCAAGTCTTTTCTGACTTGGCAAAGGAATTGTGGTTCAATGGGATGGACAGGTGCATAATAGAGCTGCCCTGTGGAAAGATGCAGGAGATGGCACTCTCCTGCAATACTGTTCCCTTCCATATACAGTTTAACAAGGCAATATGCTCACACACAAATAATCTGACTGCATTGCCCTAAAGGAGCTACACTGGATAACAGATGCAGAGCATTTAGCTCATGTGGAACTTAATGTGGCAGGACTACTCAAGAAGCTTTTATACTTGGTAATTTTAAATGAGCTAGCTAGTTCAGTATCTTCTCCTTGTGTCATCACAAGCAATTACTTAAGACCTTGGAAGGCCATAACTGAGTGCTAACCTGAATGAGAATAGACCTTAACATGCTCAGTGACTTGTTTCTCCAGCTCCAAACAATCCATATAGTAAACCAGTCAACTCCTCAGTACATCAGTCTAATACTATGTTGAACATGCTTTCAAGGTTCAAAGTAATACGAGTTGAAAATTCTGTACATTTTTGCAAAAGCAGCAGATAAAAGACCAGGAATTTAAGTGTAAACCAGTACGAAGCCTCAACCTGAGGCCTTTCATAACAGAACTCCTAAGTTCTGTTCCCTGCAAACTTGAAGAGCTAAAATTACCTTCAGGTTCCTACTATGACAAAGTATATACATTAATATATCAGCACTTTTAATGTACAAAGCATCCACTTTTCTTAGGAGAAGAAAAATTTACATGCCCATGAAAAAGATGGAGAAGGAGACACCAGAATGGCTCTTACTCTTATCCTGTGGCTCAACAAACAGCACCAGGTCTGACAGTAATAAAGATCCAATTACCTAACTCTCAAGGAGGACAGCTAGCATTTCCCTCTACCTGATGATTTAATTGGGCCTGTCAGCTAGGCATAATTGGTTTCTGGTTGACTGAAAAAAGTGACAGTGACATCAGCTCTCTGCTGACCTTTATTATTGAAGTTCTCATTATCTTGTACTAGGGCCTCAGCACACAGGGCACTTCGGCAGCTTTTACAGGTCTCTTGTCATGCAGTGAGATGGAAATACAGCAAAACGACACAGAGAAACCTCTTCAAGCTGTTTATCCCATAGGTTTTCATAATACACTTTTAAGAACCAAGATTATTTCTGCACAGGAAAGCCTGGGTTTGCTTGTCTTACTAGAAATTTGACAATATTGTTGCAACCATGATGGCTCAAGGCTATACTAGGCAAGGTTTATAAGGAGGCAATACCTTTTATTAATGAAGCTGATGTGGCTGGAAAAATAAAGATTATTTTGGGCACATGAAACCTTCTTGAGGTCACATGCCCAAAGCTGGTCTGTTTTTAGTTCAGGTCACAAACACCATCTTAACTAATAAAAGATATTACATTTCTCCCCGGTTCTTGCCTTGCTTATAGGAAAATACCTCTTTGATGCCAGTCATTTATTATTGCAAAAGGTTTAATTTTTTCTGTTGAAAGCATGGTCTAAAACAATTGAAAAACTTACATAAGTCCTTGTTTCTTCTTTACACAGCTTCAGGCAGGGGCTACAGCTTTACTTGACTGTGATTTTGTAACTCTGTTTGGGACTTACATCAGGGGCGGACCAGGTATTTCCTCTGGTGTTATTTTCTTTCATTCAGCTTTCCTCTCACTTGCCTTCCTTTCCCCTGGGCCTGCTCCACCTCCCTGCTGAGCACCAGCTGATCACGTGGAGCAGGCACAGATGGAAGTGCCATAAGCACTGGTAGCAATGTACACAGGCAATTTCTCTCTACACAAGGACTGCTCCAGCTGTTGTATTTTTCAAAGTGCAAACGAAACACAGAACACCTACAGATCTACCTGCGCTAGTACTGAGTTCAGACTTAAAGAGATTTAACAAACTACTGCATTATTGTGACGGCAGCGAGTTTCTTGTTTCTGGCCCCTGCTAATTTCATCTTTGCTCTGTGCTGGAATAGCCTTCCAGGAAGAAATCTGCTCTGTGGGGTCTGTAGCCATGCAGCTCTCTGCAACTTCTATGCTGCATTAATCCTCCAGAAAAAAAGGACAATGGCCAATATCATTGCTATTCAATCCATACCTGCTGACAGCACACTCTGTAGAACGGAGTGCCTCTACTCAGTAGAAACTGGAGAGAGCCCAAGCAGAGGTATCGTGCCTGCCTTGTTAAGCGTCTTGGATGGAGTGAGGAAGGCTGGTACATTACGAGTGGGTCTGATCTCCTCTACATATTTCAATTGCTGCACTTTTAGAGACAAGAAGACAAGAAGCCTGATCAGCAGGATTCACATATCTATAATAGTATGACAAACCTCCACTTGATTAGTGCCCCAGAGAGACCTGAACTGAGATCAGGGTGGTCTTTTCATGGCCTGTTTGAAAGAATTTCTTGGCAATGGTTCCAGCAATGGACTTTATTCAGCACTGTTGGCTAGAAAACTTGTTGGAGTCTCTAGACAATCTTATAACCCTTTCACTTCACAGTCTAATGCAAAACAGTTGTCTGTGTGGTGACTGGCAATAAAACACAGAAAAATCTCAGACTAGAGGAAACATAGGCTTTGTGGGTTCCTTCCTGGGTCCCACCCAGCACTGACACATCTGGGATACAAAAAGGATGAATGACAGCACGGGTCGTATTTCAGCCGTGTCATAAACCACAAACACATGGCAAATTAGCTCTCAAATTCCTGTAGAAATAGACATGTACCTTACAGAAATGTCATGGCCAAAGTGAAGGTGGCTGTTTAGAAGGGGATGTGAATATTCCTGCTACTAGATTTACAACTGTGTACTTAGAGTGAACAGCTGTTAAAGAATATATTGGGAACAAATTGAAATTACTCAGCCAGGTCTTAAAAATTGCATGCTATTTTTATGTAGTTTTCTTTTTGATTTGCTGGCAGCTGTTTAACATCAGAGTTGATTCTCTATCTGCTTATTGTTTAAATGGTATTTCATTCAACTGTCATCTGATTCCAGAAGTGATTATTTCAAGCCGGAAAACGAGTATTTAAAGATGAAATTGCCTCCTCCAACACCAAACTCTATTGCACAAAACTACTTCTTGATTTCCAACATTTCAAGAATATTTTATAAATGTACTATTTTCTTGGACAAATCTAAACAGCTGCATTTGTAAATCATGTATGGTCACATAGGTGAGTAAGTACTTATTCTTTGATTTATTCTGTCTCTCTAACTAATGCAAAAGTCAGCCTTCCTATATATGTGACAGATACTCTACTAACTGGCAAGAAAATTTAGCATGAATAAGCATTGGAACAAAAAGGATTAATATAGTTAAATTTTGCCTGTACCACTTCAACTATAAAAGAATTCATGCTGAAAGAACCATAATGACCTGAGAGCTCAAGGACATTTTGTTTCTAGAGCGTAATTATTGTAGCAATGCCAAACATGGTAATGGATCACTTAGCATTGTGTATTTTTTCTTCGAACCAAACCTTTCATGTACCATAAAACAGCAAGACAGAAAGTGTTACTTAGGCTTGTGCTAAGTCAAAATGCCCGCTGAACTTGTAGACTTTGTCAATTAGGACAGATATAGTTGCTTTGCAGGTGCCCAGGAACCCAAATAGTACTCAACACAGAAAAAATCAGCAACAACTAAATAAAAATTAGTTATCTAGAGAAAAAAATAACAACCCAAAGCCAAACACACAGAACAAATGAATAGTACGGTCAAAGACATTGACTTTACTTAGTAAAGTCCAATGGGAAGAAAATTATAACTCAGTCGAAGTCCATGCTGTAATGCAGAAGCACAACTTCTACTTTGTGCAGATATGGGATGTCAACTCTGAGTGCTGCTGATAGAAGAAATTATGCCCAGAATATTTTTGTTTGGCCATAATTTTTCACTTATTTAGATCTAAGGACAGGTACTAAGTTTGTTTTTAAGCGAGAATAAATGGCTTCTACTAGCAATTCAACTTCCTGCACTTGAAACATCTCCCAAGTGTATGCAGCGATACAGTCCCAGAAAAAAAAAAAAATCCAAAAGCCTAGGTATGTTGAACATCTGCATGAACTCTTACATTCCATGGAACAGGTATGGAAAATTCTGGTCTGTGGCAATCTAGTAGTTACAGATGAAAAAACACAGGAACCCCACCGCAGTATAATGCCAACTAAGCAAGTCTTGTGTCTGTTCCACAGAAACTGTCTTAGTTACACTCACTGGAAAAATAGTTCTCATCAAGGTGGCATTTCCCTTACATATTTCACTCTTGAAAATTCATAAAGGACATAGGCTTATACTTCCAACCTGAAGACATTTGCTATGGAAACAGCAAGACCCAAGAAGCCAGTTACCTACCTAAATGACACTTTTATGAACTTGCTATTCAGTTTAGAGTGAAACGTAAGGCTCAGATAAAAACTTACAATGTGTTGCTAGCAAAACTTCATTTTTCCAAGCAAAATCAAAACAGAGAAACCTATTTTTACTCTTTATGTATAGCTTAACTATGACTCTATAGAAATGAAAGCTGGGCAAGCACAAGCTCCTGACAGAGCAGACACCCCAAAGACAAGCAGATCTTTGCCTTCAGTGCAAAAAAAAACATAGTCATATATATTGCTCTATTATTTCTTCTTGATGTTGTTTGATCTCAGGATAACTGAAAGAACTGATACTACTTCAAATAGTATTTGAAGTAACTGAATATTAAACTGATATGTTTTTAATGTACTATTACAGTGAAAAAAATATGCTAAATAATTGTAGCTTTCAATTAAGATCCCTAAGAGGGCTGTGAGTACAGACAGCAACAATCAAGCAGTAACAAATAGTTTGATAATTTTCAGTATTTTTACTGAAAAATGCGACACCTGAAGTCACACAGTGTTCATTGTGCTAAGTAACACCCTGCATCAATTTACAAATACAGAAGGCAGGCCATGGAATAAGGTTTAATCCTTCATAACATAACAGTTCTTTCTTACAGGTCTCAGAAAACCAAACTTGTTTACAGTGTCACGTTGTCACTTGCAGTTAGTTCTCTTTGGAAAGCCAGGAATGCAACTAATAGAATCATAGAATGCTTTGGGTTGGAAGGGACCTTTACAGGTCAACTTAGTCCAACCCTGCCGCAGTGAGCAGCGACATCTTCAACTAGATGGGGCTGTTCAGAGCCCCATCCAACCTGACCTTGAATGTTCCCAGGGATGAAGCCTTCACTGCCTCCCTGGGCAACCTGCTCCAGTGTTTCACCACCCTCAGTGTAAAATATTTAGAATCACAGAATCATAGAATAGTTTGGGTTGGAAGGGACCTAAAGATCATCTAGTTCCACCCCCCCTGCCATGGGCAGGGACATCCCACTGGATCAGGCTGCCCAAGGCACCATCCAACCTGGCCTTGAACACCTTCAGGGATGGAGCAAACTGTTCCAGTGTCTCACCACTCTCATAGTGAAGAAATTCTTCCTAATGTCCAGTCTAAACTTGCCCCTCTCCCGTTGCCCTTTGTCCTATCACCATAAGCGTTTATGAATAGTCCCTCTCCAGCTTTCTTGTAGGCCCCTTTCAGGTACTTTAAGGTCACTATAAGATCCACTCCGAGCCTTTTTTTTGTCCAGGCTGAATATGCCCAACTCTCTCAGCCTGTCCTTGTATGGGAGGTGCTCCAGCACTCTGATCACCTTTGTAGCCCTCCTCTGGACCCGTTCCAACAGCTCCATATCCTTCTTACATTGAGGATTCCAGAACTGGAAACAGTACTCCAGATGAGGTCTCACAAGAGAGGAATAGCTGGGCAGAACCCCCTCCCTCGCCCTGCTGGCCACGCTTCTTTTGATGCAGCCCAGGATACAGTTGGCCTTCTGGGCTGTGAGTGCACATTGCCGGCTCATGTTGAGCTGTTAATCAACCAGCAAAACTTCTTCCTTACATCCAGTCTAAACCTACTCTCCTTTAGTTTGAAACCACTACTTCTTGTCCTGTCACCACAGGCCTTTGCTAAAACATCTGTCCCATCTTTTCCTGCAAGGTCCGGCTCAAGCCCTGCGAGGGGGAATGCCCCGAGCCGCGGGCCTGTGCCGCCTCTTGCCACCTCCAAAGCACCAACACCGGGAAGGCTACAAGCAAGCCTGCCGAGTGCTCAAGCACAAGACAAAGGCAAAATAATCATTATTGAGGAAAGCCGTTGTTAGCTCGGATATTCTCAGTTATTCGTAATGGAGCGTCTAACCACAGCGCTCCTTCCTCCTGCACTGTTCTATGAGCACCGGGGGCACCCCCTGCCCCGCCCGGCCTACCACGGACGGGCCCCACCGCCCCCGCGGGCCGTGCGACGGGCATAGGGCTGCGGGAAGGGCACAGGGCCGTGCGGCGGCCATAAACCCGCCGGCCGTTGGGGGCGCACCGGGCCGCGGGGCGGCCACCCGCCGAGGCCCCGCCCGCTCGGCAGCGCCACCGACCCCCGTGGCGCGCGGAGAGAGGCTGCGCGCGGCGCCGGGAAGCGGAAGCGGCGGCTGCGGTGGCGGCGTCGAGCTGGCTGAGGGGGACCCGGGGCGCGGGCGGCGCCGCGCAGGTGCGTGAGACGGCCCCGCCGGGGCGGCGCGGGGGCGGGCGCCGCCATTTTGTGCCCCGCTCGGCAGGGGCGGGCGGGTGCAGGGTGTCCTCTTTACCCCCGAGCTCGGTGCCGCGGGGACAAAGGCTCCCGGGCCGTGCCGTGCCGTGCCGGGAGCGTGGCTGCCGACTCATTGCTGGGCGCGGCTCCGCAGGTGCCGTCCCGCGGGTGCTGCCGCCAGGGGGGCGCCGTGTCCGCGCCGTGTCCGCGCCGTGTCCGCGCCGTGTCCGCGCCGTGTCCGCGCCGTGTCCGCGCCGTGTCCGCGCCGTGTCCGCGCCGTGTCCGCGCCGTGTCCTCAGGCCTCGCCGCCGCCCGGAGCTCAGGAACGGGCGGGGTCGCTCCGAGCAGCCTCGTGCCGCGCTCTGGAATAGGAAGCGGTGGGATTGCAGTAGCCGAATAGAACCTTAAGAAATGCAGGGTAGGTGAAACCAAGACTGAAGTGCAAAAAGCATTTGTAAGAAGAGAGTTATTGTTAAATGCTGTATTTCTTATCATAATTAACCTGCAGCTTATGATATGACTGTTACTTGTTTTCTCAAGGTACAGAGCAGAACCGAGTCTTCACAAGATTTTTTGTGTCAATCACCTATGAAGCTCCTGATTTTAAAGTTGCACTTCTGCAATGAGGAAAAGGAGACGGGTCGCTGCAAATCTAAACGAAAAAGTTCATCTTGGCCATGAGAAAGATACTGCGGAACAGATTCTTGTAGACTGTGCGCAAGAAATTGTTTCCAAGTCTGCAGAAGTAGCTCCTGCAGATCAGCTTGAATCTTCCAGAGAACTTTCACCCTCCCCAGAACAAAGAAAACTCCTAAGCTCATTGCAGTATAACAAAAATCTACTTAAATACTTAAATGATGATAGACAGAAACATCCGTCATTTTGTGATTTACTCATAATTGTAGAAGGAAAAGAATTTAGTGCTCACAAAGTTGTGGTGGCTGTTGGGAGTAGTTATTTCCATGCCTGTTTGAGCAAAAATCCAAGCACCGATGTCGTCACGCTAGATCATGTAACTCATTCTGTTTTTCAGCATTTGCTTGAGTTTCTCTACACATCTGAGTTTTTTGTATATAAAAATGAAATACCATTAGTGTTGGAAGCAGCAAAATTTTTAGATATCATAGATGCAGTGAAGTTGCTAAACAATGAAAGTGTTTCTAACATACAGACTGATGTGGTAACTGATATACCTGCACCAGTAGAAACACTCAATGAACTGACAGGTAAACTATTAAATAGTCATCAGTGCACTTTTTGTGGCCGAAGTTTCTGTTACAAGAAGTCCTTAGAAAATCATCTGGCTAAAGCCCACAGATACCTTTCACTGGAAAGAAGGCATGGGTTAAAAATGATTGAGCAGGCCGATTTTTCCACTAGACGTTCTACAAGAAACCGTAAATGTCCAGCTAAGTTCGATAACAGTGACAATGAAAGTGGTGATGCCTCTGACAGCAACTTGGAAAAAGTCAGCTCTGACAAGGAGACATCTGGTAGAAGTGAATTTGAAGACAGTGAAAGTGAATGCAACGTTGATGAAGAGGGACAGGAAGAGGAAATGTCAGGTGAAGATTCAGAGTCTGAAGAACTAAGTGAAAAAGAACAGAATGATACTGAAGAAGGTTCTGAGGCAGTTGATTCAGTGGGAAATATTCCCGAAGGCTTAGCTCCAGTCATCATTAAGAGCAGTAGCAAAAAACTACTGCAATGTCCTAAGTGTGACAAAAAATTTGATCGAATAGGTAAGAGCACGTTTGGTTGATCTTTTTCCTTTTTACCATGTGGTGGTGCTATTTGTATGGGAAACAAACAGAGCTTCTCTGTTCTGGAGAGTGAAGACCAGAATTTCTTCATCATCTCACTGATTCAGCATGCTGGTAATTTTTCTGAATGTATCACATGGTTGCGTCTGTGATGCTAAACACTTTCATTAAATGAACTGAGTGCATTATTCGAAAAATCTGCAAATACTGGATCAATTTCTCGGTGCTCTGGATTCTGGTTAGCGTGGTATGTAAAAGCAGCACTGAAAAAATAAGGGAAATCTAGCATGATATTAAACAACAAATTGCATGAGGTCTGAAACTTCTACTGTATTTTCCACTGAATTAATTCAGACCAGGCTGTCGTTAATGCCGAAGTAAAATAGCACCATTGTCAAACAGCCAGAAATTCTTGTATTCCACATGATGCATAGGTTCTTAGGACCTAGTCACTCTCGACTTGTACCTTGATTTTTCTGATCTGTAGTTAACAGCAAGTTAGACTTTGTCAGCTTAATGCCTTCTATTAGGTTCATTTATGTTGCAGTCAAATCTAGGTTTATAATTTCTCAGGATAGAAGAGTCAAAATTCCAGCTTTTCTGTCCTCCTTTCTCATATTAAAAGTAAATTACTACTGTGTTCCAGAATTTTGGTGTTCTTTCATCTGCAACAAAACTTGAATTATGGGCGTGTAAGGCAATGACTTCTTTTCAAATGTAGGAATTAGGGAAAAAAACAGTTTCTCATAGTGTTAGGCTTTTTTTGGTAGTTTTATGTTTGCATTGTCTTTCACCACTTTGAAATTTTAGGACTTTATGAAAATGGGCTGGTGTATGTCTTAATTCCTGCTAATGCACGGTACAGTTAGTTTGCTGAGGTCAAATGAGTTTTCCAGCATCAAGAATCGCATTATAAAAGCTATTTAATGGTAAAAATGTGGGACTTAGCTGTACTTTTATTGCTGTCTTAAAATTAAAGCAGTATAGGAAATTTGAGAGACTTGCTATTAATATTGAAATGCTACCGTGCAGAAATAAATGGCTTCTGACTAGTTAGGATTGTAATGACACATTTTGATTTTGCATACACTGGAAGCCCTTTTATCTGCACTTTCAGTACTTGGCTTCTACTTCTGCATTCAAAATGCATGAGAAATAGCATTAAAACAAGTGATAAACAAGTATTAAAACAAGTATTTCTTCATAGGCTTGTATTACTGTAGACAATTGACTTATAATTTAAATTTATGAGCTATAGTTCTTTTTTTATACTCCCGGTATAATGCATATTCTACAGAGAAAAACAAGTATCTAGTACAAAGCAGAGCCTGCTATTGACTTTAGGTAGGTAGATCCATGGTGTAGGACTGAATTTTATCCTCAGAAAAATCAGGTAAAAAGGAGAGGGAATACAAATGGTGTGAAAGAAATAGGAGAGTAGTATTTTGTTTACAGTAATGTCTTAGGTCCTTAATATAGATCATTTGCAAGGGTCCATATCATTCATTCAGTGGTTTGTTATTTGAAAGTAACTTAAAAATACCTCTCTGTTGCAAAGGTGTTCCCTGTTCTGAAAAGTCACTTCACAATGAGTGTAATGAAAGAGTAGTATAACTTTGAGTACTTAAGAGCAGAATGTGGTGTCGTGTTGAACCAGAGGGACGCACAGGTTTAACAGAAATACAGAGCCATTTTATGCTTTGTCTTGAAAGTAGTTAAGATGGAAATGTGTGGAAGAATCTTAGATCAAATGCGTATGTGATCACCTTGCAGTTTTCAGTAGTATGATCTTTAGATGTGTGGAAGGTACTTAGATCTTGATCACATTGTGGCAGGTATTCCAGAACAAACCTCAAGCGTGTAGATTGTAGGTGATACCTGTTACAGTTTATGCTAACAGATTTGTTGTTGCATAGGCAAATATGAGAGCCATACCCGTGTACACACGGGTGAGAAGCCTTTTGAATGTGATATATGTCATCAGCGCTATTCAACGAAGTCCAACCTGACTGTACACAGAAAGAAACACTCCAGTGACACTGATTTTCATAAAAAGGAACACAAATGTCCATACTGCAATAAGCTGCATGCAAGCAAAAAGACTTTAGCGAAGCACGTGAAGAGGCAAGTATGAGCAAATGTGTCTTGCATTTCTGAAGAATTGGTTTTTTTCAATTAAAAAATGAAGAGAAATGTATGTATGCACACTGCATCATCTCCATTACTTCTGTAACTTTTTTCAAATAACTATCTTTTCAAAGGACATGGGAATTAGCAGTATCAACTAACCTGCTGTAAGGACTGCATAGGGACTGACTGAATCACAGCGGTGGTTCTGTGGGAATTCTACCATAGATTTTTGCTATAAATTTTACAGTGCTCAGATTAGCTAGTATAGTCAGGCAGAATACAGTGCCTAATCATTACCTGTGTTGCTTTTAATTTGGAAGAAGAATAAAATATCTTTAGTTTTAGATGTTGATGCTATATTGGTGGTGGTAATAAATGAATAAACCATTACCATAAAGATTCTTGTAGGTGAATAATTCACTTATGGCAGGTCTAATTATAAGGTATTATTATTTACACACTGCTTTTTTTGTCTTTCATTGTAAATATCCGTAAAGCATTATAATGTAAACTGTCCTCTCTCTTACCAATTGTCGCATGAGATTCTACAGGAGTCTTTGGTCAACACTGCTTTCCAGCTGCTTGTGCCTTTAGAATTGTTGAACTATCAGTATTCTGCTTTGCTGGTTTGCTGATCAGCTTTCGTGGCACAAAGTTTAGAAATGGGTATTTAGTATTTGAGTGGTCTTTATCTTTGAAAGTTATAACTACTTTCTGCTTCTGTCTTTCTGCTAGGTTTCATCCAGAGAACGTCCAAGAATTTCTTTCTATCAAGAAGACAAAGAGTGAAGGTTGGAAATGTGATGTAAGTAATAGTTCAGTATTTTAAGTTTTTTATATAGATATGATGCTATTTTGTGACTTGAATACTTAAAGGAAAATACGGTATGTGCTTCTGTGACATCTCAGTTAGCTTTGTAAGTGATGGTATAAATTTCCTGTTTATGTCCTGATGTAAAGACTGAACTTTATTCTGCATGTACAGCTTGTAGCCAAGTAGATAATGACAAACTGATTTATTCTAAAATAGTTGAAATCATAATTTTTTTCATGTGATAAGCTATTACCATTGTTAAAACCCATCAATTTTCAGATTATTAGACTTGAGTGTTAGGAATGCTTTAAAAACAGAGTATTTGCTGTTCTATTAATTATGCACATCAAACGCTGACCATAAAAAAATACAGTTTTTGGAAGGTTTTCTCAATAGTGAGGAGTTATGAAAAACACTTTCTCATCTAGCTGTGTATGCACAGCAACAGAGTTGTAAATTTGTACTGAATTTACCTCTAGATGTAAAATCATAGGAGCCTTTCCTTGATTTAACTCAGGAGAGGAACATGTGTAAAAGTACATCTACTGTAAAAAAGGAATTTGTAGAACCTCCATGTCTGCTGCCAAATAATGTTTTAAAGTTTCAGATGTGGGATTTTGTTGTTTTCTTAAGGGAATTAGTTTACTTTTAGTTTTTTTTTCCAGGGCAGCTGTTTTGTTGATGCAAACTGCTGTGTACCCCTGTCTGTAATATTTGATGCTGTAACTAATTACTAATCTTGCTTTGTTTATGAACTTCCACTTATAAGCATATAGTGGGAGGTTCGGAGATACCAACTGAAGGCATTTGTATTATTCACCTGCTGTTGATGGTACCATGGTTGGAGATAAGTGCTTGACCAAAGGGTATTGTCTTCTGGGTGAAGTTACTTTGTGTGAACATACTACATATTGTTTGTTACCTAATAAGAAACATTTTAATAGTGGGAGTCGGTCAATGGTGCAACATTGTTTATGTTCATTTTTTTGAAAGATGAATGATTTGGCAAACTTCACTTTATGGGGTGTTTGGTTTTGTTTGGCTTTTTTTTTTGCACTTGAAAATGTTAAGTTTATTTTAAGTAGAAGTTCCTGAAAGCGGGCTGATGCTCTTGTACTGCTCATGTGCATTGAAAGTGGAGTTGAATCGAAAGCAGGAGTAGAACTTTAGCTTTATAGCAGTTGGAGAATGAGCAGAACATTATGAGCTGTGACTTTGTTTTGAGATTTATTATGTTCTGAGGGCTGATGTGCCACACATGTAATGCTGCAGGATTTCTTTGGCTTGTTGGTTTATGCTGTAGACCACGTGTGAACATCAGGATTTGGTGACCATACTTTAATCCTTGAGGAATATGGGCAAATTCAGAGAAACAGTAGAGTATTAATATAATACTAAAAAAAAGCGAAAAGGCTATTATACTTTTTACAGGTATTGGCTTTTCTTGCACATATTTTTAACATTAGTGAGTGTTTAAACAAATATCGTTGTTGCTTCTGATTTTCTGAGGCTAAAAATGTGTTATGCACTTGTGCTCTGAGAAACTACAGGATACTCAATTCAACTCTTATAAAGAATGATGACAGTTTCACAGGGAAATCAATGAATGCTGTGTTGATTTTTATTAAAGCATAGGACAGTGCTGTTAGGCTTTTAAACTAGGTGTTACAACTTAAATTTGAGCTGTGCCTTGAATTCTGTAATTGAACTGCATCCTTACTTTGATGCTACAAATATATTCAGGTGCATGTAGGTTTTCATTAATCTGAAAATAGGACTAAAAAGCTCACATAATTTTAACATTGTGAAAGTTACGTATCTCTAAAATATATTTTGAGTTCTATTTTTTGTTGGTATTCTTTTATACATGCTGTCAGAGAGTTTCCCAGAAGAAATAAAGGAACAGGTGTGACTATTTCTGCAACAGCTTTTACCACAGCCCAATTGAGCTGTTTCAGCATCCAAAACCAAGCCGAAGATATTTGCTTGTTTGTGTTGGGTTATAATCTGTTGAGTTACTGTGTTGAAACACCCTAGGTAAGAGTCTGATAAAGGCTGGAGTCAGTAGCAAGATGAGGGGGTGGAACCATGTAACTGTGCAGCAGTTGCCAGTGGTTTGGTGTAGGCTGCCGTGGGTTGGCATCCTAATTTATATAGTGCAATCCACTATGACTTATCTAGAAACAGTTTCTTTGATGTTGACTGCAAGGCTTTACAAGTTGGGATAGAGCATGTGTTTGAATAGTACATGTTTAATCTTACTTTACTGCTAAAAGCAGGTGAACCTAACAGTTAGCTTTTATGAATAGGAAAAGAGTCTGGTGATAATTGATGTATCTTTCACAATGTGTATTATCATTTTAGATTTGTAAGAAATCTTTCACTCGAAGACCTCACTTAGAGGAGCATATGATCCTTCACTCTCAGGATAAACCCTTTAAGTGTACCTACTGTGAAGAGCACTTTAAATCCCGATTTGCAAGACTGAAACATCAAGAAAAATTCCATCTCGGTATAGAAACCTCCTTCTGACATGTAAACAATAGATTTACAGTAAAACCTTCCTCCACCATTGTATGTCCTGATCAATCTGGTTTCTACCCTACCTCCTTTTCCAGTTCTCTCCTTTTCGAATTTTGTGGGGGAAGTTGGGTGTTTGGGATATTTTTTTTGTTATTGTCATCTTTTTACTTTTCTATTCAGTTGCCTTTTTGAGGCATTGTATTGTACCTCAGTATATGCAAAACTGGGGGGTAGGGGGACAGAGAGAAGAGTTAAGGTTAGTTTTCTTTTAGAACTTTTTTGCATGAAATTGATTCTCAGCTGTGGATTCACATTCTTCCTGAAGATTTCCGAATACCTTCTTCTTTCCTCCTGAAGTAGTCCAAAGACTTTTTTATTACTACAAATTATTTCTGCTGGGTAGGGACTAGATTGGTGATAGTCATGGGAATTTGTTTTTTCAAACAGTCTAAGTGGGCTTAATTACTTTGACTATTAATTCTAAATTTTTGCTTTACAATCATGGAACTTGCTGAAGTACCAAGTATTAGAAATAACTTATCTGAGCAGAAAATGTACAATGTCTAATTGAAGAATGCTGACTGTACTAAACATTAATCATTTGTTAGACAAAACTTCTGCTTTGTTAATTGATCAGGGTTTTCACAAGTGACCAGTCTGTGCATCTTGTTTAGTTTAACGGACGGTTAAAAATACTGTGTGCCTGTCTCTTTGTAGGGCCTTTTCCTTGTGATATTTGTGGCCGCCAATTTAATGATACGGGAAATCTGAAACGCCATATAGAGTGTACTCATGGAGGAAAGAGAAAATGGACATGTTTCATCTGTGGAAAATCTGTTAGGGAACGGTAAGGAGTTGCTTGACTACTTTAACTTCCGCAGAACAAAGAAATATTTAGCATGTTTTGTTTCATTCTGAATATGTTTTAGGTTTGAGGTTTTTAATGTAAGTGAGACCATTCAGGGGGATTAAAAGTTAGTGTTTAAAGCCACAGGTAGCATATGATTTCCTGATGACTTCTAAAGTTAAAGGTGACAGCTGTAGATCATTAGTTGAGGCAGGACTCTATTAATAAAGTCTTACCACTGATTCACTTCTCTTAGGGTTCCTGAGTTGTGCAAGAACATCTTGCATTTGTTTGGGAAACAGTTTTCTGCCATAGATGTTTTTGTAAATATACAGATGAGGAACACTAGTGAGAGTGACTAAGAAGATATTGGACTTCTACAAGCAGAGTTTCATGAAAGGTGGAATAATACTGTATAGTCTTTGCTGCTGCCTCTCTAAATGGGAGGAAGAAATGTTAATTCAGTGCTTTGGAAAGGGGAAGCCCTAAAAGTTGGGTCATAAATTCTATAGAAAAACAACATAGAAAAGCTGTAGAAATAAGATTCCCCCACACCTTTCCATTGTACACATATGAGGAAAAAAAAAAAAAGTGAATTTTAATTTTAAACGGTTGTTAACATGGCTTCAGTGCAGGTGTCATGCAGTGCTCCATGGAGATATTTTAAGTTTTTCAGATGGTGATTTATGTTGAGATTCTGAAACTATAAGACTAATATGTATATGTAATTATTTTTTATTTTGACATAATACAACTTCATCTCAATAACTGTGACTAAGATTTTAGTTGTGTTCTATTTGGGGAATACGAAAAAAATCTGAGTTCACATATTGCAGCTCTTGATTTTTATTTTTTTTCCAATGACTGGCAAAGACCCCTAAAAGTATCGTAGGAGGAAAAGTTGTCCCTAATGGGCTTTGGTGGTGGTGTTTATTTTCTATTATTTGGTGAATAAGGTATGCGTATGTTAAAACAACATGTATTAATGTAATAATAAAAGAGTAAACAACATATAAAGCACTTCACCGAAAGGGTTATGAAGCACTTGAACAGGCTGCCCAGGGAAGTGACTAAGTCACCATCCCTGGAGGTATTTAAAAATCACATATATGTGATATGGCCTTTAGGGACTTGGTTTAGTGGTGGAGTGGGCAGTGTCAGGTTTATGGTTGGGCTTGATGACCTTAATGGTCTTTTCCAACCTAAACAATTCTATGACTCTGTTATTCTGGGATCAAAGAATTTTCATTGTTTTAGTTCACACATTTACCAGGTGTTTATGCACTACATTTTATTCTTTGTTTCCTTTGCTGGAGAGGAATTTTCACCTGCATGTGCTATTTTTTTTCTAACATTGGATGGGTGATAGTAAAAGTAGACATATATATGGGGGTAAATATATGTGTATTTAATTAAGCTCTGGGCTGAGTTAAGTTAAATAAATCTCTATAATCTAGACTTCCTTCAAGTCTGAATTTAAAGCTCTGGCTTTATATGTATAGTAACAAGGAAATTACTACATAGAAAATAGTGTCAAAAATTATGCTTTCTTTAATGTATGTTGTCCAGATGTATGTTGGGACTATGTTTTGTTACTTTGCTTGGTTTATTTCTAGACTCATCTGGTTCAGTAAACAGTAGATAGGTTGCCATTCTGCCTTTGACTGTTTCACTTTAAAGTGGCAATGACATTGCTTAAAATTAAATTTTACTGCATTTATTAAACAGAACAACTTTGAAAGAACATCTGAGAATTCACAGTGGAGAGAAGCCTCATCTTTGCAGTATTTGTGGGCAGAGTTTTCGCCATGGAAGCTCTTACAGGTTCAGGTTTTTATTAAATAAACTGCAAAACTATCCTGTTTATATTTGGTGATATATATGTATTTACGTTATCAACAACGTTCATAGCATATATGTTTTGATTTATTCCAACACTGAGAGCAGTAGCAAATGTTTAAATATTGAAAATGCATTAATAACCTGTGAGAAGTAATTTAATCTTTAATACAAGACCTTATTGGTTTAAGATGGAATCTTAATTTCCATACAGATGGAATCCTATGCGACTGTTGTATTGGACTTGACTTTCTTGTGCATCTTTGTTAATCAAAGAGAAAATAAGTGGACTTAAAATGTCCTGCTAAATTAATGTCAGATATGAGAGTTTAGCTCTGTGCTCTCTTGCTTGCTCTTAGAAAGTTTAAGCATACCTCAGGTGAAAGTTATTTTCCAGTATTTGTGTGAAGCATTAAAGACTGTTTTTTGGTATTTTGCATTGAATTAACAGTACAGTTTATATTAAGAAAATTGCATTTTATGGCTTTATTTATGACTATAAACATACAGACTGCATCTGAGAGTCCACCATGATGACAAGAGATATGAATGTGAAGAATGTGGAAAAACCTTTATTCGGCATGACCATCTGACAAAACACAAAAAAATACACTCAGGTGGGCATTTTCTTTGAAAACTGACTTTGGAATTACTGTTTTTCAACCAAATGACAAATTAATTATGGAGGGTTTTTTTTCGGTACACGCAGTGTTTTAGGCCTGATAAAAGTTCCTCTCACTATTTTCAGGGTCTACTAAAGTAGGGTTAATCTTGCATGTTTTCACAGTTTAAAAACCAAGTGTTTCCTCCGTGATAAAATAGAAAACTGAGGGACAGTCAAAAACATGTAACAGTGAATTGCTTTAAAAATAATAAAAAAAAAAAGCAAAAGTGAAAAAGGAGGATTTTTTTCATGAGTTCAGATTTCTTTTTTTTAATAGCAATTGTGTGAAACATTATTGCCACAACACAAAAGAAGCTGTCACAGTGTCTGTCAAAGTTTGTACACTGATCACTTTAAGAACATGTAAGAGGTATTTCTGAAGTATCTGTTATGGGGAAGAGAGAAGGAAGGTGATGAGATATGATCAGGAGGAAGAGAAAAAGAAATCCTTTTGTTGCACTGAGAGCAGAAAGGCTATCAAATGTATAGGAAGAGCGAAGATTCATTAGCGAGTTTTCCATTTTCAGAAGAGGACCCAAAGGGAATTTGGCCTTATAGGAGACAAAATACTTTCTAGGCATCGTAAAAATATGAAAGTGATCAGAGTCTAAACTTCTTGAGCCTTTATTAGAAGGACAGCTTCTTTTTTGGTGTTTGAAATCATAATGTCTGCTATAAAATAAAGAAATCTTTAACAACTCAAGTACAAAAAAAAAAAAAAATCCTCTTTTCTACTCTATTTGCTTTTCCCTCCTCTAGAAAGTTACATTCTTTGACTGTCCACACTCCTCCTACTTACATGAGAAGAAATACTCTGCCACTTTGTGGAAGATCTCAAGATGACTAAAAAGAACCAAGATACTTTTAAACAGCAGCATAAAAGAAAAAGGTAATTATGTAAATCAGGATAATTAAAAAGATAAATACTGTGATGTGATTATAAGTTCTGAAAGCTCTAAAAATTAGTAGCTGAAAATAATCGGTATGTTTAATTAGCCTCTCCTTTAAAATCCCTAAATTATTTAAAGTATCACATTTCCAGTTATAAGGAAGAGAGCAGATTCCTAGTAATTAATTTGTACCTCTCATGCAATGAGTGTTTGGGGAGGTGTTCCTTTAGCTCATAAAGATGAATTTCTTGTAGAAACAACTAATGGTCTGTAACAGTCATTTATGACAAGTGGTAAAAGTCCTTAATCAGATAGAACCAAACTACTTCCTGAACTTTGTATTTTGATAACAGAGAATCCTTCTCTGAGAAGGGTATGGATGAACTTGATTGGCTGGACTTTGTGAACATGTTTTACAATTACAACTCTTGGACATTTACTAAGGTCCAGAAAACCCAACAAATGTTTATTCTCTTTTACCCTTGTAGGTGAAAAAGCACATCAGTGTGAGGAATGTGGAAAATGTTTTGGCCGTAGAGATCATCTTACTGTTCATTATAAAAGTGTTCATCTAGGAGAAAAAGTTTGGCAGAAGTAAGTGTGAATTTTTTTATTACCGTGTAAATACTTCTGTACTGTAATAGATTTTGTTGAGACTTTCATGTTCATGCAAAATACTAGTAATCTGTGTGTTTGTTGTGCCCGTTACCTTAGTCTTGTTAGCGATAATTGTTATTATGGTTTGAAATAGAAAAATTTGTTGGAAAATTGGCTTCACAATTTAAGCAAGATGAATTCTTTACGGTGTGACTAAGTAAATAAAGTAAAAACATAAAGAAGGATCATATTTTAATTAGTCAATCTGCTGTCTCAATGTTGTTCTAAATTGATGGTTTGCTGTAATATTGCCATTGCAGACTAGTTAAGGCTGAATTATTAGACATCATTTAAGCCCTGTGAGAACTATCCTGCGCCTAGGTATTTTAGAAGCTGGTAGCAGATTAGTGGCTCTGAAAGTAGGTAAAAACTTTGTCTGTACATTGAAAATACAACAGGGATTTTAAATTGTTGCACTGCAAAGATATGCATTTCAGGTTTTTTTTAATAGATGTGTCTGTGTTGAAAGTATAGTACATTATCTGCTTATTCTCTTTGGTTTTTTTTCTTGGTAGCCAGTAGCCTAAACCATTCCTAGTACTTTATTAATGGCATAGTTCTGCCGAAGGGAAAGCCTCCTGTGGGTGTTTGGCAGAAACTGTTACTTAAGGATATTTTTGAGGTTGGAAAAGCGTTAGTGGGGTTTGCTCTTTGGATTCAAAGTGATAGTCTCAGCAGAGTATAAAACTGAATATCAAATAGAATATTAATTGACTTTATTGGTATGCAGATTCCAGAAAATATGAAAGTAAGTGAGGAAATTTGGGAACTTTGTTATTCAGCTATTTTGCAGTTAAAAGATTTAAAGAAAGACTGTTTGTGTAGCTTTGTTCTAGTTGTTTTTTTAAAAAAGCATCTAACATGAAATGTATCTTCTTCTTTAAAGATACAAAACAACATTTCACCAGTGTGAAGTCTGTAAGAAAGTGTTTAAAGGGAAATCAAGTTTGGAAATGCATTTTAGGACGCATTCAGGTAAAAAAACATAAATCCCAGCAAAACCACAAAACATGTAGAAATGTATGCATCGATGTTAATGGAATTTTTTAATTCATTATGGTTGTTGAGCATTCAGGGCAAGAGTAGCAGGAAGCAGCAAGACTTTCTTCTTTCTCATGTGTTGGTCATTCCTGAATACTGCTTTGTGAATCACTGAATTCCAGAATGGTTGGGGTTGGAAGGGACCTCTGGAGATCATATAGTTCATGTCCCCCTGCTAAAGCAGGTGCACCTGGAGTAGGTTGCACAGGAACATGTCCAGGCGGGTTTTGAATGTCTCCAGAGAAGGAGATGCCACAGTCTGTCTGGGGGCAGCCTGTTCTAGTGCTCTGTCACCCTCACAGTAAAGAAGTTTTTCTTCATGTTCAGGTGAAACTTCTGTGCTCCCTTAACCCTTGTCCTGTTCCTGGGTACTGCTGAGAAGAGTCTGGCCCCATCTTCTTGACAGCCTCCCCTTTAGATTTTTGTAAACATTGGTAAGATTCCCTCTCAGTCTTCTCATCTCCAGGCTAAACAGACTGAGCTCACTCAGCCTTTCCTCATAAGAGAGATGCTCCAGCCCCCTGATCATCTTCGTGGCCTCTTCTGCTGGACTCCTTTAAGTAGTTCCTTGTCTTTCTTGAGCTGGAGAGCCCAGAAATGGACTCTAGGGCAAAGTAGAGGGGGAGGATAATCTCCCTCAGCGTGCTGGCCATGCTCTTGATGCACCCTATTTGTATCAGTTGAAATATTGTTAATCCTCAGCACAGGTTTGTGGTATGCTCTATATACCTCTTCCTTTGGTTTACTGGCGTATGTTCTTGCCAAATTTACCCAGACCTTCTAATCATTTTTGTAGTCCAGATAATACTGCATTTCAAGTGGTAATCTAAACAAGGATTTGAAATCCCTTTGGGAAGGTTTATGTCAAACGTTTGACTTTGTTTTTCCTGCCTTATATTTAGGGATATCATTGTCCTTTCAAAACAAATAGAAGTACAAATTGAGCTCATTTAATACCAGTATCATAACAGTTTAAAGACTTTCCTTTTTTATGCATTTTATATTCTGATTGTCTTTGTGTGCACCTGACACAAATCCCAAGTACTGGGAATTGTATGTAACGAGAAGGATATGATAACAGAACTTCTAAAAAAACTTCTAATGGCGCCCTTTGCGTCCAGAATTGATGCTAAATATATGCTCTTTGTTTTCAGTGAAATGATTTTATTCTAGGTCTCTGTGCTGTTTGTGTGGTTTGGTGGTTCTCTGCATAACTAATCCTTACTTCCGTCTTTACAGGCGAGAAACCCTACAAATGTCAAATCTGTAATCAGTCCTTTAGAATTAAGAAGACTTTAACAAAACACATGGTTATTCATTCGGATGCTCGACCTTTTAATTGCCAACACTGCAATGCAACATTTAAACGAAAAGACAAGCTGAAATATCATATTGATCATGTTCATGGATCAAAGGCTGCGGAAGATGCATTGACATCATCTTCAGAGGAAAAGCTAGTCCCCTTGCCAGTGCAGTATACCTCCTCTGACGACAAAGTTTACCAAACTGAGGCTAAACAGTATGTGGAACAGTCCAAAGCATATCAGTCAGAAGCCAAAACTTTGCTACAGAATGTATCTACAGAAGTATGTGTGCCTGTGACTCTGGTACCAGTTCAGATGCCCGACCCACAAGCTGATCTAGTACAGCATACTACTCATCCGCATGGCATTCTTCCTCCGCAACCTGAGCAGACAGATTATCAACGAGCAACAGATCTATCATTTCTAGAAAAATATACTCTTACTCCACAACCGACGAATATTGTTCATCCTGTAAGGCCAGAGCAAATGTTGGATCCTAGAGACCAGTCATATCTTGGAACTTTACTGGGACTAGATACAGCTTCTACTGTACAGAATATTTCAAACAATGAACATTCATGATCAGACCATAACATTCCACCTAATTTACTAAGCCATTAGCCAACAGGAGGCTGATATGGCAATTAAGATTTATATTTTATATTTTATTTGGACTCATGAATCTTCTGCATAGTTTTGGAAAAACAGGTTTGTTTACATAATATTTGAACATTTAGGCCCATTTTGATGCATACTGAAAGAATGTTTCTTGTAATTTTAAGAGTTTTTAAAAATCTTATACATGGTCTTTTAAAAATTACGCTCTCAAATATATTTTAAGGATAGCAGCTGAAAAATGGAATTACATATCTGGCTATTTAAAAAACTGCCTTTGTGCATCTCACTTTGAATTAATGTTTTAAATGTAATTGAAAGCATTCTGGAAGAATAAGGACTATATCAAATTCATTAGAAGTTGTGAGGGCAGTCAGGGATGTAAAACACAAACTTTGAATTATGTTTCACATAGAAATTAAAATATAGTTTTACTTGGAATGCTCAGGCATTTTCGGAGGGTTTTAAAGTCTGCCAGACACTGGAACCTAGCCAGTGGTCATAGGAAATTTTTTTTCTGAAAGTGATTCAGATATTTTATGAAGACACTAAACAAGGTGTTTGATCCCCCTAAGAATAATTAGGCTGCCTAAATTTGACCTCTTAATTCTTCCTTGATCGCTGATATTTAATTATGTAGAAAAATCTAGATAACAGCATTATCTAATTTTCTACAGTTAGTCCTATATACTTTTAACATGCTTTTTTTTTTTCTCTTTTTCAATTTTGTCTTCTGAAGTGTGCACCCCGCTCTGACTTTGAAAGAAATAGGAATGTTTGCAAGGTCATTTTAATCTTACCAATTTGCTAATGAAACTTTTTTTTCTTACTCTCTTGTACTGTGTTTATAAAACAAAGTCAAACTCTTGAGAGTATTTTGTCTTTAATTTTTTTTTTAGCTTTTTCTTTACTAGACCTATTTTTTTTTCTAAAAGAAGCATTTTGAACTACAAGTCTAGTATAATTCACCATGAATCTAGTATAATTTAACTTCATTAAGCTTTTATTTTAAGCCTACTTTAAAAATAATTATTGTGTTTGTTTGGTGGCTATTATGCCAAAGAAAGTATCTGAAGTAATTTTATAATTTTCATTATTTTTCACAGGAATTACATATTCAGGCAAAGTTTTTCACAGTTTCCCTGTTCTTAAATTATTATCTTAGAGAAACTTTATAATGGGAAACTGGACATATATATATTATTGTAACTGATAAATTTATCCAATGATCTGAGCACAAGTGATCTGTGGTGAAAAGCTCTCTTATCATCACAGGTCTATGAACTCTTAAGTGGCCTAGATCATTTTAAATCCTATTCAAATACTGTGGTGTTAGATCCTGTTATTCCCCATATACTTCAATATTGAGTAGCTTGCAGGAGAGGGGCCAGAGCTGCTTGAATGTTTGTGTTTTGAAGCTTGTACCCTAATGGATTCTTAACGTAAAAACACCAAAGATTTCTGTTAGCTGTTAAATAGTGGCAGAGTGATAGAATTTTAAGTGTTACCAATATTTATTTAGGACTTAGCCAAAGAAGCACAATAGAAGTCCTAAACTTTAAAAGTTCAGTTTCTAAAACAGGACTACATATGTTTAACTGTTCTATGTTTGTATCTCGAAAGTGAAATTTAGAGCTGTGCTCTGGGAATGTTCAGACTGAAATGCTGTAAATATATCTGATAAGAAGTAAATATACAGCAATAATGAGGCCATTGAATGCCACCTTCTGAAAGGACATTATCAAGTACTACCCTTCCTGCTTTCTAGCTCCGCCTTCATCTCTTTTCAAAATAAAACTATTTATGTCATCTTTACACTCCATGGCTTGAAAACTGCTATTTCATGTGTAGTTTTTAAGTCAACATGTATGCATCATATTCATATTACTGCATGTGGACATGAAACATGATTTCCAGCATTTCTTATTGTACCATTAAAAGTAACACGACATAAACGGTGTCAGTGCAATTCTCGGACAAAAGCATAACTCTTTGTTATTTCTTGTCTTTTCTGTTCTATGGTAGGAAAAAAGTATGGTAGGATTTTGACAAAACAGTGGCTTAAAAATAGTTGGTAACTATTGTTTTCTTTTAAAATCCAGTCTGTTTGGAGTGCACTCTAGTAAAATACTAAAATGGAATTTAGAGCATATTTACTTGATAATGTCATTTTTAGAGTTCTTTCATGATTGTGCCTTTTATATATATTCTCAGTAATGGCTTTTTCTCCAGCTGATTATTCAAAAACATTAAGGTCACTATCTTCCAAAGGGCTTCGTGGTTGTGTGTGCCCAACAAGAATTAGGCTATAAAAGGACGAGTTTTTCAGAGAAACGGGCCCTGTCTTTGTTGTTTGGGTAACTGGAATTACTAGCCATTCCTGGAAAAATGATTGAGTTCTTCGGCATTCTTTTGTTTGCAGATAACCCGACTAGTGTTTTTACCTGCTGGTCAGGCTGGATCGTTGTCAGTTGACACTGAAAGAAAATAGGAAAGCTTATGTGCTAGATACATAGGTTTTATTTTTTTAATATCATGAGCTATAATTCTTACGGCTTTACGTCTATTTAAAATCATATATGAACAAAGTAAATTTTCATGGACTGGCACTTCATTTGGCAGGTGGAAGTAGCTGATCTCTGCTTGATGGAGGACAGTTTCTCCTGAGAGGACTGGAGCTGAAGGGCAGAAATCTGCACCTCACAGCTCCATGGGCTGGAATTCCACAGGTGTCCATTACCTCCATTTTAATGTATATGTACTCGTACAAGAGTGCATGTCCTGTTGATCTGGAGGGTGCTTTTACAATAAAGGCTATGTTTTATCTGGCAGTCATTGACTCAGCTGACTGTTGCTGAAGAAGGAAGAAGCAGGTGTCTTAAAAATATCTCTGAAGAACGTTCAGTGACGCAGTGCAAACAGTTTGTCTTTTCCACATGCAGCCTTTGGGGAGAAGAGTGGAGTCCACGTTGCTTCGCAGTTCTGGGAGCTTACTGCAATCATTCTGCTTAAGCATTGAATTCTGTATTTTTTTGCTGAACAAGTTTCTGTTTGTTGACTGGCTTACTGCCTTTAATTCTTTAGGTGGATTTTATGTTCAGTTTATTTATTTATATTGGAATTTCCTGTTTGAGCACTGACACTTTTCCTACAGAGGTATGGCTCTCATGAGTTCTTTTTATGCTGAATGTCAGTGATTGCGATGGTGATTATATATCTTCTGTGAGTCTGATTTCCTTAAAAATATCATGCTACTTTGACAAATTACAATGACACAAGATATCCTTGGCATCTTGAAGAGCTGAGCTTATTTCCCTAGTAACAAATGTGAAACAGCATCCAGAACTCTGCAGAATGCTTCAAAGGAATCGCCTCATAACATGCTTGATTGAACATGAAATGTGTTATGGAGTGTTAAGGAATAAATGACCCTCACGTTTTTAAATTTAAAAATAATTTCTGTGTAGAATGTAGAATTATGAATGAATTCTGAGAAGGGTGTTGTGGATGGCTAGGTTTTTTTCCCCTGAAAACATTAGAAAGATGTGGCATTTTTCTGAGTTGAGGACACATGCAAAACTGATCCAGATGGCATGTTCTCTGTGTGGCTGAAGCCTCAGGGAAATGGAGCGTGTTATCCACATGTCTTTGACCCTGCTGTCACAGGTGATCTTTTCCTACAATATTCTCTTGCAGTAAATTGGTGGTTTCGTTGGATGCATTGAAGAATGACACTGGCGGAATATAATGCAGGGCAGTCATTTTGCTTAAGCCCGTAAGGGTCTCTTTCATCATTCATAAGAAATGTTTTGTTTTAAAAGGATTTGATGGATTAAATGTAACAATGGCAAAGTTTTTTGAATCCCCCATAACCATTTTGATCATGTTTAAATGTTGGTCCTTTTATAAGAAAAAATAAGGTGAAATAAACTCGATATTTTGTCACTGGTATATGAGATAATGTGTTTTAAATGTGATCTGTATAGGCTGGTATTTTAGATGGAAGTCTTTTAGTAAAGTTGTCTTTGTAGGGGAAATTCTTTGCTGTAAGGAAAAGTTAGGAAGTGTCCTGTAAATGTAGAAGTACTTAGTCCTATGTGTGATTTTGTTTGTTATGGAAAAGTAAAGTTCTTTTATCTTAACATGGCTTGCTTCACAGGATTGCTTGCAGGGGTGCTCGCACTCGCTAAGTTCCTGTTTCTACTCCTATTTTTTTTTTTTTTTAACTGTGTGGAAACACAGTGTTCTGTGTGTCTTTCCATTTTAAACCTCATGAAGGAGAAACAAATGAGGCTATTTTTTTTCACCAAATCTGTGTGCATCTCATTCTACTTTTTATTTTAAAATATTTTGTAAATTAAATTTATTTAGAAAAATGCTTGGCTCCACCTGAGTTTCCTTTTTTTTTTTTTTTTTTTTTTTAAGCAGGGAGGTTTGCTATGTCCTTTTTTTGGTTTTTAATTTTGAAGCATCACTGTCATAATCATAGAACATCCTGAGTTGGAAGGGACCCACAGAGATCATAGAATTCCCTAGGTTGGAAAAGACCTTTGAGATCATGTCCATACCTGTCCACTACTAAACCATATCCCTAAGCACTTCATTTACCAGCCTTTCAAACACCTCCAGGGATGGGGACTCAACCACCTCCCTGAGCAGCCTGTGTCAGTGCCCGATAACCCTTTCGGTGAAGAAGTTCTTCCTAATCTCCAATCTGAACCTCAGCTGACAAAATTTGAGGCCATTTCCTCTCATCCTGTCACCTGTCACAAGAAACCAGCACCCACCTCTCTACACCATCCTTTCAGGTAGTTGTAGACAGTGATAAGGTCTCCCCTCAGCCTCCTCAAGGCTAAACAACCCCAGTTCCCTTGGCTGCTCCTCATAAAACTTGTTCTTTGGCCCCTTCAGCTGCTGCTTAGCTCTGGACACGCTCCAGGACCTCACTGTCTCTTGTACTGTGGGGCCCAAAACTGAAGCCAGGTTTTGAGGTGCGGCCTCCCCAGTGCTGAGTCCAGAGGCAGAATCCCCTCCCTGGTCCTGCTGGCCACACTGTTTCTGAATACAGGCCAAGATGATATTTGCCTTCTTGGGCACACTTCTGCAATCATAGAATAGTTGGGAGTAGGAAAGGACATTAAAGCCTATCCAGTTCCACCCCCCTGCCACGGGCAGGGACATCCCATTAGATCAGGCTGTCCAAAGCCCCATCCAACCTGGCCTTGAACACCTCCAGGATGGGGCAGTCACAGCTTCAGTGGGCAACCTGTGCCAGTGCCTCACCACCCTCAGCGTGAAGAACTTCCTCCTTATGTCTAGTCTAAATCTGCCCCTCTCCAGTTTATACCCGTTGCCCTCAGTCCTATCGCTACAAGCCTTTGTAAACAGCCCCTCCCCAGCTCTCCTGTAGCCCCTTCAGGTGTTGGAAGGTCTCTGCCAACAACCACCGAGCCCAGCTCCGGTAGCAGCTCAGCGCCGGGCGCGGTTTAAATAAAACGCGCGGCGCTGGTTGGCGGAGGAGCGCGCGGGCGGGGCGCGCGGAGGTTGGCGGGAGCCGCGAGTTTGAACGCGCGGCGGTTGGTGCGGAGGCAGCGCGGGGATATGGCGGCGGGGCCGTGCGGAGGGGAGGCGGTGGCGGCGGCGGAGCGGCGCGGCCCCGGGAGGCGGCGCTGGGCGCGGGAGGGCGACGAGGAGGCTGAAGAGGCGCCGGCCGTGCTGGTGTTGAGCCACTTCTCGCGGCCGCCGTTCCTGGCGTTCGGCAGCCTCCGCGTAGGCGCCTCCCGCACGCGCCTCCTGCGCATCGACAACCCCAATGCCGAGGAGGCGGAGGTGCTCGTCGACCGCTTCCCGGCCTCGGCCAGGGGCTTCAGCATCGAGCGGCGCTGCTTCTCCGTGGAGGTACCGGGGGGCGTGTGTGTGCCTGTCTGTCTGCGTGTGCCTCTGTCTCTGTGTGTGTGTGTCTCTTGTCCCCACAGAGAGCTTGTCTTTGCAGGACATTTGTTTAGGGAAAAGGTAATACAGTAGAGAGTAAAGCAGGCTTAATCTGGGAATAAATCCTTAAAAGTTCCTCAGGAAACGGGTGGGCGGTAAGGTAGATAAGAAACTGGTTGGATGATCGTATCCAGGGAGTTACGGTCAATGACTCAAAGTCCAGATAGAGATCTGTGATGAGTGGTGTCCCTCATGGGTCTGTACTGGGACCAGTGCTGTTCAATATCTTTGTCAATGATATTGACAGTGAGATTGAGTGTACCCTCAGCAAGTTTGCAGATGACACCAAGCTGAGTGGTGTAGTTGCCACACCAGAAGGACGGGATGTCATCCAGAGGGACCTGAACAGGCTGGAGAAGTGGGCCTGTGTGAACTTAATGAGGTTCAACAAGGCCAAGTGTAAGGTCCTGCACCTGGGTTAGGGCAATCCCTATTTTCAGTACATGATGGGAGATGATGTGATTGACAAGCAGTCCTGCAGAGAAGGACTTGGGGATGCTGGTCTATAAGAAGCTCAACATGAGTCGGCAAGGTGCGCTCACAGCCCAGAAGGCCAACTGTATCCTGGGCCGCATCAAAAGAAGCGTGACCAGCAGTGTGAGGGAAGTGATTCTGCCCCTTTATTCCTTTCTTGTGAGACCTCATCTGGAATACTGTGTCCAGTTCTGTAATCAATGTGAGAAGGATATGGAGCTGTTGGAACAGGTCCAAAGGAGGGCTACAAAGATGACTGAAGGGCTGGGAGCACCTTCCCTACGGTGACAGGCTGAGAGAGTTGGGCTTGTTCAGCCTGGAGCAGAGAAGGCTCAGAGGAGATGTTATAGCAAACTTCCAGTATCTGAAGGGGCTATGGGAAAGCTGGAGAGAGGGTATTCATAAGGGCTTGTGGTCATTGGACAAGGGGGAATGAGTATAAACTGGAGAGGGGCAGATTGAGACTGGACATTAGGAAGAATTTCATTAGCATGAGAGTTGTGAGGCACTGGCACAGGTTGCCCAAGGAAGTTGTGGCTGCCCCATCCCTGGAGGTGTTCAAGGCCAGGCTGGATGGGACCTTGGGCAGCCTGATCTGGTGGGAGGTGTCCCTGCCTATGGCAGGAAGCTGGAACTAGATGAGCTTTAAGATCTCTTCCAACCCAAACTATTCTATGATTCTGTGAAATAGAATCTATGGGTTAATCCCATATTGGATTCTGTGAGTCCAGTCAATGGCAATTTTCCAAAGGACAGTTTTGGTGAAGATATACCTGTGGTCATCCAGCCTCTGTCACAAAGGAAGAAGCTAGAGATCTCTTGTAGCAACGAGCTTATAAAAACAGGTTGGAGTCTTGCTGTGAAATATTTCAATAACAAGTTCCTGTAGCAGTTAATGAATTGAAACTTGCTGACTGGCTTCACTGTATAAACACACATTGAATTAGTTTGTACGTTTTCATTAAATGCATCTGCCCAAGGAGGTGGAACTGAAATGCTCAGGAGAGGGGTCATTTGCAAACTCTCTTTTTTGATTTTGTCTGAGGTATAACCATTCTTTGGTCTGTTAGTGTTGATATCGGCAGAGCACCAAAATGATTCAGTAGAGGTCATGGTGCGTGAAGAACCTTTGCATAGGTCATATGTGGCTCCATGGCTACTTCTTTCATCTGCAGTGTCTTCATGTTTATTCTATGACCTTGTGTGTGAAAAATTTAACACTTCTATTTAGATTCAACTGAAGTTCTGAAAATAACCTCTGATTGGTAGTACAATTATCTCAAAATTACTTTAAAGTAATTACTTGGTTAATACGTGCAAAAAAATACGTAATTTCTTTTACTTACCTTTACTCAAATCTTGTCCTCTCTACTCTGCGTTTTATTTACATGCAGTCTTGCTTGATGTCCATTATGGTTTCATTAAGAGGTATGTGCAGTTTTGGTAAGGCAGCATTTTTGATACATACTGCTTCAATTTACGTGTCAGAGAAAAATAATGTTTAAACGGCTAACAATTTTTTATAATTTCGTGTTGTCAGAATATATGGTATTTCTGCATACTGCTTCTCATATGATTTGATTACTCTATGTTTGATGTTACCAAAGTGTACCTAAGTGCTAGGTATTAAACACTTCTGTTTTCCCACAGCCCGGACAAAGACTCTTTGTTTCTGTAACATGGACACCAATAGAAGAAGGAAAAGTCAGAGAACTGATAGCTTTTACTATTAATGGCATTATAAAGCATCAAGCTGTGCTCCTAGGTGTTGCTGAGCAGCTCCCAAAGAAAAAGGTGTGTGTCTTAATTCTATTACTTTGGCACAGCTGACACAAGTATTGATTTTGTTAGTAGAACATTTAGTGAGGGAGAATTAACATTCATAAATGAAGCTGTCTGTGGGGAACGCCCATTGTCTTCAAAGTTTTTTGGCTGCATTGGAAAGTAGACACTGGTGCATTACATGACCAAAAAAGCTGTTTTGAAGCCTGGAAACAACTTATGGTGAATTGTGGACTAGCTGTTCTTTTTACAGTATTTTTAGACTTCAAATGAATACACTAGTAATGTTCACTTTTACACATAAAATGTATGTATAAAGTCAGCACACTAACTTTTATTTATGGTTCTTTTTCAGAAGAGTCTTTGGGATAATATAAAAAACAAAAGCTCTTCAACAAAATTTAAAAGATGTTCATTGAAAGTTAAAAATGTTAATAAGACCTTTCAAGTTTCCCAGAAAGTGGAGAGACTTAGAAGCCCACTTCAACCACGTGAAAATCAGAACACCATGCAAAACAGTATGTCCCCAGGAAACGATTCTCTTGTTGGCCTAGAAAATAAATTGCCAATATCTCCCATTGGACCAGTGCCAGAGGAACATCTTAATGCTGTTCACACGCCGCTTGCTATGAGAAGATCTACTACATTCTCGGATATTGCTTCCCCTGTAAATGAGGCATTATTGCCTGAAAAAGACAGCTATAATGTCAAGACATTTGTAAATGAGCACGATGAATTAAAATCTGAATGTGTATACAGTTCTACTGGGTTAGCACAACTGCCAGTTTCAAACAATGAAGTAATTCTTAATTGTGCACTCACATCGGTTTGCACTCCAGAACCCTCAACATCTGTGCCTGTTTTAAGTAAAAGGAGAATTTTAACTCCAGAATCTTTTGTAAATGACAGTTATGAAGTAGATATAGATATAGTAAAGCCGCCTGTTCCAATTCTGTCACCAGATCAGTTTGTGAAAGACAGCTTGTCAGATAAGCAATCACAAACTCCTAAATTTGAGGCAGCTTTAATATCGTCTACTACAGAAACTTATGTTGTGAAGAAATTCCTACCTTCAAGATGGAAAAAAAATGGAGAGAAAAGAACAGATGTTCATATAGAACATGAAGCCTTTGAGATGCATAATGTAGAATCACAGGTACTTCATTATGACAAACCTAAAGAAAATCACTTCAGTTTTCTTTCTACAAACGAACTTCAGACCCACAATTCTCGGGGAGACCAACCGAAAAAGCGTCCTGTTCTTTCTGCCACAGTTATAAAAAATAAGCCTGATGCTGCTGAAGAAAAAAGAATGGAAACCCTACACCCAAAATCTAAAAAATGCCTTAGTAACGCTATAATGGCATGTGATAATGTGCCTGTACATACAAAAGCAGAAATGTCTAAACGCCTTCCAGTTATAAGTCCCATTTCAGCTGAAAATAAGTGTAATGATGACAAAGTAAATTCATTTTCTACTGCATCAACAATTTTGTGTCGAAAGAGGAAAAGTGAAATATATGTAGAAAATAGTAAAGTTACAGCTCCAGTGTATGTGGAAGAAGTGGAAAGAAAAAGAACTGCCACACCTAATGTGGACAATAAAACGCATACTATGAGATCACGGACCTTGAAACTCACAAACCGAGAGAGAGGAGGGCAGAGAAAGAAAGCTGGTGAGCAGCCTTTCCTTCATTTACCACTTTCTGAAAGATGCCTTTGATTAAGAAATTTGTTTAACAAACTGAACTGTCTAGTAACAGTCAGGAATATTTCAAATCTGAAATGTGAACCTTTGCAACTTGTTAGATATCTGCATTTTAAAAATTTGAAAACTAGGTCAGAGTTTTAGTTATGTGATTAGCTTCAAAAATTACTTTATTTATTTTATAAACATTAATGACGGTAAGGGAGAAGTCAGTCTGGCAGTTCTCCAGCACAGCCCTTGTTATGTAATTAAAATTTTCTAGAAACTTACTGTACAAGATTCCTGTCACAAATACACTTAGCATTGTGAATATTTGACTCCATTGCTTTTGTCAAATATGTAGTTTCCAAATGTCATTCATGCTGCCTGCTTTTTACTGTCTGTAATTAGCTTGTTGTCACCCCTGTGCAGAACTTCCTGCCTTTATAGTTTGCCAATACTACTTTGCTTGGTGGTCAGAAGTTTCCTTTACATATATGTTAGAAAATATGTCAATATGTGTCAAAATATATGTCAATGTATTTCGGGTTTCCAACATGTTCCATTCTGAAGTATGTGCTAGAATAGGAAAAGAATGAGGGTCTGCACCTAAAAGAAGCATTTAATTTGCAGAATCTTCCTGCAGTCCCTGCGATATAGCTGACAGGCAGAATTCATCATGGCTTTTGGATCAAAATGACACATGCTGCTTTACTCAGTTCAAATGATCTGTTCTATGATCTAGATTTGGTTTGGGGCTTTCAGTAACGCACTCTGGTTTCAGGCTTCTTAGGGCAGTCTACAAAAACCAATAACACAGTAACAGTGTTAATGTTAGGAAAAGCTGTATTATCTTCCAAGTTATTTTTAGTCATCCATCAGGGTAAGGATTAGATGGGCTGGACAAGAAAGTATTCTGTGAGCCCAAAATGGCTTTGATATCTCTTAATCCTATTTGTGAAACACAAAAATGATGACCATTTGAGTTACGTTCTTTTTGACAGTTTTTCTTGAGATATGTAGCCTGTTATTCTTTCAATTGCATAGGCGTTGTCTCTAAACTCCAATAAGAAAAATCATATCTCACTAAGAGTTAACTTTGAAATACCCATCAGTAATTTAAACCACTTAAGATCCAACTTTATTAAAAATTATCAGAATGTATTTAAAATTTATCTTCACACTCTAGAAGTGAATGTTCTATGAAAAATAATACTTCTGCTAAGCAGGAAAGTGTCACCTGTAATTTATGATCTCTGTCTTTTTCATTTCTGAAGTACCATCTCATTGGGGGGTGTCAGGCAGCAACTATAATCATAGAATCACTGGATCACTAGGTTGGAAGGGACCCACTGGGTCGTTGAGTCCAACCATTCCTAACACTCCCTAAACCATGCCCCTCAAAACCTCATCCACCCGTCCCTTAAACACCTCCAGGGAAGGTGACTCCACTACCTCCCTGGGCAGCCTGTTCCAGTGCCCAGTGACCCTTTCCGTGAAAAATTTTTTCCTCATGTCCGGCCTGAACCTCCCTTGGCGGATCTCGAGGCCATTCCCCCTTGTCCTGTTCCCTGTCACTTGGGAGAAAAGGCCAGCTCCCTCCTCTCCACAACCTCCTTTCAGGTAGTTGTAGAGAGCAATAAGGTTTCCCCTCAGCCTCCTCTTCTCCAGGCTAAACAACCCCAGCTCTCTCAGCTGCTCCTCATAAGACTTGTTCTCCAGCCCCCTCACCAGCTTCGTTGCTCTTCTCTGGACACGCTCCAGAGCTTCAACAACCTTCAGCATGCTTTTTTAATTCTTCATTTAATGTCAGTGTAATGAAATGATTGCATTAAAAGTGTGTATTTTTATATATTGAGAGTTCAGAATGCCTAGATTTGCATTTTTTCCTTGTATGTAAGTCTTTCTAACGCTGTGTGGTGTATAGTACTTACTAGCTAGTGCCTTGATGCCTGAACTAACACAAGTCAAGCTGCTCTGAAATGGATATCAGTGTGGTATGCCATCTTACTGTGTGAAGAGGCGAGTCAAGCTTTAAAAAGTCATACCTCTTACCCTAGGTGCTTGTAGAATACACACTTTATCATGTTCTAATGAATGATTTTAGCGATTGGCTTAATGCTTCTAGCTAAATCATAATGAATTGCAAACAGTGTATTTCCTTTTTTAGCTTTTGCTTGTAGTCAAAATGCTTTGCTTAACTCTTCCGTTCAGCAGGAGGTTACTGGTATTTCATATGGGTTCATAGGGAATTACTCCACTTTCATGCTTTATAAGTGAAATAAACCTTTACATGTTAACTTTCACTGACATATTTGTTGTTTATATTTGTATGTTTATGCTTGTAGGTTCTTCACTTCAGAAAGCATCTAAAACTACAAGCAGAATTAGTAAACCCATCCCTGGATTGGCTCAGTCTCACCTGACATTTGTGAAACCTCTGAAAACGGGTAGGCAGATTTCTGGTATTTAGTAAAATGGTATACACTGAACTGAATGTCACAATTGTTGTACTGCTAGTGATTGATAAAGCCCAGCTGGTTAGAGCTGAGATGAAATAGAAGATTCTACCTATAATGAATCAATATCTATTAGAAAAATTTATGTAACCTTTTGTGTTCCGTTCTAATTACCCATAAGAAAATTGGTTGCAACACATGGCCAGCAGAAGGTAAAATATTCCTTTCTTCTAGCTTTGCCTGTATGCGTAAAAGCTACATTACAGATATTCTCAGCTGACTGATAGTTATCAGTGAAATTCCTGTCCGATCTCTGATAACATTTTAATACAACAACAGAATACCTGAAACAACAGGTCTTCATACCAAAAAGATACTGATTTTGCAGTGCTAGTAATATGAAGTTGATCTGGTCAGAAAAATAGATCTGTGAAACTGTTCCTTCTGGTTGTAATCAAACTCAACTTGGTTTTGCCCAAAGGTGTGCATTGCAAATGGCCTAGATTCTAGAAATCTTGTCTTTTTTCTAGTGCTTTAATGGCTTAATCTGTGCTTTGTGGCTGAAATTTATGTAGGGGTGCCTGATCTGCAAGTCACTGAACATTCCAGTGATCTACTTATTTTGCTGTAGAGCTAAATGGAGTGTCAAACATTAATCCCTTCCTCAATGAAATGCCTGTAGACATTTCAAGTACTGCAGAGACTTACTTTTGTGATGGTTTTGTTTCTTTGTTCTTTTTTTAAGTCATCCCTAGGCACCCAATGCCTTTTGCTGCTAAAAACATGTTTTATGATGAACGTTGGAAGGAGAAGCAGCAACGAGGTTTCACCTGGTGGTTAAATTTTGTGCTTACCCCTGATGACTTCAGTGTAAAGACAGACACCTGGCACGGTGAGAGTACAAGAATTTTCACTTTGTATTTTAGTGTTCTTATATTTCATCAATATTAATAAAGCATATACATAAATAGTAGTACTAGCTTGACACTAGTCCAAACTTGTCACTTCAGTTTGTGTAACATTAAACTCTTGGATAAGAGTAGATTTTTGAGTTTTAATTTTTATGTGTCACTTTTCAGCCTTTGACTTAATACCGTTATAAACATAAACCAAATATTCGGTAAAGTGTTTCAGTGGTGATAATGCTAGAAAATGCATCATATGTTAAACCAAAAGCAGTTTTCACATTGTAGACAGTGCTGCCCATCCCAGCAGAATTTTATAACTATCTAACCCTTTTCAGAGTCATGTTTTCCCCTTGTGATAAGTGTGGATGGCAAGTTTGCTCACGCCAAGCACAGCATACCACACAACTGACTAGGGAGTGTGCTCTGCGACAAGTACACACTGGAGTGTGTGGCTGCAGCATGCCTGAGTGAGTGTTGAGTAGGGAAATGAAAAACATTATAGGTGCCACTACTAAAACGATGGTAATGTACTTTTTCCTCTATCTTCAGCTTCAATATGAAATCTGATGATGGTACTGTTAACCTTAACACTGAATTCTGAGCATTCCTTACCTATGAGATGTGTTACGTTAAATATTTGATTAATGTACATGTACTTGACAATTGGCTTAGTGCAACTGCTGATAAGTTTCCTGAGGGATAAATTCAGTCAGAAAGAAAATAAAATGTGAACTTGGAGAGGAAGAAAAACAAACAAGATCGGCAAATCTGCTTTTGAGATGTAAGTGCATACTTCTTGTGTGTGTTTAAACAGTAAATGCAGCTGCTCTTATCTTGGGAGAAGAGAACCATCACAAAACCAGCGTTCCTAAGGCACCAACAAAAGATGAAGCATCTCTGAAAGCTTATACAGCTCATCGTAAGCTGAATAAGTTACGACGTGATGCTTGCCGTTTGTTTACATCTGAAAAAATGGTTAAAGCTATTAAGAAGCTGGAAGTAGAGATTGAAACTAGGCGTTTGCTGGTTCGTAGGGACAGACACCTCTGGAAAGATGTAGGTAAGAACACTAAAACTTTGCATCCTCTCTTTTCTTGTAAGTAGAAAAATGATTGTTCACACACTGAGCTGATATAGTCTAAAACCAGTTAATAGACATTTCTATACTATGAAGTGTTTGCTGGATGTAATATTACAAGATGCTGTCTTGCAGGAGAGAGGCAGAAAGTCCTTAACTGGCTTTTATCCTACAACCCTTTGTGGCTGCGTATAGGCCTTGAGGTAAGTGCAGAATTTATGACTTATAGTCAAAGTTAGAAGGACATATAGCGATTTGGTTTTTTTTTAGTGGGGGATGATTCAGATTTCTGTGTATTTTTTGTTTTAATAATCCAGGTAGGTTCAATTCAGTTAAAAAGGAAAATATTTAATCAAGGAAAGTGGAAGCTAACTCCTTCATCAATAGCACAAAAGTAGTTTTCTTTCAGCTTCTCTCTCTACTAAACTGGAGGAGGATGTGGTTGTCTTACAGGAGTTCCTGATTGATTCCTTAGATGCAGATGATAGTACATATTTTGAAATAAGACTGGAAATTCTAAAATTTCCTTCAATTTTATACTTCAGTGACTGATTTGAAAAAAACTGATTTATTTTTAGAGACTAATTACTACTTCAGAATTTCAGTAATGTATGTTATTCAAAAGACTCCTCATGGTATTTGAGAATTTTTAACAGTTCTGTTTTTTCTCCCTCTTCTTTCATGTTAGACTGTTTACGGAGAACTGATAGCTTTGGAGAGTAGTGGTGATGTTATGGGCTTAGCAATATTTATCCTTAATCGCTTGCTTTGGAACCCTGACATTGCAGCTGAATACAGACATCCCACTGTGCCTCACCTTTACCGTGAAGGTAATCACTACTTCCAAACCCTGGCTACTTTTAGCTCTTAATTTTTGAACTAGCAGTTAATGAGTTCTGTCTTTTTAGGTCACGAAGAAGCTTTGTCAAAATTCACACTGAAAAAATTGCTGTTGTTAGTTTGCTTTCTGGATTGTGCCAAACAGTCCAGAATGATTGACCATGACCCTTGCCTCTTCTGCAAGGATGCAGAGTTCAAGGTAAGAAAGTAGTGATTTGATGTCTCCATTCAATGTTGTCCTAAGACTCAATGTAGAAATTCTTTACTATTATTTTTTATCTGACCATGTACTTTCCTTGAACGAGTCTTGGCTGTCAGCATTTTCCATGACAAATATTACACTGTTAAGATTATCTTGCCTTCCTTTTTTTTTTCTTAGGCTAGCAAAGACCTTCTGCTTGCATTTTCTCGTGACTTCCTGAGCGGTGAAGGTGACCTTTCCCGACATCTTGGGTTTTTAGGATTACCTGTCAGTCATATTCAGACTCCACTTGACGAATTTGATTTTGCTGTAACTAATCTGGCTGTGGACTTACAGTGTGGCATTCGTCTGGTGTGAGTTGATACAGAATTATTTTGAGGTATTCAGGGTGTTTTGTATAATACTTAATATGAGCTCAACTAAAGCATTAACTGTGAAATTCCTTTTTTTAGGAGAACAATGGAACTTCTCACCAAAAACTGGAATCTTTCAAAACAACTGAGAGTTCCTGCAATAAGTCGTCTGCAGAAGATACATAATGTTGACATTGTTCTTAATGTCCTTAAAGAGCGAAGAATTCACTTGAAAGATGAGACTGGTAAGGCCCAGAAATCAGTTTTTTTCTAAGTGCATCAGAGGACAAGTACACACTTTAATTCTTTGTTTTATTTTATAGGTGTTTCAATTGATTCCAGGGATATCGTGGATAGACACAGAGAACGAACATTAGCGCTCCTGTGGAAAATTGTCTTTGCCTTCCAAGTATTATTCAATTACTTTTTGTTACTAATTGCAAATGAGAGAGAATGAAAACACCAGTTTTTCAGGAATATTTGTGAAAGCTTTTACTAATTGAATTTTAGACTATGAAATGATCCGTTTTCAAAGCCACTTTAATTAAATATGCTAACTGTTCCCTAACAATACCATTTAGGAAACATTTTAAGTGTGCTTTTTCCTGTATACATTCATACAAGTTTTTGGAAAAATCTTTTAAGTTTATGATCTGTGCCAGCAGAATTGATAATTAAGAGTAAAATCATCTTGGTCTCAAAACGCTGGTAAGCTCTTACTAGCTGAAGAGAACCTTTTGTGGTTATGCTGGTAGGAAATTGTAGAGTAAGCTCTGAAACTATAGCTCTTCTACTTTTTTCCTTTTTTCAAAAACGGGCAATCTGAAGAAACATTCTTGAAATAAGAATGAAGATTCCTTAGGCATTACTGCAATGGCATTTCAAAGCCCCTGGGAGAAAATTGTAGAGGAAGTAAAGATAGTTTTTATAAGACTAAAAGTTAACTTGATTTGGCTTGTCTTTTTTAGACTAAGTGTCCAGTTTACAAATCCAGCTAGAAGAAGCATATAGTATGAAAGTTAAAATAAAATACAATTTGAGGTGGAATTTCTCCACAAAGTAGTCAGGAATATAAGTGTAATTAACTATATCTAAAGCAAGCATGTCAAAGGCTATAGCCACTGAAATGTCAGAGAGCCAGAAGAATAGAATAAAAATCAAGTATAACTCTTTTCTTACTTAAATACTACCATTTTTCCAAATCTTGTCACCCCAGCTCAAGTCCTCTCAGAATCCTTCAAATGAGAGAGAGGTACACGTGCACGGTAGAAATGCAGGTGCGATTCTGAAATTGGTGTTTCCTCTGCAAGTATGGTGAAATTGCACAGGCTGTTCCGGAGAATTTCCGCGTTTCCCCCAGTTATTAACTAACGAAGTTAACGTTTTACACAGAACAGTGAGAGTATGGATTTAGGTTCTTTTATTTGAAGCAGATGGTAGTAGACACTGCCATCTGTGCTGGCTAGTCCAAATTACCCACTACTGATTCAGTGTGCCTGGTACTGCTAAGTGGTGAGAGTAGTTTCTTTTTAAAGTGCCATATCTATAGCCTCTGCATCCAGCTGCTATAATGTAAGCACATCAGACTGCTAATGACATAAATATGTTTTTTTCCTTCCTAATAGGTAGATGTTCTTCTGAATGTGGAACAGTTAAAAGGAGAAATTGAGTTTTTAAAGAATGCATACAAGAGAAAAAGGCAGTTGGTTTCTCTAAAGACTTTATCTTCTTGTACTCTGCAACGATTTGATAATAGCAGTAACTCCTTGCCTCAAAGTTACAGTGAAAATGTGAAGCTGCTGATGGCCTGGGTTAATGCTGTTTGTGGATTTTACAATATCAAGGTAAAGAGTTTTGTGTACATTTCAGGAAATGCATCCTTTGCTTTCACAAGAAGGCTTATTCGTTACACAGCAGAATACCTCAAACTATCAGATGTGTAGGAGCAGCCTATGATACTTAGTTTTAAACACCTTTCTGGACTTTGTTTAATCTGATTTGAAATAACCGTCTTGCTGTGGGTTTAGGTCCTTTCAAACAAATCTAATTACTGAATTAAAATACTGTTTGGAGTAAAGAGGATTCTTCTCCTCAAAAGTTGTTTGTTTAGAAGGGGCGCGTTTTTTGTACTTTCCAAAAAGAGAAACCCTGTTCAGAGACCTGTCTGTGGTCACAATACGGTCACATCTCTTTTTTCTGAAGGACAAAATACAGCGCTTTAAGACCAATGCAAATTTGGGACTTATTTTTATACTGAATACCTAGAGTAAAAGTATCTATAGAAGTTTCTCAGAGATCCTTCTGTAGAAATGTTGCTTTCTTTGTTGTTTCTTAAATATTTCCATTGGAGAGTCATTGTATGGTGATTCACACATCTCGTTTCTGGTTTCTCGCAGCTGTATGTCACTGCACAGTTAATGTTCAAAGGAAGTACTAGCGTCATAAAAATTTTTGTTAAAAAACTTGCACTTTGTCACTTTGAAAGGTACAGGATAAGAAATTCTATATCCAGTTTATACCGATTATCTGGTTAAAAAGATTCAAGGAACTTGTATCTTTATTTAACAGGTAGAAAATTTCACTGTGTGTTTCTCCGATGGTAGAATATTATGTCATTTGATTCATCATTATCATCCATGTTATGTGCCTTTGGAAGCTGTGTGCCAACGTACAACTCAAACAGTAGAATGCTCAAGAACTCATACAGTGGGACTAAACTCTTCCTCGTCGTCGTCTTCAGAGTCTGATACTTCTCTGAATGCTATGGAAGGAATGTTTGACTCAAGTGAGTTATTTTTACAGCAGTTCATGTTAAATCTATTTTTTATCTACAACTTGATTTGACAAACACTTTCTCTTTGCAAAGCTGCAACTGCCTCAGTCCTATACAAGGAACTCTTGGAGAATGAAAGGAAAAACTTCCAGCTGATCAATGCTGCAGTTTCTGACCTAGGTGGAATACCAGCAATGATTCATCACTCAGACATGTCAAATACAATTCCTGATGAGAAGGCAAGCTACCTTTTACATTTGATGTAAACATGTGAACCTGTCCTGCTCTTCCGTATGCCTCTTAACTTGCTGTGTTCTATGTTTATATAGGTTGTTATTACCTACCTGTCATTTCTATGTTCGCGGCTTCTAGATCTTCGGCAAGAAACTCGAGCTGCTCGATTAATTCAGTCTGCTTGGAGGAATTACAGGCTGAAAAGGGAACTGAAACTTTTTCAGGTACTCTTTGCCTGTGCAATATTCATAGTTTCTGCTTTGAGAAATACTAAGTAGAGAATATAAACTCACTGTTTGGAGTACACAGGTGAATAATATTGCCATTTAAATTGAGGAGTACTCTTTATAACAAAAAGTTATGGCACTTTTGGTGTAATCTACTGTGGCAGTGAAGTCACAGACTCCGTTCAGGTGCAGTAACGAAATCAAGTTTATTATGTACAAGTGAAACTTTATATACCCTTGTCTGCCTCGTTAGCCAGCTTGCCCCATTGATTTTCTGCTTCTAAAGTCCCACAGTGACTCAGCATATCTCTACTTGCTACAAATGTATCTTTTATCTAGCAACCAAAAAGTTCCAGAAGTTCTTCTCACATAGCTGTGTGTTTTCTCCTCCCGCTTAACTGTCTCAGGGATTCTTGCTTAATGATCCCACAGTTTCCTGCCAACGAGTGCAAGGACATTGGCCATATCCTGTACATATGTGGCAGTGGAATCTTCCGTGCCCACATCTCCTCCTTCTTTGTTTACATGAGCTATTAATATATGTCTTAACACTCTATCAATCTTTACACTAGTTTGATGAAGCAAGGCACACAAATCAATATGCTACAAAAACCCAAGTAAAATCATAAAACCTATCATGACTAATTTTATAATCCAAGGTCTAAATCCAACAAAAAGTCCTGCAAATGTCTTTCATTCATTTTATATTTGCAATTTTTCTGTTAAATCTTCTAAGGTATTAATACTTTTATGTATAAATTCTGAATGATCTCATAAATTAATCAAAGGACTAGATAAAACTGCTGATGTGGCATTTATTTGATGACAGTGAGCCAAAGTGTGGCTTAAAATCATAGAAACATTTGGAGTTAGTGTAAATTTGTCTAACGTACATGGTCCTCCTGAAATATGAGAAGGCCATGCTCTATCTCCTCAAATAAAATACAGTCCTCTTGGTAATTGCAGGGAGATGTTGGATTTGGATATATTTGCCAACGTGTAATTACATCATATAAAATAATTTCTACACATACTAAGCAAGAGATTAACATTTTATATAAGCATTACATTTTTGCCTATATAACCAAAGTACTTACTAAAATCTACTTTTATCACACCTAATAAAGAACATCATCTATCAGCAAACCTACTAAACAGGTGCTAAATGGATTGGTTAGTGTTGCTACTGACAAACACAGCAAATCTTGCTCTGCCGCACTGACTAGGGTTACCCAGATGTTTTCTTTGGATTGTGCGGCGATCCATGGAGTGGAGGTTGCACAACACGAAATTCCCACAATTATTGCAATGCAGGTTGTACGCATCTTGCTGGCATCCATTGTGGTCCACAACGTGTAGAGACACAAGCATACCCTCACCCCCTCTTCATTAACAGCCATAGACCTTCCCATTGTCTCATTTCCTAGTTATGTATCATTACTTTAGCTTTACTCATGTTATCATTTGATTTCGTGATCGAATGTCGCTCTATTGGGGGAATGGTGTCTTGGCAACGATTTAAAAAGTTTAGAACATACGTAGCTTTTAATAGGCTCTCTTGAGGGGCATATCCCATGCTCCCCCTTTTCTAGCAACATATTTTTTAACGTACCATGAGCTTGTTCAACTATGGCTTGCCCTGTCAGTGAGTGAGGGATGTCTGTGACATGTGTGATTCCCTACTGCTGAAAAAAGATTTTATTATATTAGAAACATGTCCTGGGCTATTGTCTGTTTTTACTGGTTTTGGCACCCCCAAAATAGCAATTGCACATAATAAATGGGTTTTTTACATCTTTTGCTCGTTCTCCCATATGTGCGGAAGCAACAGTGCAGGTAGAAAAGGTATCAATTTGACACATGTACGTCCAAATTCAGGATTGTGTGTTACATCACTTTACCATATTTCAAGTGGACCTAATCCACAAGGATTTACACTGTCGAAAGTAGTGTTCGGGATTAGGTGACAGTCAAGGCACATCTGTACAATTTGTCAAGCTTGCTCATGAGTTAACTGAAACATTTTCCTAAGGGCTGTACTACCTTGGTGGTAAAAATCGTGTGACGTACGTACTTGTTGTAATGTATCTGGAATGATTACAGGGGCTGCTGGAGCATCAGCTTGGCAATTGCCTTCAGCCAAATATCCTGGTAAATTTGTATGAGAACGTACATGCATTATGAAATAAGATTCATGTCAATTGTCTAACGGGTAAATCCCTTAAAAAAGCATATAGCTGTCTATAATACCGGTAAAATATTGCTCTCTGTTTCTCTGTGAATGTCATACTTTGCAGGTTATGCTGGTTGTGATTTTTGTAGTTTCTGTGTCCATAGAATCACAGGCTGGTCATTTGGGCTAATGCCTCCTTCTCCCCGTATGCTATTTGCTGCGTGGGGTACGATTGCTTGAAAACAAATCAGCTGAGCAATTCTAGAGCCCTTTGATATAAAGCCAGGAGGCAGAGACATCCAAGCCATTGCTTGTATTGTTCCTGTAAAGTCGACATCAATCAATCCTAGTACAAACAATCCTTGCTTTGTGACAGATGATAGTCTAATTGACTCACTAAGTCCGTTTCCTAAGGGGCCCTTAACACCCGTAGGGGTGAGCTGAACTGCAGTGTGATGGGTTTCAGTTCTTTAAAGGCAGTAAAACTTTTGGATTGTTGCAGCCTTTCCATTGGTTAAGCTTGGTTTTCCAAGCTTAAAGGGTTGCTTAGGACTGCTGAAAAATTGAATAACAAAGGGGATGTTCTATGAAGGCAGAGGATGCAGATCTAATTGATTTCACCCCTTTACAATGAACTTGGTGCTGAAATAAATGTTCTGTCTCAGAAAAGTTCTTTTTCTAGATAAAGAAAAGCTGTGGTATCAACAAGCCTAATTCTTATGAGATTGCTTTAGATAGTGATATTAATTCATTAAAAATTTGAATGAAAATTCCAATCCTAACTGCTCTGTGGAAATTTACGCTTTAGGAAAAAGACAGAGCTGCTCGGACAATTCAAAAATCTGTAAGAAACTTCCTCTCTCGTCGTCACATCCTTAAGAAAATGAATGCAGCAGTTCTCATTCAGAAGCACTGGAGAAGATACTTAGCCAGGATGATTTTTTTAAATCTGAAAAAAACAAAACTGGAGGAAGACAGAAGTAGGTCTGCCACAGTCATTCAGGTAATATGATCTAAAATGAGATTACACAGCAAGGAAACTCTGAAATCTGTAAGGAAAAGGCTTGCTCAAGGTCTTTTGTTCTGCTTGTGGCGCTGAATATCTTCATGTAAATATAATATTCCCCCTGCCTCTTTTGAGATGTTTTGGTAACTTTCTCTTCAGAGAGGAATGGTAATGTGCTATTAAATTGACAATAGGTGAACATTTTGACATACCATAAAAAATTAAAACACTGGGTTTAAACCAGTCCCTGTAAGGACTGATCAGATTGTCTTGACTCTTTGCAGCTGGTGAATGCTACAGCACAGTACGGTGGGCACATTCAGAATGGTAGACATTACCTGGTAGCTGGGCATTTAATTCTGTTTCTCAAGATACTTTCCCCACTGTTACCCAGCTAAATATTTTATTCTTGAGGCTTTTTGGAATGGAGATTAAGAATCACTAATTTATCAAATAATTTAAAAGGGATTCTTTTGTTGCCAGCACAAATTTAGATTTTTTTCCCATAATTGAAAATGCTTAAGAAAGCAATGCCTTTTGCTTTTTTTTTTAAGTAGATATCTGGGCTTATCTTCCTAGCGGTTAAGTAGGAATAAAGAAATTTTAAAAGTCAGAGGTCGATAATTCTCAAATTTAGGCTTTACTCGAGATACCATGAAGAAAATGCTAAATTCTTTTGGTTTTATTTCCTTCAGGCTTATTGGAGGAGATACTCTGCTAAGAAAAGATATTTACGACTAAGATACTATGTTATCTTTGTACAAGCAAGGATAAGGATGGTGAAGTCTGTTGCTGCGTATAAACAAATTGTTTGGGCAGTTGTGACTATTCAGTCTCATCTGCGTGCATCTATGTTGGCAAAAAAAGAACGGCAAAGATATGAAATGTTAAAGTCTTCAGCACTTACTATTCAGTCTGCGTTCAGAAGATGGACAAAATACAAAATGCAACAGAAAATTAAAGCAACTTTAGTGCTTCAGACTTATTTCCGAAAATGGCAATCTTCAAAACTGGAAAAAAGAAAGAGGGCTGCTGTTATCATACAGTCTTGGTACAGGATGCACAGAGATCTGAAGCAGTATCAGGTTATTAAGCGAAGTGTGATCAAGATTCAGGCTTGGTACAGGTGTCAGCTGGCTAGGCGCATTTACCAGGAACACAGGGCAAAAATTGTTACAATTCAGCAGTATTACAGAGCTTACAAACTAGGAAAAATTGAAAGAGAGTACTATTTGCAAAAGCGTGCAGCAGTGATCATTCTCCAAGCTGCTTTTAAAGGCATGAAAGCACGTAAACTATACAGGCAAATAAAAGCAGTTTGTGTTGTTCAGTTCCTGTGGAGAATGAAACAAGAAAAACTACGATTTCTGCAATTAGAAAAATCTGTTACTATATTGCAGTCACACGTAAGAAAATACCAACAAGTAAAAAGATACAAAGAGATTAAAAGTGCTGCTTCTGTAATTCAGACTTGGTATAGGGCACTTATCACTTCTAGAAAAGCAGCTGCTTCTTTCCAGAGGATGCGTCTGGCTGCTATTGTCCTACAGTCTGCTTACAGAGGAATGAAAGCTAGAAAAGAGGCTCGCATATTGAAAGCTGTGATAAAAATTCAGGCAACTTACCGTGCTTATATTGTCCAGAAGAGATTTAAAAGCTTGAAAGATGCAACAGTGAAGATTCAAGCTTTTGTCAAGATGAGGCAATCACATAAGCGTTATTGTGCATTAAGGGAGGCAACACTTTATGTCCAGCGAAGGTATCGGTCTCGTAGATATGATCTTCAAGTTAAAGAAGATTATAGAAAATTGAAGGAAGCTTGCATAAGAATTCAAGCTGTAGTTCGAGGCTATCTTGTCAGGAAACAAATCCAAAGCTGGAGGGAGACTGCGATATTTCTCCAGGCATGCTACAGAATGAAAAGGGACAGGCAACATTATTTAAACATCTGTAATGCTGCCATTGTCATTCAAAAATGTTATCGTGCGTATAAAAAGCAACTGTGTCAGAAGCAGAAGTTCTTGCAAGTTAAACAAGCAACTGTGTGCTTACAGGCAGCCTATAGGGGTTATAAAGCACGGAAAAAGCTTCAACTTGAATATAGAGCTGCTGTTAAAATACAGACTGCTTTCAGAGCTCATGCTGCAAGAATGAAGTATAAGGCATTGGTTAAGGCCTCCATTGTGATTCAGAGGTGGTACAGAGCTTGTAAGACTGGTAACAGGCAAAGAATGAACTTCTTAATGACAAGAGCGGCTGTGCTTTCTTTACAAGCAGCTTTTCATGGCTGGAAGGTACGAAAGCAGATTCGAAGACAATGTATTGCTGCTACTAAGATCCAGTCTACCTTCAGAAAATACATGGCTCTGAAAAAATTCAGACTGATGAACCATGCTGTGCTAACTATCCAAAAGCATTACAGAGCCAGTGTTGCAGGCCGGAAACAACGGCAAGAATATGTTCAGCTGCGTAATTCTGTGGTGCATCTTCAGGCAATATGGAGGGGGAAAACTGTGAGAAAAACAATTCAAAAGAAACACAATCTTGCAACAGTTATTCAGTCCTATTACAGAATGCATGTAAATCGACTAAAGTATAAGAAACTAAGACAAGCCTCTCTAGTGATTCAGAAATACTTCAGAGCTTACTGTATGAAAAAAAACCAACGTGCAATTTATCTAAAAACAAAGGCAGCTGTGTTAGTCTTGCAGTCTGCTTATCGTGGGATGATTGTGAGGAAACAACTGAGCAAACTAAACAAGGCTGCTGCAACTATACAAGCTGCCTTCAAATCTTACCTGGTCAAAAAGAGTTATGAAAGACTTAGATCTGCAGCTGTAGCGGTTCAAAGGCATTATCGTGCAATTACTCATGCTAAACATCAAAGGCAGAAATATTTGTCTTTAAAAAAAGCCACGGTCAAAATGCAGGCAATTTATAGAGGTGTAAAAGTTAGACGACAAATTCACTGTATGCATCAAGCAGCTATTTGTATCCAAGCCATGTTTAAGATGCATCGTGTGAACATAAGATATCAGGCAATGAGAATAGCAGCAATTATAATTCAAAGACACTATAGAGCATTTTGTTTAGGCAAAGTACAACGTAAAAAGTACTTGGAGCTGAAATCATCTGTCATTATCCTTCAGGGTGCCTATAGAGGTATGAAGGTCCGAAGACACTTAAAAACTCTACATCAGTCAGCAGCAATTATACAGTCTTATTGTCGAATGTACAAACAACGGAGGTATTTCAGAAAATTGTTGCTAGCAACTAGGCAGATTCAGCAGTGGTTCCGTGCTTGTAAGGAACGAGATGCACAAGTTCACAACTATATGATTATGAAAAGTGCTATACTTTGTATCCAGGCTGCATTCCGTGGAATGAAAACAAGAAGATGTTTAAGAACTATGAATGAATCAGCTGAGCTTATTCAAAGAAGATTTAGAACTTTCCTCAAAAGAAAACATTTTCTTTCCGTCAAGACAGCTGCTATTGTAATTCAGAGAAAATACAGAGCAAAAAAACTAGCAAAAATTCAGCGCCAAAAATATCTCTCTTTCCTTAGTGCTGCTGTTATCATACAGTCAGCTTATAGAGGATTTGTGGTTAGAAAAAAGATGCAACAGATGCATCAAGCTGCTACAGTTATTCAAGCAACGTTAAGAATGCATAAAATTTACATTTCTTATCAAGCTGTCAGGCTTGCTTCAATAATCATACAGCAACGTTATCGTGCTTACAGGGAAGGGAAGCGTGTGAGAGAAATATATTTAAAGCTGTACAATTCTGTTTTAGTTCTTCAGGCTGCCTATAGAGGAATGAGAACAAGGTGCTTGTTGAAGAAAAGACATGAGGCAGCACTTGTAATACAGAGAAACTACAGAATGCACAGGGAGTGCCACCATTACAGAAAAGTTCAGTGGGCTGCTCAGCTAATACAGAAGAGATACAGAGCCAATTACCTAAAGAAAATTGCAGTACAGCATTACTCTTCATTAAAGAAAGCAGCTACTCGTATTCAGAAGGCTTTTCGAGACATGCGGGCAAGAAAACATCAAGAAATGTGCTGTGCTGTTATTGTTATTCAGAAAAATTTTAAAGCTTTTAGAGCACGTCAAAGATATCTCGCTCTTAAGGCAGCTAGTCTTGTCTTTCAAAGAAGATACAGAGCTCTGATTATGTCAAGACAGCATTCTTTGGAATATCTTTCTCTTCGCAGAGCAGCTATTCTTATGCAGGCTCTGTACAGAGGTATCAGAGTGCAGAGAAGTATTAAGCGTATGCATTCAGCTGCTAGTACGATACAGTCAGCCTACAAAATGCACAAAATTAGAAGGTCCTACCAAAATATCAGAATTGCAGCTATTGTTATACAGAAGTACTATCGATCCTACATTAAAGGAAAGAAGCAACGACAGAAATATCTGACAATGAAAAATTCTGCTCTTGTTATTCAAGCAGCATATAGAGGCATGAAAGAACGACAGAAACTGAAAATCATGCATGTTCTGGCAATTGTAATACAATCTAGTTATCGCATGTATAAACAGCGTAAATATTACAAACAGTTATGCTGGGCTGTTAGAGTTACACAGCAAAGATTCAGAGCCAAAATGGCAAGAAAGGCTGACATGGAAAACTACTCAAAAATAAAAAAAGCTGTGATTTGCCTTCAGTTCTCTTTTCGCGCTAAGAAAGCTAGACAGTTGTATAAGACCAATGTTGCTGCACGTTGCATACAGTCGTTCTTACGAATGCACATACAGAGGAGGCGTTTTCTTGAAAAGAAAACAGCAGCAATAATGATTCAGTCTATGTTCCGATGCCAAAGAACAAGGACTCGCTATAAATTAATTCAGAGTTCAGCAGTTGCTATTCAGAGGTGGTATAGAGCATGTCATAGAGCTCGTTTACAGAAAGCAGAGTATTCTGCTCAAAGACAAGCAGTAGTAATTATTCAGTCTGCCTTCCGTGGTATGAAAGCAAGAAAAGTAGCAAGACAAATACGAGCTGCAGGAAAGATTCAGTCTTTTCTTCGGATGGCTGTGCAGCGTAGAAAATTTGTTCAGCTTAGAACAGCAGTTATTACGTTACAAGCCTATTACTTAATGTATAAAACTAAATTACAATATACAAGATATAAAAAAGCAGCAGTTACCTTACAACGTTGCTACCGATCCTACTTGACTATGAAATACCACAGGATGACTTACTTACGAACCCAGCAGAATATTATCACTGTGCAGGCTAGAGTCCGAGGATTCATTGGAAAGAAGAGGTTTCGCAAAATTAAAGAAAGCACAATAAAAATTCAGGTACTTCTGAATGTCTAGTAGTGGGTTTGGGGTGGGGGACTTTTTTTTTTTCTTTTGTGGCTTTTTTTAAGACTACTGTTCTCGCAAACAACAGTTTAAAGCTATATGTTAGAGTAGCACAGTGCATGGCAGGTGTATAAAGCTTAGTACTACAGTGCACAGAAATCAGTTTCAGATCTGCTCTGCTTTGTCTTTCCTCACTGAAGTACTTATCATAAAATGTAGCATTCCCTTTGTCTTCTGGTTTCTTCCCTAGAATTTTACGATTTCAAATGATTTGTGATACTTGTGTTTCTATGGTTCTTGTCCTAACTGGCTTTCACCTATATAAATATTAGTAGCTTAATGGATGTTTACTTTGATTAGAATGTGAATGAAAGTTGTTGTGTTGAAACAAGTGGATACTGGTATTGTCTATATAGTGAAGCAAATGGTAAAGAGTCATGACTGCTGCATTCTTTAAGACCCATATTTACTAAGGCATGAGTAAATCAATCATGTTGATTCTTATAGTTGTATGAAATGGCCCTAGACAAATTTGAGCTAGCATTCTGAGGGGGAGTGTAAGGAGAGAAATTGCCTTCTTATTGTACATTTGGATTGGTATCTTGAGAAGCAACCCATGAAACTTAGTGTGAAACTATTTGATTTCTCAGATTTCTTCCACCGTTCGCGTGATCAGTATGTGGTCAGCAAGAAAAATTGTTCTTTGTCTCTATATAGCCAGCTGAATACCCATCCAGTGTGAATTCAAAGAATCTTAGAAGACTAGTTACTCTGAAGGACTTTGCAACTTTTTTTTGGAGGTTGAGGGAGGAAGGTATATTTCCTTCCTATTTATATTAATTAGGATTTGTATGTAGCGGTAGTACACATTAATTTCCTTTTATTGCTGGGAAAAGCTTTAAGCGGTTTCCTGTGGTACCTTAGTTATTTTACTCTGAGGGAAAGGGTTTGTCTTCATGGTATAATTGGAATGAAAGGATATCTTTTTCCACCAAATCAGGGAAGAAAAGGAAAGAGATAACCTCTCATAATAACTCCTTAGGTTGCTTGTTACTATCTTGTTGCAAAGCTCACTCTGCATAACAGATAAGAAAACAGGTGTGCCTTCTTCAACTCTACTTTTTTGGGAGAAGTAGCGCCTCCATAATTTTTTTTTCTGAATGTTTAACTTGCATAATCTGAGAAATGTAAATACGATTACTTTGCTTAAGAGGTAGGAAAAAAATAATTGGGAAATCAGAAATATATTTACTTACACTATTGGTTTTATAACAATTTTTTGAGTACAGATGTGCTTAAAAATATGAAAGCATCTTCCCCATCAATATGGTGAAACATTACAAGAAACATTACTCTTTCGTTAAAGGCATTTTTCCGTGGATTTATTCAGAGACAGAAATACCTTCGGTGCAAGTTTTCTGCTGTATTAATACAGCAGCACTACAGAGCCCATCAGCTGCAAAAAATTGAACAACAAAGATACTATCAAATGAAAAGAGCTGCCATTATAATTCAGGTAACTCCAGAAGGTGGTGGTTGTTAGATTTTCTTTGTTTTGGTTTGGTGTTTGTTGTTTTAGTGGTTTTTTTTTAAATCTTGTGTTATTTTCTTGATGATATAATTAATTTTGCAGGCATTAAGGAGAGCGGCATTTATGGTATTTCCCTGAACGTGCAAACCTTGCTTTAGAAAGCAGTTTCTAGATGTGAGAAATTAGTTATTTGTAATTATGCAGAGATAGCAATCCTAAAAGCCTTTCATGCTAAAGTAATTTTTTTTTTGCTTTTAATTTTGATTGTTCCAAAAAGTTTTGATTTTTTTTTCTTTGTTATCTATTTAATAGGCATCATATAGAGGATATAAAGCCCGGCAGTTGGTTAAGAAAATGAGAGCAGCACAAGTAATTCGAGCCTGGTTTCAGGGCTGCAGAGCACGAAGAGAATATGCATCAGTTGTAAAAGCTGTACGTGTTATTCAGAGTTACTTCAGGACAAAACAGCAGCGGACCTGGTAATAATGAATTTCTTTACTTTTCAAAGCTTTTTTTTTTTTTTATTTATATGATGAATACTGCTTTGTATTCCAACAAATGCCTATCAATTCTCAGGCTCTTGCCCTGCTACATGTATGTAATGGATGAACATAATCCTGTTCATGCTGCTGAGGTTATTCTTTTGCTCAAGATTTTTCTCATGTTTAAATAGTCTTCTGGACTGGAAGCTACCTCACAAACTTAAATGTTTCGTATTGGGGATCTAAGAGTAAACCTTGATCTCTTTTTCACTTATCTTTTTTTTATAGGAAGGAAGTTCTGGATATTAAAATTCCAACATAAAACTAATAGGATGAAAAGCTATTCTGTTATAATGCATAATGGAATAGTTAAACTGTTTTTTGTTTATTGTAAAACCATCTCACAGCAAAATAAATGCTCTATTAGATCAGCCTGATAGCTCATCTTGTTCAGAAACGTGTCTTCTGCCACTACCAGCAGAAGATGCTGTTCAGGCATAGAATGTGTTAAACTGGCTGCTTTCTAAGGTCCTAACTCAGCATCCATGCTTGTTATATTATGGATGCTAGAACTCACATCCTTGCGTATTCCCTTTATTATCCTTTTATGGATTTGTTGTATGTCAGTCTGTCTAATGCCTTTTATGCTGCTGTCTCCTTCCTCAACCTCCTTTTACAGCAAGTTCTAGAAGAAACTCTTATGGGAAAACAGAAAGTATCTTCTATTTTAAATCAGTGTTTCTGCCGGTATTACTGACTATCCCCTTGTTCTAGTGTTCCAAGATTCGGTTTATAACAGCTCTGCTTTCATAATATCTCTCCCTAATAATTTCATGAACCTTCACCATGTTCTTAGTTTCAAAATGCACGTGTTCTTAGCTTTTGGAAAAAAATTAAAAGGCATTTTCATGTTAGGTTTCTGAAAATGAAGTCCTCTGCACTTACTATTCAAAGAAGATGGCGAGCAACCCTTACTGCACGAATGATTCGACATCAGTTTCTGGCAACCAAGAATGCTGCAGTGAAGATTCAGTTGACGTATAGACAGTACAGGGCTAGAGCACTTTTAAGAAAGGTACGTTTTCACTTGCACTCTGCTATGTTATGGTTGTTTAAAAAGTTTCCAATGTATCTGAGTGACTTGTCATCAACATGCAGAAGTATAGAAAAGGAAAAAAGGTGAGGCCAGAACAAAGAGAGTTCAAATCAAAACTGTTCGATTTTCAAAATATTAGATTTTCTTTTTGCTTGGGGCAATGAAGTTGATTCTTGTTTTCAAACAGTTCCAACTGGTGAATTACCCCTCTCTGTACAGATAGTGAAAGAAAATGTAAAAAGTTCTGCTTGCTTTATTGCTTGCAAAGGCTTAAGTTAAATTGCCCATATTTTGACCCCACTTAGACAAGAATAAAGACCTTCCAAATCGTGAAAGTGAATTTTTACAGAAACTAGTACTGCACGAAGTACTTACCTCTATATTCTATTCTATTTCATTTTCTTATGATGGAAAAAAACCCCTAGAACTAAAACATAAATGTATGTTGATCATGACAGTAATGAACAAAAGTTTGATTGTCAATGCATTTTTTTTAAAATCTTTTTCAGAAGCTTCAAGCTGCATGCTTGATCCAAAAAGTGTATAGAGGTTTCAAGGCAATCCTTCAGTACTAAAATAGGTTTTCGTTGTTGGGTATTTTTCTTTAGCTTCTGACACCTTTGTGGCTTACTGCTCACTAATGCTTCTGCACAGGCATGCTTACAATGAAGCTATTACACAATGAAACTCTGTGATATATTAGTATCATTCTTTGCAATCACTTTTCTGTTATTGTTTAGATTAGAGACCTAGTGCTGAAGAAAGGTAGCTTGCTCACTTCTGAGGAAGTGACTTCTGAGGCATTTCTTCAGCATCTAATATTGTATTGCTGCATACTATATTCTTTGCATAGATGGTCAGCTACCTCTGAGCATGCAAATTATGTTCCTCATTTTGTTTTCTTTCTACAGATTTCAGAACAGAAACAAAAGAAGAAACTAGTTTATTTTACAGCAGCTGCATATCATCATATCTCTGCAATTAAAATTCAGAGAGCGTATAGGATTCACCTAACCTTAAAACTTGCACAAAACCACGTCTTGTCTGTTCTTATAATACAGGTTAGTCAAATTAAGGATGAATGATTTTGTGTAATGTCTGATTTTTTCTGTCAGCTGAGCTATAGCACTGTAGTTCATTCTCATGCAAAAAAAATGCTAATTATGGAGACTGTGATTTATAACATTACTTATACCCAGCTAAGCATAGTAGAGTGGATCTCAGCAGGCCGTGGAGGCTTAAGCATTTCAAAGCTGAGGGTGGAAAGTTTGTTTCTTTCAGAACTTCAAGCTTGCTAAAGGAATCTGAGTGCTTTCTTTATTGTTTTACATCCTGCTGGAAGTGGGAAAGGTCAGACTCAACACCCAGTAAGGATGATGAAATGAAGAGCATTTCCTTACATGAACAAGGCCCTGAAATACAGTGATTGGTCGGATGTTTCTAAACTGCTAGAACCAGAACCTGCCTAAGTTGTAGCGTTTTTAATGTAACCATGTTTTACTTCTCTAAACGCATGATCAGAAAATCTGGTCTGTCTTGCAGCACTGCCTAATAGTAAAAACTATCTTCAGGTCTCCAAAGTGGCCATTAGATCAGTCCCAGTAATGGAAGGTTAGTGTTAGATAAACAGAGAGGCTGAAACAGGAACTCTGAAATAGCTGTTCTCTAGTCAAGGATGTTATGGCAAAACTTTGCCCTCCTACTGCTCCATATATACAGATCTGCTGTTGCTCCTCATAAGTTGTATTTTTGCCTTATAGCAAGAGTGAACAGGTGGAAGAGGCTTTTTTTGCTCAGATTTGGCATACAGTACCTTGTCTCGTTCCTCTGTATCTGTAGGGGAAGAAATAGTTTGGAAATGAGAAAAGCGATGTGGTAGCTCTCCTTAAAAGTCAGCCAAGAAAGAAAACTGGTAGGACAGAGTGATGCTGGGCACAAGTATAAATTAGGAGGGGAATGACTGGAGAGCAGCCCTGCAGAAAGGGATCTGGTGGTGCTGCTTGACAGCAGTCTCAGTAGGAGTCTGTGTTTGCCCAAGAGGGGCAAACTGCATGCTGGGGCGCATCAAATGCGGGATGCATCAAATGCAGTCTAACCAGCTGGTCAAAAGAGGAGATTATTGTGCTGTATTCAGCATTGGTGTGGCCTCACCTGAAGTAGTTCTGGGCCCCACAATTTGAGAAGGATGTTAAAGTACTCCAAATGCATCCAGGAGAGGGCAACAAAGTTAGTGGAAGGCCAGTGCATCCTAAGAAGAGTGGCTGAGGGCTCTGGGTTTGTCTAGTTTGGAAAAAAAAAAGGCTGAGGAGTGACCTGTTGTTCTCTATAGCTTCCTGAGTAAGGGAAGTGAAGAGGGAGGTGCTAATCTCTTCTCTGTGGTTTCTGTGACAGGATGCGTGTGAATGGTTCAAAGCTTTGCCAGGAAGGTTTGGACTAGAGATTATGAATCATTTCTTTACTCAGAGGGTGGTCAAACAGTGGAATAGGCTTCCTAGAGAGGCAATTGATGCACCAAGTCTGTCAGTACCTTTAATAACAGGCTTTAACTTTTGGTCTGCCCTGAAGAAGGGGTCAAGCGATTGGGCTAAATGATTGTTATAGGTCCTTTCCAGGTGAAATTATCTGATATTCTAAATGCTTCCCTAACGCTCCTAGTTAAGGCTGCATTTGCAATCTTATATTTCAACTACTGCAAGGCCAATCAGAGGCATATCATGGTGGTTATATAAGTGCTGTTGATGTTTGTAGTGCCTGTATCTGTCAGACTTTATGTTAAAGTAGTTCAGTTTTTATCAGCACCTGCTTAAGATGGGGAAGAGGGAATTTATGGAAGTCTTAATAAATAAATAAAAGTTTCTTTAATTTTAAATAGAGATGGTTCCGAGCAAAAATGCAACAAAAGAGATTTCTAAGAGATTATCAAAGAATCATTCAATTACAACGGGTGATTCGAGGCTGGCTAAAGCATAGAAATGATGCAGCCAGCATAATCCAGCAAAATGTACGAAGATTCCTTGCTTGCAGACGTAGGAGAAAATTTGCAGTTGGAATAATAAAACTTCAGGTAAATAGCTCTTTTAAGAAAACTACACATTTTTTAAAATTTTATTTTTGTTTCCATTTATCTCTCATGGGTTTTGGGGGAGAGAAAAGACTTTGGTGAATTTATCAGTTAAATTGCAAGCTAAGGCAGCCTCATTTTAGACAAAAAACCTAAATGCAGACTGGACATGAAGTAACATTAAGCAGATACTCATCACTTTGACTTATGGGAGGGGTATGTGGTATATATACGTGTGTTTGTTTTAGTTTTTTGTCTTGAAAATCCAGTATTTTACAGCTTTTTTTCTTTTTGTGAAATTCCTTTTCTGTAGGCATTGTGGAGAGGATATTCTTGGAGAAAGAATAACGACACAGCAAAAATTAAAGCTTTAAGACGTAGTTTAGAAAATGCTAATGAAAAGAGCAGAGAAGAAAACAAATTGTGCAACAGAACTGCAATTGCTATTGAATACCTTCTAAAATACAAACATCTCTCTTATATTCTTGCAGCATTAAAGCATCTTGGTCAGTATTTAATTTTGTTATAACCGACAGATTAATAGGATGATAGAAACTGGAATTTTTCAGCTAACAAGAGTTCGTATTAATATTTAGGCCCTTTGTATGATTGTGAAATGTGAATGTGTATAGTGGAGTTTTTTTCTTTCTCCGCACTAAAATTAGATAATTGATTTAAGAACAATATTAAAATGGTAATGTAGAGAAAGAAAATCCTACATGATTACTCTGATTTCCTGGCAGGCCTAATAATACTATGCCTTACACAAGTCAATTTTATATATATATATACACACACACACATACTGTCACTATATGTTATTCATGGATTGTTTTATCCGCTTAATTTTTAGTCTGGAATATTAAAACTACTGATTTAGAGATACTTCTTTAAATCAATAATTGTTGTTTCTACTTCTTTGCACTTTTACTTAAAAATAAAACAAAAAAGTTGGTTTGCAATTTAATTGCTTGAGCGTCAGAATTTTCTCTTGTTTTTTTTTTTTAATTATCATAGAGGTTGCTACCAGGCTTTCCCCGCTTTGTTGTGAAAATATGGCCCAGAGCAGAGCAATTCTCACCATTTTTGTTCTGATCCGAAGTTGCAACCGGAGTGTTCCGTGCATGGATGTGATCAAATATTCAATTCAGGTTCTACTTAATGTTTCAAAGGTAACTTTAGTATTTTTTTTTTGCAGGTTTATGAGCTATAGACTACTTTAAGTAGTATTTATTTATCCACAAAATTTTTTAATAACTTTGAAAAAACAAAATTAATAGTTTTGAATTTTAAAAGTTTCTGAATTTTAACTATGTTATTTTGAAACTAATTATCTATTTTTTGATAATTATGATTTAATTTTTCTTTTGGCAAAATAAAATTATTTAATTGTAAGCTATTGGAAGTATCGCATGAAACTGTGTAGAAATGTGTAAAATTGTGTCAAAGTACAAAACTGGAGTAGTTAGGATAAGCTATGGAATTTTTTTTAAGGTAGGAAAGCATATGTTCCAGAAAACAAGTTACTTTCCCATATCCATGTCATGGAATAGGCTGTATTTTCACTTTTTGATTTCCTACAGAACTTCAGACTTGCTTCAGACTATACTGGTGTAGTTATTGTCTATGAATCAATTCACAGAACCATAGAATCATAGAATAGTTTGGGTTGGAAGGGACCTTAAAGACCATCCAGTTCCAACCCCCTGCCACGGGCAGGGACACCTCCCACTAGCTCAGGCTGCCCAAAGCCCATCCAACCTGGCCTTGAACACCTCCAGGGACGGGACAGCCACAACTTCCCTGGGCAACCTGGGCAATTGTTCTAGAATTTTTTACTTTGAAATGCAAAATATTTGCTAAATGTAGTTGATCTTTTCCATTCTACTAGCATTTACATTCAAATTGTTTTATTTTTATTTCAGGAAAAAGTTAACATTTAGGCTAAAGTTATTTTTAAATTTCTCTAAACTTATTATAATGTATTCTTCCAGTTTAAATGTAAAATCAGATTCTGTGGGTTTCTAAACAAGGGAGGAAGCATGAAGGGTAGTTTTTTGTAACCTGTTACAATAGTGTAATATACAGGAGTAATTTTTATTGCTTGGAGGCCAGATCAGATATAAATTTAATCTATGGGGAAAATATGGATTTTGCTTCTTCCTCTACCCTGAAAGGTATTTTAAAGGTCTATCGATGTAACTCCTGTTTTCTTTTTCTTGTGTAATAGTATGAAAGAACTACTCAAGCAGTTTACGAAGTAGAAAATTCTATAGATACATTACTGGACCTACTGCAAATGTACAGAGGGAAAGCTGGTGACAAAATTTCAGAGAAAGGAGGAAGCATTTTCACAAAGACCTGTTGCTTGTTGGCCATCCTTTCAAAGGACTCGGAAAGAGCTTTGGTAAGACTTTAAATGTTTTGAGGTTGATAATTCAGTTTAACATGCTTTTCTTGCATATTGGGGTTGTTTGTAATTTTTTTTTTTTTCTCTCCCTCTACCTATTATGGCTATAATACTAACTTTGAGTAAGCTCTGATTTAAGCAAATTTAATTCCAAGGTGGTGAAAACACTCATTTTGTGCTTTATATGTCCTGGTCATGCTTAGCTATTCAATAAGATATAGAGGTTGTGGTCCTGTAATCTTTGCAAGATTACTATTGCAATCCCTACTTTCTCCAGGGTTTTGATAACTTTCTATTGATTGCTTAGCATTAGATATAGTTTAGTTGCCACGTAATTAACTTTTATTCCATTTACAGACGTTTACTGTTGCTTTTCAGATAAAGATCTTTATTGCCAGTAAATATAGTTGTCCATGACTTTGTGTTTACATGCTTTATTGCAACAGATTCATAGCCTGTTTCTGAATTAAATTTTCTTTGCTTGTGCCTATTGCTAGAATCCCTGATAAAGTTATTAGACTATTCTGCATTCTGTGCTACAAATTCATTAACTGTTTATCCATCAGGTTTAAGCACTTAAGTTGCCCTTAAGTGACCTGTGACAACTGCATTATTCTTTCGTTGCTATGAAGACGGATAGAAACACTAATTTGTCTCCATACTAGTCATTGAAGGTGTATGCCAATTACATTAGGAAATAGGTTTTAATGAGAAATTAGTAAAATTTGACTTGTAAGAGCCTGAATTTTTTCTGACATCTCAAATCTATTACTAGTTAAGTATTTTGAAAGCATCAGACCACTGACTTGTAGATGCGCTGGCTTTGACATGATTTGACTGTACTGTTAGGCAGAAGTTCAGCTTAAATCATAAACTGTTTCAAGAAGTCATTAAATTTATTCATTAAATAAAACAGACTTCTTGATCTGTTAAGTTGCTTACGAGCTTACTGTATTGTGTACTGGTTTTACCTTTTCTCAGAAAATCCGAAGCATACCAAGAGTTGTTACTTGCATTCAAAGCCTGTATAGACTCACAGCTCGTAAACAGCGAATGGATGCAGAGAGAATGCTTGTGAAGCAGAAAACAACTGCTTTCTTAAGTGGAACTTCCTTTGTTCCAGTAACTCCTCTAAGAATAAAAACAGTTTCAAGGTAAGAGCTTAAAAATTAGTCTTTCTGGTTTTGCTGTGGCAATATAATATTTTAATGAGAAGACATTCATATTTTCACAGAATTAAACCAGACTGGGTTTTGAGGAAAGATAACATGCAAGAAATTGTGGATCCTCTGCAAGCCATTCTGATGGTGATGGATACCCTTGGTATTGCCTACTACTGAAATGTAAATTACGTATATGAAAATGTATTTGTACAGTATGTATGTAGTAGTAAAATTTTGGAAGAGAGCAATAAGTGTCAAGCTACCCTTGAAAATGTTTTTTTCAAATTTTAATATTTCTGTAACTTTCTTGTGTTGTAAAAAGCTTTTGAAATCCTGTTTTATACTCATACCAAAAGCAATTGTAAAATAAAATAATAAGCCCTGGAATCTTTGAGTGCAGTAATGTATTCTTATTACACAACTGTGAACTTACAAATAACATGGTATTCATCACTCTGATTAAACATTGTAGATTTCTATTGGAAACAGTTGTTTGGTGGGATAGTTACTTTGGCTTGTCTCATCTGGAGAGGTGTAGGTGGGAAGGGGGGTGTAGTCTGTGGATTTCAGCCCAGAAGGCCAACTGTATCCTGGGCTGCAGCTATGGAGGGGTACAAACTCTTCAGGCAGGACACGAAGGGTAGAAAAGGAGGCAGGGTAGCCCTCTATGTTAAAGAGTGCTTTGATATCCTTGAGCTGGATTACAGTGAGGAAGGGACTGAGTGCCTATGGGTTAAAATCAGAGGAGCCCACAAGAAGGCAGACATTGCGATGGAAGTCTGTTACAGACCACCCAGCCAAGAAGAAGCAGCTGATGAGCTCTTCTATAAACAGCTGGGGATAGTCTCTAAATCTCTACCTCTTGTCCTCATGGGTGACTTCAATCTTCCAGATATCTGCTGGGAGTACAATACAGCAGAAAGGAAGCAGTCTAGGAGGTTCCTGGAGTGCGTGGAAGACAACTTCTTCACACAACTGGTTAGTGAACCAACAAGGGAGGGTGCCCTCCTGGACCTGCTGTTTGTCTAGAGACAATAGAGAAGGTCTTGTTGGGGATGTGATGGTTAGAGGATGCCTGGGACTAAGCAATCACGAGATTATAGGGTTTTCAGTTCTAGGTGGGATAAAGAAGGGGATTAGCAAAGCAGTCACATTAAACTTCCAGAGACCAGACTTCGGACTGTTCAGAGGGTTGGTTGGCAAAGTCCCGTGGGAGACAGTCCTCAGGGCAAGGGAGTCCACGAGGGCTGGGCGCTCTTAAAAAAACGAAATCCTAGCAGCTCAAGAGCAAGCCATCCCTGTGTTCCGGAAAAGGAGCCGGCGGGTGAAAAAGCCAGCTTGGTTGAACAGGGAGATCTTGAGATGCATCAAGAAAAAAAAAAATGTCTATGAGCTTTGGAGGAAGGGACAGGCATCTTGCATGGACTACAGGGAGGAAGTAAGATCGTGCGGGAAAATAATCATGAGGGCTGAGGCCCAACTAGAAATCAAATTGGCTAAGTCTGTGAAAGATAATAAAAAATCTTTCTACAATTACATTAACAAGAAAAGGAGAACTAGGGAGAATATTCAGTCCCTATTGGATGCAGAAGGAACAACAGTGACAAGGGATAAGGACAAGGCTGAGGTACTTAATGCCTTCTTTGCCTCAGTCTTTAATAGTAAGGGAAGTTGTTCCCTCCGTGTACAAACCCAGGAGCAGAATGAGGCTCCCATGATCCAAGAGGAGGCAGTTAGAGACTTGCTTGCCCAGCTAGACGCCCACAATTCTATGGGGCCTGATGGGATCCACCCAAGAGTATTGAAGGAGCTGGTGGATGTGCTTTCCAAACCCCTTTCCATCATTTTCCAACGGTCCTGGCTGACTGGGGAAGTTCCACTGGACTGGAGGCTGGCTAATGTGCCCATCTACAAGAAGGGTTGCAGGGAGGATCCAGGGAACTACAGGCCTGTCAGTCTGACCTCAGTGCCGAGGAAAGTCATGGAACAGGTAATCTTGAGTGTTATCATGAAGCACATGCAAGAGAACCGGGTGATCAGACCCAGTCAACACACGTTCATGAAAGGCAGATCTTGCCAAACTAACCTGATGGCCTTCTATGACAAAGTGACTCGACTACTGGATGGGGGAAAGGCTGTGGATGTAGTCTTCTTGGACTTCAGTAAAGCCTTTGACACAGTTTCTCACAGCATTCTGCTTCAGAAACTGTCAGCCTCTGGCCTGGACAGGCACACACTCTCCTGGGTGAAAAACTGGTTGGATAGCCGGGCCCAGAGAGTGGTGGGCAATGGAGTTAACTCCAGCTGGAGGCCAGTCACAAGTGGGGTTCCCCAGGGCTCGGTACTGGGTCCAGCTCTGTTCAATGTCTTTATCAATGACCTGGATGAAGGCATTGAGTGCACCCTCAGCAAGTTTGCAGATGACACTAAGCTGGGAGGAAGTGTGGATCTGCTGGAGGGTAGGGAGGCTCTGCAAAGGGATCTGAACAGTCTGGACCACTGGGCTGAGGCCAATGGCATGAGGTTTAACAAGGTCAAATGCCGGGTCCTGCACTTGGGGCACAACAACCCTATGCAGTGCTGCAGACTGGGGGAAGAGTGGCTGGAGAGCTGCACGGAAGAGAAGGACCTGCGGGTAATGGATGACTGCCGACTGAGCATAAGCAGTGTGCCCAGGTGGCCATACAACAAAACCCAATGTACAGATAAAAATAGCGGCTATGTTCTTAGAGTAAGAGCCTCCAGAATGAATAATACATAGAATGCAACTTGCTGGTCATATGGGGATAGGCTGGTGGAGGAGGAAATTTTCTATTTCCACTTATTTCAGCCAAGGTAAATATCTGATAACAGAATGCCCTTTAAACTTGGATCAGGAGAGGTTCTGAGGGGAACAGTATTCAGTTAGTTTAGGTTGTTCTATAAGCTTGTTGCCTGATTTCTTTGTAGAATGATAAATTTTTCCTCTTAACTGATGTGAAGTATGCCAAATGGAAGTAGAATTCTGCAAGTCTAGTGTTAGAGTATTTGGAGAATTAAAATAAAATTAAAATAGTATTTTCAGTGAAATGACTTGTTTCAAAATACCATGGATACTAAGGCATTTGTGAATACCTTTGAAAATCCAGTTAATTATTTACAAAAGTAGTACTTGTGGAGTTTTCATAGGTGGTGAAAACATGATGGAAACAGTAATGAAGATGAGATTTAAAAGCTGTCTTTTCTTCCTAGTTACGGTGTATTCAGGAAAACTCTTTGCAGAAGGTAAATACACTGAGTTCTATTGCTAATACATGTACATTGAATCTAGAAAATCTACTCCAGATAAATTAAATGCAATGTCTTTCATAAACACTGTTTTTTAAATAGAATTTTGTTGTGGGATGGCTGATGATCATGATTCAGCTGTCACTGTAGTTCAGGGCTACAGATTTATCTCCAAGATTCAAAGCTGTATCATTGAAAGGTTCAGATTTTTACTCAGAGAAAGTTTCTTTTGAAATGTATTTGAGCCATTTTTAGCACTTACACGAATTGAGTTTTGTATTATTAAAATATTTTATATATTAAAGTGTTTTGGTGATTGAAATGTTTTGGCTTGCCACAAAGCAGAATTGTGGGAGTTAAACGGAACCTGCAGAAGCTAGTCTGGATTGGTTCCACTTTTCCTATCCCTGTTTTCAGTATTGCTTAAAATCCTGGGTTTATATAGCTTACATACCACTTGAACTGCATATTCCCAGAGCTGTTGAATGTATGTGAGGGTACCCCTTCATTAACTGAAAAGGTGTCCTTTTTTTGCATTTCATTTTGTATCTACTAATATGTATTTAACTCCAGCATACGTGTTGCAACTACTGTCTTCACTAGAGTTCTGTCCTTATGCCAAGCAGTTGAAATTACACTGATACCCTTTGGAAATTCAGACTAGGTGCATAGGTAGCAACCATTACTGTCTTTTAATGATTTAAAAATCTGAATTACCCTCAAGTTTGGGTGTCATTATTATTATTGAGATGTGATACACTGGCTGTGTGAGGAAGGGAACTGTCACCAAAATCATTATCTTGTCACTTTTTATTTAGTAAAAGTACTAAATATGCAGAAAATACTAGTAAATGCCATAAATCCTAGTGATGTTATTGAGTGAAGGAGCAATAGTTTGGTTTTTTGGTTCTAATGTGTGTAGGGTGAATGCAGCAGTGCCAATTTGTAGGAAAACTGCCTAATTATTATGAGATTCACAGCTGGTGATTCAGTATTTAAAGCTTGATTCTGCCAGTTAAATCACCCTGTAATGCCATGGTGAGAATTTTTGAGACCCAAAGGATAATTTTATAGGAAAACTGAACATAAGTATTGCTTTTTACTTTTTTTAATAACTTACTGTCATAGTCCGAACAACTTCTTTGTGTGGTTGTTTCTGGGTTTTTTTTGATTGCAGTTCTGCTTGTTCTTTCCTTAACCTCCACTTTTTTCTTTTCTGTTGACCCTGTTCTTAAATTCCCTTTCTTCAGCAAGTTTAGCACCTATATTTCCTCCTGGCAGTTTGCCATCCTGTTCTGATAATATTTGCTGAACAAGGAGCTATATCATAGCTAATCTTGACACTGTTGCCGCTGGATTTTAGAGCAGGCATCGGTATGTTTATGCATTAAAGGGTGCTCATTCTTGCATCTTTTGGGCTAAATAAAGAGTCAGGTGTGTCCTGCATCATTTTTGCTGAGCTTCCATTAGGAAGTTTCATTCTACAGCTGGTAGTCTCGTGATCCTAAAGAGCAAAAGCTGATATAATTTTAATAGATTTTAATTTCAGTAAGTCTTACAAACATGAGAGGTTTTGTAAATATTCAAAATTTCATTCACCTTATTTGAAAGCCTGAATTAATCCATGTGATATTAAATAAATAAATGCAAAACAAAATTCATATCTGGACTGAGATATTTAGTGAGAAATATACTTGTTTTTGCAGATAAGCCCTGTGATTTACCACACATAGAATATGGAAAGATTGCCCAGTACTATTATAGTTTCAAAAATTACTATTTCCCAATGCGTAAGGGGAAAAAACTTTCGTATTCTTGTGTGGTTGGTTATACAACTGAAACTGGGACTCAAGATGGAAGAATAACTTGTACAGCAAAAGGATGGTCTCCAATGCCGCAATGCTACAGTGAGTTAGTTTTATTAATCTCATCATTGCTTCTAGCAGGAAACTTTTCTAGCTGGATTTCCTTGAGCATTCAGAACAGAAGCTGCATAATGAGGGGTAGAATGCATAAATTGGGACAACAAGTCGAAGTCAATTCTTTATGTATATAAACTATATGTGTCTATATATGGGATGTGATTACAATAATATGTATTTTAAGGGCTGTTACCATCTATACTTTTAGAGAAAAGCAAGAAAGTGGTGTGGTTTCCTTATTTCGGGAAAAGCAATAGATAGTTCCCCACCCCTCAGATGTATATCCTCTAGAGCCTCCCTAGCTCTAGATTCGTTGTTTGTTGTGTTCCATGTTATTACCATCGGTTTGATGTATTGTTTGATGACTGGGGTAGTCTCCAATAGGTCAAGAAAGCAGGATTAAATCAGGATAGTTAAACCCATCCCTTCTTTTGTTTATCAGAGAACAAAAAAATTCCATTAATTCTTTCTTTCCAAACAAGCTGCCTCTTTTCATTTAGAAAAATGTAACAAGCCTCCTTTGGAAAATGGCATTTTTTATGGTACAGAAATGTACTTCAAAATACATGAGGAGCTGCAATACAAGTGTAATCCAGGCTACCATACTCCAAGTGGTGGTACTGAAGATGCAGTACAATGTTGGCCAGAAGGATGGTCCTCCCAGCCAAGCTGTACTAAAAAATTTGGTAGGATTCTGCATTTTTCTCCTTCATAATCTGTCTTGTACGTTTACAGTTCTGCTATAGGTTCTTAGCTGTACTTCATGGGAAGAAGTTTTCACATGGTGCTAGTTCTATAAATTTGTATAAATAAAATTATAGATAGAAAGAATCACTACAGATGAAGTTGCATTTTTTCAACCAAATCCATTGCCATTCAATCTTCCTTCTCAAAAGGTGGCTGGAAAACTTGCGTAAGCTACCACATTTTTAATTATTCGTTGTTTGCAAGGATTGTGCCTTGGATACAACCACCTAAAGTTGTTTCTAAGGAAAATGTTAGGTTAATAACTTGAAATTAAAAGAGCAATTGATATGCATATGCTTTATTTATTTCAGAGTCCTGTCAAGTACCCGATTTACATCATGGCAGCTACTTCACATTCCAAAGAGAGCTTCAATTGAATGAAACACTGCTATACAAATGTGACGAGGGATATTATACTGCAGGAGGAAATAGTACAGAAGAAGCAGTGTGTCTGGCACATGGGTGGTCCCTTACTCCAAACTGCACTAGTATGTAATGGACTGGAAAATAATTCCGTCTGAAATGAACAAAATCTTACAAAATGGCTTGTTTTATAAGCTGTTTGGAGCATGGGGAAGCCTTTCTCTACTGATTTTCACTGCTGTGCCTTTCCTTCCTAGAAATAACTTGCTCCTTTTTGAGCGCAATATCACATGGAGGTTTCTATCCTGTGAAGAAAATCTACGAAGAGGGAGACGTAGTTCACTTTTACTGTGAGGAAAATTATTCTGTCAGTGAATCTGACCTAATTCAATGTTATTATTTTGGATGGCATCCAGACCCACCAGTGTGTGAAGGTACCTGTTTTTATAGTTTTACTATATATTCTTAGTGAAAGACTAGCACCATCTTTCATGAAATGCTTTATGAATACGAAATCCTCGTGTACCAGTTCACAGCCTACACGGAAATCAAGTGTTAACTGAAAGACACAGAGCCAAGGTAGGGGAGGGGGGATATAATTGGAATTAGTTTTCAGTGGTCTCTAAGGATAGAGCAGCCTAGAGGAGAGAAGGCTCCGGTGAGACCTTATAGCAACCTTCCAGTACCTAAATGGGGCTGACAAAGCTGGGGCAGGCCACTTTATCAGGGAGTGTAGTGATAGGGTCGGGAGGCAATGGAGTTAAACTGAAAGAGAGATTTGGATTAGATGTTAGGAAGAAATTTTTTACTATAAGGGTGCTGAGGCATTGGAACATGTTGCCAAGAAAAGTAGTGGATGCCTCATCCCTGGAGGTGTTCAAGGCCAGATTGGATGAGGCTTTGAGCAATCTGACCTAATGGAAAGTGTCCCTGCCCATGGCAGGGGGGTTGGAATTGGATGATATTTAGAGGTGCCTTCCAACCCAAACCATTCTATGATTCTAGAATACCTCTATTTTATATTTTTTGAATATAAAAGCACTTGTTTGTTCTGTCTCCTGTTGTGTTAAGAAAATGGTAGAAAAACCATTGTTGACTCTGGATCAACAAAAAGTGTCTCTTGAGTCATCATCTTGCATGCTGTATAGTAAAAATGATTGTGTGCATGTTTTGATTAGTGAGAAAACAACATGCTGCTTTTATTTTCAGATGTAAAAAATAAATGTCCTCCACCACCACTTCCTCCTCATGCCCATAGCATCACAATTAGAAGAACATATCATAATGGGGACAAAGTTCGTATACAGTGTCAAGGTACCTTTGAAATTAGAGGATCAGAGGAAATCCAGTGTGAAAAAGGAAAATGGACATCACCACCTATTTGTATTGGTTAGTAGTTTTGTGAAGACTGATAACTGAAGTGAAACTATTCTTCAAACAATATCTTAATTTTCTGGAGAGCCTTAGCTTTACCAGTATCTCCAAAACTGTTTATTTCCTTCTGTGGTAAAATGCTTCAGAAGTGAAGTGCTGAGTAATTTGCAGACAATCCATTGTTCACAGATTAAAGAGAAAGGATGAGTTAGCTGAATTCACCTGACATCCACATGGTGTAGCTCTCACCTGGGATACTGATTTTATTACATCTTACAAAGCATCAATGTCTGTCTCTTTTGGTATTTGAAAGTGAGTTGTTTTTGAGAAAACTAGTTCTAAGTTTCTGCTATGGTTATAGAAACTATGGGTAAACGGGGATCTGAGGCACCACCATCACTTGAGACAGATACAGCAATAGCGACGAGGAAAACATATCTCAACGAAGATACAAGTAAGTGAATGTTACTTTTCAATACTTTCCAATGCTATTCTAGACATTTTATGACTACTCTTACTACTCTTTTGGTGTAGTTCCTAACTCTTGAAAAGGGTTGCATGTGCTACAGATGTCAATGTAGCAGTCTGAACGAATGAAAGGCTATCATTGCTTGTTTCTAGTGATTTTAATTGACACCTGTAAGCCTGCTCTGTATTTGTAATTTTATTTCATACATTAATATTAAACTTCAGTCATTTTGTACCTTTTCTGTTAATGTTATCTGAACATGAGAATTCATTAGTATTTTTGATCCTTTGACTAATAGTTTCACAGAGACTTCTTTTGTTTATTTTGAATCATGTGTGGGCTAAACTTTTCAAGTGACAAAGACGGTCTCATCTCAGAAAAAGCTAATCCATACGGGTGTAAACCAGCAGGAGTCAAGAGCAGACATAGATGTGTGTAAAGGGATATAGAATGCTTGTTGGCAATTTGGTAAGGCAAATGCAGAGATTTGTAAAAATTTGAAAAATAAATTGTATTGATTACATACAAATAAAATGTAAAATTTTTGCTCAGTCTCTAATTAGTCTGATGCTTTTGCCAGCATTGACATTGTTTTAAGAATGTAATTACCTGTCTCTATACCTCATATTAGAAATGCAGCAAGACTGTACCTCTCCACCTGTAATTAAAAATGGTGTTGTTCTTGGTCCGTTATTGACAAGATACAAAAATGGTTCCTCAGTAGAATATGGTTGTCAGCGTTACCATGTTTTGGATGGACCTAGTAATGTTTACTGCAAACAAGGAAGCTGGACAGAACAACCAACCTGCTTAGGTAAGTCTTGTAAGAAAAAAAGCTTCATCATATGTGCTGTAGAAAGGTAAAACTGGAAAGAACCTCCAGATAATCCTTTCAGGACCACCTTTTCTCTTTCCTTTGAGTTAATAAAGATTCCAGAAACATGAGGATGAACCAAAATCAAATATACCTAGACCCCTCCTGGTAGGTGTTCTCTGGCCTGTTCTAACAAACACCCGATTATATTCCTCTGTTTTCCTGAGTGAGCTATCCTAGAATGTAGCTACCCCTTTTACCTAGGAGGATTCTCTTAATTTCTTTCTCCCATATTCTCCACTCAGTGCAATTCTCCCTGTCTTTCAATAGATGTTTAGAAGGAATGACTGCAGATGATGTGATTAACAAGAAATACAATGACTTCTCAGACTTTCATTTTTAAACCTACTGTTTTTTTTTAATTGTGTTTTCATCATTTCATTCTAGACTTTCTAGTTTTTCTGTGTTGCTCTTATGTACGCTATTCAAAACAGTATATAGAACTCCCATTAGGAATTTACCAGCAGGAATACCACTTCTAATGACCTATTAGAGTTGTTTGTTTATCTTTCCTTTCTTCCTGTGATGGAATAATTCTATTTTACTAGCATACCTTGTTAAATTTACTTTAATTGACTTAAATTGAATTTAAGCTTATAATCTACTTTAAAAATGCAAATAAATAATCAGTTCAGTTTTAATTACATATATCTAGATGAATAAAAAGTACATTGTTTGGATGTTCAGATCAGCATTCTTGGACCTGAATACTCATCTTTAACAAACCCAGTGCAATAATGAAAACCTGTTTCCTGTGACCATTATTTGTCTTCTAAGCATCCAACCACATCATCCTTCCCATGTTTTCTGGGACTTCTTTTCAACCCTCAACTGATCAGACAAGAAAGAGTACACATTGTAGTTAGTTAGTTTCTGGAAAACATCCATAGCAATTAGTAGTTATGGTTCTGTTACCACAACACGTAATAACTCATTTCTTCTTACCTTTCCCTCAACAAAGCATAAATAAGTGCCTCTATCAGGCAATGATTTCCATGGAACTTGTATAAATTTATTTTTCTAAATGTACCTCTGTTCCACTTCGTTGAAGTTGAACAATGGTTTCAAAACTTAGAGGTTAACTGACTAATGGAAAGTGGGGCTACCTGATGTGACCCTGGTGCTACATTTTAAGAAAACTGTCAGAAAACAACCAAAACAATATTCAACTTGTGTAACCTGAAAAAGCCCAAAGAAAAAGACAAAATTCCAGAAAAGGTTTTTGGAAGTTATCTACTTTTTTTTTTTTAAGTGACAAAGCAAAGAAAGTGGATTGTCAAAACACTTCCTTAGGTTAACAGTTAAGCTTACTGTGTATTAACTATTGCTATCCTCAAAGGGCTTGTCAAATCTGATGGGTTAATTTTGATGGGTGACTGTTTTCTTTATAAAAAGTCATTTCAATTTACAGTAAATAAGTCCTTTTCTTATTCAAGGATAAACCTAGGCTGCCACATGTTTACAAATACTTGTAGAAACCAGATTTTGTCAGAAATGTTTTCTGTGATTTACTCTTCCTAGTTTAGGGGTTTCTTTGTATTATTTCTGTTACTTTAGCACACATTTCTTTGTTTTCGTTCTTTTGTTTTATGCATCTGTAGTTAATTTCTTGCAAGATTCGAAAACATTTTAGAAATACTGATTTAGATTTCTTTTTCTTGGCTCCTACGAAATGGAGATAAGAACTTAAGATTGCTTTTTATTGAAATACACTTTTATTTCCCAGAACCGTGCACACTTAATGTAACTGATATGAACAGCAACAACATAGAGTTGAAATGGAGACAGGAAGAATTAATTTTCCTACATGGAGATCTTGTAGAATTTGACTGTAAGCAGGGATACAATTTTTTCCAGACCATAGTACCATCTCCTGGGAGGACACAGTGTAACCATGGCAGACTGAAATACCCGAAATGCATTATGCAAGGTAAACCAATACTTTTTAATCACCTTTTTGCATAGAGCTGAGATTGACTAATAGGAAATAATTGCTCTGGCAGTGCAGGAATCTGTTGTAAATAATAGATGGTTAGAATTCAACAACAGGGGTACAGGCAGATGTTCTTGCACAAGACTGCTACATTGTTAAATATAGCCAAGGACAGAAAAACAATACACTTTACTTTGATAAGGGAGGCTGTAGAAAGGAGGAAGGAGCTGTTATCCAAGCCCAGAGAACTTAGCTCTGGAGAAAGATGACTGTAAGCAACTAAATGCACCATTTATTATGTTCAAAATTAAGCACAAGATTGCATTTTGGTCCGAGACACAAAGAAATAGTAAGAAAATACATTGTCTGATAGAGACAGTGGCAGATATCTGGTGTTGACAGGCATTTAAAGCTGATGATCTGTTAGCTTCTCAAGCTTAATGTTTCTCAAATGTTTTTAACATTATTCCAGCTCCTACTGAAAAATGTCGGTCTCCACCTTCTATTGCAAATGGAGCTCTTACTCTGCCACCCCTTACCCAGTATGACAATGGTTCTTCAGTTCAGTATAGCTGCTCTGACTATCATTTTTTGCAAGGATCTGAAAGAATCTACTGTTCTGAAGGACAGTGGACTTCACCACCGGTTTGTATAGGTAGGTGTAAGAAGATAAATAAGCACTTATTTCTCTCTATAATTCATAGAATCACTGAATGGTTTAGTTTGGAAAGGACCTTAAAGATCTGTCTAGTCCAACTGCCTGGCAATAAGCAAGGACATCTTCGACTATATGAGGTTGCTCAGAGACCCATCCAACCCAGCCTTCAGAGTTTCCAGGGATGGGAGATCTGTTACCTCTCCGGGCAGCCTGTGCCAGTGTTTCACCACTCTCATTGTAAAAATTTTCTTCCTTATATCTAAATGGTTTAAAACTATTACCCCTTGCCCCCATATTTCTTATAAGCCTCCTTTACGTCCTGAAAGGCCTCAATAAGGTCCTGGGAGCCCTCTCTTCTCCAGGCTCAACAGCTCCAACTTGTTCCAAATTCAGATACTTAGAATTTATAATTTGAGTATTGTCAGCTAGAACTTTAAGATGTCAAGTTCAGTTTTTTTCAGTTAGAGATGAAAGTTTTAATAGAAGCAAATGTAAGATTTTCTAGCCTTTTTTTTTTTTTATTTCTTAAATATGACACACTTGCAGTATCCAAAAATACAGTGGTATATATAATATGTTAAGAGACTGATAACTAATCTTTAGTTTTAGTGAAGACTAGTCAAAATTATGCAATTCCAAATATAATTGATTCATTAACAGTGGCTATGTGTCTCTTCTTTAGAGCCATGTACTCTGTCAAAAAATGAAATGGAGAAAAATAATGTGCTGCTGCAAGCATTCTATAATAATCAAATTTACTTTTACCATGGGGATTATGTCGGATTTTACTGTAAACAGAACCATTTTGGAGCAGAATCTGGTGCAACTTTATTTCAAGTACAGTGTAAGAGGGGACAGCTGGTGTACCCAAGATGTGTGGAAGGAAGAAAATAAATTTGGACTCCAGGAAAGCCTATAAGGAAGGGTATGTGCATATTTTTTATCTGGTATTAACAGCTGAATTAAGACGGCCTCATATTTTCAAGACCACTACAGCCAGCTTTGGGAAATGAGTGTTCAGTGGCACTGTTGGGTCTCAGTTTGATGACTGAGAATGCAGGAGAAGAAAACAATATTGGCATATGTGTGGAAAATTTAAGATGAAGGAGCTTTGTAAGGCTTACAGTGACAAACAAGGATGCATCGTAATCTGAAGAACTTGAGTAAAGTACCATAACAAGAAGATGCTAAGCAAGTTGTGTCCTTCACGAGGATACTGTCGGTTTTGATAGTATGAGAGCTTTTGACTATAACATATCTCTAAAGTGAGATTTAATTTCATGTTCTTCATTGTTATAATGTTAAATGAAAGAAAGAAGAGGTCTAATTTATTTTTGTACATACTAACAGCATCTCTGTCTCCTTTCACAGGTAAGAAGTGTCTAAAGGCTAAGGCTTGAGGGACAAATTAAAAAAGCAAGTATTAAAAAAAATAAATGTTTACGGTATCTATAAAAACCAAGTAAAACTTAAAAACATGCAAACCCTGCTGAGTAGTTAATTATTATTCTTTTAGAAAGTCCAACAAGCATCTTTTTTTTGTGAATTGAGAGCATTTGAATTCATAATATATCTAGTCCAACTATTTCCTACGACACTTAAACATTGGCACTCTTGGGGTTCTACCTGTGCACATGTGTGACTGAAGATAAGAATAAAATTTAGGCGTATGGACAGTGCTTGCCTTGCACCCATTTTTGTATGTTTTACTAAAAAATGTTACTGTAAGGGTTTCTTCTGTGTTTTATGTGTAAACTCCATCTTTCTGTGCAATATCACAGATGCATGGAGGTGTCGCTGCCCATGGCAGAGCAGTTGGAACTAGATAATCTTTACAGTCCCTTCCAACTCAAACCATTCTATGGTTCTGTATATGCTGTTCTGTATGATTTTCCAAGGATTTAATGATGCTACATAAATAAATAAAAACAGAAATTAAAGCATTTGAGAAATAGACACATTCTGCTTATTTAATCAAAACCCAGTCAACAGTTTGGAGGTAAAAAAGGTTGATAAAAATATCATCTTATATACTATTTACAATAGCATTCCAAAATGCTTTCAAAAGATTAAAAATTTGTTGCTTTGCATAGTGGTATTTAAAAATGAAGACAAACAACAATGAAATTTGCAATTTAACATAATGAACTTGTGATATGTGACATGTAGATCTGAACTAGATAGTCACTATAGCTCTCACATCTAGGTCATGTTATGAACAACAATTGTAATGTGAATTGATGAGCCTTTCTCATTTAAGAAATAATGTAAGAACTCAGTTAAACAAAATGACCGATGATTAAGTTAGTAAGCAGTAAACTTTGGTGTATTGAGTATTGTTACCTTAATAGCTGCCATCTAGGTTTGCTGTGCGTCCAGAAACTACTTGTGTGAGATCCGATTACTCAGAAATTCATCTCAGTCTCTGAGATTTTTATATCTTAATTGTTCCCGTGTCTATGAAAGACGTAAGAATAAACTGTTTCCCTTGAACATGAAGGGTGTTTGTATGATGGACTAGATCTGTAAGCAAAATCTTGCAAAGCAACTAAGACATGGCTGTATCAGTAACGCAACACAAGGTCAACTTTACCTATGTATTTTTATCAAAAAAACTGAATTTGAATATAGGTGTAACCAAAATGGGATGAATGGGGAAAACATAATGTGGGACAGGTTGTTTATTTGAAAGGAGACTGGAGTGGAGAAACGGAAGTATAAATATAGCAAAAAGAGGGTCAATAAACAAGAAAGAGGGTAATAAGGTATACATGTGATATAATTCAGTTTCTCTAGGGATGCCATTCAAGTGACTTTGTGCTCACCTTAGATTAGGCCAAAACTCCAAATCCATAGTCTTGACCCATAACACAGAAATCAAATGTGTTTCCACAGTCCATTCAGCACAGGGAGGGAGGGCACATTGTAGCTATCAGGTAGAAACACCTGGGACAAAGAGATGGAGCATCCACATATTACTCTGCTGGTGGCTCTTCCAGGCCTGATAGCATCAGCATCTTCCCAATTGCTTCCTAACACAAGCCTGTGCTAGTGTGTACTTTTTAAAGCATATTCAGGAAAATATCCAGGTATTTTCTCTGTTAAAGAGAACGTGGATTTCTTTCATTTTAATTTTTTTACATTAATTACTTGAAAACAAACCTCTTCTTTGCAACTTGAATTGTGGGGTTATGTTAGTTCTAGCACAGCAGAATTAAGTGAAAGAAAATGAGAACAAGAGCTTGGGTTTCAAAATCTGAAAAAGCTCAGAAATATCTGTACAAAATCTTAAAAAAAGCATATTTACAACGTGGATGTTACAAAACTGACTGAACCCAGAATTCTTTCAGAAGTTAATGAAGTCACAGGAAGAGATCAAATTGCTTTTTGGAAGGCAAGGAAACTTTGTTAATGGTTCCTTTGCACTATGTTAATTTTTGCAGAATATATTCATGTAAATGTGTCCAGGCCGGGTGGGAAGGCGTAGACCAACTACATACACTGCAATGGTAGCAGAGAAGCTGCTGCAGGCACACAGCTCTGGCGAACTGTTGTGCTAGAGCACGTGAGATGGTGAACGCATATCTGTCAAAATGCTGTGCTTAGTGTCTGTGGAATATACAGTGTGAATGAGACTCAGTGACCCGCAAGTCCAAGAGCATTTATGACCTATGTGTATTTTGAAGCAGAGAAAGAATTTTTGTCTCTGTCATTATTTGCTTAGACTTACGAAACCACAGCGCTAGAATAACTTTCAAAATAACCATCAACTTGCCAAAGACCCCAATTTAACCCTCTGACAGCCCTGAATTTTTGCTGGTTTTCAGCACAGTTAGGCATAAAATTGCAGGATAAGAATCAGGTTGCTCAGGACTTTGTCTGGCTGAGTTTTTAATGTCTCCAAGGAGATATTTTCTAACCCTTCAGGGCAACACCTCCCAATGTCTGCCTTCTCTCACGATTAATCTTTTTTCCTTATATCTAACTGGAATGTCTTTTGCTGCAGATTTGTTTGTTGTCTTTCATCCAATCACTGTGCATCCCCAAGAAAAGTATGGCTCCATCTTCTCTGTACTCTACCACTGGGAAGCCAAAACCAAAATAGTGTCTTCTCCAGCCTTCTCATCTTAAGAAACATTCAGAAAGGAATGGGAATTTTTTTGACTGTGTGAGACATGATAATAATAATTTTTACGTTTCTGTTGGTGCCTTTCCTTGTGTAGCAGAGCCTTCCAGTATCGTTAGAATGGCAATAGATCTTATCTCTGTCACTTCATGTGATAGCGCTGGCTTGGGCTTAGGTAGATCATATGATAACCTGTCTGAACCAAGTTCAACTTTTTTCAAGATCAGCCTTTTATTTGTTTTAATAGAATAGTTAGGGTTTGATTCTTTAAAGATCACCTAATACAACACCCCTGCAGTGAGCTGAGGCATCTTTCACTAGATCAAGTTGCTCAGAGCCCCATCCGACCTGGCCTTGGACATCTCTGATGATAGAGCATCCACAGCTTCTCTGGGAAACTTGTTTCTGTGGTTCACCACCCTCATTGTAAAAAAATTCTTCCTTGTATCCAATTTAAATCCACCCTCTTTCAGTTTATATTTATTTGGTTTGTATTTCTATTAAACCATCAGGACAACTTTTATTGAACCCTCACGTGACAATACTAAGAATATTTTCAAGAAGTTCTTTTTTACCCAGCTCATTTTGGAGCCTTCTAGTCGGAGCTGGGCAAAGGCAGTCAGGTTCTCCCTTATCTGAGCAACACTTTCAGGGAGCCTCAGCCCATGACATTAGTGTAGAAGGCTGGTCTTGCTGAGCATCCTCCTATATTAAGGCAAAACCAAAGTAATTGTGTTCCATGAGTATAGTCTTTTCCACCTTAGTGTAGAGATCAGATCTGTTAAACAGTGCATATATCTTCTCAGTTGAGTATAAAGAGACATGATCTTGAGTGGGAAGAATGGTTTTGTTTGTGTTTTTTTTAGTAAAAAACAAAGAAAGAAACCTACATGTTTTGTAATAAAAATTTTTTGAAGCTTACTTATTGGAAATGGCTCTCTCATTAGGAATTGCTGTTTAGAAAAGGAACTTGGGGTTTTCCAGTGATGAAGTAACAAATAAGGCCAAAAATTAATGATTTGTAGAGGTTAATGACCTACAAAAAGCAGCAGATTAGGCAGAAATTAATTTTCTTTTAGTTCAACTTTTTTGTTTCTCTTAATGCTATACTAAAAGGAAAAATTTCTTTACTGAGAATCCAGTCTTTCTGAAGCATAGGAGGATTAGAAAGCAAGGAAGAAATGAGTCGGAAATATTGGGCTTTTATAGTGAAGTCCAGAGAGATTTGTTATGTACTGTTTGTGGGTTCATTGTTTCATACTGCAGACTTGTCAGGACTCCATAAACAACAATTAGTGCTTAGGGTCATGTTGGACTAGTATGGAAGAATCTAAAATACAACTAAATGCTACATACCTATAGAAATATTAGTCATGCTTATTCCTGGTTTTCTGTGAGGAATGTTCTCAGTTCCTTAAAAAATGTTTAATATAGATGTTAATGTTAGGTATTTGTCACTAAGACTTTTGTGGACTTAACATTTAGAAAAAATCCTTTTTGCAGTGTGCTTTGAAGTTCTGCCAGTCATATAAAGTGGCTTATCAATGATGATGAGATTCATTTAGTGTATATAGTAATAGCAGTACCTGTTCTTTGTTCATCAGATGGATGTTATCATTCCATAAACAAAACAACACCATGTGTGTTTTTGCCGGAAGAAAATATGACTCCAAGTTATTGGCTGTTAGTTAATCCTGTATTTCACAATAGTTCCTAGCAGCAACTGCACTGAAAAAAACAAAAAGAAAGAGAATGTTCTAAGAAAGAATATTCATAAGAAATGCCAAAGAATATAATCTTAGTACTGTTGCCTGAGGGTGGAGCTCAGTTCAGTCAAAGTTGTCCTGCTGGTGTAGCCCAATAAATATGATTTTTGCCGTTGTTCATAAAAGAACAGGCACTGCATTGACTTGACAATGCAGGATCTCTAGGCTCGCTTGGCTTTGTCTTGAGCTGATTTTAACTGGTTTGATAGTGGTTGTTTAGCAACCACCCCATTGTTTGCTCAAATGTGTTTTAGTTCAGCTCTGATTCATACCGGTAAAAAGAAGGTATCTATGACTCCAGACTAATAAGTGGTGTGGGAAAGGAGAATGTGGGATGACATGAAGATGAAGAGAGGTCAAAGACTGAAAACAAATGACAGTCATCAAACAGTGGCCGCAGCAGAAATGCAGCTTGGTCCTGTCCAGGTAAATGCAGTTTGAGCAGAGCTGCTGAATAGCTGGAATCCAGAAAAGGAGTTTATATAATCTTTATATTAAAGTAATTACATGTAAACACAAGGACACCTCAATACTTAGGAGGAGGGAACCCCTGCTACTTGCATTGATCTTCCCAACAAAACCTTGGTACTCCAATGGTTCACTGCGGCATTTCCCTCATGTCTTGCCAGCCTCCTTGAGAAACGCTGGTGCTGCCAACCAGAGGAGCAGGTGAAGGATGACTGTGACACCGGAGGAATTGTTTAGATACTAGGACATTTTTTCTATAATTATTTTTTTACTAAAAAATAATAATTACATTATTGAGGCTTTTTGGCATTAATTTAGACTAGGAACATTAGCGTTATTGGAAGTGGACTAACAGTGACTTAGTGTTTTCATTAGGTTGTAAAGGTTTCAAACAGACTGAACATAAATGATGGGCTTCACATACAAGGTGATTTTGCCCACAGCAAAATTTTAAGTTGTAACTTTTAAGAAGCTAAGTGCGCTACGTTGCATTATAAACACGCTGTGTTTTGGGTATGGGTTTCATCATGCTTCTATGTCAAGTTCAGTCTGAAAAGTTTTGTGAAAAAAACTGTTGAAGCCTTTTTGCAACAACTGCATAATTTTTCTGTAGAGGTTGACTGCAGTGTTGTGAGAAAGCTAGGGGAGGAGATTGCAAAGACGTCCTCTGGAATCATGGGAGTGAACACAAATACATGCACTTTAGAGTACAGGAAATAGGAACTCGGTGGCAGAGGACTTCTTTAACTTCTAAAGCTTGGAATTGACACTGCTGAGCCACACCATAGCATATCTGCTGTGGATGGGTTATTCTACATGTAAAGGTAATTTATTAATTGGAAATCTGTTTTTAACTAATGTAGCTGGTGGCAATCAAGAAAAATTAACTGAAAAAAGAAATTATACCATTTACATTTTATAGAATTCCTTTCAGATGTTTGGAATGAATTATAATTTACAACTATGCATTTGAGAATATTTGCTTTGTATTTTCTTGCATGAGCTTGTTTCTTTGCCACGTGCTTGAACTTAATAGCTCTTACAAATGAACCTGTTACTAGCCATAACTCACTCAAAATGCATTAATCCATACAAATTGTTTAGCTGCTATTATTCTGAATAAATACTATTAAAAAAGCAGAATACCGATTTGATTTTAAAACATTATACGATACTTCATAAATACAGGTGCTTTATTATTTTCATAAGTTGTATGATACAAAAATTATGCAGCCTGAATGAGGTGGTCTTCACTGAATGTGTGCACCTATTAAAATAACCAGTTTTAAACTCTCTGACTGATACATTTAAATCAATTTAACATATCAAGATATTTATATTTATCATATCAAGATTCTTCTTCCTCTCTGCTTTTAAAAGTACTTCTTGTATGTACCTTATACTTTCAAAAATGATCCAACTTCTTTCATTTTAAAGTGGTGGAACTAATTTCAGGAATCTTGGAGAAACTGACTTATTTGCAGAATTAAAGAAAATTGAGAATCGCGACTGTATGTGTAAAACTTTATTTCAGTATAATGCTGGAAAACAGAAACTGTACTCTGAGAAATTCAGTTAATTCATATTTTCAAATGAAATACTTTTAATAACTTTTCACAAGGCGAAGTCTGTGAAAATAGTAACGATGATGGCAATTTCTTCGAGTAAAGGCTTAATGCTCCTTATTAGTAGTGTTCCAAGGTCGATTATTATTTAAATCCTGTGTAGTGCCATTGTTTGCAGGTATCAGTACTGTCCTGTATTTATCAAGACACAGGAACTTGTGCGTTGTATCTGCTAGAATAGCATTCAAACACTCGCCCATCACTGTTTTTGAAGAAATTCTTAGTGGTGGATGAGGATAAGAAGAAAATGGCAATGTGCAGTCAAATTGCAAGAATCTGTGCACGGCTTCTGCAGGAGCAGCCTGTGAAAACCCACCTCCCGTTGACTTTGGAGAAATTGTGGATGAGCTTAAATCAGGATATGAGGAAAGTGACAGAGTGCAGTATGTGTGCAACCCTGGATACACTTTATCAGGATCAGAATGGGTAATATGCCACAAAAATATCTGGGTACCTGGACCACCACTGTGTTTGGGTGAGTGTAACTTTTTTACTGTCTGACTTTTTACTGGTAGACAATTTTAACAATTCTTAAAACAGGTCTTTCTGAATTAGGTTTATATTTGTTGCTTGAGTACAGACTTTGTAATGGGCCAAAAGTAATCACTGGTTTCAGTACTTCTTAACTTGTGGATCTTTGGCTTTAGTGTGCCAAAATCATTTACACTCAATCATGTTTTTTACCGTGAGAATTTTTGAGCTGCCGGGAACATCAGAATCAGTTAAATATTTTGTCTGTACTTCCAAGAACTTGTGCAACAAGGTACAAGTACTGACAATGTGGTCGGCCTCTTCCCACTGGTGATTAAATTTGCTAAGACATCCTTTCATATGGTTTGTTTACTGTCCCTCATTTGGCAGAAAGATGAAGTTGTGGTAGGCTGCCTTGCTGTCTTCCATTTCTTTGCTAGAGCTCTTTGTAAAGAGTCTTCTAAATTTAATTTTTTAATCATGGGTAATGGGAACGCAACAGGGATAAAATTAAAACTTATTCTCGCTGATTTAAATAATTAATTATTTTAAGGGCTACTGTCTACTTAAGTCAGTACCTACTGAGATTATCACTGCTGTTGCAAAGTCTGTAAAATTGTATTTTATGCATACAAATAAGAACGTGCTTGGAAGCTGTGCCATATGACTGATAAACTATGCAAAACTAAAGATCTTGTATTAGTTATGATGGAGATCAAGTGTTTAAGTGGTTTGTATTTTACTTCTACAAGCCACTGAATGAGAACAAATCTATATTTATCTTTCTTTGCCAAGGAAGTGTTTCATATGCTAAAAGCCACCAAAGTTTCATACCCCACCATTTCTAATTTTTCTTGTTTCCTCTAGCACCATGTACCATCACAGAACAGCAATTGGAAGCCCGAAACTTGCTTCTCTCCACGGGACAGAGGCACTCAATTTTGATTCAAAGTTGTCAGTGGTGGATATTTATGTGCATGGTGGGATTTCAATTCACAACCTCTCCTATCAAGCAATGTTTTAATGGGCGTATCGAACTACCTTCATGTATCACTGGTAAATATGCACCATACTTGAATAATTTTGATGTGCTAAATATATCTTGTGTGCAATTTTGTAGTTGTCCATGTGGGATTAAGTGCAAACATAGCCTTTCAAATAGATACATAAAGTAGTAAAGCCTAATTTACTAATAACTCAAAATACATATAAAGCATAATTTAAGCCCACTCACTCTACAACAGTATAGGAGAAGGAAACATTGTGACAGCTCTGACTCAGGAGGGCTTCATAGAGATTTAATCCACTGTACATATCAGGAAATAAGTTTAAAAAACCAAAGTTCTCTTTTTTGTTTTCATCATATCATCATCACAAAACCCTCCAGGATATTAAACCTTAAAAATTGAAAAAGAAGGGAAAATTATTTATATGGCTGGTGTTAGACTTAAGTATGTTCCTCATCCTGGATACAGGTTAGATGAACTATCAGAAATAACTTGTTCTGTGGGAGACTGGACTTCAGGTCCTACAGGTTTGTGTGATATAAAAAACTACATTTTTTGTAGTTCATTTAGCAATGAAATGGAAAGCATTTTAAACTGGAGTTTGATTAGTAAGAGCCACTAACTCCATATTTTGCAGTGGAATCAATCAGCCCTAATAGATGTCTTCAGAGCGATACTGACTGGATGCAATGACACCTTTTTTAATGAAGTTTAGTTTTTAAATCATAGAATCATGCTGTGAGTTAAAATAATGTCAACTCAGGCACACAGGAAAGTAAGGCCAATAGAGACAACCAGGGACTTGTTTTGATTGTACTGCTACACTACCTACTTTTCTTGCTTCTGAGAAGCCAAAAACCAGAGGGTTATGAAGAAATGGATACTGGCTGCAAAGGAGGAGATAACTGGTAATGTCTCTTATTTGTGCATCGCTAAGAGTGTCACCTCCTGAAAGTTACCTTCAAATAATAAAGAAATCACTTCAGTCCTCAACCCTTTGGCACACAGTGCTGTACAGAGCCAACCCGTACCTTTGGCTGATCTCTGCAACTCCTTTTCTTTTTTTTTAGTCACTCTAGGCAAAATTAGTAGTGTCTGGTGATGCGCTGCAGAACATAGATTCTCGTCTCTTTCTTTTCTACTTGTAGAAAGTGGTTTGCATAATGCAGGTCTTTTTTTCCTGATCGGTAACAGCAGTGCTCTGGAATTCAATATTCTCTGTTTGTTGTGTTGCTGCACTATTGTTCTTAACTGCTCCTCTCTTTTCAGATGCCACCTGTGGAGCTGCACCTGAAATTCCCAATGCTCATATTACTAGTGCTCAACAGGAGAGATATCTGCCCGGTGCTCGAGTGCAGTATGAATGTGAAAAGAATTTTCAGATGATAGGTGGAAATTATGTCACTTGTACAAATGGAGAATGGTCACAAGCACCGCTGTGCAGAGGTAGGGATCTGTGCTTTCATCTCACCTGTTAGCTCAGAGGGGACTGTTTGTTTACCCGAATACTCTAATAACTTCACCATTTTACTTCTGTTCCTTTGTGTACCCCCACTTTGTGCTTGTTATTGCTTCCTTGCAGAGCACTTCAATTTAGCTTCAGCCTTCTAGAAGTACTGAGGATATTTTTATCAGCACCAAAACTGTCTTGAAGAAGCAGGGCCTAAAACGCCCTGCTCTGTCTGAATGGAAGAAGCAGCAGGGGAGAGAGACAGCTGTTCTTCTCCAGGGCTGCACACTGACTGACCTGATCAATGCAGATCCCCACAGAGACTCAGATGTAAACCGTGTAGGATCTGCTAGGGCTATGGAAGTGGCAAGAGCGTTCCTGTGACAAGGAGCTGTCAGGAGCTGTGCTCCTGTGTCTTGTGCCCGAGCCTGTGGCTGTGGGGCGAATAAGTGCTGCTTGGCTCCCACACATCTCCATGGGGCTGACTGTGCTTACTCCCTGGGGAATGACCCTGGCAGGCAGGCTGGCTGCTTTGGCTTCTTGTGCACCGAGGTGTAGCTACAGAAACACTGGCTTTTTTCTAGAAATTCTCCTTGACGGTGCTATCTCCTGAGAGATGGTGCTGCCACTGTCACACCTCTTTGCTTTCTCCATGGAGGACTCTTGGAGCTGTGACTTGCCTGAGGCAGAAAATCTGGACAGAAATTATAACAAGATTAATTCCTTGGACTGTCGGTTGTATAGAGAAAACACCTCAACGATTCTGTGACTGCAGAAGTATCTCTTTTCAGATGTGACATGTGAACCTCCTCCAGAAATTCCTGGTGGCAAAGTTCAAGGTGTTAAAAAGTCACGGTATTTGCCTGGGGAGAATGCTCGCTATCAGTGCTGGCAAGGTTTTGAGATGACTGGAGATCCCACCATAGCATGTCAGCATGGGACCTGGACAGAGCGGCCAAAGTGCAAAGGTAATTTCTCTGTCTTTGTACCTCTGCCTGACAGTGCCACTGTCATGAGGTTGACACAGTAGCATTTACTTCTCCAGATATTAGCCTCATTTCTGTGTACAAGTACAGATATCTGGCACACTTGGGGAAAACAAAACCACATTTTCCCAAGTATCTGGTTCAGTGAGTTGACCAGCTGAGTGACCGAAGTGGCTTTAGAGAGCAGAGCCCACAGCATCCCTGCTAATTGACATCCAGATACTGCAGATGATGCATTGATATTTTGAATACCACGGAGTTAAATCAACTGTTAAATCAACTAAGGGCAGAATTTGAGGGGTGAGCCGATACCTGGGCACTCTGTTGGTGTCTCCTGGGGTTTCTTGTGTGCGCTGAATAACCTCATTTGTTTTCACTAGACATACAGAAAGTTTCAGCCTGTGAACCAGTGCAAAACCATTTGACTCCAACACTACCCAGCTGGGAGCTGAAAGGGATGTAGAAGTAGCAGCTGAATTCAGACCAGGCTGAATATTGTGGCTCCAGAACACAATGCCAAGTGCAAAGACTGCCACTGCTGGTACCTAGGGCCTTTTCTGAAGATTTCCCAACGCAAGGTCATTAGAAGGCCTCACTTGGCAGCAGCATGGTGCTTAGATAGGTATAAGAATTTGTGAGGCAGCAGCACTTGAGGGTTGGCAAGTGTGAACTCCTCAGTGGCCATAAGTGGCCCACAGAGCCCGAGGGCTATCCCATTAGGGATTGCAGTGGTGCATTTCAGTGACAGTTGTTAATGTTTGCAATTGGATCCACTCTTCTCATGGCTCAGGCAGTGCAGGGTGGAGGTGGGCATCAGGCTCTCCTGCAGAGCCACGCCAAACGCTGCACAGTTACGCAGGACGAGAGAAAGTCCTGCAGACAGCTGCAAGCACTCCAGCTGTGGACAACACAAGTAAATGGCAGTTGTAAATCCCAGCACAGGAGAAATGAGAAACTCTTACTCTTTTGCGCCTGCCAGGTAGTTGGCTTTCTCTCTGCTTTCCTCTGGGTCCCAGAGTAGTGCCAACCTACTGTCCGGTAGTATCTGTGGCCGGGCCTCCGTTGCAATTCAGCTCTCGTGGCTTTCTCTCTGACTGGAATTTTCTTCCAGGGAAAGGTGGGAAATGTGGGCCACCTCCAGTTATTGAAAATGGAGACCTCCTTTCCTTCCCCATGCGAGAATATGCCCAAGGTGCAGTGGTCAAATACAAATGCCCAAATCTCTACGTCCTGGAAGGATCTGAGAGTATTACCTGTACTGACGGGCAGTGGACAAACCCCCCAGTTTGCCTCGGTAGGTTCGCGCATGTGCTGTGTGGCCAAAGGCGGTGCAACTGCTTTTTCTCATATCCCGGCACTTGTGCTGGGGATGCAATGCTGGCAGGGCAGAACAACCACGAGTCCCTTTTTTGTGCAGGGCTCCTTGCGTGTTGCCAAGCTGGGGATGCTGCTAAGGTCAGCAGGTTGTGAGTGGGGAGGATGGGTGCGAGTGGCAGTGCTGGGGCAATCTGGGGTGCGGCCGTTACATGGCCATGGGGAAATGAATTTAGAGAAGTGCTGGGCACAGGCAAAGAAGGAGGGACCTCAGAAAAGACCAAGGGGAAGGCAGTCGGTGCCTGGTGACTTCCCCCACCTGTGCCTTGATCTCACCCCGTGTCAGAACAAAAAGGCTTCTCCATAGCTCTATGTTGGGTGTCAGCCATGGTCTTTTCCCCTTTAACTTGGGTCCTGTTGCAAGTAAAAGAGGGTCAGAGCAAAGTGCTGGATGCATGTCATGATGCGGAGAACTTCTGTAGGCTCTAGAGGAAATAAAAGTGGTCTGTGGTGCATCTGTTTGACGTGACGACACTCTTCCTTTGCCTTTTCCAAGTGGCCTGTACAGCATCTGAAGAAGACATGGACAGAAACAGTGTTGAGTTGAAATGGATCTTCAGAAAAAAGCTGTATTCCAGATCGGGCGACTTTATTGAGTTTTGCTGTAAAAGAGGATATGTGTCAGACCCAGCATCTCCCCCCTTCCGAGTACAGTGTGTAGAGGGGAAACTGGAATATCCACGATGCAAGCCAGGCAGTAAGTCATCTCCAATCTGGCCACAGCTTAGCCACTGTGTTGTTGCATTTTTTGTGCTGAAGCCAAGGGGAAAGCCTTTAGCTTTCCTGGGGAAGCACCGGGGAGATAGCAGCAGGGCGCCACGGGGTGGGATCATCCTGTAAACTACAGCCGTTGAGGGGCCATGCCCCCGAGCAGCTGTTGACTGGTGTACCTGAGTGGGAAAGTTTGCTGGGCAAAGGGAGCCTCAGTTGTCCGGTGTGGGGTCTGCAGGCAAATGATGAAAGTGCTTTTTCCAGAGAATTGTACCATAGATGAGGAGAGTTTGGAAAGCAACAAGATTCAACTACAGTCTTCAAGTTCATTGAGGACCTATCTTTCTGGGGATTATATTTTGTTTGAATGCAAATGGTGGCACCGGCAAACGTCACGCCCTGAGACATTCAGAGCAGCGTGCATGGATGGAGTGATTAAGTATCCTACGTGTGAACGTAAGTGCTTGGTGGTGAAGATGTGGTGGGGCTGTGGGAGGCAGCTTTTCTGAAATTGACTGTCGCCTGCTCTGAGGAACCACTGTGGTGCATTGGGCTTCATCTTCACTCCTTTTCCCCTTTTTTCTCTTTACACTGCAGCAAGATTTGGATAAATGGAAACGGCATGAAGGAGCCCAGCTCTGGAAATGAAAGATCTCTCAACCAACCCACAGATTTGAGCTCAGTTTTGCCTGAAGTTTCCTGTTTCGCTGTGCTCTGTTTGCAGTGTAGCCAATGTTCTGTCTTGGAATTTGATTCTTCTTAATCTTTTATTGTTGGATAATTATGTTTTCATTTTTTACACAATTTTATGCCGTTTTAACATTTTGTTAATGTGTTTACATTTTATCCGTTTGAATGGTTGTTCTTACATTTTATCTATTCCGTATCGGTCTCTCTGTTATTTTCTATTGACACTTGTGTCCTGAGACAGGCAGGCTTTGGTGGCCTCCAGAGACAAGAATTAAAGCTCACAGGTAATTTGATCATCAGCAGTTAGAGTGTGTTTGGCCTCTTCTGCTCTTAGCTACTTCTCTGTGTGCTTGCCTGGAAACTACCCTGGGGTCATGGCAGAGGTGAGTGTTCTAAACATCTGATCAGGATACATGAGTGAGTGTTGTCTCCTTTAAACAAATCAAGGACATCTCTTGTCCCAGTTCTTATGGGGGACTTGAGTCTCCTTGACATTTTCTGGAATGCAGGGTGTTGGGATGCCAATAATTGGGAATTTCTGGATGGAGGTAGAGTGACTTCATAGAAGTAATTGGCATTCTTGGTCCTGGTCCTGGAATGGGACCTAATTTCCTTATATTTTCTAGGAGAGATTGTGATGTTGTCTTGATGGGTCCAGGACCTTTATTTTTTCGTTTTTGATCTAATGACAACAAATAGCAACTCATGTATGGGAACAGCTAACCCATTTGTTTATCATTGATGTCCTACTGGTCTGGGGAAGGTTGAGGAAGTATATTTACTGCCTCTTATCTATTGTGCTATGTAGATGATATGTAATTTCTTTTCTTGATGTTCACTTTTCTAAAACCTTTCAAAGCCACTGTACATAGCCCCACCTCACAGTGCACAGCAAGGGGTAATTTTACATTGGCCTTTTGCGCCTTGTTATTATTTAGCCCCAGATGGCAGCTAAGGGTTACACAGCCACTTGCTTACACATATGGGCACGTGCACATTCTCCCAGTGAGCTAGGGAGGAGAATCGCAAAAGAATAGGAAAACTTGTGTGTTATTATTGTCACACCCCAAGGGAGACAGTGTAGGACCCAGAACTATATTTAAACATTTAGTTTATTACCTATAATGTTACAGTTCTAAGTCAAGAATATTAACCTTAAGTCTAACCAATATTAGCATCCTATAAGGATTTGTGAGGGACAATACACCTGTAAGGAGTTCGGTGATAAAGTCTTTAGATGTTTCCTCTAAAAAGTTGCTGCCAGTGAAGTTTCTGCAAATGCTCTGGTGTTTGGTGTTTGTAGATTGTTGATGCCAGTTGGGGAAGCTCAGACGAGCTGAGAGGGAGCTCCAAGGCTTGCTCCTCTCATTCTCTTATAGTCCATTCTGGAGTGATAACATCTCAGGTACCAGTCGGCCCATCTCCTTTACTTTGGTCAGTGGCGCCTGATGGTATGGGGTGCAGTGGATTGCTTAATCCCCTCCAGCTGTGTAGGAATCCAGAAAATCCAGGGTCGTAGATCAGGATGTTTCCATCACAAAAGCTCATAGTCTAAATCACCCAAGTGCAACATACTTAGATTTCTTTTACTTTTGCTTTGAGGATAACCTCTGAGTCTTTGTTCTGAAATCTATGGTGTAAATCAGATAAGGCACCAGTTTAGTCATCCAGACAGGCAAACAGTGGCAGAGACATAATGGCTCATTCTCCCTGACTCATCCTGGCTGCACAGGTGGGCTTTAATATGTACGCTGATGTGGAGTGGCCACCAAACCTCCGTCTGGCCCCTCTCCACGCTGCAACTCAGAAAAGACACGCTGCAACTCAGAAAGACAGCAGCTCAATTCAGCAGCTTTGGGAGGGGGAGGTATATGTAAATTATAAAGACAGTTTTAATAGAACAATAAAAGAAAAGATAATAATAATAAGAATATAAAGGAATATATTAAAATACAACAACTCACGGTGCAATGCTTAGCCCATCCCAAGCAATAATTTCAGTGAACAGCAGTGAGGACAGAGATCACAGTGAGGACAACGACAGCAGAATGCAGAATGCTGTATGCAGAAACAAGATTGTCTTGCCACTCCCCTGGCCAAATTCCCATTTTTATACTGAGTGTGATGTTATGGAATGGAATAATTGATTCACCAGTTTGGGTTAGCTACCCTGGTTCTGCACCTGCATATAAGCAAAACATTGGAAACAGAAAAATCCTTGGTTTGTTAGCAAGAGCAAAAAACCCATTGGTGCATTATGAACATTCTCTTACTAAATCTAGAAACCAGCAGTTTCCGGCAAGAAAATTAATTCTATCCCAGTTGAACATAAACATTACCCAGCAACAACTAAACAATATATATCAATGTTATTCTCGTACTAATTCCAAAACACAGGAGCTACTGGGAAGAATATTATCTCTATTCCAGCTGAAATCAAGACAGCCTTCATATCTGACTTTTTTTTTCTTGAACCTCATGTAATTCCACTAAGGTCATGAAAATCAATTAAACCGGCATGCTCTATTTGTATATAGTTAAAGGGGCCTATGTCAATATTCATGTTGGTTATCAATAGGTGTTAATTTCTGTAAAAGAAAATGAAGAGCTACTTCTTCTGTTGTCCTTTTGCTGGATGATAAGGGAGGTTTCAGATCAGCTAAGCCTTTGCTTTGGCAGCCTCATAACCACATATCTGGGAATATTTTTCATAGAATAAGATATGAAGAAAGCAAAGGTAAGCTGACTCCCTGAGTACAGACAGGTGCTCTTGCAGGGACCTGGAGAAGGGGGAGCCCTTCAGCTCAAGACAAGATGCATCAGTGCTGAAGGTCCTATAGAACAGTGGAAGATGATCCATTGGGGTGTGGGATCTTCTATTAAACTTCTTCTATTAAACTTCTTCTATTAAACTTCTATTTATATTTATTTTTTGTCAAAAAAAGTTGTTAAGGTTTACTGATATTTAATATTCAGATTTGACAGTGATGATTTTGTCTGTTTGTCGGATTGTTTCGGGTCACACATTGGAGGCTTTCACAGTAGCACCCTCACCTCTTCATTTGCTATCAGCGTACTGCAATGCACTGCAGTTTGTGTGCCCAGTTAATTGCATTTGTGGATTATATTTATTTTTAACCAAACTAACCCTCACAAAATGGACAAGTGGATTAAAAAGATTCCTTGCACGGAAACTGCAGACAGAACATAACACACAAGCAAACAACAAAATGGCAGAGCTGACACTTCTCCTAGGGCAAGTTCTTCATCAGCCACGTTATGGGGTAGAAATAATGTCTCTAATTGCACTTGACAGGCAGTATATTGAAAAAAAAACCTGAAATTGTGAAGAACATTTTTCAAAATATGGATTTAAATCTGCTGTTGTTAATGATGAACTTTGCCCTTAGTAGCTGTTCCTTAAGATAGTAGCTAATGCTAACGGGGAACTTAAAAAATTCAGCATCCAGAAGATGAGGAAAAACATCTACAATTTTTTTTCAGTGATACTTTGTGTCATGTCATACTCAATCCAATCCTCCACAAAAATTTACTAAACTTAATGATAAATATTTAAGAGCTTCTCACTTGGTAGCAAAAGACAAAAAGCCACATGCCATTATGGAAACACTTGTTCTTCCTGCTGCAGTAAAAAAGGTTGAAATAATACAGGGAAGACAACATGATGACAAGATGCAATACATTCTTTTGTCAGCAAATACTGTCAGAAGATGAGTAGAAAATGCTGTGCAAGATCTGAAGAAACAGGTATTAGAACAAATTTTGCAGAGAGAGACCTAAGGAGTGTGCGTGTGTTTTTCAAAAGTCCACTTACACTGAGTTTAGTAGTGTCAGGCTGCTTTTCCACCTATGATAAATAGCTAAGGTGGGAAGCCAAGCAGGTGAAGACACACGTGATAACTAACATCACCTTTCCCTTGACAATTATGTTATTCCGTAGCTTGCAGTATTTGAATATCATGGATCATAATGGTAATGTAGGCTGTTATAAGGCAGACCACATCACCCAGCTTTGATATGTGAGGGCACTTGAGTCTTCTTGGAGCCTGAATCAATAGGAAATATGGCTTCTACTGCAAGGTTGTTTCTGTGTCTAGGAATTTGTCGCATTTCCTCCCCTTGCCTTCTTGTCAGATGGAGCAGATGTTCCCTTTAGCTGTATGGATTGTGGAAGTGGGAGAGAGAGCATATTTAAATGTTTATTTTGAAAATAAAAGAAAATGTGTTGTTTTTTTTTAAACTCTGGTGACATCTGTTGTTGCTAAGCCTTGTTCATATGCTAGGAAAATACTGCCAGTACTTTTGATGCAAAGCGATAGGCTACTGTAGTGCATTTACTCCTTACATTCATTTTAGCAACTTTGTAAATGTAGTCTGCCATCTACTGTTGCCAGCAGAGACATCCTCCCCAGCTATAGCCACAGCTCAGACCTGGAGATCTGGTGGAAATAAAAACACAGAAAACTGTATGTAATATCTATACAGAATCACAAGAAATCTTGTCCACAGATGAACAGAAACAATACTAACCAATACAGTGCTAGTGATTATACTGTGATAAACTGAGTACAGTGATCAACTAAATCACCTGCACTGCAAACTTCAAGTAAAAAAATAAAAGAAAAAAAAATCCAAGTTGCACAAATGCAAATGTTTTGCATCTCCTGCACAGCTGCACTGAAGGGTCTTCGCTGGGAATCCTCACACTGTTAAAATGAGTCTTGCTGTCTTCTTGGTGGGAGAGCAGAGCACTGTTCCACTGCTGCCTTATAGCAGTTTCTTCCCATTGGAAGATGTTTTGATAATCCAGCTGCTGCTCTGTGTTCTTGAAAATGTCAGTGACAGCACATTACAAAATGTAATACCACTGCTAAGTTATAAAGTTAGAAAGAATATGTTATAGAAAAAGAAATGTAGAAGCCAAATGCATCATGACCATCTTTTCTTTCCCTCCCTCCCTTCCCGCCCCTAGCTGAATCATACAATGGAATTACTTTCTTTGGTTCTGACTTTAAAATTTCTGGTAAATAAGGATGCATTTTTCATACTGAGAGACTAGTGCTTGGGTGAACAGTTGCCTTATCACAAGTGAATGAAAAGGTCAGTCCTTGACTTGGTTCAGTGCCACAGTTCAGTATGTATTTTGTGTGTGTGTATGTGTGAGAAATGAATAATGAAGTCAATAATTTTATATAAAATGCAGAATTAAGGACAATTGTAATTTTATGGCTTTGCTCAGGTTGCTGAGAAATAGCAGTTTCAGGATGCAGGATTTCACAAAGTGTTAGATTTCCTAAAGTAATTCATTTTTTCTAAATACCCAGTGAGGTCAGGGCTCTGGCTATAATGAGTCTGATGCAGTTCTTTGTGTGGATACAGACAGTGTGACGTTGACAATATATCTCAGATGTTTGCTTTGGTTTCCAATCTATAAAATGGATAAAGCATATTTGTGTTCAAAAGAGGTCTGAGAAGTCTTCTGTTATTAGGAAATAACAGTGAGTTTCTTCCTGTTAATCTCATAGAAAAGCGAAGTAGTGCTTTGTTACAGTTGTGCAAAAAGCAATAAGAGTCCAAAAGAAAATTGCTACTACTGGTGCCAACCCAAAATTTGGTGTAAAATGAACCCATGGATTGCACAGAGCTCTGACGAACATATTTGCAATCAATTAACTGACAGGAGCAGCCAAGTAAACAACTGGCTCGGTGATGTAAACAAAGACTATGCTTATTAGCATCTGCTTTCTGGTCATTTTCAAAAATGCCACATAAAAGCTTCCCCAAATCCTTGTGTCATTAGAGGAAAATGCAGGAATAGGAATAGTTATGAAACCAGTTATTGGTAGAACTCCAAGGTTTTGTTCTTACCAGATGACTAGATCACCTGTAAACTAGGGAAGTGGACCATACCACCTAAACATGAGTGTATAGACTTTGACTTGCTTTTACGCTGGAGACTGTGTTTCATTTTATAATATAACAGAAAAAGGCATTGGGAAACACTGATCAAATAAATAATTTGGTGGTTGGCTTCCACTTAGTGTTACAGCTGCAAACAATCTGTTTAGACTGTTCTGAAGACTAAGACAGGATCTTCTTTAGTTCTTTAACAAACAGACTCCAGTGACACACAATCATCATGCTCTGCTTGTGTGAGAAAGCTACTCTGACCAGCAGGGTGCCTGCTCAGGTAGGCAAGTGATTGACTGCACCATTCTAAGCACAAATATTCACAGAATCATAGAACAGACCTCTGGAGGTCATCAGCCCTCCTGCTCACGCAAGGTCGTTTAGAGCAGGATTTCCAGGACCATGGCCAGACTACTTTTGAACATCGTCAAGGAGGGAGACCCCACAACCTCCCTGGGCAACTTGTGCCAGTGCTCAGTCAACCCAACAGTAGAAATGTGTTTCCTGATGTTCAGAAGAAACCCCCTATTTTTCAGTCTGTGCCCAGTGTCTCTTGTCCTGACACTGGGCATCACTGAAAAGAGCCTGACACTCTCTTCTCTACACCCTCTTCTCAGCTATTTATACACATTGATGAGATTCTTAGGCTCCCCTTCCTTAGGCTAACCTGCCCTCCTTCGGGCTGTCTCTTCTTTAGGCTAAACACTTCTAGCTCTCTCTGCCTTCCCTTGTATGAGATCCTCCAGTCTCTTGATCATCTTAATGGTGCTCCCTCCAGTAGCTCCATATTTCTCTCATGCTGTGGAGCCCAGAACTGGACAGAGTTCTCCAGGTATGATCCCATCAGTGCTGAGTAGAAAGGAAGGATTTTCTTTCTCAACGTGCAGGCAACACTCCTCTTAATGCAAGCCAGGACACCATTCACCTTCTTTGCTTGCCATGAGGACACATTATTAGAGTTGATGAATGGAACTGATAATAAATTGTTCAAGGATGTTTTTTTTTCATCTCTAGGTCCTAAATATCTGCCTGTATGCTTTAGAATGTGCAGTGCTATTATCTAGGGCATCATTACAAAATTTAGAAAGCAAATGTACTTTTTTTACTGGAGAAACAAGGTGTTATCAATTGCAATAAGATCTGAGCATTAGTAATGCTCAGATCACAGGTCACAGAGAATAATTTATAGGCATGGAAATGGGTCAAAGGCGCCAGAATGCAAAGGTAACTTATCTTCCAGTTTTATAAACAGCCTATGAATAATCCAGTTTTATTTACAGAAAAATACCCCTTCATTCTATATAAATGCTAATGCATCTATTAACATCTAGTGTACTAAAACACATCTTGTCTTTTCAGGTTTTTTTTTGTAAACACACTTGAAAATGTGTTCTCACTTTGTGATTTGGAGTTATTACGCTCTGTATGGAAAGATCCTGGAAACAAACTCCCACCTCTCTACTCTTCCTCTACTCACAATGCAGAAGGATGTTAAACGTGGATACAACACGTGAGGCTAGCAAACCAGCTCCCTGTTTTTAAAAGGAGTTCTGGGTTCATGCTTCACAGCCTTGAGGTGTTTGTCGCATCATCACACTCAGAAATTTCACTGCCTTCCTCCTGAATCTTAGTAAGAACTGCAGTCTTCTCTTTTCTGATCTTAGATGTGTACAAGAGTGTTTCTACCTCAAAATTAAAGGAGAGAGAGAAAATAATTATTTGGGATTCCAGTTCTGACCAGAAAAGAACTAAGGAAACAATACTTTTTTCAGTGTAAATGAAGCACAACTAAATCATGTGAATGCATCATGTCTGCAGCCAAGTGCAAACAACACCACTGACTGCAGCGCAGTCAGATAAAATATCCAAGCCAAGATGAATGCAAAGCAAAGAGCTCCTTGTTGGCATCAGTGAGCCCCTAAAAATGCAAAAGGCTTTTCTCATTTATCATGATTATAAAAAATTATAGCCACTATTTGGGTATAAATTTGAGATTATTTGAGTGACGCTGCTTCTCTGGAAAACAGATATGCTTCCACAATCTGAGAAATGTGGACTGCCACCATTCATAATGACAATATCACTATCTTCTCCTTGAAAGAATATACACCACTTCAACAGTGGAATATCAGTATGTATACTTCTGCGAAATTAAGAAAATAATATTGTCAAATAAAATACTGGCCAAGAGACAGACCTACTAGCTAGGTTGTTGAGGATGTCTATTCAATTAAAAAAAACATGCAAAGAGAAACACAAATATAACAGAACAAGAATGATAAAAAAAAAACATGTTTGCAACAAGAAGTGCCTTTACATTACAGTCCCCCAACCTCAACAAACAACCAAGGAAAAAGATGCACAAAAGATCATATGAAGAGCACCTCTGTTCTGATCACTGTTTTTACTGAGCAAGCATGCCAAGAGAGAAAGAGCTTCACAAACTCTTGCTTTGCAAGAGAAAAAAAATCATTACTGACAATGAATAAATGTTATTAAATCCATATTCTTTTTAAACAAAGGCATTAATATTATCAAAACTCCTGTTACCTTAATTTATTAAAAGACATAATAAAAAGTGATTATATCTTATCTGTTTCCCTAAGAAGGAAGGGATTTTATTATGTAATGAAGTAAAAATATTGAGAGACAGGAATTGCTTTGATTATGTGATGATTTAATTGTTTATTCTGTTACCACAGAAGAGACAGCTTAAATAGCCTTTTGTTGATTTGGTTTTTGTTTCTTTTTTACCTCTGCTGATTTGATGTGCATCCTCACTACATACAAAGAGAAACAACACTAAGCTAGAACAATTGTCAAAGAATACAAGTATTTTTCGCTACCGTGGAGCCCAAGGGTGCTTTATCATAGACTCATAGAATGATTTGGGTTGGAAGGGACCATGGGGCCATCTAGTCCAACCCCCCTGCAAGGAGCAGGGACATCTTCAACTTGATCAGGGTGCTCAGAGCCCCATCCAGCCTCATCTTGAATGTTTCCAGGGATGGGGCACCCACCACCTCTCTGGGCAACCCGTTCCAGCATTTCATCACCCTCAGAGTAAAAAAAAAATATTCCTAATATCTAGTCTAAACCTCTCATTTTTTTAGCTTAAAACCATTACTCCATGTCCTATCGCTACAGGGCCAATTAAAAAGCTTTTCCCCATCTTTTTTATAAGTTCCCTTTAAGTATTGAAAGGCCACAATAAGGTCTACTGAGAGTCTTCTCTTTTCCAAGCTGAACAAGCCCAATTCTCTCAGCCTTTCTCCACAGAAGTGGTGTTCCAGGCTTTGATCACTTTCATGGCCTCCTCTGGACCCACTCCAACAGGTCTGTGCCTTTCCTGTCCTGACGGCTCCAGAACTGGACACAATACTCCAGGTGAAGCGACGTCTTGCCAGAGCAGAGGGGCTGAATCACCTCCCTCACTCTGTTGACTGTCTTTTGATGCAGCACAACACATGGTGTCCAAGACTGTGTGATCCTTACTGACCCTCCCTGCCCCCACTCTGAATATGCGCATAACTGTTCACCTGTGAGCAGAGGGTGGGATGGGCCAGATTACAGAAATGAACACAGCGTCTTGTTGATGAACATCGAGGCAAAAAAACCGTGAGTACTTCAGCTTCATGTGTAGCTGCTGTCACTAAAAACACCTACCCCATTCAGTGAAAGGATACACTTTTTCTTATTTTTATTTAATGCTAGTGTAGTCTTAGGAAAGCTTCTTCTGACCCTTGATGTCCTTGGCAAGTGTCACTCTAGGTGAGCTGCAGCTTTCCTAGTAGTATATATACATGCCAAGGTAATGTACAGTTCACCTTGTACCCTGGTTAAGCCTCAATCTCCGGCACATTAATTATTTTTTCTTCTTTTTCTTCTTCCAGGAACTGGACAAAGAAGTCACCCCACCTCCACCCAGGAATCAAAATTACCTGCATCCCAACACCCTGCATTCCAGAAAATGTCAAGTAGGCTCAAGTCCCCCATAAGAACTGGGACAAGAGATGTCCTTGATTTGTTTAAAGGAGACAACACTCACTCATGTATCCTGATCAGGTGTTTAGAACACACACCTCTGCCATGACCCCAGGGTAGTTTCCAGGCAAGCACACAGAGAAGTAGCTAAGAGCAGAAGAGGCCAAACACACTCTAACTGCTGATGATCAAATTACCTGTGAGCTTTAATTCTTGTCTCTGGAGGCCACCAAAGCCTGCCTGTCTCAGGACACAAGTGTCAATAGAAAATAACAGAGAGACCGATACGGAATAGATAAAATGTAAGAACAACCATTCAAACGGATAAAATGTAAACATATTAACAAAATGTTAAAACGGCATAAAATTGTATAAAAAATGAAAACATAATTATCCAACAATAAAAGATTAAGAAGAATCAAATTCCAAGACAGAACATTGGCTACGCTGCAAACAGAGCACAGCGAAACAGGAAACTTCAGGCAAAACTGAGCTCAAATCTGTGGGTTGGTTGAGAGATCTTTCATTTCCAGAGCTGGGCTCCTTCATGCCGTTTCCATTTATCCAAATCTTGCTGCAGTGTAAAGAGAAAAAAGGGGAAAAGGAGTGAAGATGAAGCCCAATGCACCACAGTGGTTCCTCAGAGCAGGCGACAGTCAATTTCAGAAAAGCTGCCTCCCACAGCCCCACCACATCTTCACCACCAAGCACTTACGTTCACACGTAGGATACTTAATCACTCCATCCATGCACGCTGCTCTGAATGTCTCAGGGCGTGACGTTTGCCGGTGCCACCATTTGCATTCAAACAAAATATAATCCCCAGAAAGATAGGTCCTCAATGAACTTGAAGACTGTAGTTGAATCTTGTTGCTTTCCAAACTCTCCTCATCTATGGTACAATTCTCTGGAAAAAGCACTTTCATCATTTGCCTGCAGACCCCACACCGGACAACTGAGGCTCCCTTTGCCCAGCAAACTTTCCCACTCAGGTACACCAGTCAACAGCTGCTCGGGGGCATGGCCCCTCAACGGCTGTAGTTTACAGGATGATCCCACCCCGTGGCGCCCTGCTGCTATCTCCCCGGTGCTTCCCCAGGAAAGCTAAAGGCTTTCCCCTTGGCTTCAGCACAAAAAATGCAACAACACAGTGGCTAAGCTGTGGCCAGATTGGAGATGACTTACTGCCTGGCTTGCATCGTGGATATTCCAGTTTCCCCTCTACACACTGTACTCGGAAGGGGGGAGATGCTGGGTCTGACACATATCCTCTTTTACAGCAAAACTCAATAAAGTCGCCCGATCTGGAATACAGCTTTTTTCTGAAGATCCATTTCAACTCAACACTGTTTCTGTCCATGTCTTCTTCAGATGCTGTACAGGCCACTTGGAAAAGGCAAAGGAAGAGTGTCGTCACGTCAAACAGATGCACCACAGACCACTTTTATTTCCTCTAGAGCCTACAGAAGTTCTCCGCATCATGACATGCATCCAGCACTTTGCTCTGACCCTCTTTTACTTGCAACAGGACCCAAGTTAAAGGGGAAAAGACCATGGCTGACACCCAACATAGAGCTATGGAGAAGCCTTTTTGTTCTGACACGGGGTGAGATCAAGGCACAGGTGGGGGAAGTCACCAGGCACCGACTGCCTTCCCCTTGGTCTTTTCTGAGGTCCCTCCTTCTTTGCCTGTGCCCAGCACTTCTCTAAATTCATTTCCCCATGGCCATGTAACGGCCGCACCCCAGATTGCCCCAGCACTGCCACTCGCACCCATCCTCCCCACTCACAACCTGCTGACCTTAGCAGCATCCCCAGCTTGGCAACACGCAAGGAGCCCTGCACAAAAAAGGGACTCGTGGTTGTTCTGCCCTGCCAGCATTGCATCCCCAGCACAAGTGCCGGGATATGAGAAAAAGCAGTTGCACCGCCTTTGGCCACACAGCACATGCGCGAACCTACCGAGGCAAACTGGGGGGTTTGTCCACTGCCCGTCAGTACAGGTAATACTCTCAGATCCTTCCAGGACGTAGAGATTTGGGCATTTGTATTTGACCACTGCACCTTGGGCATATTCTCGCATGGGGAAGGAAAGGAGGTCTCCATTTTCAATAACTGGAGGTGGCCCACATTTCCCACCTTTCCCTGGAAGAAAATTCCAGTCAGAGAGAAAGCCACGAGAGCTGAATTGCAACGGAGGCCCGGCCACAGATACTACCGGACAGTAGGTTGGCACTACTCTGGGACCCAGAGGAAAGCAGAGAGAAAGCCAACTACCTGGCAGGCGCAAAAGAGTAAGAGTTTCTCATTTCTCCTGTGCTGGGATTTACAACTGCCATTTACTTGTGTTGTCCACAGCTGGAGTGCTTGCAGCTGTCTGCAGGACTTTCTCTCGTCCTGCGTAACTGTGCAGCGTTTGGCGTGGCTCTGCAGGAGAGCCTGATGCCCACCTCCACCCTGCACTGCCTGAGCCATGAGAAGAGTGGATCCAATTGCAAACATTAACAACTGTCACTGAAATGCACCACTGCAATCCCTAATGGGATAGCCCTCGGGCTCTGTGGGCCACTTATGGCCACTGAGGAGTTCACACTTGCCAACCCTCAAGTGCTGCTGCCTCACAAATTCTTATACCTATCTAAGCACCATGCTGCTGCCAAGTGAGGCCTTCTAATGACCTTGCGTTGGGAAATCTTCAGAAAAGGCCCTAGGTACCAGCAGTGGCAGTCTTTGCACTTGGCATTGTGTTCTGGAGCCACAATATTCAGCCTGGTCTGAATTCAGCTGCTACTTCTACATCCCTTTCAGCTCCCAGCTGGGTAGTGTTGGAGTCAAATGGTTTTGCACTGGTTCACAGGCTGAAACTTTCTGTATGTCTAGTGAAAACAAATGAGGTTATTCAGCGCACACAAGAAACCCCAGGAGACACCAACAGAGTGCCCAGGTATCGGCTCACCCCTCAAATTCTGCCCTTAGTTGATTTAACAGTTGATTTAACTCCGTGGTATTCAAAATATCAATGCATCATCTGCAGTATCTGGATGTCAATTAGCAGGGATGCTGTGGGCTCTGCTCTCTAAAGCCACTTCGGTCACTCAGCTGGTCAACTCACTGAACCAGATACTTGGGAAAATGTGGTTTTGTTTTCCCCAAGTGTGCCAGATATCTGTACTTGTACACAGAAATGAGGCTAATATCTGGAGAAGTAAATGCTACTGTGTCAACCTCATGACAGTGGCACTGTCAGGCAGAGGTACAAAGACAGAGAAATTACCTTTGCACTTTGGCCGCTCTGTCCAGGTCCCATGCTGACATGCTATGGTGGGATCTCCAGTCATCTCAAAACCTTGCCAGCACTGATAGCGAGCATTCTCCCCAGGCAAATACCGTGACTTTTTAACACCTTGAACTTTGCCACCAGGAATTTCTGGAGGAGGTTCACATGTCACATCTGAAAAGAGATACTTCTGCAGTCACAGAATCGTTGAGGTGTTTTCTCTATACAACCGACAGTCCAAGGAATTAATCTTGTTATAATTTCTGTCCAGATTTTCTGCCTCAGGCAAGTCACAGCTCCAAGAGTCCTCCATGGAGAAAGCAAAGAGGTGTGACAGTGGCAGCACCATCTCTCAGGAGATAGCACCGTCAAGGAGAATTTCTAGAAAAAAGCCAGTGTTTCTGTAGCTACACCTCGGTGCACAAGAAGCCAAAGCAGCCAGCCTGCCTGCCAGGGTCATTCCCCAGGGAGTAAGCACAGTCAGCCCCATGGAGATGTGTGGGAGCCAAGCAGCACTTATTCGCCCCACAGCCACAGGCTCGGGCACAAGACACAGGAGCACAGCTCCTGACAGCTCCTTGTCACAGGAACGCTCTTGCCACTTCCATAGCCCTAGCAGATCCTACACGGTTTACATCTGAGTCTCTGTGGGGATCTGCATTGATCAGGTCAGTCAGTGTGCAGCCCTGGAGAAGAACAGCTGTCTCTCTCCCCTGCTGCTTCTTCCATTCAGACAGAGCAGGGCGTTTTAGGCCCTGCTTCTTCAAGACAGTTTTGGTGCTGATAAAAATATCCTCAGTACTTCTAGAAGGCTGAAGCTAAATTGAAGTGCTCTGCAAGGAAGCAATAACAAGCACAAAGTGGGGGTACACAAAGGAACAGAAGTAAAATGGTGAAGTTATTAGAGTATTCGGGTAAACAAACAGTCCCCTCTGAGCTAACAGGTGAGATGAAAGCACAGATCCCTACCTCTGCACAGCGGTGCTTGTGACCATTCTCCATTTGTACAAGTGACATAATTTCCACCTATCATCTGAAAATTCTTTTCACATTCATACTGCACTCGAGCACCGGGCAGATATCTCTCCTGTTGAGCACTAGTAATATGAGCATTGGGAATTTCAGGTGCAGCTCCACAGGTGGCATCTGAAAAGAGAGGAGCAGTTAAGAACAGTAGTGCAGCAACACAACAAACAGAGAATATTGAATTCCAGAGCACTGCTGTTACCGATCAGGAAAAAAAAGATCTGCATTATGCAAACCACTTTCTACAAGTAGAAAAGAAAGAGACGAGAATCTATGTTCTGCAGCGCATCACCAGACACTACTAATTTTGCCTAGAGTGACTGAAAAAAAAGAAAAGGAGTTGCAGAGATCAGCCAAAGGTACGGGTTGGCTCTGTACAGCACTGTGTACCAAAGGGTTGAGGACTGAAGTGATTTCTTTATTATTTGAAGGTAACTTTCAGGAAGTGACATTCTTAGCGATGCACAAATAAGAGACATTACCAGTTATCTCCTCCTTTGCAGCCAGTATCCATTTCTTCATAACCCTCTGGTTTTTGGCTTCTCAGAAGCAAAAAAAATAGGTAGTGTAGCAGTACAATCAAAACAAGTCCCTGGTTGTCTCTATTGGCCTTACTTTCCTGTGTGCCTGAGTTGACATTATTTTAATTCACAGCATGAATGACTAAGAAGCATCATAGAAGAAGTAGAACCTATACCTTCACAGTAGGGTGGTGTTGTCCAATTTCCTTCTCTGCAAATGATTTCAGGGACACCAATAGTCAGGAACCCTGCATCACACTGGTAGCGAATTGTTTCACCGGGCTCATAAATTTTCTTCTTTCTACCTTCAAACTGAGCATTGGCAACTTTTGGAAAACTTCCACACGGCATTTCTGAAAAGACAGAGAAAGCTGATGCTTCTGCTAATGTGATACACATAGAATGATTGTACACTTTCCACCAAACAGATGCTTTAGAGAGCTTTTTCTAGTGTCTACATAGTCATTCACTGACAGGGGATTTTATATAAAAGGTAGCATACGGAAGATTAAATAAGTCATTCCTCTAAATAGCACAGATTTCTGGCAGTGAAATATTTAGATCCTGTTTCTAACCACACCAGAAAATTTTAATAATCCTTGGATTATGAAGATGTGACCAGAACACAATGTCATAGCTGTATAAACAGTATGAAGATTTCAAGAATGCAAAGTAATATTTAAAACTAAACTTCATCTAAAAAGCTGTCCTTGCATCCAGTCTGTTTTTCTCTGAAGACACCTGAAAAATATGGAGTTAGTGTCTCTTACTAATCAAACTCCAGTTTAAAATGCTTTCCATTTCATTGCTAAATGAACTACAAAACAAGTATTTTTGTGTATTACCCAGGCATGTAGGAGCTGAAGTCCAGTTTCCCATAGAGCAAGTTATTTCTGGTGGGCCATTTAACTTGTATCCAGGATGAGGAACATACTTAAGTCTAGCACCAGCCAGATAAATCGTTTTCCCTTCTTTTTCAATTTTTAAGTTTTGATTTTCCAGCCTGGGGACATCAGCACATTCTAGAGGTTGAGGTGGCAAACATGGTCTTTCTATAAAATACAGAAAACACAGATAAACAATAAGGCAAGATACTCAATATTCCAATAACAGATGCTGTCTGAAATGGGAAAGAAAAATATATAATCAACCAAACATAGATTAAATGGCTTGAAAGGAAGATGAAGAAATAGCTAAAATAAGTAACGCAAAACTTCTCTCTCCTTTCCCTCCTACGTGGGGTATCTCTCTTTTCCTTTGAAGCAAAGAAAAGCCATTTTCCTTTTCATACCAAGGAGATACAGTTAAAACAGCGTTAATAACAGGGAAAAATTAATAGCCAGAGAAACAGAAGATACATTATCTTGCTTCGAGATACTGAAATTGAGTTTCTACAATGTTAGCTATTAAATTTTTCTGCCATTAATAAAGTTGTATCAGTATCCTGCAGGGTTGTGTGATGATGACATGACAAAAACGAAAAAGAGAACTTTTTTTTTCCTAACTTATTTCCTGATACGTTCAGTGGATTAAATCTCTACAGAGCCCTCCTGAGACAGGACTGTCCCAACACTTCCTTTTTCTATGCTACTATATAGTGAGTGGACCTAAATTATGTTTTATATTCATTTTGAGTTCATAGTAAATTAGGTTTTATTAGTTGACAGATCATTTTTAAATAATATGTTTGCACTTAATTCCATAATATGAATGACCTAATCCCCATCAAAGTTCCTGTTCAGTAATTGGGAGTAAGACTTTTATTTCAGTAAAAGCTGTTTTATGAACTGCTCAAGAATTTATTTTTTTTATTCTTCTCTATGTCTGCTACTTATCAGCAAATATGAAGACTCACATTCAATGCAAAAAAGAGAAACCATGTGGCATCAGAATTTTGCAGCTTAAAAATACAGACGTGGTTGACACGTTGTGCACATCTGCCACCAGCTGACACCTCATTTGTCCTGTGCTCAGCTATCTCCTATTAATTTCTCAAAACACTTTCTCCAACCTTTTAACAAGTTTACAAGATGTCATATGCACTAGTAGTATTTTAACAATTGCTTTCTTGGCATTTCTTGGACTAGATGGCTTGAGTTATAACACATCATTTATTCTTCTATTACAGGAAGAAGCCACAGAAAGAAAAGGAGAACAATTAAGAAGGAATAAAAATAAAAAACCTCAAAGATTGCTACTACCACAGCTGAATAATACATAATACTATTTTGTTCAGCAGGATACTGTTGTGGGTACCCAGTTAAAATTGAGACTCCATTCTGTACTGCTATAAACATGCACACAGCTCTTGAGGGACTACCTACAACTTTTATATGCCATGTTAAATAAATTTGTGTGAATAGAAAGACTTACTTACTGTCCAGCAGTTGGTTAACTGCACTTTCTTCAGCAATTTATGTGCCATTGTTTTTCTGCAGTTACCTGTTCACGATAATCTTAACATGAATAACACAATCCTCCTGCTGATGACTGCAAATGCATAACACAGAAATTCATAATAAACTAAATGAAAAAAAATAATCCACTACTGACCCAGACAGTGAGGTGGCGATTGCCATTTCCCTTCTATACACGTTATTTCATTCACACCGATGAGCTGGAAACTCTCCAGACATGAAAATGTTATTTTACTCCCATGCTTGTAATTTCTTCCAACTGTTATCTGTTGAGCACCAGGAACCTGAGGCGGAGGTGGGCATGTAGTCTCGTCAGCTAAGGACACATACTCATGTTATAATAGGACGTAAGATAGTGTAACAGTTCATCTCTTATTACAACACGAACAACTAAGAAAACACTGATGTTAGATCATAGCATCTCAAACTTTAATTATAACATCATGATCATATCATTCTGCTTCAGAAACAATAGAGCGGCCCTCAGATGCTCATATGCTTTCAAACTTGTGGAAAAGACCATCACAGTTGTGACAACAATCTAAGTTGGAGCTCCTTGTAGTCCCCCCTTTCACTTACACACAGTTCTACACTCCTCTGGGCTCTCCCTGTTCCTCTCTCTATAAACTACTTTAGGAAAACTGGACCAGCTTCTGAGGTTCTTGTCTTCTTTTGGTTTGCTGTTGTTTTTTTTCTTCATAATTAGCTGATAACAAAGCTAAATAAGAATGACCAAAGGAAACAAAGAAATAAACTTCAGTTTTGCCACTCAAGGAATGAAGGGCTACTCCTGCCAACAGAAACTAAAAGGGAGGAGAGGAGGCAGACCTAGGAAGGAGGAGACCTCAGGGGCTTGATTTGTTGCTTCTAGTGGTTCCATAAAACTGGGAAGGTAGGAACAGTTTGTTTTGAAAGGAATTGCTCCTCAAGCAATTGCTGCTCCGTGTACTTCTCCCACTTCTATGTATCATTTCCCATGAATGTGGCACACCAAAAGCAGGCAATGAGACAATGATTGTTTTACAGTCATGCCTTCTGCAGGCAACATCCTACTTTTCCATAAAAAAAGGTAGACCTGCAGGTATCCAACATTTGGTGTGTATTAGATATGGGGAAACTTAGGTCTGTGCCTTTCTGTTGGTCAACTCAGCTTTTTACTTGTTTCACCAGGAAGCAATTGCAAAAAAAAAAAAAAAAAAAAAAAAAGCAGGGAAAAAAAAAGAAAAATTGAGAACAGAAAAGCTTTGAATGGTGTCAGGAAATTAAAGAACTTTGGCTGCAGCTTGAGCTATGTGCTATTCTCATTTGCACCAGAGTAAAGACCTTTAGAAGAACCAAGCTTAAATTTATCATTGTATCTTTACTCACTCAGAAGTGACAGTGTCAACTCTTCCCATTTGTCAGCGTAGAGATTATCAAGCCTGACTCACTAAAATAGTGTGTTTCTAAACTGAGTTAACAGTTCAAATTATTCCCATAATTATTCAAGACTATCCTTTAGCATATAATCAAGTAAGCACATATATAAGCATGTAAGCATTTCCATTTCTGACTAGTGGCACAGTCACACTAAGAAGCGTTAATAATGAGCATTTTTCATTCCTACATGAAAAGAAGAAATTGTATTCAAATCTCAAAACATACCTGTGCATTCAATATCTGGTGACCATTTTCCAGACACACAAGCTGCCTCTTTAACAATTTTATCAGCTGATGTACATTTATAATATATAACTCCATGGAACCCCTCCTTTTTTGTCTTGGGAAGACGAGCATTGCGCATTAGCCTAACGTGTGTTGGAAGCACACACTGAGGAGATGGATCTGAAAAAAATGAAGAGGAAGAGCTGTTAGATTTAGTCCAGATAATACATACACATTCACCAATAAAGAGGTCACAGTTTTCTAATGCAGGACCATGTGACAGTAATTTTTTCACTGTAGTTTGAGGTAACCCCAAAGATTCCTGAGTTACAGAAACAGAATAACTTTTTGTTCCTACTATCTAAAGCGGAGACTGTTCCCACTCACACAGCAATTATTTTTCTGTTGACAGGATCCTTTTCACTGAGTGTAGTAAACAATATAAAAACTAAGCACTCTTTTCTTCTCTAAAGCTATGAAAATATAGCAAAATGGGTGAGAAATCTTTTACTTGCAAAAACAGGAGAATAAAGAAGTGCTGCTTCACACTGAACAGTCTTCCGTGGAAGCATATCTAACCAGGTTCTTGTCTCCTTAACTGGTGATTCTGAGAGTCAGTACACAAACTACTCATGAAAGTTAAGCAGACTATGTTTTGTGCCAGATTCAATCCTCACATAATAGTAAATAAAGACACTGTGTAGTCAAATCACTGATGAACATAAAATCACTTCTGAAGAAAGGGGGAAACAAGAACTGGATATATCATAAAATATGTTCTGTTAAAGATAAGTGAAGTGCTGAAGTAATTTGTGTAATAAAAGACTCCTTATCGTGTATGGATTTTTTTTCTTAAATTACTGACTTCAATGTAAATTTCTTTCTATTTCTTAGGAAAAGGCTTTGGTTTATATATTTTTAAAAGACATTGCTTTATTTCCATTTATGCACTGCAAAACAAAATGGGAAGATGAAAAAGAAGGGAAAACTACTGATCAGAAAAGCAAAGGACTAATTCACATATAAATGGTGAGGATGGAGTAAGCCCAGCACATTGTGGTTATTTTTAATTTCCAATAGAAGTTTACAAAAAGCAAAATAGTATACACAGACATAAAAATAAAAATAATTAATGCACTTCACTACTACTTTATTGCAGGTATGTCCCTAAGCTTCTGAAGGTTCATTAACAGGGAGAAATGCTGGAATATGGGTGAAAGCAACCATACACCAAACATGTTGATAGATAGTTGATTTCACCCACTGTGCAAGGTCTGCTTTCTTCCCCAAACCTACTCAGAGCGCTTACAAAGTTGTAGGTGCAGAATCTTTCCAAGATGGAGAACATGTTCACGTTTAAAAGAGGAGTAAATTAAAAAAAAAGCCAACTTAGTTGAGATGCATAAAACTATAGTATCTCTGGCTACCTATTGGTCACTGAAGATCTTGAAATTCTGAATAGAATTGCACTCACATATGAAAGATTTATGGAAATATTATGGAAATAGATTACCAGCACACAGAGGTAAAGGCTTCCATTCCCCATTAAGGCATTTTATTTTCATTTTCCTAGAATTGCTAGAGTCTTGTTTACATCCACAAACTACTTCATCACCATGCAAAAACTCAGTCTGGTCTTCCTGATGAAGAACAACATTTGGAATAGAGGAAGGTGATCCACATGGCATTTTGTCTTCTGTTGAAAAGAGCAGAAGTATTTCCCAATAATATTAGTCTCACATGTATAGCTGAAAGAACTTAAATAAAAGTAACTGTATTTGCATTTGGTGAGTCAAACCTACTCCCATTGATTGTAACAACTAAGCTTCAACACAGCTGGAGTATATGTATGTTTTAGTCAGTTTATTAAATCCCTCTGCTGTCCTTTCCCTTCCTTTGCCATCACTGTGGTAATTCCACAGCATGCTCCATGGTAGCTTCAGGTAACATTGTCTTTCCAAACAGTTTTTCATTGGTACATAACCCTAAACTGTAAGAAAAACTTCAATTAATCCCACTCAATTGAATCCCTAAGTGAGATAAATCCAACTCGCCTAGATCCCTGATTCTGATCAGTAAAAATTATATTTGATTATACACATACACATTTGTAATTTGCATTTTCATTATTATTCTTACAAGAACTGAAAGCAACTGTAACATCACTTACAGGGCTGTGGTGTTGTCACATCTGTGTGATAACAGCAGTTCCTGCTTTGGGCTGTCACTGTTGCAGTGGTAGTGACAGCAAAGAGTAATAGTTTGCACAGATCAGCACAGCATGTGAGTGGGTTTTTTTGGAAGGTGGAAAAAGGCATGCAAGGGGAATGAAGGCATATGCCTGCTCTTAATGTGGGAGAGGGAAGATCTATGATAAAAACAGAAATTCGATTTGAAAATCTCTGCATTCAAGTTTGGACCACTCTTCTTTCAAGCCTGTGCACTGAAACTGTTCTCACTATTTCAAGGACTGAAAAGATGCATACTCCATGCTGTACATTTTTAAACCATCAGTGTTGCTCATAGAAGACATCAGACTATGTATATATAGGAACAAAAGACCAGCTTAGACCTGGAGCTGATCAGAACCACTTTTAGGGGTAAAACAAAGAACAGGTATCTAACACATTTAAAATATACAACATATCTAATTCAGAACTTGCAGACCTGTGGAAAAAGAGCAAGGCATAAAAGCATACTAGAAGACCTAAAAATTGCCCAGATCCTGTAAGAAGGAAGAGGAAATCATCAGTATCAACATCTTATTTCTCCCAGTGAATGACTTAAGATAATGATAATGTGCTGAAACTTCCCCTCAAAACACATCAGACTGAAGCCATTGACTTTAGGATCCAAAGAAAAAGTGGAAGGATGGGCATAACACCAGAAAAAGGGGTAAATAAGAGAAAGTGTGTGTATAACAATTGTAATTATAAATTATTTTTATTACTTAGCTATTCAGTATTATTTATATATTTATAATTAATCTTCATATATTATGTCTTTTTTTTCCTTCCTCTTTCTATGATAATTTGATCTAGACTCACAAAAAAATCTTTGATTGGACTGTTAAGATCTCAGTTATACTACTAATAAAGTTTTGGCTTTATATGCAGTGTGTGTTTACTTTCATCTACAACTTGATATTGATGTAATGTTATTCTTGCATATATGTAATTTTAATTGTGAAAATGTCTGTGAAGTATTGGAGTACAGTGAATAGACTTCTCACAAGCAAGAGTTATCTAAATTACCAATGCAAGAGGGAGAAGGTGACCATTGTCCATCAACACATTCTATTTCCTTTGATCCAATCAATTTAAATTCAATGTTGCATTCATATTGCTTTCTATCCCCATGCTGATATCGTTCCACAGAGCCGCCAGCAACACTTCCGTTGGTAATCTCAGGTGGAGGTCCACAGCCTCTGGCATTCACTGAAATCAAGAGATCAAATTTATGCTCTGAAATCAGTAACCTTAGTACAATTATAAGTTAAATGCAACACAAAATAAGTTGAATTTATTGTTTAAAGCTAAGAAAAACCAGTAGACCACATTAAACAGGTCATTGATTTATGTCATGGAACATCTGGATTTATGCTGAGTTGGAGATCACAGAGATATGCATGACTCTGGCTTACTCTACTGTTCTACTACCATGCACTGACAGTTTCCTGCTATCATAAAAAAAAAAAAGAGATTGATAAAACCAACCCAGTTTTAAGAGAAAATGTGTTACATGGATGGCAACTTCAGTATCCTTAAAAAAAAACAAAACAAAAAAAACCCCAACTTATGTTACGAAAATCGCCCAGCAAGTGAGACGCACTGTATGTTGAAAGCATAAGCTTCTGATTGAGTGAATAGAGCTCCTGTTAAAAGGGAGCTAAAAGTGTTCTTGAGATAAAGACCCAACTATAAGAAATATACTTTTTTAAAAATGCAAAAGTGTTCGAGCAAAAAGAAGGACAAGAGCATAGGAGACAACAAAGAAATTGACTGAATGGGGAAGGGAGATGAGAAAGATGAGATTCCTTCATCCTCTCAAGCTGCCCCATGAGAGGGCATAGGACCAGCAAAACACACTCTCTTCAGATGCCTCTAAGTTGTGCCCCGTCTTAAAAAGAATGAGAAGAACAGGGCCACATATCTTCCCTTCTGCATGAGTTTGTTCATCCTACTATATGAAGCTGAGTAATCATAGAATCATAGAATCATTAAGGTTGGAAAACACCTCTAAGACTTAAGAGCCCAACACCATCATGCCTACTAAATAATGTCCTGAAGTGTCACACAGTTTTTGAACACCTTCACAGATGGTAAATCCACCACTTCCTTGGGCAGCCTGTTCCAGTGCTTGACCACTCTTTCAGTGAAGATTTTTTTCCTAATATCCAATCTAAATCTCCCCTGGTACAACTTGAGGCCATTTCCTCTTGTCCTGTCACTTGTTACTTGGGCGAAGAGACCAACATCCACTTCACTACAACCTCCCTCCAGGTAGTTGTGAAGAATGATAAGGTCTCCCGTCAGCCTCCTCTTCTCCAGGCTGAACAGCCTCTATTCCCTCAGTCACTCTTCATAACACTTGTGCTCCAGACCAATCATCAGCTTTGTTTCTGTCCACTGGGATATCCTCTGTACTGCAGCGCTCAAATCAGAACACAGTATTTGAGGTGTGGCCTCACTAGCACTGAATACAGGGCATGATCACTCCCCTAGTCCTGCTGCCCACCACATTTCTGATACAAGCCAGGATGCAGATGGCTTCCTTGGCCACCTGGGCACGCTGTAGGCTCATGTTCAGCTGGCCCCACGTCCCTTTTCTACTGAGCAACTTGCCAGCCACTCTTCTCCAAGCCTGTAATACTGCATGGGGTTATTGTGACTGAAGTCCAGGACCTGGCACCTGGCCTTGTTAAGCCTTATACACTTTAACTTGTCCCATTGACCCAGCCCGTCCAGATCCTTCTGTAGAACCTTCCTACCCTCAAGCAGATCGACACTCCTGCCCAATTTGGTGTCATCTGCAAACTTACTGAGGGAGCACTCAATTTGCTCATCATTGATATTAAACAAGACTAGCCCCAGCTCTGAGCCCTGGAGAACACCACTTGTGACCAGCCACCAACTAGATTTAGCTCCGCTCACCACAACTCACTGGGCTTGGCCATCCAGTCAGTTTTTTACCCAGTAAAAAGTACACTTGTCTAAACCATGAGTTGCCAGCTTATCTAGGAGAATCCTGTGGGAGACATTATCAAAGGCTTTACTGAAGTCCAGGTAGATAACATCCACAGACTCTCCCTTACCCACTTAGGTGGGTCAACTGGTCATAGAAGTAGATCAGGTTTGTCAAGCAGGACCTGCCTATCATGAATCTCTGCTGGCTGGGCCTGGTCTCCTGGTTGTCCTGCACATGCCTGATAAGCACATTCAAGATGAAACACTACATAATCTTCCCTGGTACCGAGGTCAGCCTGACAGGCCTATAGTTCCCCAGACCCTCCTTCTCACCCTTCTTGTAGTTTGGTATCACATTGGCAAGCCTCCAGTCACCTGGGACCTCCCCTATTAACCAGGACTGCTGATAAATGATGGAAAGCTGGCAAGCTCCTCTGCCAGCTCTCTCAATACTCTCAAGTGGATCCCATCTGGCCCCATAGACCTGTGAGTCTACATATGGTATAGCAAGTTGTTAACTGCTTCCTCTTGGATTATGGGGGGTTTAATTATGGGGGGAATTTCACAGGGAAAACCCTTCAATAAGTTTCTTTGCTTGTGTGGCTCTGTGCCACCTCCAAAACATTTATTTTCAATATCATGTGGTCAGAAAAAGGAACATACGGTACAATATCTGGATGGTATCAATGTTAGGCAAAACTCAGGATATTTGAGATACAATAAGAGAGGTCATTACTCAAATTAATCACTCCTGGCTGTCATATTGCACAGTATTTATGCCTTTTTGAATACTGTATAGTTTTTCATACATCATAGTCAATAACGTGGGCAAAATTTTGCACAAGATGTTTATCAGCTCACTTTCAGTCATTGCGGAGCTCCAACTGGCATAACTGAAGCTAACAGAAAGTTAAACACTGAAAGTTACAAAATACAATGAAATGTTTCAAAGAGGACTAGTTCCTGCCTCTTTAGAGATGAAGATGAGATAACTGTATTTGGGAGCAAGACTGGCTTATAGAAGGTGCCCATAGTTGTCTTCAGGAGATTTGCATGTATTTGCATGTATTTCCTACTACAATGAAGTTAACAGATTTACCTTTACACACTGGTGGTGATGGAAACCATCCAAAGTAATAGCACTGAGTAGAGGCGGGTCCCACTCTCATGTAATTTTTTGCACAGGTGAATTTCACAACATCTCCATTGCGGTATTTACCCTCCTTGGGAGAAAAATCTCCATTGGGCAATGTCAGCATTTCACATTCTATTGCTACAAAGGAATAATATTTTAATGTAAAGGGTACACTCTACAAAAAGCACATGAAATACTAATTATTAGAACAAAATCAAAGAATGTCTTAAAGACAAATCTTCACAAAGTGTATACAGAGTTACACTGATTAGCAAACACAACAATATTCACCAAGACATTGGGGCGTTGGACTCCATTCACCGTTTATGCCACACCTTGTGGTAGCAGTTGGCATATTATTTGCAGTTTGATATCCCTCCAAGCATGCATACTCAATTGTATCTTCAGGCATGAACATAGTTTTATTTGCATGGTAATTCAATATCTCCCAATGAGGTTTTTTACACGATTCTGTAGAGCAAAACAAAGTTAGTGCATTTTGTGTCTTTTGGAACCATCATTTCTGCAGGTGCTTCAGCGTGTGCTGGTCTACTGAGCTACTCGATATATTTGATACATTACAAGTTCTGCATTGGCCGAATATGCATGTAGAATATCAAATGTAGAATATTCATATAACATATACTGCATTAATCCTCAGAAATACGTGCATAGAAGTAATATCGAGCATAAATATTTGTTCCTTAGATTCAATTCCTTTCCTTCTACTATATATTATTATTATTATTATTGGTGTCATAACAAACAGTTTGTATTCCTGTTCCCCAAAAACATTTGCGAGAGGGTCAGAAAAAAAATTTGCAAAATCGTAGGTAAGGGCTGTCTGAAATAAAATGACAAGATAAAACATCAGCTTTGTTCAATATCACAAGCTTTGGTATGATAACAATGGAAGATTAAGTCTCTTCTTTTACACTCCTGCACTCCTGTTCAGAAGAGGAAGGAAAACTGCAACAACAGTATGGAAGCATTTATTTGTTGATCTGTTTTTTTCCCCACAAATGTACTTTTTCACACCAGAGCAGACACATGCACAGTGCCTTTTATGCATAGTGACAACATCTTTCTAAATAATGAATACCCTGTTTTTCTAGTTTGGCCACGTTCAATGAAAGTTCTTGGTAGCGTCCCTTGGTTCACAGGCATTTCTTCATAAATCTTCCCTCACAAACGTGAAAGGTGGGAGAACTGAGAGCAAATTTGGGCATAAAGTACTCAGTGATTACTATTACCTTGATGCTACAGGGCCAAAAAGATGGCTCACCTAAGAGACAGAAGATATTTTACTTCCTTACTCACTTCCTTTAAGTTTTCTTTCTTTATTTATTAGAGCCCCAGAAAGGTTAATTTCTGGAAGATCAGTCCTCTGTTTGATTCTCCCCCTGCCGGGGAGAAAACTCTACCAATCTAGATGACAAAAAAATTGTATACAAAGGACATCATGCCTCTGCCAGTGACAATGATAGGGAGCTCTGAAGCCTTTATGCTACTCACTGATGCACTTTGGAGGTGGAGTCCAGCCATTCTCTTGACATTGTATCACTCCTGTTTCTTGTCCTTCTGCAGTTACAAAGCCAGTATGACAACGATAGGTGACCTCCTCCTGTAAATTAAATGTGTTCTTTCCCGAGGTGAAATAACCATTGTCAAAACGGATATTCTGGCATTTTTCTGAAAGAGATGGGCAGAATTTCCTCCAAAACACTGCTAAACTACAGGTTTATAATATGAAGAAGAAGAAGAAGAACAAACGAAATCGCAGCAGGATTTAGATCATTTCTAAGAGCACATGAGTTTCTACATGTGCATTGAGCTCTCTCCCTGGGGGACAAGTGGAAAGTTAAAAGTCAAAGTTCACAGTTACCAACTCATGCAACACAAACAGGGATGGACAGGGATTTGATCTGCTGCAATCTACAAGATTCCAAAATTGCATGTCCACACCTGTTTTCAGTATAAATGAAACTCATGGGCTTGCAGTGCACTGTGCACACATAAAGAGGACCTTCTGTCCATATTGTCAGTGAGGTCATGCTGAATATCACCACAGTGTGCAGGTATCATCTTCTACCAAAGAGAAGTGCACATACAACAAGACTAAAGCAAATTTGTGCCAATTTCTTGCACATTAAAACACTAGTGCAGACAGGACCAATGCTGTAACTGATTTCACAACACTTCAAATACATTGCTTAAGCCTGTCTAAATGGATGAAAATCAGTCATCTTGGTTGTATTTAATGTTCTCATATTCTGAAAGAAAACTTCTGTAGTATGCTAAATTCTTTACTAATAAATTAGTCTGTGAAGGAGTTTTTTTAGAAAAATTTAGAAAATTTTAAGAAATTAACACTACAATGTATAGCGATATTTGTGCACTAGAGAGTCAAGTAAAAATGATACAGAAAAGAAAGACTTTGAGGAACACTGGAGGATGTATTGGAATGTTGGGAGCAGAGCTAATCATACTTTTGTGTAACATCTTCAGAAGTTTAAATTTCACATAAAACTTGTTGTTGTTTATGCCAGCAATGCCCACGATTGTGTAACATTAGGAACCATAAAATTTTATTTTGCTTGTTCCTTGCTATGTTTAAATCTGAGTAGGTGGTGGTCTAAAACATTCCATGGTCGGTGCCTCTGTCAGGGTAGAATTGTTTCCTGAATAAATACTTTAACAGTCTAAGAAAAGTTAGGTTGAGTTATTTCTTTTGTCCATATGAAATTGTTGCCTAAAGTATTTCAAGTTCCTGTGAGACATTCTATCAATGTCAGGCTTATGGAAGTCAGGAGCAAATATTGGAAACGGAGTTAGGAGAGGTAGTCTTCCTATTCCTCCCCACTATCAGTCTGATGCCAATTGGAAAGGAAGCAAGAGAAACAAGGATCAGCTGGCATAGTAAGAAGCTGAAAGAAGACAAGGAAGTACAGATAAGCTGCGTAAAGTGATTACTGTATATTTCATTACTGCACAGCTATTTTTTAAGAAGTTTTCACTACTGAAGACAATGGGATGATGGCTCCCATCCCAGAGCTTCCATTCTAGGAGATCTGAATTAGCCACATGTGAATATTTTAGAGTTTTACATTCTGCACATTTGTACAGTGCTGGACCTCAGCAGCATACAGATATGAGATATGAGAGCTGCATGAGCCAGTTGAGAGAATCACAGCATTGTGTTTCAGTGTAGAGCACCTAAACTTAGAGTTACTAAGCAGTGGGGATAGATTAATGTCGGTGATGTGATGATGGTATTACTGGTTTTAGCTAGAAACCGTAACAAATTATGACACTCACTTTTACGGATACATCTTGGAGGAGGTGACCAATCATCCTTTGTGCATGTGACTTCCCCATCTTCATGTTCAGTTTGATAGTCAGTGTTGCATACATATTTAACTCTTTCACCTTCCTTGTAAACATATTTGCGGCTATATAAGAAATAACCATTTTCCAGGTGTTTGACTTCACAGTTTTCTAAAGAAGGAAGGTAAATACATTTAATCACAGTAATTTGTACAGCAAGAACTGAGGTACATTAATTCTTAGGAAAACATTTACTGAAGAAGCTCCTCCTAGCACTTTCCATATCTTTTTATCCCAAAATGACACTCATGTTCAAACCTGAATGAAAGCATGTTTTGTTTCACTGCCCAAGGTTTAATGGATCAGATGAACAGGAGTGCAAGTCACTGCATAAAGTGCTAAGAATTGACCTAGTAAACAATTGCTTAACTAGCACTAATAAGCAAGAGTGGCTAACTTCAGTGCATCTAGCATCATGTACACCAGCTCTGGTTTGATCTGCTGTCTTTAAAACGTTGGTCTGCCCCGAGTGATTTTCAGCATTTGCCTCCAGGAGATTTTATTGTATCTGTGCAAATGTATCAGCCTCTCAAACCAGCTCTAGAGATTTTTGCAACAGCAAAGCCCAGACGCAAGGAAGATGGCTGAATCCACTGTGGAGGCAAATGTTGTTTACTCATCTGCTACTGGAATTCCAGAAAATAATTGTGGGGAAGTTTGTATTTTGTTAACTCCTACCTTGGAAATAATCTAAGCTTGAGCAAATTATCTCATTCACTGCTTCTATCAGGGCAGATGGAAGGCATTAAGAGAGTGTAGTGGTAAGACTGAGGGTGTGTGAAGGGAAGAGTATGTGACTTCTTTTCTGCTACCTAACCAACTGAGAGCTGGAGGAGTTGCTTTTTACGCATTTAAGGTCCTGTCTACTCAAACTGACCCTCAGCAACCAAGATGTAGAAGTCGGGTACGTGCTGTCATCCTGCAAGGGACAGTCCTTTAACTCAGTGTTAGCATTGGGTTGGTGAAATAATTCTGTAACTCGGCTGGAATCAGATCCTGAGGCCTGACCTTGCCCTGGATGGGCGCCTGCTCAGCCAGGTACCATGTGGCGCTGCTTCCTCTCCCTGCTACTGTATCATAAGCAGCTGCCAGTTTGAGAGAGAAAAATCAGTTTGGGTGGGGAAGAGAAGGGAGCAAGCTGCACAGAAGGAGGAGTGCTTTAACTTTGTCTCATTTTTAGAAATTCTGGGTAATGGCGTTACTAATAAGGGGGTGGAAATGCGGAGGTGGAGAGAAATGTGCAAGAGTAGATCTTGTGATCAGGCATAAACAGGCAGCCTCTCTTGGCTTGCCAAGAAAGTAAACCAGCAGCTCCCAGGCCAGTCTCTTCTGTGCTGGCTGGTAACCCCAGGTGGTGCTTCCAGCGCTTGCAGAAGAGCCTGTTCCCTGCAGCAACACCTGTGGGAATGGGCACCAAGGACCTGTGCAAGCCAGAACATGAAAAACAATTCGGGGGCATCACATTCCTCTCACCCACATCCTCAGCTTTATAGTTAATTTTTATATAAAATGAGGTGTAATGGCTGGGGAGGAACCTGAGAGATATCTGTGTGACAATTTTTTCAAGAGGGAGCGGGGAGCAAGGCCTCACTTTACTGATAATCAAGTCATAGTTACTCAAGCACGTTCGTTATAATTCTGTGGAGGCTGAAAGGTCTGGGAGTCTTTTGGGCAGAGATTTAGGAAAAACTAAATTGCACTCAGTACTGTCTTTACCTGCGGAAGCAAGGGCTGAGGCTTAAAGATCCCTCCGTTGTGAGCTCTGCTGTGTCTTGGGAGTATTTATTATATCTAAGCAAAGACTGTGTCCTGTTTAGCTGTTGCCATAAGTGGATGCTGCCCAGATCTTCAGTGGGGCAGATAGGGGAGCACAGGGGCTCAGCCTTGCAAGATATAACTCAGTAAATTATTGGGTTTTTTGTTTTATTTTCTTTTGCTGATGAGGCCACAGCCTCCTTGCCTTTTATTCCTACCTATGTCTGGCAAAAGAATTCAAGGGCGACATTTCTTCTTATTTAACACTCCCGACATAACCATCTTACATTATGTCATACGTGCTGGATCCTGTGATATTCAAGAATATGAAAATGATTTCATTACATCGGAAAAGTAAAAGTAGCACTTATTTTAAAGGTTTCTGTTATTTTTTTGGAGTCTGATAGGTTAAAAAATTAAAAGGGCATTTCAGCAATTCAAAGTACTATGTGCAATAGAAAAACCTCCTTGCTCTCTTTTGGTTGCGTAGGTTTAAAAAAAAATAAATGAACTGCAAGCTGCTGCAGTGTTTCCAGCCCAGGCAGTGCAGAGCTTGGATCAGCCTGAGAGAACCAGACATGAGGCTGACAGTAACCCCTGGGGAAGCAGGGCGCTCTCCTGTCAGGATCTGCATCATGAAGCTCAGCTCAAATGATTGTGCCGGAGCCTCCTGCCACCTTGAGGGGCGTCAGCAGCATTGGTGAGAGAGAAGTTTCGTGCATTCTGGTTTTAAATAGCTTGTACCTCTCCATCATTAAAAAATGGAGTCGAGAGGAGAGATGTGCTGCAGCATGTGAGCCTGTGGAGTTGTTGCAGAGTTAAAACCTCATGACTTTGAGAAAGAGAAGAGCTTAATGCATTTTTAACCTTTTCCTTAAGCACCAGGGAACTTGCTGTTTAGAAGAATGCTTACTCGGCAGCATGCTGCTTGTTGTTCACCCATTGGACATCTCCCCTGAGGTTTCTCCTGAGCCTTTCAGCTACAGTGTGGTGATTCTTTTAATGCATTGGAGCCTGTATTTGGCCTTTAGCACATGAGAAGTTGGATGTGTTAGGAAGAAATCTGTTCCACTTGCCTTGGGGGAGACATCCTGAGATGCTCCCAGAGAGGGGTAACTTGGGTCAGTATTGAGGAATGGAACTAAAAGAGCAACAGGCTCAGCCATTGGAAATAATGTGATGCCTATGTCATTTGCAGCACAGAAAAGGGAACAGGCACTGGTGAGACCGCACCTCGAATACTGTGTTCAGTTCTGGGCCCCTCACCACAAGAAGGATGTTGAGGCTCTGGAGCGTGTCCAGAGAAGAGCAACAAAGCTGGTGAGGGGGCTGGAGAACAAGTCTTATGAGGAGCGGCTGAGAGAGCTGAGGTTGTTTAGCCTTGAGAAGAGGAGGCTGAGGGGAGACCTTATTACTCTCTACAACTACCTGAAAGGAGGTTGAGGAGAGGAGGGAGCTGGCCTCTTCTCCCAAGTGACAGGGGACAGGACTAGAGGGAATGGCCTGAAGCTCCGTCAGGGGAGGTTCAGGTTGGATATCAGAAAAAAATTCTTCACAGTAAGAGTCATTGGGTACTGGAACAGGCTGCCCAGGGAGGTGGTCGAGTCGCCTTCCCTGGAGGTGTTTAAGGAACGGGTGGATGAAGTACTTAGGGACATGGTTTAGGGAGTGTTAGGAACGGTTGGACTCGATGATCCAATGGGTCCTTTCCAACCTTGTGATTCTGTGATTCTGTGATTCTGTGATTCTGTGATTCTGTGAATGAATGCTATAGCTGTGTTACTTGAATAGCCTGCCCTTTCCTTCAGGCAGGACTCCACTCATTTCCTGCACCAAGCACCACTCCACTGAGGGCAACAGAGAAAGATTAACCTTTTACAATACACTTCCAAGCCCTACTGGTAATTAGGAACTTTACTGTGATGAGATGTATGTTAAGAGAGGAGGCCTCAGCTCACTGCTTTAAACCTATATTCTATAGTTCAATATATCGTTTCCACCTTACGCATTTCCGATTGTAACTTACCAGTAGACAATTTGAGCTCTGCAGATAGGATGACTGTCTGGGTGCAGTCCCAGGTGTCAACTAAAGTAGTTCTACCTTACCAAACTCTTCTTTCTTCCATCTTGTGCTGCGTTGGCACAATGTCTGCTGCACAGACCTTTGATAATTACAACAGAATTGAGCATATAATGCAAATGTACTTACTGAGGCATTTTGGCTCTGGCGTCCAGCCCATTTCAGAACAGATAATTTCAACCCAGTTTTCTCCTTTTGGAGATGAATAACCCGTATTGCAGCGGTAAAGAGCATACTGCCCAAATCTCATTGGAAAGTAGTGGTTTCTGTAGTACTCCAGACTTCCACTTAACCTGCCATTTTCTATGACTGGGTAGTCACATGGTTTCTCTTGAAACAGAATTTAACAGCGACAATATCAATACATGATGACAAAAAGCTCAAGACACAATTAATTCAGCTTCAGCTTCATCATCTGACTGTTTTTTGAAACTGACAGAATCAGAACTGCACACCTTGGCAGATGTCAAGGAGTGCAGGTACAACTGCGCTCTGTTTCTGGCATCTTCGGCATTACCTGTACCTATGCTGGTTCTCTCTATCTCCATTGCAACCAACAGAAATTCCAGTCAATAGTCACAGTGAATGACAAAGGCTGATTCATGAGACCAAATATAAGTATTCTATAGTGAGATGACAGTGTTTCTGTAGAGTGTCTCAACTACATTTTCTATACTGACCATAATGGAAGCCCAGACAGCTTGTTCAGATATAGCAACTGAACTGTGGACTCTTAAAATTGAGATGACTCTCATCACTGCTTACATTTGTAATTTTTGGGATCTTGCACCAAAAACTTTTTCCAGCTTTTCTCATTTTTATTTTAAAACTATAAGAGTTTTCTTTTGTTCTCTCAGTTCCTCAAAAGAACTGACCCTTTTCAGGAAGAAGCCAAAGAGAGAAGGAGCAGATTCCCAGAAATTTACCTAGGATCTCTTGCTTTGCCATAGCAGGCAGATTCCTCCTGAAGTGCTCTGACCTAGAGCCTACATACAGGGGAGATCACCCACTGGACAAACCGCTCAGTAACGAGTGAGGTGGTCTCAGAGTGATACCTGAATTTTAGAAACCACGCATAGATAGAGAAAAAAATTATCCAGATACTAACAGTGCACTTTTTTGGAATAGTTCAAATCATCCAAAGGTTCATTTACAAGGCTGATTTCATCAGGGTTTCTCTCACATCTTATTTTCTAGGTTTTTCTTTTGTTTTCAGTGGCCAAAGATCTACTACTCCTCAGGTCGACCACAAATATTTCCAACAGGGAGTTGACTATGGCATTTTTTAACACATACTTTCACAAATATGATAACAGATAACAGCTTTGTTTATAGACATAATGTATATGTAGATTAAACCATTGTTTCTATAGATGATTTTTCTAAATCATCAAATTAAGCTTTACATCATGAAGAAACACAATGAATAAGCTACTCTCATTTCTCACGCTTAAGTTTTTCTCTTGACCTCTCTTTGATGGAGATATTTCTATCAACTCTACATCTTGGGTTCATTCAGGAGAGCTACTTACGGACACATCCTGGGTCAGGCACCCAGCCATTCTTGGTGCATTCAGCTGTGGTTTTGCCAGTCAGTGTTTTAAAATGATATCCAGGATGACACTGTATTGTAATTATATCACCTGCTACGTATCTCCCTTTTTCAGGTCTAAAGCTCCCATTGGGAATTCTTGGAGCAGAGCATACGATTTCTAAACAAAAAGAGAAAAATAGGCAGCAAATTAGAATAATACGTTTATTTTTGTTGCATAAATTCTTATTCTCATAGTATATTGACCATAACTGCATGCAACTGTTAAAAAGATTTTTCTTAGTGCAAAGAAAAGGTTACATATCTCTCCCACTCTTGGGAGCAATTGTTTTATATATCTATTTAACTAAACTCAAGTAAGAAAGGACTGAATTAGCTGGTTTTGCTACTGCTTTCCATGGAAAACTCCTATCCAGTTGTCTCATCCCTTAAACACTCCATCCTTCAACATCTTCATGGGATATTGGCCACATGTGGATGGATTTCTTTTGTTACAAAACTTTTCTCATTACTAATACCAGAATTTACTTCCAAACACAACAAACGTGGAAAATAACTTTAGGCTAGGCTAACCAGTACAGTAGGGTGTTGGATTCCATCCCGATTCAGTACATTGTACATTTGCACTTTCACGATATCCGTATCCCTCATCACAGCCAAACAGTAGTTGTTCAGAACCTTTGTAAGACTTTTTTGGAGAACGTACATATCCATGCTCAATTTTTGGCACATCACAGATAATCTCTGAAATTGAGAAAGACAAAATTCATATCTTTTATTTATTTTTATTTTCTGAGAATAAAGGTGTATTGGGCAAAAAATTAGGCTTTATTAATTTGACTTCACAAAAACATTTGCATTTAGAAACTGCTTGAAACATATTTGAGAACGCTTAAATAAACTGATTTTGGGTGCCATGTAGAAAGGAGTGGTGTAACAGAGCATCCATAGCAAATTGGTTTATGAGGTGGATTTCCATGCTTTGCTTTGGATTTTAAGGGATCTCAGTATAAGTATAAGGTAGGGGACATTCTGAAATAAACAGGCTAGCTGAAATTTAGGGTTTTCAATTTTTCAGATAATTTCATTGCCTTGTAATTTTCAGTAAAATTAAAGCCTCTCATAGCAGATGACTAGTTAAATCATGGCATCAACTTGAAAAATTAATTCAGCTATCTGGAAAACTCACACTTGAACATCTCACTATCTGCAGAAGAACCTCAGCATCCCCAACTCCTTGCCAATATAAAATTTTCTCTAGACTCACTAAGCCTCTTTTTATTATGTTTCTTCCAATTCCTTAATTGCCTTCACATCCCTTCAGTGGATATGTTCCAATATGCACATGTCTTTCCTGTATTGAGGAGATCAGACTTGGACACAGCACTCCAGATGTGGCCTGATAGTCTCAATAAAACCATTGAGATCTTGGAGTTTCCAAAAACTGTGTTCATAAAGTCAGAAAATATTCAAGGCTTTGTTTTTTAGGCCACAGAGCAGGACACAAAGAATTCTCTTTTTCTGGATTTACTGTGTATTTAGGATGAAAAAGAGCTCAGTGTAACTGTGACTGTTTAAAAAAATTCATTATATTCTGCAAATGTTAAAAGCATGTGTTTAATTCCACTTCATGCTACTCAAATTATAATAAAAGGGGGCTTTAAAGCAGCAAAATGCAGCACTGAAATTGCAAAAAAAAATTGCATGTATCTGACATCCTGACATACGTACTTTGTTCTTCTAAATGCATACTTCCCAATCAGATAATACACACATAATCTAAAAACTTGATGAACTGAATATTCAACAGCAGTCGCTACTGTAAGCCTCCTGGGATTCATTCTTAAATACTGACAATCCAATCCTATATAATCTCTATTCACAAAATGGAAGGAATAATCTTATCCACCAGTACAAGCTACAGGCAGGACAGGGTGGGGTCAATTGCCTGAAAGTAGTTTTGCAGAAAAAAACTTGGCAGTTCTGATGGACAAGTTGAACAGAGGCCGGCGATGTGCCTTTGCAGCAAACAAACAAAACAGCATCCTGGACTCTATTCAGAAGAATGTTGCCAGCAAGTCAAAAAAGGTGATCCTTCCCCTTTATTCAGCACTGGTCAGGCCACATCTGGAGTGCTGTGTCCAAGTCTGATCTCCTCAATACAGGAAAGACATGTACATGCTGGAGCATATCTACTGAAGGGACATAAAGACAACTAAGGAATTGGAAGAAACATAATAAAAAGAGGCTTAGTGAGTCTAAGAAGGCACGGGCAGAGAAAGAGGAGCTTATTTATATGTATACATTCCTAACTGTGGTGGGGCAGGCAGAAAAAAAACGATGGAGCTAGACCCTTCATTGACAGTCAGTGACAAGATGGGAAGCAATGGCTACAAATTGAAATACAGGAAATACCACTTAAAGGTAAGAAAAAACATCTTTACTTAAGAGTGGTCAAACACTGGAATGGGTTACCAGAAAGGCTATGGAGTCTCAGTCCTTAGAGATGTTAAAAAATCAACTAGACGTGGTCTTGAGTGACTTGCCCTAGCTGACTGCTTTGAGTCCTTCAGAGGTCCCTTCAAACCTCACCTATTTAGTGATTCTGTGGTTCTGTGAAAAACTAAACATGAATTAACCTTCTAACTTGTCAAAACACATTAGTCTGAAGAAAGAGAACTCCATCATGATTTTTTTTGGGTTTTTTATATACCCTAAGAACACGAGTGAATTAAAATCATACTTGTTTTTTAAACTTGGTTCGCATAAATTCAAAACTGTTTGTAATTACTTTGGTTAAGTCAACAGTGAAGTGATTGATATACTCAGGCTAATTTCAAAGAAACTGAATGCATCCTGGCAAAACATACAGCTTGTTGTGAAAATGTAGATGGTCCACTATGACTATATTAGTACTCAATATTCTTCGATTTGTCTTTCTGTCCTACTTCTGCATATATGTAAAGGAGATTGTTTAGAGATAAACTATACTTAATTGCTGCAGAACAAAACGAAAGCTTTGTAGTTTCCATATAGTAACCAGTCCTTAGAAGTCTGTGATAATAAAACTTCTTAATCACACATAGTAAATAGTGTTCTTTTTACCTTGGCACTGAGGTACATCACTACTCCATTTTCCATTAGAAGAGCAAATTATTTCTTTAGATCCAATAAGCCTGTATTTTGCCTTACATTCAAAATGTATGACCTGGCCAAAAGAATATTCTTGTCCTAGCTCAAATGCACCAGTCACAATTATTCTTCCATTTTCTGGTGCTTGTACAGGTAAACACTTTGCCACTGAAAAATAAAAACAACAACAAACAAAACAAACAAAACAAACAAAAGGAAAGGAGAGGAAAAAACCAGCCATTTTGAGGTCTACTCTGTTAAATAAATTGTCATACAAAAAGGTTAAAATACAGAAAACTCACTGCAATTTCCTTACACATTTTAAAAATATACACTCTTGTTATGTATTCAGGTATCATTTGCAACAGATATAATACAAAACCCTAGGCAAAAAGACAGACTGACATAGGAAGAAGCTTGCAGACTAGCTCTCATCATCCTCTTCTCTGCCCTTAAAGGCTAAAGACAGAGTGCCCACTGAACTAGATGACTTCCTGAGGTCTTGCCCAATCTAAATTATCCTGAGTCTATGAATTCTATTGATGGTTAGATGAGCCAAGGCTCATTAGTTTAGGCCACTAAACTCAGCTAGGAGGAAACTAGCTAAAAACACACATGCTTTCACATATATACAAAATGCCTCATTCCTGTCTTTTTTAACTGTGTTTTGTAGACATCTACTCTATCAGGGTCTTTAGCTGAAGCAGAGCTTTCAGTCAGTCTAGGGGTGACACGACTCATTTTTGTGAACGCTTTTTAACGAAAGCATGAGTGATTGGGCTACAAAGGCTGAGCAGTCATTATAAGAGTGCTGCTTAACCCAGATTTAAATGTGTGTGTGAATTAATACTGGTAGAGAGATCACAGACTAGTTCTAGATAGTACCAGACAGATAAAAAGACAGTTTGATAAAGAATTAAATGTCAGACTCAATTTACCTTCACAGTGAGGGATGTCATTGCTCCATCCATCTGCCTGACACTCACGGTAATTTCTTTGGCTGAGCATCTGGTATCTTACCAAATAAAAAGTAAACAACGCTAAAATACAGTAGGCTTTATATGTTCTAGCACAGACTACCCAAAATGTGAAAAAATTACTAGTTTTTTGTTTCTTTAATTGCATAAGAACACAAAAAAACCAAACCAGAAATAAGGAAGTTGTCAGTAAGATGGCTTCTTCATTAGAGAGATAGCAAACTTTGGCTACATAACAAATACCTACGGGTGATTTACACACTCAACCGCAGAGCAAAATTCCTGTTGCCTGTGCTGTAGTATGACTGAAAGACACGTGACATCATCAAAATAGGACTTAATCCAAACCAACTGTATGTCGTGCTTTGATGAGGTAGTATTATCTTAGGTTTGAGGGCAACATGGCCACAATGCCCTGCCATGGCTTCTGCTTTGTCTGAACTGTAGACAGAGGAAGTACAGCTAGTCTGAAATGACAGTGAAAAACCGTCTGTACTTAAAAGATTAACAGGAATATTGATTTTGGAACTCTTTGCGGAACTCATACTAGATTCCAGTCATAAAAGACTGCAAAAGCATGGCTACATCAATGTACCATGCTTACAGCTGATTGCATTTCAAGAGAGAAGAATCCAGTCATAGCCATACTTAACTAAGCACAATACTATATGCTTGCCTTGCTGCATCTTTTATTGAGGAAAATGAATAGGGAAGGAAGAGTATCTTCCAAGCAGTCAGTGAAGACATGTTAGTGAGTCTACCTGAAATGCTGACTGCTGACTTTGCTAGCATAACTGCATCGTTACTGCCTACTGAAAGCACTGATTCCAGTTTACAAAGCTGCATTTCCACTAGAACTGGCTGGCTGGTGGAGTCATGAGGCAGCTTTACAGACAGATCACTATTTTAGTTTGCTACTTGGACAGCCATGATTTCAAGTTAGCTACAGTTTTACATAGTTTAGACATCTTGGATGACAGCTTCAGGCACACGAATTCAGTTACTCTAATAGCATCAGACATGAGAAAGGGTTATCTTTATTATTACTGTAATTACAGAAATTTAAATAAAACAGTAATCAAGTAATAAATATTAGTAAGTTGCAGCTGCATTACAAACCACAAATCTATAACTGACACTATTTTTAACATTAACACCTTATCTTAACTCCTACGTATTGAATTAATTACCCATCATTACAACTGTACTCAACTCTGGCACCAAATACAAATTCACTTCCACTGGTAAGTTCAAAGGAACCAAACTCAATATCACCAGGATGTCCACAGGGCTTATCTGGTAAAAACAAACAAACAAACAAACCATGCAATTTCATAGAAATGTGAAAATGTGAAAGATAGCACCTTCCTAGTAGTGATAGGCCTTTCAAAAATTAAAAAATGCGCAGTATTAGCTTGATTAACCTCCCCTTTTTGAATCACTATCCTAAACACAAACCTATTTGCATTAGCATCGGTTGTTTTTTAAAAAAATTAAATAACATATTAGCACTTGTTATTCCTTTAAAACAGCTGAGCTCACCTTAAGCTTTATGATAAATTTAATACCAGAATTTAACGTCAGTTTTTCATACAGCTTGTGATATAAACTGCTCCAAAACTTCCACTACAGAATCTATCATTGACCAGAAATTAAATTTCCTCAATAGAGATGGCGACTGTGCCAAATAAAGACAGATGATCTAAGACCCCAGGAGTCTTCTGGTCCTCAGTCCTTTCTGCTCAAAGTTTCCAATAAGACTTCTTGTGGTCTGACTATTTGCCCTGGATTCCCAAAATAAAAGTAAAGATGAGCACACCATCCCTCTCATTCATCCACTTTTGATGTTATAATACAGACTGCAAAATAAACTGCATAGCTAAAACCCATTAGGCCTCCTCAGAAGAAATCCTTCCTCATCCCTGTTGACCTAGACAAACTAGTAACAATTTTATTAATTGATTTTTACTATGATTTATATTCATCTTCATATGAATGACACTCGGGGCTTAATTTTACATGATCAAATCAAACACATATTCTATTAGTAAAAATGTTGTATGTTGGATGTGCAAGAAAAAAGCTTGTGTGTCTAAAGTTTCTTTGTTTAGAACTCATTTATTACAGAAAAGAAGTATCAGCTGACTAACAAAAATAAACATCAATTTCTTCACCAATTAATTCTTACTTAAATACTTACTTCTGCATTCTGCCTCTGGGAGGCTTTGTGTCCATGCTCCATCAGCACACTCAAACACAATTCGGCCAATTTTTATGTATCCAGGGCGACATCTGTATGTTACTTGAGTACCATGTGGATAGGGAGGTTTGTTCCATAGGTCAGTAGGCACTTCTTTAACCCTCCTAGGAGGAGGTTCTTCACAAGCTAAAATTTGTAAATAAAAATATTGGTGACTGAAGCAGATGCTACAAATGCCAAAATAATTATACAATAGAAAATGCAGCAAGAAATCCTGAGGATATTTGTGATCAAGTGAGCATATGTTTTCTGCTTAATCATCACAAAACAGTAAACTGCCAAGAATCCACATTTGATAGAAATATGAATAATTTACGAAGGACATAAGAACAGTCAAGTGCCAAGAAACCTAATAGGACAGTCATAATTCATGAAACAGACTTCAGTTACAAAGACTGAGGTGATATTAATGCCCTGGTTCTAACCACAGACATCTCTTACCCTTCCATCTGCAGGAACTCCTCCTTCCATTGCCTGTCCTTCCATTACCACAGAGAAAATCTCTGTGCACTCTGTAGAATTTCCTTCCAGTTTTCTTCTGCAGACACCATCATCCTTACTGACATTAAATTCATGTGTCACCTGAAGTTCTGGCAAATCCCCCCTCACTTTTACATTGCCTAAACTTTCTCTCCAGGCTGAGATCACCTGATATTTCCTGCTGTACATGAGATTACTTCTTATGACAAGTTACTTATTACACGATGTAATTGATTCTGGGTATTCACTTTGACCTTTGTCAGCTTCAAAGCATTTTTACTCAGTATGGAAGGTGGATGATGTTGTCTGATATTTCTCATTAGCTCAATTTTATACAGCCCTTCCTTAGAAACTCCTTCCTGGGCCTTCTTCAGTGTACAAGAAATGAATTAATTTTATTAAGAAGGTATTCAACAGCTCGAGAATGAGAAAAATCAGACTAAATAGTAAAGAAATAAATGTTGGGAAGTCGTTAATGAAAGATTAAATGATCTTTCTTAAGAAATATATTTTTTAATTTATTTTTAATAAATGACCTAAATTAAGTGACTAATTTTCTGTGCTTATGTGACTGAAATGTACTTATTTCAAAAGCTGAAGTTTTACCCAGAGTAATAGAGTCTGGATGGTCTAGCAAATTAAATGCAATGAAGTCTATTTTACATCAGAATATGAAAGGTGAGAATTCATCAAGAATAACTAACCTCTGAGAAATTAAGCCTTGTAAAAGAAATGAACCTCTGCATAGAAAATAAATGGGACAACAAATGTCCACCAGTGAAGAAAATTTCTTGATGACTAGATTCATTACTCATTAGAGTGCTGGCACAGTTTAGTAATAAGGTCACAGGTTTCATGAAGGAGCAATACTCTCACTGGTGCTCTCCTATGAATCGCCCAGGTGCTACCTGAAAGTGCCACTACAGGAAAAATATTCAGGATCCTTCCTTATGTGAGGAATGTGGAGTTACGGCTTGCTGGCTGAACTGAACTGTGGGCATTACACCACAGGTCAAGTAGCTGTGATTTCTAATGCAAAGTGAGCAGATTAAACACTCATTCTTCCACATCAAAGTGTGGAAAGTGAATTTGACTGTAGTTGCACAAAGAAATACCCTTGATAATTCATTGTTTTTACTTCAGCCAATGGAACACCTACCCAATTAGAGGCATAATTTCAGAAAATTGTTTAAAAATCAGGAAAAATATTTATTAAAACCCAAAACCCATAAAATGTGAAGTGTTCTGTAGCAATGGCATTTTGAAAACACAAACCAAAAAAGAATGTTAATTGTGAGGTGCAATAGCTACATTTTGGCTGTCTTTAGTAACCAGAAGAAGATGACAAGCTTTGACAGTACTGCTGAGTGCTAAAGGGCATGCACACACATTCATCTTCTTTCCAACTACCTTAATAAGTACGCTCCCTCCTACAAATGATTAAATCTGAGTAAAAAATATTGCTTCTGTCCACTAGAGGGTACTACCCTACTATCAAAAAAGGTAGTAGGTACTTAGACTTCTGAGAGCATGATTAAGACATTCACTTTTTGACAATATTTTTACAAAATGCAGGAATAACTGAAATGAACAAGACTCCTCTAGAGAGTTCTGTCTTTAAAATATGTTAAAACTAGTTTACCACAAAATAAAGTTCTTTGTAATGGTGAGAAAAGGAATGTTTCTAATTCTACCTATTTTTAATTAGAGCTTGTTAAAATTACTGTTCTCAGTCCACAAGCTGAGAAAGCACACTTCAAACTCTATGATTCAAAACCAACATTATTTAGTGCAGGTAGAGCTTCTGTGCTCTATTGCTCCCTTACTACTGAGTCATATTACATTTTTATTGTCTGTTGTGCAGAATGGAGCCTCTTAATTCCACCTAATTTTAGAAAAAATAATAATAATAATTCAAAAAATCATCAAAGAAAATATCCTGATAGTCTCTTCATCATTACGAAGACATATTTCTTTCTGGGTTTATTTCAACTCTCTCTGATTGTTCTTTACCACTCCTGTCCCAATATGAAACTATGCATTACTATCAAGTGTCATGGTATGTATGTGTATTTCTGATTACAGCTAATTATTATTTTGTTGTATTATTTCTTGTATTATTTGTTCTATTATTTCTTCTCTTAGTACCTTGAGAAGAAGAAATCTACTGTCAGCAGATACTTCAAAACATCAATTACATCATACACTCACCTTGTGTACTCAAGAGAATTGAGAGGGATTTATTTTTATATTAGAAAGCATGCACTAAATGCATACCTTCAAATTCTTTAGTGAGAGATCAGGAGAGCTGGAATTAATCATTTAGTATTTATATGTGACTTGACCTGTTAGAAATAGCTGAAGCTGTTTTCTTGCTGTCATTATGCTGGTTTCAACTTCTATAAAGAAAAGCACAAACTACGAATGCAGGTGGAAGTATTTTTCAGGCCTTGAGCAAAAAACAGCTCTTGAACAACTCACATAGACTTTCAACATGAAGCTTGAACTAAAAACCCTGCACGACACATGGTAGTAGTTGTCCTGGATAAGTCAAATATTGCTACATTTGCATTCCTTTCCAATCTCTTCGATCCAAAGAAAACACTATGAAAAGGAAGTGCAAGTTCAGGCAAACTTTCTTTTCAAATTCCAGGACTTTTCTAGACTACTTTGCAAACAAATTAGACTTTATTAGTCATTTTGGAGCCGTATTTCTTGTAAGTATATATAAGAAGGTAATATATTTCAACAATGTCCTAATTTTTCAGTTTTTTAAAAAAAATCCATTCAGTTGTTTTGATTAATAAGATCTTCATAACCTTCACCTACATTGAAAACAACCTGAAATAAGCAGACACACTAGCTCAAAAACACACAGCACCCTTTCTGCAACAGGCTATGTAAAGAAACACAGAAAGAAAGCAAAAGAATTAAAGTAATAAACGTATATTGAACAATGTAAACACAATATTAAGAAAAATAAATTGAACAGAGGAGCAGAAAATATCAGAGGCTTGTGAGAAGATGTCCAGAACATTAGCTACATCTTTAAATATGTATCGAAGCACAGCTGCGTAGATATATCTCAGTTGATGTATTAAAAGCAGTGACATTCAACAATCTGTAAGCTTTTCAGTGAATTTAGTAATCATTCCTCTTTCTCTGATTATCTCACAGACTATTCCAGACAGAATGAAATGTACACTTTTTGAATACTTTCTATTCTAATCTACCAGTTGTTTAGAGGTTCTAGATGTTAGTATAATTAACAAACTGAATGAATAACAAATTAATTTGCTCTAATTTAAAGGAATAATAACTATTAAAAAAGTCACACAACAGTATTTATCCAAATGAAAAGGTGAAATAAGACCTATAACAGGATTCTAAGCATTGCCAGAAGAAATCCCAATTATTTTTGTCAGAAGTTCATTGAATCAGGTGACAATGGAAACACTTTATTTACATATTGTTTTAGTAAACATCTTCACATATACTTTAAAAAAGAGTTGGTTTTTTTACATTAAAGCTTACCTCTTTCTGCACTACAATACATCCAACATAACAGCAGAGCCGTATAACCCAGGAGTGGCATCCTAGAGATTCAGAAACTCAGCAAACGCATTTAGTATCGTAGTCTACTTTTTGACTACTTAGTGTTATTTCCACTCCTATTTCACTCACTGACTGCTTCAGGGACTGACCTTGCAAAGTATTTAATCGCTGATTTCAGCAGTCACTTCCCCTAATCCTCTTGCAACACACAACTACTTTTTTTTTCCCCTCTCCAAACTTTGCTAAATGAATAAATAAATAAACGCCTTGCAATTTTGGTTGACACAGTTCTTCTCTGTGGTCTGCTTGTTTTTACATCATACCTCACTTTTTTCATACTAATGCCTCCTACTCTCAGCTCCATTCTTTTGGTATCCAAAATAAGCTGTATGAATAAATTATTTTGTGATTCCCCGTGTCTTGTATGCTTAGTTAAAACCCCCAAATTCACATTAAATGTATGAAAAAATGAACTTCTGCACTATATGCATAACATTCAAGATCTATTGGAAAATAATTGAAACAAAAAGCAGACAAAGTTGCAAACTGATTTACTAACCCACTGGTTCTTGCATAAGATAACCAACTACCCAGAGCAAAGCAAGTGTACTTGATCAAATACTTTATTAGATACACCTAAGTGATGTTGAAGCATTTGTTTCAGTATCACATGAGAAATTATAAGATGGAGAAGCTGTAAATTAATTATAATATGGATAATGAACTTTCAAAACAAGAATAATAAAGATTGTGCTAAACAAACTATACGTCAAACTGGGCTAACAAAGGACCTCCTCGTGGATTCATGTAAGTAACAGCATTATTAATATTTTCATTAAATGTCTTGGCTTTATAAGTAGTGCACTGCAGTGGAAATGTGCATCACAGGAAGAGTATTATTTCATACTGTGAGTTAGTGAAAAAATATAAGAGCACAAACTGCTCTCAGGAGATGGACACAGAACAGTTGCAGTATCCCATAGAGGTGATGTCTGACTGACATGGATTGTACACATACTGATCCTGTATATGCTCCCAAAAGACCACACAGCATAACTCACAGACTTAGTTAGCCTACTGATACAGGATAAAAATGAATGTGTTTAGAGAGAAGATCTCAAACCGAACCCGAATTCCAAAGCAGCTAAAACTTTATTTTTTCTCAAAATGCAGCTGGATTTAATTGTTTTTTCTTTTAACTTTGGCTATGTTTTGAGTTACCAATTCAAAGGATTGGTCTCAGTGAAAACTGTCACTCAGCTGTTTCACCTACAAGAACTTTTCCAGACAGCATAACATCTCTTCCCTTCCTTCCTCCTTTCTCTTGCCAAGCAACTCCTATGTGGACAATGAACTCTCGCTCTGCTCCATGAACCTGTGATAACTGGTGTGCATCCATTCTGCAGTTACTGGTGCATATGCGATAAATAGAAAGACATTTGCATCTGCCTAAGTTGAGTTTTAAGAAACATCTCCTCGTGGAACATCACTGACTGAATCTTTAATTCCTTTTGTTCTGTGGTAGAGAAGCATGAGCTGCTGCAGGCAGAAGTGCTCTAACTGCACCAAGACGGTTCCACTTGTCTTCTCTGTACTAATGTTATCGCACCACCATATGTGCATGTATTTACATGATTCTGCTGGCTAGTTCCCTTGCAATGGCGAGGAACTTAGAATGGTTCAACCTTCCCTGCTGCAGCAGCGGTATGAACTGCTTTTCAAATGTAGTATTGACACTGCTGCTTTCCAATACCTTAACCCCTGTAGGAAAGCTTGAGACGGCAAAAATCACAAAGGCAATGCGCTAGGAGGCACTCAGACCCAACCCAGAGACAGTGGCTCAAATCAGTTTTCCAACTGTGTTGTATCCTCTGAAGTTATGAAGTTTAAAATAATTCAGGCTTTATCAAATCATTTTTGGGTTATTAAACTACCTGCGAAATCATTACAGGCTTGAAAAATGGTCAAAGATACTTTCAGCTACAGCTGAACAAAAACTGGAACCAAATTGAAAATTTACCATAAATTTCTTGACTGCTTTCCATGAACACAGGCAATGTTAAAACTATTATGCTAAAAGATAACATCAGCAAACAAGAGCAGATAGGCATAAAATTCCTATGAATAAATTTAAGCCAAAAATTAGAAGACTTGCCCAAGTAGTGAGGCTTTGAACTGATCTTTGTGCAGGCATAATGTAGGCTGATACAAAGAAATCTTCTTTGATCACAAAGCAAGGGACCAGACTCCATGCCTTCCAGTCTTATGTTCATGATCTTCTTAGTTGCTGATTAAATTACCCTAACCAAACAGAAATAAAATCCAGAGTTTAATCTTTCTTCCTTTCCTTACCTCTTATATGTGCTATCAACTGAGTCGAAACACCATGCATGAATCATGTCTGACTTCCTTGGTCATCTCCAAAACATCTAATAAAGCAAAGTACAAAAGCAAACCATGCCTCAGAACATGGTTTAGACAACTGGTGTGATCACACTCAGATATTGCTGTGGGCACAGACAACCAAAATATTACCACTTATTCCTAGTACTAGCAAAACTGCATGTCAAGATATAAGCTGATAGGATAGTTCAGGTTGGAAGGAACCTCACAAAGTTATCATGACCAGATACTCCTGCACAAAGTAGAGTCAGTCATAAGGTTACCCAAGTGACTCAAGAGTTCGTTCATTCCTTGCTCAGTCAGTGTAGGGGCTTAACATCAAAATTCAGAGTGTTTGTTCAAACCTGAATAATTTTGGGAACGGTGTGTAGAAGCCATTTTTGTGATAGGAAGACAGATCTAAGGATGTTGGTCTCTTCCAGTAGGGAGCCAGTGATGAGTAGTAATAGGAGATTAGTTAGTCACTGATGTAATAACATCTGACCAGTATAATTTCAGCACGTTCTAACAGCATGCCTGCTGTCACATTTGAGTTTAATGATATCATTAGAGCCTGTAGAATTCTAGAACCAGTCATTGTTTTTCAGAAAATTGTTCATGAGAGGGTGAAGTATATTAATAGTGGGATTATCTTTTCATTGGCAACAGTTGTCTTTCCTTCCACTGGCACACAACTTCTCTAACTCACGATAACATTATATATCACGTGATATCTACAGTTACAACCTAATGGTGTGACAGGGAAAAAATGCACTGTTCATTACTTTAAATCAAATCACAATCATACTGGTTTACTGATTTATTAATAGCACATAATTAATGAGCAATCAGTGAACCATACATTCAGGTTCAGCACGGCAACAACAGGTAAGACACTGTTAATAGATAAAATGCTAATTAAACAGCTAATAAATTTCTTAATTACTTTTCTTTGCCAGTTCCCCAAAGTTCTAACCATGCACACAAGGTTGTGCACCCATCCACACACAGTTACGCACACAGTCCTCTGTTCATACCTGCCTTCTGTAGGAGATGCGGGTGCTTAATGTGTACCTGTGCTGTGCCTTACAACCTGATAACACACACAATGGGGAGAAAACACCACACAAGGTCACCTACACATGCCCAGTTGTGAATCCCTGCATGCTGCACTCCGCACTGTCACTACCTGGGCAGGATGCAGGCTGCTGTTCTCACTGTTCTCCCTAGTGTTATACAGTTTCATTTCCCGCTTATACTTCTTTCCAAACTGGCACCAGCCTTATTCCAAAACTCGCTTTGTAGCTCCCTGCTTGCTGGCAGAGAGCTGGCTTATTTTCCTTGTCCCTGTTAATATGATCAGCCGTGGGGGACACACTCTCAGACACCATGCTTGCTTCAATAGTTGAACTCGCATTCCTGTCATAACAGCTGTTGTTGTTCAGGCCATTTTACCAAGGATGGGCCAGATGGGCATCCTTGCAAACAGAAAAACAATACTAGGAATTCTTTGAATGTTCCTTCTGCTTCTTCTAATGCAAATTTTGCAGCAATGACAGGAGGCATATCATGTCCAATTGCAAAAGCATTTTGTACCATACTTCTGATTGCTCTTGTTTTGGTGCTCTGTACTCAAAATGGAAGTGAAAATTATTTAAAAAGGTGTTCTTTGCAAAAAAAATTAAAAAAAAAATCCTATATAAAAGCAGTTGTCAGTACCCCTTGTTTTAAATGAGATCCTCCCACTCACAGCCAAGTGGAGATTTACTGGAAGGCAATTCAGAGGTTATCACCATTTCCCTCCAGCTCTCTCTCCCCTGCAGTAGTACTGCTATTCCTCTTGTTCTCACAGTTTCTTTCAAGGCCACCACAGACGTTGGAGGACCATGGTGCACCAGGTCCTTTGGTGCACCAGGACCATGGGCAGCCCTGAAGTGGATGCTGTTCTGTTTGGGATCTGTGCTATAATGGTTTGGCATATAAGAACACAAAGACCAGGTCACATTGCGTGCCCTGTGTCTGAATCAGCCTTATAAGGATGATGCTTTCAGTAAAGAGTCTTCCTCACTGGGCTGTGGAAAACATGTCCTCTACCTACCAAGATTTCAGTTTAGACGCATCACAAAACCAAAGACCACCTCCATATAATTTTTTTTTTATTCCTTTCAGAGGAATTATCAAATTGGAAATTCCTCACATTTCTCCTCCTGCCCTAGCTTTGCAGCTTTACAGTGACCTTAAAACTCTGTTCTCACTTTGGGCTATTTCATTATGTTACTGTTTCTGAATCACTATCAAACCTTTTGTGCCAGCAGAACAGCTTGCTACTGCGCAGCCATTTAGACAATAGGCACCAAGGGGAAAGATAGGAGAACTCCAAGAACATTTTCCCCCTGAAGTTTAAATAATTCCAAACATTGCAGTATACTCTGAAAGGTGTATACGGCAGTAGAAGGAAGAGATATACAAAATCAAAATGCAAAATACACAATACAAAGTATATAGGGTCATAAAAGATTTAAAGATATGTAAGAATAGCAAGAATTGTTTAGAAATAAATTCTTCCTTTGGGGAAAACACATGGAACAGTTTGCAGCTTGTGCTGTGACTTGTAGAAATTTATGACTACCAGTTGTTCTGACGTTTTATTATGTCTTAGCATTATGTCTATGGCAGTGCTTTCTTAAAGGACAACTAAAATTATCATCAACTATTCCTGTTACTAGTCCAGCACACAACCCAGCTACCTAGCAAAGAGGTGACATAAGCACTTATTTCTGCAGAAACACTGCAGAAACTTACTGGAAAACATAAATTTTATTTATTCAGATTCTCCTTGCCCCCAGAATGTACTATAAGACTCAGAATGAACCAAAAAATGGGTCTCATCCCTAACAGCCAAGAATCTAGTAAGCATTAACAAATGTACATTTAAACTAATTGCCCTAATTCACTACCAAGTTCCTTTTGAGACAAGGATGTGAAAGAGAAGAGTGGCATTGCAGTGGCAACTCCTTTGCAGCAAGAGAGAAGGGAGAAAATGATGAAGCTTTCTAATTATAATGTGTGGGAACAGAGTATTAGGGAGAGATGGAAGATAAGTAGTTATCTGAATAGGAAATGACAAAAAAGAATAAGGCAAAATCCAAGCAGTCCTTGGATTTGAAATGGAAATAAGTAATTGATCTTTGGTCTAATAGATAAGGCATTATAGTCACCAAAATGGGGAAGGTAAAAAGGCTGTCCTTACCCAAGCAGTAACTGACACACAAAATGATAGGTATAAGAAGAAATGTATGTTAGATTATACGAAATACATGTGCAAGAACTAGTTACTATGGATGCAAGGATCTAAAATTACAATCTCAAATTACTGTGGGCCCTATAAATGTTGCACTGCTCAGCAACATCCCTTTGCTTTCCATGAACCTCAAGAAGTACAAGTATTGGGCAAAGATAAAATGGACAGCTATGTGACTTAAAGGTCATTTTGTCCTCTTGCAACTCAATAGGACACACTTAAATATCCTGGCCTGAACTATGTCCATTACTAAGTATTATTACTATAAAATGGTGATATACATGCTTTTTAGATATATATTTTAGAAAGTAAAAATTGCACTCAACGAGCTTAAATGCTCAAATCCATTACGACATCCTCTTGATAACCATTTCACATATATAGTTTTTTAATCATATACTCCATATACTCATATACTTCAATCACATCACTAAATAGCAGTTCATTATCATGGCAGGCAAATAAGTAGAGTCCTCAAAACACACCTCTCACCAGTTTTTGCTACTGGTTTGATTTAGCCTCACAGATCCACTTGGTTTGCAGGATGCTGTGACTCTCAGTCCAGCATGCCTAACTTTAGTCCTACAAGGCATCTATGTCCTGCTCTTTGGATTTGAGATTGCCAGGCCATAAAGAAAGAAAATATATATACTAACAGATCTCTTAAGAAAATAAAATATTGTCTTCTAACTGAGGAGCATACTTTTATTTTCTGAGATAAACAATACTTATCAGCAAGGACTCTTCATTTCAGAATTTCACCTAGGCACATTTTTACAGATAATGTCATTATGCTTTTTTTTCTACAGAAGACTCCAACTTGCAGACTATTTTGGAAGCAAAATTGCAGCTAAAGTGAATTAAATATTGTTTAAGTACAGTTTACTAATGTAAACCCGAAATAATTTTGTGAATTGTGAATGCTGAGTCCCTAATATTCTATTCAGCAGGCAAAGCTGCAGAACTGACATACTTTCCTATGCTATGAGTATGCTAGTCCCCATTTCTAGTCCCAAACGCAAAATCACACAAACACACTCAAGTGACAATTGATCAACATGCAGAAATGTGAGTGATCCAGAAGTTCTCATTAGCAACATAAACATCCAAATGCTTCTTACTTACGGGGAAAAAAAAAATCAAAAAAGCGAGTACATGGAAAAAAGCCTCAAAATGAACTTGAGCTTTATTAATTTATTTTTCAGTCAATCAGTTTTTCAGCCTGCCTAACCCTTTGCTAGCACCAATAGAAAAATAGCAGGAAGCACATAAACTTTGCAAAGACAGCATTTCCACTTACCATTTTTCATTGCAACCAAGACTGTTCTTTACGGTAAGTGCCTTGTGTATGTCTGCTTAGTGAGTTAACTGAATCCCATTCAGACAATACTAGATGATCTTCCTTGATAGGACAATAAGTATAAGTTCATTCATAAGTACATTACAGAACTGTTTAAAAGGATTCAGTGTGCATTTACTTCATAAATGACTCACCTGTCATTTTTTAAAAGTTTATCTTTACTCATATTCTTTCTTACCCATCATTATTTAGGAGAATAAAAACAACAGCTAGGATGATAACCTCATCTGCTGGGGAAGACAACTCTCTTGAATCATAATATTAAAGTGAAAACCAGTGGAGAAAATAGGATTAGGAACTGTCTGGTAGGACTATTTCAGCACAACAATGCAAAGGACCATCAGTGCTTCAAGGGGCTGAAATTTACCAGTTTGTCATGGGTAAGATTCTTTAACTCCTTGCAGTCAGGTTTGGCTTTATTTACCAGAATAATTTTAGGTATAGATACCAACAGTAAAGAATGTGCCAATGAGTGCCAATAATTAAACTGATTAATAAAGAAAACCTTACAAGTGTTTTGAGTAAAATATCAAAAATGAACCAAATAATCTGATTTACTTTATTACAGTAGAATGCATAATTCAGATTTAGATAGAAGGTAAGAACATCCTGAATTAAGGACAGTATTAATAACTGTGTACCTCCATACACACTGCAGCAGTTTGAAAAGTCCAGAGGCCATCTGCATTAAGCCAGCTGATTTTACCTATATACCATCAAAAATGTAAGTAAGCTAACAAGGAAATCTAAATACCTTTTTTGTTCTTTCTGTACCTTAGTATGATCCAAGAGTCATATACGGTCACTAGCAATAATCTCAGTAACACAGTTCTTAATCCTCCTCTCTCACAGACTTCAGAGTTAAGTACTTGGGAAGAGTCTACCTGTATCTAACTAGTTTTTTGTTTTGTTGGGGTTTTTTTTAAGAAAAAAAGAAAAAGAAAAAAAAGAAAGAAAGAAAAAAAGGAGATACATTGAAGTCTATTTTTAGTCCCCAAGTCAGGGGTACAGATGCTTCTGACACTTCTCAGGGCGAGAATCATCCCAAGAGTACAAACCTACATTTGTTCCTTGAAAGAACTGTGTGGCTCACAGCTTTTCTTTACCACACAAACACAGCAGAAGGAACGCTAGATTGAGTATAGTGACCCAATATAATAGCTCATATATAACAGCATCTGTCTCCAGGAGGATGATACAGCGTCTCCTCAGCTTGAAGGCATACATTTCCCACGTGTTTTGAGTTCTAATCAAAATATTAGATTAAGTTAAATAAAATCCCATCTCTGTCCAATTTTATATATTTAAGAGCTTTTCAGAGTGATCAGGTCAGACAAGTGAAAACACAGTTAGTTTCATATTGCATAAAGTTTATGTTACTTAGGGCACAAAATTAGGCTTCTGATTAAATTGCAGGTCTATAGTCTCAGTTATAAGTTTGCTTTCCATTAGCCCTGCTCAACTCTTTATCTGGTTGCTAGTTTACCAGTCAGTTATTACTGTTCTGAAATGCATTTCCGTGGTAGAACCAGTGCAAAGCTTCTATTGTTACTTAGCTCCTCAAGTATGAAAATAAATATTAAATTAATCGATTAAGGTGGAAAAAATAATGAGGCTGCTAGAAGATACTGTAGAAACACCACTGATTTCCCAACCAGTCTATGATTAATAGACTTCAGAAAAGGACTACAGTTAGCCTAACTACTTTACTTCTATAAGAAACTGTTATAACACATAGGCTCCACCCCACCTTAAGTTTTGGCAAGATGAAAAGATACCCAGGCAGAGAGAGGAAGAAATGTTTTTTTTTTTTAGAAGAAAGAGTCTGTTCTACTGAAGCAGCTGAGAAAGAAAAAATTGCCTGCACATGACAAACACTCTTAAGATGAAAGATCCTGGACTTTTTTATTTCAATTAGATCTCTAGAGAGCTCTGACCTCAGAGCACAGCTTGGGAAAACTGGCAAGAACATGGCAGGGAGGTAGTTCACTATTTCATTTTCCCTATCAGCCAAAGCAAAGAGTGAATTACCTTTGAACTCTTGCCACATATGTGCATTTGTTTTGCTTCAACCAACTACTGTTCTGAGATGCACACCCTCGTAAATGCTGAATGCAGCAAGCTGTGAAAAAGGGTAATCATCATACCCCAGTGACTCCAGCATTTTACAGGACTTGGAATACAATATTGCACTCTCCAAAGAACAGCAATCAGAGAAGGTATGCCGAAACTCTGAACTAAAGAAGCAAGGGAAAACGGATTGTCTGTAACAACAGCAGAGTGAATTTGAGTGCTAAATTGGACTACCTGTTGGTTACCTGTAGCAATCTCGCCACCACAGCATGAAGCTCAGAGCCGGATTCTCAACAGGGCACATGGCTATGTGGTACGCTCCAGGCTGCCATACTTAACGCTGATACTGTATGTGCCATATTAGCTTTTAGCTGGTCTACCTTCTACACAGAAATCCAGCTGAATGGAAAACAGAAGGTTCACTCTTCAATACACTGTATGAATGCATGCACTTAATTAAATATGTGATATGTAAATCACAGCTATAAAATAACTTTTTGTTTATCACTCAGCCTGATCCAGCAAAATCTAAATCTTAAAACTGCACCACTGTTAAGCCTGTTCACAACTTCAGTCTAGGAAAGGAATGCTACAACTGAATAGTTGAGGTGAAGAACTAATCTGGGAATGCAAATGATGACAGGCTGTGAAAATGTAGTAATATTTATGTTTGCCAGAAGTGGGGCATCAGACACAAAGGATGACAGTCTAGATTACAGTGTACGTTTAGGAGCAAATCTAAACACCAATTATTGACTGGGGAGACCATACCTCGAATCCTGTGTTGAGTTCTGGGCCCTTCACTACAAGAAGGATGTTGAGGCTCTGGAGCGTGTCCAGAGAAGAGCAATGAAGCTGGTGAGGGGCTGGAGAACAGATCTTACGAGGAGCAGCTGAGGGAACTGGGGTTGTTTAGCCTTGAGAAGAGGAGGCTGAGAGGAGACCTTATTGCTCTCTACAACTACCGGAAAGGAGGTTGTGGAGAGGAGGGTGCTGGCCTCTTCTCCCAAGTGATGGGACAGGACAAGGGGGGATGACCTCAGCCTGCACCAGGGGAAGTTCAGGCTGGACATCAGAAAAAAGTTTCACAGAAAGGGTCATCAGGTGCTGGCAGAGGCTGCCCAGGGAGGGGGTGGAGTCCCCATCCCTGGTGGTATTTTAAAAGACAGGTAGACAAAGTGCTCAGGGACATGGTTAGTAGCAGGCAGGAACGGTTGGACTCAATGATCCAAGAGGTCTTTTCCAACCTGGTGATTCTATGATTTCCATTTGGTGACAGTGAAATCAAACAAATCATCATATTGGAAATGTGTTTCACCAGTCATATAAGAAATTCTAGACTTTAGTCTAGAGTCTCTCCCAATTTCAGGCATCATCTACAAACTCCACTTCCCTGTATTCTTTCAGGGTCTGTGCACTCCCGGCACAAAAGAAGCGCATCGCTAAGCCAGATGCAAGAGGAGCCACAAAGTTGCCAAAACCCAAGCACGACGCCATGACCCACACGGGGCCGCGGAGAGGCCGCTTACAGCTCTCCGAGACAAAACACCCCATCCAAATCTCGGGGCCTGCAGCGAAGCCCTCCCGAGAACGCCCGGAACGGCGCAGCAGGCGGCCGCAGGGGGCCAGGCTGGGAACCTCCTCCCCCCCCCGGCCCCGCCCCGCAGGAGCCCCCGCGGCAGGAGCCCCCGCGGCAGCAGCCCCGGTCGGCGGGCGGAGGCTCCGCCGCTCGCTGAGGCGGGAGCGCCCACGGCTCCGCTTTGTTGTCGGCCGCGGCTCCCCTCAGGGCGGCGTTCGCTGCGCCCCCCCGCGGCGGGAGGCGGCACCGCCGGCCCGCGCTCCCTCAGCCGCCGCGCGCTCCCTCAGCCGCCGCTGCCGCTGCCGGTGCCGCTGCCGCCGCCACGCCGGGCGTCGGGGGCGACGGCCCCTCCTGCGGGCGGGATGGTGGACCTGGACAGCGAGGTGCCCCCGCTCCCGCCGCGGTACCGCTTTCGGGACTTGCTGCTGGGCGACCAGGGCTGGCAGAGCGACGACAGGTGAGCGGGGGCGGCGGCGGCAGCGCGGAGGTGTTTGTGGGCGCGCCGCCCGCCCGAGCCCGGCCCCGGCCAGAAACTTTGGCGGGAGAGGGGTGTAGAGGCGGCCGCGGGGCTGCGGGCGAGGCGGGGGCGCGAAGCGGGGCCGAACACGGGGACCCCGGGCACAAGGTGGCTGCGCTGCCCGCTGCCGGGTCCCTCCTGATGCCCGGTGTGAGAAACACTCGTTCACTGTTGAAATATTGAAAAGGACAAAGTCTTCGAAGCAAAGGCAATAATATTTTTATTTTTCAATTCAGCGCTGAATCGGATGCCCATCTAAAAAAAAAAGGCATAACATCTTACAATAGCAGTGGATATATATACTAGTTTTAGACAAAGAACCATATCCATCTTCAAAGAATGCTCATTAATGTTTTTTTTTTTTTTTGGATTATCCAGCCGTGTCCGGAGACTCCCTTCAAGTTATCTCCTACAACAGCTGCGTCTTAGAAGACAACTAAGCATATCAATAAATTCTCACTGCCCTAAGACAGATTATCTCTTAACCTAAAATAGCTACATCTTACAAGACAGATGTATGTGATGAGATAGTTAAACATACAAACCAGCTACAGCAAAACTTATCAATTAATTCTCACACCGGCATCCCGCTTCTCTATATACAGTTTCTTTTCATCTCGGATCCCACACTCGGGTGTGACTAGCATGAATGTATTCCTTTACCAATTATTTCAGGGACTGCCAGCATCTTTAGTTACAAACCGATAGGAAAAGGTATTTGTCTCAGGTCCAGTCTTTAAAAGAGAACCCCCCCTTCTGTTAAAGCAAATGAACCAACCAGGAGTATGTTTTTAATGTCAAAATGTGAAATGAGCAGGATGCGTGAGCACCAGCAGCGTCGTGCCGCTCTGCTTGACTGCACAACCGGGTGTGTCAATAGGCTCTTACAGGATCCCAGCTTGCCAGGTTATGTGACACTCACTCTGTAGTAACAGTTTGTTGTGGTCAAATGCGAAATGGTCTTGTAATATATAATGGATGTAATAAATAATGTAATATATAATGGATGTAATAGATAATGGATAAGTTTTAATTCAATATATTTACATTGTCAGATAGAGTCTTTAACACAGTAATTAGAAACTTTGATTTTAATGCTGGTCTACGTTTTTTGGATTTTAGCTACTCCTAAAGAAAGATGGATTCTCATTAATTGGTAATCACAAGATCATGCAGATATGTAACTAATTATTGCCTTTGCTTAGGAGAATATGCTATACACTGTAGTGATTAAACAGATTATGTTTATTCAGACAGTTATGAATTGGTGAATGACATCTTAAGGTAGTCATAAAAAATGAGCTCTGTTGGTTGGGAATGGCAGCATTGTAACTACATAATGGAGAGTTAATGGGTGCGTTTAACAAAATACAGTTTTATAATTTAAAAAAGTAAATTGTAATTATATTCTGCATTCATAACTTCTGATCACAGTATTCTTAGATATTTTAGAAAATGTAGCTCTTGGCATCTTATACCTACATTTTATTTTCTAGCGGAATAGGAAAAAACCCCGCAACCATTCTTATTTTATCAACTTTATTTACTTAGCTAGGGTTTTGATGGCTAAAATAAACAAAATATTCCCTATAGTTCTTTGTGGACCACTCTGTGACTTAACACTTTTCCTGCTCTAGTTTAAATTTCTGTCAAATACTTCCCTGATACCAGTTGTTCGACTTGAACTTTGTAAAGTTACCTTCTATGGAAGAAGCATGACCTGGTCTCAAATAGGAAATAGCATATAAGCAACTGCACAAATCATAGCATCCATTTAGCTATAGAAATGTCTATTTAAGTCTATATGCACTTAACAAAATGAAAATAAATAATCCTTAAAAAGCTATTGATAGAATTATTGCATGACAGTATTATAAAGCATGATCATTGTTGGAGAATTGTAGCAAAAGACTTGTGGGAACTGAATACTTCTCATTTTTTCATTAATATTCTTATAAGCGTCCAGCACATCTGAAATATAAAATATGAACCAGGGCTGCGAATGGCTAGTGGAAATGGCTTTCTAGATCTTCAAGTATTGTCCCGTGCTGAGGCTGGATACAACTGCCCTGTGGCAGGAAGGCTGTGCAGTTGTTTCCTCACAGTGCAGTCATGATTGTGCTTTACACGAGGCTGTGATAGCAGCACTCTCTCCTCCAGCTCTGCAAGTTGCCATAGCAGTCTTTTTTGATACTAGCTTTCAATTAACTGAACAAAGTCCATTCTTAAAAAATCTTGAGTATTGTCTGTTGTTTGTCCATCTTACAATAAGGTCCTGTCTAATTTCTCATTTTTCTGCTCTGATGGATATCACTTTTAATACTGAAATATTGTATTTTGCTACTGTTACAGAAAATAAAACATATGTATTCTGCTTAGAACTATTGTCAAATGGAGTATTTAGACTGTTAGACATACACTCAGGAAATATTTAATGAGAAAAACTGCAGACCTGTGGGGACCATGAGATAAACTGCTTATTAGTTAGTAATGATTACAGTTACACAAGAACTTCTTAATTTTTAATAGTTTGCTCTTTTGTGTTTTCTTTGCACCATCAGTGGTTCAAGTTTGGTTTTGGTGAAGTGTATGGTTTGTATTCAATTCTAATTAGTGTGTGAAACAGATATTGCCAGAGCTTGTGCCCTCTTCAACTGAATGGATATTAACAATGAACAGCATATCTGAACACTAAAATACAGTTGAAGTGGCTTTATAGAATGGCTACACAATGGCAAATGATCAAGATAGTTCATTTTAGGAGGTATTTGTCCTTGGCTGAGATACTGGAAATAATTTTCATGTTTCCAGTTCACTGCAACATCTTACTTCCACCTGCATTCAACTCTGGCGGTCTGATTTATATCAAGGGTTTTCCATCAGTGCAGACTGTGAACTTCAGGTCTGTTACCAGCTGAACTCTGTATCTTCTGTCTCAGTACCATTCCCTTTTTGTTCTTCCCTGTAGAGTCATCCTCGGGTTCTCTCTTTTCTCTTTCCATTCTGTCCTTTCTGGAAATGTGCTTACTTTTTGCTGGCTGGGAGGCATATGTTCCATCTCTGTGTTCACAAATGCTTGTTGATTTTTCGAAGTGGAGAGGAGATATTATAGAATTATTCCTCTCATCTGCCGCAAAGCACCCAGCATTCTGTCACCAGATCATGGTTTTGATAGTGTAGTCTGGCAGTATAGAAATGGTGTAGATCTCTTTTTTTGTTGAAATACATATTTCTGACATAAGCATTGTACCCAATTTTGAAACCTTATTGGTTATGTTTCATTAGGAAGAGAGTTTGCTGAATTATTTCTTTTAAGCGATCCTGTTCATTTATGAAATGCGCACTAAAATGCTTAGCTTAATGTAATAGAACACTGATTCAGGAATTCTGTTCTTAGATCTGTACACATTTGGGTACAGATTTCTAACCTTCATTTTTTCTTGAGGACCTCTCCTACTGAGCTTCACTCAGGCTTCTTTTTTTTTTTTTTTTTTTTTTTGGTGTCTAGATCATGGTCCATTTCTTACCTAGACATCTCCAAAACAGTAAAACCCATCTCCCTGCTTTTGCAATTCTTTTTCAGAAAAATAATCCTACTTGCATAGCTTAGATTCCTAAGCAACCTTGCAGCTGGCTTCAGTAACAGATGGGTTCTGGGCTGCCATACTCCACAAACCACCAAATTGAATCATATATTATTTTTCATAAAAGACGTTACTATGTGCAGAACAACATGGAGAATCTTTGACAAATGCAACTGTCCAGTAAATAAATTATTTTGAATAATTTACGAACATTCTTAAATTTGCTGAGTGACTTTTCCTAAAAGAAATTGGATTTTAAAACCAGTTTTTGTTTTTGAAGGGCTAGATTTTCAAAGTTTCCATTTGAAAACTGTGGAGAGGAAGCTTGATGCATACAGTACACACATTTTATATGGACTAGTTAAATATTCATTTACTCAGGGAGATAAAAAAACTCACCTGTTTTTCCTGTCACTGTATAAAATATTTAAATATTCCCTGGATCAGTCTGAAAAGATTCCACAGGACAGCATGTAAAAGATCAGGCTGGGAGTTAGAGTGTGTGTGTGTGTATCAGGTGGGTGATTTCTGTCTACCAGGTTCCTTCTGGCCATGTAAATAACTCAGTCACTAGGCTGAGTGTAAAGAGAATATTGAGTCCTTGACTTTTTCACTAGTTTTGTAAATATCACTAATACCTCTTTGCGAATCTCACATTCTGCTTTCATTATTGAAAATTTCTGAAATTGAAAGAAACTGTTTTGATTTGCTGGATGTTCTGAGATGTTTCTTGACAATCATAATGTGGTATGTCTTTCAGTTTGGCTGTTGGGGAAGGGAGCATAAGTAAAGGGGGAAGTTGGCGATTAACACGAGTTATTCAGCTGTTAATTCAGTGAGGTTTTACTGAATCCCAATTGTAACAGTATATTATGTAATAAAACATTTAATAAACCTACTGATCATCAATCCTTAGTTTTACCTGCTGTGCTGAAGAGCAACACAATTAAAATAGAAAATATCCTATGAAGTGAAGACCTGACATGTTTAATTTCCTTGTGTAAATATATAGTTACCACGTACTTCAAAATATCCAGACCATGGAATGCTAGAGATGTAAAGGAAGAATTGTAAGTTAAAAAAGTATTTACATTGGTTGGATGGTCGTATTCAGAGAGTAGTAGTCAGTGGCTGGAAGTCCAGATAGAGATCCATGACAAGTGGTGTCCCTCAGGGGTCCATACTGGGACCAATGCTGTTTAATATCTTCATGAATGATGTTGACAGCAAGTTTGCAGGTGACACCAAGCTGTGTGGTGCAGTTGCCACAGTGCAGGGATGGGATGTCATTCAGAGGCACCTGGACAGGCTGGAGAAGTGGGCCTATGAGAACCTCATGAGGTTCAACAAGTCCTACACCTGGATCAGGGCAGTCCCCGATTTCAGTACAGGATGGGGGATGATGTGATTGAGAGTGGCCCTGTGGAGAAGGACTTGGGAGTGCTGGTGGGTGGTAAACTTGACATGAGCTGGCAATGTGTGCTTGCAGCCCAGAAGGCCAACCGTGTCATGGGCTGCATCAAAAGAAGCGTAGCCAGCAGGTCGAGGATTCTGCCCCTCTATTCCTCTCTTGTGAGACCTCATTTGCAGTATTGTGTCCGGTTCTGGAATCCTCAACATAGGAAGGATATGGAACTATTGGAACGGGTCCAGAGGAGGGCTACAAAGATGGTCAGAGGGCTGGAGCACCTCCCATACGAGGACAGGCTGAGAGAGCTGGGGTTGTTCAGCTTGGAGAAGAGAAGGCTCTGAGGAGATCTTATAACAACCTTCCAGTACCTGAAAGGGCATACGAGAAAGCTGGGGAGGGACTGTTCACAAAGGCTTGTAGTGATAGGAATGGGGGCAATGGGTGTAAACTGGAGAGGGGCAGATTTAGAGTTGACGTAAGGAAGAATTTCTTCATGATGAGAGTGGAACAGGTTGCCCAGGAAGTTGTAGATGCCCCATCCCTGGAGGTGTTCAAGGCCGGGTTGGATGGGCCTTGGGCAGCCTGATCTAGTGGGTCGTGTCCCTGCCCATGGCAGGGGGTTGGAACTAGATGATCTTTAAGGTCCCTTCCAACCCAAACTATTCTATGATTCTACATTCTGTTGATATCAATGCTTTTTTAGTAAGGTCAGTCATGTAAATTTAGTGGCTAAGTATCTTATAGAGCATAATTTACCTCAAATTTCTCGGACCATTTATGTACAGATGTCTAGACCTTTCTTTAGAAGCTTATAAATTATAAAAACTGTTTTAGTAAATTTAAGCAAGCCAGGAATGTTTCCCGCCATTGAAGCATGACTGCTCATACTAGTGAATGGCATGCTATGGCCATAGCCAGCAGGCCAAAATTGTCTGTCACTCCTCAGCCTCGGCCCACCTGAATGGCAGCTAAAACCGGAGCAGCTGTGGTCCCAATTCCCTGCCCATGCCTGAAAGGAATGGGAATGAGAGCAATAAGTTTGTGGGTTGGAAACTAAAACTAGAACAGCTTTAATGAAATAATCGTAATAATAAAGGAAATACTACTAATAAGAAAATAAGATATATACACAAATACCTGGAATTGCCACTTCCCGCTTCCCCAAACACTGCTGCAGAGCAGGCACAGGGAAGGAGCTGGACCCAGAAAATGGATTCAGGAATGCACAGATTTGGAATCAGGGCCAAAAAGACAGAGGAGGTCCTCACTGGACATCACTCATTGAGGAAGACAGAATGACCCTTGTGATCCTTCAGTTTCATACTCAGTGTGACATATATGGGTCAGTTTGGGGTCACCTGTCCTGTCTGCCTCTTCCTGCAGGTGTGACCCTTTTTGTCTTTGACTCATGGCACTCCACCACCTCAAGGACAGCCTCAGTTACTATAGGAATAAGTGTAAGTGGTGGCCTTTCTGCTTACCAGTGTCCTGTGTTATCATATCTAGAAAAGCTGCCTGAAAACCGTGCAGTTAACTTTCAGAAAATGAAGTAACTTGGATGAAACTGAGCTGAAGTCAGAAAACTGATTCTATTCTAGCTCAAACCAGAACACTGTCTTGAACACTGCTTTGCCCAGGAACGATTTGGCAGTTTGAGCATCCAAGGAAACACTGAGGAGGCACCCTGGAGGGAGTCACCCAGCTTGGGAAACTGAAACAATGTGCTGATATGTATGTAGCAGTATTGTGCCATTTAAGGTCAGTGCCCGGGGAAGTTTAAATTACTTAAGGATGTATCCAGAGAGAGCCAAATAATTTTATTGTGAGGATAACCTCTACACTTTAACATTACATGCTGCTTCTCTCATGTGTGCTGCTAGTTCCATTTTTTCTGGTCTCCTGTTTACTGTGCAGTTGCACATTCAGGTGATGGTGAACTTATATGGTGGTCTGTGTTGCAGAGAGATCCATTTGTAAAGCACAGACCTGCTTATGCTTGACGCCTTCCTTCCTGAAATCTGCAGTACAGCCCTTGCACATAGGCTATGAGCATGTTTTGTTTCAGAGTCCTTAAAAAAAAATACTTGCTGTTAAGGAGCTTTGGCTTACTGGAATTATTCTTTTCACACAACATTTTAGTGAAAAATAGAAAAAAACATTGACTAGTTTTAAAATATGCAGAGTGAGATTAATTTTATTCACTAAATAAAAATGTGTATAGTATTTTTTTGTTTTATATATCTTTTACACTTTAAATCCCTTTGTGTTTAGGTAAGATTAAGCAGTATGTTGGGCTTTCTTTGGACTTTGCACATCAAAGTAAATTTTATCCATGCTGAATATTTCTAGCAATATTAATTAAGAGACCAGGAAGTACACATTCCAGCATAGAATTGCTGAATTAATAGTCAGTCATGTGAACAAGCCATTTGACAATTGTAAATATCTAATCCATACTACTATTTCATTCTACTGCCTGTTAACTGTAGCATTGGATACAGAGCTAGTACATTCTAGAAAGAAAAAGCAAATCACTATTACCATTTCACTTCAAAATCACATACAACAACTTGAATTGAAAGAACAAAAAAGAACATAAACCCAAATATATTTTCCAACCCTCACCCTCAAAGCATCAGATGTCATAACTTTTCTATATGCTGTTGCAAAAAGTGTTTAAAAATTCACAGTTATTGAACAAAAAATTTATATTTTCCAATACTGTAATCCTTCCCTTCCCTTCCCTTCCCTTCCCTTCCCTTCCCTTCCCTTCCCTTCCCTTCCCTTCCCTTCCCTTCCCTTCCCTTCCCTTCCCTTCCCTTCCCTTCCCTTCCCTTCCCTTCCCTTCCCTTCCCTTCCCTTCCCTTCCCTTCCCTTCCCTTCCCTTCCCTTCCCTTCCCTTCCCTTCCCTTCCCTTCCCTTCCCTTCCCTTCCCTTCCCTTCCCTTCCCTTCCCTTCCCTTCCCCCCCCTCCCCTCCTCTTCCCTTCCCCCCCCTCCCCTCCTCTTCCCTCCCCTTCCGCTCCTCTCCCCTCTCTTTTGCAACAAGACACGTTAACTGATACTGGAAATACATTTAAAATCCTGCTCCTCTACTGAGATGAAAATTTGAGTCATTCTGCTACAATATGTGCTTTCATGATGAAACTATGGAGCTAAATTTTACTTTTGTGCAAGAACTGTTCTTAAATTGGATATTTAAAGGATTAAATTAAAATTGACTTTCCCTTCTGAAGTGCTTACTGCATAAGTGAACATTACCACCTATCTGGAAAGGAAAGACATATAATACAGAACACCTCCACACATCACTTGGACAATTGTATACTGCTGACTGTCATGTTGACTGGTGACTTTCAAGGAACAACTCCCTACTGTAAATCTCAGAAGACACTTTAACAGTCATTTGTCACAGTGTGAATTAGTAAGTAAAGCCCTCCCTTTGCCTTTCCTTTTGGAAATCACCTGAGATTGTTAAACTAAAAGGGGATAAAAAGCCCACACATTTCTGAATCAAGTGATTTAAAATATCTGAGTCTAGATTCAACTCGCACAAAAATTCTACTGTAATTTCCTCAAAAGAAAATTCTATTATGGCTTCTTCAAAATAACCCTTCTCTTCCCTTCAAGAAACACTTAAGTCAATTTGGCCTCCGCTTTTTAGAAAATGTGTTAACTTTTATGAGATTATCGATTTAACAGAGGCTACATAATAACAGGACTTAAGCAAATATTTTCAAATTTATCTTGATTTGTCCTTGTAAGTAAATTTTCAAAACAAATTAAGGATTTAGAAGCCTAAAATCTATTTTAAAAGCCTGATTCTAATTGAAACTGCCAAAATTCTTAACAGTCTAATTCATTAAGAGAGCAAGTGTTTTCTTATCTGTAGTGGGGCTACACGGTAATAGCTGGAAAGTTTGAGTTGCCCTGAACTCTGAAAAAAATTGCTGCATATTCAGTCCAAGCCCTTTCTCCCCGTTCAAAACTGCCTAAATTAAAGAAGCATTAAAGAAAAACATTACATTTTTAAAACCACTACATTGGCGATACTGAGAAGTTGAAGTTTACACTTGCGTGGTAACTTTAGAAGTACAGTCCCACATAAGTAAACTGTTAACTATTTCTCTGTATTTATCTTCCTTCTAAAATTGTCTTAGGATTGGGCCTCTATTATAGGTAAAAGAGGGAATTGATTTACCTATGTGGAAGGAAGAGAAGTAATGCTTTGTGCAGAAGGCAGTTCTGTCAGCCTCATGCTAGTTTATATCTTAGCATCATTCTTGCAACAGCAATGGAAGCAAAATTGCATTGTTTCTCTATTCTACAAACTAGCACACAGGGGGGTTGGGGGAAGGATGTGAAAAAAGAGGAGGAACTCATCAATGTTGTTACAACTGTATCTGTCTGAGGAAGACTTTGGTGTATGCCTCTGTGACAGTTTTCTGGTGCAAAAAAGAGTTTAAGTGTCTCAGCTTAAAAGCTCCCACAGATCAAGTAATCTCCTTCCTCTGGGACAACATGATGCACAGTTTGTAAACGTGCTTAGTACTTCAATCATTACTTAATTATATACTTATTACTATGAAGCTCTTATTTTTCCACCTAGAACTCGATACATGCTGTTTTATGTCTGACAGACACTATAATACTCCATGGGGAACTGAAGTAGTTCTTTCCCAAATGGTTTCTCTCTCAGTTTTATAATTATTATTTTATCACAGCCAAGGATTATGATTCTTTATTTCGTAACAATAAACTTCTGTGCTGCTCTCAGAATGTGCATTACTCTCAGAATGACTCTTCTAGAACAAATGGTAGCATTGTTTGATACTGTCTCCCTTTTATCCTGTAATAATGAAGTAGATCGCTTAGAACATCAGAAATGTTTGAAGGCTCAAAATAGTTTTATTGTAAAATAAATCTGCCAAGCTCTTCAGTGCTACGCATTGAGTTTCCAGACTTGACACTTAAAGGTGATCAACTGTACTGAATTCTGATACGTACAGAGTATGCCCAAGTACTTGTACTAATCCACTAAATGCCTTAAAAATGGATTTTTCATATTTTTTCTAGTAAATGAGCAGGTTGTGTCCTTCCTAAAGGCCTGGACACCATGCTCCCATAATCTCTGTCACTGGAGAGAATGCCATTCCAAACCTCTAAAGGTTCTGCAGCACAGAAGATTCAGTACAGCATGCCTTAAAACAGCTGTTAAAGACTTCAGCCTCCCCCGTGCAATCATCTGCTAATTATGTTAGCAGTCAACTTCCTGGTGGGAAGTAGCAGTAAAACAGAAACAGTCATTAAGAGACCAAAATCCAGTGTTTGTACTCACAGATAAAAATGGCGATATTATTATTTACTCAGAAGTATCTCTTGAGGGAACAAATCCTACCTTCACTCACAGGGCTAACTGTTAGTAAGCTCTGTAGTTTTGCCGTGGAAAGCATATTGCTAAGTCTGACGTCCTTATGCTTGACTTGCCAAGCATTAAGCTATGGTAGATGAGGAAGGAAGGTGTTAGGTTAAAGATCAGTGCAAGATCTCTACTGAGTTAGCAAAAAGAAGAAAACTTTGCCTGTCCTCTGCCTGGGTCTTGCAAGTCTCCTACTAGCTATAGCCATTGATAACTGCATAGCATGAGGGTCATACGTCTGGCAGGGTTTTGAGCAACAGTTTTCACTATGGACTAGGTCTGCCAGGAAAATCCTGCCCTGCCTCCTAGATTCTGTACCCTGAGTCAAACCACCTTGGCTTTTTGTGAATAAGAGAGTTTACCCTTTAGCTTTTTGTGATGTTAAAGTTAATAGCATTTACTGTACTTCAAGTAGCTTTAAATTTAGCGCTCCTTCAAAGTATAGTGATTGTCAAAATATTTAATAAGGAGTAAACACTATAAAATAGCCTCTCTCTTTTATTGTTCTAAATAGCCAAAAATGCTCTAGAGGTTTTATGTTTTTCCCACTCTGTTTTCTCTTCCCCTTGTGACTAGAGAAAACTGCAGCACAAATAAAAACAGTGTTACCAAACCAAACCTGAAACAAATACAGATGGGAAAACCAAGCCGAGTTGCAAATGGAAAACTGTGGTTATATTTATTCCTTATATGACAGTACCTGTTAATACACAACATTACCTGACTCTGGAAGGGGATTTAGTTTCCCACCTTCACACCAAATAAGAAAGAAGCTAAGGGCAATGGTCCCTTATCACCATTGCCCTGAAATTCTCACCAATGAGCACAGACAGCTACAAAGAGACAGTCTAAAAGCTGAGCTCCATGTTTAGCTGAATGTACCCTTTTGAAAAGCAAGCAAGCTATGTTTTCACTGTGTACAACAATCTAGAATTTAATCACTTGTTCAAAGAGGTTTAATCAGTTAAAGAAATAACTTTAATAGACATTTTTGTAGATTTTTAGTATTCACTAAAAAAAAAAACTCAAACACAAAAAGTGGAAAAAAATACTCTGTAATGTGCAGATGTCAATTAATGAACCAGGTTTTATAAAGGCTATAAAAATCTAAGTAGATTTTTCACCCACCGAAGAATATGATAAAAGTGAACCTTATCACACAGGAGTAGTCCCAGATACCATTGTATCTCACTGATGCTGTGGAATTCATTTACAAACTATATTCAGCGACCCACATGATCATTTATGTCTGTACTGAGACTGACCACAGATTGCATGAAAATAACGGTTTAGCTAAAATGATACAACCAACATCAAAATGCACTGAATTAATTTTAAAGGCTAGATTAGGTTTTGTTTCCCACTTTTGCTATTATTTGGCAGTTCACAGATAGCAGTCTGAGGAAAAAAACACAAAGTAAGTTAAATTTGTACTGACGTTATGAATTCATTTAATACAATTGTGGCAGTTACTGTTTATGAAAACTCAAATGATGTTAAGTTTATGTCTTTGTGACTAGCACAACTGGTCATTAAGAATGCTGGCAATTTAGTGTGATGTTGGCATGTGGTAGGAAGGACAAGACTGGATACTAGAAATGTTTCAGAGTACAGAGGAAGCATCTCTGAGGGTGTAGGAGAAAGAGAACTTCCCTGATCCTCAGACAGTCTTCTGACATGTACCATGTGCTAGTTTGAGACTGTTGTGGAAGACCTCAGGCTTTGCTCTTAATTTCAGACAAAAATGAGGTGTTAGATAACCATTATCAAAATTATGAGGTGAATGTCTTCTTCCAAGTGCTATTTAAGTAAAGATGACAGAATTAAACTTTTAAAATATTGTGAAAATGGATATTTTAAATTTTTATTAATCTAAAAGACAATTAAGACCATTAATCAGGAAGGGTAATAGCTCACTCTGAGTAAGAAGACAGATTTAAATAAAGTCTGTAATTATATGTAGCTTGTTAGCTGTGGAGAGAACAGCATCAGACACATGACATTTTAGATATAATAATGACTTTTAAAATACTTGTTCTACTATGTGTTCAAAGTCCTTGAATCGTTGCCGTTCCATAATGAGATATGTACCATTTGTATTAAAATTTTGTGATTAATTTTAAATGTAAACCAAATATACTATGGTCGTATTGTCCAATGTTGGGTCTTTTGCTTTATGCCTTTTCATGAGTCTTTGCCTGAATACTCCTCCTCTTCTTTGTATTTATCTATTAAATATTCACCTTTGTCCTTTGTGTAACTGTTAAACATATGATCACGGGAGACTGAAAGCACATACAGCTCCCATAATTTCAGGGGAATTGCAATAATCTCAAAATCATGTCTATATTCCCTGCTCACAGTAGTTGTTATTCTAATGGCAGCCTTTAGGGTATTGTGTAAGTGTTTGCAGATTGCAAGCCTGGACTGTTTGAATATGTAACTTTAAAAAGAACAGCAAAACCCACTCTTTTTATTTGTAAAGTTACCCAGGTCCTTGTCATGTGTAAAAACCATGTGCAGTATCATCATTTTTTTTGTATTTTTCTTTTTTCTTTTTTACTTTTTAACACTTCAGCTATATATGGAATCTCAGATAAGTTCTTTCTGAGCTTGCTAAAGTATCTGTGGGAAGTTCCTGACAAATTTTATTTGACTTTTTAGTGTTTTTCTCCTTTTAGATCAGTCATGGCTCTTATAATTTCTTATCCTGTAATAAACAAATATTGCTAATCTAAGTAAAGCTGTAGACAAGTGGGGAATTGAGCAGAGTACAGACAACATGAACGAAACATTTAAACTAACTTTATTGTTTTGGATGTAATAGTCTTGCATCTTACATAATTCAGTACTACTTCTATCAGTAGAAGGAAAAATGTAGCTTGCAGAAGAAATACATGTTTGCACAAGAAAAATTAAATTTAAATGGTCGGATGTAAATGTTATTGCATGCTTTAGTGTGTTTTGTGACAACAATCAGTACACATTTTTGGAATATAATCCAGAAAACAATGGCATAATATTTTTATTTACTAAAAATTCTGAAAATAGCAAATCTTGTATCATTATCTTACAAGTACTATTATTAACCGGTGATATTTCCTCTTTGGGAATACTACTGCTTATGACTAGTTCCCAGGAAGAGGTATAAAACTAAACTTTGTTTTTTCTTCATAGAGTTCATATGAAGCTGAGGAATGATCAGAATTAGCTAGGTACTTAGTTTAGATGAAAAAGACTTTGTGCACTTAGTACACAATTTGGTCAGTAAATTTCTGTAATGACTTTCAGTGAGTCTGAAGAGGCTATTTTAATCCTTTCCTTAAAGTGTAGAAAGACGAAATTATACTGAATAGTGAGTTGATGAGAATTAGAACAAAGCCTGATTTTAATTGAAAGTCTAATCTCTTCAAAGCTGAAAAATCTTTGAAGTACTTTTCTGCTTCTCTGATCAGTAAAGATTCACCTTAGATGATTGGACAAAAAAGAGATTTCAGCATTTATTCCCTGCTGCAAGACCTAGTGTAGATAGCATGTAAAAAGCATTGTTTCTTAGAAATTATGCACAAATAGAAAACCCTCCAAATACCAACTCTATTCCTTATTTGCCATGCTCCCCCTCTTCTCATAATCCTTCGCCTCCAACAGGTTTAGAGTTGAAACATCGTATTGTGGAAGTGAAACAATTATATTTTATCTCTCAGATTTCCAGGCTACCTCAAGTGGATTTGCACAAATTCCAATCTGTGCAGCAAGACTGTAGAATGCTAGATTAGTATTGTACAGTATTGTTTTGGCTAGAGTTTCATTCCCTGTGTGTCATTAAGTACTCATCAAAATACTATTAAAGCACTAAACCTACCTGAAGAAAGTTAGCCAAAAAGTGTTCTGACAGTTACAGACATGTAACTGTAACTAATGGGATACCTATGTGCACACATGCACAACCCACAACTACTTTTTCAGTAACTTGCAGAGAGATTTTCATGTTTTTACATTAAATATCACCTTCTACTGCAAGGAGTCCTGTTTATTTCAATGTGAGTCTTTGTGGATCTTAGCCTGAATAAAGAGGTTGTTTGCCACTGAAGAGAAAGCATATGAGGCAATACAGTATTGAGCTTTATGAACAACTTTACTCATCGCATCTTATTAAGGCACCAGATACAACTGCACAGATTTTCGAATATATGAAAACCTCAAAGATAGCTTCAGTTCCCCTTATGACTAGAATGAATATGGGCATAATAGATAAAAAATAAACACAACTAATCTAAACATCCTGTGAATTCATATGCTGATTTTTTTCATTATTAAATGTGAAATGACAGTTTATTTTTCTGTTTGAAGTCCCAGTTTCATAAATGACATACATGTGTACATTTCTACCCCTACAAAGTTGGCATGATGCACTACTAATAATTACTGGCTCCATTCTGTGCTAGTCTGTATGTAGGTTAACAAAGCATTATGCCACTGAACTCCTCTCTTTTAAGTTACATACTATATTTATGGTAGTGCTAGCAGTACTTTAGATCCTAAATAGAGTATTTCAGGCAACATCTTAGTGACAGTGTTTTACCTTCTAAAAATATTCTAGAAGATTGAGAAGTTCACAGATAAGTCATGTATATGTCAAAATACTGAAAATAATATAATAACTTGTTGCTATTCCGTATTTTAAGAATGGAGATGCTTTGGGCACTTTTGAAAATACAAAGAACAAGCAGATATGAAAATGATAACTGAATATTGTAGCACTTGGTTTTCTTGTCAAATAATGAACCGAAACTTTTAACAATTTTTTGTGCGTGCAAAGCATTAAATGAGAATGTAAATATCTTACATCAGAGACAAACTAGCATTTAAAGTGGTGGCATTTAGGCAGCTTGGAGGAAGTTTTGCTTCATAAATTGCTACATAGCTCTCTAGCCATGTACAAAAGATCTAAAACTTCCTCTGAAGTCTTGACTGAGATTTTGATGTTACACAGATAAGTATAAAAAATAAAATTGCAGTGTCAAGTTGATGTTCAGAGTAAAAAAAAGATTAGTCATATGTGTTTAAAGTTAAGTCAATAAATTAATTGAAGGTTTGGTGATTTTCAAGGCACCAGAGAGAGAAGCCAGAGTGGAGTAGAAAATGTATCATTGGTATTTGATCATTTCACCCAGAATACAGTAGTATAAGTAGGATTGCTGGATAAATGCTTATATACTGACATAATTAGACTCCATAAAGAGAGTAGAAACACTTTTTAACAGTATATTTTAATATATCTGAGATGTAGGGAGATCGGAGGATCTTATGGATGGCTATAAATATCTAAAGGGTGAATGTCAAAAGGATGGGCCAAACTCTTTTTGGTGGAGCCTAGCAAGTGGCAGTGGGCACAAACAGGAGCACAGGAAGTTACACCTGAACCTGAGGAGGAACTTTACTGTAAGGGTGACAACAGCTGTCCCAGACAGGCTGCAGAGTCTCTTTCTCTGGAGACATTCAAATCCCACCTGGACACGTTCCTGCGCAACCCTCTCTAGGGGAACCTGCTTTAGCTGGGTGGTTGGACTAGATGTTCTCCAGAGAACATCTCTCTAATGTTCTGTAGAACATCTCCCTTTTGACTCTGACCATGCTGTGATTTCAAAGGGAGAAATAGTTCAACACAATCAACTGGAATAAACTTATTCTGTTGCTAAATTACGTTAGTTTTCTTTTCAACTCTACCAAATTACAAAAAAAAAAAAAAAAAAAACTAAACCCAAAAAACAAACAACAAAAACATTCCCAGAAAAAAAGAAGACTTTAGATAGACCACCAATTTATTTAATCTCTAAGTTTAGACTGAATTCGAACTACAGCTGTCTAAACAAATTTCCCCAAACCAGTCATTGTTTTATGGCTTCATTAATGATAAGAATCTGGATCATTTTAAGGACAAGACATTTTACACTCAGTCATTTTAACTCAGACTCTTTCCTTCACATCAGTGATTATAATGTATATTTCATAACACTGTGAGGTATATAAGCATGATTTTATAAGTTTTATCTATCTGTAGTTTTTGTGGTAACATTTTAGAGTTGGAGAGCAGAGTGCTGAAATAAGCAGGTGACCACGGACAATGCAAGAAGTTCAGGCTCTACAGAAGGGGTTTGAATCAAGACCTCAAAGACATGCAACAGAAGGCCACATTTTCTCTTACCTACCCATCATTAGATGGGTAGATGAGATGATAGAATGTTTAAAATGTAGACAGTGGAATAACCATAGTGTTTCTGCTTTGTCAATGCAGGTAGTAAACTACAAGTCCTAAGCTTTCCATTGTGTCCTGGTGTAGCTTCTTCCACCCTGAGCACATCAACAATTAAACTGTACAGCTTTATCCCATTTCCTGTCCCCCTCTGCCGGAAAGGGTGGAGAGAAAATGAGAGAGAGTGGCTTGTGGGTTGGAAACTAAAATACTTTTAATGAAACAATAATAATGATAAAAGAAAGATAATATTAATAAGAATATAATAAATATGTGAAAGTCTAAAAGCCCATTCAGACTTTGCAGATGACTCTGTCACCACTAACACTGCAGGGCAGGTGGGGGAAGGTCCTGGACTGGACCCAGTGGCAGGCAGAGCTGGACTCAGCAACTGGATACAGGAACTGGATTCTGGAACACATCATTGGAATCGAGCAGGCAGACAGAGCAGGTGTTCCCTGAACGTTACCCATTGAAGAAGAGGGGTAATCTTCATGATCTCTAAGCTTTTATACTGAGTATGAAGTTATGGCGCGGAATATTTCGTTGGTCAAGTTTGGGTTACCTGTCCTGTCTGCCCTTCCCAGCAGGTCGTCAGCCCTTGCCACCAACCCTGGGATGGCCTTAATTTGCACAGGAATAGGTGTGAGCAGTGGCCTCTCTAGCCAACAATGCCCTGTTATTTTGGTAACTATCATGCTTCTGTAGGCAGCCATTCTCTGAAAAACTGTGTTGGTCAGCTTCGGCATCTGAAGTTTTGTAAGAAGCTTAGCTGAAAAGTCAGAGTATCTGTTCTGCTTCAGCTCAAACCAGGACACAATGTCTTTCAGATCATTTCTGAGAACAATGCAATTTCAGAACTTAGAGTTTAGTCACAGAGATACCAGGAGGGGAAGATGGATACATGCAGTTTGTCTGAGCTATTAGAAAAGAAGAAGGAAAGAAAAAAAGTCTTGGAACTTTGGAACTGTCTGGTTTTCTGACTCACACAAACTTGGAAATTTTTCATATTTATTTTCCTTCTCCTTATTAAAGAATATATGCCCTCCATTTTCATTACATAAAAATCCTAGAAAATAGTGAATGAATCAGAATATCAGAATACCTGAAATATCAGAAAACCTGAGACTGAAAAGTTAGCAAAATAGGCTAATTACCTTATAATAAAGGGATGAAGATGGAAAAGTGAGCACAAATCAAAGTTGTTACATCTGCTCTTGCCTTATGGGACACGAAGATGCAATCTTAGCCCACAGTGACACAAACAGCAGAAGCTTATTTAATAGTGCAGGGTATATATGTGCATATAGGGGAAATGTACATTCTTGCCAAAAGAAAATGTCGTGTCAGCATAGGCATTCACTTTCTTTTATATCAACCCTGTTTATTTACTTTTTGAGTAGTTTACTTATATTCCTTATTTTAAGCATTAGATTTTTCACCTTCGGTATCAATCTCCAGAGAACCTTTTCAAATGCCTTACAAAAATTTAAGTACATAATGTTCACTTCAGACTTCCCCCTTATCTATCTCTCCCAATTATCTCATAATGGGGCAGAGTGCTACAGCTCATACTCTATTTATATCTGTCATTTGCTTCATTCTTAGTTTGTTCCCAGGCAAACTCCAACTTGTAGGTCTTGGCATGGGTGCTATTTTCTTTTTAACATCTCTTGATGTTCTAACCAGTACTTATATTTTTATAATTCTGAATATGCATTATAAGAATATTTTTGTTTGCCTTTTGCCATGATCTTATTTAGCTGCTATTCATATCTCCAATACTGTAGTTACAAAATGCATCAATTTAGTATCAGGCATTATAACCTAGTCTCTGTGTCTGGAAACTCCTAACAGTTCAGCAATGATATGATTATGATAGTCAATGAATATCATTAACTATATATGTTCACATCCAATTAGGAATTGTGTAGACGTATTTGTGCTAAGAGCATGGTGTATGCAAATCCACAGAAATTGAAATGACTCCACACTGAGCATTATCTCCTGTGCATTTAAAATATTAACTTGTTCTCCAACTTAAGTGGCTATAGAATTGGATCCTTGAGACTGTTATGTAAGACAAAGCATTCTTAGGAGTTCATAAAGAGAAAAAATGGGAGGAACCCAAGAACATTAGAAGGAAAACATTGTGGTATACCAAACCCTGATTTTGAACTTAATACACGCTTGCCTTGTATTTTTATTATTAATTGTATTTTGGTAAAATCCGGAGACCTTGAATCTAGGTCAGACCCCTATAGAAAAACACAGTAGGGAAAACAGAGGACCATATGGTTCCCACATCAAAAAGAATGTGGCAGAAGTCAAGCAATGTGCCACAAGTGGATGGAGCAGAGGACCAGAATGTATAGATCAAATATGAGTCAAACAATGAGGAATTCAGTGTACTGAACTACCCCTAATCCTGAAGACATACAAAAGACTGATAAACCTGAGAGGCAATTTTAGAGAAAAGAAGATATGAAGTGAGAAAAAAATAAGAATTGTGAAACTAGAAGAATGACTGAAGGAAAAATAGAAAAGGTTACAACAGTAAATGTGCAGATATGTGTTTGTGCAGTAGAGTAGGATGAGGGATTCAGCTCTTGACTGTGGTTGACTACTACTTCTCCAGAATCCCTGTGGCACAAAAATGATGGCCCATAAAAAGCTTACTTTTGGGAATACTGCATTTATGTGCCTTCTTAACTTGAATGTATTTCAAACACAGTTTTGGCTAAACCTGGAAAAGTATCAATTTGGATTTTATGAACACTACAAATTGAAATAGGGAACAATAGCATGCTTTGGTTTGGTAAGCTAGCAGTGTATAATGTTATTTCAGTTGACTGTATACATTTTTACAGCTAAAAGTTGAGATTGGAAGTTTTCTAATTCCCATTATAAAAGGGTGAAAGCTCTTAACAATACTCATTTTTTTCCTCAGCCATATTTCTCCTTGCTTAATTAGATTTCTTTTAAAATTGAAGAGTGACTGCACCAAGGCATACTATTTAGTCTGTTATTTAGCAGATTAAACTGGCCTGCTTGGTCAGTTGTTTAGCAGGCAGTTGCAAGTGATAAGAGGAATTAATGTAAGAGCAGAGCAATTAACACATTGCTGCTTATTCTAATATGGCCTCATTCTGGTATACCCCTTTTTTTCCCCCTCCATCAATGCTATTCCCATGTATATTCCCATATTCTCTCCATTTGTTCTTACCATCAATATTGTTATTATGTAAACAAATCAACAGCTTTTTCCTAATGATGCTGTTTTCTGAAATGCTAAAATGTACACTGGAACTTTTGTATTAGTTAATATTCACCAAATGTTGTTACACAGCCTAATACAGGCAGTGTGATTAAGGAAGGGTTGCAGAAAAACTTCTGTACTATCTTAGAGAGAATAACTTTGTTTGTGAAATGTGCTTTGGATGAATAGTAGCACGATCAAGTAAACAAGTGATGTATTCTGCTTAAACTATCCGTTGGAGCTCTAACATCCAAATAGCTACAGATACGTGATTTTTTTCATAGTGCACTTGGAAATATTTTAGTACTTTAAAAACACTGTTTAGTGGTTTGGCCTACAAAAATATTGTCTAGGTTTAGGGAATTAATTTTGAAAATAAGGTAATAACATTTGTTTAAATTTGAAGGAGACAAAAGTGAAACAAATAAGTATGTATAGCCAGCAAAAGTCTCATGGGTAATGATGCATAACAAGTTGTTATGCTAAATCAAGGCTTAGTTTTAAGCATAGTTATGGATAATACAGATTTTGTTTTTAAAAAAGGCTTGATAGCAACATAAACCCAGACCTATAATCAAATTTATGAATGCAAGTCCATGAACAATCCTTGTTCTGTGTACAATCCTTGAGTAGAGTTTTTGGATGTTGTCTACCTACCCTCCCTTTCCTGCTATTATTTTCATCGTCTGGACAACTGAAGACTTTTTTTTTTTTTTTTTAAATTTTTTTTTGTGGCAGCAAATTTATGCTGTCTTTTGTGACCAATACAAAGAGAGAGTTCATCACTGTAAGTCAATCAGACACTGCAGTTGCACTGGAGTCCTGCTGTTTCCACTAATCCAGTGGGTTTGCTTCTGCCATGCTTTTGCATTACCTATGATAATCACAACTAAGATGAGTTTGATCAAGAAATGTGATACACACAGATACAGTTGAAAACTCTTTGTCCAAAGGAAAGAATATAAATAGTCTTCAATTAGAGCAAATTCCTATTCAGACTCATTTAGAAATTGCCCCTTTGCAAGGGTGATATGAGCAAAGATTCTCCTTGTGGAGCTAGCAGGTTCTTACACTGGTCATAAAGCATCCTAACTTGTTGATGTATCTACTACTAGTTGACAAAAGTCAGGACAAGCCTATTTTACATGTTTGACAGATAAATGATTAGGAGTTTATACCTAATCAAGCAATTAGGTGACAAATCAGGCATTGATTGGTCAGTACTGGCATTTAATGATGGTTGGCAGACAATTGCATTGTTGAGAGCAGTGGAGAGAGCACTGAGCTACTTGTTGATGAGTAAACAACTAATTAGTTCTGAACATGGACAGCTACTGCATCTGTAAACTAAAAACTGCCTATATGACTTTCCTGAAAGCCAGTAGTAACCCAATCAATTAGATGATTTGGATCATCAGTTAGATGATTTGGCAAGGATGTGCATCTGAATATACCTTAATGATTTTGCTGCTTCTGCAGAAAGATCTCAAATCTATCCTGCTAAAAGGCCCCACGCTGAACACATGTACATATTTTCCATATTGTATATACACTTGACTGCAAGTTTGTCACTTATAGACCACAACATTAAAGAGTTTAGCTCATTCAAATTGAAATGGTTGACCTGGAAATGCAGTCTAAGCATAGCCTCATGTCCTGAACAGCGCTGTGTTCCCAGGCCTCTGGCAGCTGCTCTTTCTCTGGAGTGCAAGTGGCAGCAAGCTCTAATCAAAGCTGAAGGCTTATGCCTCTCCTCCTTTCAGGGCTGCTGTTCCCTCCACTGCAGGTTGCAAAAGTAAGGAAACTAAGGACCCCTCTCTTCTATCAGCCTGAGCCCAGCGACTTTGTCTAAAGTACCTACTACCCATGTTACAATCCTGGGCAGCTGCTTTTATTTGCCACTTTCATAGAGTCATAGAATCATTAGGTTGGAAAAGACCTTTGAGATCGTCAACTCCAACAGTACCTTTGTATGCTTCTTTGTGAGGCTCTGCTACTGCTTCCTCTAGCCTATGCGTATTTCATTATGGTAGTTGCTGTTTTATCGGTTTTATCGGTTTTATCATTTGGCCTTTGTGGATTACTGCTGTAATAGTGATTTGGACTGTCAGATTTTTGTTAAAACTCTATAGCACTATATGGCACCTGTCAAATAAGGATTTCAGTTCATTTCTCTGAACATGTAAAATCTTAATTTGCCAGTGCTACCAAGATATTTATGTTTACCTTGCTAGGTAGGTGTATACATGGATTTACCTTCCACACAGCATAAAACTCAGCCAGCCTTCTTCATGCTGTATAAACGTGTGAATGAATCTGCTGCACAGGGCCCTGGAGAACAACTTTGGCACTTATTCCACACTCATCATATTCTTCTGTGGAGGGGATTAGGATGTGACAAAGCAAATTGTGGTGACAGTTATGAGAATTAGGGATGGAAGGAAAGGAGTAAGTGGTAAGGGTGGTAGCAAAACTGAAGAAGTGTTCTACAGTTTTGCTGAAGAAAACAGACGAGAGGTCAAATAATCAAAGAATCAAAGATCTGTGTGTGACAGGCCTATAGAGGTGTACATACAGACTACATGTAATCTTACTGGAGACTAAAATTAGCAACAACTACATTCTGGTGAAGTAAAGGTCTTAATATTCGAAGGTCATAGTGTCTCAAGAGTTTTGCTGCCTACTTTCCCATGTCTTGACAGTAAAATCCACTAGTTTCTGAAAACGTTGTTTGTACAGATAAGAACTTGCCTTTGCAGAATAGGCACATGTGAATTGTAGACCAAGTACCAAACTTTCATTGACTTGAGAGGAGTTTTGAGGAACTGCGTGAATCAGGTTCCTGTATCATAGGAGATATAGAAGACATTTCATTGCCTTCATTCTGAAGTTGGATTTTTAGATCCAGCAACTGGAATATGTTCAGATGTTATTTTCTCAAGGTTAATGTTTATGTACGCTTCAGGTTTATAATTGTTTTAGAGAAATATGCTAAATTTCAGGCTTTGTTTCTCCTCCAAATATCCATAATGTGGACATTTTGTTTGTCTGAAGGAAGCAGCTTTAGAAGATGGAAGAAAGAAAAAAAACGGGTCAGTCTGAATGGGAACAAATGCAATGTTTTCTGAAACTACAGACTATCCCTATTCATCTGATGCTTCTTGTAAAACCTTTCTTAGTATTTCCAGTGAATATAGCCTTATTTTTGCCTTTTTTTTTTTTTTTTTACTGCTGAACTCTGTGGGAAGCTGTTAAGCAACTAAGAGTCATATCATCCCCATATAGTTATTCAGAAAACAATCAAGTAAATTCAGATAGAGGAATGTGAGAAGAATACAGCTTCCAAAAGGGAGGACACAGAATATAGATCGCATCCCACCAGGTCAATGTCTTTCATAGCAATTGTAGTTGTACAGGAAAGAAATTGAAAGCTTCAAAGACTTAAGAAATGTCATATGTTTTGTTTTAATTGTGTCAGAAAAAACAAGCAGTACCAAAATTCAAATGAAAACAAAACTATTCTTTGGGTTGATGAATGCATTTTCTTTGGAAAAATTCAATGGATTTTCTACTTAGAGAGCAATAAAGGAAATAGAAAATGTAACACCTTCTTGAATAAAGCAATTTTCAGTGGGAAAATAAGAACTTGTGATTTTGACATGACATGTTGACATTTCTGTTGTAGAACTCAGAAAATTCCTTTTCTGAAACTTCCCTCCTTATGAAATGTTGATTGGCAATTAAGATTCCATGCACAGATCATGTAAATACAGCAGTTTACACTGGATGCTGTAGTTTAAGACAATTTTTCATAAGCTTGTATTTCATTTTGGGTAGGTGCAGTTAACAGTTTCCTATAATTTTCTGTGTCTTTGGTATAAATGAAGTGTAACTTACTGAATCTCAGAACTTCACTTTGGAAAAAAAACCCTTCAAAATATGTTTTTCTGACTAGGTATAATTATGCTGTGCATTTTTCCTGGAAACATTGAATAAATTGTTGCTTATGATTGAAGATTACCAATTATAACTAGCGTAATAGAGTAAAAATGAAAAGCAGAAGAACCAGCCAAGAGAAGTAACAGAGAAGCAAGGTGGTAACAATAAAAAGCTGTGGATTTCTATTAGAGAAGTATCAATACCTATTTTCTTGTGAATCTGACACTGACCTGCCAGTTTTGTGTAAAAGAGGTGGTATAATTGCAATAGCAAGAAAATTGTTTCATTTTGGGAGAAAAAGAGTAACTAAGTAGTTAAAGCAATAGGGAAATAGCTTGTCTGAATATTTTTATTACACAGTTATTTTACTCAAATCTAAGTGAACAGAATCTTTCCATTGACCAAAGTGGGCATTGGATCAGACCTACTGGGAAGCTGGTTTTGCATTTCAGGTGACATTAACGAGTGATATTTAGAATTATATTTTACACTTGGTGATGTGATTCTTAAAAATGACAGATTGGGATTTACCCACAAACTTTTTTTGTTCCTTTTTTTGATTTTTTTTTTTCTATCCATCTGCTCTCTTTTACTTCTTCCTTCTGCTGCATTTTCAGAAAACTAAATCTTAATTTCTTACTTTTAAAGTAAAAATAAAACTGAGATCTAATCTGTGAGGATACCATGTGCGAACAGCTCTCAGCTTTGTTCCACCTGCTGTTTTTGAAAAGATGCAATCTTGAAAAATCAGGAGGAAGAAAAAGAGAACTTACTGAAGACGAGAGTAACAGAACAGTCAGATACATTTATCTTACATATGAGAAGCAGAATTCGAGTAAACAGTGATTTGGAATTCTCTGGTAATCAAAGGCTAACTTAAGTCACTTGCAAGGGACCAAATATAAGGAGAGTGTTTGCTCAGCATTTCCTTGAAGTCAAGCCATGTTGGACTCAACCTTTCTCTCTTTAAACGTGAGACCTATGCACATGCAGTGGTTTTTGCTGTTTTTTTTTTTTTCTTCTGGACTACAACTCCCATGCAAAAAAAAAGAAAAAGAGAAAAAAAAGTGCTAAGTAACTCCTATGCCTAAACAAAGAAGACATGTTTCATTCACAGGTATTTGGTTTTAATAATATGTGTAAGAAAGGTGTGTGTACCTGTAAACCCCCAATATTTGAAGGGGGTTATATTCTAGAGATGACAAAATCTAGCTGAACAACTTAAGCCTCCTATTTATCCGAACACCTGTTTCTATCTTTGTCTGGATAATCTCCATGACAATGTCCCTCACAGTGTTTAGCTGCTTGCTTTGTAAGAGAAGTGTGAAATGGGGAGCATGCAAACTGAGTCCCAACTTAATAAAATAAAATCTGCAAAGAAATAGCATCACATGTTAAGTGTTGGAGTAGGAGTGAACAACTCCATCACTGCTATCCATCTATTTTGAACATACAGTGGAAATTGTCATTTACTGTCACCATTAAATTTCAGATAGGCCTGAGGAAGAAGTAGCTTTTAAGGGCCATATAGTGCCAACAGTACAAGGGCCCATATGAAGTTTATGCAGTACTTCAGAGTTTTATTTATTAAAGCCAAGATATTTCTTGGCTATCCTAATATGCAGTACTAGAAGTAAGCTGAAAATTGTTGAAATAATTCAAGAGGAGACGAAAGCCAAATATCTCAAAAGACTGAGATATCTCAAGGTGTCAAAATGATAACTTCAAGAGTGTAAAAGTCCAGAGGTACTGGCAGCACAGGCCAGGACTTTGAACACCAGGAGTTCAGAAGAAAAGGAATGAAGTTTAGATTTACTGTTAAACTAAAAGGTAAAGTGACAGGAGATGGACAATGAGAAAGGAGGCGTTACCAGAGTTAAGACTAAATTAATGACACTCAGTGACAAAGAACCTTGAAATTGTTAACAGTGAAATGGAAGGAGGCCTACACAGAAGGCTCTACATTCTGTTTTGACTGGTTAGATTTAGTGGTAGTGGTGCTATGGGAAAGAATTCTTCCTGCAAAAGAAAAAGCAGAGGCAAAAATAACAGAATGAGATTTTGACCGGAAGAGAGAACAGAAGAAGAAGAACAGAAAAGAACAATTCCGGATGGTGAGAGTGTCAAGAAGAAAGGCTTGTTTTTAAAGCAAAGTTCCATGTAGGGATTTACAGCAAAAAAAGGAAACCACAGGAGGGACAGTGTTCTGTTTCCTCAGTGAGGTTCTGTAGCACACAGAGGAGGGCAAAACAGGGTGAGTTCTACAAGGAGCTAGAGAAGACGAACTGCTGAAAAGAAATGGAAGTCTTAATTTTGATGCATGAGTAGGAAGAATGAGGAATTGGAATGAGAGGATGATAGAGAGTAAATGGTAAGCTGAACATGGAGAGAGGTCTCAGAAGACCAAGTAAAGAATTTGAGGACAAGAAGGTAAATAGATGAACGGCTATAAGCAACTTCTAAAACAAACTACCTTTGACCCTGCAGACTGTCTTTAGTGTAGACACAAGTGTGTCTATTGGGGAAAATAAATAAGGTTTTTTTCTGGGAGAGAACAAGCTTGTTACTAAGGTAACAGTTAATTGGCAATGTTACAACAGACAGAAGTTTGGTAAGCATCAATACATGGATTCAGACAGAAGGTTTGCAATGATTAGCATTAAAATACTGTAGTAGAAAATACTGTTAAATTTTAAATCAACGAACCAAGGCATGTTGTTATTCTAAAACCAGAAATTTCAAATTCATTTATACAGTGTATGCTGGGTACCCAGGCAAACTGCTTGACCCTGCATAATGTCTTGTTTATCACAGAGACATAACATTCAATGAATAGACCACTGTAGTTGTAGGACAAGGATCTCTCATCTGACTTTAGTTTCAGAACATCAACGTTTGATAGGGACATATAGTTGTGATACAGAGGAATAGACTGTGTTAGGCACATGAAATCATCCTCCTAAGGCAGTTTCATTACTCATGAATCACTAGCTCTCCTGTTGTCTTTCATAGCAAAGCAACCTTTCCCTTGAAAAAAACCCAAACATTAAATGTTTATTGAATGACAAAGAGAAAAGCTGGTCAGAAAAATAATTTCAGGAAAGCAACAGAGAAATTGTTCTGGTGAACAGAGAATAAAATCTGAGCAGGAAAAACCAAAGATGTGGTAGTTCATAATGGTATCTATGTCTTTTGCTCCTAACGCTATAATACGGTGTTAAATTGCTGTGCAGGCTGACAGCAATGGAAAGTTTTTACAGTATGACTGATATGCAATAAGTTTGTTTCAAACTCTTTTTAACAAGTAGTTGCCAACATTACAAAAGCAAAAAAAACCCCAATGAACATTCCTGCTATTCAGGTGTGGTTAATCGGTGCAACTACGTACAAGTGAACAGTGTCTGGAATCAAACTCATGAAGCGTAGCCCATGACTTACACAGTTAAGAAGCCTTGCATAATGGATTTTCATTGCAGTAGTGTATATATCCTCCATATGAAGTACATTTGCCCAGAGGTTAAAAAGAGTTATTTTCACATGTAATAAATTCACTTTAAACTGTATACTTTCCTCTCCTTGTATGCTTTGGGCTGGTGTAGGAGCAGAAGCATCTTCCTCTAGTGATTTTCTTCCAAAATTTATCTTGAGTGCACTATTTCTTAATGAATCATTCATATTTGTGTTATTAATGTTCTAACCCTAGGAAATAGATTTGCAACAGGAAAATGTATTTGCAATAAGAAATAAGTATGTGATATTTGCAGGGCCACCAAAATGGAGAGGGAGATCGCTCTGAGATTTCCCCATAGTAAAACATCATAGTATTCCCCCCCTGCGTTTTCTTTTTTCTAAATCAAGTGACAAAAAATACAGATTGCAAATTCATTCTTTATTACTGCACCATCACTAGAATGGTGAATTTGTCACTGGTGTTCATGCGTGCAGGACTGAGAAGATAATTTCTTTTCTGAATTTGCAAGACTGATTGTGAATGGGGGATTTAAAAACAGTATTATTATTTGATAGAAAAACATGCATAACCACCCACCACAGAGTTTCAGTCGCTTGCTATCATCTTCCCTTCAAAATCTTTCTCTCAAAGGAATGGAAAACTGAAGATTCTTTGCACAGAAGAGTTTAAAAAATAAGGTAATTTCGTATCTCTATTGCTGTAAGTTACTGCCAAGGACCTGTATAGTATTCATGAAGATAGTTGATGTAATGAGGGCAGCTGATTGTAAAAAGGACCATGAAGCTGGCTTAATCAGACTTTTAAATATATTTCTATTTATATACATAAAAATATAGATAAGCATACATTATTTAAATTGTAAGGAAGAAAATTTTAATTAAGGCCTGAAATTTTTAGCATTTTGGCTTTTGAACAATTAAATAAAGAGAAAGGTTGCATGTGGAAAATATTTCCTGGTGGTAGCAGGTACAAATTTTTTGTTTGTGCAACCTGAAAAAATCTGTTTGGCCTACTTTGTGATGCTATCTTGAATTTGTTTCAATTGAAATAAGCAACATTAATTGGAAACACAGTATAAAGGGTTTGAGCACACATGCAGTTCTAAGCTACAAGGTTATTTATAAATTGTTGATCCTTTATTCTGTTACTTGTGATCAAGCTGAACTCAGCTCATGCTATTTCTATCTTTTTAGCGGTGACACTGATAACACCTGATCTCTATAAATCCATTAGTTATGGTAACATCAAATTACATAGTCAAGTGAATCTAGGTGTATCTGGGAAAACTTCACTAGATTAACTCAGATTCACTGATTTAGAAGATAACTTCTAAATAAATACATACATAGAAAAGAACAAAAGAAATGCCGAGGCACAGATATCATGGCATACACTCCAAGTATTAGGGTGAACAAACATGTCTTTTTTCATGGCAGTTCAAATTTGAACCAGGCAACTGTACTGTGTAAATTGATCTAAAGAAGTACTGCAAAATTTGGGAAAAATAAAGAAATAGTAGGTAATACTGCATGGTACAAGGCAATTATTAGAAGGTGTGGAACTTGTGTTCTGTCATGCAGATTCTTTATAATATCTGACATTGTGAGTGTATCATACAAGACGGTATTACATGAACACTGTTCTGCAGAGATCTTGAAAACATTCATTGGTTTATATAGGTATAATCCCCTATCGGAAAAATACTTACACCTGTCAGGGTTTATTTTGTTAGAAGTCATCTTAAAGAAAAATGCAGGACCATGTGCAGATGTTAGTTTTCATCAGCATAGTGCATGGCAAATGGGTTCAGTAAGGATGCAGCTTTCAAAGACTGTGTCCAAAAGTATCTAGAAAAATACTGAGGCCCTGTATCCACAACACACTCATGTCATGCTCATGCTGCTAGAATGAACTACCAGATTAGAAGGCTACAAAAGAAATTGCATCTTTTCTGTCTTTCCAATAAGCGGGAGGAAACAAGCCACCATTTCCTTCAGCTTATGATGATGAGCTATCATTCAACTACCAGCTTTGATCTGTCGTATTGATTCTGGTGGAACAAGCAGGCCTGGAAAGCCAAATAACCATTTCTCTGTGAAGCTCTAAGCAAATTGAAGTTCTGAGTATTTCAGGACTTGCAAAACTTCAATAAAAGGCAAGCTGCTATGCAGAGTAGCCATCATTAAATCTTTTATTCTATTTTATTGTATTTTTTTTCAATAAGATAAGCTCTGACAATAGCAGTTCACTTTAGCACTTCAAATGCTTCATTTGTAAGCCCCTGTCTACCCCCTAATATTTCAGGTTTGAAATCTAACAGGATTTCACATATATTGGATTGGCAAATAGCAATAAAAAGCATATTGTGTTTCTATTGCAATCCTCTTTTTGTAGGAAAAACGTGACATGTCCCTTCCCATAAAGATGGATTTAATTAAATTGATATAGTCTTTGTCAGAATAGCTGAATTTATACTATTAACAACTTTTCTTGATTCCATTATCAAGAGGTAGAATCATAAACATTTAGAGTTCTTATCATGGGCCATACTTTCACTTTCGAAGGGATTATTTCTGCAAAATCTGCTGTTTTCTAACACAAAAGGAAGATAATGTGTAGATTTGAGGATGGAAGGTAGTATTTTTACTATAGCAAAGTCTGGCTATGGGGTTCAAATGACATTGTAAATAGCAATAGAAAAATGCAGACAAAATTACTTAACTAACCAGGATGCAAACAGATTGATCCCAGTAATTTACAGTCATGGGAAGTGCTTTGCATTAGTGTCCTTGTTGTGAATTAGTATTTTCTTGCTATTCTTTGTATTACAGTGAAATGTACTACTCAAATTACATCTTGACTGAACTAGAAGAGTGGCATGTATACTTGTACTTTAGGTATTTCAAAGGTGCTTCTTACAATTTGAAAGATTCCACTAACATCACTGTTCCTTGGGGTTAAACTAGTGAAGAACACTATTAACAGTATTTCATTTTGAAAAGAAGGTTAAAACCCACACACTTTGTGTTCCCAAGAGAATCATATAACTTCAGTTATTTTTACCATGGGTATATCAGCCGCATATTTGTGCATGCTCAATAAAGTTGAAGCAAACATAAGACCTGTTCCTTAACTTCCAGAAGCAGCTTTTTATGGAATATTCAATGCCTACCACATGCATAGAAAAAGTCAGAAGTGATTGAACTGATTGCATACACAATCTGTATGTTCATCAAACATTTCTAGCCCAGTAACCATCCTCAAGGAACAGTGTTTTAATCCTTCAGCTTGATTTCCTTTTGGTCAGGGTGGTTTGAACTACAAATGTCTTTTACAGGAAGATCAGAAACATGAAAGGCAAATTATTTAAACTACACTTAAATTATTTACCTAGAAATATAGAACAAAACCAAACCTATTCCATAGGCCACGTGATGTGTGTACACATATACTATCCCCCCTGTATTGCATGTGTGCCATTTCATCAAAACTATTTGCTTGTAATTCCAACTGGTATTTAGATCTCTGCAACAAAATGGTCAAGTTTTATATAAGTATGTGACATGGATTTCACTCATTCACTTAAAATATCCTTACTAAGTTGTACTTAAGTCCAGAAAAAGCTTGTTAAAGCCCTTCACTACTACTACTAAGTGATTCAATTAGTATTGAAGCAAGAATCAGAATTTGTGTTACATTCCTGAAATACTCCTTTTCTAGGCTACACTTCATAGTAGGAAAAAGACAGAAAAGAGCAAATAGTTGAGATAAATTTTAAATCATTAAAAGTTTACCACAAAGGTTCAAGTAGAATGAGTGTTCCTCCTAAAAATAAAAAACAGAGTATTAGGTAGGAACAGTATCTGAGGTTTCAGCCCTTATCCCTGCCACTGGCTCCTTCAGCCATTCATTCTTAGCTTTAATTATAATAGCAACCTTTAAGAAACAAAGTGAAGTATTATCAGCCTGGTAGGCAAAGTATTGTCTAGTGTGCATTGATTGTAGATACATGATCATGTATTTCCTGAAAATGTAGAAGGCTGATAGAGTTTTTACTTAGTTTAAAAGTTTAAAAAAGTTTAAAAGTCACGGGTAGGAGAAGGAGGAGTTGATCCACAGAAGTGGTGTTAGCAACATTAATAATCCATTTTGCCATGGAAACTGATGCACTGTGGAATCCCAGTCTGCTGTGAGCATAGGCTGCTAAGGAAGGAGAAGTGCACAGCTGTTAGAAGGCTATCAGAGCAATTCGTAATGGTAGTGATAGGAGGGTGATTAGCTCCCACATCCTTTTTCCTCATTATCATTAAATCACGGCTTACTGTTAACATGTTGTTCTTTCATGATAAGTGACTACTGTAATTTTCTTATTGAAAAATCTCAGAGATTAGTTTAGAATATGTAAAAACAATCATCGACACTGTGCTCCTTTTAAATAATGTCCTTTACTTCAATAGCTGGTGCTGCTTTGTTTACTTACAGAATTGTGTCCTTGAAGACTGAGTATATACACTTAGCATGTGGCAGCTGCCAAATTATGGAAAATGTTTCCCACTAAAACTGTCACTGCATTAATGACAGTAAGTACCTTGGGAAATGTGCAGAAAAGAACTGAAGCAGAGCTCAGGCCTCCACAAAACTACTCACCTAATTAACCCATGGACATGCTCCTTAACTTGCATTGGGTTACCAACTATTTAAGTTGTACTTCTGTTAATGGCAACAGCACAACACTCGATCTCTCTTTAAGCTCAATAAGAGCTCAGAAACAAGTTACTGTTCATTTGATGCTCTGTTCCTCTAGTTTGGTGGCAGTTTCTAGGACATTCCTCTGGGCCCGAACTCTTTGAAATATGCAGTTGCAGCTACTCTTCATTTACAAAGCAAAGGGCAGGCAAGTTCTTCTTCTTTAATTCCAACTTAATTCCAGCCTTAAGTCTTTAATTCCAACTACTTAAAGATGTTGTTACAGAAGGGGTAGAGCCAGATAGGACAGAAAAGCTGGTCTGTGGTAGGGGTCGCTCATACCACTGGGTCAAACATGTCATTACACTAAAATAAATTCAAAGTTCTGTAAGTTAAGGAGCTTAGTGCCAGTATAGATTCTTAAAAATAAGGTTATGTTTTTGCCTCCTCTGAATAGGGGAAGCAGTGTAGTTCTCCATTCTGCAAGGCACGCTACAATAAACCACACCAAAGCTAAACGACTAGCTAAAATTTACTGACCTCACTAAGTGAGTCATAACCTTTTTATGATGTGCTGACCCTGATCTACAAAGTGATATGCCTAAACTTCTGGTAATGAGTAAGCAAGCACAAAAAAGTCATGTTACATGAGACACCATCTATTCTGGGCTCATAACTAAATAATCTTCCAATTTTGTAAGTCTAGAGAAATACAGGGAATGAGACAAGTATTTGAAAGGAAGAGAGAGACTATAGATAACATTAGATTATAAAAAAATTGTTTCAGCAAAGGCTTCAATTGCAAGAAGGAAAGAATAGAAAACAGGATCCTGCTTAAAAAACATGACAGTATATAAAAGAACAATTAACTGAAATACAGTCCTTTGATGACAGAAAAACTACTGAAAAGGAATGCTCAAATAAAGGTCAAGTATGTCTATGAACAGAGAAGGTATGTGCAATTTTGCTGCACATGATGGTATACAGAGAAAGTGAGAAGTATGAAAATAACTCACTGTGATGCCACTTTATTCTTTTGCTCAAAGCAGCACAGAAAGTGTGCTGCGTAAAGTGATTAATTGCTGGAGGAGAACTGGGATTGTCAAGGGAGATCCAGTCAGTTGGGTAGAGCAGGGACTTCAGTGGAAGTAAAGCTAGTGCCACACTCATCCTACAGCAGTGCAGCTCCACAACTCTGGAATGTCCCAAGTTTTTCTGTATTACTGATGCACCTCTGTCCCCCTTGCCAGCCCCTGCAACAGTTTTCTTCTCTCTTCTAGTCTGTAGAACTATTTCATGAATGGTACTCAGACTGAACTGAGGGATAGAAGTATGAAATACATCCTGGCAAATTTTTTGGGGAAAGGAGGAAAAAAGATGTTGCTGTTGCTTTAATATAATCAAGAAGGGGAGTTATCTTCCTTACAATATTGTACGATTGCAATATAATTTTGCTTTCAGATATCAGTATTTCATTGTGACAAAAGCAAAATTCAGAAAGGGTGGTTTGTTTGGTGCATGAGTATTTGAATAAAGGTGAATGCAAACGTGAGTGTTTAACTGAGACATGAATGCTCAAGATATGAACAAGACAGAAAAAAGAAGAATAATTAAAATGTCATTTAACAGGAAGAGAGTTAAACTGAAATGGAGGTTTAACCCAAACATTAAGGAAATCTTCCTTACAAAGATGCAGATATGGGAATAGTCTTCCAATGAAAATATCAAAAACATAGATGCTTCTGATTTTGCAGTGTACGGTCTCCAAGTAGTATGAAAATGATTCTGCATGTAAAGCGGATAAACTAAATAAGTTTTGTGGTTTGTTGTGATTTTTTTTGCCTGTTTGCTTATCCTTTTAACATTAGTCGTTCAAATCCAAGTGAGCTTTTGGCTGAACACTCTCATGTGTTCCTCTACTAATATATAAAGATCAGATGATTAGGGAAACAAAGTATTTTGAAAAAATAATTTATCAACTTCCATATTCAACTAATACTTCCTTTTATATTTCAGGGTGCAAGTTGAATTCTATATGAATGAAAATACATTTAAAGAGAGACTAAAGCTCTTCTTCATCAAAAACCAAAGATCAAGTAAGCAGTTGGATTCATTTCTGTTAAGCATAATTGTGGTACTTTGGGTAAAATCCAATTCCATTGAAGGCAACAGCAGTTATCATTCATTTTCTTCTAAGCTAAAATTTTACCCCATGTAGGAGTCAGTTAAAACTTAAAACCATCGTACTTACTTTGTAGGATCAGATACTAAGTGGTGAGGTTTTATTTCTGTATTGTGATCAAGTTGACTAATGTGCATGGATCTGACATTGCAATGCTCATTGACAAATCGTAAGCTCATATCTAGGAAAGCAAAAAAAACCTCTTAAGATGCTGGAGGAAAAAAGCTGCAGAATTACCTAGCTTGTTGAACTGTTTAGGAAACCAGTGGGGAAGACACACCTTCTGACCACAGAAGTTAAATTCTTGTCTTTAGTCTGATTTAATAATAGAATCGCAGAATCATTGAGTTTGGAAAAGACCTCTAAGATCATCTAGGCCAACTGTAATCTTCATTGACATATGCACTTAAATTCATAGAACATCCTAGAAGACAATATGTGGAGTAGCCAAGATATGAATCTTTTTATATATTCTGTGCACCTGTTCCAAGGGAACAGAAATACTGTATTTTATCAGATCTTGATATATACCAGTGGAGTTATAGCTGAGAAGAGTAACTTAATTTTCCTTTGTGTGGCAGAATTGAATTTCACTCCATTTTCTCTACACATGTTAAGAACTGAAATTACAGTAGCTTTATACATAAAATGTCTAGAATAGAAATAGTATATTTTGGCCTTTGTAATACAGTTAAAATAGTTCCATGGCTTAGTGTCTGGGAAAGAACAAAAAGGAGAAACCAAAGAACTTCTTTTTTTCGATGTCCTGATCTAAAAAAACCCAGACAAAAAATTCTGGGAGACTAGATCAACTTTTTAAAAATAAGACAGACCATAAGATCTTCTGTCTGTAAGAGCTAGTATTAAATAAATACCAGTTTTACATCTCGGAGCATGATGTTTTTATTGGCTAAGCTTCTCTAACTGTTATTTTCAATTTGAGCTTTGGAATTATTTGCTGGTTTCCAAATGGAGAATCAGGCTTAACAAAGTTGTTGGACATTCATCCATGGGGAAAGCTTTATTTATTACACTTACAGACACACAGGAAAAAAAAGTAATCTTAAATAGAGTAGAAAGCAGAGGACTACATCTGCTAGTAAATGACGTGGATAGCCTTCGGAGTATGTGAACTTCTAAAGTTCATCTGGGACACAGGTTTTTCCAAATTATTATGTATTTAACTAGATTTGGTTGGTAAATTTTTTTTCTTTTTTTTTTCCGATTTCTTATTTTTTATTTGAAATGTTTCTTATTCAGTATTAGCACACTTCAGAGCTGTTATTGCATTTTGGACAATATGAAAATAATATGTACAAAACCTCAGCATGCATAGAGAGAAAAAAAGGAGATATGTGAAGAATTTCCTACTCCATTTTATGTTTACAAATCTGTTGTGTTGCAGAGAGAATGAATTTTTGCTCATACATTTTTGTATGTAGGTTGTGGAGTGTCCCTCCACAGAGATATTAAAAAGCATTCTAGACGTGGTCCTGGGCAATCAGCTCTTAAGCGGCCCTACTTTGAGGCGAGGAGTTGGACAAAATGACCTCCAGATGTCCCTTCCAATTTCAACTACTCTGTGATTCTTGTTAGAGATTAATGGGTTTAAGTAGATCTGTATTTTAAATGCAATTAATTGCACTTCAACTTCTTAAATGGTTTTAGTTGTCTTCTACTTTTTTCCCTGTGACTTCACATGTCTAAGTGTTTTATATCTCTATAGCCTTTGACTTCTGATGCTGTTGATAAAGGAGTGTAACGGGGTAAGAAACAAAAGAGAAAAAGCATACTAAACTAGAAAAGAGTATTACTCCTGGTTAGAAAGGCAGTCTCAGAAGCTGTAAGCAACAAACAGCTTTTTTGTTCCAATCTAGTCCACAGCACAGGGAGATTTGATGCATTCTTTGCTAAGAACATCTATAAAATTGTGACCTAACTCACTCTAAATCTCTTTTCACTGACAAGTTAGGAAGGTTCGGAGTAGTACCTTCTTGCCTGAGATAAGCTGAATGAAAAAAAAAAAAAGAGTATTCAGAATTAGTAAGTTCAGTCAAACACGCCTTCTGCTTATACAGATCTTGATACTTGTCCAAATGCTCACAACCAGAATCCTTTAAAATATAATCTCCAAAAACCTGCTGCTGAGATAGTACCTGCCACTCATTCAAGTATACTCATTCAATCCTGCATTAAGACTGAAGGTTTCTCTTGCTCAGAGGTATAATAAATACAAATATAAACATAAATGTAGGTATAAATATAAACGTAAACATAAACATAAACATAAATATAAATATAAATATAAATATAAACATTGCCCTTCAGATCTCGGTCATTGTTCAGTAAGAGCACTGAAAACCTTGTTCATATACTAGGGTGCAACTGCTGTCATTGAGAAAATAATTGTCAGTAGTAAATTTTCAGATGTCATAATTATATCAGACTACACATGTTCAAACAGTTTTTGCTAATCCTTTAGACTTCAAAAGTGAATTTAACACATCAGAGTATAATATCATGTGTTTTGGTCAACCAGAGGAGTCGGTCGTAGAATTTATATGAATTTTCTACAGCATACTGTTCTGATCTAAATCACATACAGACTGGTAGCGTGAAATATCAAATGTTTTGTTCATTATTCAGGTTTTGGAAGTTTCTCTATAAACTGATAAAACAAGCCTTCATCTGTGTCTGTTGTCGACCTTTCACTCAATCCTGAGCAAGCAAATGCCCAATCAAGCTCAACCAATGCATGAAAAGCATTTTACAAAGTTGTCGGTTAGCCCCACTGACACCCTGCCTCCCTCACCCCAAAGGAAAAACATGCTGGTATTGGTATGACTTGCTTGTATTTGCCAAGATCATACACAGCATTATCATAGCCTAAAAGAAGTCCCAAGGGGAAAAAATAAGAGATGTTTCAATTCAGTGGAGATGGAATAAAAGATAACTATCACCAGGATATAAATTTTAACAGTATATTTTGTTCTAACTCCTCAAGCCAGCTGCTACTGAGATGATTTTGCTAGAAAACCAAAAATATGTTAGAGACTTATAAGAAAGGAATAATTGAAAGGGACTGTAAAATCTTCAGCTGCTATCTCTGTCAATCTCACTTTGATTTACATCAGCCCTTTAAATCCGAGGATCAATCCACAAAAATGCTTGTGAGGGAAGAGTCAAGAATTTAGAATAAAAATGAAAGTCGCATTATACTTCACCAGTACTGACTGTATCATTCTGTACTTAAAATGCTTGCGAAAAATAGCAAATACTTGTTCAAACTGAAAAGGAAACATTAGTGTTTGACATGTTTGTATTTATTTCACAAAACAAACAGATTTTGAACTATTACTATAAATTACTTCTTTTAAAGAAGACAAGAAGACAAAGAACACCATGGTTACATGGACACGGTAAAATTACAATCTCATTAAACAATACATAACTGTATAACAGTGTATGATTGATGTAGCTGAATACAAGTGTCAGGCACCAGTGTCAAAACATAGAGATATTCTGTACAAATAACCCTGCTACTTGAACAATCTGGCTGTAAATGGAATAAAAGAAATTAAGTAAAGCAGATCATGTTGATCCACTGACAGCATGTAAAACAGCTAACAAAAATAGCCAGCAAATGGGAGTATGAAATGCTTTCTTTGTAACAACGATAAATGAAAACTTATTTAAAATGCCTTCTCCACTGCCTGTTCTCTTTCCCATATTTGAAATCCTGGATTTGCATGATAGTGGAATAACAGCATTTCTTTCAAAAGAGGCAATATCCCCAACTGTGAGGCTACAGAAAATTTTGACCAGAGAAAATACTTTTTTAGTAGTCCTACATTGATTATTAAAGCTTTAGCAGGAACAACTTGCACATCTTATTTCTAAAGGCTGAGGCATACAGAACTCGGAGAGGTGACCTTCTGAAACAGGATAGACTTGAAATCTGTTCTTCTGTATCTAAACTATAGTAACTAAACCAATCACATATGGTAGACCTGTCCTATTGCTTTACTTTATGCATAATCCACTCCATGATATGCAATCTGTGTCTATGCTAACTAGAACTTTTGGATGAAAGCATGTCTGTTGTGAAAACTCTATTTTATATTCTGTGTGAAAAAGCTGTTCCTATGGACATGCCCAGAGCCTGAAACACTTTTGAGCATAGCCTGGAATAGGTCCACAGAACTTAAATATTTGAAAACTTAAGTAGTTCTAGATCTTTTTGAACTAAGATTTGATAGTTAAGGAGTTTAGGGCAGCAGCCAGGAGCATGGATCCCTTGTATTGATGTAGTTTGTAATCAGAAAAACACCATTTTCTTTTGGCATTTAAGCCAACATATAATTTCAAGTGATCATTGGAAACCAGGCCATTAGCAATGCAGAAGATTCACATCAAGACTAACTTTTACAGAACTGAAAAACAGAAGAAGCAAACAGTAGACTTTTGTAGCTGTCTAAGAAAGTTAGACAACACAAAAGTAGTAAGGAAAAGAAATCCTAGTGAGCTTTATTTGTTTTTTTTTGGGGGGGGGGAGTGGTTTTGTGGGTTGTTTATTGTTTGTTTGTTCTGTTTTGTTTTTTTTCCCTTGAACATTATCAGCTCTTCTTGTTGTAATAGCCTAGTTGTTATAGCAACCATTCATACTCCAGCAGACTTTCACGAAAGAGTGGGTACAGACAAACAATTCATGTTGTCTTCAGCCACAAAAACCTGAAAAAAAAAAAAATAATCATAACATTGTTCAAATAAAGTACTAGGGTTCTACCTAGTCAAATAATAGCATGATAAGACACCTATCTTCTACTTACCTTCAACCTCCTCAATCATATTGGGGAATAAATAGTCTGGTTAATTACTCTTGATAGGACAGCAGTAATCACTAGGTTAATGTTCACAAAACTAATTGCCTATATCAGCTGTGGGACTTCTTTTAGTTGAGACCACAGGATTTTAACCCTTAGCTTACAAATGACAAGATGCTGCAAAAGTCCATCCAGTTCTCGTGTGATAACTGCAACTTTGCATTTTAAAGTAGTAAGCAGTGCTGTGTAACAAACTTAATGATTCTTTCAGCAATTGCATGGTAGAATATTTAATATTTAAAATATTAAAAATTTTCTATTTACTGTTTGCTGTGGATTGCTGTGGATTTTAATGGGAGAGGAACGAGTAGATATAAAAGGTGATGTATCAGTGTTATCTATAAGGTGTTAATTTTGAAGTTAGGATTGAGTAAAGTAAAAATGTAATATTACCATAAGATAATTATAATTCTTTCCTTAAAAGGAAATGTATGCACACAGCTTTGAGTATGCGTAATGAAGTTGTAGTTCTTAAACCACAGAAGTAATTATATTGAGTTCAGCAGACTTGCTAATGTATTTGCAACACAACAACAAAAAATGCTATCTTTACTAAGAATAGGTGCAAATGAAGTCACATCTGTGCAAGACTCAGTCAGTGGTATTCTGCTTTAGACAGAAGGATTCAGCCACGCAGAACTGGACTCCCAATTCACAAGACTGAAAAAAATCAGTGCTTAAAGTGACGTCCCCCCATTTAAACTTAGTTAACTGACAGTTTTAACTTAATTAGCAAAAACTTAGAGCCAAGATTTAGATTCAAATATTTACACTGGTAAAATGTTAAAACTATTGAATTCAATAACAAGATTGAGAATTTGAACTCTAATCCTCTAATGACTAAAATCTGATTAAAGTACAGTCAAGTTCCACTGTAATAGTTAATGGCTCCAGTTAGCACTGAAATAAATTGCCTATGTGGTAGCAGCAAGTGCCCATGTGGATCCCTTTGAAAGAATCGTGTCTTCGTGCAGTAAACTGATGTTTTTTCAGAAGTCCTGTAATATTTTGTGATACATCCTTTCAGCTGGAACATTTCACTATTCACATGATCTGTAGAACAAGCTGTTGATTCTATTCAATTGTGCATTCAGCATGTCTCTCAGATGTCCTGTTTCTTGGACACGTAATTACACAACCTCAGCACTAAATAACTACTGTTTAATATTTTATAAGTTGGGATGGAACTAATATATTCTGTATGAGAAGCTACTGCATGAATACTTTCAGATATTATTTACATACTTGCCATTGCATATCCTCTTCCTGTGGTTAAAAATGTGTCTTCTTCATGTTTCCTTATCTTGCATCTCAAGTTCCACTTGTAGTTCTGGTTCCCCAGAAGACCTAAGGAATGGCATCATGGAAAACGAATGGCATAGAATAGCTTTCAGACAAATAACTATTTCTTTTCATTGAAACTGACTGAGTCTGAACCTAGAGTATTCTGGAAGCTGGAAAGGTGTATCATATGTGTATCTGACAGGCTTGTACTTACATTCTTCTGTACAATATACCAATTGCCCATATCAGGGACAGGTTACTGGCTACATCAACCTTTGCTCTGTTGCAGTATGGCTATTCTAGTTCCTTTTATTTTTACCTTCAAAGATGATAAAATTGTAAAGAACCTAAATTTACTTCTGTGTTTTCTTTCTTTTTAAAATAGGTCTGAGAATACGATTATTCAATTTTTCTCTCAAGCTACTAAGCTGTTTCTTATATATAATTCGTGTGCTCCTGGATGATCCTACACAAGGACTTGGATGGTAATATGTTTTTTTCTTGTTATTCCTGCTCCGAAAGCATTGTTTAAGTCATAAGAAATAAATGAATTTAAGGAAAAAATGTTTGCTATTCTCTTAACAGGGATTTGGTTTTATGTCTTACAGATGTTTTGAAAAAATTACAAAGTTAGTCTTATATTGTGAATGGAAATAAGAACCCAAATAGCAATGTTCTTTTTTCACTTTTCTGCTAAAATAATCCTGGCTGTTTACTCAGATACTGTGCATCAGATTTAGTTGTGCAAACTTAACTCTTTTGGTTGTGTTATTTCATAACATTTCTATGTAACATATTCATGTTTATATTTATAAAAATTCCAAATATCTAATTGCCAGTTTATGCAACGATGATTTTAGGATTTTGCTTAAATTATTTTACTTAAAATCTGTTACAGTCTGCAAGATAGGCTAACTTGCTGGGAATGTAGGTTCAGATACCTGCCAAGAGACTAAGGCACAAACAAGGACAGATATTGCCAATAACCACTTAACTGTTTATTAGAAGAGAAAGAAAGAAAGAAAGAAAGAAAGGAGTAAAAAGAGAAAAGAATAAAGGAAAGGAGAGTGTGTGAGAGAATAGTGCGACTCACCACTGGGCTTTTGCAACGTCCTGCCAGTCTCATGTCCTGGGTGTTGATGGGTGGAGGTGGTGCTCCAGTCTTGACGAAGGGCAGCAAGGTCTGCAGGTTCAGCATCCTTTTACACCTTCTCTTCTGCAGCTGCCATCCAATCTGCTTAAAGGTTGAGTTAGATGGTCCAGTCAGGGCCATCCAGTCTGCTCCCATATTGAGTTAGATGGTCTAGCCAGGGCTAACAGTTAATGCAGCCTTCATTACACAGCCCACTGGCTAAAGCCTGTCAATCCACCTTTTGTGCCCCAAGCTGCCACAAGCAAAAGCATCACAGTTATACAGACTTTATTACATATCTATCTTCTTTGTGCTCTTATTATAGAATTTCAGAGTCTTATTTTCTCTTCAAGCCCTGCCAAACAGTTTAAGACAAACATAAAATCCAGCAGACAAAACCCCAGATACCAGAAACAGACAAAATACATCCTATACTCATGATGTTCTACCGTCATGTTGTCAGCATGGGGTTCTACATGGGTTATTAGGTACTCTGCCTTTCCCATCTCACCATTGTGTATTATGCAATCAACTACCAATTGCAGAAGAAACTATAAATATAATAGTTTAATCAATCCTGTGATTCAGGTATTTGTATCCTGGATATATTTAGATTAGACATAAGGAGAAATTTCTTAACCATGGGAGTGGTGAGACGCTGGAACAAGTTGCCCAGGGAAGCTGTGGCTGCCCCATCCCTGGAGGTGTTCAAGGCCAGGTTGGATGGGCCTTGGGCAGCCTGGTCTACTGGGATGTCCCTGCCCATGACAGGGGCATTAAAACTAGATGATTTTTACGGTCACTTGCAACCCTAACTATTCTATGATTCTATTATTCTATAATTCAATGATTCTATATATTGAATTTTCTCAATTCTGAATGCTAATAAACATCACATTTTATTAACTTACTTATTTTCACTTGAATTGATTATGTTGGCCTTAAAAAAAGAAAACAAAGCCCAGATGAAAATAATAAGCTTGGGATGATAGAACTAGCACTCTTCGCAAAATCTTAGGCAAAGGACAAAGTATGACTTTTAATTTTAATAGTTGAAAATCAGTTAACTTATAAGGGCAGTACTATAAAAAAGCTAGTGCACAGGAGAAATACCATATTTCAAACCAATTGATTCCAAAGCAAAGTGAGTTAACAAATATCAGCTTTACTCAGCAAGTGCATGAGAGGAAGATGAGTGAATGGGAAATACAGAAGATGCAGTTGAGAACTTTTTGGGTCAAAATTTATTGTAAGAAATAAGAACATCTGAAAAAGGACCAGAGAGAAATCTCTGTGGAAAAGCAAGAACTATGAAAACCTATTTTTTGATTCCATATGTATCTTGGAATGTCTCTTCAAGGGGAGAAACTTTGTAGGGAGGAAGCAAGCAAGCAGTAGAGATTTTGCAAAACCTTTAACAGTGTTGGAGAAGAGAAAATCCACCCTTAGAAATTTAGGTGTAGTAGCACATAAACTCATAGATAGAACATCAGCACAGGTATTCTTCAATACTTTTGTATTCATATGCAAAGATTTTTCTGCATCTTGTAGGCTGCTTAATTCCTTAGACCTTTCTTGACATGTTTGTTCCTTCAATCCAAATGTTTAAAAATTCACCAGCTAGAGAGTGTATTTGTCTTTTCTGCATATATTTTTCCCTTGTATTGTGCTGTGGTACATTTAAGAGACTAGTTAGTTTGTTCTGTCTTTGTAAAACATTTGTCTGACTGAGTAGTTTCACAAAAGTCACTTCTGTCTGCTCTCCAAGACCCCAGTCTTAGAAGCTGTGCCAGATGAACCAGCCCTGGGCTCCCATGGTACCCCATTAACATCACTGGTTTTGCCCATAGAGATCCTGAAGGCTTGATACCTAAACTGCTGCCATAATGCATTCTTACCAGTTCCGTGTTAGGAAAAAAAGTCTTTCCTATATACTGTGTCACAGCCTGATGAAAGAAGCTACTTGGTGTGCCGAGACCATCGCCACAGAAATCACTATCACCTCATTGTTTTTAAAGTGACAGTTCTGTGCGGGATGCTTTTCATCACAGATTCCCCCTGCAGATTTATTTCCTGTTTTTCTAAAATGCCTGCACAACTTGCTGGTTTTTATTTATTCCTTCAGGCACAGCAGGCATACAGGGGAGAGCTTGAGACATAAAATGTCCTTGTTAATGGATGCCTTTTAGCACCTGTCCCACTCATACTCTGTGAAAATACAGCTGTTACTAACTTGTGGCCTGAAAATCGTTTTCTTTTCTGCTGACCTTGCTTGCCAAGGATAAACAAGGCTATTTTTCATCATTTACACAAATACATTTCCCACATCCTACCATGACTATTTGAAGGGAGGATTTCTCCCAGCAGTTCAAGGCAAGATAACGTCATATGTACACAGGAGCTATATTTTTACACAGATGTCACCAGTTTCTTACTTGAATTACTGCTGCATGAATCTCAAGCTCTCCTCACATCCTTGCAAGAGGGTACAAAATGTAGTTTGATGCAATCTTTCCCACTGAGACTATGGCTGGCATATGTGCTCTTTCTATCCCAGCTAATCCATGTGATAGAATTTCTGGTATCTCTTGATCTTCAATAATTTTTGAGTACTTAGTTCAGCTTTTGAAAGTCAAATTTCAATTGTTTTGTTTTTAAGTTGGTACACATTCAAAAAGAAATTCTTAAAAAATGTAACCTGAAATGCTTCATAGTCTATCTACAGGTACAGAACACATGTGAAACTAATTTGTAAAAGTTATTTTGTTTTTTAATATATATATACACCCATTGCCTAGTGTTTCAAATTATTGCATGCATTTTATAGAACACATAATAATGTAATTAATATACTTTTCCTCCCATATGTTTTTATGATGATCTTCCCATATAAATTTGCTGATGAAAATGGACTGTGTATGGATGGGATGAAAATGTATCAGTAAGGAATTAAACTGGAGTTGTTCCAGTCAAAACTACACACCTGGAACTATTGATTGGTGAGTTCCTAATTAAAAAAAAAGCAAACTAAAAGTCCACATAATGGTGGGAGGTGGAGGGAAACAGGAAGACAAACACATTTCCATCTGGAATGGTGACAATTTAACATGTAATAGTGATGTTCCAGTAACAAGCAATTGCTTTTGTGATCCTGAATATTCAAACTGCCTTTAATATTTTAATTGTTTTGTTGACTGCATAAGTGAAATGCTGGATTGGATGCTCTTTTAAGATCTGTATTCCATCAATGTTGAAAAAAAATGGATGCCCTTCTTTAAAAAATAATTAGGACTGGAAGTAATGACTAACAGTAAACTATTGTGCCATTTAGTGTGCCAGATCACAGTAGTACTGTATTAAGTGCCTATCATCATCGAATTTAGTAAGTAAATACTAAGACAGCATGAGATTTTTCAAAGATGTGACAATCCCAGTGAGTTAGATACCATTTATATAGTTACACAGATAACAAAAAAATCACATAAAAGAATTGTCAAGTTTTTTTTCCTACTACAAGTAGGATTCCTTTGCATCTTTAGAATCAAAAGGTTAATTTAATTTACTCTTTCTGGAATCACAGGAAATGAAGTAGTAGGCACTAAAGCCACTAAGAGATTTTGTTGTCATTGAATATCGGATTACTTCCATGGGAGCTCAGTGGTTGGTTCTGGATTAGAGTTACAAGCAGTGTCAATACTCAGTATATAACAATTGATTTAAAATTTATATTATTGAGAATTTTTGTAAAAAATGAGGCTGCTCTAATATCCATTCACATGTACAATTTTATTCCCTCCTGATCTTGTTCAAAACAGAAATGAGATTGTGACTACTTTAATAGTTATTTTCTTATTGTAATGAACAGGTCTCCTATTATTTGGGTGAATCGAAGCTTGCCTTTATGGGGATTACAGGTAATATGTAAATGACCAATTTAACTATTTGCATACAAATTGTTGTAGAAAACATTGATTTATAGCATTTTTATGATGTCGAAGGATACTTGGAAAAATTGATATTAACAATGAAATCTACTTACAACAAATCTGTAAAGATGAGCTGATCTGAGCACTGTGATTTTAATTTATATGGCTTTACAATATATTTATAAAGTATTAAAGCTTATAACAAAATATTGTAGCATTAGGTAGCCTTTTCTCTTAGAGTTATCAAGCTCTGTGGAGTCCAGTAGGCACTGCATGCCCTGAGGATGAGTTTAAATTTTGTGATTGCTTATGACAAGTTTCACGGGCTTTCTCATTAAATACACTAGAAACTAACGTTACTTCATGATATAGAAGCCTACATGTATAGAAGAGTATGTCACAAAAGATGCACTACATCAGTGCTTTGTAGGTCTTACAGGTCTTCTGAAGTTTGTGGTTCAGTCCTCTGTGTTCTGGAGCCTGCTTATTTTAGGAGTCATGCTTAGTGCAATGCCGCTATGATGATTTGCACTTCTGTGTAATTTATTATTTTGCTCAGGGAAGAATTCATTGATGAAAATGCCTTTCAATTTCTTGCTTAAAGTATGCACAGTTTGCACAAATTTTGACCTGGACATTCAGATTACTGTTTAATTAAAAAATATCGAGAGATTTATTTGCTTATGTTTACAGTCTTATTATAATATTTTTATTTGATAAATGTAGGAATTTATACAGAATATATATGTATATATGCATATGTATATACACATGCATTCACATTAGGATATATGCAAGGGTTGCAAAAAATGATTTATTTTTATTTGATATACAACCAGATTTTAAATAAAACAATAATACTTACTTGGAGAAACTGATATCATAATTTGATTGCATATTTTAATATTTTCCAATTCATAGAATGTCTTTTGATTCTAGGGAACAATATTGTGAGTGCAAGTAGTGCACTCTTTTGAGTTTTCAGTAGTGAAAAGCATTAGTTTGAAACAGGAAATCCTGTGGCTTGTCTGACTCATTAAATATTTGCTATGCAAAGAATTTAAGTAAATTTTGTGATTAGTTAATATGTATAAAATTTGAAGTATATTTTTTACTATTTTGGTATTTGACTTTTTAAATATTTTAATTCACATAATACATACACAAATTACATACAGTCTAAGTGAAGTTTGATAAGTAGAGCTGTTCCATTTAAATATTAAATTCAACAATGATTCATCTGTATATTTTTTCTGTTTTCTGCTTTTGAATTTATACACAGTAAAAAAGTGTTTTTCCACACATTCATAACATCTTTATAGAAAAATTAACAGCCAAACAGTTTCCATTATTTTAGGTTTCCTTCTACTCTCTCTTTCTCTGTCCTGTGAAAAGATCTTGTTACCTTTTAGAAACAGAAAACTGAAACTTGAGAAACAACCCGGCATACTGTGTATGGAGCTCTCTAAAAACCATGTAAAGGCCACCCTGGAGCATTATAATTGGAAAAGAGCAATGAGACTCAAGTCACAGACTGTGCTTTAGTCAGAAAAAATAACAATATTTAAGGTTCATGCTAAGTGTTGCTAGCTGAGATGGTTTCAGAGAACACATGGAAAGGCTGTTTATTATCTTTAACTTTTCATTGTAATGCTTAATATATGTTCTTTAAAAGCCAGTATTAATACACATATTTTTCACTTCACTTCACTTCACTTAAGGTTTCTGTGGCTTTAATAAGTCTCCTTGAAACTCTGCTGCTGAGTTATCTAAGCTACAAGGTAAGTAGTACATTTAGTTACTTTAGGCAGAATTCATCACAGAATGTTAACAGTGTGAAACGTGTCACTATAAAGTTCATGTGCCTTCATTTGTGCCCACACTGATGTTCAAGCAGGAAGTTGAGAAAAACATGCCTGTAGAGGACAGCATATTATCACAGGCAGCCCTATTCACATTTCCAAAATTTATGAGCAAACAGTAATATCTAGAGAGTGAAAGTCAGAAATGAAATTTCTAATTTTTTTCCATTGTCCATTGGCACACTGTAATTTGAAAACACATTCTCAAAAGTCACCTTGATTTTGGGGCAGTTTCATCTGTAATGCAGTGGACATGATTCTTATCGATGTCAAAGCTGTAGCTGCTCAGTTTCTGTAACTCCAGTTTCAGGCTTCTAAAACGGCACACCAAAAAATAAGAGCAAGAACAAGTTGGTTGTTTTTTTAGCTATGGCTACCTGCATGCTTGTGTTATCTATTTCTCTCATGCTATTGGAATACTGGAACATCTTTGTAAAGTGCCTTGGAATCATCTGATATGAATACAACATATTTTTGTATTTGCATTCTCCTTAAGAAGTTGTATTTTCTTACTACTCTTGCTTTATTTTCTTCATTACATTTTGTTGCGTGTTATACCAATGAGTTTTAGGTATTCTGCATTTTTAGTATCTTTAGGAGAAAAATGCTAAAATAATTTATCAAAGTATGTATGAAAAGAGTTTCTAAAGCTGAAAATATCTTGGAGCATAATATTTTTTAATTTTTTTATTTATTGACATTCAGTAGTTGTCAGAGCCGCTACTTAAGTTAGAGAGTTGTACTTTAGTGTGCTTATCAAGTGATCATGGCATAGATGTTTTCCTTAGCGCCCAATAATGCTAAGAAGCTTAAAACTATCTCCTGTCTAAAAATTATTCTTCTTAATTCTTGTAAGTAGCATATACTATTTAGGTGTTGGGAGTTAAAAGTGTAAATCAATTATAGGTAGAAGTGATCCAAAATTAAGACGTCTAGTGCCAAACCAGGGAAGAGCAATCACAGCTTACACTGTTCCTGAGTTTATTGGAGAGCATTTTATCCCTATCCATTCTGCTTGTGTTCTGCATCAATTCAGTGAGTATAGATGATGAGAAAAACATTTACTTATGAGTATGCAGTGGGTGTACATCTCTGCTATCCTCATTTGCTGCATTTACCTGTCACAGAAGTTGAGGCAATATTATGGTGGCTACATTTCCACTTCTCATAAGGGGATAAGAGTAATGTGAGGAAAAATAATAACACTGAAATGCACTTTGTCAATCCACCTCATGCAAGCCTGTCCTTCCGTCTGGTTCTGTCCTCTTAGTTACAATCTGGAAATGTCATGATAGTGCCATTTACCCCAGGGTCAGGAAGCCGAGAAGGCTTTTATTTCGTCCACTATAAGGTTTTTCTGCACAGCCAGGATGATTGTCTTTGTTCATGTGAATCTTTACCAGATTACTTATCTCATGCCAACGTTTCCAAAGCTTTTATGGCTTAAGCACAAGTCAGCGGATGAGCCAGGAGGAAAACAAAAAGAAAAAGATGATTGTGTTTGCGTTTGTGTGCGCTTTGCAAGGATTTCACAAATTACCTCTAAAATACATTGGTAATTTGAAAGTATACTCTGAGAAATTTACCTTTGTGATACTTGATTGATGACATATGGGAAATGATTCAAGATGCAGAGTAGTGGCACCATAATAGAATAAGATGCTACTGGAACACAATGAATTTGCATTTTTTGTGGCTTTTATATAGGAAGGAATGCTAAGAATGTAGCACTGTATTACACTGCTGATCACTTACATCGAAGAATGGGTGGTTTACAATCTGCATTCTCACCGCTTAACCCATTACATAAGGGTTAAACCTTGGCCAAAATTCTGAATGATATCTACGTTAGGAATTTTTGTTGCCAAAACTGGTCACAGACATTTGGCAATCCTACTACAGCACTGGCACGCAGGCAGTCTTAGCTGCTTTTATCAGTAGCATACATTCTCACTGCAAAATGCAGTTTTGCAGAAGGCATGATGCATCTGCATGCGGAAGCCAGAATCTTACAGGTGCGTGCAGCACTAAGTATCTGGAGCACATCTGCACAGGCATTTTGCCTGCATGATTAAATTATGTGACATTTCCGTACAGCAAAAAAAGAAAGCCTTAACATTAAAAAATGAGGAAATTGGTGAAAACAAAGAATCAGTCAGTTGGGAAAAATGAAATTTTTGTTTGATTTTTTTATTCCTGCAAATAGAACCTCAGCTTACAGTCTTGTAAGTTCACTTCTGTTTACAGGGCTGCTTATCATATGAAATATTTAAGATTATTCAAGTACATCCAACTCCCACCTGTTTCAGTTCTATAGAAGACAGTAATCCCTGCCCCATAGATACAATGGCTGCCAGATGAGAAAAGTTAAAAATTAATTAAAATTATTTGCTATGAGGCTTGTATTTAATTTTCAGTGATTATATCAAATTATTATCTTGGCAGGAAAGATTAATATATCATTGCAACTGAAAATATAGTGCTATATTGCAAATTCTTGTAATATTACCATGATATATGCTGCAATGCTATTTCATTACCTATGATGGAGTATTAATATACAGGGTTAGTAAAGCTTTAAATCATCGAATTCTAAACACCTTATTTTTTTAAATGTATGGATTTCCATCCCAGCATTTAATCATTTACAATCACTGCTCACATGTTGAACAGAAGTAGTTGTATTCCTTTCCTGTAGCTAGCAGTGAGCAGATTAGAAAATGAGTACCACTTTCATTGAAATATGTGGGAAGACCTCTAGTACCATGTTAGCAAGATCAAGTTCCAAAAAGCCCTGAAATATATTGAAGTGTTTGTGGCAGAAATAAAGAATTTTCATCTTGTAGTGCTAATTAAAATAATAAACACTAGATTGTCTTCCTTACTTCTCTTTCCAAAACAGTTGGGAAAGAGAAAATACAAAGTAAAGATAAAACAAGATAAACACAAAGGAAAGAAGGGCTCACTATAGAATACTGCTCTCTTTCATTCCTTAATTTCATTCCTCCTTTTTATACTTACTTTTTAGTAAGTTAATATCTTAATACCAGGATTTAAATTACTAAAGATAAATTTCCAGAACTCTGGAACTAACATGCAGAGGCTAATGAAACAAGATTAAGAAAAAAGGAGCTGGTATTTTTCTTTGGGAAATACTACATATTTGCAATCCTCTTTTGCTTGATATTTTGCCGTGCAGTTCTGTCAGAAGGATGTGCAGAGAGTGGCTCATTATTCAAAACAAATGAGTCACCTATGTATAGGTGTAACCAAACCAGTTGATTTGATGGTTAAATCTGAGTAGGGCATGCCTATATGTCTTTGCAACTCCTAAGGTCTACTAAGACTTTGTCTCTAGTTTTGATGCACTCTATGACAATAAGCATTAAGTTAAGAAAAAAACTCACACTCAAAAGCTAAAACATTGTAATGGAGAATTTTAAAGACTTGAGGATTCTAAGAAAAATATGTAAAAATAGTTACAGATAAAAGAACCTGCCAGCAGGGAAGTCTGTTACTTACATGAGGAGTCACTGAAAAATGAGATAGATTAAAAAGATAAATTCCTTAGGGCAGGAACCTCATAGGGCAGGAACCTTACCTGTGTGTAAGTGTGCGTGTAAAAATAAAAGTAAACTGTCTTTGAGGAACAACAAAGCAAAGACAAGATGTCTGTGTATGACTCCAAGGTATCTAAAAATGCAATAGAAGAAAACATGAGCGTATTATTCTCTGAATAAATGAAACCTTAATTTAATGAAGCTGTTCACAGAATCACAGAATCACAAGGTTGGAAAGGACCCATTGGATCATCGAGTCCAACCATTCCTAACACTCCCTAAACCATGTCCCTAAGCACTTCATCCACCCGTTCCTTAAACACCTCCAGGGAAGGCGACTCGACCACCTCCCTGGGCAGCCTGTTCCAGTACCCAATGACTCTTACTGTGAAGAATTTTTTTTCTGATATCCAACCTGAACCTCCCCTGACGGAGCTTCAGGCCATTCCCTCTTGTCCTGTCCCCTGTCACTTGGCAGAAGAGGCCAGCTCCCTCCTCTCCACAACCTCCTTTCAGGTAGTTGTAGAGAGTAATAAGGTCTCCCCTCAGCCTCCTCTTCTCCAGGCTAAACAACCCCAGCTCTCTCAGTCAGCTCCTCGTAAGACTTGTTCTCCAGCCCCCTCACCAGCTTTGTTGCTCTTCTCTGGACATGCTCCAGAGCCTCAACATCCTTCTTGTGGTGAGGGGTCCAGAACTGAACACAGTATTCGAGGTGCGGTCTCACCAGTGCTGAGTACAGAGGGAGAATAACCTCCCTGGACCTGCTGGTGACCCCATTTCTGATACAAGCCAAGATGCCGTTGACCTTCTTGGACTTTGCTAATCAACCTTCTGAACAGGCCAAAGTCTGCCCTCTGGAAGTTTAATGTGACTGTTTTGCTAACCCCCTTCTTAATCCCACCTAGAACTGAAAACCCTATCATCTCATGATCGCTTAATCCCAGGCGTCCTCCAACCGTCAAATCCCCAACAAGACCTTCTCTATTCACAAACAGCAGGTCTAGGAAGGCAACCTCCCTTGTTGGTTTGCTAACCAGTTGTGCAAGGAAGTTGTCTTCGATGCACTCCAGGAACCTCCTAGACTGTTTCCTTTCTGCTGTATTGTACTCCCAGCAGACATCCGGAAAGTTAAAGTCTCCCACAAGGACAAGAGGCAGAGATTTAGAGACTGTCCCCAGCTGTTTATAGAAGAGCTCATCAGCAGCTTCTTCTTGGCTGGGTGGTCTGTAACAGACTCCTATCACAAAGTCCCCTTTCTTGTGGGCTCCTCTGATTTTAACCCATAGGCACTCGATCCCGTCCTCACCGTAATCCAGTTCAAGAGTATCAAAGCACTCTTTGACATAGAGGGCTACCCCGCCTCCTTTCCTACCCTTCCTGTCCCGCCTGAAGAGTTTATATCCCAACATAGCTGTACTCCAGTTATGTGAGTCATCCCACCACGTTTCTGTGATGGCAATGACATCATAGTCACCTTGCCCTACAACAGCTTCCAGCTCATCCTTCTTATTGCCCATGCTGCGTGCATTGGTGTAAATGCACTTCAGCTGGGCTGATGAACCTTCAGCCCTCGTAAAGGGAAGAGAGTTTATTCTCGATTGACTGGTCCTTGGAATAACTAATTCCACAGACCCAGTTTCATCCTTACTGTCCCCACTTGTACTCGCCCTCACTTGCCCTGTTGTGGTGTACTGGTGGTCCTCTCCAGCACAGCATTCCTCAGCCACCGGTTTCCCACTTCCAGGCTCGTTCCCAACTAGGCTGGTCTCCTCCCCTTCCCCCTTCACATCTAGTTTAAAGCTCTATTTAAGAGCCTAACTAGATTTTTAGAGATAACTTTAGTCCCCCTTGGAGACAAGTATGACCCATCCCTAGTAAGAAAACCTGGGGGTGGGTGGGTCACCCCATGATCAAAGAAGCCAAAGCCTCTCTCCTCACACCAGGCTCGGAGCCAGGCATTAATCATCTGTATGTTCCTGACCTCCTGTTCCATATTCCTTAGTATTGGGATAGAGGTAAACACCACTTGTGCTCCAGAGCCCTCCATCATCTTCCCTAAAGCCCTGAAGTCTCTTTTGATGGCTTTCAGCTTTCTTCGCTGTAAGTCATCATTACCTATTTGAAATACTAACAGGGGATAGTAATCCGTTTCCTTCACCAAGGAAGGGAGTTTCCTATTGATATCCCTCACTGATGCCCCCGGCAAGCAGCAGACCTCCCTGTGGAGCGGGTCTGGTCTGCAGATGGGACCCTCCATTCCTTTAAGAAGGGAATCCCCTAAGACAATCACTCTCCTATTTTTCTTGACAGAGGATGTTTTTAGGGCCCTCCGAGGATGCTGGAGCCTAGGGAATGTTTCCAGGCTGTGGGGACCATCTCCTTCTTCCTCTGCTTCTTCCTGGGGGATAGGTTCTACCTGCAGCGTTTCATATTTATTTCTGAGGGCTATCTGGGGGTTAGTTGTCCGGGTGGGAGGAGCAGGTTTCCTGCGCCGGACAGGAACTTGCTGCCATCCCCCATCTCTTGTTCCCCCTGCCTCACAGATTATAGGATCGAGCTGCTCCGCCGCATTGGCTCCAGCAGCCTGCTGGATTTGTGCGAGGGCACTACTCCAAAGATCTATGTCCCTCTCACATTCCTTGATAGTCCTTAACCTGTTCACCTCCTCCCTCAGCTCTGCCACCATGTGAAGGAGTTCTGCGACTCGTGCACAGCTCCCACAAGTGTAGCCGGTACCAGAGGCACGGGCTGGTGTGGGAGGGGGGCACTGCCTACAGCCCATGTTCATTAGCTAAGAGAAGCAGTTGACCTGTTAATGCAACTTAAATTCTTCTTTTGAGTTGTCTTACTAACTAGGTTATAGTAAGAGATTATATCGTTATATGGAAACAGAGAGCTGCTCTATCAAAAATACAACTTTAAAAATATATAATTTTCTCTGTAAGGTACATTATGAGAAACAGTAAGAAAAATAGGCCAGAATGGCCTATATTCACATTTGACATATGTGTTTAAATCTGAGATGAATGATCTTCCTGAAATTCAGCTGATGAGAGAGACTCCATATGTGGCATTGGAATATCACATGTGTATTTAATCAGAACTCTACGTAAGCCTGCTGTGACATGGTGGGTCTTTTTTTCCTTTTCTTTGAAGGGAAATATCTGGGAACAAATTCTGAGAATACCCTTTCTCCTGGAAGTAATTAATGCCGTCCCTTTCATCATCACGGTAAACATATTTGAATTAATACATTTGCATATTGTACTTTTATAACTGCACAAGTACTCTTAATTTTTATTGAAGTAAATTTGAATCTTATATGGATGACAAATTTGTGCCTGTATGAACAGAAACTTGTCAACAACAAGAAGATGGTTTGCTACTTGAATGAAGTAATAATACAGATCACTTTCCCCTTCCTCACTGGCAGGGGACAAACAAACCACAAACACTCTAACAAACTAGAGCACAATCAATAGACTAAACCAGCTAGATTTAAAAATCTAAGAATCTCTGGTGTCTGCAGTGAAAACTATTCTTCTTTTATAAAGTTATCTTATATACAGTTCATCACAAAGGAAGAAAAAAATGTTACTTGAAGCCATATTTCACACTACAAATATGTTAATTTTTTTTCTCAAGTGTTTAATTGAATAGAAAAGCTCTATTCTTGAATAGAAAGGCTTTTAATGAATTTGTTAATTTTTCTTTCAGATTTTCTGGCCAGACCTAAGAAACCTGTTTATTCCTGTGTTTTTAAATTGTTGGCTGGCAAAACATGCTTTAGAGAATATGATTGTAAGTATGACAAAGGAAATAACTATTTTAGAGTTTTTATTTTTTTACTGTATTGTCTTTAGTGGGATGTTGGCTGTGCAGTCCACAGTCCAAATTTAATAGAAAACTAACCAGATCTGTATTTAGATTATACAAGTGGTCAGGCATTGCAAAACAGCTTTCTGCATCAAAATCAGAAAAAATAAGGGATCAACTGAAATCTCAATTAGTATATATTGTTACTGTGCCAATAAGGGAAAGCTGGAATGGCTGGTTCTTTTGCTACTGTTCCATTCATACACAATTGCAGGGATTTCAACTGCTGCGCCTTAATTGGTCCTTGCATCCTGTAATTTGTAAGATAGACATGAGCAGATAGACCTTAAGGCAGCTTGCGAAAGTATCAGAGTTGTGCAGAAATGAACAAAGAACTAGTTAAATAATCACAGAATCACAGCTGGCTCTTTTGCGCCCTTCTATATGAGCAGCAAATTCTAAGTGCATTTGAAAGACTGCATTTTATCAGGGCACTATATAATTCCTCTAGAATCAGCTTATGCCTTATTAATTCAAAACAAAAAGATGACACCTGTTTTCCATTAATATAGAATGATCTTCATAGAGCCATCCAACGCACACAGTCTGCAATGTTTAACCAAGTCCTCATTTTAATATCTACCTTACTATGTCTTATCTTCACTTGGTAAGTGGCCAGATCCCCTGCTTTTTATTATATATATTGGCTTTTCATCCTGTACTACATGGTGATAAAGCATGCATCGTGGAAATCATGCTTTGAAATAAAAAGAGTAATATGTACTTGCAGTGAAAGTGTTAACCAGCACCTGGTACTACTGGGGTCTTGATACACTGGGTTTGGAAACAGAATGTGTGTGCATGGGAAAGCAATCATTCACAGTCTTAAGGAAGGAAATACAGATGATGTGGAAACACGGGAGAAAGGAGTGGGGAAAAATTTGTATATGTACCGAGATTGTAATTTTAGCAGAAAAGTCACTCAGATTTGAAGAATAGCAACAGAAGTACCCATACTAATTTAGCCTTCCTCTGGCTGGTGTGGCAGACAGAAAAATATGCAAGATCTCAACCTTATCACTCTGATAACCAAGTCATGTTCCTATAAGGAGTATATGGGATAACTGTTAATAATCTAGTTCACAGAAAGTGTAGATTTTATTAATCTAAATTACAGAGAGTAGTGGATGGTAGGTTCAAATAACCAAAATGTGTTACTCTGAAGAACTTTTTACTGCAAGACCTCTAAAACTTGAATTTACAGGAGTTTGGTAAGCATGGAGAAAAATCTGTTGAGGCCGTTAAATCTAAACACAGTTAGTTAATGAAATTAATGAGATTATTAGAGGCCAGGAGAAGATCCACAGGAATCAGCATTTTGTTGCCCCACTTCTATCCTATGCCCTAGGGGTCTGCTGTTGACCACGTCTGGAGACAGATAAAGTAGACTACATGGGTCTTTGGTCTCACCGGGTATGGTCGTGCCGATATTTGTATAAATGGATAGTGCTAATAATGTAGCATGGTAGCTCAGTGAACATACAAAATCTTTTCAGCAGTAGTGCCCAAGAAGCAAATATCCTATGTGGGGAGAAAAAAAGTAGATTAAGAATGTGTGTGTTACAAGGCAGTGTACAAGGGGGAAGTAAAGACAGAAGATGATTCTGTGTGGAAAGGCTAAATCACCTGTATTTATTTTTCTAGACAGTGTGTCTTTGGGTCAGAACACTGATAAAGCTTGATCTGGCATTTTGGACACAGTGATTTGATTTTCTCTTATTTTATTTCTTTAGCTTGTTTTTTGGATAGCCACTGTTATGTGCTGCCTAACCTTTTTGGTAATAACAGTGTAAAATAACACATGGCCTTTTCCAGTCTTGTGCCTCTCTGTCCTTTATTCAAGAACTTTGTTCTAGCTGGTGGCAAAACAAATGGTCCAATTTTACCCTTTGTCTTATGGCCACACAACTGCATAATCACAAATGCTGCCTGTTCTAAGCAGTAATGAATTTCTGTGAGATTAAGTTTCCTATTGAATATTATGACACTTAAAGAGGAGATTTTATGTGAATAGAGACAACAGTACTTGAACCAGAATGCATGTATTTCTGTCACTGTAGCACTTGAACACTTTGAGTTGGCTTTGATTTTCCTTTTAAAATTTTTACAGTAAAAAGCACTGTTGAGTAAGTAAGACTTAGATTAGATACTAGGAAGAACATTTTTACTGTGAGGGTGGTGAGACACTGGCACAGGTTGCCCAGAGAAGGTGTCGATGTTGCATCCCTGGAGGTGTTCGAGGCCAGGTTGGATGGGGCTTTGAGCAACCTGGTCTAGTGGAAAGTATCCCTGCCCATGGCAGGAGGGTTGGAACTAGATCGTCTTTAAGATCCCTTCCAACCCAAACCATTCTATGATTCTGTTCTATCATTATATGAAATGTGCCTTCACCATTTTAATTAACCTATTTCAATATTTTACTGAACTGCTGAAGAAAATATGTATCCAATTCTTAATGAAGTAAGCTAGTAGCAACTTTTCCTAAGAACTCACTGTGACAATCCCTGTTTGAATATGGTATAGAAGCTGCAGCTAAACAGAGCATCTTGCTCGCCATCAGGCTTTTTGATAACTGACTGCAAAACATACAGAAAATGGCAGGGTCACCTACAGTAATTATGTCTGTTCTCAACAGCTGCAGATACCAGGTCTTTATACATAATTATATACTGTCCTATTTTTGACCCTGCTAGACTTCAAAATAAGCTAAATAGGATGAAAACACCCAGTAATGCAATAACTAAGGAAGTGAAGCATTTTTGGAATGACTTAAGAATAGTTGTTCAAGCATCTGCAGCTTGCCTAAGACTGGAGTTCTTTTTAGGCAATTACTATTGCTTACATGAATACGCGTAATGGCATTTTTACACCTTTTGACTTATCTATGAATGACTACATATTACAAAGTATATTTTAAAAATGCATAAAAAATTCTCTATAAACAGTCAAAATCAATTAGCTTAGTATCTTTGGTTATGTTACACTTGAGACAGTGTTTCATTTTAAGAGGCATCATTTAGAGCTTACATGACTTTCTTTGTGCTGAAAGAGGGGTAAAGTCCGTTAAGGATGGCTTTCATCAGACTATCTTTCACATTTTCTGCAACAGCAAGTAGTAACCAAGTGTATTCCCCCTAAACATAGAACAATAATTAAGTTCCACCTCATGCATCATTGTCAAACCCATCAGTTGCATCTCCACAACAAGGCTTATAAAGAGTGGTTACACATGCAGACACATTTCAACTTGTGTCTTATAACTCAAGTGTAACCTTTCAGATGAAAAGTTTAAAAATTAAATAATCTAATTTTACTGCTAATTAGCTAACCTCAACATTTTTAGAAATCATTATTGAATCTATCCTTTGTGCTCAGAATACCATGGGAAAAGTATCCTGTATTTTTTCATACAGTTCACAATTTTCTACATTATTACAGAACAAACAGTAATCACATAACAAGATTTTTGCTCTTTGCTCCACTCTTTGATTTTTGAAGATAATTGTTTATGGATCTGGGCATCTAACTCATTTGCAGATCAAGAAATTCAAAAGATTAACTCCGTGTATTTGTAGTTTAGAGATTACCTGCAAGGTGTTTTTTTTTTCTCTTTTCTTATGATTTCAAAGGTAGATTTGACTATCCAATGATTTTTCATTCCTTAAATACCTCAGTAGCCTCCTATCCAGACCAATTATACATATACTAAAAGATGTGTACTCCTACATGACGCTGTTCAGCAGTTACTGAGTTCTACTGAAAATTACGTACCTAGTCAAAGTATACGTTGTGTCATTTAGCTGATGGATATTGGCACTTGTTTGTCAAATGGAATACTAATCATTTCTGTAAACTGTACAAGAAGACAAATAATGGTGAAGGTCTATTTCAGGCATCTTTCTGTGACACAGTGAGTCATCTATTAAGACATTTTGCTTTTAAAATCAGTGTTACTCATGTATCACCAATGTGGAATTATTAGCTTGTCAAAAAGGTGGCTACAAACTATTTGAAATGGGCATTTATTTTTTTCATACTAATGACTAAGAAGCCTGCACAAACTTCACTTATGTCTTCATTGAAAACTGACTGGGGTCAATCTGAACATTTTTTTTTACCCTTCAGTGCTTTCGATGTAAGTAAATTAGGATGTTTCCACACTGACTTACAGAAAAAATGTTCTATGCCAACACTGTAGCCTCTATTTCAACTACTCAGTTAAAATTCTTGTCTGGAGGAAACAGTATGAGTAAGTTGGTTGTAAGGATGAAAACAAATCCAGACCAAGATATAGTCCAAAGAAGACAAATCAAGACCTTCAGATTTGGAAGGCGTTGTTACAGAAAAAAATCAAATAAAAAAGGATTAATTCTATATAATGGTAGATAAAATAAGACATCTCAATCCTCAAATTCTCTTTATTATCAAGAAGTAGACAGACAACTCAGAGGGCATTGCAGATCTGAAGGGAACTAAATCACCACATGGAGGTCTGTGCTTCTGTGTCCTTCTGTGTTGATTAAATCAGGAGTCTACAAAGGCAGTTCTCCAAGAAAGGTGCCCAGCATTAAGTAGGATGACCTTGAAGAATGTCGGTGGACAATGTAATGTAGAATAAAATGGGCATTTTGGGTCTATATTTTTTTTCTGTGATGCTATGTTTTGTTTCTCGGTGCTCAGGCCAAATCTCAGTTTATGATGTAGAGAGGTTTTCTGCTTTCAAAAACAGTACAAAATTAAACTGGAATTCTGTAATTTAGCTTGATCAAATCCAATGATCCTAAAGTGGTAAAACACATGAAGTCTCAGGGTCTAACAGACTAAATGGGAGTTACAGAATTTCAAACTGAGACTGTTATGGAACATTTAATTGAAAGTTCTAAGTAACTGTAAATAATACAAAATAAATTATTCAACTATTACAGGAATCCCACAAAGTGCTACGGTAATAGCAGTTGTGCTTTTCTTTCTCTGAAATAAAGCAGATCTGTCAGGAAATTGCTTGCTTCAAGCAAAGTATCTCTGTTTTCTGTTTTGAGAGATTCCTGTGCTGTGCTCTCCAGGCATAAACAAATAGATCTAGGAGTAGGCCAGGTAGCACGTGTAGTACCTTCCAAATCCATTGTACTATCTTCTACCTTACCCTTGTCCTGTTTCTCAATTTCTGGAAACAGGGCAGTGGGTACAGGTAGTTTTCCTGAGTGCGTACTGAGGTCTACTTCAGGCACTACCTTAACACTTCCTTAGGTGATGGGACTACAAAAAGGCTGTGCAGCCTCTGAAAGGTCAATAACAAAACATTTCTTTAAATATCCATTTGTTATTTGTGAACAATCTATAAATTCAATTGAAATTTATCTGAACTGTCGCCTTTTGAGAAAACTGTGTGCATGAACACAAAGACAACAGTTTCATCAGCTTTGGAAGCAGAAGCAAATATTACCTGCAAAGTTTATCTTTTCTTAGGTATAGGAATTTCTAAGGTGGCTTTGCTAAAATCTGCTGGATAAGAAGCATGTGAAAACAGACTTTTGCCATGAAGAGTTGCCAGTCTAGATTATTTAAATGAAATACAAATTCAGATAAAACTACTACTGTTTCTAATGGAATCCAGACTTATGGGATGGGTCACACATTTTTCACATTTACTAGCAGTGGGGATCCTTTGCTTACATTGGTATTATTAGCACCTAAGGGCAAAGACTTTGAAAAGTCTTGATGAGAAACTGTAACGGAAAATTACAATGACAAAATGTAATTAAAACCCCAACTTGCTTCTTGAATTAATGCCTTTGCTTATTTTTGTAACTATTGTATTGTGACTGCATAGAGATATTACCATATATAAATTCGTTCTGTTTTCTTTTTTTTTTTTTTTCCTTTCCTTTGGTTGATAGCATGGAATTTCTAATAAAACATTTTTTAAAAAAAATTCTTGCATGTTTAAATTCGAGAATTCAGATCTTAAAAAAGATGATTAGTGCTGTTGAAGAGTGCTGCTTAAAAAGTATAGAATAAGGACAGGCTACTGCAAAAAACTGTTGTTTCTGAAAGGCATAACAGAAATTGTGTTTATTATAGGCAGAGGAAAAGTATGGAAGCTCAATGAAAATTCTTTTTGGCTACCATCAAACATGGTTTCTATGGAAACCTAGATAATCATACAGTGATTTTCATGCTATTTTAGTTATTAATTTGGTAGTGACATAATATTTCCTTTGTTAATCTTTTTAGTTGTTTCTACGTAGTTATTTCTAAAATAATTACATCAGCATCTTTCCCATGCTACGTACGGGGAATTCTTTGTGCAACTGATGGAACATTTAAAACTAGACACACAGACCAACAAGATTAATAATAAGTTGAATAGTCTATTTAGTGTCAAAGTCACAGAGGTTTGAGAGATCAATCTAAATTGTCTTCTGAGTGTGAGAGATACATTTGTAGTCATCTTGTCTTCTGCAAACAAAAAATAATCAGAAAGACTGAATGGTAGCTCAGAAAGCTGCCCTTCACAAAGCCTTTGTAAAACAGAGTGTCAACAACAGACACTTTTTATAAGTCCTCCTTTTTGTATAAATCCTCTTTTTTTTTAATATGTAGAGAAATATTAAATTAAGGAAGTAAACAACATGATTAAGAGATTTCTGTTGTTTTATTACACCTTGGAATATGTGTTGGGCTTCAGGTATTTGTGATCTTTTCAAGTTATAATCAAAACTTTGCTGATTTTCTAGCAAAGGTTGCAGATCATTTATTAACCTGAAAATCAGTAAGTTCCAAACTGAGTTTAGATAGAGGTGTGCAAAGTTAAATTCGAGTAAATTTGAAAGACAAAATAAACTCATCTACATTTTTTGTTCTCTATTGTTGTATGACACTATCTTAATGTTTTGTATGGTATGTTATAGGTCAGGTAAGCCATCCTTGGACAATGTAATGGCAATTTCATGATCTAGTATTCTGTTGTTTTAATCAATATTTTCAATTGACACTAGGAAGAATTTTCAGCATGGCTTGCAAAACCTTTACTCCTGGTGAGAGTTAGACATTAAATTACTTTCCATTCTGAAAGTTCCAGCCTCTGTCTTGTGAATCATTTGTGATTGTTCTCTTCTACTCATTTTTTTTCAGCTAGGTGAATGTACTGAAAACTCAGTAACCAGAATCTGCACATTTAAGTAAAGTATAAAAATAGATGCAAAACCAAACTCTTGCCCAAGGAAGAGATAAAATGTCTCATGTTCTTTCTCAATACTTTCCTCAGTAAGTTTCATGTGATGTAAAAATGTCTCTTAGACACCAAATGCTGCTAGTATTTACAATAATCTGGACAACTTTTCATTAAAGTTGCATTGAGAATATACACAATGTTTTGCAAAGCATTGTGCACTCTGAATATGCCATTGGGCGAACAATTTTTTGGCCTTTATTATGACATCTTGTAATACAGTAATAATATTATCAGATACGTGAGAGGCAAAGGTGGTTCTGGTAGCCAAGACCAGTACTGTTATGAAAAGCATTAAAAAAAAAGCAAATGATTTTGAGTTATATAATATTTGGACTGTTAGAAACAAAATTCTAAAAGACTGCATCTCCATAGTATCCTTTCCTTATCAATCATATTTTGAATCAAGCTACTGCTAATATTAACTAGGTATGGCTTGCCAACATGTGTAAAGCAACACAGAAAATTCTTCAAAGTTAATCTAAATGCAATCCGGCCCTTGTACTTTTGCAGGAACATAGCACTGCACCAAATGACTATAAAGAATAATAGCAAAACCTGCTTTAATTTTCTGTGTCCCTTTGATGTACGTAAGGACAGATCTGGGGTCATAAGTATAATTCCATAATTGTCCCCATGATTTAATAAGGGGGGATTTGGTGAAAATCTGTAAGTGATTATCCAAGGAGCAAGGCCAAATAAGGACTTTCAAAGAGAAATAGAATGCCATATTCTGTTACCAAAAATCAATTACCATATTTTCTTCTGTGGAATATGCATTTGAGATATGTATATCTTCAAAATTATTAGCACTTGAAAAAGACCTACAGAAAAAACCCAGTCAGAGAAAAGGTTTTGGGGGCTGAGACATTGCGAGAGGGTGGTTAACTAAACAAATGTGCAAAGCATGGCAGATATTAGGATGGGGGTTCTCAAGTAAGCTTTCCATTGGTTTTTAAATACACCCCACCCCCCCCCCCCGCTGCTGAATCACAGGTTTGTAAGTAGATATCTTGTGTAAAATATAAATGTTACGTATGCAAAATGTGCATATTACCTTCAGAAAAGGGGTGGCAAGAATAACTTCAGTAAAATAAAATAAAAGTTGATCTGGAATACAACCAGACTCTGCAGGTTGCGAAATATTGTATCACCATATTGGTAAAAGAAATCTTAGGTTTTGCTTTCGTTTTAGGAAGACTGCAATACAAGCAGGTAATGTCACCCTTAAAGAGGCATTTTGATCTATAAAATAAGTGTTTAAAATCTGTCTTCATCTCTTTCATTACTGGAAGGCATTGTATTTTACATCCTTCGTTTTATCTTTGCAGTAAAAAGAAAAACCTAATACTCACAGGCTGTCTTTGAGAACATTATATCATTTCAGACAGTAGCAAAAAAAATGCCATGTGTAACAACAGATGACTAATTATGTTGGACGATGTTACTTCACCATTTTAAATTCAACGCCTGGCAGCAAACCATCATCACTCACTATTCCTGGCTCAAAAATGAAGTTGTCTTTAACATGCAGACTTTAAAAAAAAACATGTCTCTCATTGACTGATTCATTAGGCTGACAAACTATTTTACTTTACTAAAATTTGGTGTTTATGGTGGTTTATGCTAACACATTTAACTGTATTATTAGATGCCATCAGTTATTCTGGTTCTCTGATGAGCAGTAACTCATTATGGTGATTTATAATCAGCATAATTCTTTAGTGATTTGTCTACTTCTGTTGTCTTTTTTGTATTCCAACTGTTTTTTAAGGGTGTGAAGTTTAGCAAAGATCATATTTCTTAAATCAGAAAGTGAAGAGTTAAAAAAGATGGTAATACAACTTTAGCCATGCTAACAGAAGCTGGCATCAGCCACTAGGAATTAAATTATTTACTGACACTGTTTGTATTAGGCATAACTTCATGGAATACTGAAAGGATATCTCAGGATATCTCATAATAGATATCCTATTATGAGAAAGGATATTTCATAAAACTTTGGCAGAGTTAGGGGTGTGATATGAGATGATCTAAAAGAAGATGGATTTTAATTCATTTACAATGAATATTAAAAGAAAAAAAATCTCATTTTTATCTTCTATATCCTTGGTATTCTATTAGAAATTGCTAAAATTTTTAAACAGTTGTTTTTCAAACAGGTAAAGACTACAAGGATAAACAGTCGTCCAAAGGTAGTATCACATTTGAGTGATAAACAGATAAACAGAGAAGTTAAATGTGCATGGATCCCTCTAACTCACCTCTGTGTAATATTGTTTCCATTAGCAATAGGGGCCCTATCCACAATGCCAGAGTTGTCACATGCCAAAAATCACTTACTGAGCTTAAATAAAATTAGTAAAGAATTAAAAGTATGACTCGTTACAAAAATGTTACTTATAAACTTAATCTCTGATAATTATTCGTGGACTTCAACAAAAGTCTTTACCAAAACATATATGTCTGTCAATTGCTTGACCTAGTCAACTTAATTTCAGAGTGCCTGCAAAATTAATCTCTAAATGGTATCTCAGCTCCAATAAAACTGTATTTCTAGCACTGTTAACAAATAGCACTTTCCATTCTCCCTCTCCTCAACAAAGTAGAAATCTGTAAATAAAGTCCCTTTAGGGTAGAATCTAAATAACTAACACTCTGATTAATGAGTTCTGTACTTCCACTGGCAATTAAAATCTTCTCCTAAAAAGAGTTAAAAAAATTAAATTATATTGAATTTTACTATCTCTCAACCTTAGTAAAATATCTAACTTTATGCTTATAAACTCAAATGTAAGCTTAATGGCCCCATCTTTTGCAAAACCAAAGCTATATTTTTTGTCTCTGGAAATCGTGCAGTGCTGCAATATAGGTGAAAAATTTTGTTTACTGTCTATTAGGGTGGACGTGCCTGAGTCACAGCAATAAGGAAGAAAAAATAATTGGTATTCATTTAGTAAACACTTCAGTACAAAACGTGGGTTGACTTTGCAGACTGAAAACCTAACAATGGGCAGGAAATCAAATTCTCAGCTCCTTTGGACACAGAATACTGTATATAATTACATTCCACAGCAAAGCAGTCTGTTTACTAATATATTATAAAAAGAGTAGGAAGTTGTATAAGGAATGGGACTATTTAAAGGTATCCAATACATTATGGTCGCCTGTAATTGCATGCATTCTGCTGATTTGCTTAGCTCTACAATGTAAGTACAAAACTCTGAATGGCATTCCAATAAAATTTTGAGTTACCTTTTAATATTTTCAGGACATTATTATTACCGGATTACATTTATGGTGAACCTTAGTCAACTGTTGAGAGTCAGCACTTATACTTAATTTGCTTTTCAGTTTACAGTGCGTTGTTACCATCAAATTAGATAGAGTCCTATCTTTTACAAGTTTGTTATCTTAGTGATGAGCAGTGAAAACAAAGTAAATGGGAGTATTTTGTGCAAAGAAGTTGAAAATAAAATTACTGATGAGAGGGCACAGCTACATGTGGGTATGTATGTGCACTTACTAGAATTGGATAAATATGGGAAAAATGATTGTGGGTCATGTTTCAACAGTACTCCTTCACTCGATCATTTTGTTGACTTTGTTAATATTCTAAAAATAAAAAAGTAAAAACTGCAGCAAATAAAATGCCAAGTACTTCATCTTGAATATTGAGAGTGGAAGTCTAATTCTAAGGGCTGAAGTGAGTACACAGAAGGAATAAAAATCTTACTGGATATTCTCCATGGGCTAAGCAATTGAGGGTAAATTATACCAAACAAAATGTAGCAGAGACTAACAATGTATTGTGCTGTCAGTCCTGGCAGTCACGGTGAGTCTTTCTTCTTCTGCCTTCATCTTTCCAGTATTGTAACGAGATCATTAATCTCGTACTATTTTGCTGGCTACTTGAATCAGCTCCTGTGTTCACTCAATATCTGCTGGTTATTGGTCATCCTGGTGAAACCTGTGTTCTTCCTTTAAATAATGAGAATAATCAAGTACACTATTTTGAAAATGTAGCTAGTTGGGATTTCATCATAAACCAACATAAACACACTTGTGTTTGTTTAACAGTCACACCTCAGAGTTTGGAACAATCCTGTGAGGTTCTGGATTTTATTGATTTTTAGAAAGAGTTATAGACATAGATTTTTAGACAGAGTTATATGCATAGGTCCATTTGAATTATAGCCAAAGAAATTATCCGTCTTGAAAGTTTTTCTTTAAGCAAACACATGGTCAAAACAGGTGGCCCAAAGAAGAAAACTCAGGTGTAATTTATAAAAACACCTATGACTTTCAGGAAGCTTGTTAGCTATTGTAAAGTTCAGTCTTTTTCACTGAACCGAAATGTCTAGTTGAGAACATCGTCAGGACTCCACCAGTGTTAATGATAGTGAGGTGAAGAAGGAGAAGGGTGATGAAATCATGGAGCTTTCTGGTCAAACCAGACAAGACATAGTCTAAGGTATCCAAATCCTCTGGCTCATAGATAGAAGAAATGCTAGGTTTCTAAGCAGAAACTCAAGCCTTAAAGGAGCCTAATTATGTAATATATGATGTAATATATTGCTTTTATCTCCTAGCAGTTGCCTCCTATAATTTTTCCTTGCACCAGACGTCTGTTTAATGTTTGCCCCGTTTCTGGTATTGCGACAAACCTTAATAAACCAAAATTGAGCCTGCTGATTAAATATGTGTTATTCACAGGACAGTTGTTTCTCTGGTCGCTGCCTAAACAAGTTCTCTCAAGCTAAGACAGCAGATCAGCAAGGAGGTAACTATGAAGCAGAAATACCTTTCCAGTAGGAATACAAACAAGAAAAAAATACTTACATGGCATACATTTTCACTTATGCTCTTGTTTTTTTTTTAACAATAAATTATTATGCAATAAAGGAGTCAAAGCATACCATACGATTATGTTTTTAAAAAAACGAGGGACATACCTTAAGTCACAGAGGTGTTTCTGTACACCTCTTTTGAATTTATTACTACTTTTTTCAGTAAACATTCTACTCATCATGAGACTACAGATAGGGTTCTAAATAGACGAGAGACTGGACATCAGTGCGGTTGTCTTTAGGCCGCCCACACAGCTGCCCATTAACCAGCTTGATGGACTCTACCCTTGAAAAGCAGCAACACTGTATTCTTCCATTTTGCTTGCTATCTGTTTGAACCATCTTTCTCTGTCTTAGAATCATAGACTAGTTTGGGTTGGAAAAGACCTTAAAGATCATCTAGTTCCGTTCCCCCATGCCATGGGCAAGGATATCCCACTAAATCAGTCTGCCCAAGGCCCAATCCAAACTGGCCTTGAACACCTCCAGGGATAGGGTATCCACAACTTCTGTTGGCAACCCGTTCCAGTGTCTCACTGTTCTCATGATGAAAAAATTCTTCCTAATGTCCAGTCTAAATCCACTCCTCTCCAGTTTACACCTGTTCCCCCTCATCCTATCCCCACAAGCCTTTATGAACAGTCCCTCTCCAGCTTTCCTGTAGGCCCCCTTCACGTACTGGAATGTCTCTATAAGATCTCCTCAGAGCCTTCTCTTCTCCAGGCTGAACAAGCCCAACTCTCTCAGCCTGTCCTCGTAGGGAAGGTGCTCCAGCCCTCCGATCATCTTTGTAGCCTCTGGATCTGTTCCAACAGCTCCATATCCTTCTTACTTTGAGGATTCTAGAACTGGACACAGTACTCCAGATGAGGTCTCAGAAGATAAAGAATATCTTAAGAATATCTTAAGAATGTCTTAAGAATATTAGTAATAATAAGAATGTCTTAAGAATACCGTGGAGTGTAGCAGCTAAATTGAGGACAAACTAATAGAAATGCATGTGCATAGGATCTACTTATGTTGTCCAGATCCTGAAAACCCCACTGGCACCTGCAGAAGTATCTGTGTAACTATTTTTCAGATTTTTCTGCACTGTTGCTAAGACCGAAGTCACCCTCCCATAATCAACCAATGTCACATTACTGTCCTTCACAATCTCAACAGTTCTGCAGAAAAATAAGGAAGATAATGACAGTACCCTAAGACTGGAACAGGCTGGTAAGAGCTGAGAACAATCAAAGAAATGAAGCAGAACTTGGATGTTCCAAGGAGGCTACTGCTTTGACAATAACTAGAGGCTTTATTCTTTTCTTTAATAGTACCAAATGCTGACAACACCTATGCATATGGAAGAAGTTTAAATGATGCCATATTTGTGCACATAGCATCAAAAATATTGAAGGGAAACACTCATAATGATAACAGAGAAAAGACCATTGACGAGTTAGTGATTTCAAGCACAGCTTGAAGTTCAAGAAGTGTACACCACTATCCCGATGTGATCTGACTACAGCTATTTACCTTAAATACTATTTATAAATGTAAGTTTTCCAGAAGGAAATCCCATTACTTAAACTTTTCACCTATATTTCACCTGGTTTTATCCAACATCCAGAGATGCAGAAAAGAGATATGTCCACCTAACTTGTCACCTGGAGAAGAAACCTGTCTGCTTGCTTTATTTTATAAATGTAAGGGAGTTACTGCATTTTAAAACAGCACATCTTTATAATTTAAATTATGTTATTTTTACTGATTCTTTATTATAAATACTAGAGAATGTGCTCATTTTCATTGTTAAACATCTTGACAAATTATTTAAAATATCATCTTTAGTTCATAAAAATACACAGATCTACTTAAATAGTAAGTAGTGCAACAATTAACCCCACCTGTAGCAGATTATGTTCTCGTTTAAGTTATCATAAAACTTTTACATTCACTGATCTATAAATATTAATCTGCAGAGTGAACAACTAAGAGTAAACATTGTGCAATAGAAGGAACACAGCAGATCTCTGTCTCTATGTTCCTACATAATTGTAGCATTTCACAGTGGTCTTCATTTGGCCTTCTCAAAATGTTCAAGCCTATTGTGTTCCATTTGCAAAGGGATCTGAACAGGCTGGACCCCTGGGCTGAGGCCAATGGCATGGGGTTCAACAAGGCCAAATGCCGGGTCCTGCACTTGGGGCACAACAACCCTATGCAGTGCTACAGACTGGGGGAAGAGTGGCTGGAGAGCTGCACAGAGGAGAAGGACCTGGGGGTAATGGTTGACAGCCAACTGAACATGAGCCAGCAGTGTGCCCAGGTGGCCAAGAAGGCCAATGGCATCTTGGCTTGTATCAGTAACGGTGTGACCAGCAGGTCCAGGGAGGTTATTCTCCCTCTATACTCGGCACTGGTGAGACTGCACCTTGAATACTGTGTTCAGTTCTGGGCTCCTCACCACAAGAAAGATGTTGAGGCTCTGGAGCGTGTCCAGAGAAGAGCAACAAAGCTGGTGAGGGGGCTGGAGAACAAGTCTTATGAGGAGTGGCTGAGAGAGCTGGGGTTGTTTAGCCTGAAGAAGAGGAGGCTGAGGGGAGACCTTATTGCTCTCTACAACTACCTGAAAGGAGGTTGTGGAGGGGAGGGAGCTGGGCTCTTCTCCCAAGTGACTGAGGACAGGACAAGGGGGAATGGCCTGAAGCTCCGTCAGGGGAGGTTCAGGCTGGATATCAGAAAAAAATTCTTCACAGAAAGAGTCATCAGGCACTGGCAGAGGTTGCCCAGGGAGGTGGTCGAGTCGCCTTCCCTGGAGGTGTTTAAGGAACGGGTGGATGAAGTGCTTAGGGACATGGTTTAGGGAGTGTTAGGAATGGTTGGACTCGATGATCCAGTGGGTCCATTCCAACCTGGTGATTCTATGATTCTATGATTTGTCCTTTGCTGTGTGCAAACCTCTCTCCTTTATTCTCAGAAAGATTATATAAAGGACAGCAAACAGCTGCCATGAGAAACAGATATTTCTCATCTGTTTCTAGCCTACATGTCTGTCTTCTACTTATTCACTCTTTAGTCTTCCAAATCTATTGTTTTTCTCAAGAAATGCTTTTCTCCCTTTTAGATGCCTATCAAAAGAATCCATAAACTCAGTAAAGATATGAAAAGCTTTTTCTAGTAGATGATATTCCATGACTAGTTCTTCTTGCTTCAGTTATATATCACATACACAAATATTGCTATATGGAATAATCACCCTACGAGCTAGTCTTGCAGGACCGAGAATGACAAGGTTAGAATTTGTGAGGTAGACTGTGCTTCATGGGGACCTCAGGGCCTATGTCCTTGCTCAGGAAAAGGCAGCATTCTGATATCAGTCTTACTTCTGCATGCCTCCTGATGATGAAGATTGCTATCGTTGTCTTTATGCTGTTCAGTCCTTTTAGATAACTGGAGATAAAACCAAGTGTGAATGAAAATTTCTGTGAAAAGGATGAGCTTAATGCAGCCATTGAGAGTTGGCTGTCAGAGCATATTAAAAGATTGTGACTGAGATATAAATAAAGCAAGCAGAAATCAGTTTCTCCCATATTTAGAAATAAATTTAACTTCTAACAGAGCTTGGGTACAACTCTGCAACAGAATATTTGCTTTAAGGAAATTTAAGCTGGAAAGAAAATTTCACCTGTGAGCTTCCCAAAAGGCTGTACTCCTCATGCCTATGGTTAAGATAGATAAGACAGGTGGTATCTGCTGTGAATCACAATTTTTAGACTACTCCAGCCTGTATTTACTATTGGTCTGAGTCTCACAACAGGATAAACAATGCATGAATCATAGAATCATTAGGTTGGAAAGGACTCACTGGGTCATCGAGTCCAACCATTCCTAACACTCCCTAAACCATGCCCCTCAGCGCCTCATCCACTCGTCCCTTAAAACACCTCCAGAGAAGGTGACTCAACCACCTCCCTGGGCAGCCTCTGCTAGTGCCCAATGACCCTTTCCATGAAAATTTTTTTTCCTGATGTCCAGTCTGAACCTCCTCTGGTGGAGCTTGAGGCCATTCCCTCTTGTCGTGTCCCCTGTCACTTGGGAAAAGAGCCCAGCTCCCTCCTCTCCACAACCTCCTTTCAGGTAGTTGTAGAAAGCAATAAAGTCTCCCCTCAACCTCCTCTTCTCCAGGCTAAACAACCTCAGCTCTCTCAGCCGCTCCTCGTAAGACAAGTTCTCCAGCCCCCTCACCGGCTTAAATATTACTTATCTGCAAATTTCTGAGAAATTTTTGCTTATGGTATTATTAACCAGAAAATTTTGCAACTGGAGGAAGTTAATTTGGCTTGTCCTGAAGCAATTGATTTAATAGCAGCAACAAAGAGTTGCACTCAAAATGCAAACAAATGTAAGGCTGTCAAGGAGATGTAGAAATGAATAGAAGTGTAGGGAATATCCATCGTTAGTATCCTTGAGAATCAAGTGAAGAGGAAGAATATAATAAGGAGAGAATTTTGACTATCAGAACTGAAGGAAAACTAAGAGGAAAATTCCCAAAATTCTATTCCACAAAAAGTCTGTCCTAAAAAGAAGTTCCAAAAATGGAGGCACTAGGAAAGGAGAAGTTGTCAGGTTTTGAGTCTAATATAAATCTAGATGAATACTTAAGAATGAAATTAAATCTATTTGTCATTAAAATATGCTGTGTTAGGCTGAAAATGAACACAATAATTTTATCTGTAACTTGTAGACCATATCATAATGCTGTAACAATTGTGAAATTGTAAGACCAATCCTATATTGAGTGTTCGTAAAATTGTATTGAATCAACTCATTTCTTAAACAATTATTTAATTCCATGAGTGAGCTTAAATGGGAATAAAAAATTTAGAAAGTTAGATATGTTGTGGACAAACTATCTGAACAGACTAAGTCTAAGGTGTTTTACCCCTACCTATTCACACAAGAAGCTGCATAAATCTAATAAACTACCGTAAAGGAATAGTGATTTCTGGGATTTTACAGACATTGAAAGATATTGCACATTTCAGTAAGAAATGAAAACACTCTTACCATAGGCAGCTTTTTTTTTTTCATGCATTTCCAGTTCTTTACTATTATTGGCTTCTTTTAGCCAACTTTCTATCACAGAATCACAGAATCACAGAATCACAAGGTTGGAAAGGACCCATTGGATCATCGAGTCCAACCATTCCTAACACTCCCTAAACCATGTCCCTAAGCACTTCATCCACCCGTTCCTTAAACACCTCCAGGGAAGGCGACTCGACCACCTCCCTGGGCAGCCTGTTCCAGTACCCAATGACTCTTACTGTGAAGAATTTTTTTCTGATATCCAACCTGAACCTCCCCTGACGGATTCTTTTTAATAAAATCTGATAATTAACATCCAAGTTTAGCATGTTTAAAATCTACCAAGTACATAGTTAAACAAGTTCTGTAGTGGTAGTGGTACAACGCTGGGCTTTGGAAATCAAAATTTTCCATGAGTTACCTCAAAAAAAAACTTATCATCAGACAGATATCCACAGTATTACAGCTAGTTAGCAGTTTTTAGGTTTTCTTCATATTTATAAGGATTTCTATTACTTTTATCATCTATGCTAGAAGATAACTGTGTACTGTTTTTCATTAGGAAATGAAATACATGTGTACTTGATCATAATCAATACCTCTGTCTTCAATTCCTATCCTGATCCTGCATACTGGGTTGGTTGCTTCTTACAGACATCTGACAAATATTTGGATGATTAATCTTTCAATTGTTAATTCAATTTAATTGAGGGAATGTGGGTGGTTTTCATAATTGTTACACCCTTATGAGTATTTCAAGACTAGTGCAGTAAACATTAAGCATGATGTTTCAAAGCATAACATATTGGGTGTATCAAATTAGAAGCTTGCATCTGAATTTTCTAGCACAGCACATATAATTTCTGCTTATTATAAATAGATTACTTAATTATTCTTCCTGAGAAAGGATAGGTATGTAATAGCATCTAATTTTGTAATGCTCTGCAGGTGAAGAGTATCTTGAAGCACTGACTGCATGATTCTATCTCCTGAATAGTAACTCTCTCCTTATGTGAGGAGACCAAAACCTCAGACTCCAGCAGGCTCTTAGCTGCAACACTATTGACGCACTGAAGGTGGAGTGCCAAGGTTTACTTTGTTTACCATCAAAGCTCTGGGGCAGACTGAAAGCATACAAAAATACAGACATTTCTTTGGATTTACAGACTGAAGTCTGCACAGACCTTTTTATGGAAATACACTGAGCTGAATGCTGCCCACGGTGGGACTCTACTTGTGCAGTCTCAATGACCAAAGTCATTTTATTGCAGCTCCGCTTCTCATTTCACAAAACACAGCAGCAGGAGTAGAAAGGTTCTCTGTTTCAACAAATATTTATATACAGTTGGTCATTTCATAATATCCTATGCTGCTTAACAAGATGTTCTGCAGTTTTTGGAAGTCACATGGCTTGCTAGTAGAAGTTTATTTTTATAAGTTGAGCTTTTGCAACCATGAGCTGCATATAATGTACCGATCTTTGGGGAAGGAAAAAGCTTACACTGTACATAAGCAATAATGATATTATCAAACACCATCTTTTAGGATAAAGATACAACTGGAATACAGAAAAAGGTGAACATTCCAGCTGAAAGATTTCCAGATTCTGTCATTTTAACATTTTGGAAATTGCACAACTACTTAACCTAGTAAATTTTTTTTTTTCCTATTTTAATGCTGTTTATTGAAAATTACTTTTCAGAAAATGAATGTTTAGAGAAAAACAGGTTTTATAAAAGACCTGAGAAACCATCATGGGACATGATAAAAATTGAAGTGTTTGATTTTCATAACCTTATAAACTTTGCTTCAGGGTATTTGGACAGGATAGACGTTGTGTGATTGCTCAAAATATGTTCTGATTGTCTCTTCCCTCCTTTACTTGCAGGACCAGAATACAAGCTTGGTAGTGTCTCATAGAGAAAAGATAATCAACATTCAGAGAATATGTATTATCAGTCAGAAGTCAACATATAATATTTCCATGTGCTTCTGATACTATGAATAAATAATAGCATTTCAGTGTCATCCCAGTTATATCAGTATTCAACCCAGAGTTCTGCGAAGTGTAAATCACGTATTTAATGATCCTGTGTAAACTAAATCTCAAGCACTGAAAGTTGTTTCTCTAAAAATGTCTAATTTTAGAATATAGGACAAAACTGCATCTGTCTCTGCCTCAGTGCCTTAAAGAAGACAGAGCACCCCACAGAGACAGCTTGCAGTATGAAAAGCAGGTGGCCTGTGTACAAAGTAGGGTGTTCTCCAGATACAGCATTAATGGAATCATAGAATGGTTTGGGTTGGAAGAGACCCTAAAGATCATCCAGTTCCAACCACCCTGCCATGGGCAGGGAAACCTTCCACTGGAACAGGTTGCTCAAAGCCCCATCAAACCTGGCCTTGAATACCTACTTTCAGGAATGGGGCATCCAAGTCTTTCTGGGCAACCTGTTTCAGTGCCTAACCACCCTCACAGTAAAAAATTTCTTGCTAATATCTAATCTAAATCTACCTTCTTTCAGTTTAAAACCACTATCCTTTGTCCTGTCACTACATGCCCTCATAAAAATTCCCTCCAGCTTTCTTCTAGGCCCTCTTTAGGTACCAGATATACTATATGCTATAAGGTCTCCCCGGAGCCTTCTTTTCTAGGCTGAACAATCCCAGCTCTCTCAGCCTGTCCTGAGCTCCAGCCCTTGGATCATTTTGTAGCCCTCCTCTGGACTCGATGTAACAGATCCATGTCCTTACTGCACCAAGGACTCCAGAAGAGAATGTAGTACTGTAGCTGAGGTCTCACAAGAGCACAGTAGAGGGACAGAATCACCTGCTGGTGACAGTTCTTTGGATGCAGCCCAGGATACAGTTGGCTTTCTGAGCTGCAAGTGCACAATGCCAGCTCCTGTTGAGTGTCTCATCAACCAGCACTCCCAAGTCCTTTTCCTCATTTCAAGGACTTAAGACAGGCAGCAGTTCAATATTAATGTCTTTGTCAAATTGTGAGGACCTTTTGCCAATTTCTTACAAAACTTCTATACACTTATTAGACTTCTAAGAGATACTATATGCCTCCTATAGCAAGATTGAAGTATCAACTGCTCTCTGACTTTAAAACAGTCGTTATTTTACTCTACAGTGTTTATTTCTGTACTGCATGTGGAGACAGGTTATTTACAAACAGTAGTTAGTTTTGGCACATAAAATACAGAAGCAAACGAAGATTCCCAGAACTGGAAAGAAAACTTCCAGTAAAACAAAGACTGAACTCTCAAAGTTCAAATACCTAAACTAAACATGACTAATTTTCAGAGATTACATTATTGTTTTTATTTTTTGTTTTTGAAGTGCAGTAGTTGTAAAGTGTTAACTTCACACTTCTGCTCTGTGTAAGTTTGTAATAAATTTTCTGATACGACTTTTGCTTTAGCAGAACCGTGGCTTGAGTTTCTGTGGTTTTTTTTTCAGTAATACTAACTCCCCTCCCTATTAAACTAATTTTGTATCATTGTTACTGATTGCTTAGGTCCACTATGAAAAGATAGCCTTGCTGAATTTACAGGAAATCTAAAATTGATATAGAAGGTGCTCAATTGGACCTTGTGTTTTAATAAGGCATTTACTGTGTGTTTATTATTACAGTTGTTTATTTTCTCCACAAGGACAAGTTAATGTGAGCATTGCCTTTGCTGAACATTCCTTTCCTGAACATTCCTTTCCTGCTTGAAATAATTATGTTTATTCAGGGCTGAGCAAGTAAATTATTGTTTCTTCAATATGAGAAAGCAGACAAGAACAGTCTGTATTGATGCATGCAGCATTTAAGCATCTTTTAGAAAAGAAGCTTAACAATTTAGAAGAAAAAAGTGGTTACTACTATTCATATAAAGAATTTGGTTATATTACAAGGTGTAGGTTGTGGGGAATGGAGTAACTGATCCATGTGGACTTGGCTTCATGGGCAGTTGATAACTTTCCACTGCTCTCTCTATGCAGTATAATCAGGTAGACCAAATAGATAGGAACTTGCTACAGGTGCTGAGTAATGTTACTTTAGAGGCTGTAGCGGTGAGATTAAAGTATATTATTCTTGGGAGAAGGAGTAAAAGAGATAATATTTCATTTGGTAATTAGATCTCCATAAAGTTGTCTTGTGAAAGTCAGGTGTTTTTTTTTACAGTTTTGTGACCTTTGGCTGTTGTAAAAACAAAAGGCAGAGCAAGAAAAACCCTGGTAAAATTAAGACTTGGTAGTCTAATTTTGGATTTATTGATTTATTGCTTTAAAATTAAATGTAACATACATAAATAACAAATTTAAAATAGCTTCTTTTTCCATACTTTGATGCAGTGCACTCCATTATTTGACATTAACACTGGAAAAGGCTTTAGCTGAAAAACTTCCTTGTCTGAGACCAAAAGAAAGCTTCATTAGCATAGTTCCTTGCAGTCCTTCTGTTAATATTTTCAGGGATGAAAATATAATTATCCTTTTTGTCAAAAAAAAAAAAAAAAGAAAATCTGGGAACATAGTGAAATCATGGAAGATCTAGATTACAACTCCAGTGAAAACTGTGGGAAAAATTGCATAGGAATCTAAAAGTATCGGTTCTGACTGAAGTATGAAACATGCAAACAGCAGGGAAAAAAACTCCACCCTTTTTAGAATATTTTGAGATGTGTGAAAACTACAAATGCTAGAACTTTGAAAAGGAAACTGGCAATTCGATCCATATGTTCTGGAAATGCCACTGCCCACAACTAAATTATTTTTGGAGAACAGAACAGAGAACAGAAGAACAACTACTAAAGCTGTTATAAACACAGGGTCTCCCTGGTGATGCAAAGATCTTACCATAGCAGATATTTATGAGTGACTATTACCATCTGGACAGCATATATGAAAAAATCATCTTTGGTATGTTCTAGAAAAATTACTAAGGAACTCAATATTATTTATCAGTTATGTTTCTAATTCTCCGAGGAGAAATCATTCTGCTAACTCCAAGGGGAGAAAACACTGTTCAAGGTGGCTCATGCATTGATTTTCTTCATATAGGTGAATATAATTTAGAAGTCTGAACAGATCTAAGTAATTCTGCTGTATTAGGGAAGATCATATTTTAAGCTTGGAATTCTTTTTCTGGGTATATTTTTTCAAAGTGACACATTTTTAAAATCAGCACATATGAGATAGTAAGACCTGTGGACACATTCTGCTACTGCTTCTCCAAACCAAAAGCACATCATGCTGATTACAAGAGAAATAATTACCAGTTAACTTGGGCTACTATTTACTTGTTCACCGCAATGTGTCACTGGAAGGAATGAATTTGTTCATTCTGCTATCCAAGACAACCAAGCCTTATATTCTTTATTTTTAGCAAGCAGAATCTTCATACCAGTTGGCATCTTTCACTTTCTACCTGAAGGCTGACCCTGAACACTTATTTCTCTGACAATTTGATAGCCTGCAATTCTCATCTTTGGTTTATTCTAGACAGTCAGTACCCATTTGTACCAACATTATCTTTCTTGTATGCAACACGTATTCTCATAACTAGTTCATGCTAGTATCTCTTGCCACAGAAGGGGGTAGAGGCCAACATAAAGAATTTAAAGAAAGATTTAAAGAAAGCAGTATGTACATTTTCTTGGCCAAACCAGCAAACTCTCCCTGAAAAAGTTAAGAGATGTTTATAAAAAAATCAGAATGGTGGCAACTATATACCATCTGTTTTGTTCTGGTTTAGAAAGGAATTGCATCAATCCATGATGTTCTATATACCACCTCTCCCTCACAACAACCACTAAGCAAAACCTAGCAACAAAGTTATGAGTATCATACTGAAAAAATAAAATAAGTTTCTTTTATAGCTAATGACATTTGAAAATTATATTATTAACACACATCTGTTTTGATGCTATTCTTTGAAAAAATGTCTTTGCTAAACAGTTTATGACCTCTGAAAATAAATACTTCTCTGCACATATAATAATCAAACTTGAACTGACCCTAAGTACAGTTTTTATTTTTCGTGTCTTTATTCATTCTTTTCTACTTAGTATTTGTGGAATTCAGCATCTGGAACGAGCAGGAAACAGGTTGACTCTCTTTGACTCCCTTTATTTCTGCATAGTGACATTTTCCACTGTGGGCTTTGGGGATGTTACACCCAAGATATGGCCTTCAAAGCTGCTTGTTGTCATTATGATCTGTGTTGCTCTTGTGGTGTTGCCCATACAGGTAAATGTTAATTTTTCTTCTCCTTAGATTTGTTTTTGAAACAAAAGAATAACAACTGATATAATTTATGGCTACAATTATTGCTTATAAAATGTCAGAAAAAATAACCCTCTTCTATACTTCCTATTCTGTTTTCTTTCCCTTCCTTTTTCCTTTGCCTCCTGTAGTCTAGATTTATACTAAAAAGTAGAACACTAATAACAGTTTTCAAGTGCTGCTGAAAGCTCTCTGTTCCTGTCATGTACCACAGAACCCTTCCTTTATCCTGAGACATGTGTTTGTTATTAATGGAACAATTTGAAAAAAACCAGTAGCCAGCACTTTCTTTATGAGTATAGCATTTCCTCTGCAGGCTCTCCCTGTTTCTAATCTTGGTTCTCTTCACTTCCTTTCTTACTCTTACAGCTCAGTGCTAACTTGAAAAAAATCTCATTAAATCTGCAACTCAAGCAAATTCCCTTCACAGCTGTGTGTGTTAGTACACACACACAGAGCCAGCAGCACAGCTAGGAATTTTGATGCCTATTTGAGCTTAGGACTTCTTACAGTTTCAACAGGAAAAGGCTGATTTATGAAAATCCAAGTATTTCAAGGAATCAATCAGTTTCATTAAATTTGTTCCAAACATTTCCCAGCTCATGAGGTGAGGTGTGAGGACAGAAACCCTTGGACTACGTGACCGGCCAAGATGTTGACTGTTCCACACTTGGTAATCACCCAGACTTTATGCCAGGAAAAAGGGATGTGGGGAGACGTGTGTGCTTATCAAAGTTTGTAGTAGACCTACTAGAACATGAAGCTCCAAAGTTTCTCACAGACAGTTTCCAGACTCTGCTTCTTTGACACTAAAGCTCATTGTGAGCAGACAACACAGAATCCCTGGGAGGTTGGAAGCTCAAGCTTTCAGCATTAACTTTCTTGAAATTACTTGAACTTTTTAATTATACCTAAATATTTAATGTCTGCATGCACAGACATATGCACTAAGCATATTCTGACTCAGTGAAAATTTTGTAAAGCATATTTTATTGAGAACTAAAATACGCTTTGTTTAAGAAATTTGGAATTTCCTATGAAACAGAAATTTCATCTTTAAGGTAGTTCTGACATAGACTTCAGGCATGAGAGCTCTGCATTACCAATAAACAATCTGGAATCTACTGCCCTTTCACATAACTTTACCTATTAGGAGCTACTTTATTTTTGTAACTCTGTAGTGATAACGAGGCTTCATATAATTTTACATAGACAAAAGATGGGGGTATTCTCTCCTGAGCTTTTGTTCTGCTATAATATGAAATCAATTACTGTTCATGACTCAGTCTCTCCACCAGTTGAATGTGCATGAGAAACTGTGCACAGCGGCTATCACATAGATAGTTACATAGTTAAATTGAGCTCACTATTAAATGCATATTACTTACAAGAATTTTGAAATGGTGTTTATATGCTTTATTGCAGATTATTACAATGACACTGATTGTTACAGTATTCTCCTTACTCTAAAGGATTCAGAATACTAGAGCAGTGTTTGGTGTTAGCCTGCATATATTGTTCTTCTGGCAAAAGCAAATTTGCTGTATTAACAGCAGCTGTGTATTTAACTTGTATCTAAATTTGTAAGACAGATAAGAGAGTTTGCAGAAGGTCACCTTCATAACATTATAAAATCTCTGAGAAGAGTTATTGCTCAAAATAAGTACGAAGGTGCTTCTATCCAATGGTATATACTCACAGTATATACTGAAGTGTGTGAAAATTTAACCTTCCATTTGAGGCAAGCATTTATGTCATTTGGCACTGGAAAAAGATCTCAGATGTATAAAATACATAAAGGAAATAAGGTACAGCCTTCACTCTTTTCTAAAATCTTGGTATTAACAGCAATCTCACAATATTTTTAATGCATTAAACCTGCTATTTGAGTGTGATAGAGACTGGCTTTGCTGCCATGTTTTTCAATCACCCTATTATTCATCACACCCACTTACTAGAGAATGTTTTACAAAGAAAAAAGACATTGTGGGCTAAGTGCATCTTTTCACGGAGGCATGAGATGAACAATGCAGCATTGTTGCTGCACATCTGCTTGTCTATATTTCACTGACAATTGGCATCTCTTGCAGTTTGAACAGCTGGCATATTTGTGGATGGAAAGACAGAAGTCTGGTGGTAACTACAGTCGACATAGAGCTCAGACAGAAAAACATGTTGTGCTGTGTGTTAGCTCTCTGAAGATTGACTTACTTATGGATTTCTTAAATGAATTCTATGCTCATCCCAGATTGCAGGTACTTACAGTGAAAAGAAAAAAAAAAAGCTCAAAACTGATTATTTGTGGACAGCCTTCTGAAATGGTCTTTAATTTGTAAAACTGAAATTGGGAATAGCTGAGTGAATTGGAAATCTATGGTTGCAATAAAAATCTGAGATGCAGTATGGAGGCATTAGTTTTAAATTGAGGTAAATAGACTAAATAGAATCAATTATGGTCTTGTTAAATTATGCCAGTCCTTTTAGAAACAGATATTTCCATGCAAGCTCCTTATATTCTACTCCAAACCAGAAAATAAATGAGAACTGCTCAAATTAATTTTTTCCTGTTGTTTTGGGACTGGATCCAGAACTCCTCACAAGTCACAGCATCTTTTAGTTTTTGCATTTTGCTTTGTTTGTTTGTTTTTTCCAGTAGAGTATTAGATCCTTTTGGAATTGTTGAAATTAAGAAATAGATAGAAATACTTTAAAGGACAAAGACATTGAAAAATTGCACACAAGATTTTCTTAGTGTACACATATTCCCTAGTAATGCAAGCAGATGTCATATGAATGGTTTTATTCATATAAAAGCTTATTTATCTGAGATAGCGATTTGGATTCATTATCATTAGATTTGCTGCAGACCATTTCTTTTACTACATCTCCTCTATGTCTTTTACTAAGTTACCTGTGGTACCATGCTTCATTAACCAGTGCAAAACATCACAAAAATACAGTCCTCAATTTGTGAAGCAGCAAATTGACAAATCCCAAATCCAAAATATTCTCCCAAATAATTAGCTAGTAAGAGGCAAAAGCAAATGCACAAAGAAATCCATTTCTTTATACATACAAACACAAACTGCAATCCCAAATTCAGTTAACTAGCCTGAAGAATGAATCAGACTCTGTGATACACTAAAGAGAAAGAACAAATGCCCTGATACTACTGATGTAGCCTAAAAGAGCTTATACACCTTTCCTTCTCATTTGAAATGGGAAGATGAGGATACGGAATTTGCACCAAATTCAATGCACTAAGCTTTCTGCAGAAGTCTGCATGTCCTAAGGAAAGCTTCTATGGCAAGTCTGTCTTAAACTCTCAGTCTCTCACATTTGATTTCTCTCTCCTTTTCATATGTACACATATGTATGCTTCAGAGCAACCTTAGTTTCCGTAACAAGGACTACCTGCAGCACAGGAAACAGAGTTTGGATCTGCCCATTAATATAGGGGGAAAAAAATTGGAGGAAAATAATTCCATTTTGATTATTTAAAACTTCCTACATTTACCATCTGGAATAACAGAAATGTAAATTGTCTCTTAAAAAAGAATTGTGCTCATATGGAAATGAAAATGTTTCTAAATGGACTTTCGTTGCCAACCTGAAGTGTTTTGCGAGCAGTTGAAAACTGTCCATCGATTTTTATGAAAGAATTCAATATTCTAGCCTGAGATTTATCAGAGACATTTTGGGCACCCTGAGTCACTGTTCACTCATTCTCTAGCAACAATAAATGGTAACGTAAAAAAATAATGACTGTTCCCCCTTATGTTTTTGACAGGACTATTATGTTGTTATTTTGTGTCCTGCTGAAATGGATGCTCAGGTCCGAAGGGTGTTACAAATCCCAATGTGGTCTCAAAGAGTTATCTACCTGCAAGGCTCAGCACTAAAAGATCAAGACCTGTTGAGAGCTAAGTAGGCAAATATTGACCAATATTGTTTTTTTACTTTTGTTTCACCCATACTGTTTGATAAACGTTTGACAAACAAAAAAAAGCCAAGCTAGAAGGAAAGCATGTGTATTTAGAAAGCAAGGCTCTTTGATATAATTTGTTTCTCTTAATAGCTGAACATTTTGAAAGAACAAATGTTAGCAAGCTCTTTCATTTGGCCAAGTTTTTCTTCACTGTCTTTTCTGTCTCAGTTTTAAAGGTATTGAAGCAGAATGACTGTGATTTCTTCTGAAAAAGTGAAACAGTAAATTCCAAAACTGCCAGTATTGCTAGAATTTGTATCTGTTCCTTGAGAAAAGATGGTAAACGTGAAGATAGTTCTCTTGACCAGCTGAAGGGAAAAAAAATAAACAAAAATAATTATCACCATTTGAACACTGCATATTTTTGTTTTCTTCCTAAGTCCAGCCTGGTGGTATAAGCAACTACTCTGCCTCAATATACTCTTCTTTCAGGGCCTTTGTCTCGTCGTGTACTTCCACCACTTCTAAGAAGTCCTCTCTGCCAGTTATTAGTGACTGACAATAATCAAAACACATCAATCAACACGGTTCTTCAACATATCTCCCTTATTGAATCACTTGAAAGTGTGAAGGAATTCACAGTGGAATTAATGTAGAAGCGTCATACCGTTAAACTCTTCCAGAGAGAGGGAAAGGTGATTCTTAGCAAATAACTGATTTAACTTATCTGCATTGCTCTTTATAAGAGCTTATTCAGCAACTCATATGGATATCTAAAATTAAATCAATACCTGTCTGAATATTTTTGTCATTCAGCCTTCTTTACCCCAGGAAGATTATTATAGTTCCAGGAATCTAATCTGTGAGAAGTCTGGTGAGCAGTGGCATCTTCTCAGAGTTCTGCGGCTGAAAAAAACAACTACTTCTATTTCTGTTTAATATTTGAAAATACAATAAAGCTTTTTTTCAGGATTAGGAATTTTTAGAGACATGTTCCTTTTTTTCCTTTCTTGCTGATTTCAAGAAGGAATTCATGTGGGGATTTACCTGGAATTTGTTTGACATATTAGGAGAAGAAAAATTAGGCTATTCCCTAAAGATAATCTTTACTATCATTCATAATATCCTGGAGGTAGTCATCTGTGGAGCGGTGCTTTTTCCTACAGAACATGTAATTGAATATACCTGTCATAAAGTAATTTTCAGCCTCTTCTGAGGGAAGAAGTGTAGTGGGAATTTAATGGAACATTTAATATGAAATATAACTCTACCCAGGTTGCTTGCTGAATTTCTTTTTAATAAGAACATAATGTACTGTGATGGTACCGAGGCAAATGGTAACAACAAAAATAACCAAGAAGCATTTCGTTACCAAAATTTAAACATATATTATGCATGGAATGCAATGTCAAAATAACGTGATAAAGGTCACACCAAAAAGTAAGGGAATACTAGAAGCTGGCTGACTGCATAAGTAGTGAGTAGTCTCTTAACTAAACACTGTATTTTTCTTTATATGCCTTAGTACACAATTCGACTTTATAAAAGTGATATTTGTTCTTGCTTTCTACTTTTGAGAGCTTTAGTGTGCAAATTTATGATGTTCTCTGAATAACGTTCATGTACCCAGCTTTAACAAAAATCGGAATGAATTCTGTTCACACTGATGTGTGTATTGTTCATTAGCATGATTGGAATCTTTATAGATGCTTCAGCATTTGAAACAACGCAGTATTGGATTAAAACAGCTCTCATTCTCTATGCAGCCTAGCACTAGAAAGTGAATACCATGCTTGTTTTTTTCCCCCTATAGCTTTCTCCCTTGTTCTATCATGACCTCAAACTTTTTTTTCTCTCTCCTTTCACTTTCTGTAGTCAACCGTCACAAATCTTAGTCATCTTCAGGTCCACTCTTTTTCTCTACCCTATAGTTTTTCCTTTCATAATTTTCTCTCTATATATTAAGTCCCTTTAATTTCTGCCATCCTCAAGAAGTTGAACTACTTTTTTTGTCTTAGATTCAGTTTTCTGGTTCATAAAAATGGTGTAATCAACAAGGCTTTTTCAATTGTTACAACATGAATAACGTTTCTCTCATAAGGATACTCTGGGTTCTAATAAATGTTTTCAGCATAGATGCTACTAGTGTTTCTGTTGTGTAAGTTCATTACATTCATAGATATTAATCTCAGTTATTATCCTTGTCATCTGTGGTTGAAGTGATTCAAGAAGTTACAAAAAATATTGGAGAAAAAGGTGAATGTGTTCACATAAGGTTTCGCTTCCTTGGAAAATCATCTATTTATACTGTCAGTCTGACTTATCTCATCAGCTCTTATAAAAATCTCATCTAATTTCACTGAATTTTCTTTCCTACAACGTTGTTAAGGACCTTATCTTCCCAATTCTGCTCCCATCCTTAGCTGAAACTACTCATACAGCTCCCATGATTTCTTCCTAATCAGTGCTCAGAAGTGGCTTCCTGTCCTCACTCTTCCACATCAACTGCATTTGACATTATGATTTTGGATATATTGATTTGCCTTTTTTACATTTCACATACTTTAATCTTTTGAAGCTTCTGCTGTTTTCCTACTGCTAGGTGCCAAATGGAAGTCTATATTCACCTGACCTTATCCTTCTCTGCTCTTTATACTTCCTCTGAATGGTCTTAAACAAAACACAAAAATTTAATCACTGTATCTATAGTAAAATCTAAAAAGTTGGCCAAGTTAGATGACATCTCATTATGGATGTCTATTAATCAACTTCAGTTTAGTCACAGACAGTTGTAAATAGATCTTAATTTTTGCTGCCAAAATAAAAGCAGTATGGTAAGCTTGGGATCTTATTGTAGAGCGTCCTGTGGAGAATGAGCCTGCATCTTGCAAGTGTTTTCTCACACAAGCTCTCATTTTTGCCTCACTTAAGACTGTATGTTCTTGATGTATATAATCTTAACTCCCAGAACCCTTGTTTCAGAACACTCTGGAAATATTATTTATGTACCACAACACTTTGCCTCATTGCAGTCCTTCCCTGGTGTACTCTTCTTTATTGTATTAAGGAGTGACCGCTTATTCTCACTTATCCTACAAATCCCAGTCCTTCCTGAGAGGTGACCTTCTGATAAGGCTATAATACTCTTTCGCTCATACAACAGATTAACATGCAAGCTGTGATTTTCATCCATGTTGTCTTTTAAATCTAGAATGAATTTCTCAGAAACGTCTCTATATTAATCCCAGGATTCTCCATTGTATCGTCTCTTCAGTCAGTTCTCTGCTCTGATATTTAGTGAGACCGTTTTGTACTATGATAATTTTTATATTCGAGTATTATTACACCATTTCTTCCTGTTTCCCATGTTTGCATATACTTTTGTTGTTGTTTGTCATACCCCTTAGTGCTTATATGGCAAGGACTGTCTTTTTTTGTCCTGCATTTTTACAGTACATTAAAAAAATGGTCTCTCAGCCTAAGCCTAGGCTCCCAAATGGCCTAAACTAACAACAACCAACTCCATTTTCTATCAGCAGAGGAACTAAACATTTAGGAATCTAAAGTAACCTTCCAGAACCAGAATAGAGTTGCTGTAATGGGCAGAGAATTGCCCATTCATTTTTTCTTGCTTTTGTCTCACTTTTCCCTTTCTCAGAAAACACATTTTGATCATCTGTTTCTTTTTGCCCAGAAAGTCTTGTCTTCCAAAGGAGGTGAACCAACCTATTTCTTTCCTTCTATGTACCAGTAAGTGAAGTAGGAGTCACTGGAGAAGGATATCAAGATCTGAGGCAAGAGAGGAAAAGCCAACTTTGATAAAACCTCCAGTCAGACAGTTTTTTTCCCTGCACTCTTTATTGCATGACCAGTTGTACCCACTAGAGAACAATTAGGTATTAAAAGTTCTCAGAGAGACCATGAACTGAAAACGGTTGATTCATTTAATGCATACATACAGAGAAGTGCTTGTTAATTGTCCCTAATGCATCATTGTACTATTTAACTATCCGTCTTTCTGATGTCACTAGGCAAGACAAGTCTATATTATCTGCCACCTCTCATTTATTCTTATCAATAATATCTTCTACATGCCATGCAGACTGGTGCTATTTAGTCATCGCTTGTATTCAAGGCAGATAAATACTTATTTTGCAAACTCAGAGTATTTGAGGCCACCCTGCTTTTATTACTTTGTCACAGCTTCTGCTGGCACCGGTAAAAGGTTTCCCATAACCTAGTCAGAGAACCTACTGGCACCCCATGCACAAGGTGACTGCTGGTAACATTCAGAGAATGCTGAAATTTCCTCTGTATTTTGTTTCTGTAAGCATACAAGACTATAAAATACAAAACACAAGTCCTTGTAAGTACTTCATTGGTATGTAACAAGCTTGTCTCCCCTCTTCTAGAATGGATGATGCTGAAGCTTGTTTCATTCTGAGTAGCCGCTGTGAGGTGGACCGGACAGCAGCTGTAAGTTCTGAAGAAATAACTAAGAATGAATATGAATACTGTTTATACTGTTACTACCCGTGTTCCCTCTCATGGACTGAGACTTCTGTGAACAGAAGACTAAAATTAGCTTATATGCACAGAGATTTTGTGTGTAGTGTGAACTTTTCTCAGTTAAGCTAATGAGAAGATTTCTATTGGATTCTACAAGGCAAAGATTTCACAAATTTATGAAACATGATCTAATGACTCATTTCACATAACATATCTATCTCTGCTTTTTTAGAAAATCAATTACATGAACTGCGTACTAAAGAAGTTAGGATTTTACAGCACATTTTAGTTACACATCGAACTTTTTTTAAAATGTAAGAATTTATGCAGTCTTACAGGATTTAAAAAAATAAAAACATACTGGTCAATTTTACATGTGAAAAAAAGAAAGATTTCCTTAAATAAGTTACTGTGGTTTTGCCCATTCTCCTGATTATTTGCAGTCAGATAAATAACTGTACAGAAAGGAAGACTGCTAATAGAAGCCTCTATGCAGTGTATCAGTGACAAAAATTAAAACTATTTTAATATGAACTACAATTCTTCAAACTAATGAAATTGCCTACTGATCGCAAATATTGAGGAAAAAAGTCCACTCAGGAGGTATTTATGAGCACAACTTTAATTTTTTCACCATCAGCTACATGCTAAATTATTGCACACTTGGCTGTATTCTGTTTGATCTTGAACTCCAAAGGAAGATCAGAATAAGTCTGAATATTCACAGAGTTAAGATGCTTACAAATTGCCTAGCAAGATTAAATTACTGTTTATAATTCTGTAATTATATTTTAAGGTATCTCAATTAAAAATATGGTTTTGCTGCTACATTATAAGAAATAGCAATTATTTTTCTAAATGTTATTAATGGATACTTTAAACCATTGATAACAAGGCCTTTGCATTATCTATGCAGTATTTCTTAATATATACTCTATCACTTGCTACAATTACTTCATCTGCCATCAAAACGTAGTGATTTCCATACCTACACAAGTAGCTTATCAGAGGAGGAAGAACAAAAAAGGCAAAATAAGCTGGAGCTAGCAAGAAGAAAGGAATAGTTCCTTACTAGGCAAGTGAACCACTAGGAGAAAATGCTATCAAAAGTAACTTAAATACTTGTAGACTATCAACATACAGTGAAAAATATTTTATTCCAAGCTAAAGACCCTGTGCTGGGTTGCAACCCATCAGTTGCAGAAAGCTACAGGACTACCTGAGAAATAAATCTGTGAACTTACTATAACATTCAAACTTACTGAACTAAGAGCTTTGAATTTGATTAATCAGTAATCGACTCCTGAACACACACTGGCAAAAGCCACTGACTTGGCAGCAAGTAATCCTATAGCAGGCAAGTAAGGAAAGCATTCCGAATGTACTGTGTGGAAGTGACAGAGGTGCTAGGGTATTTAAGGATAAAACAAGCAACAGTTCTTGCATATAACAGGGAAAATACTGGTAATTTTTGTGAGACTGAAAAAAGCCAAACTGCTTTGCCTAAATTAGCCATGAAATTTAGAATAAGTCAGCTACAGTATTTTATTTCACAAAATATACTTGACAGTTGTGAAATGATTAGAAATAAGAAAGCCTGTACAAGCCAAGCATGTGATTTACATTGCCTTTGCTAGGTTTATATAGCTTTAAGGACAGCTGCATCAACACAGTACTCCCTTACAGGTAAGCTGTTCGTGTCTGCTCATAACCTCTCCAGACTTTATACAAAGAAAGAACAATTTGCAACTCTGCTAAACTTGCCTACAGGGCAGACAGTGGACTCTACATGGGGCTCACAGAGCTTCCATCCATTCTGGCCAGCACTATTTGGCTTTGGTTACAGAGTTGTGGTCAGCTACAACTCTCTCCAGGCAGACTTTCTGCCCTTAGGGATGATGTACTGCAGGAAATACCAAAATGGTACCTGACACATTTCAGCTACCAGTACAGACTATTACTGAATCTCATTTATCGTTGTATCTGGAGCATACAAATGGGCAAATCTTACCAAAGACACAATCCTGTTCCCTTCCTCTGGAACAGAATGCTCTGTTGGGTGACTAGTTGCCGTGTCGTAATAGTGCAGTTTGTCAACTGCTGCAGTGATACTCTGAGGGTCAATGCTGTTTGAAGTTTTTAAACAAGATATCACCTCTCTCTGTGGCCTTTTTTTTTTTTTTTTGTTGCTCAGTTTTCCTTTTTATAGGGAATGCAATTATTTATACTGCAAGTAGAAAACAGGGCAACTATTTTCTTTTTTTTTAATTATTTTGGTTTTTTACTGCTTCCTTAAGCTCTGAAATGAAATGGATTCAATTCTTACACTGTTCCAGCTCTAGTCACTGCTAAGAACTTCAGTAGCATAGTAAAAGAGGTTATAGTTTGTCACTGGACTGACGGAAGTTCAGTTATCATCCCAGTATCAGTCTTTAAAACTACAACAGATTGTTTACCCCGCTGTGCTTGAAAAGCCAGCAAAATATTAGAAGTCCCTTGGATGCTATCCTACATCTGACAGATGTCAAAACAGAAGTTATCAGATGCATTGAGGAGATTCCCAATCAGAATAGCTGTCGTTACTCATTATTTTTTTCAAAGTCCATGAAGGTTTTTATCTCCCCAGCAGCTACAGTCTGCAGCAGAGAATCTACTAACTTGCTGAGGATAGCACTAGCTGTTCATTGCTTGCTATTTCATTAGTTAATAAGTTTTAGTACCAAAATCTGTGTTGCTTCTGATCCATGGTTCTCATCTGCAGCTCAGAAGAAAAGTACAATAACAGGTGACATGCGGTTACTTCATAAAAATTGTTGTTTGCAGACCAAGATGTGAGTTGCTCATCTGCTGTAGCAAGCAGGACAGACATCTCTTGCACTTCTGGAGAATGCACCACATAAAGGGAGTTGAAATTATACTTCAGTCTGGTGGGCAGTTTTTGGTTTTTAATTGTTGGTATAGAACCAGCAGTCAGTGCCACATCATGAAGTTAGCCAATCACTTCTGTGGGCTGCCTACATTAAATTGCTCCGCTAAACAAAGTTGCATGAAAAGAGTGCATCTGCTGCTTTAACCCAAGGAGGGGTGAGAAAAGAAGTCTCTTTTGAATTATCCTATAGATAACTCATTAATAGACTATATAAATAGATGAATATATGGATATATGAAAGACCACTTCTACTGCTGACAGCTTTGTTCAGATGCTTTTTGAAAATTCAGAAACAGTTGAGTTCAATCTTGCACCTTTCTTTTTCCCCCTTCTGTTAATCAAATTTCCAACCTTACTATGCTGATAATCTAAGTTACACTGCCTTAATAGCATCACAAGATGGATGTACTGCATGAGATAACGAATTTATCAAGTCGTGTGTGGCAAGAAAAAAAAATTTCAGAACTTTAAAAATATAGTTTAAATCAAGGTCTTGCTTTGAGTTCTGATAATTTATATTCCTGTTACATCCACTTTGAAACTTACAGCTTTTGATACATGAACTTAAATATCACCTCTACATTAATCACCATTGATATCAGTGGTAATTTTTCATCACTGACTGTAATTCATCGCATGGGAAGCACACAGAAGACAACCCATTTTTCCCTCATCTCCCAAAGAAGCATATATTATATACTGTGAATAGAAGCATAATTTTGTTTCGGTTGTCTCAGTTTATATAATATACGCACACCTCCTTTTTACTTGGGAGAAATAGGAACATTTTTTAAAGTCACTGCAATATAGTATAGAAATTGCTGCATATGTAAAACAGAGAGCCACCAATATTATATGACCTAACCTAGGAAATCCCTTGAAGTGCCTGCCTGTATTTGCATTTCTGTCCTCTGGAGTGCTTTTCCAGAGTGGAATTTGGGAGTGTAACTGAGCAGAAAAAACCTAGAAACCCAAATAACCAGCTTTTGTGCACAAAGACATGTACATACCAAGTGAAAATAGAGATGAGACAATAATGCAAGATTATGTCAACAGTACACATGCACTGAGTTGTTCTTATGAAGCCATACATAGTATTTGATTTAAATGTTACATATTTGTAGACTTCTTCTTCAAAAAAGAGAGTTATCAAATGGAAAGCAGTTAATGTTTCATAGTGTTAAAACTGCAAATGTGCCAAGCTGTTAATTGTAAAGAGTCTTTCCCTTTCCTCGGCAATTATCTAAAAATATTTTATGTTGAGATTCGTATTTTAGTTTTACAATACTCACTTCTTATGAGCGTAGGTTTGTGTGATTTTTGGTTTTGGGTTTTTTTCAGTAAAAGGGTGTAATTTGAACAATTTTAAGAACCATTCTTCATTCTTATTTTTAAGAATTCTTTCACTTTCTGACAAAACCATGCTTTTCAGACAAAATAATTAAAAAAATCCGAAGAAAATATCTAACATCAAGAAGAAAAGTGGAAAAGTAAACTTACTCTGAAATGTACAACCAAAATTGTATTTACTGGTACAGTTTTAGTTTCTGACAGTTAGCTTAATTTTAGTTCATGTAACTAATACTCTAAAAGGAAATTCACCTAAATTTCATTTAATATAAGCTATATTTCTATGCATGTGGCATACAGGATACAGCCTTTTCTCACCACTTTTGCAAACCAGTGTGGTCTGTGAGTGATTGCTATGGAAAGGAAGGGTGGAAACTGCTAGTGTCAAACCCTGTGCTGTGAAGCCACATCATTGCTGCAAGTGCCTCTGAATGTGTTTCCCTGACACCTCTTGCATAAAAAGATTAGATAATGCCTTCAACAACACAGGTTTTTCAAATCTGTCCTAAATTCACTCCTAAACTCCTCCTGTTATATAGCTGTGTGACTGCCATCTATCCCATTACTTGGCCATTTGCTACTTATAAAGTGTCTTGGCCTTTCATTCCCTTAAGACAAAAGAGCAAAAAACCATGAACACAAAAAGAAACTAAGGAGGGTAAGTCACCATATGCCATAGAAAAAGTGAAGGAAAAGTGACTGCATACAAGGAAAGCTTATAGCAGATTACATCCAAGTTCTGAAATCCTTTGAATGGGCACAGCAATCCTACATCTATGAAACTGCTGACAAGAAAAAAAGTGATACAATATATTTTAGCATCCTCAAAAGGTCTCCCTCTTATGGCTCCATTCTATTATTTCTGTTGGAAAAAGTACTTGCTAATACCTCAATTGACATTAAAATATTATGGTTTGAAAATGTCAGTTACGCTCTGTTCCAGGCAGAGATTTTCCCTTGCATTCACGAGTCTGAAAGCTTTTCTTACTGCTGATGCTGCAAACACAATGAATCATTCTTTGTATTTTATCTTTTAATACCACCAATTTCATGATTAGGCAAGGCATTTCAACCCAAGTATTGCTTCCTACATGCAACTTTCAAATACTACTTTTTAATTCTGAAATAAATAAAAGCTGATACACTGAAATTACCCATATTTAATGAAATTTAATATATGCATGTATTATCACATAATTTACTTTTATGGGATAGCAGTATTTATCCTGTGGTTTACTCAGTCTTGACAGGTAGTAACAAGTACGAAACTAATAAGCTGGGAAATCTCTTGGAAACCTCTGGTCAGTAGCTGTCTAAATCTGACATCAGTTTTGCAAATGTTTTAGCTGCATAAATAATGTAGTCGTGTTTTTAATTAAGCTGATATTTTTTAGAATTATTCACAATTTTAGAGCCTTAATTCCTGTTGTCCTCATTTAATGTTAATTTAAACTCTGAGTCTCTTTGGAAGGACATATCTAATACATTGTTCTTGATTAATTAGACATGAGTCATCACTGCCATCTAAGTTGGTTGCTGTTAGGTCCCCCTGAAGCCATCTTTTATGCAGGCTGAACAAGTTCCAGTCCCTTAGCCTCCCCTTACAGGGCCTCCGCTTCTGTCCCTGACCGCTGTGGTGGCCCCTCTGCTGAACTTGCTCCAGCTTATACATATCTTTGCTCTATCGAGGCCCTACAAACTGGATGCAGTGTCTAGATTCAGTCTGACTTGTGCTGAGTGAAGGGGAATGATTGCTGCCCTCTGTCTATTTACTTTTCTTCTGTTAAAACAGCCCAAGATGCTATCAGCCTGCTCTGCTTCCAGGGCACACTTCCAGCCCATCCTCAGCTTGCTTTTTGCCAGGAGGCCCAGGACTTTTCCAGCAGAGCTGCTGCCTAGCCTGTCAGCCTCCAGCCTGTGCCAATGCAGGTGGTTATGCGGTCTCAGAGACAGGACTCTGCTTGTGCCTTTGCTGAATTTCATGAAGTTCTTGTCAGGCCATTTTTCCGTCTTATCTTGCCCTATTTGAATGGCAGTCCTGACAGTGTTTTGACTGTTCCCTTCCGTTTGGTATCATCTACAAACCTGATGAGTGTGCAATCTTATCCTCTCAGTCATGGATAAAGGTGTTTAACAAAATAATTGCAGTGCAGATCCATGTGACACTCCATTTGCCCCAGGTCTCTGAGTAGCGTACATACCATCTACCACTGCCCTAAGACTCCAATCATCTAACCAGCATTTCACCCATATAGTTTTCCACTCATCTAGGCTGTAATGTTTGAACATGGAAATAAGAATACTATCAAATACACAGCATTCACATACCTAGAGGTAAAGCTTCCCAGATCATCTTTTGTTTGAAGAATGGTAAAACTATTAATTTTTCTGCTGTTGTTGGAGAAATCCCCCAGTCTCCACAATACTGCAAAGATGAGAAAGCAACCCTACAAGGACGTTGGCCTGCTCTCTCTGCACCCATTTGATCCTGTGGGCTCATATGATTTGAGTTTTCTGGAGCAATCCCTATCTAAAATTATCCACTGCTGGTTATTCTGCTCCTGCTTGAAGTCTGCTTCAAAGTAGATGCCTGAGAGACCTGGCCAGTGAACAATGAGATTATCTCAGCCTTGTCTGTGTCTGCAGAATTACTGTGTTGTCTGTGTATGTGTGTATGTGTGTATATATTTATTATATAATATACATAACATGTATATAAAATACATATAAACATCCACACCAGCTGGTGTTTTATAGTCTTAAAATGAGATTTCTTCAATGGAATTAGTCTGATAAGAAGTTCTTTTTCTAATGTAACATAGTTACTTGTATTTCATTGTCATGGCCTCATACTCTTTATTCTAGGATCATCAAACCATTTTAAGAGCTTGGGCAGTTAAAGACTTTGCTCCCAACTGTCCTTTGTATGTGCAAATACTGAAACCTGAGAATAAATTCCACATCAAGTTTGCAGGTAAGTGTAAGATTTCAGCCATTTGAAACACTTGTTAGTATTTGGCAGTTTGTTTCATAAACATGCAAGCGAAGTGAGATTCGCTAGACACATTTATTGGTTACAAACAGATTAAGAGTGCTGTTATAGTGAAATAACATGGGCTAAATATATCCTCTCAAAAGTAAAATCACGTTTTACATTGAAGTCTTATTTATAAGCACTTTTAAGGATTTTTACTCTCTTATGTTCCATAATACACAGAGCAGAACTATTTGATATGTAACGCGTTGTTACTCCTTAATTATAGTTCCAAGTAGGTCTCCAGCTTGCTCTATCCATGTCTTTAATTACTGTCTACTAAATCATTTTGTTCCTAAGGGGGCATATGAGAAGATCTGCTCAGAAAAGGCCAAATTTTATCCACAAACAAATGAAAAAATAATCTTTACATTGGACTGGGTTTTTTTTCTCTGTGGATAAAGAACATTATTTTAGTTACTTTCAGATATTTTGGGAAGAGACATATAATTTAATTCTGTATCCAGTAAAATGCATATATGAGAAACTACAGCATAAAATGCAACATAATGTTAAGAAATCCAAACAAATCCTCTATTATAAAATGAGGTTACCAGCTTAATTTGACAAATTGTTTCTCTGCACTGTGTAGGTAGGTCTCTCTTTCTCTCTCTATGTATAAACACATACATGCATATACATGCACACACACACACAGATATACATGCTCATGCAAAAATACTCAAATACTTCTATAATGAACTCATTTTTGCCTGTCTTTGGAAAAAAATAATTCTTTGAAGCAGAAGCAAAGCTTTCAAATGTAATTTTGAAAATAAAGTTTTCTTGAAGGATATTGTAAGGAAGAAAAGATTGCTGATTCATGCAAACTTCTAAAAAATATCTATGGAAAAATATTAGTCTCCTCCATCATCTCAGAATATGATGAAAGAGTAAATTCCAGTGCAGAACAATTCCAGAGCAACAGTTAAAGCTGTGATTTTAAAACCTACTGAATTTACCACTAGGTTGTAAAGAAGAAGAAAAAAAAGAGCATCAATAGCAGTTCTGAAGTAATAAAAGTGTAATCTCAACTATGAGATGGCACAGCAGGGAATAAGGCTTAGGCTGTAACTAGAGTGATGGTGCTTCTTAATCTCCGCCTTAAAACCACACAGCACAAACATGATCTCTTCTGCATAGCCATGACCACTTTTCTTTATCAGTAACTGTGTTATTTTGCTGTTCTTAATTGCATTTTCAAGAGTTTCATTATTCTTAATGGCTTGTCTCCGTATAGGAGCTTATTTATAACTAGACTTGCAAAACAGAGGTAATTTTTCATGTCTGTTCTGTGTTTCAGATTAAGAATTCAGACCATATTTTCTTTTCTAAAAGCAAGAAACGACTGAAAAATAAAACCTCTTTTTGTAGTATTTACCTCAACTGAGCTCACCTGATGTATCTTACAGCCTTCGTTTTTGTTATGTAGGTCATCAAGGGAATGGGGAGACCTCGTACATTCTGTACCTTATGAGGCCCTCTAATATTAATTACAGTAGGACCGTATTGTAAGTCCAAATATTTATATAGCATCTTACATCCCAAAAGAATTTCACTTGGACCATAGGGATTACTGCATGCATTTCTATACACACTCTCTGCACAAAGAGAATTACACAGGAAATTTTTAGTGCAGTTTTAAATTCGGCAAGGTTATAAACATAGTATAAACATCACCACAGAATGCTTATCTACTGCAAATGGTTAGGCCACTAGAGTGGCCTGATAGAATTATAAGAACAACATTTGTTTGCATACAATTTCCTAAGAGAACCCTACTTTGGCTGTTGATCTCATCCTACTCTTCTTCATCCTGAAATACGTACCCAGAGGGGGCTGCATACTACAGACCTGTCTGAAGTGATTAAAAATAGAATTTGTCATAACCCTATGGAACATTTTTCTAAGTGATTCAGCATTTTTCTAATGATTCAGCATTACTGTCTTAATGCAACAGTTTCTTTTGAATTCAGTATTTCTTTAAAAAATGACTCCTTTCTTCTGGAGGTTTCCGAAAACAATTTTGTGCATTTTTATAAAACCGAAGTATTCAGTAGTAGAATTTCTTCATTTTTTTCTCTTTATACACAGATTTAGAGACTCTTATCTGTCAAAAAGAATGGTTCTGAATTTAGAAAAAATACATCCAAAGGGTTCTGTAAAGTCCTCTTAACAAAAGTCTTAACTTTTAGCTACATTGAAAAATTATTGCTCAGTTTCTCAGCAGCTTATATTAGCTTGACAAGTCATCCTAGATTGCATGAGACAGTCCTAAAATTTAGACCCTGACCATGGTTTCCTATAAAATAGCATCCTGGAGATTTTCTGCCTTAGGCTTCAGGAACAGTGTGCAGGACAAGTAATTGTTATAATTGATTTCCATCTGGTAGACAAAACTTGTGCATTCTTCCTCTCTTTACAACTTACTCTTGTCATCACAGCAAGAGAAGGGAGACCCTTTTCACAGGGTAATATGGCCTGTCAGAGATGCAGGTCTCCTGTCTTTTTACCTCATGCCAGACACACAGCCTTGCATCCTGTGTTTTTTTTTCTTTTTTAATAGTGAAGTTTATCCACTTCAACTCCTTCAGTGGCAGTTATCTATGATTTTCTTATTCTTTCTGCTTTTCCTTTGAACACATGGGCCTCCAAAAGGATATTTATCCTTAATACATGTATCTGACCTTGCATTTCAGCACAAACATGAAAGAAAGTGAAGACTGTCCACAGCAGAGCAATATATACAGTTCAGAGACTGGAGTAAATTGGGTATTTTCTGAGTTGAATTTAGAGCTTTCCTAGAAAATAAATCAATCACCTGTACCTTTAATTTTGAGAAATTATGTATAATCACAGTTCCTGGAACTGGGGACACATTTTGACATTTGCTAGTTATTCAAAATTCGCCAATGAATTAGCACAGATTGGTGAAGTCTGACATTAAACCTTCAGGAATTTATTTGAAAGGAGCATAGTCCAGATTCACAGAAATGGATTTTGAATGCATCTGATGTTTAATCTATGCAATTACAAATAAAAATAATCTAGATATAATGGATGGGCATTTTTCTCTATCTGGTCTGGTAGCAATCATGTTAACTTATCGAACTGACAAAAATAAGGTTTCTCAGAATATTTGTGTCAGGTCTAGGGCATACTTATCACGTGGCTGATGCTGCAGACATAAATCAGTATTTTGAATATGCTTTGTTGTCAAGAACATTACAGAAGTCATAACTCACTGCACTGCATTACTACATCTATTTCAGACAGGCTTAGTAAGAAATTTTCAATACAAACTACAGTTTCTGAGAATTCTAAACAGAATATTTCTTCAGTATAAATGAAATCAAATTATTTCTTTTGGTAAACTAATCTGAAATATTTAATATTCAATTCAAGATAAACTGCAGTGTCCTCTGCTGCTTCACTGCCACACTGAATGAGTAATTGGCTGACTCTAGTAACTGGTGTCACATTACCTGACTGATGTCCCAGACCTGAGGAGTGAGAGGGAGAGCTGTCACCCAGCTTCCTCCCTACCTGTATTAGAAGAGAAATCATGAGATAAAGTTCTGTATAACCCTCACCACAGCTCCACAATAAATGTCATGAACATCAATATAAACCACAGTATCATTACAAGCAAGCTATAATCTGTCAAACAATTGGAGAAATGAGCAAGTTATTTTTTATCTCATCTGCTTCTAATACAAGAACTTAACTGTCGCCAAGAGGAGAAACCCATAGTACCCTCCCTCATGTTTCATCAAATGGCTACAACATTTCTTATCATGGTAATTAGATCAGTGAAGAATCTTTCACCTGGAGGTCTCTGAGAATTCAAAGGCTTCAAAACAATTCTGGTTTAGGTAGGGTATTATTTTCATGTAGCCATTTTAAAGATACATAAAAAGTCATGAAGGGCATAAATATCTCACACGAGGTCAAAGTCTACAACAGGAGTAGAACAGACCTGTGAGTCTAAGCTCCACGGCTCCAGATGTAAAAGCACTTAACAGCACAATGTGAATATCTTACACATATTAAGATGTCTTGTAGGACAGCAGTCTCTGCTCTGTGCTATATTGCCTGTTAACATGATACCTTACATAAAATCTGTCCAAAAAGTCCACCATATATGTTAGAGAGTATAGAACATAAGGAGGCATTAAGTCTTTTCATTTGCATTGTACCATCCATGATTTATTAATTTTCATTTATATATATTAATATATACATATACATGTCAGCATGTACAATTTGGTTCGAGTACAAGAACTAAAATAAAAGACAGTGAGGTGATTTTTTCTGTATATTTTTCCTTGCTCCTATTTTATAGGTATAGTATTAGCTATACTATAACAGCATTCTAAAACAAAAAATAAGGGGAGTTTATTTGGCAAAATCCTATACTGTCACAGGTAGTGGAGAGCATTTAACTGATTTGCATTTTAAACACTAGCCATCCAACTTAAATAATAATTCATACAATGTTGAAAGCATGTGCAGAAGATTTGACAGTTTGAAGTACAGGCCAATATAGAATCATAGAATCATAGAATCATAGAATCATAGAACAGTTAGGTTGGAAGGGATCATTTAGTTCCAACCCCCATGTCATGGGCAGGGACACCTCCCACTAGATCAGGCTGCCCAAGGTCCCATCCAGCCTGGCCTTGAAGACCTCCAGGGATGGGGCAGCCACAGCTTCCCTGAGCAACCTGTTCCAGTGCTTCACCACTATCATGGTGAAGAAATTCTTCCTTATGTCTAGTTTAAATCTGCCCCTCTCCAGTTTACATCTGTTTCCTGTCATCCTATCCCCACAAGCCTTTATGAATAGTCCCTCTCCAGCTTTCCTGTAGCCCCTTCAGGTCTCTATAAGATCTCCTCTGAGCAGTCTCTTCTCCAGGCTGAACAAGCCCAACTCTCTCAGCCTGTCCACATATGGGAGGTGCTCCAGCCCTCTGATCATCTTTGTAGCCCTCCTCTGGCCCCATTCCAACAGCTCCATATCCTTCTTACTTTGAGGATTCCAGAACTGGACACAGTATTCCAGATGAAGTCTCATAAGGAAGGAATAGAGTGGCAGAATCACTTCTCTCACCATGCTGGTCATGCTTCTTTTGATGCAGCCCAGGATATGGTTGGCCTTCTGGGCTGTGAGCGGACATTGCTGGCTCATGTCAAGCTTCTCATTGACTGGCACCCCCAAGTCCTTCTCTGCAGGGCTGCTCTCAAGCTCATCATCCCCCATCCTGAAAATCTGTACTGAAATCGAGGATTGCCCCAACCCAGTTGTAGGACCTTACACTTGGCCTTGTTGAACCTCATGAGGTTCTCACAGGCCCACTTCTCCAGCCTGTCCAGGTCCCTCTGGATGGCATCCCATCCTTAATATAGAGGATGAGATATAATGCCCCTCTCGCTTTCTCTTTTCACTTCCTTTAAATTCCACTACAAGACAGGACAAAAATAGATATGTCTATAGTACTGATCCATCACAGTAAGTACCAAAGTGCAGACATACTTTCTTGTAAGGGCTCTCAAAAACAGAGCCCTGTTTTGTGATTACAAAAGCCAGACAAGGGCTGGGATAGAAAGTATGCGAAGTTGTGAAAAAAATGGAAAATGAAAAACCATCCTTGTCTACATTGCAAGCAGCTGTTAGCAGTTGCCGTCTCTAATTGATCAGCACCCCCGCACTGCGGTATCCTCAGTATGCCACTTCCTGAACTCAACACTATATCTTTGTACAATGCTTGGTGTCTCTATACCAGTTTATGCACAACATCAGAAGGTGTGAAAGATACACTCTGGACTGTGCTACATGGCTTACTCCTCCAGCTAGTGCAGGAAGATAGTGGAATTGGGATTCACAGGACCATTGCATCCTCTCCATGTGTAGCTGCAGGACAGAAAATATGAAGTGGAAGCAAAATTAGCTGTACTCGCACAATCTGAGAGGTAATGTAGATGAGCCAAATCATACACAGCTGGTCTCCAAGTTCAAGGGGAAGATGAAGGTCTGGAGGGAAATTTTGATTGTTCTTATCTTCACCGTTTTCCTAGGCAAAGAAAGGAAGTGACAATGCTGTTCAATGAAAACTGTTTTGGTAAAACAGTTTGTATCTTCTTTTTTTTCTATAGATCACATTGTGTGTGAAGAGGAATTCAAATATGCTATGCTAGCTCTAAATTGTATATGCCCAGCAACCTCTACATTAATCACTCTGCTGGTTCATACATCTAGGGGACAGTAAGTATATACTAACATAATGACAGTAAGTATATACTACCATAATAAAACCTACAACCTTGTAAAAGTTATAGCTGATAGTTTTGGAAAATAACTTTTCCTGAACTCCCAGATAACTACAGTTTTTTTTTTAAAAAACCAGAACTTTCTGCACAATAAAACCATCAAAAACCAGTACAAAATGTTGTAATTTCAAAGTGAAATGCATCTGTGCCACACTATTTAACAATTTGTTGCATGCTGTTGTGCCACTTCCATAGTAGAAGATGTGAAAAATTTGTATTTTCAGTGTGGATCTGTGACTCTTAAGAACACCAACAAGACCCAAGAATACCTGTTTTAATTCAAAGGTCTTTTTTTTTGTACACATTGCTGGCTCATGTCAAGCTTCTCACTGACTGGCACCCCCAAGTCCTTCTCTGCAGGGCTGAGAAAATTAAATTTCCTATTCATTGAGCTAAATAAATGTTTTTCTGATATAATTTAAAATATTATTTGCTATTCAATGCCTGCACACGAAGAAGCAAGCAAACAAGTGAAGTGATGGTTTCTAAGATAATACCCACACTGCTGGAGGGTATACAGAATTACAGCATCTCTATAGAACGCATAGTCACAGCAGAACATCTCTCTATTTACTTAAATAATTTTACCACATCTGGTGTATCTCTGTTATGCTATATTCAGGTTTTCTTATTAAAATGTTGTGAGCATAGAGAGACATTAAAGAGTAAATTCCGAACATATCTGTAGAAATACAATATGTAGACTGCACAAGAAGACATTTGAGGGTCTAATAAAAATGCATACTTTTTTTTCAAGTAAACATGGACCCAGTAATTTCCTGATATTTACAAGCGGAGTTATTTAACCTTCTATATAGCACTTGCAGTATTCCATTGTGTCCAGATGAGGAAAACTAAAACTATTGCTAGTACTTTTACTACTGTGGACAACAAATGTCAAGACTTTAATGACACTGTCAGTACTAGAATCTGTTAATAACATGACAACAAAATACTGTTACCATGCCTTCTAAGAATAATGGTGAAATGCAGTCTTCATCTGCCTAGCTTTGGTTATCTGACATGCACAGAGTACAGAGCTTTTTTTTTGGTTATTTCATTTTATATGTATTTGAAGGAAGAGTAGTATTCTTAACAACTAGCAGAGTTTTCCATAAGCACAAAAGCAGACATATGGAAATGATGCTGTTTTCTGCTGTATTTGAGAACTTTAGCATTTAATTTTTAACTCAGGTCTGTCAATCATTTATCTATATTAGCAACGGTGATACAAAGTAACTATAGTAGAAACCAAAAGCACTTATTTCTTTTGCAATCACCATTAATTGATGTGAACAGATTGTTAAAGTAACTGATTTCTAGTCTGGCCATTGTATCCTGAGCAAAATAATTTTTTTTTTTTTTGCACCAATAGTTGTCAGCATTACTTTCAGTACTGCTTACGGAAATGTGTAAGCGTGCTGGAAAAGACTGAAAAAGTGAAAATGTCTAGTTATTATTTTTGTAATTTAATCAGCACTCATCAGAACATTTAATCCCAGTTCAGCTCCAAAATACAGGAAAATTGCAAAATTTGGACATCTTAGAATATGTATTAAAACTGGATTAATTGATTGAGTAGGTATGACTGTTCTTTAAAACCACTGTATATAACTGTATATTATATATAATATAACCGTATTATATATTATATATAATTCTATAATAATTGATATATACAATTATATATATACAATATATATAATATATTTATAATCTTTTATTATGATACAAAATATTGGAGGAAAATAGACTTTTTTACTTAAACTTCATGTGATTTTACAGAACAGCCCCATGGGAAGCTTTTAGACAACTAACTGGAACCAAGCAGATTTTTAACAGGTAAACATTTTATTTTAGGTGTAAAAGTTAGATATGGAAACATTTTCTTCTGTAATTACATGCCTAGTTCTGCGATTATACACCTACTGTGCTATTTGTTAATACTGTTGCAATAAAAATGGTTTACTTGTTTCCATTTTGAAACAAAATATTTCTGTGCTCAGGGTGGAGAAAAATGGTAAAATAAAGAAAACCAGAAATTATATTAAGATTTTGCAAATGTATGAGTGAACAGAAAGGAGCACATCCCAATATCTTGAGATCTTAGCTCCAAGTGACAAAACACAGAGCACATTCATCAGTTTTATGTCCTGTCTGCATTTGTTATAGCCAGAAAAACTCATGCAGACTGAACCTCCTTTTCACATAAAACTTAAAATAAGAAATTCACAGAAGCCCCGTGCCTGCAAGTTTTGGTGTTAGCTGAAGTTTGGAACATTTCCATTAACAGTCCCTGTGGATAAAGAGTGTTGTCTGCATATAACAAAGGATGATATGGTTAATATGGATCGAGTAATTATTTATAGTCTTGTGGTGAAGGAAAGAAGGCATATGCTTGTCATAGTACACGAGGCATGGTAACTAAAAATGTCCATAGGTTAAATGCTGAAGATTAACAATAAACAAACGTAGAAATGTAGTCTTTCTTACAGATAAAATGGCTGAAGACAAGTGGGTCTTTCCTACATAAGTTATTTTTAATGATCCTTTATCTACTTCAAACAGGAACCAGAAAATCTGCCATCGAGCATCTGAAGAGACTGTCTTAATGAATAGAATGGGCATACTGTGGTTTCACCTGGTTACTTTGCAATAAGTCTACTTAATATGGTGTAAATTTAAAGTGATTCAGCTATATCTCTCCTGATATTAAAGTACATAATCTTATATGCCTATTACTTAGCAGAAAATGCTCTTTAATTCATTAAAATAATTCTCTATACTTACAGATTACCAAGCTTTGATCTAAAGTATTTCTTTCAGATTAGTCTACAGGACCTCTTTAATAGGCATTTGTAGTTTCTATTGCCATGAAATACTGTTCCAATTAATAAGAATTTTACATTTGGTTTAAAATTATTCTCTTTCTATACATGTTTCAGGGAGAGCCAGCAATCACCAGAACAATGGCAGAAAATGTATGGCAGATGCTCTGGTAATGAAGTGTATCATATTAACCTGGAAGAAAGCGTGTTTTTTGCTGAGTATGAGGGGAAAAGCTTCACATATGCTTCTTTCCATGCACATAAAAAGTATGTTTGTTTTCCTATCCACAATTAAATCTCAAACAAATAACTGTTTATTGCTACACATTACTCTGTTTCTGGGTTCCAACGTCTGGCCACAGCTGGTCAGGTAAAAGCTCACATTAGCTCTGTATAGGCCAACTTAGTCTGAGACAATAGAATGGAAAGGATCTATACGATAAGCCTGCAAACCAGAAAAAAATTATAACTTAGAGACTTACATGACATCCCAAGTCCCTTTCCAAGTCCAAAACAATCTAGAAAAGGGTGAGTGGCAGGGTGCAAGCATTTTTTTTGTTTTCAATTTATTTAGGAGTCAGCTGGAAATCTGCCTTCCTTTGTGGTGATTTTATTTTAATTAAAATCTTCAGTCTAAAGGTGGTATATGCTACATTGTGTTGATTGTTCAAAATAAAGCCATATTTTTTCTGTTAGATGCTAACATATCTATTTAGGTTCCAGATCATGCATCTGTTATTCATTTCTGCTCTGTGTGGTGAACATACAAACTGAATGCAAATCATATATGTTGGTATATATTTAACAAAATGAACATATATGAACCCCTGAACACTGAGTTTATTTCATACTTAATAAGTGAGAAAGTGAGAGAAAGATTATTTTTTTTTACTTTAATTCTTTATTTCTCTAGGAGTGAATCAGAAAAATGAAATTTAAAAATGGTTTCCATTACATATGAATAATGCAACCGTTTGACATGACGACTATGTTTTCATATCACATGTCAATTTTTCTACTAATATTTGCTGAGAAGGTACTATTCATCTGATAGAAAAAAAATCTTCAGGAAAAGCATTAGCAGAATATTATCTGGATTGAGAAAAACAGTGGATTCAAATGCCTAGGGATTCATGAGCTCATGGAAATTGCTTGATCAGAAGTGGCCTATTTAGGAGAAAAAATTTTTGAATAGTTGTCATCCAAAAATCTGCAAAAGTTTATAATGCAAAATCTAAAAATTCATTTTACGTTCATTTTTTACAATGGAAATTCTGATATGCATGGGACTATGGAAAATAAACTGTGCCTTTCCTTTTCTAATTAAGGTTTGGAGTCTGTCTGATTGGTATTAGAAAAGAAGATAATAAAAACATTTTGCTGAATCCAGGTCCTCGATATATCATGAGTTCTACAGATATATGCTTTTATATAAATATCACCAAAGAAGAAAATTCTGCTTTTAAGAAGCAAGAAAAGCACAGAAAGAAACATGAATCAAAATTATCTTACCATGGAGCTTCTAGGCTACCTGTACACAGTATAATAGCTGGCATGGGTAAGTAAAAAGCCTCTCAATGTGTTCTTATTCAATGAAGAGTGCATTTTAAAGTGTATTCCTGACATTTTAAGAAATTATAATAGTGTGCAGAAAGATAAAATAGCAAACCCTTGCCCTCATATTTTCCCAAAAAAAATTCCAAGTGAAATTTGGTTATGTTTTTCTTTTACTTGATAATATGGAACTAAATCACTTAAGAGGTGTAAAAAAATAATAATAAAATATATGCAAAGCAAACCAACTGGGAAAATCACATGGGTAATTTGTAATAACTTTTCATAAGCTTCTTTAATTAAAACAATGCTTTTGCTCAATAAAACCCTACAGGTTGTTGGCGCATAAAAATATGGTTTGATTATCTAGGATATGATTTTAAAATAAATTAACAAGAAAACATATAGTAATGATAAGAAAAAGTGCTACTTTACAGGAAAAGGCTTCCTCAGATATAGTTTAAATATTTGTTATACTTTAATGTAATAAAACCAGTCAATATAGCATTCCTTTCAGTCTTTGGCCATATAGTCAGGTAATCCCCACTAAATATGGGAATCTTATTCAAATGTTTTGACAATCACTCTAAGAAAATGCTTTCAACTTTACTTTAGGGACAGTGGCTATTGATTTACAAGATGCTGGATGCCGAATGTCCAGTGGACCTACACTAGCTCTTCCTTCTGAGGGAGGTAAAGAAGGCAGACGGCCCAGTATAGCACCTGTTTTGGAGGTTGCAGACTCATCGTCACTTCAAACATGTGACCTGTTAAGTGACCAGTCGGAAGACGAAACTACCCCATCAGACGAAGAAGTCTCTGCAGGCTTAGAGTATGTATATTAAATATAAAATAAACCACATAATTGAAAATCTAATATTATTTAAATGGCACAGATAATTTTTTTACATGCAGATCAATCCAAGCAGATGTAGCAAGGAAGACCCATAAAGGCCAATTATGGAATTATTATTATTATTTTATGAAATGCTATTGCCTGTTACCAGAATGCTGGTACACCTATTTTGAAATAAATAAAACCCTCAAACCAAATCGATTAACTCCTCCATTTGCTGGAGATTTTCTATCCTCAGTTATAAAGATCTAGTTGTATATTGTAATATTTTTATAACATTTTTATGACCATTTTTCTTACATTCTACAGTTGGAAAGACAAGATTCTATTTGTTTACTTATTTGTAAACAACTAAATATTTCTTCCCTGAGGATGCAGAGATCATTAGATCATTCAATAGGCATGATGAACACCAGGGCTAGGTGTCTGACTTCAGAATGAAGGAATAACAAAAAAAGCAATACGAGATAAAATTATTACATCTAATTTAAAATACTTGTTAGCATGTTACTGAAAGAAACAGTGCATCACTCAGATAAAACCAGAAGATTCAATCCTGTAACTGCAATGCAGATAAGCAATTATGTTTATTGAGATTACTGACAGATGTTAAAACTGAAATACACAATTAAGCCAGTGGCTCACCTAGCACAGTTTCCCATCTCTAACAGTGGCAAGTATTAGAGCCCTCAGGAAAGATCATAAAGCTCCAGCGAAAAAAAAAAAAAAAAAAAAATAGAACAAGTAATCTTAAATCTGCAGATCGAAATAGTAGCGTTTAAAAGGCCTCTTATTAAAAACTAAGGCCAATTAGAGATTTCATTTCATCAGCAAGAGGATGTGCCTTTTAAAATTTGTTCCAGCCATGTTGAAAGTATGTTATTAAAGCAAGAAGATAATTACCTTACTCACTCTTGTAAGCGTTTGGAAGAAAAACAGAGAAGGAAGAGCATAAGTACCAGAATTATTTCTATTTTCTTTCCTTCCTTTTTTTCCTCAGAAGTTTCCAGTACATGTGCTTAAAACACTAAGGCAGCACACTATGGTACATCAGCCAAAAAGATGTGCATACAAAAAAACCTCAAGCAAAATCCTTTTAGTCCACAAAAGCATAACAGCCTTCGCTAAACTGTGTCAAATTGAATGAACCTACAAAACATGTTCCTTTTATCCTTATAAAACGTAGTTAATGTCATATCCTGGTCTCTGCTAGTCTAGAGATAACCACAAAACTTAGACATAGGTATGAAAATCCCATGAAGTAGTTGTATAGTCCACTGTGTTTCAAGAATTTGCTGTGCTGAAAAATGCTTGTTATGTTCTCCTAGGTATGCCAAAGGTTATCCTCCTTACTCTCCATATATTGGAAGCTCTCCCACATTTTGTCATCTTCTGCATGAAAAAGTACCCTTCTGTTGTCTAAGACTAGATAAGGTAAAGAGAGTTTCTGTTAATGAATTAAATTGCATACTGATTTGCATCTAGCATCTGAACAGAATAAATTCTGGTTTCTGCTAGAGATGAGGTTGGTTCAGCATTTACTAATCTGTGATATGTTTTCTCATCCTTTTCATCACCAAGTGTTTATGTCTAATCAGGTCTCTGTCAGGTCATCTGTTACAATTTTCTTCTTCTAATGGTAAAACCCTTTAATTTCACAGCTGAATCTCCTTATTCATATCCACTGAACCTCTTTCATATTTTGATTTTAGGGGTGCCAACATAACTATTATGAAGATGCTAAAGCTTATGGATTCAAAAATAAATTGATCATAGTTGCAGCAGAAACTGCTGGAAATGGCTTATATAACTTTATTGTTCCACTCCGAGCTTATTACCGACCAAAGAAAGAACTGAATCCCATTGTATTGCTCCTGGATAACCCGTAAGTAGACGTGGGGTTTTTTTTTCTGATATGTTTTAAACTCATTTTACCATTTCTTCAGTAGATGATCACTCTTCACATGGCCAACTTAAAATCAAAAACATTATGGCACATTTATCTTTGAGAAAAGTTAGGGACAAAAAAAAAAAAACCTTACGTTCACTGTCTCAGACAAAATTGGCAATTTACTGACTATAAATAGACATAGTGAATGTAAATGTCCTTATTCTTCATGGCCAACATTTCAGCTAAGTATTTCTTTTTAAAAAACTCCAAATAATGTGTTACTGCTTAATTTAAGTGACTTCATAAACACCATAAAAAGCAAGCTGAGTAACAGTTTCACAGGTACATGACAGCATATCAGACAACACTAACCTACTTAACACAAGGCACTTTGTGGCCTGGACCAGTTAAGTGTATTTTTAATAATTTTAGACCCTAAGATAAACAGTTATTTAAGACAGTAGGACACTCACCCACCCAATCACTTTGTCTATGATTATATAAATTGATGGAAGAAAATTAAAACCTGCAATACTGTTGGTACTATCATATCTGTCTAAAGATTGCTGGAATTCTTAGCCTTTCTTGCATTATCTGATTACAATTTAAGAGAAATTCTTCACTGGTAAGACTTTCATTTATAACCTGACAATGAATGAATTTTGGTGTTGGGTTTTTTTCCAACACTTTAGTGTTGCAGATTTGGTATTGTGATTTGGTATTGTCTTCCAAATCATAATTTGGAAGACACAAAAATGAGGTTAACCATATACAGAAAATTAGATCAAGCTGTGACTGAAAGAAATGAGAGCAGCGGAAATGTCTTATAGGTTCTGATTCCAAGCTGACGCTTCCCCTTGCATGTATATGTTCTAGTTTAAGTGATTTATTATACAAAGGCCTGCTATGAAGTGTCCCACTTTTGCCTCAGATAGCTCTTTAGTGAAGCTGTATACATCTTCTGCAAAACAGAAGCTTTATAATGTACATATTATGGCATAAAGTGTATTGTATAAATTGGAAAGGACTTCTCATTTGTCTTTCTTTAATATTAAAAAATTGAGCATAAAGTGCCCTCTAGTGTTTGTTCTCTTTTCCAGCATGGTGCCTGAGTTTACATGCTTTAATGCCGTTGTTACATTTTATGGTTAAACCCACTTTATATTAACATAAAGTAAAAACTATGATCGCTTATTAATACTCTTAGTGTTGTATCTCCCTACACAGCATTCGCAGTGACTGAAGGGCCAGCATTCATGGGACTACAGAAACTACCTGAAAAGCCAGTATGCTTTTCATGTATGCATGAGGTGGAATTCAGACTACCATGCAATTTAATTTGAGTGTTTCAATTTACTTCATTGTACTTAGAAATTCAATCACCTTTGATGAACATATCTGTGCTTTGTTGTTATATTCCTATTTTCTATATTTATGAAGGCACTTTATAACAGTATGTTTATTGTGATATCTACATATCACATCTGTTTTAAGATTTCTGATGTTTCTTCATACTTAAGAAGAAATATGATAACATTTATGATTAAAGAAGCAATGCAATAAAATATAGTATTGTAGTTTTCATATTCCATTTTAAAAATAAGGTTTCATCTAAGATTGTCTTGTTGACATGAATGGAGCTGTTGGGGCAAAACCCAAATGATGATTTGGCTTCCACTCCACATTTTAATTAGAAGTTCTCACTGCTTATTTTAATTACTCCTAAGTCATGCATTGGAGTATAACTGTGTCTGACATCAGTCATTCATTCTTATATTTGGAATTATACTGTGCCATAAAATTTCTGATTTAAGAGGCGCATTTATAAATATAAGCATGTTAATTCTGATCATTATTTATGATCACAGCAAACTTGATTCACAGCTTCTGTAAACCTATTTCCTCTTTTAGGAGATATTATACTGTTAAAGTTTAAAATAAGTTGTTTGTTTTTTTTTTAAAAAAAAAACCTACCAGTTTATTGAAATATTTTAGAACAGATGCTGCTGTTGTGATATTGTGTTTCATTTTGTAATCCCATCTGCTGCTTAGGCCAGATATGCATTTTCTGGATGCAATCTGTTGGTTTCCAATGGTTTACTACATGGTGGGCTCTATCGACAAGTAGGTGAAATTGTTGTTAGAAAACTCAACATTGTAGTGCTCAGTGGTTTGTTGTGTCTTGTCACTGCATGTTTAAGTGTGTGTTGCATTTGAAGACAATCTTTTTGCATGCTTGGTTTGTGTCTGTGTGATATATTTTGGGATTTCAAATTTTTTTATTTAGGTGCTTTTAAATATTTCTACAAATTGCCAGATTACAGCCCTGATTCTAGTGACATTCTATACTCAGTTATAATTTGTTTGGATTTACTGATTAGGGCTTTGTAAAGATAGGTATAGAATGTAGATATTCCTCAACATGTCCAACAGTCTGTCTTCCGCAACTTAAGATACCACCTACTCCTACACTTCTGTCTTCATCCCTGCTAGTAAATAGTTGCATATCTAGGTTTAGCAACCTAGATTTAATCTAAAAATCAGGCAGAAATAAGAGAAGAGCAAGGGGTCATTAACATTTTAGTAAATGCCTCCATGTAGAGTGACAATTTAGAGAAGAAACGTTGTGCTTCACTACATAGCTAATACCGAGTTAGGGCTACAATACCATAATACTCATTCCCCAGGCAGAAATAAGACTTATTTCCTGCCCTGAATTGAGAGAATATATTTTTTCAATGAGAATTCCTGAGATTCAACATTTCTCCATCTTGACCTGTTCTAAGAATTTTAAAATTACTTCTAATAGTGATACAGTTGCAGATTTTCTGTGGTGATACGTTAGTCATTGTGAGATTTGCAAAGAGTCTACAGAAAAGTTTTTCCCTTTCTGTATTTCTTCCTCTAAACTAATAAAGTGTCTCAGGTTGTTAATACCTGTTGCATTCTTAACTGTTAATTCCACAGCAATTATAAAGAGAATTCATACCAGTAGAATAAATTGAATTGACTCAAAGTGTCCACAGTAATTAATAACCCAAAGATGTTAACTTGTTTTATTAACATTGAAAAGCAAACTTCAATTAAACTTGCAGAAATTATTTCAAAATCAAATCCCTCCCTAAAGGTGTTTCGGTTTTAGAACTGAGTGCATGAAAAAAAAGAAGAATTATACAGAATTCTACAGTTTATAGTAATACTAGCATGAAGTTCTCATCTTTTCTGACAATACTATGACATTAATTCCTAGTACAATGACTAATCATGTTTTGTAGGAGGTATCTTTTCACAACTGTTTTCAACAATTCTTTAAAAACACATAGTTCATAGTTATTCCCTGTTTTCCTAAAATTGTTTTCAAATCATATACAATCAATAGAAATCAATCATCTTTACCTAAGAACTACCATGTAAAATACACAAAGGTTCCTTTCTTTTATAGTGGGTGTAGAATACATTCCCAAAGTGCTACGTACTAGCTTTGACTGTCTAACTTATTTGTCATTTGGTCACCTCGTGTGAAATGTCATCATCTTAGAGATAAAACCACCGAAAGGAACTACTCTTGTTTCCCATTCATTTTTGTTAGAAGGGGATGGCCAACACAAAAACAGCGTTACCAAAATTTATTGCTAGCATGAACTTCATCAAAATATGTCACCAAGTAGTAGCTATCTGTTCTACCGTCTTCAGGGATAAATGATTTGAGATGTGTAACTGAATAGATTTCACAGTTTTGAAGAAATCTATTCAGTATTAAGAAAAATACAGCTAGAGTTACCCGAGAAAGAGTATTACAATGCTTCTAATTAAGTATTTTTTAAATTCTCCACAAATTAGCTGAAACTGCTACAATAAGAATAGTTGTTGAAGTTGTGTATTGTTGAAAAGCAGAAAATCTGAGTATTTCAGAATATGCTGTTGTTTTCAGGGATCAACTGAAAGACTGACAAAGCAGAGGTATAGATTGCTCAGAGAACATTTGGAGTTCTGCTTGTGCACTGAAGTTGTTAGTACAGATCATATAAAATACAGCCTTTCTTTTGTACTAGTCAGCCATTGGTGATATTGCAGTTTCACAAGATAATTATAATTATGTATTTGTTTTGGAAGAATATATATAAGATGTAAAATAAATACCACAATTTCTGCAGTTTACCTTACCCAAAATTTCAAAATGACTTTATAATAGCTTACGTAAACTTAGTAACTGAAGACGATCATTACTGAAAAGAACTATCAGAACAATTAAGACTTAATTAATATTATAGATTGCCAAATAAGAAGCAATTATAATGACAAAACAGTTTTTCACCTTGGAAGTAAAAATAGTGATGCAAAAATTCAGTTTTCCAATTTCCCATAGAAACCATTAAATTCAGCCTTGCTTCATATTTTCACTTAAAAATTGCTAGGTTTATCATTACAGAAAAGTCCTTCCTGAACTTCTAAAAAATGTGCTTGGTTTCTATGGGAAATGTTATTGTTAAAAGAACTGAAACATGCGTCATTTTAGAAACAAAGCTATAAGGCATTATGTGAACTGCAACTCGGATGTCTGTGTTTTCGATGGTCAGGCTTTGCAGGAAACAGCAGTGTGCAAAGTTTTACTGATGTACAGCTGCTCCTAAAAGCATCATGAGAACTCTCTCACTCAGATTAACCTAAAAGAGGAATGTATTTGATATCCCATTAGAACATTTATTAGCATTTTGATACCGAAACATAATTGTGGGAGACAGCAACCTGAAGCCTTTATTTGAGTCTGTTCATTGCCAAAAATAACTGCAATGAAGCAAGTTGTTGCAGCATGTAAGGACATATTGTCTTCCCAAGTAACTGCTAAAGGACTTATTTTTAAAAGCTGAAATAAATTTATCCTTTTAGCAAAAGGAGAGGGACTGTAACAACCTACTGAAGCACAGTCTGTATGACTTCATGGAAAATAATTATCCCTTTTCCGTTTTATCAATTACTTGAGATTATATACTTGATATAGATTATATTGGAAGTTGTGATATGTATGTGGAGGTGAAGGGAACCAGCAACTCAGCCTGCAATCTGCAAATTCCAACCATCCCTAATCTTAAGTGTTCTATATTTAAGTTGCTTGTTTCTTTCTCCCTCTTTCTCTTCACAAAAGCCTAGATGACTTATTAAGATGTGGGGTCACCTTTGCAGCTAATATGGTGGTGGTGGACAAAGAAAGTACAATGAGTGCCGAGGAAGACTACATGGCAGATGCTAAGACTATTGTAAATGTTCAGACACTCTTTAGGTAAGGCATTTTTGCAATCTATTTAAACATCCTTATTAACCATAAAATAATGCCTTTTGTACTCAGATAAGATTTTTTTTTCTTTCTTTTATTAAAGTTTTCCCTTATATGAATTTGTGTCTTACATGGGCAAGCCTTTTTCCACCCTGATTTAGCCATATACTGAAATCTCAAATTAAATTCTATGCAGCCCAAAACTGGATGATCATTTTAAAAGCCAACTGTCAGATTAGCAGGAAGGAAAAGAAAGCTTCTCTTGAAGACTTAGGACCAAAGATAGCTGAGAAAAGAATTGTTTCCTCAGGGCAGCAGTCTTTCACAGTAATGCTAAAGACAGTTTGAAAAGCAGATCCTTCGAATGCTAAAAGGTAAGCAATGTGTCACTATCAAGTCAGCAGTAAGTGTTCACATTTTGAATAATTAGTTTTCAACAAAAATTATACTTTTAGGGACATGTATGAAACACTACATATGACACCAACATACTAACGGTCATGAAAGAATAACAGCATACACAGTGAAGAAATAGTCAGTGTAGTAAAGAGATAGTGAAGGTAGTGCTGTGATGAAGAGCTAACCACACTGAGATTTCCTGTTCATTTTTAGAAACTCTTCTGATTAAAGCCTCGCTTTGTGTTAAATGTCTGATCCAACAAGTAATGGAAGATACATGTCCCTTTAAAATGTGAAAAAAAGTGAAAACAAGATGTTAAAACAAATTAAATAAACCACAACAACAAAACAAAAAACCCCTCCACACTATACCAAACACACTACACAGTAAAGCATGAGATGGAATGGACTTGGAACTTCAGTCTAGCACTTCCTGTTCTTCATTCTAGTACGACCTGCACAAAATTAAGTCCTTCCCTAGAGCATTCAGTATCATTCTATATTTCTAACTCTTTCTGTGTTGAGCCTTCCACGTAAGACTGGAGAGAGGTGCATAGTAAAAGTCTTTTGAAGCTGTCAGTGTTTTTAGAGAACTGACCCATTAAACCACAAGTATTTCAATGGAGATCTTTTATTTTTCAATGAAATTGTGTGTGAGAATGTGGTTAAATGCTGTCTGCATTTCTGCATGTGCTCAAAAGAAGCAAAATCTATTACACAAGAGACTTTAGTTCTGTCTCTACCTCTGAGTTTTTGAATTTGTACCCAATACTAGCACAAGTGTGTGTGTTTCATAATCACACCTAAATTTAATTTATAAACTACAATTGGACTTAACCTATGCATCATTCAAATCTACTCTTAAGCATCTTATGTCAGGGTATCTCTCTGAGGTTTTGATGTACATCACTTAAATTTTTCAGAAATGCAGTTTACCTCCAAATTGAAAAATGAGTTGAATAAAACCATAACATCATAGCAGTACACTACGTACCATGTGTATCCAGCTAAAACTTATATAATCGTTCAGTTGTCTTGCACAATGCTTACAACTAGATGGCAGCTTTAACTCATGTATGAACTGTGTCTGGTTTAATATTCATGGTACTTCTTACAACTATAAAAAAAATCATAAATATTTTGATTTAAGCCTTAACAATGCTTTATAAACTTTTGCAAGTAGTGTATTATATATTTTTTTTCATTTCTTTTCTCCCTAGAACACATACAATAATTTCACTGTATTTTTATATTATATAAACGTTGTAGAAATAAGTAAGCTTTGGGAAGAGGCATAAGATAGTGGCATTTACCTGTTCTACAGAATAAACTACATTCATTGCACCAAGGTAAATTGTCTTGTAAATGAACTTTAAAAATACATTTAAAGGCTGTTCGTTACTAAATAAGAGCTACTAATATCAGAAACTAATGAAGAAGAGACTGGACATGGTTGAGGACCACAACACTTAACACAGGCTCTGATGTTAAAGAAGGATTTTAAACCACCAGTGTTTTGCTCTTCTCAAAGATATCACATCAATGAAGAAGATTCCACTTAAGTCTAATCCAGTGAAAACATTCAGGAGACACAGACTCACTGATTTGGTTGTCTCAGAGCAGCTGATCTCATGAGAGTTGGAGGGCAGGCCTGAGAGGTGGTGCAAGCATGCTGCAGTATTGTTGGGTCTAGGTTGCCAGTTCTCATATACCTGTTCTGACACTAATCTCTGATTTATATATTAATGATCTTGCTTTGCTAGAAGAGTGTGTCCCCCTCCACCTTGGAGGAGAGATGCATTGTTTATAAATGACAGGGTTATCAGCACATTTAAGGCTAGAAACTGTTCCATACCAATTAAAAATGTAACACAACACAAGCTTATCTAGCTTAATTATAGTAAAAAGGTATAAAGGTATAAAGAAATGTGACTCAAATGATCACACTAAGAAAGCAAATCTTTAATCCTTTGGGTGGAAAAGAACAAGTTATCATAGTTTAAAAGTACAAGGAGAGATTACTAGTTTCAGACTCAGTCCTAGAGATACTTTTCACTTTTTAACATGAAATATGAAGGCAACTATTGAGTCCATACTGACAGTTATGAGTCCACCTCAGAAAAACTGTGGATTTCCTCAGGCAGCAGTTCTGTACAAGGAGGAATGTTTATATTTACTTTTGCTTTTAGTGGATTTAAATGTTGGCATTTGGGAGGCCCTGTTTTAAAGCTTTTATTAGCTAACATCCTGATGACTATGTTTCAAATACTGCAGGAAACCTGTTGACAGCAGTCCACCCAATAAGTCAATAGTTTGTCTGGTATCTAGCAGTCAGGAGTCAGCCCTTGCACAGCCAGCCTGCTCCTGTGCTGAAAGTTTTAGGGCAGTGTGCCTTATACCCGGGGCTTGAGGCAAGCTAACCCTGACTCTCTGGAAAGTAATTTCCCCCAATTCTGCTAAAAGGCACTCTGAAGTAAAACATGCATTTTACCAATATCAGGTTTGAAACTGATTTTCTAATATAAGTCAGTTTTAATATCTTGGTGATAAACTAAACCCATCTTTAACTGAAACCTAGTGACCTGCATTTTATCTGTAACTTGTACATATTTTATGAGTAGATCAGCTTTTAATTTCCTGTTATTCTTAGTTCTCAATGTTATGTTGTAAGTTTTCAGGTGTGAATGTCTGTCCTTTAATACAGCAATGCAAGAAATTTTCCAACCAGCAGAAGTTTAAGTAATTCTATGCTCCATGATACAGGAATAATGCAGAGGAAATTTGTTCTCCTTCTTCCTCATAACGTAACAGATTTGTTAACCTACTTAATAAGTACAAGTTTATACCTAGAAATCTGATATTATCCAGATTTTTTTTCAGTTTTCATGAGCACTTCACAGGTTTTTATAACACACAGCATAGAAGTGACAATGTACCACAATTACATCTCAAACGTGTGGTTATCATGTATGTAATCAATGTATATAGACTTCATGCCCTAAGTGCTTAGGACATAGGTAGGTTTTTTATAACAATACGGCACCACTCAGAGTTTGTATCAAAGTCTGAGTGTAAGAGCTAAAAAGGTGCAGATGTTCCTGACCATGCTCAGTGCCTTTTGAGCTACAGTGCACACAAATGGTCATTGTTAAGTGATTAATAACTCATGCAGTTTGCCAAGTCCATTTTTCTTTATGTGATCATATTTCATATTTGTTTGTCAGAACATATTTGGGATAGCGTAATCATTACCAGTCTACATTTTGGCATCAACAGACCTAAGAAACCATATTGTAGTAATATGACATTACACATAGCAGCAGATAGTCTTGATATATGTTTCCTCACATTTTGGCTCTGCTTGGGCTGCCATTTCAGTGAAGTTTCTCCCTACAAAAATTAGGGAAGAAGAATAAAGACTTGCAAAAAAGTATGTTGGAGTCCATTGATGCTAAATTACTGAATTCAGCTTCCAGAAAAAGCCCTGTAATTTTTATCTGAATGAAACTGAAGCCACATTTATGATGTCATTAGTACCAGAATTATCTGTTGTCGTGTGTAGATAAGTACTTTCAGGATCAGCAGAACATCATCTTTTCTGACTCTAATCTGTATTGGAAATACTCAAATAATAACCCGAGTTATATTCCAAATTGTTTAGTATTTGCATAAACTACAAATTTCTTTCTAGTTCTTAGAGCCCTGAGGCCTGGGGAGGGGTTCTTTAGTCTCCTTCATGAAAATCTATGTAATTCAGCCAGATCAGAGTTAAATTTTCTTCACTGTTTTTTGTTATGGGAAGCCTGAATTAGTGCTGACTTATACGTATTTTGTTAACTTATAAAAATTTTGTATATGTAAATATTTCAAAATGAGAACATAAGTATACTCAAACATACATTTTCTCAGCAACTCCCAAGAAGTGTCAATTTTCATCTGTGTTGATCAGTCTGTGGACACTGAATATACAAACAGAACTCAAAATTACCACCACTATCCGAAAAGAGAAAGGGTACATAAGACAGTTCTAATAAAATGGTAGTTTACATACAACCAGATGCTAAACGCAGGTTATATAGCTTTGCATTTCTGTGTTCTGTAACTTTAGAAATTATTAAACAAAAACTCTCATGACTAAATGGTTAGTTTCTAAACATTAAAATGTTTTATAGGGAGGATCTTTGAATGTATATTTGCTTCTTTGTGAATTCTATAGAAAATGTTTTGTAGTCACCTCTTCTATTTTACCAGCAGTTCCTTGTGCCAAAAACCACCACAGGTTTCAGGCGCTTCACTAAAAACATGGAACATAAGCACAAGCTACAGCATTATGTAGAATCTCACATTTGTGAATTGTTATAATCAGAGGTATAACTGTTGCATTCTTTTAAAATACAGGTTGTTCTCAAGCCTAAGCATTATCACAGAACTAACTCACCCAGCCAATATGAGATTCATGCAGTTCAGAGCCAAAGATTGCTATTCTCTTGCTCTATCCAAATTAGAAAAGGTAAGGAGATTTGCCTTCCCTGTCCCCAATTTAAATGTTATAATTTTAACATTTGTTCCTGATTTTGTAACAATGCTTTCAAAACAAGTGGGAATAGAGAAATAATTTTACGGTTGCAGAAATAATGTAAAAGATTTTTTTTTCCAAACTCTACCCACATTTAAAAATGAAGTTTGATTTGAGTTCCATCACTTTAGATAATAATAGTAATCTGCCAATCTTCTAGACAGAATTTGCTCAAAGAAAATTGAATTTTTTTTGATAACTGAATATTTAGAACCAGTATGGTTTTCTAAGAGGGTGCCACATGCAATTAATGTGGAAAATATTTCAATTGACTAAATGCAACGTATACAGCTTTTATTATAATGCATTTTTTATTCCAATTTACCTCAAAGGCAATATAACTACACATTGTGCATACATCTCTGTGTATCTGTATGGAATATTTGTGTTACTGTGACAGTTTGAGAACAGCAATTGTTCTCTGTCAAAGGGCAGTGCTGGTGACGATAAGAATACTAACGCTATTTAAATGCTAGATAAAACCTTGTGTTCTATACATTCTAGTGCATGTGTTGGCATCTTCAAGCTGTGGAACAGGGAGGCTGCATGGAGAGAAGTTTTAATTTAATTTGCTTGTCCAAAATACTGTTGCTAAAGCATTAGGTGGAGCACGTGAAGTAACATTGTGCAACTGTTTAACTTGATAAATTCAACGTCAATCCTCTTTTTCGCAGCTATTTGTTGGTGATCTGACCTGCCTACCTCTGCAGCCCACAAAACTTGCTGTATCCCTTTCATAATCTTCCAGGCCATTTTTTGAATTTATGAGAGTAAGAAAAATAATATCACCGTACCAGTTTTCAAGGACAGAGATATTCCACTCCAGTCATTCTAGATATTATTGTTAGGTCTTTTCATGCAGCCTCCCAGCCTCTTCAACTCTGATATCTTACATATCATAGCAAATTTGAATTAATGCTAAAATCATTATCATTGTACCGTATCAGCATATAATTTCCTTTTCCTAGCTGCACAGTAAATTTCCTAGATTTCAGGGATTTCAGAAAGTTCATTGAATTCCAGATATTTCACTATTTATTGTATGATATTCACATAGTTAATTTTAGTGTTTATTTAATGGAAAGCAGCATTTTCATACAAACACAGTCCAGCTCTCAGTTTCTTACGCAGGAATAGTCTTCTGCAAAAATTCAGCCTATCTAAATAAGATAGAATAAGTATTAGAATAGGTAATTTTTATAGAAGTATAGTCAATCTTTTCGTAGAATCTTAGAATCACTAGTTTGGAAAGGAATCACTGGATCATCGAGTCCAACCATTCCTAACAATCCCTAAACCATGCCGCTCAGCACCTCGTCCACCCGTCCCTTAGATGCCTCCAGGGAAGGTGACTCAACCACCTCCCTGGGCAGCCTCTGCCAGTGCCCAATGACTCTTTCCACAAAAATTTTTTTCCTGATGTCCAGCCTGAACCTCCCCTGGCAGAGCTTCAGGCCATTCCCCCTTGTCCCATCCCCTGTCACTTGGGAGAAGAGGCCAGGTCCCTCCTCTCCACAATTTCCTTTCAGGGAGTTGTAGAGAGCAATAAGGTCTCCCCTCAGCCTCTTCTTCTCCAGGCTAAACAACCTCAGTTCCCTCAGCCGATCCTCATAAGACTTGTTCTCCAGCCCACTCACCAGCTTCGTTGCTCTTCTCTGGACACGCTGAAGAGTCTTAACATCCTTCTTGTGGTGAGGGGCCCAGAACTGAACACAGTGCTCAAGGTGGGGTATCATCAGTGCCGAGTAGAGAAGGAGAATAACCTCCCTGGACCTGCTGGTCACACCGCTTCTGATACAAGCCAAGATGTCATTGGCCTTCTTGGCCACCTGGGCACACTGCTGTCTCATGTTCAGTCGGCTGTCAACCAAGACCCCCAGGTCCTTCTCCTCCAGGCAGCTACTAGCCACTCTTCCCCCAGTCTGTAGCACTGCATAGGGTTGTTATAACCCAAGTGCAGGACCCGGCATTTGGCCTTGTCAAACCTCATGCCATCAGTGTCAGCCCAATGGTCCAGCCTGTTCAGATCCCTTTGCAGAGCCTCCCTACCCTCCAGCAGATTGACACTTCCACTTCATCCACAAACTTGCTAAGGGTGCACTCAATGCCTTCATCCAGGTCATTGATAAAGACATTGAACAGGACTGGACACCCGACTTGTGACTGGCCTCCAGCTGGAGTTAACTCCATTTACCACCACTCTCTGGGCCCGGCCATCCAACCAGTTTTCCATCTAGGAGAGTGTGCGCCTGTCCAGGCCAGAGGCTGACAGTTTCTGAAGCAGAATGCTGTGAGAAACTGTGTCAAAGGCGTTACTGAAGTCCAAGAAGACTACATCCACAGCCTTTCCCCCACCCAGTAGTCGAGTCACTTTGTCATAGAAGGCCATCAGGTTAGTTTGGCAAGACCTGCCTTTCATGAACCCATGTTGACTGGGCCTGATCACGCGGTTCTCTTGCATGTGCTTCATGATAGCACTCAAGATCACCTGTTCCATGACTTTCCCCAGCACTGAGGTCAGACTGACAGGCCTGTAGTTCCCTGGATCCTCCCTGCAACCCTTCTTGTAGATGGGCACAACATCAGCCAGCCTCCAGTCCAGTGGAACTTACCCAGTCAGCCAGGACCTCTGGAAGATGATGGAAAGGGGTTTGGAAAGGACATCCGCCAGCTCCTTCAATACTCTTGGGTGGATCCCATCAGGCCCCATAGAATCGTGGGAGTCTAGCTGAGCAAGCAAGTCTCTAACTGCCTCCTCTTGGATCATGGGAGCCTCGTTCTGCTCCTCTAACTCCTGGGTTTGTACACAGAGGGAACAATTTCCCTTACTATTACAGACTGAGGCAAAGAAGGCATTAAGTACTTCAGCCTTGTCCTCTTCCCTTGTCACTGTTGTTCCTTCTGCATCCAATAGGGACTGAATATTCTCTCTAGTTCTCCTTTTCTTGTTAATGTATTTGTAGAAAGATTTTTTATTATCTTTCACAGACTTAGCCATTTTGATTTCTAGTTGGGCCTCAGCCCTCCTGATTTTTTCCCTGCATGATCTCACTTCCTCCCGGTAGTCCACCTAAGACGCCTCTCCCTTCTTCCAAAGCTCATATACATTCCTCTTCTTTTTGATGTCTCTCAAGATCTCTCTACTCAACCAAGCTGATTTTTTCCCTTCCAGCTCCTTTTACAGAATACGGGGATGGCTTGCTTTTACTCAGTTGACTGTCATGCTTACATATTGACCACAAGTTATAAATGTCTAAGTGATCTTTTGTGATTTGTTGGCTTCTGCCTGAAATAGAATGAAGGCTTAATCTTGTTTAGATGGTATTCTGATAAGCACATAAAAGGGAGAACTGTGAGGAAGCTAGACAAAAGTTGTTACACAAAAAGAAGAGCAGTTTGCACTGGGAGACACATCTTCATGTGGATTATGACAGTTCCACAATCCATTAAGATTTGCATCTGTGGCTCCTCCACTTAAGCACTGACTTCCTCAATGGCAACTTCTGGAAGAATAAGCTGGAACTGACTGAAATCTTGCATTGCCAGTTTTTTCAGGGCAACAAGCACCAACAGCTGGATGGTGCCTTCAAGACTATGTTCCAACCGAACTTAGTTCCTTGAGGTACTGTAACCAACAGCATGTTTTTTAAATCATATTCCCTTAATCTATGCAGTATGGTGATAAAGGGGGGTAAGAATAGAAAGCAACAGCTTTCACATCATATGGTGTCTTCAGTTCCTTCTGGATTACTCTGTGGGCTGTAGCCTCTCTACTTCAAAGCAGTGAAAGAAAATCTTGGTTTTCTTTCTTTTTTTTACTTAGGCTCCTTCATTTTTCCAGCAAAGGTTCTGGAAATCATTAGAAATACTATAACTTCTTGCCTATCTTTTTTAACTTATGGTGCAAATATAAAGTTGTGAATGTAGGTTGGCAGCTGAACAGTTAATTAACTTCTTATCCAGATTATGCTTTGCTGAAATAAAGGTAGATAAATTATCTTAAAGAAAGAACATTTTCTTCATAGCTCTTGAAGTTGCTTGCTGTTGCTATTTCCCACTCATTTCTTCTGAACATTTGCAAGAAGTACTTCACAGGTGGTGCTGTAGTTCATTTGATGTTTTAGAACTCCCTCATGTAAAATGAAAGGCAATTAAAAACTCAAGTAGAAATTATCTAATGCAGTTGAACGTACAGTTGATTGTTATTTCTGCATTAAGCACCTCATTTTCAGGAAGACTAAAGAAGTCAGGCGAATTGCTTTCAGGTAGCACTGAAACAAATGTATGAAATTGGCTTTTCAACCTAATGGGCTGCAGAAGAAAGATACACAAATCAGAAGCCTATCTGCTATTGCAGCTGCAATTTTCCTTATTTTAGAGATAAATAAATCTGAACACCAAACTCTGAACTGACGTAGGAGAAAACAGAGGCCCTTATACAACAGAGAAAATGTGAAACAACTTGCCTAAACTTAAAATTTATGTTCTCCATTTGTCTTGGAGAAGAAAAAAAAATAGAAGTTACCACTACCTGTTTCTTGAAATAAAGGGTTTAAAATGTCTTCAATAAGATTCACGCTTTAGTTTTCTATGATTTTTTATTTTTTTTTCCTAAATAAATATTGCAAGTGTTAACTGAAGGATAACAATTCTAAACATTTAAGTGTTCATTTTAAAATATGTACAAATTCCTATATATTTTAATCAAACCAATACTGTGATTTTGTATCTTCCATATGGATAAGCACACACACTTTAGGTGAGCAGGTAGCTACCCATGATGGCCTAGGATATTTGTAGTGACGTAAACAAAGCCAGGCTGCTTTTTTCATCTTAAATTGAGGATAGAGCATTCTGTCTGTTTAAGTAGATTTGAAGTAACATTAAGGAACAGCAAGTAGTAATGATATACGTAAAAAATATAGATTGGTACCTCTTAATAGGTGTAAGTCTTATTTTAAAAGGATCTCTGATGATTTACATAGCTACGATTCCGAAACAATATAATTAATTAGCATACACATTTGTCTGTTGAACTGACAGGTTTTTAGGAAGCTGTTACATATCAACAACAGAAAATGAGTCTGTTCTTGCCAAAAAAGGGAGAAGAGAAGCAATTAAAAACACACTGTCCAAAATATTGTAAATTGTTCTAGAGATAAAGTGTTATTGATCCAAAGTCCCTTTTGCCAAGAAAGGGATTGTAAAGAGGCTTCCATGCCCAGATTTCTAATGAGTCTTTTGACATGGGCAACAACTGACACGTACCAAAACTAATAGTGTACAGGACTGTTCCCTTTAATAAAACACTATCTCTGTTGCCTCTATATGTTCTTGCATGATCCCCACCCCCCATATCCTCATAAATTCATTAAAGCAACTTCATTTGTACACAACAATTACAGCCTATGATGGCAGTTCCCATAATACTGTCTATATCAGAAGAGAATACGTTAAATCTAGATGGGCCCTAGATCTCTTTCAACCACTGACAGAGTAGCAAAAGCAGGACTTGAAGTTAGTTTTGGGTTGGTACTTTGCTGTAGGTATCATAGAATGAACCGTTATGAAGGAGTAGCTATTTATTTAGAAATACTAAAAAAGATAAAAACATGATAAGGAACTCTAAAAGGGTTTGACGCAAATCTAAATAGAGGTAGAAAAGAGGGAAACAAACTGAAAAGCTTATGAACTTAACCTGCTGTGCAGATATTCTCTGGTATTCTGACAGTGTGAAACCCCAAAAGGAAGTAATTAATGAACTTCAAATTAAATGACCCATATTGGAGGAAGCACATGCTTCTCAAATAAAATGTACAACTGTTATTACTTAGAAAGGAAGCAGTAAAAATTCTGAACTTCATGACCTGAACAAAGCCACAAACATAGGAAGCCTGAGGATGAAGTAAAGATCTCAATCTATTAATAGCTATGACTTAAAATGTCATCTATATATGTGAAGGTCTAGAGAACACACTCATACCATGATCTTTTATTTATGTTCCTAGAAATTATCTTAAGGTCTTTAAGTAGCTGTGTCCCCTTCCTTATTAAATCCAAGAAGCATCGGGGAAGGAGCTTCTGGGCATCACATTTATTGTGAAATAAAACTGCTGGGATATTCTAGCATATTTCTGGTTTCTACACCTGCAGTATTCTCTGGGAAGCAAATAAGTTTGCAAGTAATAAAGCAGTACATAATGCAAAGTGCCTGAGTAAAATTGGTATTTCTCAAAAATCTCTTTTGGGTAAGAATAAAGAATAAACAAACCTGTAATAAGACATGGAAGGAAAAATATAAGTTTAAAATATCGAGTGAGAATAGATTTCTGAGGTTCCATTTTAAAATAAAATGAATAGGAATGTCCTTATATTTATCATGTGGATTTTGGATAAAAGTCAAATTGTTCCCCAAATACCTCTTGCTTTTTCCAACTTTTCATGGTATGGAAACAGAATCTGCTGAAAATTTTTCTAAACAGATGGAAGGATAAACATAATGCCCGAGTCACATGATAGGAGGACAGTCACTTCACAGCCAGTTGCCTATAAAATATTTTATGGCATGAATCTAGAAGAACTGATATTTTTTTCAGCTCTACTCGTATGAAGCCACAGAAATCAACAGGTACAACCAGACAACCATCAATGACAAATAGGGATTAGAATGCTGCTGTTTAACAGAACCATAACTTAGAGCAGACTGCTTATTTATCACTGAATCAGAGCATGATTAGGGTTGATAGGGACCTCTGGAGGTCATCTTGCTTCAGGCCCTTGCTCAAGCAGGATGGCTTGAGCAACCTTGTTCAGGATGGTGTCCACAGGGTTTGTAATTTTCTTCAGAGAGAGGGAGAATCCACAATCTCCCTGGGCAACCTGTCCCAGTGCTCAGTCACTCTCACAGTAAAAATGTTTCCTGGTGTTCAGAAGGAACCAACTGTGTTTCAGCGGGTGCCTGATGCCTCTTGTCCTGTTCCCTAGGCACCACTGAAAAGAGCCTGACTTTCTCTTCTCTACATCCTCCCTTCAGGTATTTATACACATTGATAAGATCCTTCCTGAGTCTACCATTCTCTGGGCTAAAGAGTTCCAGCCTTTCCTCCTGGGAGAGGCGCTCCAGTGCCTTGATCTTCTTAGTAGTGCTTTTCTGGAGTACGTTAAGTAACTCCATCTCTTCTTGTACTGAGGAGCCTAGAACTGACACAGTACTCCAAGTGGGGCCTTACAAGTGCCAAGTAGAAGGGAAGGATCACCTTCCTTGACCTGGTAGCAGCAATCCTCCCAATGCAGCCTAGGACACCACTAGCCTTCTTCACCACAAAGGCATGTCACTGGCCCATGTTCAACATGATGTCCACCAGGACCCTCAAGGTCTTTTCTGTGAAGCTGCTTGCCAGCCAGTCAGTTCCCAGCACATACTACTGCATAGGTGTGTGGATGTAAGTGTCTCAATTCCAAGATATGTAACACTTCTATACTTTGAGAACACCTCTTATTCTTCATGACTTCTCTGAAATGTAAACTTGATATTTCTTCTTTTCTTAAAATAACAAAATCATTTCCTACATGCAGTGTTGTCCCCTAATAACTGAAGGAATAGGAAGCACATTGTGGTGTGATTCCTCTGTAAATGAGATGTGATTAAATAAAAAAGGCATAACTATAATTATGTTTTTCTGCATCCCTTCCCCAGAAGCATCGGAACAAGAAGTTTCTACCCCAGTCCATGTCTGATCTCATCTCACATCCTTACATTTACTGAAATACCATTTCTTCCCTTTTGCATCAGGTTCTATGTATGTTTCATGTTCCTCTTCCTAGTAGATTTTCTGGACTTGAACGAGAGTCTACTGTCAGCATCAGGGAACTGGAGCAGGAATAATACGAGCTTTGCTCTAAGCACAGTTGCAATCCCTTAATCATTTTTGAAACGATCTGGTAGAATATGCCCATGCAATTTGAGATGTGATGATTGAAACAACATATGCATTTAGCAAAACCTTTCAGCCTGAAACACTCTAAATACTGAACAAAAATGCTACATATTTGTAGAAAGAAACTATATTCAGAGTAAAGAGATTTTTCACTTTTAATCTCTTTCAAGGTAATACCAATTTAGTGTTTTTCTTATAGTTCTTCCAAAACCATCACTAACAATATGTTATATTTTTTGCTTCCTTAACAGAAAGAGCGGGAGAAAGGATCTAATCTGGCATTTATGTTTCGACTGCCTTTTGCTGCCGGTAGGGTTTTCAGCATCAGTATGTTGGATACTCTGCTTTATCAGGTACTATGAACAATAATGTGACTTAACACAGATATACACTATTACCACCTATTTGATCATACTTAATTATTAGATGATGTTGTTTTCCTATATACAATTCATTAGTGTGTGTCTGTACAAGAAACAATCAAAGGCAAAAGATAATGGAGCATGCTCTATTTGACAGTACATGCTCAACTATCAACACAGTTGTTACCCTGTTCTTGCACAAACCTCTCCACAGTCAAATAAGCAGGGTAGTTTTCATAACGTCTACATAAAATACAGATTTTGCAGACTAATAATGCTTGTACTCTGCAACAAAAAGGCAGTGCCCTTTCCTGCAACGTAGTGTCGCTAGCCACAAAAATCAACAGAATTACATTCATGAGTACTTTACATCTGCATTAAAGTACATGAGTACTTTACATCTGCATTTGCCTCAATTACTTCATTGTGTCCTGTCCTCTTAATCATGTCGCCTGGACCTCCTAGACCAGTCATCCTATCTTAAAATAGCCCATTCTAGCCCTAACAAGAAACATGAGAAGTGGTTACAAAGAGACAGTGGCTGAAAAAAGACACTAATCTTCCAGGATCTAGTTACACAGAATAAGCAGCAATACCACCGTGACCTATACCTAGAGGTAGCCTGTGGATGCTTTTGTATTCAGGCACTAAATATTTTTTTGGGGAAATTAGTTTACTTGATAATTTGGTGCATGAAAGCTGGTTTTTGATCTCACTTATAATTCCAAATAAATTCCCTTGAAGGCAAATTCAACAAAAATAGAAAAATTCCTGGAGCTAAGCTGTTCTCAAAAAATCTTTAGTTCACACATGGTAATAGTTACATGCTCATCTGTTAATTGAAACTTTTTTTTTTCTTTTCTGTTAAAAATCTTGCAGTCATTTGTGAAAGATTATATGATTTCTATCACAAGGCTTCTGCTGGGACTCGATACCACACCAGGATCTGGGTTTCTTTGTTCTGTAAGTTGTTAAAAAAATTACTACAGCCTACCAGAGAAGATTCTCTACTTTCTTCATATGGTGCTTCCTTGTGTGGAAGTCCAAGAAGGACCATCTGTTTCCTCTTTCACCAGGGGAGAAGACAAGAAAACCAGATAGAAAATATATCCATTTTAATTACTTCCATAGCAAACACCCTCATCCTGATGAAAACACAATATATTCTATAAAGCACAAAGTAAAATAGGAAAGACAGGAAAAGTTCATTTTATAGGAAACAGCAATGGCAGTTCAGCAGCCAAATCAAGTGTATAAAAAGCCAGGAAGCGATACCTATATTGTACAGCCTAGCTAGCACATATAGCACTGCTGTTTACCGACAGTAATTTCCATCATAGGCAATAAAGGTCAGAACCAGGTTTTATATAAAGATAAAATGTATTTAATTACTTCAATTTAGGTTTCCAAGTTCAAAAGTCATGTTGTTATAACGTTTGTCAATATTCCACAATGCACACTTCCTTTGTCTACAGGCAAAGGGCAGAAGTGGATTTTACAATAAGATGAGATTTAGTAAATGACTATAGCTTAAGTTTCAGAGTTCAAAGTAATCTTGTTCTTATATATGTCAATATTCCCAAACTCAAAGTTAATTTTTTAATGTACATACAAATAATGTACATACAAAATAATGTACATACAAAAATAAAACCATAAACATTTTTTATTTTTTTATTAAAAATAAACTGTTTTCTACCACACCCATCACAGCTCAGATGGCAAACAGATGAAAAGGGGTTATCTACCAGTTACTTTCTGTGAAACAAATAAAGAATCACAGGATATTGTTCTCAAAAAGAAAGTTATCAATTGCAGTTTAAAATCAATTAATGTTGGTCAATCATTAAGCTTTGTTAAAGTGAATGCAAGATATTTGAATCTCTGAAAAGGGGTATATATATCTTGAACTAAAGCCAGTGCAATATTAATGAATTACTGGAGTTTAAATTCAGACTTTCTTATGCCATTTGTTCTTAATTTATTACTTTCCCCTACTCCCTTCTCCCCAGAAATTCAGCCTGCAGTCTAGTGAGCAGTTATCTGGCTGCATTCAAAATGCCCATGTGTTCTTCAGTCTGGCCATCACCAGGTTTTTACTGCTTCCAATATTTAGCTTATTCTTTGTATTTCAGTCAGCTATGAACACTGAATGAAGGATGCGATGTAAGTTTTTAAGTAATTTTAAAACATGACCAGAAGTAATTTCATAACACTGAACCATTCGCACTGCAGTGTGTCTCGAGGGGAGAACAAAAGAAACCGTGTTTATTAAACTCAACACAATTTCCAGGTTACAGATTACTTATGAGCAAAGGCACAATACTACATGATGATCATTACCAGCTAGTTTTAAGTTATAAATTTTTTTCAAGAGTAGTATAGTGAACAAGTGATAAGCCCTCAAGGCTTAAAAGTCCTCCTTCCTATTATTATTTGTTCAGATGAAAATCACAGAAGAGGATCTATGGATTAGGACATATGCCAGACTATATCAGAAACTTTGTTCTTCTACAGGAGACATTCCAATTGGAGTCTATAGGACAGAATCCCAAAAGCTTACAACATCCGAGGTATGTCAGTTTACTCTTCCTTTCTTTGGATTTGATTATGGAGTATATAATATTCTTTGGTCCTCATAAGAATGGGAACCACTTATTTAAGGAATATGAATATTGTGAATGCTGTATCTGCAAACACATGGAATTCCAGCAACCCGCTGAAGGTCTCTCTCTTCTGACATGTGTACATTCACATTATGTCAGGGCTTATGTTCAGCCCCAGATTTCATGAATACCGAGAGGCAGTCTATGTACAATTTTCATTCCTGTGCTCACCTACAGAGGACTGATTGATTGAAAACAAGGGGCAGCCCAGGGACAGATATGGCAGGCTAGGATAGTTAGCTCTAATCTAAACTTGTGTGTGGTAACTAATAACAGTACCCTTAACGAGCTGTATGACCAGGTCCTGTAGCAGATGTGACAACAATGTCAACACTGTATTTCAAAACAAGTGGCATTTCAATGTTCACATGAATTTCTAATTAGAAATGAGCAACGAGAATAAATTAATGTAATTAAAATTATTGTGTGATTTCTCTAAATTTAGCTGCCAAACAGTGGTAATTGTTGTATATATGTATTTGTGTGTCTGCCATATATAAATGTATACATTTTTCCTCATATATATATATATATATATAAAGAATGAGAACAATAATTTTTCCTGTAACATACATTTTTTGTTTGTGCAGCTTCTTTTTCTGTCATGTCAAAGCCATCAACATTGTCATGTTGTTAAACGATAGCTCAAATACAGCTCTAAAACGCAACAGTGAACAACTTTCTCCTTTCTTCTGAAATACACAATCTACTAATTTCAAAGACAAATAATTTGTACTTTTGCTTCCTTGTTTCAGAGAAATGTTATAAAGCAATAAGCCATGCAATGGTTAATTGGAAGATTTATCTTGAAGGAAGTACAAACATTCAGTTAAAGTTAATTTTGAAGTAAGGGTTACAAAAAGCTGTGCAAGATTCCAGTAAGTTCACTAGTGTCTTTCTTTGTGGATATCATAACAGCTGGCTTTTACAGCTTAGCCAGTCACGGCTTAGGGTGTACTGGTGGATGGGGTTCTTCCTCCCTAGGTGCAGGACTCTGCACTTGCCTTTGTTGAATATCATTACACTCCTCGCTGCCCAACTCTTCAGCCTGTCTAGGTCTTGCTGAATGGCAACACAACTTTCCAATGTATCAGCTACTTCTCCTAGTTTTGTATCATCAGAAAAGTTGCCGAGGGTGTACTGTGCCCTCATCCAGGTCATTGATGGATATGTTAAACCAGACTGTGTCCAGTGCTGACCCCTGGGGAACACTGCTGGCTACAGGCTTCCAACTAGACTCTGATCACAGATCACAACCCTGTGAGTTTTGCCATCCAGCCAGTTCTTAATCCATCTCACTGTCCACTTATTTAACCCCCACCATACGCCAATATTTCTATATTTACATTAGTTAATATTAATTAACTATAGTAATACTTCTGCATATATTTCTATATATATTTCTCCTTTGACACTCCCTTTTTAGCAGGCACATGAGAAGCCCTCACTTCATTCTGATAGTTAAATATAATTCCTTTAAAAAGAAACCAAGCAAGTTTTCAGTGATCTACTTACTAAATAACAAGCAAATCTAGCCTGCCTCTCAATGATCTGCACTTACGACAAACCCTTTCCATTTAATAAAAAAAAAAGAGGAGGTATGAAGTCTTGGAAGTCTTCTTTACTACCTGTGAAGCTGATTTTCTGTGGTTCCTGTTAAACAGGCCATATTTGTTTCTTCAGATTCACTTCTGTTTAAATTGTCTGTTTTCTTTTCCCTCTTCCTTTGTCAGTCACGAGAAATGGCCTCCCAGGTAAGCATTTGCTTGTTGTCTGCCTGTTTCTGGGTGTCATGGTTCAAGCTTGGTTGTCAGGACGCTCCATGCAGCTGCTTACTTGTTCCCTGCAGTGGCATGGGGGGAGAGTCAGAATGGTAAAAATGAATCATCTCGGGGTTTGAGATAGAGACAGTTTAATGGATAAAGCAAAAGCCATGTACACAAGAGAAGCAAAATGAAGAATTCATTCGGTACTTCCCATCAGCAAGCAGGCATTCAGCCATCTCCAGGAAAGCAGGGCTCCATTGTGCATACTTGGTAAGACAAATGACATAACTCTGCAAGTATTCCTTCATCTTCCTCCAGCTTTTATTGTGAACACTGCGCCTTATGGCATAGAATATCCCTTTGCGTAGTTGGATTCAGCTGTCTTTCCCAGCTTCTTGTGCACCCCCAGCCTATTCATCAGCAGGGCACTGTGAGAAACAGAAAAGGCTTTGCCACTGTGTGAAAGCGCTGCTCAGCAATAACTGAAACATCCCCGTGTTCTCAACACTGTTTTCAGCACAAATGCAAAACATAGCCCCATATAAGCTACTATGAAATTTAATTCCATCCCAGCCGAAAACAGTACACTGGGGTAAACCCTAGGAGTAGAATCCATACAGGAAATGGAACTATGCAATACATCATCCTTTAGTAACGAAAGCTTAAAGCAACATTTTACTGGACAGAAATATCTTATTAAAAATCTGAAAGGTGACGGGACTTTCAAAAAAGCCCTGTGGTGTTTGTTCCCCATTGGGCCTGTCTCAGTTGGATTCTGAAGATAACAGGTCATCTTTACAGTCTGGTGAAAGCCTTGATCCTGAACACCTTAAATGCTAATGGACAAAAATCCCCAAGTTTACCATAAAAGGAATAAGAGGCTGTACTTAGCAATGGCTCAGACAGCTGCCATTCTTAGAACCCTAGATGCAAAGGTATGGAGAACAGTAAAGTTACTTTACCATAAAATTTGGAGTTAGATAAAAATAAAGCATTGCTTCCAAATAGAATAGATGAATCTGCACATTAAAACTGTTTTATATATTACACACTTAGCTCCCAGGAAGCAAAAAGACAAGGAACAACTATCCAAGCAACTAATTGTGTTTGGTATTGTAGTGCTGTTACCACAATACTCACAGCCACTCCGACCATCTCAAATGTGAACACCTGTGCGTTTGTGACTACATTCGTATTCCTGCCACATGTTTGGCAAACCGAGCTAGTGTTTACAAGAGTATGAAACATCCTTGAGTGGAAAAATACCTGTGTCCAGCCACACAAGGGAGCAGTCACACCCGTTTGGGTACACAGTCTGATAGTTGAGATGGACACCTGCCTTAAAAAACCCAACCAACCTGAAACTTAAAAATAAATACAGGGTATAAAAATAAATTAAGGGTAACATTTTTCACTTTGTAACACAGATTTTTCTCCAGTAAAACCAGCAGTGACGCGCAGCTTGTTATTTTCCAGAGATTTCACTTTTTCTGTTTTAAGGAAACTAAAATAAAATTTACACACTTCATAAACTATAAGGGGATCAATTGCTCCTGTATAGTATTGGTGATATCATATCATCAGTTATGCTTCTTGTACAGCAGGTTTACAAACTGTACAAAACGGAAATTAAAGGAAAAGAAATTAAAACAACCAAACCTCAAAATAAATGAATGATCTTTACGAAAGTATTTTTAAAGAAAGTTTGAGACTGATTAAAACAGAGGGGGGGACACAGAAGTACCAGGCACTGGGCAGTTATCTTCTGTGTACTAGACAGCTGCCACTGGTGGGCACACCTGCGTGCTGCCTTTGAAAGAGGGTTTGGATTTCTTTTGTTTAACTTTGTCTTTAAATTGTTTAATTTTTTCTCCTGCATACAGGGAAGGGCTGTTCTACACACCTTTCTCAACAGGCACTGTAAAAACTGAACAGTCACCTAAGTAAACACTGAACTTTATTACCTTCATTTATGGTTTAACTCACCTTTCCCAGTGCTTCAAAAAGTCAAGCTAATGATTTACGGATTAACAGAATCAAAAGACGTTCTTTTACTTTGCCTTTCCTGATTAATGTCTGGCTCAAAAAATGTGACTTACCTGGTAATAATTAGGATGATTGGTCCCTGCCTTTCCAGTACTACTGCCAGCAATTCCAGATGGTTGCTTTATCAAGAGCTGGACAAGGAAAACTACCAATGCAGACAGGAAGAAAGGCAAAATTAGACCCTCCTTTGAACTCAGTTTCTATTGGATTTGTTCACACCAAATAGACCCTTCCTGTCCATACGTAGCAACTATGTGGAATGTATTTTGCTTACCTTAATCTAACCTGTAAAATACATGCCAAAAAAAAATGTCAATAATTTAAAATAACAACCAACAGTAATCACCACCAAACAGCATTTCTGTACACAGGGATTCAGGGTTCTGTCTTATGTCCTATTCAAAACAACAGCAGCTAAGTCAGTAATAAAACTTCAAATATCATGTAATTTTTCAAAAACAAACCCCTTTCTATTGCAGACTAAGCTGAAGAGCCTCAATAAATTAATGGGTCTTTGCATGAGGCTTATTGCAAGATCCTAGCCTAGAATATTAAAAATGTGATTTTACTTGAAGTGCTACAACATAAGCAGATTTAATGTTCTTTTTAATTATTGGTTTTGATTGTCATGTTCTTTGGTTTTTTTTTTTTACAGTGATAAAAGCTGTTCTGCGCAAAAGGGAAAAAATCAATGTCTTCCTCACACTGTCAGGCTTACTCATATCAAGTATTATTTTATGGAATTCAGGAAACTTACAGATTCTGTGTGAGCCTCTTAAAGAAAGATTATATTTGACACTGATGAAGTCAACAGAATCATGCTTTCAGATTTTGTATTAAGGTCTTTAGAACTTCAGCAGCTCTTCAGTCAAATTTGCTCTGTTCACTGATCACATCCAACATACTGTGAACTTTTTCTGTTCTTGGGGAGTCATACAAACTGAGTCAGCTCCATTTTGTCACCTTTACTTCAGTTATTTATTGTAAACACTCAACACATTGAAACCAGTCACTTGCTAGTACGATTGCATTGATACCAGCAAGGGTGTCACTATTTCAATGTCTTATAAAGACATATTTCAAAGATCACAATAACACAGGATTATAAGGAAGTAATTTTGAAACTAGAAGCTTAAATTATTAGTTAAATGTAAATTGACATTAAAACAATTTTGAAGTTATCTTTTGAAATGTTTCCTCTTTATTCCCTGTGGGTTTTTTTTATGGTTAGAACTGCATAGGTAGCCCATCCACCTGACTTATTTCAGTACTGCTGTATACATACAGTACTGGTTACTTTTGGGTGGCATGAAGAAACCACAGCAACAGAAGGCCAGAGTTTGGCCCTTAAGTCTGCTTTTTTTTGTTACTATGTGAGTGAAAAAGCAACATTATTATGTTTTAAGGTAGGAATTAGTTACCTCATTTGCAAGAGGTGCTCTGAATCACACTGAAGGCTACGTCAAACGTTCCTATTTTCAGACCCAGAGGCATTCCGGATATTACATGCTGGGAAGTAAAAAATGCCTGGGAATTTGAGACAGAGGTACCAGGCACATTCCACCTGTGTTCTTAAAAGAGTACTCAAAACAGTGCAACTATTTATTAGTGAATCCACAATATATACCTAAAGAGCAGTTACAGAACTTGAATTTCTAAAAATAGGCAGACTTGGAAGTAAGTGGAAAAGTCATTCAGAATGGATTCCTAGATTCAGGAAAGGCAGTATCAGAAGGCTGGAATTGGTCTTTTCGGAATTAAAATGGAATCAGACACTAAATTCTTCACTGCTTTTGGGCTTGAGAAATGTATTTACATCATAAATCAGTTTTTTACATAAAATGTCAAGTCTAGTAAAGGGTGCTCAATTCAGGAATACTTCTTGACTTTTAAGAGCTGAGTCCTTTCAGCTCCACTGCAACCAAAACACTTGTTTAACTGCACTGCTGAGAAGAGAAAAAATATATCAATCTGCTTCCATTTTTTTAAAGCATATTATCTCTCTTGCCATTTTCATTTCAAGTCTCAAATCTCTATCAATGTGGAAGAATGGGAAGACACTAAAGACACCAAAGAACAGATTAGTTATCGTAGCAATCATCGTAACTCGACATCCAGTGATCAGTCTGATCATCCCTTGTTGCGACGAAAAAGCATGCAATGGGCCCGACGGCTGAGCAGAAGAGCACCAAGACACTCTGGTAGAACAGCTGAAAAGATAAACCAGCAGCGAATGAACCTTTACAAGAGGTCAGAAAGACAGGAACTTGCTGAACTTGTGAAAAACAGAATGAAGCATCTGGGCCTTTCTCCAGCAGGATATGGTATGATTGCTGTAATATTTTAAACTCTTTGTTGCTATTGATACAAAATCAAATGAATTGCTAGAGGAGGCTGCTACAGAATACACAGTTATACTTTTACTCAGTCTTTACAAATTAGATACAGTAATACAAGCTCTTTATCTCACACTCCAACTGGATAATGACTATTCTTGCTTCCTTTGTGACTTTCCATAGGAAGATTCAGACTAAATATTTTCTGGAAGTGACACAAGCCATGATAACATTTGATCAACCACAAAGAACTTTTGTAAATATTTATACCAGTAAAAAGAAAATGTTGCTGTATTCCTGCTTTTTTTTTTTTTTTTTTAAACCCTAGTTAAAAGCCAACAGGAAATACTCATTTCATTATTTAAATTTAGGAAGATTATAGACCATATCTAGAGCAGCAAAATCTTGATAGGTAAATCTTTCACGTGATTCTGATTTATGAATTTTCATCATCGCTTCCCTGTTTTGTTACAGATGTGTCTTATTATAAAGGCAGTTTCTACTTTTACATCACCATAAACAACCACATTCTGTAAACAAAAACAACACCCTTCCCTTCCCCTGCCCACCCCCCCCAAACAGAAATGAGTTTTACACATGCAGTCATCTGCAAAGCTGGGTTTTCACATTCCCAGTGCCATCTCTCTGCTCTCCATCACATTTGGATATTTCAAAAGTGTTTCATTCTCTTTCAGAGCGAGCTCACTCCCCACAATCCCACTACAAACTGAACACGGGATGGAAACTTTTCAATTTCCTTGTTCTTTCAGAGTAGCAGGAATCAATCATGTCACTTAGCTTGCTGCAGAAATTAAAACTAACCCTTAGTACTATCGCTAAGCATGTACGTAGAACAATAAAAAGAGGCAGAAAAAACCCAAATATCACAGCTGCTTATGTGTAACTAGGTGTGAGGATGATCTTTAAAGCCAGTTTCACATCTTCAGTGTCCTTTTGACATTGATAACCTAATAATCATAAAATCATAGGCTGGAAAAGGCCTCTAACATTATCAAGTCCAACTGTCAGCCCAACAATGATAATCTCTAGCTTAAATTCAATTACCTGTGAATTCATTTAAGCCAACTGAGACACTACATAGTTCTGACTATGCAAACCTCCAGCAGAAGTGTGATGTTAGTATGGTGGTACAGGTAGGTGCTTGTATAACTAGTTATTTCCCATGAAATGGCTGAAGAAATTAACGCAGAAGCAAAGTCTCTCCTTTTTAGTCCCATTAAATTAAAATAGCAGCACCCCAGGAAGTGTACCAAGAGAAAGATATTGCAGTGAAGGCTACCAAAATATAGCGAGACTTGACTAGGCAAAAAACTTAAAAAAAGAAAAATTTTCCATCAGCCTTCATTTGCAATGTAACATTGGAGGAACAATTTAAAATGAAAGAAAATAAATACCACTTTTCATTCATACAGCATTCACAATACAACTCATTGACACAGGTGATAAAAGGAAACACTTACTAGATAAATAAGGAAAGGAAAATAAAAAGGTTCATGTTGACCAAAGGTGGAAATGGGTAAGAATGCCGTACACCTGCATTTAATCTTGCTTATTGCTTGAATTCAATGCCAACTGACTATGGATGTCCCTACTTCCCACATACTACCTGGTTGGTATACTACATTAAAATTAGGTTGCACTCAGAATTGCTTTGACTCAAAAAAAGTGCAGAATATTCATAGAACACTCAGAAATAAACCAGGATATTTTGAGAGGGGTAACTCAATGGATGCTATGTCAGATAGTTCTAACTCAAGTACAGTTAAAAAGAAGTTGCTAAACTTATTTTAAATCACTTTGACACCTGACACTTTTTGACAGATCTATGAAGCAAAGATAATCTTTTATCAAATCAGTTTGTCAGAAATCAAAGTTTTCACAATTTGTTTGTAAATATAATTAATTTGGTATGTGGGTTTTTTTTGTCCTCTAGATGAAATGAATGATCATCAGAACACCCTTTCCTACATCCTGATCAATCCTTCTCCAGATACAAGATTAGAGCTGAATGATATAGTGTAAGTTAAAGCGCAAAAAAAAAAATGCAAGCCCTTCAATATTTCTCATTTACACTTTCTGCCTGAATTTATTTTATTATCTTTTAGCTGAAAAAGAACCCCAAACTTTCCCATGCATCTGCAAAAAAAACCAGAAAATACGGAGACTTCTACTTAAATGACAGCTAATTATACAAGTGTCTTTATTTAAAACTCACATATAAATATATACTACATTTGTTAGTAATACTCTTACCTTCATACTCTCTCATCCTCCTTTGTATATTTAAAAAATAATCTGAGTCTAGTCGATAGCTTCACAGAATTAATATGCTCACTAAATTCTTATACCTACCAAGTCTTAAAAGAAAGATTAACCCTTCAAATTCAGTGTTTACAAATGGGATTTTATTTTGTGGATTCAAAGTCAAAGTAAAGAGCAGTCGCCTTCTGAATATTATGTGGTACTTATGCCTAAGATGAGGTCCTGCCGTTAGTGTTTGATTTAATACAGGACATTTTTTTCCACTTGCTTACTAGAAATTTTTCAGACTACACACAAAAAAACACAAAACACCAAACCAAAAAAACCCAAATTTGAACTGTGTCTAATGTTTTGAAAGTCAAGAATTTTACATGATTATCTGCCATTCTCTCATACTGAAGTCCAATGTGGTTGCTATAGTAAGGATTACTATTTTATCACACTTGATAGCTGCACATTTATGCCAATGTGGCTTATTCTTATGCAAACCACATATTTCTATGCTTATCTATGACAGAAGCCAAAAGGTATTCACTTAAAATCCTTCTTTCTCTGATTTCCCATACTTATACAATTTTAAGTCTTTCGCATCACTATAGTCCTATTACATTTGTAATCCATTGTGCGTGTTTTAGGTAATATACAAGGCTCAACCAGCATATGAGGAAATTGATTGCTCAAAAGCCTTTCTTGACAGTCTTTACATTTGTTATCTTAGCAAGCTAGTGTTTAGCGTCTTTACCTCATGGAGCTTAAAGGCCAATGATCTCACTGTCTTTGTTGAACAATTAAAACAAAAGCCTTTACATTTCGAGAAATGGGCTGAGGGTTTGCCTTAATAATTCCATGTATCATCTCACCTATTTGCCTTAAGAAGCAAGTACTGAATAGCAGCGTTTTCATTCTATAGCCATGAGATTTTTATATCAAAAGTTCAACATTTTGACTGTCAACAGAGCATGATGTTCTTTTTCTATATTGCAGTTTACTGACATATTTACAAATGGATCTTGCAGTAACACTCCTTGTTCTCTTTCCTTCTAGAATTAGTCATGAGACTAATGAGAACATGATCTAGACAGGAACAGTATGAGTAGGTTTTTTTAATCCCATATTTAAGTAAAGCGTTTTCTTGCACAGAAACAGGTTATATGTTCTGAGCTATGGGAGACAGAAAACGCTGCTATTCTATTTTAGTCCTGACAGGTGAGACATTAACAAAATAATAGAGGGAGGTGATTTTTCCAAATCATGGAGATCAGATGCTTCTGTTGTATATCCACCACAAAGCCAGTACCCCCAGACTCAGAAGCCCACGCTTGGAGGAGCAATGAATGGTCTGTTACTGGGTCAGCTGTAACAGTATTTCTGCGGGAAATATGACAGGGGTTGCTCATACACTTAGAGAAAATGTTAATTCATTTAACGAGGAATTTCTATTTTGCTTTTGAAGAATTTTTCAAGGTCTTTTAGTTAAGTCTAGGGCAAAATATACTCTATATGTACAAGTTCATGGCCTCTAAATATAGAAACTTCAGGGGCACTGCAAAGTAATACCTATCCTTATAAGCACCACATAACATACACACAATCTTTGTCTGGATATTTAAGTACTTTCACTTGGTTTGGCACCAAGTTTTCTGAGGCCACAGGAAAGGATTTCATTTCCCTGCATTTAATTTTTCTTTCTTTGCAAAAAAGAAAAGAGTCAGACATAGGATCTGAATTAAAATTTCAAGTGGCTTCAACAGCACTGCTCATCTTTGGACAAGTTTAAGATACTGGGATTTAATCTAGTTGTCCATCTTCTCTTTAGGAGCATAATGGCACTGGAAAGCACTGATTGATAGTTCATGACACAGAAGTGTTATTTCTGCAGGAGCACAAAGATGCTGCTGTGTCAGTGCCAAAAGCTGTCTAAGATCAGATAGTTTGTCAGTTGAGACAGCTGACAAAACAGTGCAGAACTTACACTTACAAATTAATGGGCAGCACTCTTCCATCCTCACCCTAAGAAAAACAGCTATTTTAAATATCTCAAACTTAGCTTCCAATTCATGAGGCATTTTCCTCAACTATTCAGATCTACTAGATGTTCTTCAAATAAGGGTCCATCTCCAGACTGTCAGCCTGCACTGAGATAAGCAACATCATGCTTTTTATTTAGTGAGCACGTCCATTATTTTCTCGCAAAATTTTTAGAAATTACTCTGTGGACTGATTGTGTCTTCTTTAAGGCATAACAAATAAAGGAGTCGCATAAAGAAATAATGAAAATTATGGGTTAACTGTGCCTAGAACATATAGATGATGTCTAGGCAGACAAGATGAGAAAAGCTTCATTATTAGCATCTATAGTGAGTGGTGTGTCCAGGTTACCCAACAGGAACTAGGCTAAGCACCTTCAAAATAAGTCTCTAAGCCTTCTTCAGGTTTTTTTCAACATTACAGCTTGGACATATTTTGCCCTTGCTTGCACCAAGTCTTCTTAATAAGAGTTATCATTTCTTTTTATAGATACTTGATCCGACCTGATCCATTGGCTTATGCTCCAAATACTGCACCCAGCCGAAAAGACAGCTTCTGCAATACAGTGGGACAAGACACCAGGGAGGAGACACAACTATGATATGTAACTCGTTGCAAAATTAAGAGACAATTTTATACACATGTTGTTTCCACTAACCATTTTGAAAACTGTGTGGTACATTTTATTCAGATTTTGGAAGCAAAATGAAAATGGATAAGTGACCAAATTTAGCAATGTGGTGTCTAGAAACTCTGATTTAAGGATTGTCAGGCTGTGGCCTGTTCAATATGTTAGTTGAACTTCATCAGCTTAACATAATAATGACACCTGTTACTACTTAACCAAGATGAACAAATTAGTTTAAAAGTGACAGATTTCATCATGTGTTTTGCTTAGACGCTTCTAAGCATATTTATCAAGGTGTCAGCATGTTGGTGACTAAGCCTCTGACCTACATCAGTAAAGATTATCTGATCCCCACTAGAGAGGCCATGCATAATTTGTAGTAGAAAAATAATGTTACTACCTAAAGGTGCCAACAAGGCTTTGCATGTCAAGAATCCAGCCTTTTCAGTCTCAGCCTGTCATCCATTTATATTAGAACAGCCTAGTGTCAGTCCCCTCTTAGCCCTCAGGACCTGAGTGTTAGTTCTCTGGGTTTACACAGATCATGTTGTAATGGCATAGCCTCATCACATCTCAGAGGCTGAGATCTGAGGCATAGCCACTGAAAGATTAGCTCAGAGGAGCCCACCTGGTGGAAAGTCCCTATCTCACCCAGGCAACCCCTATATTTGCAAAAGTGATCTGTGTGAAGCTGCAAGCAATGGCAGATGAGGTGAAATATAACCCTTTTAATATTAGTGAGTTTGCCAGAAGCCTGAATAGATTATGATACAAAAGTGAGAGTATCCCCCTAGGGAACAATTCATAACACACGTCCTTCCCATTTCCATGAATATGCCAGAACTGCAAATGTCCCCAGTCATTCATACTGTCCAAATGTGGTATATTTTCATATGAAATTATGTATCACATTGAAAACTAAAGAAATCTTTAACCCATTCCATAAAACAAATGTAATACCACATTTAAAAGCACCATGGATTTGAAGACTCTATTTTGGCATCAAGTACACAAGAAAGCATTTGCTACTGTATGAAACATCTGAAGCTGCTACAGAATCTCTAGTCAACACATACCAGAGTGCCAAAATTGGTCAAGTTTTCTACAGAATTAAGCATGCCTGTACATTGTTTATATTCTTTTATATATTATTTGGTAGAACAATAACTTTTTTTTTTTTCTGAAAAATAAAAAACCCAGTTGCCCAGTGACCAACTCATGGATGTGAGTATGCTTATCAGCATTGTAAGGATGTTGAAATCAAGGCACGTTCATATTATCAATGACAGCAAATCTGCTATTTCTTCCTCTTAATTCTTCCAAAACTTAATTAGCCTGTTCCATATTAAGGCAGAAACCCTAAGCTATGATTATAAAAAACCAGAGTGGACTGAAGCCGTCAGTCAGTCAGATGATGTGCTTTCAGCGTGATTCACACACTGTTCATAGGCATTCTCAGCCTATAGTAGCCACCAGAGATTCAAGGACTCTCTGCCACAAGTATCTTTAGCCACAACTTGATGCCAGACATTTAACAGCTTGTAAAGCAGTAGAAGCAAGCAGTCAAGTGTATCCATTTTCCCACACAACTCAGCAGAATTGCTGCTCAGCTAGACTTGAATAGTAGCATTTAATGTGACCTGGTATTTCTCCAGGCTTAATGAATTTCTGATTGCTCATTAGCCCCAGAAGATTTGCTAAAGCAAGCACAAAGACAGCTGGAGGCACTCGCAGTCTTTAAATTGAATGAAAGACAATATTTCTGAGCACAATACTTGGTTCACTTCAAGCTGGAAGGCAAGCAAGGTAATAAAAACTAACAATGGTTTCTTATGAAGCAGAAGTCATAATCCATGAATAATCCATGAACAACATACCACAAAGTTCTATTATTCAAAATATACTGCCTTTCATGTTGAAAGCAGAACAACTTCGCTTCCTCCAACATATCTTCACAGACAGATCCCATTCCAGGGGATTTAGACGTTTCAAGAACTATCCTGAGCACCTCTACAGTAACACTGAATGGGACAGTACACTCATTCCTTCGGTGGCCAGGAAGGCAGTTCTTTGCCTGTTGTGTGACCATTAATCTTATGTTCACATGCTTTCTACTTATCACAATCATCACAAACATAATACAAGTCTAGATGGACTGGAAACCATTTTGAGGAAGAGTAATCTCAATGCTCGGTTCTGGAGAAGTGATGAAGCTCTAGAATCAAGAGGTCCAAATGCCTGTTGAAGAGAGTAGTTTTATCTGGTCATAGTTCACTCAGAAGGCAGAGAAATTTAGAGCTATGATCACCAGCATAACCAAGAAATTTAATTCTTAACCAGTTGTTAAAAGATGGCCAGACAACCTATGTTTGTTTCTCTCAGTCAAAAAAACTTTGGACAATTTCAGTCTGTGTTTAACTGAATGTAATTTTTGCCTCCTGACTCACTTCTATCCATAACTTTAAGACGCCCATCTTCCCCAACACTACTTTAACATATACCAAGCCTTCTGCTACCCAAAGACACAATCCCAGTGAAGGAAGTGATAACAGGTAGTAATTACTTCATTCTCACAAGGGAATTCTCCAGCAAAGCGAGACCTACCTCTGAAAACTGTCTGCAATAAAAAGGTCACAAAAAGCGTTTCAGTGGAATGCAGTATTTCTTTTACTATCTCATTCCAGTTCCAGAACACACATTAATTCACATGCAAATTAGAATGCACACAGTTTTAGTTTTTAAAACCTGCAGTAGAATGAGTCAGTGAAGTTTTCATGACATTTTGACTTGGAAAAGAACAGCTATTTCCCAGTATATATATTTCCCCTCCCACAAACAGCTTTCTACTACAACTCTTCAAAAACTTTAAAGTGTACAAATATATATATTACTGACTATTTCTTATACATCTTTGTTTACTAATGCACCAATGAAATGCTAAGGAACAAACAGATTTAATGCTTCAGCAGCAGAAGAAAACCGAAATGACATCAAGTGCACCAGAAGTAGCACACAAATCTGTAGTTTCTTGGCAGCTAGGGCTGAGAGCAACCGTTCTGCACTTTTGGAGTACTAATACAAAAGGTTTTGCTCCGTTGAATTCCACTTGATGCCTGAGGGAAATCAGTCACTACTATCTGGAAATAAATTAATAAAAACAAGCAGCAGTGTGTAGTGACATCAAGTTGTACAAGTTTATAAAAAATGCTTTTTCAAGGCAGTGATATAAATACAGAATTATAAAATAAAGCAATCTGCATAAATTATTGTTTTCTATTCTTGTTATTGTATTAGAAACAGCCCACTCCACTTTAAAAGAGACACACCTTGAATAAATGTCTAAAGAAGTACACTTCAGCCACTGTTCCTTGTGCTTGATGCAGGATATGGATTACAGGGAGACAGGAAAAGAGTTATGAATTTATATTAAGTTACAAGAGATGAACAAGACTTTGCTTATGGTCATCTGAAGTTAATCCAAAATATTAATGATGATTTTCTTACGTGCTTCATTAGTGCCTACACTACGAATGCAAGAATGCTGTCAGGAATGATAATTCAACATAAACATAAACTTGCACAGCCTCCCAAGAAGCTTAAAAGGCAAATATTTGTGCTGCTTGCAGTTAAAAACAAGCATTTGAAATTTCTATGAACTAAATATTTCTATGGGTTCTATAAAATCTAGACTGCTTACTGTTAGGAAAATTGGCAATTGGCCTATGCCAATGAAGGAGGAGAGGTTGGGATGCAAAGTATAGAATTAAAAGAGGAAATATTTATTCATGTGCATGAGATATCCCAAAGAATTTGAAATACCCCAAATGTGGTTCTAGATAAGGCTCTAGACCTTTAAATATGGTACAACATGATTTGGCTAATCATGGCTAACACCCACACTACAAATTACTAATAATTCTAAAACTTCTCTGAATCATTTCCTATTTCTTCCTTGGTTCTTGTGCCGGTATGGGCTGGCTGATGAATGACAGGCAATTGTATAGCTTTTAACAGTATATTATTTACTCCCACTAGAAATTGCAAACTGTTATTGCCTCCCTGGCTGTCCAGAGATGTGGCAAACTCAAAATGCAAACAGAGAATCAGTCTATTTATAGTCTATTCTTCAGACAACTGGCAAGTATTTGTTAATACAATCAATTTTCCTGCTTGTGCACTAAGCTTCAGACATAAGCTTTTTTAAGTTTCAGATTTTCTTATCTACAGTATTTTCAATGGTGTGAACTCAGAGCCTATTTTGAATATCAGCTAAGAATGAACACAGAATTGAAGGTGCAGCAAAACTCAGCTATCAGAGTAAAATGCATGTGTGGAAGACTAGACAGTCCTCAAAAAGCTTTAATAGATATTAGACAATCTAAGAAACAATCACAATCAGAAACCAGAATAATGGCTGAAATACAAGGAGATATCTTTGATTTTTACAGGCTTTCATGTAAACACTACAGAAAGTAGAATTTAATTCCAAAGCAAGAAATTTAATGGAGGAATCAAGGTAAAATACACCACTGATTTTAGTCCACTTTATTCCACTATTGAAAATTAGTAAAAAAAGTAGTTTCTATACACATCTAGCATAAGAATCTACAGGCAGATATAATTTATATAGACAGATCAGTTAGATTAAAGTACTTAAGCTGATTTTTGCAATTGGTCTAACCCATGAGAGTGTTGCACAGTTGAGATTATGCTGGGCTAATATAACTCTCAAGACTGTATTTGCTATACCTACATCAGCTGAAACATTTGCAAGCCCACTGTCCTGTTTGGGAATAGCAAGACAGGAAACGTTTTCAGGACCTCATTTTTTTCCACTTAACGAAAAATTTAGTGCCAAAAAAAGGAGTATTTCCTAGAATATGACTGGACTGTGTAATGGTCTGCTGCAAGTTTTCCCCAATGCCAATTCCAGTTTTAATTGCTCAGTTATTTGGCACAATGTTGGTCTCTACATAGGTACTTTAACAAAGAATACATACTGCTTATGCTTCAGTATTTCTACTAGTCTGCCTGTACGAGACATCCAGATGTATTATTCATAGACGCTCCTTTCTCTTAGACCATTGACAATGACAAGATGGAATAAAATTAGAAGTCATGTCACATTTATAATATATCCATATCCCACTATGGTAGCCAGAAAGTTGATAAGTTATCTAAATTCATATCGGATGCACCTACTGCCTGACAAAGGAAGACCCATTTCAGCAAAACTAGACTTACTAAGTACAATTGTTTTAGTGCATATAAATTTGTTTGTGTTAACAGTTAGTTAAGCTGAGGTCAAAGCAGCGCTGCTAAGGAACTTGAGGTTTCTCACAGTAGCTGTGTGCATGATCAGTGAATGCAAAGCTGCTAGAAAGCCACCTTGCACCCGCATTTAGATGTGAGTCTTACATCAGGTATTCCCTGCTCACGCCCGGCTATTTGTCTTATGGCCTGTTCTCCAACTACACATGCGGGATAAGGCTTTGTATAAGAAGGTCTGGAGATAGTCTTGTTAGAACAAGAAGGCATCAGCTCTGTCTGTAAACTACAAACATCTGTTAAAAACAGCTCACACAATTATATACACATATATAAATCATGAGGGAAAAAAAAAAAAAAAGCAAGCAAAAGAGCTCAGCATAGCTATGGCATGGAAAACCAGAAAGGAAGATGTGACCAAGTACAGCAGCTTTTCTGTAGAACATTTTGAGGTCTCAGGAAATCCAAGTCACCAGATAGGTTTTTTACATACCAGTAATTAGGTTGCAACTGAACCAGGGAACTGCTGCAGGACATCAGTCCTTTTGAAGAAAATCTTATGCTGTACACCTGGTTAAGATTCCAATTCTAACCCAAGAGAATTGTCAGTTCTAAGTTTAAGTTCTAAGTTCTAAGCAGTTTAAGCAATGCCTCCAGATTACTTACACTTTGCCCTAGTCACAACACCCTTGTTCCAAGGACAAGGAGCACTATTCCAAAACAAAAGACATACGAAATCCAGAGCATCTGTAACTGCTTACAAACTGGTCCTCTACCAAACAATGCACCTGTCCCTTGAGTTCATCTCTTGTCTCAGATGCAAAGTATTCCCATAACAGGCTACTTAAACTACTTTCTGTGGCTAACCTGGCCAGGTAATCCAGAATTTCTGTCCCTAGCATCATTTCATCATCCACATCTGAAGAGCTACTGTCTGCACAGAGACCAACACATGATGATATAGGCAATACAGGTTTTCTAAAAGCATTTAAGGAATTTGTGACTGTGATAAGCTGACTATAAGCTAATTAAATGGAATCAGTGATCGAAGAATTCAAACAATCCATGGGCCTTTGAGGTATTCTTGACAGCCATACTTTTGCTATGCTCTTGCAGTGTTTGGGGTATATAAAATATTACTCTGGATCAAACAACTTCAGCTTTCAGGCTGATCTCTTCAAATTATTTATTCATATGTCTAGAAAGAAAAGGAATATATTGCAGCTGAACAGCATTCCGGTCACCTTAAAATGTTATGCAAATGTTTGGAAAACAACCCTAATTGTGAATGCGAATCAATATAATAGCTGAGGCAAGAGATTACTTGTTAATTGGATTCCACTGGTATTTTTTTTCCTATACTTTGGATGAATACATCCATTAAAAAACCAAAACTGCGCTGAATAGTGGATGGCTGAAGGGAATATCTCTATACACTGAGATACAAATAGTTGTTCTAAATTGGATAAAACTTAGCCCAAAGTTTTATATCCTATTCCAGCAGCTTCTGAAGTCCAGAAACCTTATATAAAGATCAAGACATCAAATATAAAGAATAGGTTATTTTACTTCTGTACTGACAAGCAGAACAGGAAAAAAACATGCCAGCATCCATAAAAGCAATAACAAAATGCAGTGATTGGTTAGCTTTTTCTGACATAGCTTTGAATTATTTTGGGATGCAAAACATATTACATTTTTACCAGCTAACATCATAACTGGAATACAGTTCTTTCCAATGCCCCGCCGCTCACAACGGTAAGAGTGCTTCTAACATAATTAAGATTTTCTTGAAAAAGATGTTTCCAGAGGAGAGAGGACTATGCAGCTCAAATCTCTTCCATAGGACTACAATCTCTGCCATAACTGTAGGTCACGTCAGTAAGAAGACTTAACGGTGTTCACAGCCAGCCTTACAGAACCAGCAGCACATCTTACAGAGAGCATATTGATTTCATTTCCAAAACAAAAATTAAAGATTTCCCCAAAGCCCAACAGTACAAACTAGAATTTCAAGTGATTTTGTACCACAATAAACATAGAATCAAATCTCAGCACTTTTTTTAAGAGTCCTTCTTTTTATAGGCACAGATAAAAATGTTTTGAAAAGGCTTAGGATGTATTGCAGAAACAAAGAAGTATTTAATGGCTTGCTCTTTCTTTCTGGTGCCAGATACACAGCTCTGCTTGTCAGAGCCAACATTATTCTAACTGCGTAGTCATATTATGCATACAATTTGACACACTCAGTAAACTTAGTAAACTTCTCCAAGTAAACACTGTTTTTTTAACTGAATTGGAAAATCTGCATCGTTGTCAGCTGTAGTAGGCAGGATCCTGAAGGAAGTCCTTTCTCAGTAAGAATTCTTATTACTGGAGTGTGTCTTGGCAAATGTCACTGCAATCACTCAGAAGCTCAGCATGCTTTAGATAAGTTCCCATAATCATATCATGTTGTTAAATCATAGGATCACAAGGTAATACCACTTGAATGGTATGGACTTGAACGGCTCAGGTGTTCTCCAGCCGCCACGCCCCTGCTCAAAGGAGGGGTAGCTATAAGCTCAGACCAGGCTGCCCAGGGCTTTCTCTACTTGTAAGGATGAAAAGTACAATCTAATCCGTAACTCCATCACAGGGCAGAGCAGCTAAACTATTGATGGCATACTAGTGTAACATAAACCTGGATTAGAACATGGTGTAGAGAAAAAGAGTTCAAGCTTCTTCAGGTTTTTGTTGTTGATCATTTTAATTAAGACACCTTATAGTTCATCATTTTCTCCTTTGGACTCTCTGCAAATGGTTTAAATCTTTGGGTGCCTTGGAAAACACATATAAATTAGCTGCTTATCAAGAGGGAAAAAGGGAACTCAGTCTACAACCTTGATTTCCAGAGGTGAATTTCCTAAAGGGAGTGTATTTTGGATTTTTCTGAGCAACTGCAGAAGGTTATTTTCTTCATAGAAAGACATATAAATCAGACTTCTTTATTAAACACCATAATGTATACTTATAAAATGACAGTGGGGAAGTATATATTGTACATGTACTTTCTCACTTCAGCCTCAGATGAGATATTTGGCATTTAAGTGATTGACACTTTGATTTCCACACGCATCTGAAAAGCTTCCTGCAAAGCTACAGGTATTTTTTTCTAGCTGTTCAATTAAAACAGCCAGTTTGCCCATCCAATAATGACTCTAAAAGTCTCTTAGTTCTTATTTGGGGTGGCAGGTAACTTATATTCTTGGTTGGAAATTATGTCTGGAAAGTAATTTACTTCCATAAACATTTTGACTGAAAGTTTTAACTTGTGAGGTTATTAAGCATCATCCTATTTTTTTCCTTAGATATGAGGATATTTTGTATGTCTGAGTACCCAAAAATGGAATTAGATATATTTCTGTCAAAACACTCTATCAGCATTTAACTTTTCTCTGGTTTATTTTATCTCCATAATAACGACTAAGTGGTATCTGGTCAGTGAGGTGTTCTTTGTATACATGACTACAAGGAGGAACAGCAGCTGCATGTATTAATAGAGGTCTGGCAAATCCTGATAATAGATTTTTCTGAAAACATTCAGTGTGTTCTATATTACTATCACCAGCACAGGATATTAAAAATACTTTTTTCTTAAGTCACATTGAAGTGGCATCTGTGGGAATATAATGATACATAATTACATTTGAGCAATATAAAATTAATTTATTAACTTATTATTACATGTTAATAAAAAAATAAGTTTCATTGCATCTTCATTGCTTTTTTTTTCAGTACAGGTGATAAGATCTCTTGCTATATTTTAAAACAGTAAAATAATTAATTGGTGGATAATCCCCCAAAAAATTCTTTAGGCTCCAAGCAGTACCCAGTCAACAGAGAAAGCCTGCTTTATTGAAGAACAATCCTTTAAATGCATATCAATACAAAAACTGTACCCCGGATTCAGGATGTCTGTGAAAGTTAAAAGTTATCACTACATAGACGCTCTGTTTCTAAGAAAATATCTGCTGTTTTGTCCATGATCAAAGAAAGAAACGACTCTCCTCTATGGACCTTTCTGACATATGTCTTTCTTCTTTTCCAGTGTTTTCCAATAGAATATGTGCTCATTTGTCTGAATGCGATGAGATGTAATTATATTACTGTAACGACAAGGAGAAAATGGGACTTTGTATATGTTAAACAATGAACGATTAGATGGAGGTACTATCTGTATTCCCAGTGCATTAAGACAGAGCCCTACATAAACATCTTCCAAATGTATATATTTTATTGTTACAGAAACATTGACAATTTTTGAAGCCAAGTCTCCGGAAAAAACGTAGCCAGTTCCTGAACAAAAAGGAGGGTATTTCTTACGAGGGTATTCTTCTTCTGAGATGTACCATTTACTTTTTGCATTTCGAATAGGCTGCTTCTCTTGCATAAGACAGCCCGTGAAATAATTTTGTGGAGGAGGTGAAAGAGGTCTGAGGAGCTTTTCTATTAGGTATCTTGTATTAACAAAAACATCACTGTCTGTCTTCATAACAAAACTTGCGCCACTGCAATAAGATGCAACCCACTTCATACCCATCAAAGTTTTAAGAGTTAAGTTGCTGTAAGTGTCCAGGAAGTCCTGTTGAATAATATCGTGATATTGCGCACTTTCTCTCAGTAGGACATCATTTGGACCCTTGTTCTCCACACCCAGCATAAACAACCGAATAACCTCATCACCTGGAAACGCAGATTCATTTCCCCAGCTTTTTCTGATGGAATTTCTGTGCAGAATTTCAGAAGATGTAGTTGCTATTAGCAATATCAAGAAAGGTGTTTTATCTTTACACTTCTCTTTTTCATTAATAATGAATTTAAATGACTGTGTTGAAGTGGATCTGTTTTTATTCCCAGATTTCTCATTTTCAGCTGGCAGTTCTCCATTTTCTTTCAATAAAAATTGGTTTAATTTTGAAATAATGTTTTTATGTAAAATATTTTCACTTTCTATCTGAGGATTGTCATACTTCTTGTTAAAAGGCATGTATTTTTCTTCTATGTCATCATCATTATGCTGAACTTTACTTTCAGTTATAGCAGCAAAGTAATTAGAATTAAAAAAATAGAAAATAAAATATATTGCTGTAAAAGAGGTGGAGGCAATCAGGAAAACATTTCTCTTGGCACAATTCCAAGGAAAGGAGAAGAATCCACTACGGTTAGTCATGTTTGCCATTTTGAAAAGATGCAGTAAAAGCTATTTTTTAGTTGGACGAATAATTTGCCAGATGAGAAGTCAATTTGTAATTGTTTTTCTCAGTGACACAGGAATATGAAAGCAATCTGCAGGCCTCTCATTCTTCAGGATTCCTTATTTTTCAATTATTTTATCTTAGAAGAAATTCTAAAATTTTTCATAGGAGAAAAAAGAATTCTTTGTTTCATTTTCAGGCTTTTCTTCCTAAGAGCAACACAATATGAGAAATACAGTAATAAAAAAACCTAAAGAAATACAGCATTAAAAATAATAGTTTTCTCAGACAGAACAGAACTTATTCAGATATATAGCTGGATACTGAGATATATGTTAAATACGTGTGACTTTAATCCAATATTAGAATCAATCTTTAAATATTCTACATATACCTGTCAATACAAAATACCTGTCAATCTTTCAACATTGTAGTCTTCAATACTAAAAGCAGGTTATGGAACACATAAGTGATATGTTATTTCAGATGTGTACAATTATTAAAACACACTAAAAGTACACATTGAAAGTAAAGATTGTAGTTGCTTTTCCAGTTGCTACACCACTTCCCTCTAGGTTGTAAAAATAGGAAAAAGATAGCTTAACTTCATGTGAGCTTTACAGAATGTTATTGTGTAATTGAATAATCCAAAGCTGATTAAATATGTTGTTTGATTATTGATTCACAGCCTTGGAGACTATTGTGATAAATCACATGGCATCACTTTTGGTCATTTAAAAGTTAGACACACAGCTGAAAATGATGTCTAGGCTATGTGAAAAGTTAATGCAGAAAGAGAGGCAGCATTTCCAGAGGCAAACTTAGTCATCAAAGACAGGTGTCTTATACAAGATGAAGTGCCCTTTGCCAGCATCTACGTCTGCAAAGAATACTTAAGACAGCTGGCTTACACTAGATCCATAAATTTTAAATGGCTTCAATTGAGTGAGTTGAATCCCATCCTTCCAGACTGCAAGGATAAGTGAAATATCAATACTGGAACAACGAAAATACTGTAGGTTTGGGTATTTTTTTGTGATTTCCATAACAGCTAGTTTCTAATTCTGGCTTTCTTCAACTATACGATGCAGAAATTTGTAAGTCCTGGAGATGCACCACAGTTTGCAGGGAAAGGGAGATAATCAGATGTATCCACCCAAAGAATAGTAGCACCCAAGAATGCCAGCAGGAAAAAAGTGCAAGTTAACTATTAAGCTTTTTACAAACTAGGCTCTGAAGCGTTCTTTACATATATTCCAAAGTGAAATGCAGAAGTACAGTAAGTCAGGGGTTTTTTTGATTTATTTTTGTTCTGAAACAGTACTTGACAGATGCAACACGTAGCTTACAATCAGTAAAATTCAATACTTCTTACCATCATCTTTGAAAGTGCAGATTCATCCTAGTCATACAGCCATGGTTTCTTGGAACAGATTCTTCAGTAGTGTCTTGCTGCTTCACAAATAAATAACAGATTTAGGACTGAAATAGAGTCAGAGATCCTATCTCTGCACCCATGAAGAACCTAAGGACAAGCTTCTGGGCTCCCCAGGCTCTGACCTAAGTATTTTCCAGAGGAAATATCAATTAACACAAAGGAAAATTCACCAAGGCATTCACTACTCTATTTGAAAGGGAAAAAAATACTCTATCAGCTGTAGCAATGAAGAGATAGTCCATAAAATGAGATTGGATTTAACCATTTTAGACTATGCAATAGAAATGTAAACTAAGAAATTAATTTATGCTCAATTATAATTTAATTTGGATAAAACAGATGTCGATTAATCTGAATTTGAATTCAAAGGTGTGATGCATTACCCTTGGCTGGCATCCTAACATCCACCCAGCTGCTCACCCACTTCCCGTCTCCTCAGCAGAACAAAGGGAAAAAATAGGCTGAAAAAGCTTGCGCTTCAAGATAAAAACAGGTAGATCACTTATCAGATTTCATCAAGGGCAAAACAGACTTGCTGAAAAATAACATTTGTCTTTACCTGGGCTTAACTCGTTTACTTGCCCTTCAGGAAGCCATTGCGATTTAAGGTCCCTCCAGGCTCCTCCTCCGTTTCAGAAATATCTGCTCCAGTGTGAGCTCTTCAATGACTACAGTTCCTTTGGGAAATATCCAACTGCTCTAGGTTTGAGAGAAGAAAGGCATAAGACTATTCTATTATAAACTGGTCAGTAGTTCAAATAGTACAACTCGTGTATCGTTCATAAATATTAAGAACACAGACAGTAATATGTTAGCTCTAGCAATCTTCCTTCTCATGTTTTTAGTTCTTTAGAAACTCTGTATTTGAATTAGCAACTTTTTAAATATCCAGGATCCAGAATCCAAAGGAAATACAAAGCAATATAAGAAAGAACATAGGCAGTACCACTTCAGAGGGTGAGAGGCATTCCTGTATCCATTAATTGCTTTGCTGCTATCTGAAATTTAGGAACTCTGGCACACAAAAATGTGAGAAGAAAAGGTAATTTTCAATGTTGTAAATGTACTTCTTCTGCATGGCAACTTTCTTAATTAAGCTAAAAACATTTTTGTCAAAGTCTTTTTTTGACTTTTGTTGTTTTTAACAGTGCAATTCTATTAGATGAAATCCTGGTTCCATTGTAGAAAGAACAGGAGCTTCCTAAGAAGATTTTTTTCCTAACAGGCAGCTAGAATATTTATCGTTTCAAATTTGATAGAGTTATTACAAGATTAGCAGAGAATTCTTCTTGCTATAAATTATAATTTTTAATATAGAGATGTCAACATAAACCATAACATAATACATATAGTAGTTGCCTCCTTTCTAAAAAGTGATGTTCACATCAGCACGTACTGTAAGCATCTTATTGTACTTTTGCTCACATAAGCTAATGAAACAAGCTATTTACTTAGCTTCTTTCCCTGATTATGACAGTAGGAAAAATAAGATTTCTCTCAAATATTTAAAATATTTTTGTTTTTATATTGCATTTATGCTTAAAATTGTACAGTTCCCTGTTAAAAACAAAAAAAAACCCCACAGAAACACAAACCAAAAAAATAGCTCCTAATTTTTAAAGTCTCTACCAGAAAGCACTTTCATAGTAAGGAGATAAGAGTTAGATGAAAGTCTAACTTAAGCATGCCAGTGTGCTAGTTCAGCTACATAATATCACTGAGGAAAGAGGAAGGGAGAAAAGCAATTACATCTAGAGGCCAGCCAACAAGCCCTCTGTGGATAAGAAAGAAACTTTCCACAACTATTAAATATTGTTTTCTTCCTATGTCCCATCCAGCAATTAGACCTGAGAAATATAAAGTTAGTTGTCATATGATGTATGTCCTATTCCTTGTTATGTCCATGGGTTTTCTTTTTTTTTTTTCTTTTTTTTTTTTAATTAAAATATCACAGAATCACAGAATCACAAGGTTGGAAAGGACCCATTGGATCATCGAGTCCAACCGTTCCTAACACTCCCTAAACCATGTCCCTAAGTACTTCATCCACCCGTTCCTTAAACACCTCCAGGGAAGGCGACTCGACCACCTCCCTGGGCAGCCTGTTCCAGTACCCAATGACTCTTACTGTGAAGAATTTTTTTCTGATATCCAACCTGAACCTCCCCTGACGGAGCTTCAGGCCATTCCCTCTTGTCCTGTCCCCTGTCACTTGGGAGAAGAGGCCAGCTCCCTCCTCTCCACAACCTCCTCTCAGGTAGTTGTAGAGAGTAATAAGGTCTCCCCTCAGCCTCCTCTTCTCAAGGCTAAACAACCCCAGCTCTCTCAGCCGCTCCTCATAAGACTTGTTCTCCAGCCCCCTCACCAGCTTTGTTGCTCTTCTCTGGACACGCTCCAGAGCCTCAACATCCTTCTTGTGGTGAGGGGCCCAGAACTGAACACAGTATTCGAGGTGCGGTCTCACCAGTGCCGAGTACAGAGGGAAAATATATTGCATTCTCAAAAATCACTAACAATATGCAGACAGGAGAAAATTGATTCATACCTAAAAGGATCACCCCAGAAATTTATGAATGGCCAAAGTTCAAAGTTTCCTAGTTTCCCTTAGAAAATGCTGTTGTAGTGGAAAGGAAATGACACAGCTTCTTACCAGCAAAGGCGTTGAAAACTGTGGAGCAGTGGTTCTGAAAGAAGAAGCCTCCATAGATTTAGTTTCTTTTGACAGATGCACCAGAATGTCTCTATTCATCTACATGGAACAAATGGAACCAGACGAGCATAAAAAATGATGATTCATCTTTTACTTGTGTAATTATGAGGTTGGGAAATGTAGCTGTTGAATGGAATACTTTAAACATAGATTTTATGACAGACTGTTATCGGGACACTATAAGATAGAGCTGCACCCCTCCCACCTGCAGTTCAAGGCTATTTATTACCTCATAGCACAATGAGACTTTGAGCTTTTTGTGGGGCCCAAGGCCCATCCAACCTGGCCTTGAACACCTCCAGGGGTGGGGCATCCACAACTTCCCTGGGCAACCTGTGCCAGTGCCTCACCACTCTAATGGTGAGGAAGTTCTTCCTCATGTCTAGTCTAAATCTGCCGCTCTCTAGTTTATACCCATTGCCCCTGGTCCTATCACTACAAAAAGCTGCCACATCGGTAGCCAAAGGTCTAGAAGGACCAGAACTAAAAGTCAGATTCTTTACCGCCAAGTTTTAAGGTCCATTTTGAATATGAGAGTGTGTTGAGCTGTTTGTGCAGAGATATCCATAGAAAACTGAACAAAGAGAGACCTTCTAGAACAAAAGTTGCCCAAAACAGCATCAATTTTAGCTAAGTAATTTCTGATGAATGTCTGCTTGCACCTTTCTAATCTGTGCATAAATAATTTAGACCCCATAATTTCAAAAGCATATATTTAATGCCTTATCACCCTGCCTAAATCCCTAATCCAAACTGATATTCCCATGCTACGCTTCAAATTCAATACTTTTTGAAGCACAGAAAACAAGTACTCTTTTCTTCATTGTGAAGAGTACTTGGTAACTTTTACCTTGTCTCTTCTCACACTTCACTTAGATTCTCAGTTCTGACATGTTTTCTGAACTTCTAACCACACTTGTTCTTTCTCTTCAGTTGCCTCTAATAGATTGATATCTCCCTGGAATGACCAAGCAGACTCATTACTTCAGGTGAAGCTTATCACTTTCAAAATTCCAAATCAAAAGGTCCCTGTGGAAAACTCCTAGTCAATAAGACCTGGTAAAATAGTTGTGGTCATAATAGTCCTGGTCAGGAAAAAAAGGAGACTGAAGATATTAAACAGCAACGGTCCCAGTACAGACCCCTGAGGGACACAACTTGTCACAGATCTCCATCTGGACTTTGAGCTATTGACCACTACTCTTTGAATACGGCCATCCAACCAGTTTCTTATCCACCGAACTATCTAACCACTAAATCCATATATCTCCAATTTAGAGAGAAGATATTGTGGGGGACCGTATCAAAGGCTTTACAATAGTCCAGATAGAGCACATTAGTTAGTTTACCCATGTCCGCTGCTGTGGTTACCCCATCATAGAAAGCCACTAAGTGGTCATACAGGACTTCGCCTTGGTGAAATCATGCTGGCTGGAATGAATCACCTCCATGTCCTCCACGTGCTTTATCATAGCTTCTAAGAGGATCTGTTCCATGATATTCCCAGGCACAGAGGAGAGGCTGACAAGTCGGTAGTTCCCAGGGTTGTCTTTTCTACCCTTTTTAAAAATGGGCACAATGCTACCCTTCTTCCAGTCACCAGGGACTTCTCCTGATTACCATGACTTTTCAAATATCCTGGAGAGTGGCTTGGCAACTACATTGGCCAGTTCCCTCAGGACTCTGAGATGCATCTCAGCAGGTCCCATAGACTTATATATGTTCAGGTTCTTCAGATGGTCACAAACCTGATCCTCCTCTACAGTGTGAGGGGCTTTACCCGTCTGTTCCCCATCCTGTTGTCCCATGACCCAGGAGGGGTGAGGAGAGCAGTTGTCAGTGAAGACTGAGGCAAAAATATTGCTGAGTACCTCAGCCTTCTCTTTGTCTGTTCATATGAGGTCACCATTTTTGATCATCAGGGGGGATACATTCTCTTTAACTTTCCTCTTCTGATTGACGTACCTGTAGGAGTCCTTCTTCTTGGTCTTCGCTTCCGTTGCCAAGTTCAGCTCCAGCTGTGCCTTGGCCTTCCTGATCTCATCCCTACAAAACCGGACAGCGTTCCTATACTCTTCCCAGGTTCCCTGTCCCTGCTTGCACTGCCTGTGCACTTCCCTCTTGTTCTTGAGTTTGACCAGCAGGTCTTGACTCAGCCATGCTGGTCTCTTCCTTTCCCTGCCTGATTTCTTACATATGGGGACTGAATGCTCTTGCGCTTTATGGAAAGCTTCCTTAAATATTTTCCAATTCTGTTCTGCTCCCTTGTCTTGGAGGACCATGTCCCAGAGGTCCTACTGAAAAACTCCTTGAAGAGCTAGAATTCTGCTTTCCTGAAATTTAGGGTCCTGACTATACTCCTTGCCTGTCTCATATCCCTCAGGACCTTGCACTCCACCAGTGCATGATCACTGCAGCCCAGGCTGCCTCCAATCCTAATGTCACTGACGAGGTCAGTTGTATTAGTGACCATCAGGTCTGGTATTGCATGCCCTCGGGTGTCTATTATCTGGACTAAGAAATTATCTTCAATGAACTAAAGGAGTCTCCTGGATTGCCTACAGCTTGCCGTGCTATTTTTCCAATATGTCAGGGTGGCTGAAGTCCCTGAGTAGGATGAGAGTTTGTGAGCATGAAGTTTCCTGTAGCTGGAGAAAGAAGGCTTCATCAGCTGGCTCTCCTTGATGGGATGGCCTGTAGTTCCTTTTGCTGCCTCAGTCTCTTATTCTGACCCTCAAGTTTTCAATCTGTTCGTGGCTACTCCTCAAAGACAGTTCTTCACACTCTATCAATTTCCTCATACAGATGGCAACACCCCTACCCCTTCTTTCTGGCCTGTCCCTTCTGAACAGCCTGTAGCCGTCAACAGCCACATGTTCATGGCTTTCATATGTGTACTATTCGGTGGGAAAAAACCTATCTGGGTGGCTGAGCCCAGAGTGTTGTGGTGAGTGGAGTTCAGTCCAGTTGGTGGCCTGTCACAAGCGGTGTTCCTTAGGGCTCAAAGTTGAGGCAGTCTTGTTTAATATCTTTATCAATTATCTGGACAAGGGAATCAAGTGCACCCTCGTTAAGTTTGCAGATGAAATCAAGTTCTGCAGTACTGTTGATCCGCGTAACGGAAGGAAGTTACACAGGTATCTGCACAGGCTGGGTCAGTGGGCTGAGGCCAGCTATATGGGGTTCAACAAGGCTGAGTATTGGGTCCTGCACCTGGGCCACAACAGCCTTATGCGATGGTACAGGCTTGGTGAAGATTAGCTTGAAAGCTGCCTGACAGATAAGGACCTAAGGGTGTTGTCTGTCAGCCGCATGAACACGAACCAGCAGTGTGCTCAGGTGGCCAAGATGTCCAACAGAATTCTAGCTTTTATCAGAAACGGTGTGACCAGCAGAAGCAGGGAAGTGATCATGCCATGTACTCAGTGCTTGTCAATCCAGCTCTTCATAAGTCAACTTTCTTTCTTGTGTTTTTCTTCCCCTCTCCCAGGATAAGGTTGTATTTCCTCGTCTTCACAGAGGCGACTGACATTGACAGAGATTAGGCAGAAGATTCTATAGTAATTGTTTGTATAGCTGTAACATTCACAGTCACTGGCACTGACACAGATTAAGTAGGAGCATGTATACTGGTTGTTGATGTAGCTACAGTGCTTGTAGGGACTGGCACTGGCTTGGGTTGCTGTCTGTGTAGCTGCAGTGCTTGTGAGGACTGGTACTGGGACATGAGTATCCATGTCTGAATAGCTGCTGTACTCATGATGACCGGTACTAGTACTGGAGTATCCATCATAGTTGTCTGAGTAGCTACGGTACTTGATTTTCTAAGATGAGGTGTCCTTGGTTTTTCTTTCGCAGTACCCATTGTTGGAGCAGCATGCTTGGTGGAAGTTGAAGTGTTTACATACTTTCTACAACCGTATCTTATCGCTTTTATAAAGTATCCCGCCTGAAACAAAATAATTTGATTTAGCAGAAATATCACTTCCAAAAAAAGGATGCTATTTTGATTAAAACGTGCCGTAGGTAACTTTAAAGAAGGCGCAAGATAGTGTGAAGTGCCATAATTCCCCCAGTTTAGAACCCTTACTGGTGGCCAACCCTGCAGTTCCCATTCCCCCGGGCAACGCCGAAAGTGTAATTACTAATTAAGTTCACTAGGTGGCAGCCAAAGCTCGTCGGGAAGCTCATGGCTGAAAATACCGCAAGGTCTGTTAGCATCACGAGGTAAACCGCAAATATTGCTGTCACCCAACGTATATGACTGATAACCACCAAGATGATACTGTTAGCAATTAAGCCATAAAACATCGCACGTCCCTTATACCAAACGGAAGGCAGCCTTGTGGAAACTAACTGCGCACAGAATTCTACAAAGGCACAATATGATATTTTGTGCCTGAAGTTCACAGCTGAAGTCACAGCTAAAAATATTGGAAGATAAACCAGGGCCAGGCAATACATGGTAACAATTATCTTACACCAGCACCTAAAATTGGTAGCAGTCAATACAACACTGAGCACTAGACATTATGAAGAATTTCTTCGTGCTGAGGGTGGTGAGGCACTGGCACAGGTTGCCCAGGGAAGCTGTGGCTACCCCATTCCTGGAGGTGTTCAAGGCCAGGTTGGATGGGCTTTGGGCAGCCTGGGCTAGTGGGAGGTGTCCCTGCCCATGGCAGGGGGGTGGAACTGGATGGTCTTTAAGGTCCCTTCCAACCCAAACTATTCTGTGATTCTATGACCATTAAGCAGCCAGACAGCACACATCCTACAAGCTGTACATAGGCCTGTAACACGTGTATTATTGCAGTAAATAATATTATTTTAGCTAACTGTAGACAGAGTTCTCTACAACAAGATGCAGTAGTATTCTCAAATCCCATACCAGGTTAGCTGTCTGTCTTAATTTCCAACCCCTTCAGCTCTCAAAGAACAAAGGTAAAGTTTTCTGAAATGCACTTTGTGGCTCTCCCTTTGCTGGGATTTGAGCTGCAAGACTCAAACTAAAAATGCCAGAGCTTTACCAGCACAGCTATCCAGAATGCTGCTGGGCTGCACCGAGACCCCAATCGCAGACTTTTCAAATCAAAATCTGTCACGTTTCCAACCGAGCTGTTGGAGCAGGCTAGGTGACCAAAGAGCCTGGAGCGGTTTGGAGTGGCCTGGTTCACTTCAGCCCCATCGTGCCCCCACATCCCACGTTGGGTGCCAGTTTGTGGGGGCGTTCCTCCCTTGGCGCCGGTGGGCGGAGCGTGGGGCTGCCCGGCTCCGCCCCGCGGGTGCTGCCGCTCCCGCAGCCGAGCAGCGCACTCAGAATCGACCGAGCTGAAGAGAGCCTGGAGGGACCTTGAAGAAGCGGACAACAGAGGAACATCGCCGGGAAAGTACCGTAAACAGAAGAAGGAAAGAAACATTTGTAGCCTCCTGATGCCCAAAGAGGGAATTGGGACTGCGCGTTAGCAGCGCGTGATCAGTTACCTGTTGACCAGTTATTTTGAAGTTTGAGCGCGGGGACAGTTGTTAGTAACCAATCAGATAACGCCATGATTTTTGAAATTCAACAGAGTTGCATAAAAGCAGCCTGCTTTTGCCATAAAGGGTCTTCTGTTAATGCAAGTTCAGGAGTGCCTTAATCCCCTCACCAATCACAGCTGTCACCTGTCCCCTCACCTGTCACAGCTTAGCCCCCTCTCAGTCTGGCAAACGTGGGCAGTTGTAGACCTAATTGTTCTGCCCCAGTATAAGGAGTAAAGGATATGATAGTGAGACTTGTGGGTTGGAAAATAAACTAAAGCAGCTCTATTGAAACAATAATAATAATAAGGAAAGTAATAATAATAATAAAATATATACAAAATCAACACCACCACCACCCACCACTGCACATCACCACTGATGCTGCAGGACAGGGATGGGAAAGTCCCAGGCTGAACTCTGGCAGATGGGAGCTGAATTCAGGAACTGGATTCAGGAATAGACAGATGGACGAGGTCCTCGCTGGACACCAGCCATCAAAGAACAATGGACACCAGCTTGACCCTCGTGATCCCTCAGTTTTATACCAAGTATGACGTATATGACGTATATGTGAACTCTAGACTAGAGTCCTTTCCTTTTTTTAACAAGGAAAATTAACAAATCTGTGCACAGCAACTTCAAGTCAATAAGAAACAGACTGAAGTGTGACTGAAATCTACCTAAAGAAGGTATTATATAAATGTAAAGCTAACGTTTCAAACCTCTGTGGATCTTATCATATGCCTGAGGTTTGACTACTGTCACAGTTACAGCTTCTTTTAAATTACGATTTTTACTGCACAGAAGACGTGATCCCTTTAATTTAAAATTCCTCCTCTTACTGTGCTAGTGATTGATGCACAAAAAGACCTTATTTACTTGAGCCTGATGATCATATACACAAAGAAAACATTTTCTTTTTTGTCAGGGTCAAAGATAGCTTCTCTCTAGCCAGGCAGGCTTTTTTTCCTCATTAACTACTCAGACCTGAAGAGTTTGTACACCTACAATTACACAGATGGACAGAGAACAGTGACTCTGCCTACAGCAATCTGACATACCCTCCCTAGCTAAACAGTCACTCCTATTCAGGGAAACAGCAAATAAAAACTTTTCCTTTCCTAATCCCAAACCATACTCAGCAGCCTTCCTCCCATGCTCTGCCATCACTTATAATGTTCTTTTCATGTTTCCTAGAAAATTTGCTTACAAAGCTGAGAGCTTGAAGCCAGTGTTACACCAGACACCAACCCTACTATGGAAACATCCATAGTGGTAACAAGTCAGTCTTCAAATTGAAGTAAACCATGGCTTAGGTGACAGCAGTCAGCCAAGCACATTTGTGTCAGAAATCTACTAGCAGAATCAAGCTTTACTTTATGCAACAAACTACCATACAGATTTCTTGTGTCAGTCTGAAAATAGAGTTATCTCAGTCAGAATCTAGACATATTATTCATAGGAACAGCTGGGCAGTCATTTTTCAACACCTCCTTGTGAGGTATCCAACGTGATTTAACAGCAAGTGAACAAAGAGGGACATAATTCTTAAAAAAATAAGTTATTCTGCAAACCTGTCATCAAAGTTGAGTTTCTGGTACTCACTCTTTAATATTGGTTGTCCATCTCTGAGAGCAAGACAGGAGAGAAATTATGAATATGTTTCAAAACAGCCCTGTATTTATCTTACAAGACCTCAATTCAGGTGCTAATTACAATAAGATAGGACATTCAGAGGAGAAGAGCTCAGTCTGCCCAAAAGTCCTTGGGGAGGAAAAAGGATTAATTTGTATGGGAAAAACAAACTCACCTGTCACTCCTATAAACAGCTTGTATGTGGATGATAATGCTTGCGATTTCACTTGCACATGTGGGCCCATGAGGAAAAAAACATAAAATCATATCATGGTTCCATTTGCAGTTACATTTTTAAATAGAACTGGTTGATGAAATTAGGCTTTTCTGAACAGAAACCTTACGATGAACTGAGCATTTCAACCCTAAAACCAAACCAAAACAGTCCTTTCTCACACTCTTCGTGGATTTGGCTTGCTGAGATACAGCATTTTGTTCCAGCTATGAAATTGTCCTAGAATGCCTAGGGCTTGGCCTGGAAGAGTGATTGAATCCAGGTGCAGAGCATTACAGACTGCATAGGGGACTCTGCTTCTACCTCTTCCCTAGTCTTTTTGGGGGAGCCTTTTTTTTATTGGTAGCATCCTAGGTTATGCAAACTGCTTTGCTTTCCCTCCCCCTCGTGTATATGGGCTTGTTTGGTTCATGAATTTCAGTGTCTGAAAAGACATATAAAGAAAGCTATCACCCTTTTAATGATGGCAACGTTGACAAGCAGGATATGAAACTACCACCCTTATTCTCCGCACAGAGAGGCAGGGTACCACGGATGCAATCCTTTATGTAAAGACAGACAACCACTAAAAACATGCAAGCAGCTGCGTTTTAAGTGAGATTTGTGCATTTCTAAGGAACATATTGTAATAAAGAGAAATATATTGCACTACAGCAAGGATTATGAAATACCTAAGAGACCCATAAAGCACAATTAACAGGATATTGTAGATTATAAAGCTCTAATGACATAAATATGCTATTCATAATTTAAATGAAACTGAACAGTTGTATGTTTCCAAAACTCTTCTTCACATGCACTGTAATGACAAGCGACTTGTTTCAACACTGTGGTGAAACCTGGAACACATTCTGAATGCAGTTTTGGGCTACGGTTAACACGGGGGGGACTCAGAAGGAATAGTTTATATTTTATATGGAAGCGGCTTACCAGTGCATAGACAAACAATAAAAATTAATAAATCAGACTGGTAAACACCATTGCTCATGGCAACATATTTAGCAAGAAAGTTCAGCAGCTTGATTTATCTTTTTAAACTCCAGAAACTGAAGAAAATTTAAACAGAAAGTCAGGATTTGTCTACATATAGCAGATAGCATATGACAAGTCAGGCTGAGAATTAATTATACACTGTCTAATTTCACTCATGTAAACAGCCGCAGCATAAGAATGCACTCCTGGTAGAAAAAGCGTTTGTTAGGGTATAGTGAGGAGCATGGAATGAATGCTTAATTCATAGCTGGCTCTGTACAGTTTTGCACAGACAAGCCTTCAGTTTATCTTCCAAAGTTACTCTATTTACTTAATGTCTCTGAATTTGTGCCTCAGGACATAAACCTTACAAAGATGTTACCACATACCTGCAGCACTTTCTAGCAAGAATATGTTATGCTTTAAGAAACATAATGCAAAAGTAGATTAAAAATTAAGATTTCTTTTTCATTGTAACTGAGTATACCTGTCCATCCTAAGTAGGTGTTTTCTCACATGTACCACCAAATAACCGAGTTTCAAATTCATGGGAATTAATTTAACTTGTCACCTCTTTATTATTTCTTATAATTTCTCAGCTATACCAAGACCTTTTTCTTTACTTTTCATTTAGTAAATACTTCGTGTGTTTTGAGATGGGATTTGGGAACACTAAACATGCTTAGGATGAACTGTTCGACTGGCACTCTCTCATTGATTAGATGCAAAATGAAAGGCTTTTAAAATTAAATTAAAATATAAGTTTTTTCGGGGTCTAAGAAGAACAGATTGAACTCACCAAGTCAGAGCTTTCCACATCTCTTAAATTACAGATCACCTAATTTATAAGTGACACAAAGGGAAAGGAAGACCGAGAACCTAACTTTAATCATCTTTGTTTGGTGAAAAAATTACTAAGAGATGATAGTTCATTAATAATTTTTCATTTTTTTAATCTTACAATTTTTAGAAGGGTAAATATAATTTATCCAAGTAGCTTAATATTGTAGCAGACTGCAAGATTTCTCTTCTTTACAGTACTAGTTTCTTTCTGAGCAAATAGTTTGGACCAAAACATCTAATTGAGAATATGAGGTCCCCTGCTGGGCTGGCATATGATGAAAACCAAAGCATAGAAATAGAGGGATTGGGAAAGGCAGCTTTCCATGTAAGCAGGAGGGTGGTCTGGCCTTTCTGCACCAGAAATTCCTACTCCTGTAGCTGAACAAACACATAATTAAGGCAAAGAATGTGCAATGTTACTCTTGAAAGTGGTGAAAATCTGCCGACTGTGAAGCAGAACTTAATGTATAAACAGTCAGGTTGTAAAGCAATTTAGAAATTCAAGAAGTGATGTAATTCTCATTATCGTTCATGTAACACAGGCAAGTAATAATGATACCATGAGGCATGACTTCTTTATTAGCATAATTTTCTTCTTGATGCTACCATTATGGTTTTCTTATGTTGACAAATGACTGCTGCCCATTCCTACATCTGCTATCCTTTCCCTTAGACAAACTATTTTATGCTTCTGTTCTACCTTTTTTTTTAAACAACAAAATCCCCAAACCCAAACAAAATAAACCCCCAAACAAATTAGTTTTCTGTATTCATTTATGTTGTGGTTATATAAGGTTACAGATAGTTGAATTACTATTATATGTTCATAATAAGGCAAAATTTTACAGTTGTAAACCTTGAGAAATATTAATTCTAATTTTACCTAATCATTCTGGATATATACTCTACTATGGCTGCATTATGGATGGGATGTATTCTGGATGTGTTCTGAATTATAATTTTGGTATGCGGAAAATAAATGGGAAACAATTTTCAGATCAAACAATTAACAATAAAACATTGCGTAGCTCAAAGGTTCATGTAATTGTTAAATTAGTGCAATTATTTACTCTACAACAGAGTCAGCATTTCTAGAGACTGTGAAGATGGTGTTTAAAACATAGAGCTGTCATCATAGGTCCTACAAACTGAATTTTAATACAGAAGAACTTGTAACAATCGGAACTAAGATTCTGAACGAAGAGTTTCCTCCAGTCTTTGAAGTACTTGCTTGATTTTTGGTAATGTTACCTGGCAAAGGTATCTTCCATGAAAATCATGGAGGCTTGGAGCTAGACTGCTGGTCCCTTCGTAGTGAACACAGCCATACAGTAAATCAAAATTAAAGCCTATTAACACATTAGTTTAGGAGCTTTGCAAGTAACAACTTACTTCCTGTTTATATACAAACAGCATGACCAAGAAGTACTGCAGATGTTAATAACAGCTGGCAAACTAATATTTCAAAGTAGGGCAATTCCAGTTATGGAAAATTAAAAACCAGGTAAATCCTCACCTTGCACAGTTGCAGAGTGTGACTCATCACAACATACTTTTCAAAGAAATTTTTAGAGAAAGAAATATAGCATATGCTGACTAGAATATTTCATGTGAAACTATTCCAGATAAAAAAGAAAAAAAAAAGCATTTTTTAAAAGAAAGGAAAGCATTTTTAAATTTGAATTCTTTAAAAATGAACTTTTTACTTGTAAAAACTTTAAATGGATAGTTTTGGCATTTCTACTTTGGATACTGAAATGGTGTAACAAAAATTTCTGTTTGTAAAACTAAAAAGAAAAAATATGTATCTTCAAACAAAAATAAGACAATGGTTCTTTTCATCAGAGGCTTTCCATAAACATGTTAAAAACAGTCTTATGTTTATAACACTTTTTTCTTTCTGAGCTAGGAAAATCTGTAGCTTTTAGCAACAAATCATTAAATATATATGATACAGCATAATACTTCCATATCCTTAATATTTATGAAAAAATTGTACTTAATTCAAAAGCTGTTTTTTTAATGACTGATTCATTATTACCGAAAGATATGTTTTTAAATGCACTACTGTTTCTCTTGAACAAAACCCCATTCAATTGTTAATAGTTACTGAAAAAAATCAAACTGGAAAATCCTATTGCTTCTTTTAATCATGAAGAGAAAGCAAACTAACAGAAAAAGACAATAAAAAGAAAAATAGTTTACCCTTTATCCTCACAAATCAATAGGTTAATCAAAAAAATCTTAAATTACATGACATTGGAATGCCCTACAGAAATGAGCCACTCTAAGATCTATACTATCTTTACCAAGGACAAGATAACCTTAGACAGGGCATTAGATGTAGTGTACAAAATTGATTGTTTCTGTTTAAAAAAAATGTATTTAGGCTAAGTGAACACAAACCTATCACAAAATAGACAGTAAAATATGATTTTACCAAAAGCATCTTTAAAACATTGAAATTAATGAACACAAACAATACAATATTCTTAAAGTATTTAAAGAATTATGCCATAAAGAAAAAAAAATTAAATTAAGCAAAGGAGAAAGTACTTCCATCTGAAAAGAAGCTCCCCTCTCAAAAACCAGTAATGGAAAACCATCAACGGTTTTGCTCTTATCTTAAGAGGGCATTAAGGAATCCAAGAAAACTCCTATGAGGTGGGGAAGCACACATTTTGGAAAGGACAGTCACCCTGCAGGAAGACTTGGATAGATTGGAAGAGTGAGCTAATAAGAAAATTATGAAGGTCTTGAAAAAATTATAAGGTCTTGAACCTGGGAAAACATAATCCAGGAGTGCAGCACAGGCTGGGATCTGGCTGGCTGGGGAGCAGCTCTGTGGAAAGGGGCCTGTGGCTCCCCATGGACTACAAGCTCCAAATGAGTGAACAGTGTGGTGCTGCAGTAAAGAAAGCCAACAGGACACTGGACGGCGTCAACAAGGGCATCACCAGAACAGATAAAGAAGTCATCCCAGTCTGCTCAACACTTGTCAGTTGTATATATATTAATTTCATGTCTAAACTAGTGTCATCCCAATGCATTCTCCTCTGTCATGAAGTTTCTGGGCTACTCAGATTGTAAAGTGGGCAACACAGAGATGTTTTCAGTCACTTAGGCATGAGTCGAGGTACCTGAAACAGGCACCCTATATTTCAAGTAGTGGCACATGTATTATGAAATATCTGACAACGTAAATAGGGATATATCTGAAAGGACAGGTCAAGCCTGGGATACAATTCTGCCTCTAGAACTCCCAGAGAAAATACTCTACTCCAGAGAGCTGCATAAAGCACTAAGCTGGAGCAAAACAAACATTGGCAAGTGCATGCAAATTAACAGCAGACAAGAGAAGCATGTTGAAAGTGCATGACAGACCTTCAGGTCACAACAAGTTCAGCATCAGTTCATTCACAAGTGAATTTCCCACTGTTTCACTAGGCCTGTAATTCCTTCAGAATTCACAACACAAGTCTGCAAGACTTTATCTAACAAAAACGTTATTTGCCATTATCTTAGCCTAATCACCATGACTGCCCCTAGCAGAGTCCACCTGCCTTCAAGGTACTTATCAGAAATGCAACCAAACTTTGTCTATCCAGTAGTGTTCTAGAGTACTTTTCATACATAGCAGTATTTGCTACTCAATATTGATCAATATATGTGTTCTTATGCATAGTTTTGTTTAGTTTAAAAGTAATTTCTAGAAGAAAAAAAAATCTATACATTATCGTAGTGGAGAGCAATGCACTTATCCGAGAACTGTTAGACTGTAACAGCCTGGAATTGCTTCCAACCTGCAGTTTTGGCATATAATGGAATATCATTCCATCACAGAATGTACAGCTGTTGAGGGCACTTAAGTCTAAGCAGCATAATCAGTATTTATTGAATTTTTTCATTCTTTTCCCTACAGGCTTTTTCTGAAACACATTGTGATAGCAGAGATTTGAAATAATGAACTAACCACAAATACTGAGCATTGTAAGACATCAGCAAAATTATTTTCATTGCTTTATGATGATAATTATAACTGTACTACGGTACAAGTGCTAAAAAAAAGCAGCGTGGAGATATTGTTGCTCAATTAAATGGCAGATTTTTTTTCCAGTTAGTAAGTTTGAATGACTGTATTTTTTATAAATGTCAATATTTCACATTATTTTCAAATTTCCTGTCATCAGACACCAAGATGGGAGTACAACATCCTTTTCCAAAGGGAATAAAGACTGAGAAACCTGCTTCCCCTGTGCCCAGCATGTGCATTCAGGAAGGCTGGTAGAGCTGGCTGGTTAATAGACAAAATCAGTATCCCACCATCATTATCAGTGTCTTGCAATACTGAGATTCTAGGAGATGAGCAATTTGAGTAGCTAAATTTAAATTTAGGTTGAACTTCAGGTTTTGGTGAAGTATAAAAATGGTAGCAGTTTGGCTTCAGAGTGATCCGGACTTCTACTTGCCTTAGGCTCAAAGAATTGCAAGTGTCGTGTGTAGCTTTAAATATGTCTAAGAAAAATCCATATTTTTAGCTTCAAAATCTCAAGCCTAATGGACTGTATTCTCTGGCATATCTGTCATTCTAACAATGATGAAACTGCCTGCTCTTAGATCAGATCACATTTTCCTAGAAACTCAGCCAGCTGTTGTCTTAAAAGAAGCAAAAATTGAGATCTTAGCTGCCTTCTGTCCAAAGGGCACTTGTTACTATGACAACTGTTTATCATCCCGCCCTCTTCAAACAAATTTGTTAATGAAGTTAAACATTTAATACATTTAAAAAGCAAATAAACAAACACTTGTGTGAAGAGTCCACAGAGCCCAGTGCTTTCTTCTCTTGTCAGTAGCTTCACAAAAAGCCTGACAGACATTTCAGATTTTCCTGCGGGGAAACAGAAGGATGAAAGCATGGAGGATTTTTGTCTTTGTTTCTCCAGTCCTGAAAATACCTGAACAGTATAGGCAACAGCATCCCACATGTAGAAAATGAAAGGATGTAAAAATATGACTGCTTAAAAATGCTCTCTCATGTAAACACACCATGAAGGGAAATTCAGAAGGAAAAAGCGAGAAACTGAAAAACATCAACAAGTAAAAAGTAACTCACATTTAAAATATGCTTCAGAAATTAGGTAAGTCCATGGATCTATTTCACAACAGAAAACAGCAGGCTAATCCGCATCAAAACGCCATGTTGCTTCTTGTAGTACCGTGCATCATCAAAGAAGCAACATTTGTACACAAAGAGAACATTGCTCCTACATCCTCTTGTCAACTTTGCCAAAATCATTAATTAAAATAATGTACGATATTATTTCATTTTCTGTTTAATACCATACAGACATAGGACTTACATCAAAATCACATTCTTATTCCAAAATTATCTTCCCAGTATCTTCCCAATTTCAACTAGGATAATCATATTTTTTTGTATTTAATCACGAGCACCTGCATCCTAATAGGAATCCTCTAGCCAGTACTTTTTTACCATATGAAAAGCATAAACCCACCCATAGTAAAACAGCAGAGCTTCAGGGAGACTCTCAAAAAAAATTTCTTTTTGTAAAGTATAGAGAAACTGAATCTCTGTCCTGCTTCCTGCACTGGTGCAGGTGAGTCCACTGATATGGAGATACGGGTCCTGACCAGACACATCAGAATCTGGTTAACTAACCAACTGTCTCTTAAACAGAAAAGTCTGTTACAGACTGGAAACCTAACCACTGTAAAAAACTGTTTCACTTGTCCTGTATTGAACTTCCTGAAAAAATGACAGCTCTGTGAGCTATATTTCTGGAAAAATGGTTACATTAGAGTATTTCTACTTTTCACATACCAGTTTACGTTAATCCCCAATCAAAGCGTCAGGTTGAGAACTAGGACAATACTGCTACTGCAATAAGAACATAGTTATGTGTTTATGTGTGAAGAAGTTGTTCATTAATGATGCCTAATATTTACAGTTTGGTTTCTGGTTTCCCACCCTCTTTTATAAACCTACAACTGGTTTGATTCCTGTGCAGGTGATGTGGAAATCCCCAGGCATTTTTCCTCATTGCAGTATAAATTTCTTTCAATCCCCTTGCAAAGACGACGGAAAACTATAGAATGCATCTTGTCCAAGACATCCTTTATTGCATTCTTGTAAGCAGAACAAAATCCCACTTAATTCTTACAGAGACTTTGGCAAAGATCAAAATATAAGCGTAAAGAAAAACCTTAATGTAATGTTTGGAACAGCAGGAAGCATTATAGAACATTAGGAAGAAGCAGGTTCCATTCCACCGAAGTGAAGGACAAGAACATAGAGTTTGCAAAAGTGTCCTCAAAACAAGCAAGTTTTTAAACTGGGTAAATTCCCCTCTAAATTTCACAATCTTCACATTCTTAGAGATACCAAAAGACAAGAAGAATTATTTGGCATTCTGATATTTTTACAGTTATTGTTACAGAGTAAGAATTCATAGGTTTAGTAAATCAGAGCTAGTAGACAGAATAGGATCTGCAGCTATGATTTCCACCTTAAAACTTGCTTATTTAAACACAAGTTAAGTATAATTTTTTTTTAATTTTTATTGCATTCATGAAGAGGTCTGTCAAGGGAATCTTTGTCTTGAGGATTGTGCAAAAATGTTTACTTTCTACTGGACAGATGAGCTGCATTTGCAGGTCTTTAGGACAAATTCTCAGGTGTTGAGGATTTTAAACCAGAATTGCAGGGTTCTCCGATTTCCTGATAAAACTACAGCAAGTGGGGGATTGGTTTTCATTTTCATATGCAAGAAGTGTTTACTGGGTCTGCAGTTCAAATAAATTTCTAATTCATAAATTGTGCCTATTTGTTTTAGAAGCAGTAGAAGCCATTAGAAATATCAAAAATAAAATCCTAACTGTTTTCAAGTTACCTACGTAAATTCACAAGTGTGTTTAAGAAAAACTTTCAAAGCCTCCTTTAAAATAGCCATAAAATATTGTAAACTTCTACAGGGAACATATAATTTAAAAATCAAATATTCTAGACTATTATTTAAAATACAACAAAATTGTAAAAACCCAATGCCAAATGAAAAATTAGTGTTAAAATATTTTGAAATAGATAGTATTTCAAATTATTGGCAATTCTCTCTGTTCAGGTGTAAAAAACATTCACAGAGATCAGTTACGTGAAAAGGAAAAGGAAAAATTACCTAAAAATTATTTTGCATGTGTGAAACAGAACATGTATAAGGCAATTATTACATCTTAACAAAGTGACCTTAGCAGACCACTCAAATTTAGCAGTCTAGTACTTTTGGACAAGTTTTTTTCTGCCTCTCTGTGGTAGATTAATAAGAACTTTAATACTAGATGATAATACTAGCTTTAGATGAAACTCATATTGCTCCAACTTTTTGAAACCTATGATAAATGGAGTGTTTTCATTCTAGGCAGAGCTTTTCTCCATTGAAAAAGCGTATTATATGTACTTGCATTGTATCTCAAATATTGCATATTTCATACAATATTGTTTATGGAAATAATGAATTGAAAAATGCTCTTATGATTTGCAGTTAAGCACAAAAATCCAATTGCCTGTACTTTGAAAGGAATCCATGTCACAGTTTCTTAGTGTTTTATTCCCCACATCTTTTTTTACTTTGGTAGTAGCGGTACTTTTTAAAATCTACAGTTTTATGTACCCAGTCAATCTACACAAATAAACCAAAAAAGGCTTCTCCAACCGAAAAAAATAATTAACTGAGCAGAAACATGAAATACCCATCACAACTATAAAAAAAATATTTTTAGTTCCAAGACTTGATAAGGGACATAGACCAGAATCTCTTGGCATAATTCAAGGTGGAATCTCTTGTGTATTTTGACAGAAACCTGGTAAACATAATAATCAGCACAAGACAGAAATGTCTGTCAAGATGAGAAATATTGACAATGACATGGGTGAGAAAGGTGAGAAAAAACTGTTTCAGGTGGTATTAGCTGCAGGAGAGAAAGACTGAAAAACAGTAATTAGAAAAAGAAAAGGAAGAAAGAAAAGTCTCCTAACTTTTGGATAATTATTTTTTCCATTTAGCTGCTATGTGTGTGCATTTGTTACTTTTATCTTTTATTCCTTCTATGTAAGTGATGTTACTAAGCATGGTATAATGTTAAAATCATAGTCCCCTTACAATTTCCCATGCTTGACCCTCACTTTAAACCCTTAAAACTTTAAAGTCCATAAGCTCCAAATAGCTGCCATTTCAAACAGGTACTCGAACACCTTAATATTTATTCCTTCATGTCTAATGTAGTTTTCTTTCAAAATTCTACTTTTCTGGAATCTTTATTTTTCTGGCAATGCCTTAGTAATAGCTAAAATCTGGAAACGCTTTAATTCTCACCGTCAGTGTTGTAACACATCGGTAAAAGTGCAGCCGTGGCAGCCAACAGTCAGTGCTGCTGCTGCTGCTTACAACGCTGTAAACCCCATCTGCAGAGAATTCTGTTTTTCTTGGTACAACTCATGCTCCTGTTTGACTAATGGTAAAACTGGGAATAATCCAAATCATGTATGCAAGTTACATTTGTTTTACACTCCTGTACCGCCACTGACTCCAACATCACAGTTACTCCTGATTAACATTGCTATAAATCAAACTGCAATCACAGTCTTGGAGTATGTTTTTGAGTCAAAAGCTGGCATTTCAACATAATTACTGCTCCAAACAGAGCTGCGGTTAATGTCCTAATTTTTTTTTTTCAGAATTCTTTGCACTGTAGTTTTCATTTCTGCTGATTTAGCTATGTAATTAGTTTTCAGTGGTGTCAACAGCAAACAAGCTTTGTTCTTGCTATCAAGGCAGCATTTGTTTCACCAGTTACAGAAATTGCATGTTTCACTGAGACTGGGAACAACCATCAGGGCCACAAAAAAACAAAAAAAAGAGGAAACAGAGAAAATGGTAGAAAAATGTATTTAGTTCAAGAACTAGAGTTCAATTTTTTCGTCCCCCCCAAAAATTAGCATCATAGGAGTAGAACATAGGAGAAGTATCACCTATTAAGTGAAACAAGTTCTAACAAGAAGAATAAAGTCAAATGTTTCCTAATCATAATGACTTAAGGAGTTCAATTTGATACTGTTGAAAGAAGAGGGGAGGGTATTTTAACTGCGACTAATTTCCGTAGCCTAATGGTAGCTCTATAGAAAATGTCACTGTTGAGCCACAGAGGTGGCACAGAATTCACCATCACCACCCAACCAAGGAAAAAAAAAAAAAGAGAAAAGCATTTTTTGTGGAAATTTTGAAAGTGAGACTGAAGCACACTGGAGATGCTTTAATTGAAAGCACATTTTCAATTATTCACTTCAGGCACTGACAAGAAACTGGTCAGGACAAAACAAACTCATTATGATTTAATTTATATTACTACACTCTGTGAGGCTGTGTTTAGACTAGTCACCTCAGCCGAGAATTTGCACATTATACTGTCTTTTAACAGGCATTTTATGTTTTAGGATTACCAGTGTATTCCTATCAAATTCAGTGTTGCTAATATGTAATCCTGATTAATTTTATTTTTTTTCTGAGTTGTATGAGAACAAAAGTAATCAGCAGAAGTCAAAATGAAAAGACTCTTCTCTGGATTTTAAGCCTGAATATATACATACCTATTCTAAATTCTATAGTATCATCTGCAAATTGAATATGACTTGTTGAAAAAAAAATAGAAAGGTCATAAACACAAAGCAAATTATTTTTCCTAGTAGAGCAAGACACCAAATGTTTCTAGCTCAAGGACAAATCAACCAAAGAGTAGAATGCGATGGAGTTATTATTATTGCTTTATTGCTGTTATAGTTAATGGATAAATTCAAGAACTAGACATTATAGAAACACTTGATACTCTGCTAAATGCCAAAATGGGATTTCAGCACTGAAAGAGGGATTAAAAAAGAATCCAAACTCTTAAATCCAAAACCACTGTTGCAAGCCCTTGGTCAGCTGCTACTTAAGCTTTAGAGGTACATAAATTACTTACGCCAGGTTTTTACCTTAAATATCTTCCAGCAACTAAAATGCTACTTCCAGGTATTCTTGCAACTTCAAATCTTGACATCAGTCAGGTTGTATCAACCTGTCACACTGAATTGCTCTAGAACTCTTTAGCTGCTAAAATAATTGTTTAAATTGATCAAATCTTTCTTGGAAGTACATGGTGAAGAAATAGGAAGGAAAAGTAATAAGAAAAGGTAGAAGCTGTTTCACACATCTGATCTTTAAAATAAATATTACTCGGAGTACTTTGGTTTAATTAATGTATATGCTCAAGTATAGAAAAACACAGACCTCCAAGGAGAAGACTAGAGATTTTCAGAAACCCTTTAGGCTATTCCGCAAAATGCCAGCCTTCATCTGTCTGAAGAAGACACAATATTAGGAATGATAGTAGTGAAGTAAGGACCACTTACGATTGGTTTGCATTAGTAGATTGAGCACTTACATGCAAATGAAGACATTGTGGTTTGATTCCCCTGCTAGTAATTTTTAAAATGTGTTTTACAGTAAACAATGACTAAATAAAATACTCAATAAGACGGGGTAGCAATGGAATCCTGAAACTTCCCTCTCAGGGGATGGTTTATGTTTTGCTCACATTAAAAGCCTCACTGATTTTAATAAAAACATTTAAGTAAAGGTAGGCATCATTTCAGTCTCTAAAGGACAAAGAACCATTAAATCTAGAGTGCTAGACAATAAGAGTAATTAATAAAAAATTTTCGCATGTGAATTTGAGGTGGCTTTTAAAAACAGTGAAACATTTTTGCTTGTAAATCACATTTGTCACAAACTAATACTGAAATGTACTTTCAGAACACACACACAAACAGATCCAAAATAAAATGATGCACAAAGCAGTGCACATACCCAGTAACAATTTGTGAAAGCTATACTGAATCATTATTTTAAGTCAAAATAAACATCAGAACATGCAAACCTACAGCCACATTTTCAGAAGCAACTGGTGTAATTCAAGCCAGGCACCCTCTAAAGGGTGTCAAGGCACTGAAAATGTCCTAGACCTTCCTTCTTCTGCTTAGCTATGTTCTTCATCTCTTCCTCTATCTCCCCTTTTGGTCTCTTATGATAGCTGTTATTGTGCACTGTTGTTCTCTGGAGCTGAACGGACTAGATAGCAGGTGCCTGATAATTAATTATCTATAGGCAGAAGAGCCCCTCGTGCTAAAAATGTCAGGTGTGCACTACCAGTTCACATACAGGCTTATTTAAGTGGAAAGAAGTATATGCACAAAACTTTTTAAATTATTGCGTCTTTGCTTTTCCTCTCTATCTATATAGAGACAGTAAACAAGTGATAGTATAAATAGTTTATGTTGCATCTTAATATTGGTGTATATGGGGGAGGAGTATATCTATAACTGATTTTATTTTGAGGGAAGACATACTTGTAAAAGATGTCTTTCACATATATTGTGAAAACAAGAATCCTAAAGCTTTATACAATATGCAATTTGTCATTCATAAGATCGGAAAATGCAAAGCTGTCATTTAAGACATTAAACTCATTATTGCAGTGGCAATGGAAAAACCTACAAGGAAACAAAAAGTATAAAAAAAATCTAGTTAAAATATAAACCAGGCATAATCACATGCATCTGAGTTTCCAGGAACTGATCAATGGATCCACTGTCTTTATTAAATAAATTATTCTTGCTGAGAGAATTGTTACGGCTTATTAAGCACTATCATTGCTGTTTACAGACTGCAGACACCTGTCCAATGAGAACTGGACTGAGGCCAGCTAAAAGACTTATCTTCACACAAATAGAGCTCCATATGTTCAAGGGGCTACCTGAATGAAACCTAGCTAATAATTCCTCACAGTATCAAACTCAGTTTGGGATATCATACAGGAAACTGTAGAGAGGGGAATGACAGTCCCCACACTGAGAAAAAATAATTCCAAGGATAAGGAATTAATAAACTAGCAACAGTTCCTTTGACATCTGGTGACCAACAGAATTCTGGCCAGTCAGGAAAATCTGTGCATTACCTATTGCCAAAGTGTTTGCTATGATTTCTGGAAATGAACTTTATTTCACTGTTCGGAAGAAACTTTCAGATTTGCATAGCTGCTAACGAAGTTTTCATAGAATCATAGAATCATAGAATGGTTTGTGTTGGAAAGGACCTTAAAGATCATCTAATTCCACCAGCCCCCTGTCATGGGCATCTTCCACTAGATCAGTCTGCTTAAGGCCCCACCCAACCTTGCCTTGAACACCCCAGGGATCAGGCATCCACAACATCCCCGGGCAACATGTTTCTGTGCCTCACCACCCTCATCGTAAAGAATTTCCATCTAATATCTAATCTAAATTTTCCCCTCTCCAATTTAAAACCATTCCCCTCATCCTGTCACTATGAGCCTGTATGAATAGTCCCTCTCCAGCTTTCTTGTAGGCTCCCTTCAGGTACTGGAAGTTTGCTATAAGGTGTCCTTAGAGCTTTTTCATCTCCAGGCTGAACAACTCCAGCTCTCTCAGCCTGTCCCCCTATGGGAGGTGCTCCAGCCCTCTGATCACCTTTTCATCCCTCCTCTGCACCTGTTCCAACAGTTCAAAATCCTTCTTATGTTGGGGATTCCAGAACTGGACACAATACTCCAGGTGGAGTCTAATGAGAGAGGAGGAAACTTCACCTTCCTTGACCAGCTAACCACGCTTCTTTTGATGCAGCTTAGGGTATGGTTGACCTCCTGGGCTGCGAGCATGCGTTGCTGGCACATGTCAAGCTTCTCATCAATCAGCACCCTTCTCCGCAGGGCAGCTCTCAATCATAACATCCCCCATCCTGTATTGAAACTGCAGATTACCCCGACTCTGGTGTAGGACCCTGCACTTGGCCTTGTTGAACCTCACACAGGCCCACTTCTCCAGCTTGTCCAGGTCCCTTTGGATGACATCCCATCCCTCCAGTGTGGCAACTACTCTACTCAGCTTGGTGTCATCTGGAAACTTGCTGAGGGTGCACTCAACCTCGCTGGCTATATCATTGATATTAAACAGCACTGGTCCCAGTATGGACCCCTGAGGGATACCACTTGTCATAGAATTCCATTTGGACATCGAGCCGTTAACCACTACTCTCTGAATACAACCATCCAATTTCTGATCCACCAAACCGTTCACCAATCAGGAAGTTGTGGGGGATGTTGTGGGGGACCGTGTCAAAGGCTTTACAGAAGTCCAGATAGATTACATCCACCATTTTTTCTGTGTCAACTGATGTGGTTACAGCATCATAAAAAGCCACTAGGTGGTCATGCAGGACTTGCCCTTGGTGAAGCCATGCTGGCTACCATTAATCACCTCCCCATCCTCCATGTGCTTTAGCATGTCTTCTAGGAGGATCTGTTCTATGATTTCCCAGGCACAGAGGAGAGGCTGACAAGTCGGTAGTTCCCAGGGTCATCTTTTCTACCCTTTTTAAAAATGGGCACAATGTTACCCTTCTTCCAGTCACCAGGGACTTCTGATTACCATGACTTTTCAAATATCCTGGAGAGTGGCTTGGCAACCACATTGGCCGGTTCCCTCAGGACTCTGAGATGCATCTCATCAGGTCCCATAGACTTATATATGTTCAGGTTCCTCAGGTGGTCACGAACCTGATCCTCCTCTACAGTGTGAGGGGCTTTACCCGCCTGTTCTCCATCTTGTTGTCCCTTGACCCAGGAGGGGTGAGGAGAGCAGTTGTCAGTGAAGAAGGAGGCAAAAATGTTGTTGAGTACCTCAGCCTTCTCTTCGTCTGTTGATATGAGGTCACCATTTTCGATCACCAGGGAGGATACATTCTCTTTAACCTTCCTCTCCTGTGAGTAGGGTCTGCTTGACATATTGGACTCTCTGCTCCCCTCAGCAGGGAGCCTCCTACAACTATGACTCGCCTTTTCCTTCGCAATGTGAGGTATGTGTGTGTATGTGTGCTTCTGGTCTTGGCCCCTCCTCTGGTGTGGGTGAATCATCACTCACATTATCCTTTGGTCCATCTTTCACTGCTCGAGCCTCGTATCCATTCTGCAGAGGCACCTGAGAGGCGCGGACAAGGAGGGAGTTCATTTCTGCTCTGCTGGTGGGCTTGCTTCCATGTACTACATCTCCTTAAGTCCCTGCCTATACCCTGGTGGGGGGAGGATACCAAATCCCTTTGATCAGGGGCTTTTTCTGGTGTCTGCCTCTCTCCCTGTATCAGGGAGCTCAGGACATGGTTCCACCAGCCTGTCTCTCGCTCGGACTCCCTGATGCTCCTTAGCCTCTCTACTTCCTCTTGCAGCTCTGCCACCAGGCTGAGGAGATCTTCCACCTGCTGGGACCTCACACAGCTGCTGCCCCTGCTGCCCTCTGTTTCCAGTGCAAGCTGGGGGCACTCCCTGCAGCCAGAGGCCTGGATGGCTGCATGTTTTCCTGGGAGCTCAGTCTGGGCGTCCCTTCTGGCAGGTGCAGAGGATGCAGCCTCCCGCCAGATGAACACCATGGCCGGGCTCCCTCTCACCTCCTGAGCATGGAGACTGCATCCTCCCTGCTCGCCCTGCCTCTGAGCCGCTATGGCAGAGTGCCGGGCCTGCCTTTCTGACGAGGCCCACCCCTGTTTGCACATTCCTATTCACTGGGCTCTGGATGCTGCATTCCTAGGGGGATGTTTAAATCTCCCACAGCTGCTTCTAAGTAGTTTTTTTTCCTCTCTTAAAAATAAATGCCTATAGCTTTACCTTTTTCTATTTTCAATTAGTTAATAAAGATAAGTACAGAATCTACTCAACACAGAAGTAATTGATTTTTTTCCTTTAAGTGTGAAGCAAGTATTATAATACCAGGTGTTTTAATCAGCCTAAATCTTTCCTGTCTCATGGGAACAACCCACAGATACTCATAAGGACTAGCAAAGAAACAGCCTGATCAGCGTAGATTATACATCTGTTTATTACAAATAAATACATTACGTTTTGAAATCTTAAAGAATTATAATCAGCATGAAGACAGTTTCTGAGGGAAATCATGTGGAAAATTGACACTGTTTTTTCCCCCTCTATGAAAAAAATAAGGTTTATTGACATAAGGAAATGGACAAGTAATATTGTTATTTGTGAAAGCAGGAGTTTACAACAATTCACTTGGGAGGACTGCATCTAAGTGAATATATTACACACAATATGTTAAAAAATAAATAAGATGAACACTAAACAGATTCCTATGCTTGAAAAATATACTGCATATAAGATTCAAGATTTTAAAATCAGCCCTAGGATAGGAAAGACAATAACATGATTCTGTAGTAATTGGCAATTAACAATTAAATGTAATTACTTCTGGCCAGAAATACCATGCTCATGTTTTCTAACAAAGATGGCACATGCATAACTAACACTTATGATGACAAAGGGACAGTTTGTGATTTTCCACTGTTCTGTAATTGAAATAGGAAGAAAAATTATTAACGAGAAACCAAGCCTTCCTCTAAAGGATTGCAGTGTTTCCCTTCCTACAAGACATGATGGATCTCCTCTGTTGTACTAATTTTCATCACCTTGAAGATTTGCGCTACAGAAAAATTGAAGAGCAAAGCACAGTATTGACTACAGTAAGATGATTACAAAAGGTATTTTTTTCCACTGAATTCTCAATTCATCAATACTGGGCTAAAAGAAATTATCTGCCCCTCATGAATACCAAGCCATTGCCTGTAATAAATACTGAAAATACATTCTGGGAAAATACCAGAGTTCTGAGAAGGACTTAGCATCTCAGAAGAACCTACAGCTGCAGCGGGTGACTTCAATATTCACAGCTCAATACTGTGAATAGCCATGGAGTTCAGCACAAAGTGGAAGGCACTATTGATGCAGGGGCATGTGGAATAATGAAAATAAACCAATCAAAAGCAGTTGAATAGACAACAACAATCAAAGACATAAGGAAACAAAAAAGAAGAGTAAATGAACAGAGATAAATGATAGATGAATGTTATCAAAGAAAACAGGCAAGTAGTGCTGAAATTAGTAAGAAAGATGACAAACAAAAGAATAAGGGGAGGTATTTAAAAAGAAATTGGAATTAAATGTTGAAGAGAAAACAAGACACTGTAGGAGGATGAGATATAACTAGTCTCAAATAACATAACAATAATAGAGAAAATAACAGATAAATCTAAAATAAAAGAATTAAGAAGGAAAATAATAAATCAAGATATAATGGTTACTTCAAAGGCTGTTTTCCATTCCAGGTAAAAACTAATTTTCCATTTCACTTATGAGACTGCATATCTGTTTTATGTCTATTTCAAACAATTTAAAAATACCCTGACATATGCTGTATGTTCAAGCTCCCTAATTTGAGAGCCCACTATTAAGACTCAAAAGGGAACACTTCATAAATTGGCAAATTATGAAGTTGCTTGTAAGCAACCTTTTCTTCCTAGCTCGTTGATACTATTATATGACTTTTGTACCAATTAAATAAAATACTTAAGAACATACTTCCTATTAATTATACAAGTTAGCCACCACTGTTGTCAAGCCTTCTTGAAAATGTAAGGATCTGAATGAAGCGAAAGAGCTGACCTGCGGTTTTACACTCCTAATTATTTTAAAGGTTATTTTATCTAGATTATAAGCTCATTAGTGCAGTGAACTTCCCTCATATGTACTTATCATGAACTACCCAGGAAGCTCTAAGAGAAATATTTTCAGGACACTACTACAACACAAAGAGTGTTGCTGTGAACATTGCAGTTAGGACTGAAGACACAAAAAAGTGAGTTTAAGCCGATAGAATAAAATTTGGATTCCTTTCATTCTGGCTGTGGGGGCCAATTTTAGGACTGTGAATATTGCATTGTGAACACAAAGCTGAGATGTGTTTCATTAAACTTTAATTGGCTATTTTTGGTGTAATTAAATTAACATGCAGTGGTTGGTTTGAGCTTGCAGTGAATCTCAGAGTTAGCAGGAAGGCAAACACGGAGGTGATAGCTTGGAGCTGACACAGTCATCAGGTTTTATGCATTCAGTTGAATTTGTTTCCCTTAAATATCATAATTAGGATACTCAGTCTTAGGTGATAATATGACATACAAATTGAAACAAAGGTTTTTCTAATAGTTGCCTAATAATTCTGAATGCTTCTGGCCTAAAGTGAAAAGGTATACAAACAGTACATAAATATCTATAAACATTCATATACGTATATATGTATCTGTGTGGATGCACTACATCAGTAGATATATATAATAATTATCAATTTTAAAATGAATAGTTGTAGCCATGACGGTTAGTGAAAGGTTTAACAGCCATCTTTCAGTGCTCAGAGACAGAAGAGAGAAACACAGCAGGGCTTACTCTTACTGCAGAAACATGTTCTATGATATTTTTTTGACTCCGTTGGTAGAGTTAAATATAGAAGTAACTAGTTTACTTTTCATAAGATATTGGTTACATAGTCCAGACTCAAATCTGTAAGACTGATCTGTACTTTCATGAAATATCATATTTAGACACTGCAGTTTGTCTTCTATTCCATTTGGTACAGTGTATAAACTCACTTTAATTTTCTCTGTCTTTAATCTGTACTTAGATTTTATTTTAAAACTAGATAAAATATGAGATGTAAGACACTGGTTTTCTAATCAATAATGTGATTTATGCATGAATTCATAAAAATATGAGCCTGACTGTTGGCTGGAAAATGCCATTATACAAAGTTGAATTTAATAGAAACAAATGCCTCTGCCATTTAGAATAGCCACATGCATTTTTTTTTTTATTTCAAAGGCTCGTTTTTACCTGGGAACACTGTCTGTAAAAGTTTGCAAGAAGGAGTAAGGGACTTTCTGCCCCTTTGGCTTTAGGTGTTTCAAAATTTGAATAATTAAAACAATCACCACTTCTTCTGGACTTCCGTATGCCCTTTACAAATAAGGGTCCTGAGTGAACTAAACTTGTAAAAGATTTTACTACAGACAACAGTTTTTCGAGAAGGGAGATTTTATAATTCAAGTGGAAAGGTTGAACAGACTGCTAGAAGCATTGTGATCCCAAGCACTCGGGTACTATTTGACTTAAATTATCTAAAAGTAGACATTATTTGTTTATTTTGATGTAATGGGGAGAAATAATGTTCCTATTGGACTAACATGTAACCCCTATAGTGAAATAAAATGAGTGGCCCCAAAAACTTCAGCAATTTGCCTTTGTCTACAGTTTTATTTATTTGACAGTGTGTCCAAAGAAGCAGAGGAATATGAAGAATAATTTCTGTGTTCTGGTAAGGATCCAGGAATACTATGAAGTGTACAACTGACAGATCCAGAAAAGGAGTAGTGCATGGGAAATTTACCAGTGACTTAGAAAAGTGGTATCTTGCTTCCACAAGGACAAATTTATGTTTTAATTTACAGGATAGGGATCTACAGATACATGGGATGATAAGCAGTTGAGCCCAGAGTAATGACAGCTTTATCAAATCTACACATGCTGAGAAATCACAGCATCATGGTAGAATTAGTAGTGACATAGTTGGCAAACTACTGAGGAGCATGTATTTATGTGAAAAGTATGTTACAGCAGTGCAATAGAATACTAGCAATAGCTATCACAAAAAAACTCCAATATGAAATACCTATATCTGGAAAATTGTAAAGCCTCTGTCTAAAGCATCCCAGATCTTAAAAGCATCCCTGAATTGTCATTCAAGATTATTGCTTTCTTCCTGGGAGTATTGTTAGCTTTTTGTAGCATACATTGTACATTTGATAGGATAACACTATATTATGAGTTTCTGAATAATCTTTAAGTCATCTACTTTTATTATAACACTTCATAGTTTATTTGTCAGCTTATCTTATCAGTAGGACCATTGATTTACTTTTCCTGTACTCTTTTAACAGTAGAATTTGATCATTTCGTTATACACTGCAGCTTAAAACATTATCTATTTGCCTAGTATGGTCTGCTGGGATAGAAAGTACTAGATATGGTCTCTTATGTAAAAATATCTACAGGACTAAATTCAACTGTAGGAAGCAATATTTCTGTGTACTATTCAGAATGAGGTTTGGTGACAAACACAGCAAATTCAATTGGTCTTGCAAGCTCAGGAAAATTCTGAGAATTTGTCTTGCAAAGTCTACCAATCACTTGGATTTTCATGTGTTGTAAAGATCTTGTCCCATGAACTCCACTGTACAAGATGCAACTGCATCTACCACCTTAGACCAGTTTCTTCCTCTAATAAGTAACTGAAGTTCATCCTAAAGTTCCATTTTCAGATTTAAAAAGGTAACTGAACCTAGGCAGGCAGTCTTGTACTTCAATGAAATCTCTCTTTTAAACAGAAAAAACACTACACAAACAAAAGAGGTACTTGAGATTTTAACGCAGAAGATTTAAAATTCATATTTAAATTCAATATTAATTTTCTCTTTTAATAGTACAGTGTGCACTATGGGACATATAAAAATAGATAAAGACACCACGGTATTTCTACCTCTAAAACTGTGATATCGTACTTTATAGAAATACATGTTAAGACATGTTAAGACATTAGTTGAAAATGCTGAGTTAAACTTAAAGATTTCCAGCACCATTTGTATGATTGATAAATATCGGCTGGCAACTTAGAAATAGATTCCTAAATCAAGAACACTCTTTTTAAAAGAAAAACTTCAAAATTTCCATCTTCACAGAATCAGAATCACACAAGGTTGGAAAGGACCCATTGGATCATCGAGTCCAACCATTCCTAACACTCCCTAAACCATGTCCCTAAGCACTTCATCCACCCGTTCCTTAAACACCTCCAGGGAAGGCGACTCGACCACCTCCCTGGGCAGCCTGTTCCAGTACCCAATGACTCTTACTGTGAAGAATTTTTTTCTGATATCCAACCTGAACCTCCCCTGACGGAGCTTCAGGCCATTCCCTCTAGTCCTGTCCCCTGTCACCTGGGAGAAGAGGCCAGCTCCCTCCTCTCCACAACCTCCTTTCAGGTAGTTGTAGAGAGTAATAAGGTCTCCCCTCAGCCTCCTTTTCTCCAGGCTAAACAACCCCAGCTCTCTCAGCCGCTCCTCATAAGACTTGTTCTCCAGCCCCCTCACCAGCTTTGTTGCTCTTCTCTGGTCACGCTCCAGAGCCTCAACATCCTTCTTGTGGTGAGGGGTCCAGAACTGAACACAGTACTCAAGGTGCGGTCTCACCAGTGCTGAGTACAGAGGGAGAATAACCTCCCTGGACCTGCTGGTGACCCCATTTCTGATACAAGCCAAGATGCCATTGGCCTTCTTGGCCACCTGGGCACACTGCTGGCTCATGTTCAGTCGGCTGTCAACCAGCACCCCCAGGTCCTTCTCTTCCGTGCAGCTCTCCAGCCATTCTTCCCCCAGTCTGTAGCGCTGCATAGGGTTGTTGTGCCCCAAGTGCAGGACCCGGCATTTGGCCTTGTTAAACCTCATCCCATTGGTCTCGGCCCAGCAGTCCAGCCTGTTCAGATCCCTTTGCAGAGCCTCCCTACCCTCCAGCAGGTCGACACTTCCTCCCAGCTTAGTGTCATCTGCAAACTTGCTAAGGGTGCACTCGATGCCTTCATCCAGGTCATTGATAAAGACATTGAACAGAGCTGGACCCAGTACTGAGCCCTGAGGAACTCCACTTGTGACTGGCCTCCAGCTGGAGTTAACTCCGTTGACCACCACTCTCTGGGCCCGGCCATCCAACCAGTTTTCAACCCAGGAGAGTGTGCGCCTGTCCAGGCCAGAGGCTGACAGTTTCTGCAGCAGAATGCTGTGAGAAACTGTGTCAAAGGCTTTACTGAAGTCCAAGAAGACTACATCCACAGCCTTTCCCCCATCCAGTAGTCGAGTGATTTTGTCATAGAAGGTGATCAGGTTAGTTTGGCAAGATCTGCCTTTTGTAAACCCATGTTGACTGGGCCTGATCACCCGGTTCTCTTGCATGTGCTTCATGATAGCACTCAAGATCACCTGTTCCATGACTTTCCCTGGCACTGAGGTGAGACTGACAGGCCTGTAGTTCCCCGGATCCTCTCTGCAACCCTTCTTGTATATGGGCACAACATCAGCCAGCCTCCAGTCTAGTGGAACTTCCCCAGTCAGCCAGGACCTCTGGAAGATGATGGATAGGGGTTTGGAAAGGACATCCGCCAGTTCCTTCAATACTCTTGGGTGGATCCCATCCGGCCCCATAGACTTGTGGGCGTCTAGCTGAGCAAGCAAGTCTCTAACCGCCTCCTCTTGGATCACGGGAGCCTCAATCTGCCCCTCTAACTCTTGGATTTGTAAACAGAAGGAATTCATAGTTTAAAAACAAGCAATACCTTCTGCTTCAGGTAATATTTTTTTAAGATTTCAAATTCCATTTATTGTCATTGATCAAAATATTGGTCAATGCATATTACTTCATGTTAAAAATTGAAAAATGGAAAAAAACATATGACAACTTCTCTTTATTTGAAAAGCTATTTTAGTTGAACAATAGCTTTAGCAAGGAAAATCTGACAGGCTCAAGAATGTATTGACCTCATAAAAGTAGCTCCCTTGGGAATTTCTGCCATTACTATTTCTACTGTAAAAAACCACTCATTCACATTGAGTGCTTTCACCTAATTTAAGATCACATAAGATATATTGTTACCTACTTCGGAGTAAACATATACTTCTAAATAGAATTAACCCTCATAAACAAATCTCATCACCTCCCAATCCATAAGGAGAAAGCTTGCTTTATATTTTAACAGAGATAATTTATAGATATTTGGGTGTAAAGACATCATTAATTCAATTCTAAATTATAAGGGAAACAAGCAAGTCAGCAATAGGAAGTGTGAAGAAAGTGATCCTTGGACACAGCGCTGTCCAAAAAAAGCCTTCTCCTCCCGTCTTTCATAGTTCTGCACACTGGAATGAGGAGAGGCATTGATCCTTCATCTCAAATGAGACTGTCCTCATTCATTGCCTTTTCCATTTATTCCTAAAAAAGGCACAGAGTGAAGCCACCAGAACATGAGCTATGGATCTTCCTTTAGGTATGTATCAGAAGTCAGAGCAAGAAAAGCAATGTAATAAGTTCTTGTTTGTAACTACCTAAACTGGAAGACCCAAGTGCTCAAACCATTTTTAGGTAATTTTCAGTTTATGCCAATATATTTCCATTTTCCTATCCATGTTCAGGTTAAAGAGATCAAGATGACCATTCCGTTTTTGCATTTCAGGATATCTGTCTAGTAGGCAGGTACAGTAGCTTCCTCCTCACTATGTCACACTATATGTCTTGTATAACAGTGAATGTGTAAAAAAATGTCCACTTGTTTATGGGAGTATGTAAAAATGTATAATACTATAAATTCATTTTTTCCAATCAGAATATTATTTCACAGACTATTAAACCTCTTTTAAAATAGTAATGTTGTCAGATTACTGAATGCATACTACATTAAAGCTTCTGATTGCTGTTGCTTTATTGAAAAAACTCAACCTACCCTTACTAAAAGAGGGGAAAAAAATCCCAGAGTACTAAATAACAAGGCAAAAAAGCTATCTAGGTTGTTCTTCTCCATCATGTATCTGTGAAACTCCAGTCCAAGTGTGTTGGCTTTCATTTGTCACTACTGAGTTTGTTATAAGTTCTCCAGCTTTTTATTATTTTTTTTTAGATGATTCAAGTATCCTTCAGGAGACAAAATATCTTCTAATAAAAGGATAAAGGCTTATGAGGCTCATTATGACAATATACTTTAACTTGTTATTAGGTGGGTACTGTCAAAAGATACTTATTCATATAAACCTAATGAACAATGTCAGCCATTGTGAGAAAGTGTCACCTCTGGAAGAAAAGAAACCCCATGAAGCTGTCTTAAAAGGAAAAGTGTACTTATACATCAGGTATTCATTGTGCCCCTCATTAGTATTCATTTCTAGCTTTCTCCTAAGTAACAAAAGAACATGGCAAATGGAAAAAAAAGTTACAAGAACAGTAATATTTAAAATGTAGATGTCACTTAGCTTACCAAACTCGTCGTTTTCTTTTTTTCAGGTTATAAACAGCATGCCAAGAAAAATATTTTCTGTGTGTGGTCAATCTGTGTGTTAATATATTTCACAATTTTCTGAGGAACCATTTCAATCCAATACAAGAAATGCTAGATATTTATGATTTTTTCTATTTATATTTTTTCTGTTTATGATTTGACTATATGATTCCAATAACTGTCAGTTTTAATAGCAGAAAAACTTTTCCATTTATTAAATTCTGCTTATTTCTTTAATCTAGTATGTGCTCTAGACTACCTCAGTGTTACAGTTTATCTTTCCTCCACAGACCATTCCAAGAAATCTAGTAGGGAAGAGCAAATCAAACTTAGTAGTGCATACAAACAGAAAGCCGCCGTTTGAAAAACCTTTTCTACACATTTTGGCATCATAGGGTTATCTTGAGTTTTCAGTATGGCACATTGCTTCAATTAGTTGTTAGCTTCTGTTGCCCCAAAATCAGCTTGTGTTGGATCTATCCAATGAAGAGACAGCATACATTTCAGCATAACGTATTTATCCCATGAACACAATTTTGATATTTCTGCGGTCTTTCGTGCCTATATTTTGTCCTCAAGCCATGTTTCTGTGACAAGCTCTTGTTTGCACACCTTGATGAAAAGTGACACGAGGAATTGAGAATCTCTAATATACATCTAAGAACAATTATTCCCTCCAGTTTTTAAAGAAAACTCATATTGCTGATGCAAAATATACCCATGAGGGATTCAGAATATACTAATTAGTAACCAGTTTTTGACTAAGTATTTTCATCTTACTAGGAATACTTTCCAAATCTAGTGTATCTGCACTTGCCAAGTTGCTTTCCTTTGCCTTTATTTAAATTCCTGTTTCTGCAGAAACATAAGCACAGAAAATCTAAGCCTGCAAATTTCACATGATCTAAGTAAAAAAATTGTAGGTATGCTAAGAGGTAAGAATGATCTCCTTCACAGGAAAGCTACATAAGGATGTTGGAGAGAAAAAGGAAAATAAAATCAAAGATAACATGTCTGTTAGTTTAGTACATTTAACTAGTAGTTAGAACTGTTTTTAGTTAAGTGCAAGTTTAAGTAGAGATCACGATGAAATCATAACATCACTGACAGAAAATTGATTTATTAATCAAACTAGACTTGAGAATTAGACACATTAATAGTTAAGTACAGATTTGGCAAAAGGAATATATATAAAACTAAAAAGAGTATATAAATCATACAGGCAATTAGGTGGGTGGAGCTGTCGCTCTGTTGATATCGACTGCTCTAAGTATAGCTGTGAAGTATATGTGATGGGAGAGTTCCTTTCCTCTGACCTGCCTGGGAGTTAGCAACTTTCATCATTCTCCCCAAGCACATACTGCTTAACTGTTCCTCTTGGCTGTTCTGTAGCTGCCCAGGAGAAATGGCTGGAATGGTTTTGAATCCTAAACTAAGAGGGAAAGAAGGAACACAAGAGCGTGTAAACAACAACAACAACAACAACAAAAAAGCTGAATTCTGTGGTCATTCATATAAATAAATAAATAAATATAAATATATATATATAATTATAGCAATACATATCTCCAGTTGTCTGCCACAGTAGCAAACTATTGCTAACTCTGCTGGTAGCCTCAATCCCTGCTTATGTTTCTTATTTTCATTAATATGTGACAGCTTGTGATCTCCTCTCTTAAGCTTAAGACTTTGACAGGTCTTTTCACATTAAAGGCAAAAGGGTTATCTGGAAACGGTTAAACCCTTCAAAACAGTGCAAGTCTCAGGCTAGCTGTCAAATGGTTCAGGGTAAACACACAGTTTTAATTGGAAAAGCTAGATTCCCCACACAGGTTTGAACAATGCCTCTCTCAAGCTAAAAGAAAAAGCTTGTTTGTAAAACTATCTGTTATATAAGTCTGGGATGGTAGAAATACGAGATTACTTCCAGCAACTTCACTTAGCTAATCTCTGCAGGGGCCTGAAAAGCCAAGTGTACCAGATATAAAAATGACTAAAATACTTGCAATCTCAGATGAGCTTGACCCTTTCAATCAGCATCTATTTTGTCCAGGTATCCTACCATCTTAATAATTTTTTCAGTCAAAACTGAGAAGATCACGTGTCTACCTCTAAAATGCTGCAGTGTTTCAGGTTTTCACAAATTAAGTTTGAATTGCCACTGTGCTGTGACATACTTCAGAATATGTGTACATATATATACAATCTAGTACATAATAAAAGGATCTGATGCAACAACATTCAACTCTTTGTGTTTCAACATTTTTTTTATTAAAGTTCATAGGTGCAGAAGAGGAAATAAATTTTACTATATTCATACACTAGTCACTGCTGAAAATGAAAGATTCTTCTTGCAAAGTTTTGTCTTGCAGATCAGAATGGTAGCTGAAAGTACTAGGTATGCTTTGGTGTTTCAAATTCACAATCCCACAACACTGTATTTAAGTACCTGCAATGGCTTTGACAAAAAATGTATATTAAAAAAGAGGAACAGTTATCAAATTTTCCTCCTTCAGCTTGAAAATATATTAGCAAAATCAGACAAAGGCTATGGACATACAGGTTTAATCTCTTGAGTAAAAATTAAATATTAGTGGCTAATATACATTTTCTACTTCTGTGGGTAGCAGTAAAATGCCAATGGGCTTGAATATTCCCCATTTTAATTACATTTTAAAACCAAGATGTAATCAGTCCTGTCATTCCATTTCTAGTAACGTGCAAGCTTTCTGCACAATAAAAAGTTAGCTCAAATATTTCATGAAGTTTGCTTAGATGAAACTAAGAAAATTAGAGATGGTAGGCAGAAAAGGTCCTTTATTTTCTTAGTCTCATAATCTTTCAGAGCCAAACAACAATCTAAGCATTTATAAGCTAGCATCCAAACTAATTAATGGTCTGAAATGACAGACCAATCTCTTTTCCCAATAGCGAAAATTACACAATATGTGAGAACTTTCTCTCTATAATTTCTCTTTAATCCACAGACATATAACTACTTGAATTATTAGACTGGTAAAATATGCTAGTAAAAATGTATTGACAACTGTATCTAAAGAGTGAAGGAACTTTTAGTTTGCAACACACACAAACAAGTAACCAGTAGAGATCAACAGAATCCCAAGTGTGCAGGTAGTGTAGAATACATAGTCTGTGTATAAGTTACAGCCTCAATGCCTGCATAACAGCCAAGATATGCCACAACTGGATCACAAATAGTTCACAAAGAAAGTTCATGGAAAATTAAATGAGACAGACTCGCAAAATAATTCTGTTTGGACTAGTGAATTACAGAAGTCAGCTCAGAATATCATTCTCCAGGCAAAATAAAGTAAAAGGCATGCTTTCAGAAGTTAATTTTTAGAAATTCACTATATGTGAATTGACTCTAGGACAAAGATCACATCTAGTTCTTCATGCTACCTTCTATCTGTGGTTCAACCAATCCAATTTCTTTGCACACTTTGGCTAAGTTGCCAGAAAAGTTTTAAATGTGAATCACAACACTGGCTGCAACATCCAAAAGTCCCAAACCTTCTCTTACAGATCTATTTCACGTTGTTATATATAAAGTGTGAAAAGACATCGCAATGGGTAAAGATACCACCTATTTATCATACATCTATGTTTTACATATGTCTTATTGATTTGGTGTGGCAGTCACCCTGATTACACTGTTTCCCATTGCTTTTAGAGAACAATTTTAACCCGCCTACAGACAAGGAAAATATCCCAAAACTCATGCTTTGCACGGCATGCTCTCCTTTCTTCTGGAAAATTAGAGAAGTCACTGCAATTGAACTAGGTGAATGCAACACAATAAGTCATGAACCTGGGCTGGAATCATTATAGATTATTTTCAGAGCTTTCAACAAAAGATTCTTACAAAGCCCATTTCTTATCTCAATTTTTCAATAGTTTTTGGAAGATCTTGAAAAAATTTAAGTGGCACATACTGAAATGTTAACAATGCACAGAAGAGACACAGTCTTACAATTTTTCTGCAAGCAATCAACATTATCTATAATTTTCCTCCGCAAAATGAAGTCTTAAATAACCACATGACTGCTCAACTTTAACACTGACTGACAAAGGGACATAAATGAGAAAAATGCTCTGGGAAGCATGGTGGAAAACTCAAAAAAGATTATAATCATTAACTATCCAGATAGCGCACTTACTGTTGCTTAGTTTTGGATCACAAACTAAGCACTAAAATAATAAAATCCTTGACAATCTGCATATTCAGCAGTAGTTTGTCTTTTCCAGGTGATCTTAATAATAAACACAGAAAGTGGATGAAGCTTTTGATTGCATTTCTTTTTTTTTTTTTTTTTTTTTTTTAAGCAAACCTCTATTTCTTCAAACTCGGACTTCAGTGTTTTCAGTGGCCTACTTGTAGAAACAATGATCACAGCCGGTATGCTAGTGGCAATTCATACGAAAAACAAGAAAAGCTGCTGAACTTCACTATATAGCTCTTCAAAATGTAAATGCTTTTCAGCACACAGCTGCATGAGAGAGAGCCACAGATACCACAAGCAAGACAGGTTAATGTAAATGAAGCATCTGTGATTGGACAGGCTGTATTTAGCTTATACCAATAGCAATGTAATCAACTTAGCCAAAGCTATAGGACTATATGTTTTTTAAATAGCATATTTTCTAAGAGAAAATACAGAATCTAAGTGTTCAGTTCTGAATTGTAGCATAAAGCTGTACCAGAAGAGGAAGAATGATCTACCTTTGTCAAAATCTGTCTAGCGAACAAAGAAGAACCTATTTTTCAATCTGTGAAAGTGCTGGATACAAATCTCACTCAAAATCCTCTAAAGGATTCCAGAGATAACAGCATAAGAAAGAAGTTCAGTCACATGTTGAACCTCCAACAGCCACATCTGGTTTTATTCCTGGTTTATTCTTCTTTTCTATTATAATGTGCAACTAAGCCTCATCCTTATTTTTATGCTCCATCTGTTTAGGTGCATTCTGTAGCTGCTCTGCCTGATTATGCTGGCACACAGGTACTGCACTCAGAAAAATTTTAAGACGACTCATAAAACACTATTATTTTTTGTAAATAAAATAACAGTATATTGAAATCTAAACACAGGCATCAGAGCAAAAAAAGAATCTTGGGCTGTGAAGAATATCCAAGATGTTTTGTCATTGTTTCCTGGTCAGATGCTTGTCTTTATACTACTGAATTCAACCCCAAATATCTAAAGACTAGTTTAAAATTCAGCTCTGAAAATTTTTGCTTTTCTTCAGAGGAAACCTGCTGGAAACCTGGCTACTGTTGCCAACTTCATGCAGGGAATTAATTTGCTTTGTTGACTGTATTTGTTACAATGTAATATATCCTACTATTAGCATGACATCCTTCTGAAGTCCCATCTCTCTCCGGCATCTGTCTTTAAAACTTAAAAGAAAACTGACCTATCTACTATTATCTGCTGTAAAGGGAATAACACCTGAATGATCATGAAAAAGCACTCAGAAAATTTTATAAAATCTTGGCAACAGAAAGCAGTGAAAAACTTTTTGCTTATCTCTAGTCAACTGATGGTGTAGATTATTCAGAGGATATTTCAAAATGTTTAGATTTTTTTAGTGAAAACTAATTACAAAATTTTAACTATGTCTTCAGTTGATGTATCTGTGTAATATGCTCCCTTGTGAGAGCGGCATGCTTACCTCTATGCAATAAACTCTCTGTAACTTAATGCTTATGAAGACTGCTACCAGTTGTTTAGTATCTGAAAATATTTGCCTATCTTAAATAATGTCACTTATCCAAATGAATAATATAATCTGAAAAATCTCTGCCAAACTTAATGTCTGCTCCCCACACACAAAAAAAGAATGTAATCAGACTTTCACTTAGCTTATAGCAAGAGTATGACCTGATTTAGCTGCCCTCTTTTGTACCACAAGCAACCAGTTGTTGAGGAAAATTACAACAGGTAAATTTTGTACTTATGTTTGTCCAAGCTACCTAATGAATTAATGAATATATTTATAGAATCTGGACTACTGTGCTAAAAACTCATTGATTAAGAAAATATTTGTAAGACATTATCTATACAATGAATAATTTAAAAGAAACCTCTCAAATTATTTTTTTCCACTTGTATGTTGACAGAGGAAGCATTACTGTAGTTTTCCAAAGCAGCTGGGTTGTAACTGAGAAATTCAATTAATTCTGCAGTCACATCTGTCCATATGGTTGTGGCATCCTGAAAAGTACACAGACACCTCCCCCCATTTTCCCAAAACCGTTCTGATAGTTTCCTGGGTTTTGCCTAGGAAAATTACTGTCTCCTTTGCTACTCTCTAACTCCATGGAGAAACTTTTCTCCAAAAAGCAACTACTACTTCTGAACAGCATACCCCTTCTCTTACTCCTAGGACTGTAACACTCTGGATACTACTGAAATTCGCTGTGACAATCTGAGTACAAAGTTTCCTGAAAGTTTTTGTACTTTAGCAAGGCAGAATCCTTTCTACTGGAGGTCCAACAGCAAAGCATCTTGTCAAATCATGTTAAATCTTAAAGAGTTTTTTATATCCTCATTTTGGTGTCACAGATGCTTTTCATTTATAAAAATGTTACCATTTGCTACTCTGAGTTATCCTGGAATTTTAAAATCAAGAGGAAAATAAAGAATTTACAATACAAGAAATTCAGATAAAGAGATTTCCAGTGCTGTATCAGTACTACACAAAAACTATTAAAAAATTAACACTTTTCAGCATTATTTCTTATTCTTTTAAAAGAAAATAATCTACCCTAATTGCCACTACTTTCTTCATTCCTAATCATTTGAGGAATGATTTATGAACCAAAACAAATCATAGTATTTCCTTCTAGAATCTAATACTCTAAAAGTAGCCTTTCAGAGATCCTGCAACATCACTTAAGGCTAAAAGAACCCCCATAATAATAAAGCAGTAAATTACAATACCTTTTTTTCAGCTATCAAAAGAAAGCATACACTTCTCTTTTTTTTTTTTGTTCCTTCACAGTTAAACTGCCTCTTCCATGCCAACAGTCAATATCCTTTTATTTGGCTTGGTTTTGTCCTCATTAGGTATTTGGTTGAAATAACCTGTGGCGCATCAACTGACTTTAACAGATCACTGTAGCTGTCAGATGCTACAAAACGGACCATGAATATGTTTAATTTGAGTGTTACAAGATTTTTTTTTTTCTGTCAGAAAAATGAAATTCTAGCAGTCTATCTAGGAACAGGAGATCTCCAAGGAAATTCAGAAAAGAGATGACATGATACATTACCTAAGATAAAAGGATATGAGACTGAGCAACCCAGAAGCTTTCTTCCACTTCTAAGTTTTAAAGCCAACCAACTAAAATCATGATCCTAAATTACTCTTCCATTGCCTACTTATTATCCAAAATCTGCAAATCATTATTTTCCTTCTGTCCTGACTAAACTCCAATAATACTATAATTTTTCTTCCTTTTCTTGATAGTTTCTCTCTCATCACATTGAACTTCACTTTCATCAGATTCTAAAGTTTTCTATGCATCTGCTGTGCCAGCTCTATTTTTCACTGTATATTCAATTGTAGCTTACTAATTCTCTATTTACTCTTCACACTTTCATTATATTTTATTGCTTTTTAGTCTTCACATCAATGTTTCTCATTCCCTTCTGCTTACTTGTCCATGTCCTTTGAAGATCTGCAGTGTCAAATGATTCCCTAAAGTTTCCCTCCACACAGCATAGCTGTAGTGACTTTGGTTCTGTAAGAAATCTTTATGACTCCATGGTTCTTCTTTAAGTAATTACTCTTCTGTCATTCTAAACCCACATAAAATGTTTTTTATGACAGTAAATGCAGTAGATCACACAAGCATTACAAGAATTAGTTCATGAAACTAAGATGCAAGAAGAGAAAGTCACCTTTCCCCCTTATTTTTTATTAACATTTGTTTCTATTAAGAAAAAAAAAAGATTATTCAAACTACACCTACAAAGAAAATATAAAAAGTGATTAGGTATAACCTCATTTAGATTTATAGTGTTGTAGATGCAGTTTCTAAGCTGGTTCCTTTAGATACAAGTCTGAGTTACCAGCTTTTAAATTGCTGTAGCCAATCCGATTCAGTTGTAAGCACAAGATAAATCAAGCACAATTTTCCTTTCCTCTGGTTTTCAGAAAAGTGGTATAAGAAAATGGTGAAGAATGTAATTAAATCAGGTTTCAGGGGGAAGGTAGAAAAAATTATCAGAACAGCATTTAAAGCACAGAAATGAGGAATAGTCACATTTACCAAAAGTCAAAGTTGTTAGAGGTCAGTAACACGCATTAGAATTTGCTTTGTTTTCTGCAAGGTTATGATTATTCTATTCACAGACTCATGGAATCACTAGGTTGGAAAACTCCTCCTGGATCATCCAGTCCAACCATTCCTATCAACCACTAAACCATGCTCCTGAGTATCTCATCCACCCATCTTTTAAATACCTCCAGGGATAGTGACTCATCCACCTCCCTGGGCAGAATCTGCCAGTGCCAGATGACCCTTTCTGTGAAAATATTTTTCCTCATGTCCAGCCTGAACCTCCCCTTGTGGACCTTGAGGCCATTCCCTCTTGTCCTGTCCCCTGTCACTTGGGAGAGGAGGCCAACACCCTCCTCTCCACAACCTCCTTTCAGGTAGTTGTAGAGAGCAATAAGGTCTCCCCTCAGCCTCCTCTTCTCCAGGCTAAACAACCCCAGCTCTCTCAGCTGCTCCTCATAAGACTTGTTTTCCAGCGCCTTCATCAGCTTCGTTGCTCCTCTGTGGACACGCTCCAGAGCCTCAACATCCTTCTTGTGGTGAGGGGCCCAGAACTGAACAAAGTATTCGGGGTGCTGTCTCACCAGTGCCGAGTACGGGGAATAATAATCTCCCTGGACCTACTGGTCACACCGTTTCTAATACAAGCCAAGATGCCATTGACCTTCTTGGCCACCTGGGCACACTGCTGGGTCATGTTCAGACAGCTGTCAACCAAGACCCCCAGGTCCTTCTCCTCCGTGCAGCTTTCTAGCCACTCTTCTCCTGTCTGTAGCACTGCATAGGGTTGTTGTGCCCCAAGTGCAGGACCGGCATTTGGCCTTGTTAAACCTCATGCCATTGGTCTCAGCCCAGCGGTCCAGCGTGTTCAGACCTTTTGCAGAGCCTCCCTGCCCTCCAGCAGATCCACACTTCCTCCCAGCTTAGTGTCATCTGCAAACTTGCTGAGGGTGCACTCAATGCCTTCATCCAGGTCATTGATAAAGACATTGAACAGGATGGACCCAGCACTGAGCCCTGGGGGACTCCACTTGTGACTGGCCTCCAGCTGGAGTTAACTCCATTGACCACCACTCTCTGGGCCCGGCCATCCAACCAGTTTTTCACCCAGGAGAGTGTGCGCCTGTCCAGGCCAGAGGCTGACAGTTTCTGAAGCACAATGCTGTGAGAAACTGTGTCAAAGACTTTAGCCAAGTCCAAGACAACTACATCCACAGCCTTTCCCTCATCCAGTAGGTGGGTCACTTTGTCATAGAAGGTGATCAGGTTAGTTTGGCAAGACCTGCTTTTTGTGAACCCATGTTGACTGGGCCTGATCACCTGGTTCTCTTGCATTTGCTTCATGATAGCACTCAAGAGCACCCACTCCAGGACTTTCCCCGGCACTGAGGACAGACTGACAAGCCTGTAGTTTCCTGGGTCCTCCCTCCAACCCCTCTTGTAGATGGGTATAACATCAGCCAGCCTCCAGTCCAGTGGAACTTCCCCAGTCAGCCAGGCCTGCTGGAAGATGATGGAAATTCAGATGCTCGTACAGTAAAGCTGGCAGTCAAGGATCTGAAGGAAAGTAAGGAAGAAAATATCTTGCCTGAAAGGCTTTTCTCTTTCTACTCTTGTCCCAGTTGAGTTATTTCACTATTTTACAAGAATGTGAAAAGGCCTTTTATTACAGCATAATATCAAGCCAACAAAAAACCCAAAAAACAATGCAGCTATAAAATTGGTCAATAGTAATCCAGTTAAACTCATCTAAATCTGACTCTTTTAAAACTGGAAGCAAAGACATAAAACTAATGAAGCAATTTAATATTATCTCCATGAGTATCAACGATAATCTTCTCAAAACTAATAGTGCAATTTATGCTATGGGTTATTCGATAACTATATATCACCAATAGAGCATGGGCTTTTTTATTAGTTCGTGATATCACCAGATAGATTTAACCGTAGATATTCTTCTCTATACACCTATCAGTAAAGTGAAATCCCTCTCTCATGTAAGAGCATTGGCCCGAAATTCTTCACAGAGAAAGTCAGTAAGTCTCTGTTTCCTTGCTCTTCTTAAATACTTTTCTAGTCCAAAGAAGGTAATTTGAAATAGTACAGATTGATTTTTATCCAGGTACATGAGAAAATCTCCACAGAACACAAGAAGTTTTCTCATTTTTGTATATCTAGCCACAAGCAGTGGCTAAGTGAAGGGGGGGGAAAAAAAAGGCTGGAGGAAACTGCATATCAGATACCCAAAAAAGACGAACAGGGAGACAGATCATGGATTTAAGCCCTAATTTTGCAATCCAGCAATTAAGCATAGGTGAATTCTACTATAAGCAAATTATTATAATGTCACTAAAACTGCGTGTGATTTAGCACACAGTGATTTATTGGACATTTGGGGGCTGCTGTTGTTTCACAAAGATACTGTCTTCCCCTCTCCATACCCCTCTTTTTTTCAGAAAAACCCTCCAAACAGCAGTAGCCATGTGATTACAGGATTTTAGGGGTGAAATATTATCCAACATCCTGCTTTTAGATTTTATTTATATTTTACAACAAGAGAGCTACACATACGAAAATAGAGTATTATGGGTTTATTAAATTCCTATGAATCCCACAAGAATCAACAAACTGTAAAACAATTAATTTCCTAGTGTTGCCTTTCATATAGTGTTTAGGGCACTGCAGGCAAATATTTAGGATCTTTAAGGATTTTACCACTTTGGAGATGTCAGAACATGAGAAGGCAATCTCATATACCACTGTTTACAAGGGTTTTGCTTAACACTGCAATAAATAGTTGTGAATTTTGGAGAAAAATTAAATCAAAACTTTTTATTAATGGGCAAATCTTCATGTGTTAATTTCTAAAAAGTTACCCTTCATATTATTTATGCTATCATAAGTATTGTGTTTTTTCCCCAGTATTAAACAGGAAAAAAAATTGCCTGTAGTACTGTTGTGCTTCAGTTATGTTCTTAATTAGCTGTCAGGAAGGTCTTAAGTTTACCTTATTTACTGTATTTATGCTTACTCTTCTTTTAGCACACCCTCAGTTTTCATTACTCTGCCAGTCTCAGTTAGAATTAATACCACTCACAGCAGGATAAAAGAACCAAGATAAACTCTATTCCTCTTTTCTTTACATCTGTGTTTCCACTGTTTTCTGTACAGAGACAATAAAACTTAGAGAAACAGACTAGATAATTTTTTTCTTTTTTTTTTCCCCAGTAAACAGAGCTTTGAAGGCATAGCCATTGATTTTGATTGCAGATTTATTATATCAATCAATAATAACAATATTAAGAAAGCAAAGCTGAATAAACAAGGATGAAGATCTATTTTAAAATGCACAGCAACTTAATTTGTTTATTCTTTCAATATCCAGGGATTTTCCCACCTAAATTTGGAGTGAAATTCTAGAATGATGTTCCACTCCCCAGCAGCAAACGAGAAGTAGGGAATAAATCTCAGAATCAGATTCCTTGAATGCATCTGTAGGAAACAGGTACCTGCGATATCCACGATACTTGCAGAATTAAACTAAAACCTCACAATGAAGTAGCCACAGCAGAACTGATATCCAGTCAATACTAGGTAAACCAGATGCAATTTGCATCAGATTTTGTCCAATGCTCTGCACTCCTCCTGGAGCCCAGCTTGCCATCTTACTCCATTACAATTACATTACTCCTATTATAATGCATATTCCTCTTAGATTTCTATATACCACACTGCACATAAACCTTGCCTGGACTCTGCTGCCAGGCTTCTCAAGAACAGGTGTGTTTGGTTACCACTCTATTTTGAACTAGGAATTCCTTTGCAGGAGGCCAGAAGTTTTTCACTGAAGTGTATGAAAAATATTTTCCATCTAAAACCAGTCACTTTCATAGTACATTCCTTACTCACTGTACCTTGGAAACTCAGCAACTACCTTGACTAAATAATGTTTTCTCTGCTCATTCTTTCATTTGATAGTAGTGTTTTGTATCTCCCTTTAGCAAGAAATCTTTCTGAAGACTCGACCCTTTAAGTACGTAGGCTAGACTTCTTTTCTTTACTTATTTGGCCTCACATACGAACTTAAAAATATGCAATGAGGTCTTTCATGGCTTATTCAACATTTAAAAGATGTGAGATCATCTCACATTTCTTTTAAAAAAGCCTCTTTGTTTTTATAACAAAATATCTTCGATATACCAATGCTACTTTGAAAATGAAAATTATTACAGGATTTGAACAAAGTCCAAAAGTAGAGAATCTCTAAGCTGAAAACAACACTATATTAAATAATAAGAGCAAATTCCTAGAAATGAAACATTTTTCTCATACAAAACAAAATCTGAAGTTGCGTGGCATTTTGCTAGCTATTAAATGTCTCCACAGCAGGATACGTTACTTTGTTTGGAATTTAGCTTTCTACATTTAAAAATTAAAATTAACAATATGCAGAATATATACATCTTTATACTTCAGAATAATATACTTGTGCATTTTCAAACTAGTTGCATGCTGCACCAGTGTAAAATCATCATGCTCATTGTATTAATTGAAGTAAAGAGGACAAATCTCATGAAAAATAAATTTTAGGAAGGCAGTTGAAAAAAAAGCTAACTGCACCTTATTGCAGATGAGGATAAGTCCCAGCTAGAAACTTAAGCTGAACAGTATTGTCAGCAATACAGATAGAAGAGAAAGGTACTTTCAGTTAGAGAAAATTCAGTGACAACATTTTAACTAACTGTAATGATCAGTTCATCAGTACTAACTTCCTTTTTTCATTGCATGAAGGAATAAAAAACCTGGGATCTGTGGTTTAAATTCCCATTTCACCTGCTTATAGAAAAGAAAAATTGAATGTGCATTCAATGAGTTATATTAACTTCATACCTACAGCATCTGAGCAACAAAGAAATGATGAAAAGGTTTTCATATTTTAAAGCACTCTAAAACAAACGATCTAACTGAAAGCAGCAACATCAAATAGCTAGAGGCTTTGGGAAGTTCTGCACATTTCCCCAGGGTCCTTCAATATCCTTATACACAAGAGGCCAGTTCCCTTCAAAATGTGTGCCCCACAGACTGCTGCAGCTACATCTTTAGGAATGACATTGACTGATAACCAAATTGGCAAATTCTTTTTCAGGGGTATGCTTTTTTCCACTTCCATTTTAACTTTCATTATGCTCAAGATGTATTTAGTATATGTGGGTCACAAAGATAACTTTTGTAAATCTGCTCCTGAAGGGTATTAACAGTCCCTGAGTTTAGGCCTTCAGAATCACTGTTCACATTTCAATGAAAATTAATTATTTAAAAGGCTTAAAGATATAACCCATAATTAAAGGTAGATGCTGCAACAGGAAGTTGATCTAATTAGCTACATATAGCAGGAAGGATTGGGAAGGACCAAGCGTATCCACTACCTATTCACTGGTTGAATGTAAACTGATTTGACACATATGAATTTTAACATAAAGATGTGTTAGAAGTCGTTTTTCTGGAACTGACCACATAAGGTTCCATCAAAACCAGTACTGCAGATAACAGAGGGAAAGTATTCTACTCTGCAGCATTAAAGATTTTTTGTATTGGAATGAGGATTTTCTGATTAAAATGAGGATTTTTTTTTTTCATTATTTCAATCAACTCTGGTTTTGCCAATACTAATAAGTTTCATTTTCACTTGCAAGAGAAAAATGTGTTTTCCTTGGTGAATAAAAAGTGAACTATCAATCTAATGGCACAACAGGGTACTTCTCTCCAAATGTGTAAGATCCTGAACATATCCCGGAGTCTTATTTTCACATATTTTCCCACACTCCATGATTGTAATGGCAGAAATATTTTTTGTTACCTTAATGACAGTGCTGGTAGCCTTGCCCTTATCATAGGAATAAGCACTAAGCACTTTTCCCCCTCAGTTTTCATAAGCTGATTCTCCTCATTTTCTTGTCATTGCACCATTACAAATATTAATCAATGTAAGTTGGAGAAAAATGCATCTTTGTCTTGCTTTCAATGTTGTTTTCTTGTACTTCACTAAGTCACAGTGAAAAGAAATACGCTAGTTATTGCAAGTAGGGAAAAGAGCTCACCTTGAATATTCATTATTTAGGTGTCATTTGGGCAATGAACTCTAAGTGGACCAACTGCCTTAAAAGGTTCTTTCTCATAAGGTGGAAACATGTCAGTACCCTAACCATGCTGTATGGCAGCAACCACTTGTACACTGAAGTATCAGTCAGAAAGGATGTCCATTGCCTGCCGAAGCTAGCTTCATCTGCTGAAGCTTATCTAGAAACTGTTTCATGTTCATTTTCCTTTCTTTTTTTTCTCAGTTTACCTACCCAGCACTAGCCATTTGTAAAGCACAGCTCTGAAGTTCTGACTGCTTTGAAGTTTTTTCTTCATTCCAGCCTGACTCAGAGCTTCCTAGGGTAAGGATGGTAATGTTTAATCAGCAGTCAGCTGTCAGGCTTTGTCAGGAGAAAAGGCACAACACTTTCAAGTAACTGCATCTTTGTTAAGTCTGCTTAAGCTTTTCAACTACTGCATTCAGGCTGTATGCTGTTTAACACAGGTATTACAATACCTATCCTCTCAATCCTTTGTTGAATTAGGCTCAAACAGGCTATGGCACAAAAAGGAAGAGAGCAGGCTAGACTATTTGGTGACATTAATGAATTGTCCCAGAGGTCGTAAAGGCTCAAAGGATAAGTCAGGCAGTTAAGAACATTAGGCGAAACCAACTTCAATGTGGCTGGACAACCTTACCTTGCCCTGTTACTTTCCATGGGTAGATATTAAGAAATGTGAGACTGAGTCTTTATTTCAGCAGAAATGAAAAGGTGAAAACTACCCTTCTGGTTGCTTCTGCATTCTTCCTTACTAGAGAAACATGTCCTAACTTTAGAAAATGATTTATTTTCTTAGATTTTACTGTATTGATATACTGATATTCCAGCTCCCTTGTTAATTCCAGTGCTTCACAAGTTTTGTTTCCCAGTAACAAGTTAATTCAGCTGCGTCCCTTTTCAGCAGCAGTCTTGTTGGGTACATCCCATATTGTTAGCAGTAGGTTCCCCATAAAACCATCATTGTTCTCTAGAATCTAGCTCTTTGAGTTATGATTAAAACTAGAAGAGGCAGCTGACCGTTTTTGACCTGTACTCCTATTTCTCTTCATATTTCTGCCTTTTGTTGTAGTTCTGCTTCCCAGTTTCTACTGTCAATATCCGTCCTTGTCGCTACTTCAGGGTGAAGAAAATATCTATTTGACTACAATTACGAAAAAAAGACCTTTAGTTACCGTGAAAGCATTTTTCCCCTCCTGGGTACAATCAAGGAAAATCCATATACTGAATATAGGTAAATATTAAATAAAAAAAGCCTAAAAGATATTGGAAACTGGTTAACGTTAAACTTCTCATACCCATTAAAATAGCTCCTTGCAGTGTATCATCAGTTTCAAAGAAAATATTGAAGTGACTTTGTCTGCCACAAAGGAAATCTGAGAGGTGAATATATTTTATCACATTTAAAGTACATGGACTACAATGGCAATATTGTACTGAATTTTTACTTGATAGGGAGCTTCTCTGAATGTGCCTAGGGCAACAAGTAAATTATGTTTTATCTTCTCTCAATGTCAAGTGCACAGTAATACAGAGAACAAAACTACCATACAATTTACAAAATTGGGACTCTGTTATGGGCATACTTAACCACTGAATATCTGCTTATATTTTCTTCCTCCTTCAGTGTTCATTACCTGTGTATTTGAGGAAAATATGCATTGTACTGTGCTGTATTCTCTCTCAAGTCTGGGAAAGTAAGAACACTTCATCACAACAACCACTTCTTAATTCACCCAATTCAGCCTAATGTTGAGTGGGCAACGGCCTGTGCATGGTTTATTGTGTGAAGTAACTGCAGCTCTTGAAAGACAGACTGGAAGATATTTTGTCATCGTTATTGCGATACTTGGTGCACCTGTGAGACTGTGTTTATGTTTGTGCAACCTATGAAATACATAGTTCCATGTTAATACTAACATGGCGTTATCAAAGATTATGAGGATGTAGCTCACATCCTGCCAACACCCAAATCCCTAACATGTGTCTCCAAGACCTGCTGCTATGACAACACCAGAGTCGAGTTCACTGAGGCAAAGCAGGCTCACTGAGTCACGTGGACCAGAAGCTCATCTTGGATAAAGGCTGGCGACAAGTGCTTCAAAAAGTGGAACTCACACGTGCTCTGTGGAGTTGATTCTGCCTAGTTTACCTCAGCATAAAGTTGAGTTATGGCTCCAAAATCTAGATGTGTATGCTACTGTAACAGTATCTTCTAGTACAGTCATGATATGAAAGAATTAAGTGATTTTCTTCTCCCAGCTTAACTTTGTAGGCAGCAGTTGAGAAGTAATTACACATATACAGAATTTCAGAATGTTCTGCATGTTGTTTGAGAGTCAAAAAGAACGCGAAGACCCACAGAATTCAATGATTCAAGTTTTTTTTCTTTGATTTCTATAGGGCTTGTTTCGAGGTTCAAATGCAGGGTTAATTGTTTCTGAACTGTCTAGAAGCAAGTATTATCTACTAATCTTAAAATAAACAAATAAAAGAAATTAGCTATAATGTCTCCTCTTGCTCTAGTACAACCTACCATGTAAATCTTCAAGTTTGTTTAGACACTTAATGATAAACAGATTTTTGTGCAGACTGCATCAGTTCTAATGAGTATTCAGGGACTCTTTTAAGATCAGCCTGATAGGAACAATTTACCATAACAGTCCAAGTCTGTTATGGTCTGTTTGGTCAATCAGGTTGTAATATATAACAACATGTGAGAGTGTGGTGCTTCACTCAATGAATTTCCATGAGAATTGAACTAATTATCTTTGAAAAATTCTAGCCTTAGTGTGTAGTTCATTATTTATACAAAATCAGCATATACACAAATTAGCACTGATAACTGCAGAATATGAGCTGAAGTACAGAAACATGAACATCTTGAAATAAAATGTGTTGTTTTCTTATCTGTTTTTCTCTCTTTTTTATTAAAAAAAAAAATCTTTTTATCTAGCAATAGAGTTAGAAGAACAAGTCTTTGGGACTTCTTGAGAAGTGCTCAAATAGTTTAAGCTGAAATTTAAAGTTGACTTTAGCAAACTTTTTTTCTTTATAAAATTTTTTGTCTTCTTGGTTCAGTGGCTATTTTATACCAGACTGGTGCCCAATAGTCCCTGACTGTACACTGGGAAACTGATGTCAAAGATACGTCCTTCTGTTCTAGACATCTTGCATGTGTCAATAGATGACATTCACTTATGTGGTAGGGAAATACTTGGAGTGACATTTTTCTGAATGCGCAGCAGGAAAGAGAATATAAGCTATCGTTCTTTCCCCCTCACTTTGTATCCTAATTCTTAGGAATTACATATAATTGCTTTCTTAGAACCTATATATAGGACAGAGAAGATAACATAATACAGAATTTGGTACTTGGGATTGCATTTTCTATGGGATATGTTAAAAAAATTACCTAACAGCACTTCAGTATAGAATCATGCTATGGCACATTTCTCCTAAAAACTGCATATTTTGATATTTCCTGTCTATTCATCTTCAGTGAAGCTGTTACAGATAAGAAGTAAAATGTTCTCTTAAAATTTTCTCATTTTACTTTCCATGGACCTCAACAAGCATTATAAATGAAAAACAATTCTAAAACTATTTCATTCTCTCTTTTCCACCAAAATTATTATTATTTATATGTGCATAAATAATCTGTTTATTCTTGGTTTTGTTTCATACACTACTGGCATTCAGGCAGTCAAGTTAAACACAATTTAGTTTTATCTGTAGATACATTTTGTAACCAAATGGGTTGCCTCTCTCCCTAGCTACCAATACTTTATGTAAAAATACAATAATGTTCCAGTCTCAAGCAGTTTGAAAGATCAAGACCGTCTGTTATGTATTATTTGTAATTTATGCACCAGAATCTTTACACCTTGAAGTAAAAAAAAAAAAAATAAAAAAAAAATCACGTTATTATTAACATATTTAGGATTGGGAAAACACAGAGTAGTCTTCCCTAGTTACAAAGATACATGTGCAGTTAATTCTGATGCAACAAATACTTGCCCATGAGAACAATTATTATGCATGTGAATACATAAGTACTGTTCCAAGCCCCTGATTTCACATTAGGTCTCAGTATGCTTCAGACTGACTTGTACTGCATCAATGTCCTTCCCCAGGGCAGGCAGGTAGTAGCTCTGATTACTCAATAGACTTGCACAGTCTTTACCTCCTGAATGTGCGGCAAGTTTTGCTGTTTTGTACTGTGCTACACTGACAAAACACTGCCTCCTCTGTACCTCTAGATAATTTGGAATAATTCATACCTTCTACATGCAGGACCAAGTACAGGAATAGTAGCTGTACTGCTCCTGTGTGACCACGGCAATCATAGATGCTTCTCTCAGTCCTTTGTAAGGAAACTCTCTCTGTCCTTGAACCACATAACGCTGTGGAGCTTGTAGGACAATTACTGGAGCTGTCTTAGCTCCCCCTCAGGTCCTTCACCATATTGCCTGAACTGCCTCAAAAGCCAAACCCCAGCAAATTGCATTGGTGGCTACTTTTACCTTTTCCTTTTGTATACAAATAGTCAAGAATCATAGTCCATAGCCTGTAGGGAGCTACACAAGTACATAGGCACTTGGATACCTTTAAAATTTAGAGAAACCTGCATTTATTCGGTTTTTTTTTTTTTTTTTTATAAGCAGTATGTATCAGCTTGTATTATCGAATAGGATTGCTTTAGTACAGTCAAATGTAAATTAGTGAATTTACTTAAAACTTAGTTCCATGGTTCAAATGTTTCATCGGCAAGTGTTACTCAGGTTGTTTCTAGCCAAATCAAAAAACAATTTTTAAATTAATAGAAAACAAAAACTGTTGTTGAAGGAAATGAAATATTTTGCTTACTACACTGGCCATTTTTACTGTAGAAGTCGTGTTTCAGATGAAAGGAATTTTCAGCTGGCAGTCATGGGAAAAGACATGGAGATCTGCATTATTATGTAGTACTCTAAGATGACAACGTGACACACAAAGAAATCATAATGTCACCTGGCAAGACTTCCTGCCAACTGAAGTATTACAGATAAAATTGTTACAAGTTCACAAAATGGCTCCCTGAGCTGACACCATATGAGAGACCAGGGCACTGTCAAGACAGTAAATGCTCAAATTCTTAGGTCTCTGAGGCTGTCATGTATTTCCTCGACCGTTAAACAAGATGATCATTGACTCCTTTGCCTTGTGCAAAATCAAATGCATGGATGATTTTTAGTAAATAATTACTTCCCAAAGGGAGGGCAGGAATGCTAGACTTTAAGAAATGCCTTCAACGCTTCTAACTTTTTAAAACAGCAGAAAGAAACTGAATGCTAGGATAAATGGCTTAATAAGTGCTTTGTGCTGAGAAACAACAGCCAAAGAAAATTTGTAGTGTCACCACTGTTCATTGGAACTAATTGTTGGCAGAATGACAGACTCAAAGCCTATTTCAGGCTTGGTGACAGGCCACACTGTCAGATCAGGAGTTGAAAGCTACTGTCACAGCAAGATCTGGTAAAGGTCCAAGGTAGAAGCCTTAAGAAAGGAAGTCCAAAGCATAGCTCTGGATACAAAAGACTAAATGCATGATGGGATACAAAGTCAAAGGCTTATATCCAGCTGCAGAGAATGTCCCAAGAGCAAGTACAGACACTGGGCTGTGAACCTTCATTTAAAAGAGGCACTAATCCAACAGGACAGGTTGTGCATTGGAATAAATAAAACAGCAAGAATGTTGGGCAGTGGGTCAGACTTGGGGGGAAAAAAAATGCAGCACTTGTCCCAGCATAAGTCCACTGGCTTAGAGCTGAGGGCAGGCTGGTGCTGTATTGTTTTCCTTTTCAGTTTCTTTCCCATATGTGTTATTAAACTAACTTACACAATATTTTTGAACTGCATTAGCTTTGTAATTTAGTAGGTTCCCTAGTATCAACTTCAACGTATTGACAAAGCACATTTAGAAATCAATCTCCCCACCAGTTGCTGTTAAATTGACTTTTGTATATTAAAGACTCACAAGATTTATAAGCTTCTGACTCAGCCTGTTCATTGATCACTACGCCACATGTTGCAGTTTAGCTCTTAGCCAGCAGCTAAACAATATACAGCAAACTAAACAATATGCAGCCACTCTCTCACCCCTCCCAGCCACTGTGTTGAAATGGGGATGAAATGAAATCAGAAAAGGAAAACTCATGGAGTGAGATAAAAGCAGTATTAACAGAACAATAGAAGGATAACGATGGTGATGAAAATAATATATAGAAAATAACGTATTAAAATACTGCTGCTTACTACCCAATGATTAGCCTACCCCGAGCAGTGAGAGCAGCAAGCAGAGAAAGCAGCAAGCAGAGAACACAGCAACAGCAGTGAGCAGAACACCAAATGTGAAATCCAGATCACCTACTCATCTCATGCCCAAATTCTTATTTTTATACTGAGTATGATGTTATGGTATGGAATAATTGACTGGTCAGTTTGGGTTAGCTGTCCTGGTTCCACACATGCATGCTAGCAAAACATGGGAAACTGAAAAATCCATGATTTCTTAGCAACAGCCAAAAATCCATCAGTGTATTACTAACATTCTTCACATACTAAATCTAAAAACCAGCAGCTGCTGGGAAGAAAACTCTGTTCCAGCCAAACATAAACATTGCTTGGCAACAACTAAAACAATGTTCATTGCCAACATTATTGTCATACTAATTCCAGAACCGAGCAGATACTGGGAAGAAAATTAACTCTATTCCAGCTAAAACCAGGAGACACACTATATCAATTATTTTTTATTACATGCTTTAAACAACTATATATTGCCATTGAAGTCTAAAAAAGTACTTATACAGTTAAAATTAAGAAAGTGCATAACTATACTTTTGGACTGAGTTCACAGTTTAGCTATACAAGGTTGATTCTGTAAGTATAATACTTAGAAAATCATATTAGATAAAACCTTTCTTCAAGAAAAGGCGGCTATTGTAAGATGAACTTCCTGATCCTAATAAAAATGAAACAAAGTTATATATAACTTTGAAAAATTATTAATCGATCTATAAAATAATTAAATTTGTCAGCAGGTAGATGGCTAACTATGATGATGCGTCAAACACATTGCCTGAGAGTGAAAATATTGGTAGAGCAATGGCTACTCCAGAGTCTATAATAAGGGCTATTGGGACTACATCAACAGTAAGGTAATTTATACATTACAGTAGCTGATAAGACCCTTTACATGCATTGAAGACAAAGAATCCTCATATTTATTGTATAATAGAAAAATAGGTTCCTCATCTATGCTGGAACTCACCCTAGTACAATGTCTGGTGAGTATTGCAGGAAAATCATTAAAAGTTCTTAGTAGAAGCAGAGCTAAAATTGACGATATATGTATGACCCTTGATTTGAGTTACAGGCAGAGTCTTTGGCATTATGAAAATGCCACCCTGGAAGACCTGGAATTTTTTTGATTAATTTACAGGACTTGGAAAGGAGAGAGAGTCCTTCATTCTAACCACAACTTTTGTCCACAGACTGTATTAGCATGTTGTAACACAGAACCTGCCTGATGACAGACAAAAAGTTGTTGACAGCACTGTTAAATACTTGAAAGATGATTTGTTTTGGAGTAGGCAGATAAAGCTGATAATAAAATAGTTGGTTTTACAAGGTCATCTGACTTAAAGAGTTTGACAAGATAAAATACAGTTTGTGTGGCAATATGTATTAAGTTGCGGTTTTGACACTGACTTGAAAATAATGCAGCAGAGAGCTGAGAAACCAGATTTTTAAAGGTAGTTCTTGTCTCTTTTATATCTTGAAAATGGCTTATTCTGAATCACTGTCATACTGTCATTTATTTCCTTTTCTGTTACCATTTGATAATCTGTTGTGCAAATACTTAGAAATTATTCATATCCTAAAATTAATTTAGTCAATTTAACTTAGTATTTCTTACACAGACTCTTAAAAACTGCTGTAGACCTATTTTACATCTCACAGATTCTAAGACAGTTATTTTTGCAGCTAGTTTAATTTACTACCTATAACAAAAAGAATGACACAAGTCATTTACTCATCTGACTTTCGTATGGACAAAATATGACTACAGTTCAGTTCCTGCTCAGGACTCAAGACTTTTATCTCCAGTCAGAACTCTATAAAGGATTTGCACCTGGGTTTGATACTACACAAATATTCCAGAAGGACTAAAACTCAGTTACTGAATAAAACTACCAGAAGTTTTAAGCCAATTCAAAGATTTTACATGTGGACACAATTGATTTTAATTCTTTTTTTTAGTTTGCAGATATGCAGAGCTATGCAAACAGAGATTCCTGCCCTCCCTATCTGCTGGATTGTCACATGGACCACTTCGAATATGGGAGGAAGTATCTCTGATGTAACCTTAAGTAGTCCCTGGCTTTGATATATCTGTGCCTTCACTTTTTACCTTACAAATATCAGATCCACTAAAGTAGAAAATCTAAGGCTTAGTTTCATGGTGACAGAGTAGAGATATGAATTTCTTGAATTAGATTTAAAAAACTAACCTTGGAATGGAACAAAAGAGGGGTAGAGAGAGACATCCTCAAGGTGCAACCATGGAACTGGTCTTTCCTTTCACATTTCCTCATTTAACACTGGACTTGCAAACAGTGCTGTCTACCCAAGAACCTAGGGAAGTTTTTGTTCAGTCGCATCAGAGGTGTGACTGCCAGTGTGTCTCTGTTCTTGCAGGATACCCCAGCTTACACTGAAACAATGTCTATCCGCTTCTTACCAACAATGGTCTTTATGATCAGAAAAGGTGACTATTTCCTAGAGACGGATAGAGAAAATCCTTTCTTGTTCTTTGGCTGCTGCACCAATTCAAGATGTTGATTCCGACATTCCTTTCAGATCAGTCATTACAAGTCCGATTAACAGCAAATATTTCTGTCTACCGTATATTTTATGTTTCAAAATACATATCTTTTACCAATCCAAAGACACACACACAAAATAACACCAAAACCCAAAAATCTTAAACAATAAAAGTCAATACAATACTTCAATACTACAATACAATTCAAGTCAATTGAATTTTGAAACAAAAAGCAAACCTAAATGAGAAAAAATCTTCCTTAAAAAAAGTTGTAGTTGCTAACTGACAAGTTTTAAATAATACATCATTTACAAAACTTCATAAAACTTTTTTAATTACTTCATACACTATTTCTTGAAAACAGCTATAAATACTTCTTTTTCCTTCTCCAAAAACCCACACTAATTGATTTTTTTGGCGTATCCTATCCAGTATGATTATCAAAATAATAAAATGGCATATATTTGTATTAAACTTATAGAAATAATAACTGCAAAATGCAAGCTGAAGTTGAGATTACTGTGCTTTGACAAAGTGTTAATCCTGTTACTCGATAAGAAAAATATCTTATTACCACATGGCTGAGTAGAATTTGTCTTTAATTTTTCTTGCTTTTAAGTACTTATGTTTATGTGACAGATAAGTGTAATATTCTTCCTTAGCAACTTTGTCTCTTACTTTTAATTTTTAATACTAGGTGCCATTAAAAGAAATAGAAAAGAGATGAAAAATTTGAAATCTGGAGTACTTTAGAAGTTTAATTTCAATGATGTAATCAGATACAAAAATAAACCAAACAAAACACAGTACCTTTGTGTATTTATTTTTAATCCACAAAAACATTTATGCAAAGGAATTTAATTATTGTAATGCTAATGCACCACTAATGATTGACATAACTTCATAATAAAGAAAGTTAACATTTCTTAAATTTGACAGTAAAATATGCCCATTCCAGATACAACACACATGCCTGCAGTGATGTGTTATCAGCACCTTTTAGAATTGCAAGAATAACTGGCAATTGAAGACAGTTTTGTTGAGGAAGCAAAAAAAAAAAAAGGGAAAAAATTAGGTGAAGGAAGTAAGTAGAAATCCTGTGAATATGCTAGTACCATACAGATATTTTTCCAATTAATTTTGGGAGGTTATTCTGTTAGGACTTTTGTATAAAACCTAATTATCTGATCCTTTAATTTTCATAACAATGGAAACGCATGAGACCCTACTATACACCAATTAGATCTCTCAGTAGAAGTGGCTTGCAGAACTCTTTTGCTTTCCTTTATTGAAATGACAGACACTACTTTGTCCTTCACTGACTATTCCCTTGGTCATAAAAAAAAAAGATCTCCTTAGATTTTAATGAGCTTAAAGGAGGTACAAATTATACCAAACAGAGGTACAAAACACTGTTTCTGAAAAGAAATTATTCAATAGAACATTTAAAGTTAATAATTTTAGAGGAAATTACAGAACATTTTTATTCTAATATATTCTATATGATAAAGATTCAACCTTCTGCCTTTCTAGCTTACTGAAATGAGTTGAACTCTGTGGAATTTTCTTCTTTTTTGTCCATTTTTTTTAAACTTGTGAATGAAATTCTTCTATGTTTGCACAAAAAAAAGGCCAAGTATAACCCCCTCTATCCAGTTGAACTGGGAAAGGCCCCACACCTATTCCTAACTTCTACGATAGTATATACCATGTTCACACAGAATGCAGGCTAAGTGAAGGATATTATCTACAGACACATGCTGTGGGCTCTGCAACAACTAATACAAATCCTGTGCTGTCTTCATGACCTGGCCTTGCTTAAGGTAATCACATTGAATCACAGAATCATTTAGCTTGGAAAAGACACTTAAGGTCATCGAGTCCATCTGTAAACCTAATAACATCAAGTCCACCACTAAAGCATGTCCCTAAGCGCCACACCTAAATGTCTTTTAAGTAACTCCAGGGATAATAAGTCCATCACTTTCCTAGGCAGCTTTTTCCAATGTTTTACAGCCCTTTCTGTGAAGAAATTTTTCATAATATCCAATCTAAATCAGATAAATTAAAAAAGAGAAACTACTATGTCCAGGGGTTTCATGCCACTACTTCCAAAGTGGTCTTCGGGATCAACATTATCCTCCGTGCCCCTTTTTTGTACGTAAGATCTCCAAGTTTATCACGGGCTACAGACTGCCCAGGAAGTTTTCTTTAACACCACTTAGTTTAGTGACATTTTCTAGAAAAGCTTAACTGTAAGTTAAGCTAAACTGAGAGTTTAACTGTAGCAAACCATGTGTACCCTCTTAATCTTGCATAAATTTAACATCATATTGTAGCAAAAAAAAAGGTTTGAATTCTTGATTGTAAAACTGGAAACAAAATTATATGAGAAAAATATCTGTAAAGTAAAACTGGAACTTGCGTGAAATAAAATCATTGTTGTCAACATTATTTGGGAACTTCCAAGGACATTCATCTGCCATAACAGTCCAGGGAGGAACTTAAGAGTATTCTGCCTCTTGAGAATATCCACTTCTGTTCCTTTTCCAGAGTTTTTCTTGCTGTTCTTCAATGCAAACAAAGCCATCAAAGATCCTCCAAGGATATCTTAATTTGCTTATTATTTAACGTGTCCTGCAATATTTTGCATAGCTTTTATTTATACTGTCTATTTAAGAATACTAATGAAGTACCCTTTAATTACCTTTTTTGTTTACTTTTTTTTTTTAGAGAAATTAGACATGACTGAAAGATGTTACTCAAGCAGAAGCACATTACTGAAAAACTTCTAATACATGTATGCAGCTAATCATTATTATACTTTATCCACACAGAAGCGGCATTGGATTCATTTCACATTTTGCACTTGGACGTCACTGGCAAAGTAAAGATCTACTTAGCCAGTATAAGCTGCCGCCAGCCCACCTACATTGAGATAGATGACAAAATTTTAAGATTGAGAATGTTCTTTCTAGACTCAAGTTCTGCATTACTTTCTACAGCTGCACATCTCTGACAGAGCATCTTTCGGTTGGTTAGGCTTTCTTATGAGCCTAAGGTATTGGGTCTTTAATCTCTGTCCTATTTTAATATTGCCATAAGGTACTATAGAAAAGTAGAAGACTGTAAGCATTCAGTACTGTTTCAAGATTACAAGAGAAGCACAAGTGACAAGAAGTCACATTTTGTGTTCCTGAGATAGTTGTGGATGGGACAACGAAAAATGAACTGAAAAGAAGAAAAAAAAAGAATAGCAGTCACCTTCCTCAAAACCACTGCATGTGAATAATGCCTTAGCTTACCAGGTGGACAGGAGATTTGTGGAGAGATATCACATTAAAAATATGCAGAACCTGGAAAAGGGCAATATTTGTCTGTCCTTGGCTAGGAAAATCAAACTGCTCCCTGCCTCATGAAATAGTGTCTGAAAACACACTTTGCTCATCACCTTGCATTATTTTAGTCAATAACTTCAGTGTAAAAATGAAAGCATATATGCAATAAAATGACAGTATTATTACTTATACAGTTTGAGGACAAAAAGTGGCTGTAAAATATGAAGATTTGTGCATTTTTCATTTAATTTACAGGACATTAATAAACATGCTGTAGAAACTCAGCTTGGCTTCTGCAAAATTACTGAGACAACTGATGCCCTGGGATTGGAAGAGATATTAGTAGTATCAATTTGTTCTGGGTTGTATACTATTTTTGTTAATTAAGATTCCCCAAGGAAAATACAGAAGACCAGATAATAGGTAAGATTTCTCATCTCTCCCTTATCACCCACCAGATATAGTGGATATATATGATAAAGATGTCGCATCAGTCATTCAGTTCCATTTTCTGAGAACTGTAAATAATGGAGTTAGCACTGCTAAGCTATATCCCACTTGTACTTCATATACTGAGCTCTGCAGTATCTCTGCTGTCTCTAGCAGCAAGAAGAGCCGAAGTATTCTGTACCATGCACTGTGTTAGTGTGGGAGATCGAAGGGTGAGCATCCTACTTTACAAGCCACTCTTATTCTAGGTAATAAGGTTACATTTAAAAAAGAAAGGTATTATTCCCCATCTAGGTAGTCAGTAAAATATTTAACCAAGGCTACTGATGGCCCAGGCAGTTGAAACTGCTCGGCACACAGAAGACAGACCTCTAATTAAATTAAAATTAGGCATGCAATGATAATTCTTTTTTTCTAGTGAATGCCTACAGCATCTATTGTCATATCCTGAACCATAGTTTAAAACTTAATTTAACACAAATTTGACTAAAAGAATAGAGTAATTCACAGCACTGGACTTACCTTTGAAATGTCTACAGCAGAAGCCTACAGAAGAATTCATTCCTATTCACCAAGGAGTTTTGATATGGACATAAAAAAGAATAGGAATCTGTCTGCATTTTATATAATTTTGCAAGTTTTTGAAATTGCCACACCAAGAATGAAACCTCAAAAGTCATTATGGCTCAGGAACATTTCTTCCTTAAACTACAGTCAACAGTTACAGAAAAGAAGCAGCCCAAACCTTTCTGCTGAATCAATACAAGCCATAGTTAACTGGCTGACAAGTTTGAGCCATTTAAGATCACAAGTCCCATGAAACTTGATGGTACTCAGAGGGGTATTTCAAAATAGAGGACTCACACTGCTCAACATGGAACCTAAGAGGCAGGGACTGGCTCTTGGTTGACGCTTAAGTTCCTACAGCTACTGCAACACAAAAAATCAAATTACCAGAAACCTGCTCATAAGTTTAATATCTTATTTAATCAATCAATCTTGACCACACTTCAGTATATACAGGCCTCTGGCTCATTACTTTTCTTAGATATGAAAACAAATATTTATTCATTTCATTTTTCCTGAGCATTGAAGGATCAAAAAGAATATAAAATAGAAAAATAAAATAAAATAAAATAAAATACTTTTAATGGCTCCAAACCCCTTCGATTTTGGGGATGGATTTCAGAGCATAGAGTTAGTCTTCACCAAGACACACATAACTGTAGTTAGTAATGTACGTGTAACGACCTTCAAATAACACGTAATAATAAATGCTTGTTTATTCTTATTTATTTAACACGGCATAGCTAGCTGGTTGAAGGAGGTGATTGCCCAGCTCTACTCCACACTGGTGCAGCCACACCTTGAGGATTGTGTGTAGTTTTGGGTGCCGCAGTATCAAAAGGACGTCAAGCTACTGGAGGATGTCCAGAGAAGGGCCACGAAGTTGGTGAAGGGTCTAGAGGGGAAATTGTGTGAGAATCGCCTGAGGTTGCTTGGTCTGTTCAGCATGGAGAAGAGGAGACTGAGGGGGGACCTCATAGCAGTTTACTGCTTCCTCACTTGGAGGAGCTGATCTGTTCTCCCTGGTGACCAATGAAAGGACCCAAGGGAATGGCAGGAAGATGTGCCAGGGGAGGTTTAGGGTGGACATTAGGAAAAGGTTCTTCACCCAGAGGGTTGTTGAACAGCTCCCCAGGGAAGAAGTCATGACACCAATCCTAACAATATTCAAGAAGCACTTGGAAGCATGTCACAGACTGATTTTACCGAATATAGACTTCACACTAAGTGCAAACACTTCAAATGTCTTTCATGAGTTCAAAAAAACCCACCTCTGAACTGGAAAGATAAAAGATTGTACAGATTTATTTAAAATCAGTTTCCCTCTATGATATTGGAATAGAAACTGCGATGAAAACACATGAACAAAGGAAAAGTAAATAATGTATTTGTCAGAATATTAATATTACTCTTAAAGAATATCAAAGAGGCAGCCGTCAGCTTAGTTTTAGTATAGAATTACCATACATAGTCCTATTTTGAAGTATGCAGAATACTAATACTAAAATTCTTGATATTTCAGAGCCAACAATTAAAGTTTATCTAGTTGGAACATATGACACACAGTTTAGGAAACAATAAATGTAAGTATTTTCAGGAAATATTTTGTGTTATCATAAGAAAATATATATTACTAATTTCAGGATGGGTCTTTGTTCTTTTTCAAATGCTGTTATTTCTATGGGAATTAACTGCTGACAAGATTCCCAGTAAGTGCCTAGAAATTTTATATTTGACAAACTAAACCTACTGATACAAAAATGTGAAATTTAACAGAGTGCAGAGCAGATATTTAATCAAATGAAAATGTCCTAATTTTAAAATAAAATTAAGAGTAGATGATTCACTCTACTGAGTTATATAATTAATTTCAAATATTTAGTATCACAGCAAGGAAAAAAATTAAAAATCTAATCAATGGACATTAAGCATTAGTTAAACGTAACAGACCATTTCGCCTTTTGTTAAAAGTTAAAATTTAACTCATCGCATCTTCACAACATGGCAATAGCATAAATGATATAAATTTTGGGGTAGTCCAAAAGCTGAAGGAAAAATATCACCTCTCATTTAATCACTTGTAAAATGAGTCTAGACTACATAAATTTGGGACTACATATAAATAATTTTTTTACACTGTATGGAGGTGGATCCCTTGTTCATTTCATATAAACTATCACTGCGGTACTATATAACAGCTTTGTGAGTCAAATCTCAAAGTCTCAGCTCTTACATGCACCGTGCTTCCCTGTCTCAGCGTTAATCTTGCTAGACTAAGCCAAAGCAAGGAGGAAAATCACTAGAAGAAGCTCTAGAAAAAAACCCTGCAGTGAATAATGATGGAGCAGGAGTGTTTCAAGAGCTGTTGATTCAGAATCTTTGATGAGCACTAAATTAATTTTGAAAAGGCTACTATATATGTTGATTAAAAGAGGGTATTTTGATTATACAGGATTTGAAAAATTGCACTAAACTATAAACTGAAATTCCCACTTGTCTGCCAAATTATTTGAAAGGGAATAATTTGTATGTTTTACTGTATGGGGGAGGTGTTTTGCTGAGCTGTAATTAAAAGTTGTTCCTCTATCTATGGAATTTAAATTGTAACTGTAATATAAGAAGGAAATTCAACTTTGTCCTATTGCAGTGCAGCTGGGTATGAGAGGGCTATGTCTATATGTACATCCAGCACATGAGATTCCCTAGGGGATCCAAGGAACTCTGGAGCAACTCTCTGAGCTAAAAAATGGGGCAGCTTGAAGAGATGCTAAAATCCTGATTGACTTAATCAAAAAGCATGTGACTGTTACAGGTGTTCTTCAGATCAAAACTTTGGCCAGTATCACAGATTTCCCCAGGAATAAAGCAACTGATAGGCACTCCCCAAATCCTTAAATGTGTTGATAACATTCTGAAATGAGGACCTGGGTGTCCCAGCAGCTTCCTGGTGTAGAAATAAACTTTACTTTTTATAACAAAGAAGTTGTTTTGTCAGAAGGAACTTTCTGCAGATGAAGAAATGTTCCCATAAGGTGCTCTCATCCACCGATCTTTTAAACACCTTCAGGTATGATGACTTAATCACCTACATGGGCAGCCTGTTCCACTGCTTGATAACACTTTCAGAGAAGAACTTTTTCCTAGTGCCCAGTCTAAACCTCCCATTGCAGCTTGAGGCCATTCCCTCTTGTCCTGCTGCCTGTCACTTGGGCGAAGAGACCAACACCCACCTCTCTGCAACCTTCTTTCAGGTAGTTATAGACAGTGATGAGGTCTCCCCTCAGCCTCTTCTTCTCCAGGCTAAACAACCCCAGCTCTCTCAGATGCTCTTCGTAAGACTTGTTCTCCAGCCCCTTCCCAGCTTCATTGCTCTTCTCTGGACACATCTTAGCACCTCAATATCCTTCTTGTACTGAAGGGCCCCAAACTGAACACAATATTCGAGGTGTGGCCTCAACAGTGCTGAGTACAGGAGCACAATCGCTTCCCTCATCCTGCGGGCCATGCTGTTTCAAAAGAAAGGCCTGAAGAAAAAAGAGTATAAAGAACGATTACCAAAAAAAGACAAAACCTGGAAAAATCTTTAGGTTCATTGCTCAAAATTCACTATTCTGACTCTTACATTTTGCACTGTTTCCTCAGTCATATTTTTTTCAGACTAAGATAAACATTAATATCAACATGTAGGTAGACTCTGCAGCTTTAAGGTATGCAGTATTTAAAAATCTAAACAAATGTTAGTCTGTGTTCATCCACTGTGAAGCTAGCATAAAGGGCAAATTCCTTAGTTTCCACTTCCACAGAAATCACCTTTAGAATCACATTATTTGCTACAGTTTGGTAAGTAACAAAGGTCTGTATAGTTCTCCTGATTATCTCAAATGTCTTTGTTGATTTTCACTTGTACCAAATGCTGCAGGTTTCTAAAATCAAAATACTGCTGTTGGAAGGCATTTCTTTTTTAGGTTGGTCAAATTGAATTGTTTTATTCTTATATCAGGGCATTGCTTGCATTTATTTTCTTTCAAAATATGTAGAGTGCCTGGTAAACACGGAAGAATTGATGGGAATATGATACACACTTTGTAAGCAGTGTAAAAGTCAGCTTCCAAGTTCAGAAGTTGGGAGGCTAGTGCAGGACTAAAATAGTTGTTCATATTATCTGAGACCACTCCCTTAGCACTACCAATTAACATTATTCAATGTAATATAGGAGAGGATTACAGAGAGTTCTATCAGTTTTAGACTGCCTGAAAATCTCATTTGTCCATTTAATCTCACTGTCACACAAAGGTGTACAGAGCTTTTATTTACTTACTATTTTATTGTTGTTTTACAAAGAAACTGCCTTGAGAAACATATCTCTTTTTTCACAGTCTATAGGGCTGTATTAGGAACTCCTTCATCTGGTCATCCATAACATTTTACCCTTCTTTTGTCTGAGAGTATGTGGGAGCTTTAGGTCCCAAACATATAGAGATTTTACATGGAATCTTTTCCTTTACCTTGGACGTACCGTGAATTTAACTTCTCACAAGTAATTCCATAGCATACAGAATTCTTTACTACACTTGAAAACTAATCGATGTCCTTCAGATAATGTTTTGTTCACAAAAAGAATCATATTTTATCAAAAAACACAAAAAAATCCTACCAGCAAAACCCAAACACATTTATATTGCAAGCTGCGTATTTGAAACTTTCCTGGCTTAAGAAATATCTGTTCCTTTTCCACTGTTTACATTAAGAAAAGTAGTGCTTATCAGTAAGGACGAGGGAAATAGTGACTTAAGGAGAAATAAATTTTTAACGCTATCTTTATACTCAGAAATATAGGAAATACATTCTTCCAAAACATTGAAATCTACAGTTATTTAGGGAGCAAGCTGTGCATACCGGACAAAGCTGTGCCCACTGGACTGGGGATTTAGTCTGTCACCTCTAGAATTCAAACGGCCTGTCAACTCAGGTATTGCATGTTAAAGGCAGTAAAGCTGTAACATTTTTATTATTTTTGTAAAGAACATATTTCACAGTCTCTTAGAAGTGAAAAGATGCAAATAAAAAAAAAAGAGTAATTCTCAGTGTTTCCTTTCATGTTGACTTCATGGGCTTGCTTTGATTCTTAACCAGCTCAACTGTTTGAAGACACCCATTCACTTTTTCACTCCAGTCACAAAAAGCAAAGAATGTGTAAACACTATTTACCTCATGTTCCGAGAAGTACCATAACCCCATAGCAATGTAACATATGCATTTTAACTGTTCCAGACTTGAGGGTGCAGCCTTGTTGGAAAAAAAAGAAAAAATAGAAAATAATTATCCTAACTGATGTCAGATGCAGGAGTCAGGTAGAGCAAGTTGTCTTACAAATATGCAAGTAATTTCTTAACTAAACAAGGATGCACTTCTAACAGACGGATCACAAGTTCAGGCTTTTTTAAAAATAAAAAATTAATTCCTTTCTGATTTACCAGATCTTAGGGCAAATAGTTCACAAGTACTTGAAGATGAACTTTTAAAAATATTCAAATTTCTACAAGTCAGGAGAAGAGAGTCTGACTTCTGTAAAGTGAATCAGAACTTAATGTACTTAATAATGAATGATATGCTCTGTTATTACAGTATCTGTAAGGAAGAAAAGCAGCTCATTTTGTTGAACCTTCTCATAAAGGTGTAAATAAGAGAAAGTTAACACAATGGGAGCAGTCTGAATAGTCAGAAGGAGAAGAAAAAGTCTTTAAGGTGAGGGTTTAATCAAGTGAATTCAGGACTATGGAGAGCCAAAACCACACAGAACCCAGAATTTGTGCTGCATAACTTCAGTGTGTTACAAGAAAAGATACAAAAGCAAGTAGCAAAGGATAGACTCATTAACAGCATTATATATTTGACAACAGAGAAAGTACACTTCTCTACCCACTAAGTATGCCTAAAAAAATGCATGGTGATTGTGGTTTTAAAAAGCCCCATTAATGCAATAGATAAACAAGACTTTTACAAATTCATGCATTTAGGTAAGTATCACTTATGTAGACTCCTGGTCTCTTTTGTCATGTTAAATCTGTTCTTTGATAACCGATAATCTGCTTCCTGACTTTATCAATGAAAGTCATAGTTTATAAACGGTATATAAAGAAAAATCCTTTCACTGGGGCACACCTATGCTTTTTTTTTTTCCTGAAGATAAATTAACCATAGAAAAGTGAAACACATTTGGCTGATAAAGCTTTAGAATGGACAGGAAGCATACTAGCAAACAGGTGTTTAACTGTCTTTCTCTTTGGACATTAAGGGTCATTGTTACAGAGAAAAATAGTGAATTATTACTAAGAAGTGTACTGCTTTCAACTGGGATAGAATAAGTTATCTTCTAAACAGCTGTACTTCTAAATAACTGCAGTATTTTAAGTTTAGCATGGGAATAAATTTCTTCGCATGGTTCTCTTCATCCTTGGACTTTGCCTTTGGTGGTCCTTCAACTGTTGTTCTCTCGCACTGAGACCGGTGCCTGATTTTGTGGTCTTTCTGTGATGGTGGTGATCCCTGCACCACCGGAACGTCTGTTCTCACTGTGTTCTCCATCTGGTGGTCATTGCTCATGGCATCTCTTCCCAAGACTGGGCTGAGTTGTTTTTTCTATATGTATATATATATTTTATATTACTTGCAGTAGTGTTAGCACCAGTATTGCTTTTATTAACAATGTTTTCTGTTTCAATATTTGGTTCTTCTTTTCCTTTCCTGATTCTCCTTCCCCACGTGCAGGTGAATCTAGATGATAGACAATCTGTCATTTCGCTGCAGACAAAAAGGCCTAAGCCAGGACAAGAAATATAAAGAGTTCTTTTTTATAGTGGGGCTGATGAAACACTGAAATCAGTTGCCCAGAGAAGTGGTAGATACCTCTTTCATGGAAACATTCAAGATCAGGTTGAACAGTGTTCTGAGCAACCTGATCAAGCTGAAGATGTCTCTGCTTGTTGCAGGAGGGGTGGGACCTGATGACCTTTAAAGGTCCCTTCTATTTAGAATCACAGAATAAAAAAATGGTTAGAGGTGGAAGGAAACTCTGGAGAACATCCTGTCCAATTCTCATGATCAAGCAAGGTCACCTAGAGCAGACTGTGCAGGACTAAAAATTACCTCTTTGTGTGAGCATGACCTTCTAGGAGGTATACTCCATGCAAATTATAAAATATAATTTCTGATGGAATATTCACAGGAGAGACAAAGATGAAAAGTGGACAAAACTAACACTTGCTGTCTTAGTTACATATGGGTTTGGAATGACTACAGAAACTATGGAATACAAATGAGCCTTTTTTCTAACTTAGCTTTTCCTAGAGAAATCGTGTAGGCACTCACTACTTATGAACATTCCATAGTGTTCAATCAAGAAAAGTACCTCTAAAACCAGAAAAGAAGAGGAATAACATAATATTTCCTCATAAGGAAGGATATCAGAAACAAGGCTGATAGTATAATAAAAATTTTAAATGATACTGATTTATTCAAGAGCCTATTCCTGGTCTCTAAAAACCAGTGCGGATAGTTTGCTCTCTAAAATAAACATACAAACTTCTTGAAGAAAAATAAATATTTTTTTCAAAATAAAAAAAAAACCACTACAAACTCTTATTCACAAGTGATGATACATTTCTATATAGTATTTTCTATATGTATCATTTCTCTGAAATTTTGGGTTGTAACATAAATATTTTGATGAATGCATTACTTAAAAATTTATCATGCTTCTTAATATAAATTCTACATAGAATCGTAGAATAGTTTGGGTAGAAGGGAATTTAAAGCCCATCCAGTTCCAACCCGCATGCCATGGGCAGGGACACCTCCCACTAGCTCAGGCTGCGCAAGGACCCATCCAACTTGGCCTTGAACACCTGCAGGGATGAGGTGCCTATAGCCTCCATAGGCAACCCATGCCAGTGCCTCACCACCTTTATCGTGAAGAAATTCCTCCTTATGTCTAATCTAAATCTTCCCTTCTCCAGTTTATAGTCATTGCCCCTCATCCTATCACTACAAGCCTTTATAAAAAGTCCCTCCCCAGCTTTCTTTCAGCCCTTTCAGGTACTGGAAGGTCGCTATAAGTCTTCTCTTTTCCAGGCTGAACAAGCCCAACTCCCTCAACCTGTCCTCATATGGGAGGTGCTCCAGCCCTCTGGTCATCCTCGTAGCCCGTAAGTGTTTATGTAGAAGTTTGAGATAACATGTTGAATACAGAATGATTTTGTTATTTTGCATATTTTTAATATTGAAATTACTTAATTTCATTAACAGAATAAACTGCCATTACAAAATATATTAAAAAATCATATCTTTTTTGAAATCTAATAACTGGGTGATCAAATATAAGGCTTTCTGGGTAGCACAGAAGTCAACAGTCTGTAGCAGGTTTCTGAAGATGATACAAGAGCAGATTTTGAATGATACCAAGAAGTATGCTGAAAGGTTAGCAGCTCTAAAGAATACTACCTTGAGAATATTGCCTTTTATCCTCTAATTTTGAAAAGAAAAAAAGCTGCTGACCTCTGCAGTTTTACAATATTTAATAAGAGTACATAGTAGCTTACTAATAGTAAGCTTACAGTAGCATGTGGTTTTTATGAAGTAAATTTAGTTTTCTAAGTTTTTTGGTTTGAAAAGTTTGAAGATACTTTCAGCTGTTCCTTCAGACTTAGTATCTCGAGTTTCCCCCACTAACTCCTACTTTGATGGCATTATAACTTGCTGCTATTTTGTTAGGAAAATCCAAGACTACCAGACTAGAATTCTAGAATTAGAAATATTACTAAAAATAATAAGTACTGATTATTACTACAGTATGCTGGCATTCCATAGAACTGAAAGTGTATGTTAAAGAGGAATAGTTAATATGCTATTTAAGGGAGGAAATTGTTTTGTATGCCAGACAGGTGGTCATTCCTGTTCCAAGTAAGAGATTCTGAGTTTGTATTAATATTGATCTAAGAACAACGTGTTTTCTTGGAGGTTAAACTTCATCAACTCAAATATATTTGTTTGCCATCACTTTCTTTCTGTCAAATACAGTCACTTTGATAATACTGAGTAAAGAATAATAGAAAAATAATACATTGAAGTTATCTTCCATGCCCTACTGCCTTTAAACAGTAAAAGTTAACTGCTGAGCACAGCAGTGAGTGAAGGACTCATGCAGTGAGCAGATGCTTACCTTGGAATAACATGTGTTAAAAATACTTTCTGTTACAAGTAATTTTGTTTTAACAATCTAAAGCCTCAGCTGCTGTTCTCAAGGACAAAGCTCATGGTACAAAGCTGTCTAAAAAGTAATTTCCCAATTTCCTTTAGACAGAGGCTTTTGTTATTCTTTCTCTAAGTTAAAAATCTTAGATAATATAGTAAAAACAGACGTCAACTAGAGGATACAAAGCTAGCACACAATCCTGTAAAAAGCTGAGTTAAACTCAATCCTTTCTCAAGTCATTCAAATCTAGGGTGCTCCACAGTGTGAGGAGGTGCTTAAGAACTCATGTACAACTGAAGGTCACATAGTGAAGAAGACAACTTTTACAACTATAAAAGGTCAGACCTGCTGGCGTATTTAGCCTTCTCTACATAGTTCCTACAACATAAGCTGTGTATCAAGACATTGCAAACTGCTGATTATGATATACTGGCACAAAGAAATGCCCAGTTTGCATAGAAACAGCATGTAGTTACCAGCCCTGACTTCAGGTATGAGACTTAACTAAGACTAAGCGCACTGCTCCTCCATAAACATCTCCAGCTGTTTGTTGGGGGTTGCCACAATCAGGTATGGCTTAGGCAACTGCAAATATTGTCTAATCTTCAGGGCATCGTCTTTGTCAGGAATCAGGACTATGGACATGAGGGAAGATGATACAATATAAGCTGCCATTTCCTGCTCAACATTCCTGATCTTGAAATTGGACTGTATTCATTTAAGTGATATCTTGACCTTTGGTACAGAGCTGGGTATTAACTGGCACTGCTCATTTTGCCAGAGCAAAAAGCTCACCTTGTATATTTAGAAAAAAATCAAGATGTTTTCAGCTCAAAACTTTTTGAATTACTTTACACCTTGGCATCTTAAACATGACCTTGTTTCTCTCCCTATGTAAAATGATTCTAGTTTTTCCTTAGTGTTCAATTTAGTTATTGGGTAAATTAACCTCTTAAATGTATTAACAAGAAATAAGCTGATTTACACTGGCTTGTCCACCTACAAAGTTAAGGATAAAATTATTGAAAGTATTAGTTTTATACTTTTTTTTAGTTTTCATGTATATGAATATAGAAAAATATTTTGTCTACTCTCCCCTTTAAAAATTTAAAGGGCTTGTTGCAGGGAAGTCTTTGCATACTATCCACTTGTAATTTTGCTGAGCATATTTGTTATGAAGAATATCCCCATTCACATTTCCTGTTCAGATCTCATGTTTCTTTACTCAGATAAGTCATTCTGTGGGACTTATTCTTAGGTAACCAAATTACCATTGACTCTGGTGAATTTCCATCAAGCTGGTCCTCAGCTGGACCACATAAATACGTTCATTCAAGTATGGTTGCAAAAAACAATTCATCAGAAAAACTGATTAATCACATTAAACTATACCAAAAATATAACTCGGGTATTCAAATGTAAAGAAAAAGAAAACAAACAGAAAAAGATTCATGCTTTTATTTAAATGGAATAAGATTTTTCTCTTTCAGTTAAGATTCTTTAAATAACCTTTTTTTCCATAGGTAATTTTTTCCATAGTCAGGTGAACCAGGTAGGGCTACATGCACAGCTAAAAGTTTGAAGGAAAGCTGCATCCTTTACATTACTTTTACGTTCTCAGATCTTTTAAGGTGGTTTCACTGTAGAACCACCAATAGATTTTTCCTCTTCTCAAAAAGCAATATCAGTTGACTAAAGGACAGATTTCTGGCTCTGCAACAGATCATTCTTGTGGTTGATGAACTGCTAAACAAACAAGAAATCAGGACTTTTTAGTACTTAATTTTTGTTGGGTCTAATCAAGAATTAATAATTTTAAATTATGTTTTTCTGTTTACTTCTCTTCATAGAAATTAGAGGTCTTGGGACATTTTCACATACAAGTGGACAAGTTTCCTGATACCACCTCTTAAAATAGTATTTCAAGACTAGAATTACATCTTCAGTTGTCAAAATAACGACAAACTCACAATAATTTTTTCTTTTTTATGATGAAAGAAATTCATGCTTAGGTTACAAATGAAACCATTGTGAGAGTATGCTTTCTCTATCCTCCCTCTCACTTGAGTTTTTCCTATAACTCTGACCAAGCTATGACTGCCAGTGGTAGTCACAATGGATGTGTCTGGCCTAATGGCTGCATCTGGCTCAAGGTGGGTTCTGGGGAGACAGATAACAACAGTATAGCCAAGGCATAATCTGTGGTAATGCACCCGTCTGGCCACAGTGTTCACTGGTGCCCAAGGCAAGCCAAGCTTGAAAGAAGCTGGCATTTGCAGTTGGTATAGAATCACAGAATCATAGAATCATTCAATCGTTTGGGTAGAAGGGACCTTAAGGATCATGTAGTTCCAACCTGCCTGCCAGGGCAGGGAGATCCCACTAGATCAGGCTGCCCAAGGCACCACCCAACTTGGCCTTGAACACCTCCAGGGATGGGGCAGTCACAGCTTCCCTGGGCAACCTGTGCCAGTGTCTCACCACTCTCATAGTGAAAAAATTCCTCCTTATGTCTAGCCTAAATCTGCCCCTCTCCAGTTTGTACCCATTACCTCTTGTCCTATCACTACAAGCCTTTGTAAACAGGCCCTCCCCAGCTCATTTGTAGGCCCGTTTCAGGTACTGTAACGTTCCTATAAGGTCTTCTCTGAGCTTTCTCTTCTCCATGCTGAACAAGCCCACCTCTCTCAGCCTGTCCTCATGTGGAAAGTGCGCCAACCCTCTGATCACCTTTGCAGCCCTCCTCTGTACCCATTCCAGCAGCTCCATATCCTTCTTTTTTTTTTGAACTGGATTACGGTGAGGACGGGATCGAGTGCCTATGGGTTAAAATCAGAGGAGCCCACAAGAAAGGGGACTTTGTGATAGGAGTCTGTTACAGACCACCCAGCCAAGAAGAAGCTGCTGATGAACTCTTCTATAAACAGCTGGGGACAGTCTCTAAATCTCTGCCTCTTGTCCTTGTGGGAGACTTTAACTTTCCAGATGTCTGCTGGGAGTACAATACAGCAGAAAGGAAACAGTCTAGGAGGTTCCTGGAGTGCATCGAAGACAACTTCCTTGCACAACTGGTTAGCGAACCAACAAGGGAGGGTGCCTTCCTAGACCTGCTGTTTGTGAATAGAGAAGGTCTTGTTGGGGATTTGACGGTTGGAGGACACCTGGGATTAAGCGATCATGAGATGATAGGGTTTTCAGTTCTAGGTGGGATAAAGAAGGGGGTTAGCAAAACAGTCACATTAAACTTCCAGAGGGCAGACTTTGGCCTGTTCAGAAGGTTGATTAGCAAAGTCCCGTGGGAAACAGTCCCTCAGGGCAAGGGAGCCCATGAGGGTTGGGCGCTCTTGAAAAATGAAATCCTAGCAGCTCAAGAGCAGGCCATCCCTGTGTTCCGGAAAAGGAGCCGGCGGGGGGAAAAGCCAGCTTGGTGGAGCAGGGAGATCTCAAGATGCGTCAATAAGAAGAAGCAGCTCTATGTGCTCTGGAGGAAAGGACAGGCATCTTGGGTGGACTACAGGGACGAAGTGAGATCGTGCAGGGAAAAAATCAGGAGGGCCAAAGCCCAACTAGAAATAAAACTCGCTAAGTCTGTGAAAGACAACAAAAAGTCTTTCTACAAGTACATTAACAGGAAAAGGAGGACGAGGGAGAATATCCAGTCTCTAGTGGATGCAGAAGGAAAAACAGTGACAGGGGATAAGGACAAGGCTGAGGTACTTAATGCCTTCTTCGCCTCAGTCTTTAATAGCAAAGGAAGTTGTTCCTTCTGTTTACAAATCCAAGAGTTAGAGGGGCAGTTGAGGCTCCCGTGATCCAAGAGGAGGCGGTTAGAGACTTGCTTGCCCAGCTAGACGCCCACAAGTCTATGGGGCCGGATGAGATCCACCCAAGAGTATTGAAGGAACTGGCGGATGTCCTTTCCAAACCCCTATCCATCATCTTCCAGAGGTCCTGGCTGACTGGGGAAGTTCCACTAGACTGGAGGCTGGCTGATGTTGTGCCCATATACAAGAAGGGTTGCAGAGAGGATCCGGGGAACTATAGGCCTGTCAGTCTCACCTCAGTGCCAGGGAAAGTCATGGAACAGGTAATCTTGAGTGCTATCATGAAGCACATGCGAGAGAACCGGGTGATCAGGCCCAGTCAACATGGGTTTACAAAAGGCAGATCTTGCCAAACTAACCTGATCACCTTCTATGACAAAATCACTCGACTACTGGATGGGGGAAAGGCTGTGGATGTAGTCTTCTTGGACTTCAGTAAAGCCTTTGACACAGTTTCTCACAGCATTCTGCTGCAGAAACTGTCAGCCTCTGGCCTGGACAGGCGCACACTCTCCTGGGTTGAAAACTGGTTGGATGGCCGGGCCCAGAGAGTGGTGGTCAATGGAGTTAACTCCAGCTGGAGGCCAGTCACAAGTGGAGTTCCTCAGGGCTCAGTACTGGGTCCAGCTCTGTTCAATGTCTTTATCAATGACCTGGATGAAGGCATTGAGTGCACCCTCAGCAAGTTTGCAGATGACACTAAGCTGGGAGGAAGTGTTGATCTGCTGGAGGGTAGGGAGGCTCTGCAAAGGGATCTGAACAGGCTGGACTGCTGGGCTGAGACCAATGGGATGAGGTTTAACAAGGCCAAATGCCGGGTCCTGCACTTGGGGCACAACAACCCTATGCAGCGCTACAGACTGGGGGAAGAATGGCTGGAGAGCTGCACGGAAGAGAAGGACCTGGGGGTGCTGGTTGACAGCCGACTGAACATGAGCCAGCAGTGTGCCCAGGTGGCCAAGAAGGCCAATGGCATCTTGGCTTGTATCAGAAATGGGGTCACCAGCAGGTCCAGGGAGGTGATTCTCCCTCTGTACTCAGCACTGGTGAGACCGCACCTCGAGTACTGTGTTCAGTTCTGGGCCCCTCACCACAAGAAGGATGTTGAGGCTCTGGAGTGTGTCCAGAGAAGAGCAACAAAGCTGGTGAGGGGGCTGGAGAACAAGTCTTATGAGGAGCGGCTGAGAGAGCTGGGGTTGTTTAGACTGGAGAAAAGGAGGCTGAGGGGAGACCTTATTACTCTCTACAACTACCTGAAAGGAGGTTGTGGAGAGGAGGGAGCTGGCCTCTTCTCCCAGGTGACAGGGGACAGGACTAGAGGGAATGGCCTGAAGCTCCGTCAGGGGAGGTTCAGGTTGGATATCAGAAAAAAATTCTTCACAGTAAGAGTCATTGGGTACTGGAACAGGCTGCCCAGGGAGGTGGTCGAGTCGCCTTCCCTGGAGGTGTTTAAGGAACGGGTGGATGAAGTGCTTAGGGACATGGTTTAGGGAGTGTTAGGAATGGTTGGACTCGATGATCCAATGGGTCCTTTCCAACCTTGTGATTCTGTGATTCTGTGATTCTTATGTGGAGGATTCCAGAACTGGACACAATACTCCAGGTGGTGTCTCACAAGAGAGGAATAGAGGGGTAGAATCACCTCCCTAAACCTGCTGGCCATGTTTCTTTTGATGCAGCCCAGGATACACTTGGCCTTCTGGGCTGCTAGCACACACTCCTGGCTCATGTTAAGCTTCTCATCAATCAGCACCACTGAGTCCTTCTGTGCAGGGCTGCTCTCAATCGTGTCATCCCCCACTCTGTACTGAAATTGGGGATTGCCCCAACCCAGGTGTGGGACCTTGCACTTGGCCTTGTTGAACCTCGTGAGGTTCACACAGGCCCTCTTCTCCAGCTTGTCCAGGTCCCTCTGTATCACATGCTGCCGTTCCGGTGTGGCAACTGTACCACTCAACTTGGTGTCATCTGCAAACTTACTGAGGGTGGACCTGATCTTGCTGTCTGTATCATTGATGAAAATATTAAACAGCACTTGTCCCAGTATGGACCCCTGAGGGACACCACTTGTCATGGATCTCCATCTGGACATCAAGCCATTGACCACTACTCCCTGAATGTGACCATCCAACCAGTTTTCTTGTCCTTTAAGCAGTCCATTCATCAAATCCATATCTTTCCAATTTAGACAGAAGGATGTTGTGGGGGATGTCAAAGGCTTTAAAGAAATCCAGATGGATCACATCCATTGGTTTTCCTGTGTCCATTGCTGTGGTTACCTTATCATAGGAAGCCACTAGGTTGGTCGTACAGGATTTGCCCTTGGTAAGGCCATGCTGGCTGCCATTAATCACCTCCCCGTCCTCCATGTGCTTTAGCATGTTTTCTAGGAGGATCTGTTCCATGCCCTTCTCAGGCACAGAGGTGAGGCTGACAGGTCAGTAGCTCCCAGGATCTTTTCTACCCTTTTTAAAAATGAGCACAACATTCCCCTTCTTCCAGTCACCAGGGACTTCTCCTCATTGCCATGACTTTTCAAATATCCTGGAGAGTGGCTTGGCAACCACATTGGCCAATTCTATCAGGCCTATGAGATGCATCTCATCAGGTGTTCAAGTTCCTCAGTTGTTCATAAACCTGATCCTTCTCTATTGTGGGAGGGGGTTTATCCCCCTGTTCCCCATCTTGTTGTCCCATGGCCCAGGAGGGGTGAGGAGAGCATTTGTCAGTGAAGACTGAGGCAAAAATGTTGTTGAGTACCTCAGCCTTCTCCTTGTCTGTCGACACGAGGTCACCATTTCCAACCATTGGAGGGGGCCACATTCTCTTTAACCTTCCTCTTCTGATTGACGTACCTGTAGAAGCCCTTGTTTATCTTGACTTCTCTTGCCAAGTTCAGCTCCAGCTGTGCCTTGGCCTTCCTGACCTCATCCCTACACAACCAGGCAGTGACCCTATACTCTTCCCAGGTTTCCTGTCCCTGCTTGCACTGTCTATGCAGCGCCCTCTTGTTCTTGAGTTTGACCAGTAGGTCTAGACTCAGCCCCGCTGGTCTCTTCCCTTTGCTGCCTGATTTCCTACATATGAGGACTGAGCACTCTTATGCCTCATGGAAAGCATTCTTAAATATTTGCCAGTTCTGTTCCGCTCCCTTGTCCCCAAGGATCATGTCCCAGGGGTCCTACTGAGTAATTCCTTGAAGTGCTGGAAATCTGCTTTCTTGAAATTTAGCAACCTGACTATGCTCCTCACATACCCCATATCCCTCTGGACCTTGAACTGCACGAATGCATGATCACTGCAGCCCAGGCTGCCTCCAATCCTAATGTCACTGATGAGTTCACTTGAATTAATGACCTTCAGGTTCAGTATTGCATCTCCTTGGGTGGGGGTCTCTATTTGCTAGATAAAGAAATTATCTTCAATGCACTCTAGGAGTCTCCTGGATTGCCTACAGCTTGCCGTGCTACTTTTCCAGCATATATCAGGGTGGTTGAAGTCCCTGAGTCGGATTAGAGTTTGTGAGGGTAAAGCCTCATGCAGTGTGGGGAAGAAGGCCTCAGTGGTTGGCTCTCCCTGATCAGGTGGCCTGTAGTTTACACCAACCACAAGGTTCCTCTTGGTTCCTCGGTCATTTTTGCTGACCCACAAGCTTTCAACCTGTTCGCGTCTACCCTCAATGACAGCTCTTCACATTCTATCCCTTTCCTGAGATAGAGGGTAATGCCCCCACCCCTCCTTCCTGGTTTGTCCCTTCTGAACAGCCTGTAGCCATCAATAGCCACACTCCAGTCATGGGATTCATCCCACTAAGTTTCAGTGATGGCAACTAGATCTAGTGGCATGGTAGCTTCCAGCTCTTCCTGCTTGTTACCCAAGCTTCATGTGTTTTTATAGAGGCATTTCAGCTGGGCTGCTGGTTGCATTGCCTTCTTAATGACCCTTTATTACCTATAAGGTGTTTTGGAGAAGTTTCCTTCCTGACTCCTATTGCCTCAAAAGTACATACTGATGATGTATAGCAAATATGACAGTCAATCATCTTGTTCCAAGTACAGTGAGCAGCCCAAGAGCCCTTTGAGCTCTCCTGCATTGTACTAGGCTGCTTACCAGGATCTCTCCTTGAGCAGGAACACTTCTCAAGGTTACTCCTTAAGGCTGAGAGAATCCATGTCATGTCAGATCCTCAGTATGTGAATTGGGAATAACTACACTGAAACTGTGAAAACTTAGCTAAGTTATATAAAAGATTGATTGCACATATAATTCTTTATACATAAACCTTTGATCAAGTCTGGGGCTAAGTCTGGATCCAGCTGTTCCTAAACTCCTCTCTGAGACGCTGTTTAGGAAACAAGGGGGGGCTCTCTGAACCTCTTGACTCAATGGGAGGATCTTCCTGACAGTTTTGTCTGACCAGTCATCTGTGCAGTAAATAATCGTGTGTCTTGCCATTGAACCTTGTTAAGCCACTGTCACATTTACTATATCAAACTTTGTTAAACTGATCTTTTATATCAATAAACTTATTGCTGCTTCTCTCTTACGAGTGAAGTGCATCACTCCTTCCATGACAACCACAAAACACAAAGCAGATGAAGCTGCTAGAGATTTTCTCAGGAATTTCTACAGTTCAGTCACCCATTTTTCCCGAATGTCATTTCATATGTGTTCACACAATGTACAACAACACAGTTCAGTCATGCAATAGGTAACAGACATTTCTTAACACCTCAGGATCTTTTTCTTATTTTGAAGGCAAAATGTACATACTGATGAGATACAGTCCAACATTATTTTTCCAGAAAGAAACGCACTGTATATTATGATGCTCTTTGTGTTAGTAGTACATCATGATTGAAAATCCCCAAAACAGCAGCACAACATTTTGATAGAGTTTCAGCCCAGGAGATATTTAAGTGTTGAGAGTGCATCTTACTGAGAGTCACACCTCTATAGATACTATATCAACACACAAGAATGTATACTTCATCAATGATGGCAGAGTTACACAGTTTGGGACTTATCCCTCTCTCTTTACCATTACCTATATTACAGGTCAAAAAACCCACTCACCTTCTTATTTCAAACTGCAAGAAAATGGATTAAAGCTTTATCTCTGGTGATCCAACCAGGCTCATGGAGCTCACAAAGAGAAAATCAGAAGGGAAAATTTCTTCAAGTTAGATGACAAAACAGAACATTAGAGGCTTGGCAATAGACAAAATGATTTACCTAAATCTTTTCTCTTAAAGCAGTTTTGGGTTTGTGTTTTTTTTGGTTTTGGTTTTTTTTTTTTTTTTGGTATGGCATTCTTGTATAAAATCTGTAACGAAATTGCATTTCACCAGGATTTCACAATTCAGTCTTTCTCACTGTAAGGTGCACAGTCGTAAATTAGAAGCTATTCTTATAGTGTGAAGAAAATTATCATGCAGGGTCTATCTTTGAGTGAATGCTTTTTCAGTCACAAACAGAGAATGCAAATTATATGGCTTATTTGACAATTAAAGAACCCCCTAGATTCAGATTTCTAATATTATGATCATGATCCGAATTCTGAAAATGATATTGAATGTCTCACGCTTCTATGGAGAATTTTAAACGATCAGCCATTGGGCATACACTTACAAATGCTTGGAAATCTAGGCTCTATTAAAAATAGTATCCTACAAATCAGTATTAAGAAGGCTAAAAATTAACTTTTTAAAAAACGTATATATAATTCTGATTTAGGCAAAATAGTTAAGGACTCCAGTATATGGGCTAGTTTGTGTTTCAAACTGCAAAATATAAACAGCAACTATACCCAAGTCACTACACTGAGCAGCAACCACTTTATGGTTATAAAAAAGCTGCAACAGGACTGCTCAGAGATTTAAATTTTTGCTGAATGAGAATCTATATATATATGACTTGCGTCTGGACAGGTGCCTGAGCTGCTTCGACACAAGCCTCTGTATGTATATGAAGACAACAAGCAGGTCTGTTTCACCAGTGCATTGTTCCCGTATTTCTGACTAATACTGCCTATAACAATATAATCCTTGTAACACGTACATGTAAAATGCATGCAGGTTTTGATGCCTGTATTGTATGCAGGATTTAAAACCATTCTGTGACTTATTAAAGAATTCCTTGTAGTAATACTGATGTTTCTTATTCTAATATAAAGTATAGGAACATCTACTGTCTTAGTCTCCAATGTTTAAAAATTTTTCTATTAACTTGTATTCAAAATTTCCATAGGGGGCAAGCTTGGCGCATATTAAAGCATATCTCATCACAGATTTCTTGTTTGCTCTCTCTGCCTCATTTTCTCTTTTCCTTTTTAAGTCGTCTTCTTTTTATTTTTTTTTTTAAATATCACAAAGTGTGCTCATAGAGATAGCAGCCATTCTCACACAATCAAATTATCTACTGCCTCCTTAGCAACACACATTTCAAGCGTTAGCTAACAGAGATTTTGTTAAGGAGACTTATTACTTCCTGTGGCTGTAAAACTGCACTGAGAAGACAAGCATAGAGCATGAGTGTTCAGCCCCAGCTGTTTTTTGGCATTCTAAGAGAAATAGATTAAACTCTAAACTGATAATGGCTCATATGGAAAGCACAAAATTGCTGAAAAGTATTGTACCTAAAATATAAAATATAATAATGGTCTGCAATAGGAAGTGTCAACAGAATAATATTTGGGATTATGTAAAGTGTCAACAGAATTTCAGACTTTTGCAGTTATTAGGACCTATTACAAATGAAGCTGTATAATTATGAAACCAATCAGATCCCTTTGCTCCCAAACTGGAGGCTTAGGGTAAAATACTATATAAAGATACTTCTTTTTTTCCACTGAGGTCTCGTTTTGACATTGTTGCTTAATAACATTGCCTAATTTAGTGCTGCTGAGTTAAACGTTTTTTTCCTGTTCATGTTAGCTGGGTGGGCTTTTGAGAAGGGTAGGCTGTTCACAACAGAAAAAGCCTCTTTTGATAAAGTTTCCAGTAAGTTTCTATGTGTAAGCAATGCTATTACAATTGTAGTGTTGAATGTTCTCCAAGGGTACCCGCTATTTTCTCACAGGAAGAAAGAATTTAGCTGACTATCTTGGACTAAACTTCAACTACTCTGAATGCAAATTACTTCATTTGTCTGTGCTTAGTGGTGTTGCACCCAGGAACAGCAAAAGTGGCAGCATACAAACTATTCTTTCTCAGGCTAACAGATCATTCATGATCTTCCCAGCAACGCACTCTTCTAGACCTTCTTGTAGGAGAATGCCAACTGTGACAAAGTATGCAAATTTAATTTAATGCTTTAATGGTTTCAGTCTTATTCATTAGAGAGTATGTTTTTTTTTTTAATTAATTTTGCAAAAGATGACTTCTGACCACTTTGAAGTCAAACACGTGTTTGAAATTCATAAACATGCCAAAACCAACAGTGATCTTTCTGTTGATGTTTTTATATATTGTTACCCTATAGCAGATGGCTAAAGAACCTAAGAAAAAGAGATTTTGTACAAAGCAACCAAAATTATGAGCTACAATCTGCAGTTACCACAAAAAAAAAAAAAGCAAAAACCACCCAAATGTTGCAGAAATATGTCTAATGTTTTGAAATGTGTTCTTCTTGCAAAGCATTTAATAAGCTTATACCAGACTATAAAAATATCCTTCACCATGTCAACACCTCTCTGGTCAAGACAAGTTACAACAATATAAAGATCAGAGAAGTTTTTAATGAGCCCTGTCACTTACTGAACTAGATAGTGATAGAAAATTCCACCTGTCTTCATCCTTGAGTATTTCCTGTCAGGCATTACCTATTGAATACTTCCTCCATATCCTTAAATCAGGCTATGGACCCTCAGCCTGATTGCCTTCTCTAAGCTCCTATACACTTACAATATAGACAGAAAACAAGCCTGGGAAAAGAGATTATATGAGGAAATATGTAGAGGCCCTCTTAAAAAAAGACTAAAGATTAACTCATGGCTTCATAGAAGTCAAAAGAAAACTCTACTTGAGTCATAATTTCCTCAGGTTTTGATTTATTGGAATGCTTTTAAAAAATCTGTTCATCAGATTTTAATTACTTCAAAATCAGAATCACAATCCTAACTTAAAGGACCACAAGGGATGCAACTAAACAGGAGCTATAGTTGATTTCCTTTCTACATCCTCCCCTGCCATGACCTTGGAGACATTCAACTGCACTTCCCTGCTTTGCGATATGATTCTTGAGTGTAAATTTTTCTGAGTTTTACTTAATTTTACATTGTACACACTGTGGCAAATTGCCGCCTTAATTTGTTGCTTCAGTTAAAATGGTTCTTCCTTTCTTGAAATTCTTGTTGTTTACAAGATCCACAGTAACTTCAAATAATTTTAAGTTGACTTGAGGGTTTAATTTTTTTCTCGAGTTCTTTTCTGATTTTTGACTTCAAATCCAAGCAAACTCATCGGTAATATATATTAGTTCAACCTGCGATGGGACTGAATTCTAAAATGCACCATGAAGAAAAAAAGACAAAAGGACTGAAAACATAGAAAAGTACAGGACACCATGGTAGCACAATTACACATTTAATTCAGAACTTGGAAGACAGTGTTTATGGCAGAACAAGCAACCTTTATGACTTTAGGCTTTACAGTAACCACAGATTATTTATTATTTCTGGGGTTTTGGGCTAGTTTCTCTTTTTTGGGGGGGAGTGTGTGGTGGGTTTTTTTTAATCATGAAAAGTCTTGTAACCTCTGTAAAGGAGGGTTATTTAAATCACTTTTGCATGAATAACACTCATCTAAAGAGCTGATCAAATCCTTCCATTTTTCTTGCATGCTGTGATTTTTCAAGTTGGTCAGGCAGTGACAATCAAGTTCCAGCTTTTAGCTTAAATGAAAACCTAATCAAGTCATAGCTGATTTTCCTTTGTCCTGCATAATCCTAAGCTAATTTTCACAAGAAGCCAAGAGAGGATGCAATAAGGGCAGTTGACCCAAACTGACCAAGGGGCTATTTTATACCATGGTGTCATGTTCAGTATGGGCGATGAAGCGTGTGGCTCAGTTTGCAGCTTGGAGCAGGCTAGGCGTTGGGTTGGTGGTGGTGGTGGGAGTGTTGAGCGATTTTCATTGTGTAGCACCTGTTTTGCATATCTTTTTATTGTTATTATTGTTGCATTTTGTCTTCCACTGCAACTCTGTTAAACTGTTTTTATCCTAACCTACAAGGTTTACCTCCTTAGTTTCCGATAGCCCTTCCCATCCCACTGCAGGGAAGGAGTGAGTGAGTGAGTGAGTGAGTGACCACATCATTCTTTGTTGCCAGCTGAGGCTAAACTGCAACACTCTTCTTACTGCTCTTTGCCTGAAGTAAACGTGTTTGTTTATTGAAAAGTGATATGGCCTAACTCACATATCAAGTTTAGAAATCTGCAGAAATACAGCAGCAAACCTCATAATCTGCTTTGGAACAGTAATTAAATATTAACTAAGGAAATGGGGAAAGAGGTGACATAAACTAAAATGAAGAGTCACTGCTCATTTGTATTATGGACCAATCGGTATCTGTGGTCCCGGAGAAGCCTAAAACAATACCTGTTTGCCTTGACTGTAGGAAATTAAAGGTAATAAGCATATACAGTGGAGTAAGACAGCATCTAAACATTTAAGATTTGGTCAAAAATGTCTCTCATCACTTGTCTCCACACAATAATCGCTTATTTTCAGTGCGAGTTTTATTTCCTTCTTCTAAATCTGTGAACAGATATCTGTGAGAGATGAACACAGGCTCATTCCCTTGTACCTTCTAAATACCTTTTTCTTTTTTCCCGTGGAAATACACTGTATCCATATTTGCAAGTGTACGTTGTACTAAGGCTGGATTTGTCATAAAGATTAACTTAAAAATAAAGATAATAGAAAAAAATTTGGAATTCTGAAATAATTTTCATTTTATATGGTCATCCTCTGATTTTTCAGTTTAGGAAGGTGCAAGCAATGGCCCAAAGTTTTGCATTCTTCTTCATTGTGATCCTCTCTTCAAAGAGAGTTGCGTTAAAGACATCAGATACATATATATATGCAGGAATGGCTAGAGGTGGGGCTTGAAATAGTGACGTATGGAGACTCGATGACCTCCTGAGGTACTGTCAATCCTCAGCAATTTTATGGAAGGAAAATAGATGGCAAGATTTCTTCTAATGTTGCAGAACCTACTGCCAGGGATAAAAGTAAACAGCAGTGGGCTTGTGCATTCATTGAGTAGATGGAGTCTTGCATTTGCCTGTGCAAATCTCGGGTTTCTTTAATCTTATATTAATGTGTAACTAACATGAAGTCAAATCTTATCATCAATTACAGTAGGCTTCGTAGTGGATAAACAGATAAGGCTAATGGTCTTATTTCTGCTGTCAAGCATTTGGCATCTTTATGGGAGACAAGAGTCTTTTTACACATGGAGGAGAACCAAGGAGAAACAATAATTTTGCAGAGAAACCAGTTAGTTGTGATTTCTAAAATTTCAAGGTGTTTCACGCTGAGTGACAAAAACCAAATACAAATATAATGTAAAACAGAGGTCACTACAAATGGAACTAATAATGCTATAAAGAAGCCTTACAAGGACTGAATGAATAGTAACAAAGAAATAAAACACAGTAATGCACTTTTTATTTAAAAGCATTATTTAATATTCTGGTCTTCAGACTATAGCAGTAAAAGGAACAAATATTTTCATTACTTGTACTTCTCATTTTCAGCTTTATAATGCCATCTCAGCTGTAAAACTTCTAAGGCATACCAGTCATCTTCCATTTATACTTCTTTCAGGATAAAAGAGTAAGTAAAGGATTTCCTCTCCCTAGTGTTTTCTTATTTCTGTCTTGCATGACGTCTCATCAGCAGAACAGGTTTGCTGGGAACAAGTTATTCTCCAATAGGAACAAACGTATCTAACTTCTTTTTCACGTCACGCAAAATATTTTTACTCTGACCACACAACTCCCATTAATCAATCTGCAAGATCGCAGTAATAAACAGTTAGACACTGTCAGAATAGGTGCTCTTTCAGGGCAGTTTGTGCCAGATCAATTTCAGAAACAAAATTAAAGTAGTAACTATGGTAAAAATATAACTTTGTCCAGAACTCAGCCTGGCCACTCCCTTCTGTTTGCAAAGCTGCATGTAGAGCAGACAAGCAGCATGTTATGCAATGTGCGTTCTTTCTATTTTGAGCATGCATAGAAGTTGATGTCAGAAAAGTGCACAGGGCAGTGTACCATACTGCAAAGACTGATACAACAAAAACATTTTATATTATCTGTGAAACAATTATTCTTGTTTCCACAAGGCTATTAGGCACAGGTCAAAGGCATTCAGTCTCACTTATTAGAATACCTCAGTTTTCCTACACTAATTTACAAATTCACAGTCTTTGTACTAGCAGCCCACTATCAGTTCTGAAAATACAGTTTCCTTAATGCATTTCATGCCTGAGCAGCACGAATAACTTGCACACTCGACAAGCATACAAACAGCTATATCAGTTCATGGTCTCTTATATAAAAATATTTTACAGCTCCAAGCATGTATCAAAATATTATTAAAATTAGTGGAAGTTAGATGACTAATTCCTATCAGAACTTTGGAATATTCGAATTAATGAGCTTGGGAACATTGAGGCTAATAAGTGAAAATGTAGTTATTCATAATTAAAAGGCACAGTGTTAGTAAGAACTTTGAACATCAGAAAGTGCATACCAAGCAGACAGCTATGCAGAATCAGCCCACATAACTTATTTGTAGACTGAGTTGCTGTTTTCTAGAATACTTTTCATGATCTCTTGACTGCATGTTAGCCCCAGCAAATTACATTTTGTTAGAAGCTATCAGTTTCACTCTGTGGGAATGACAAAAGATCAATCAAGTCACAAATATGGGCAATGTCTAATATGTTCCTTCAGAGCTAGGAATATTGACAGTCTATATGACAGATGGTTTCTGTATTGCTGGAGAATATTGTGAGATGCTAAACGGCATAGCTTTTGCACTTCCTAGCTTTTATACCAGAGAGACAATTAGATCACTTCATAAAAAAAAGTTGTAAAACACATTTGTGTTGAGATTAGCAAACATCTGAGTGATTAAATCAACAGAGAATGTTCAGAAAATTTTGTAAAGAACATTGTAAATTTAAAATTTAAAATATTTTAAATATATAATTATTTTTAATTATATTTTAACATAAGGTAATGCACGTGTCGAATTACTGCTTTTTCTTTTTCTTTTTTTTTACTGTGCTAAACATGAAACTACCTCTATTCTGCAGTAGAAAATAACAGTTACATTTTTTCAAACAAATTGAAAGAAAAATCAGATTGAGTGTATGGAAGCACCCTTTTTAAACTATTGGGAATGTGTTTTTGAAAATATCTAGTGTCTTGCCTTATCTTAATGATAACCGTCTTATGATGGTCACCTACAATGAATTTAGCAAGTAAACCAGAAGGCTAGCTGTTTAAAGATAGGATAAAGGCAAAATACTCAAGACATCAACCGTATAATTCTGTCCAGAAACAGTAAAAAAAATCCAAACCAAAACAAAAAAACACTAGCTTTGATGAAACCATGACAATCAATTTAACAAGTCACCCACTTATTCCTTTTGCCTTCATTAATAAGATATATATTAATAAGATAGAAACAAATGTTGGGGACATGATCATTTTAATCAGTAGTAGCAAATTACCATTGTCATAGAAATATAGACATTCCCCATTATCAGTTACTCAAATACTGAGAAAACATCTCCTTTTCAGCAACATACAGGAACTAACTAGTTTGCCAGAGAGACTTGGACAGACTGGAGAAATGGGCCCATGGGAACCTCATGAGGTTCAATGAGGTCAAGTGCAAGGTACTACACCTGCGCTGGGGCAATCTCCATTTTCAGTACACATGATTGAAAGCAGCCCTGCAGAGAAGGACTTGGGGGTGCTGGTCCCTGAGAAGCTCAACATGAGCAGGCAATGTGTGCTCGCAGCCCAGAAGGCCAACTGTATCCTGGGCTGCATCAAAAGAAGCGTGACCAGCAGTGCGAGGGAAGTGATTCTGCCCCTTTATTCCTCTTTTGTGAGACCTAATCTGGAATACTGTGTCCAGTTCTGGAATCCTCAATGTAAGAAGGGTATGGAGGTGTTGGAACGGGTCCAGAGGAGAGCTACAAAGATGATCAGAGGGCTGGAGAACCTTTCCTACGAGGACAGGCTGAGAGACCTGGGCTTGTTCAGTCTGGAGAAGAGAAAGCTCAGAGGAGATTTTAGAGCGACCTTCCAGTACCTGAAAGGGATACAAGAAAGATGGGGAGGAGCTATTTTTTAAGGCTTATGGGGATAGGATCAGGGGAAATGGGTATAAACTGGAGAGGGGCAGATTTAGAATGGACATTAGGAAGAATTTCTTCACCATGAGAGTGGTGAGGCACTGGCACAGGTTGCCCAGGGAAGCTGTGGCTGCCCCATCCCTGGAGATTTTCAAGGCCAGGTTGGATGGGGCCTTGGGCAGCCTGAGCCAGTGGGATGTCCCTGCCTATGGCAGGGGGGTTGGAACTAGATGATCTTTAACGTTCCTTCCAACCCAAACTATACTATGATACTAGGATGACACTATGTATTTCAGGCTATTTCCACTACTTTTGAAATATAGGGGGAGCTATGGGTAAAAGCAAAAGGCGAGTAATTTCAACCAAGTATATTCATTAAATAAACGATCTAAACTGAGCCAAATCTCCAAATCTTTGTTCTTTCTCTCACTGGTCTCTTCAGACCTGAAGATAAGACACAGAATAAATTAAAAAAAAGACCCAAGCAAGTGGTGGAGAAATTAATAGGCACGTTTTGGTGGTTTGTTTTTTGGTTCATTTTTAGGACCAACCTGAGAGAAAAAAGTTCCAGTCATCTTCTGTATGCATACATTCCATACATGACAACCAGTTCTCAGGTACTTTTGAACATGTTGACCGTAGAACTACCGTTAGACTTAGATTCACAAGTAATACAAGGAGAATGAAGCTTTAATGCTTTAGCCTTTGGAAGATTTGTTTAAAGAATATATCCAATGACTCTGTCTGTGGTTTGAAGGAAAAAAAATGTGAAATTGTAAATTATGATCTTATAAACATATTTCTATGTTGTATGAAAATACAATATTTTGGGTGTATCAGTCAAAAAGCTGTGCATTTAATGACATTTATTCTATAAATTAGATAATTTGTCTCTTTGAAGTACTCCAGCATTCCGCTGAGAATGGCATGTAAATAGGTATAAAATTATATGTTATAGTAGGAAAAAAAATATTAGGAGGTATGAGAAAGGCTTGAATAAGTTTCCCAAGAAACCATAATTTGATAAACAAATGCACATGTAATTTTAAACCAAGTCAAATCTGAGTTGACTCAACCTCTGACATTTTGCTTTCCCAATAAGGCATTCCTGGCCATAAACTAAAAATAAGAGTAGTTAAATTTTCTGAAATTAAACTGGTCTTGATTAGCATGTTTTGGCTCAGAAAGTCCAAGCAGGATAAAACTTGCTGACAAAAGTAAACTGGGAAATACAGAAAGTGCTTACAAACAGTGAAATCTGAATAAATGCATGTTCCATTACTGCCAGCTCTGTTTGTCAGTAGCTTATTGTAAAACTGCATTTTATCAAAATATTCCCCATATCTAGCAATCTTTGTAGTTAATCCCATAGTTGGTGAGATTACTATGAAATCAGCCGAAAAAAATTAGGCTGTGCCTGTAACTCTTTCTAGTTAACAAATTAAGAAATTCACCTAAAATCACCTTCAAAATAATTGCCTTCTGAATTGACAAACAGCTGCATACAATGCTGTCGATTTTCAAAGCAATTCCACAGATCATTTTCTGGAAGGCTGTTGAAGATTTTGCATTTTTGCTTTCGCGTCTTCTACTGACAAAAAAAATGGGTTTCTTTGAGCACCAACTTGATCGTTGGAAAGAGGGAGACAGGTCTCAAGAATAGGGTGAGTGTTCAAGGACAATGATGTTATCAGCTAAAAACTGCTTTACAGACAAAGCAGTGTGGGCTTATGCACTTCAACGTTTCCCAGTTGAGGGCAAGAAAATGCCTTTATTTGAACACGTATCCACTTGTACTGAGTGAAGCAATCAAGCTAAGCCTTGTGTCACCGTAATGATTTAGAACATGTTCTATAATCACCTCTGTCTTTCCCTTCCCACTCTTGGTTCCTGAGATATAGGGTTAATCTAGGGGTTTTTGTGTTGGACATTGTAGCAAAGATGAATTTTTGGTGGTCTGGGTTTCATTTATTTTTTTTTTTTACATCCTATGTGTCATATTTGTTGTCACTGTCAAGAGTATAAAATTATTCTCTACACGCTTTTAAATGTTTTATGTCATTTCATATGAATTTGAGTGCAATTTTCTTTGTACAATATGTACATACCAATCAAAAGGGAGAAAAAAGAGAAGAGCATTACAAAGAGCAGAGCAAAGAGCAAAGAAGATTGAGGGGAGACATGCAGTCTCCTTCCCCATTTCCTTATATCTCCCAAGCCATTAATATTAGAGCACAGTGAGTGTAAATACTGCCAAATCACACTGCTATCATTCTGTACCACTTAGCAGAAACAAATTTGATTATATATCACAAAGCAATGGAGATCAAATGCAAGGCTGACCAAATGATCTACAGCAGTAGCATATCCATGTCTATTAATAAAACTATTTAATCCATTGCTACTCTATGGATCTGACTCAGGAATGCAGTGAGGCATTTATTTAGTAACACCCGGGAATGCTGCTCTAGCTTAAATCTCCAACAGTTGTAGCTTAGGTCTCAGTTTGTTTTCTGATTGCTTATTTTCACTTTAAAACAAAATTCTTAAACCTTCTTGAAATACAAAGGTTTTCATAAGATTCACATGTCAACAAACTCAAAGTGTGAGACTGTCATTTGTTAGAGTAGGTTTACATTGACTCAAGCACAAAGCTATCAAGACAGCAAACATTTGTGTGTATGGACTGCCAATAAGAGCCTCCCACTGTGGACATATTCATTGCCTGTACACAGCTGACACTATCTTCTTAAACACTAACACCACCCAATTTCAACAGTAGATACCATTGTGCACATATCCTTGTGTAAGCCTACCTATAGGAACAGCCTCTGGACATCCTGCCTGGTGCACCTAATGTCCTGGGACAGGCAAAGCACTGAAGTAGCTTAGTGTCATCTTTGCTTCCTCATTATCCACAGAAATCAAGAGAAGACCCAGCATACCACTTCCTATAAGTAATTGCATGCATTAGAGCATCTTCTAATAGTCAAGCCTCAACTATGTACTCAAAAACTATGTATCTACCCAATTTACTGAATTAAAAAAATGTATTTATTCTAACTTAATACAAATACAAAAGCTAATCTTTTTCAGTAATACATTGACTGTTATAAAACTAATAGAACTGAGGAAACCAGAGAACTTCTATACAATGAAGCTGTACAGGTATTTCAAGACAGAACTCAACCTTAGTTGTTATTAGTGACTTAACCGTTTAGGATCTTGGTTAAAATTTATTACTGATAATTCAATGTCTGAACACACTTAAATATTACAATATATAATGAAGGACTAGTTGCTTTGAAGTATTTTCTGTGGCACCTGCCACATTACAGTCTTTATTTTCAATGCTCCAGTGACAGAGATGCAATTAACACTGAAAAAGTCATGAAGCATCCAGGGAAGTCTGTTTTTCAGTGGATTAAATGAAATGATGTAATTAACATTATTTAAAATAAAGTATTAGCATGACTCCTAACATAAAGACTAAAAGGTGAGCATTTTTAAGCTATTTATACAGCCCTTTTCTGCTAAGGAAAGTAAATAAATCCAGTTTATATTAACAGTACATGGATTCAGAAGAACTCAGGTTGTTTATGATACATGCTACAATTCTCTGAGCAAATGGACGTTTCCTTTTATTGATAACTTCAATTTTAATACTGCATTGTTCTAACCACAATTTGATATAATTAGATCAGTTCCCGCAGGAATAGATGACTACATTCCTATTTTAATGTAAGACTACCTTTCATGCCATGTACTGAAATTAGTATTATATGAATAGACTTCTTTCCTGAGCTTTCTTTTAAAATCAATTATACTTATCTTCCCTCCAGAGATGTCTTGCCCAACTAAAGGCTGTACACCACAAATAGCTTATGTGAACAAATATGTACAGATGACACAGGTAATTTTTGTAAACAATTATTTTATAATTATTTTGTACAAATAATTACAATAACGACATAGAATCTATTTTGAAATAGAACATAAGACTGATTATTGGAATATACTTACTTCAGTGTTAAGAATAAAAGGGATTATTTGGCTTTGGCTTGTGTTTTTTAAGTGTATAATACACAATAAGCAGCAATAGCTAATAATGGCAGACAGCTGTATGTTCCAATTATAGATCTTTCACCTATAGATTGCTTTACAAACATTAAATAATACCATAAGAGTTAAATATACCTCAAGCAGTACTGCAGGTAAGGACAATACTCACTGCACAGAAATGTAAGGGGCGCGGGCAGGGGAAATCTATTCACTGTGGTTGCTGGCAAAATGTTTAATTCAGTTGGGCAACAATTAGTCTGTGGGCTGAAAGAATTACTGTGGATGTAGGTTACATACGACATAAGTTCAAGGAAGAGGGAAGATAGTATTTTTCATCTATGTGTACAAATTGCAATAATCTTCAGCAGCTATAGTTGCACCTAAATTTTCTCAAGGTATAAAACCTGAGCTTCTGGACTTCTGTTGCACCTTTTGTGTCTAACAGCTCCCCCAGGTAAATAATTTTGCAAAAGACTAGATAGGTATGCAAAAATAATCAGACAATGGTAAAGGGAATATCACCACTTTCCTATACTATGGGTTCACTACTATATTATATACTCCTGTGTTTTATATACATCAAAGAACTTTGTTCCCTTTTTAGTTCTTCAGACAAAATTGGAAAACCTATATTGAAATCCTGGGAGTTCAACCATTAACAACAGATAGAGGAAAACTCCAAGTATTGTTAAGTACTTTCTGGGTCTGCTATGATGTTTCTGCATATAAGTTAAGCACTTGGCTAGTCTTTCCAAAAGGATAGTCACCCCCCTATAAAATTTCTAGTGTCTGATAGAATACTGCAATCAAAGGGATTATGATGATGATTATCTTCTTTCCATCACTAGATTAGTACACTTACAAATAACACTGAGCCATTTTGTGGGAAAAAATCATGTATGCAGTAATGAGCTGTAGTACAGACAGTGACTTCGCTACTATTACATTGCAGATAAGCCCTGAAACTCTCAATGGTATGGAGGCTTTGGAGGGAGGTGCCTGTATCACCCATGGGTGGCTCCTTGAAAGTAAATGCTGTAAGTGGCAATTGCATGGGCTGTGGAGACACATAAGCACCAACATCTTGCAACTATATGTGCAGTGCAACTATAACAACCGTTGCAATGGAAGTTTCAATGAAAATTGAGGAATAATAGATGGCAATAACTAAAGCTTATGATAGTCTGGGGAGATTTGATTGTCCAGGAAAAATTATTTACTAAGTTAAGTACAGGCCACCTAGTAAAAGAGGAGGAAAATCATGTTTTTGTACTATTATTTTCTTTTTCTTTAATCTACAGGAAGCCACATGCTGGTCATTCCTTCTAAATGAAATAGAGTGTGCTATAGAATGGGAATGACCAAGTTACAATTTTAAACCTTCCAAATTACAGATTATCTCTACCTCTGGAAGGTTTAAAATTGTAACTTGGTCATTCCCATTCTAGTGTCGATATACTTTCTGATTGACTGGAGTTTATAGGTAGCACTATAGGACATTAACTATATGCTTGTCTTCCTGTTTACTTTATAGACACAAAACTGTCCCTGGGGCTGGGGTGAGACTGAAGGTATTACATGTGCTGCATCACTGTAGACTTTGATGTATTCATCCACCAGGCAGCATAGGATTTTATGTGATTTGAGAAGTTATTTCTGAAGGTACAGGACAGTGGGTTTACTAACAAAGTAGCAGCTGCATAAAACATCTCATATCTTAGGTTAAAAAACTGAGCACAATAGATGGAAAAGATTTTGGGTAAGCCATTGATTCTGGATATTCTGTGGGACTGTGTTGAGGTAAAACTACTGAAGAGGAATTCACACTGTGGCTGTCCTGGGCAATTCTGAAATTCCTAGCACAAAGTTCTGAATGGGAGAACGTTTTAGTATTTTAAACCCAAATGCTCATACTCAGTCTAAATAACCAGAAATTGCACTTTAAAACAAGATTTGGTCTAATTTGTGATTATGAATAGAAAAGTGCTGATAAAACATGGTGAAAAATGCATCACAGACCACAAATACCCTCACAGCTGGTGGCTTTCGCAAGCACTACTTGTAAAGCACAACTTATGCTCTCACACTGCTGCCTTTTTTCCCTTTTTATCTTGTTTCTGCATAGGAAGATGCAGATGGTAGGGAGAAAGAGCTGGCAGTTGTTGCCAAAATTAGTTGCAGTGCACTTGAGGTAGCAATAATAGTCTACACTGGAAAAAGAATGGAAGTCTGACTACCACCTTCCCAAAGAACTCAACGATTTCCAGGCACTGGGAGGTATAGCAGGCAAGATCGGACAAAGTGTGTGGCATAGTCTGTTCTTATTTGGGACCCAGAACTGACAAGCTGCTTCAAACATAGCTCTTGGAAACAAACTTGGGAGGAATTTTTCTGCAGTAGTGACCCATGTTTTTCTAAGTCACTGTTTTAATTTCTTAGATGGTCTTAACAGTAACCATAGTCTTGGTGTTATTTGAGGGAGTGGAGTTACAGGAACAAATATAAAAAAATATCAAGGAAAAGGTTGAAAGGAAAATCATAAAAGCAGCATTCAAAATACACTGATGAAACTCCCCTGTCTTTTCCTCCTAGCACTGCCTTGGAGACTGGGCCTAAATGGATGAGTGTATTTCACATGCTGAAACTCTGGAGAGTAAAAGTATTAAACTTGCACTGCTGTATTGTCCTAAATGAAATATATTGCTCCCAAAATGTATGCAGAATTTTATTGCCTTCATTTCAAAAGGCATACTCAGATTTGTTGTTTTTGATTGTTATTCAAAAGAAAAACTAGAAAATGCATGTCCTATTCAAGTCACATCTATGTCACTGCTGATGCAAATGATAGATGAAACACTTAATAACTTTTTTCAATGCTATATTCCAGAAGTACTTCACTTGCATGAGTATATAGAGATCACCTATTAGTAAGGTATCTGACAAACTTACACCAGAGTTGGACTTCTTCCACTGCATTCTTTCAGCTCAGTGAACAACAATTAGTTAAGTAAAAAGGATTAAGGAAAATGTTCACTTTTTTCCTCATCTTGCTGAAATATATATATGTATGTAAGGTGGGTGGAAGTAAGTATTATTGCCAACTCAGAACAAGAGAGAAACTCAGCCAAAATAATTAAACAGTTCTTCCAGGCAATCATGGATATTTTCTCCATGTGCTAATGATACCAGCCTTTACACCACTGTTTTTTCCTACAAAACCTAGAGATATTATTCACTCCTCTCCCCTGGGATTCCCAAACCTGTGACAGTGTTCCTTATACCCTATTTCTTTTTGAGTGCCTGCAAACAAGTGTCTCACTCAAAACAGCATGTAGCTTTAAGCCTAACCTTAGGAAAGGGCACTGCATAAACTGTGCTGGCAGAACAGCAAAGTAGTACTCCTGCACAGCACGATTCCTTCTAAGCTTCCTTCTGTTTCATACAGGAAGTGACAAACTACTGCTTTATCCCTACAGCAGATCAGAGCACACTCCAGTCTTATTTTCTTAATCCACTTATACAAAGCAGTTGCACAAAGTCTAAGCTCTATACCTTCTGAATCACTCCATACTTACTAAGTTTGGGGAGGAAGATGATGTGTGAGCAGCACTGCACACAACTATAACCCTCAATCAACGCCTGAATATTTTGTAACCTAACAAGGAGAGTTTGCTTTTGCTCCCTTCACACTTCTGGCTGAAACCAAGTCGCAAAGCCTTTTAAGTCTCCTGTATATGAGAATGTTTGTCAAATATTAAGTTCAAACCTGAAAAAAAAAAATCAGGCAAAACATGCAGTTAATAAGTAAATGTGTCATAAATTTAACCTTTGCTATCTATTCAATTTCTGCAGTACCTTTTACATCATTTGATCCTTAAGACCAGTTTTGTTTTCAAACTGTAAGACGGGAAAAATTCTGTCCAAGTTTATTTGGCTCTAAAACACGACATGGTAAGAGTTCTTAAGAGGTCATATTTACATTTGTGTTTATTCTTCCATTACAAGCTGCCTATTTTACCAGCCTTCCTTGTTGCCATGTATTCAGTGTAAAAATAAAACCATGGTGGGTTAGCAGAACTTATTCCATATTTCCCTTGTGAGGATGCAATCTATGGTCTCCCTCATCTCATTTGAGCCTCTCAAACTATGAGGTCTTTAAGTTTCCTTTAGCAGATATTTTTAGGCTGCTTTTTATAAAAATGAAAAACTAGATGAAACTAAAAGGCAACTCATGAAAGTGTCATGGGATAACAGATTACGTTCTTGCCCTACATTAATTAGAACATTAATCCTGCTGAGTTTAATTATTCTGTTGTATTATATATTTGACAGTAAAAACAACATATCAAAAACATATACTTTTTTTTTCTTGTTTTTCAGGAAAAGCTGTCACAATCCATTTGAATCTCTCAAATTTAGAGAACAACGTATTTTGATTTAAGCTTTGTTTCATAAGTTCATTAAGAAATAGAACAAACACGGGTTCAATTCCCTTTTGTCCAGACTAGAAAGTCATAAGGTTCATAACTTATAAAAAATGAAAGGAGGTACCAAATGGAAGGTGAGAACGTCCACCTTTCCTCCTCCCTCATGCCAGGCAACAGCTAATGGCTGCAGGAGACAGCAAACTGCAGGTGAGAACAGCTGCATAGCGGCCTTTCTAGGTGCTTTCTGGGCACCTGCCCTGCTTAAGTGCTGCTCCTCTTTGATTTAATGGCATTGCTCCTAGTACATGGCCGGCCCTTGGCATGAACTGTGTCAGCTGGAATCTGATCAGGACTTGAGAGAACAGTCTTAAAAGCTCAACATTTAAAACATAACCATGTTTACCAGAGCAGTTCTATTTATTATTATTTTATTAAAGTGAGTGATAATTACTTTCTGGTATTTAAATCCTACTACGTGGATAGTTAGCAAATTTTAAAATTTCAATTTTCTGATTTCAGTTCTTTTCAACAGCACTATTAAATTCACCTATTTGTAAATGTAATTAAATATCATGGATTTAGCCAATTTAAGAACGATAACTACAAAATCATTTCTAATACTGGATATTATATCCTTATTGAAATTTCATGATACATAGCAGTGATGTTTTATTTGTTTATTTACTTGCATTTTTTAACATGTTGATTAATCAAGACCGAAGCTTGGAGCTTCATAAACAGCAGTACAAAACCATATATTGGAGAATTTTTGTATCAACCTCTTCACTTTACAAATGTGAGAAAACATAACAAGTTATATTTATACTTTTCCCATCTAACTTTGTATTAAATAAGAAAAAAATGTTTTAAGTTCCGTTGCAATTTAAAAAACAAAAAAACCTGCCCTTCCTTTCACACACAGAAGCATAGAATGGTTTGAGTTGGAAAGGTCATCAAATTCCAACCCCTCTGCCATGGGCTCAGAGCCCAATCCAACCTGACCTTGTATGTTTCCCCGGTCAGGACATCTACCACCTCTCTGGGCAGCCTGTGCCTGTGTTTCATCAACTTCATTACAAAAAATTTTTTGCTTATATCTAGTCTGAATCTGCTCTCTTTTAATTTTCAACCATTACTTCTTGTCCTATCACAGCAGACCCAGCTAAAAAGCCCTTCCTCTTCTTTCCTAAAAGCTCCCTTTACATACTGAAGGTCTGCAACAAGGTCTCTCCAGAGCCTTCCCTTCTCTAGGCTGAAAAACTCCAACTCTCTCAGCTTTCATAGGAGAGATACATTCACTAATGGATTTCACAGTGCCTTAAATATAATCAAATGGGTGTGTGGATGTGCATTTAAACTATTACTGTTGTAAAAGAAGCATTAATTGCCAGCAGTTTTCAGTTGAAAACACTATAGTGGATCTGAAATTTTCCTGTAAATAGTAATTAGCAAAAGAATACTCTTTAGTATGATGAAACCTGAATAAAAAATTTGTGCAACAATACAGCACTAACCATACTACTATCTCAAATAAGAAGAAATATTATTAAGTATTAATAGAAATGGAAAGCAATAAGTACATTTGTTGGAAATAATTTTCTAATAAATACTCACAGAAAGTTTTTCTTAAATCATATAATAATGTGTTTCCTGTTCCTGCTTAGTTGAGCTTGAGAATGACATTATAAAAAGCAGTAAATAATTCAGAGTAAAAAGTTACTTTTCATTTATAAAGCAAATCTAAACTCAAACAGTAAATATCTGTTCAAATTTAGATGCAAATTTTAATGAATAATAACTAAATATCTGCTTTTATATGTTTTATCTACATTGCACGTTTTTCTTCCATCATCTTCTCAGTAAATGAGCTTCTTATGAGGTAGATTATAGAAAATAAATTTAGGGGGCAATTAAGGAAAAAAGAGGAAAATAATATTTTTTCATACCTCTTAAAAACAAAGACTAGAACAACAAATATCCAAAACCCCAACCAAACAAAAGTTGAAAATCACAAAATAAAGCCAAAAAAGTGGAAGTCTTCATTTCAGCAGAAGCAAGAACTCCAAAAGAATCTTCAGTTGAATTAGATATAATGGCTAATTTTGATTCAAAACACTGATCCACTGTTCCAAGACACTAATCCAGGGTTTCTCAGTACAATGCACACCAGTGACGTGCTGGGTACAGCTCCAGCATTCTCCCAAGCACAGTAATGTCAGGATGGAATTCCAGAGGCAGTGCCCCATCTTTAAAAGTGACCCGAAAGCAACCCAAGTACAAAACCCAATTCTGACTTTATCCTCCCAAAATGAAATCTCAAAACAAAAGAAGTTATTTCCATATATGTTTTAAACAGAACATACTGAAAAACTGCATCACAGCAGGTAACACACATTATACGCAAACTGTATTATCTTGTTATCATTCAGGTATTTTTATAGCTTCATGTCTTCAGGTATACAAGTAATCAAACCACCCCATATTCTTTTACTGTTTGAGAAATGGGTTTCTTCCCACATGCTTTGGTGCAATAATATAGCTATTTCACTACTGTTAGTGCAGCAACTCACCTCTAAACCAAGCAACGATTGGATCTCCCCAACTTATTTACCATAGAATTGATCCTGCCTTTCCATATTTTCTACGCAATGACTCGTACTTATTCCATCCATTTAGAAATGCGTCTATCCACTGCTACTTACTCCTTGTTCCCCTACGTGACCACCTAAAAAGAAGATATGGTGGAAGGGCTACTAAGTTGCTGTGTACACATGACTTATTAGTGTAGGGAATCTTCAGACCAGATCACACCTTCCACCTTCAGGTAAAGCTGTGTACTCTTGACTGAATTGTGCTGTCGAGCTGCAAGACATTTTTTATTTTCTTGGACAGTACATCTACTTGTAGATGTAACTAGAGAGATATAACAGAGACAACTGTTGAAGCCTTCTTCCCCCAGCTACAGGAGGCTTTTCACTCACAAGCTCTCATCCTACTCAGGGACTTCAACCACCCAGACATATGCTGGAGAAGTAGCACAGCAAGCTGTAGGCAATCCAGGAGACTCCTGGAGTGCATTGAAGATAATCTCTTAGTCCAGCTGATAGATACCCCCACCCAAGGAGAAGCAATACTGGACCTTATGGTCACCAATACAAGTGAACTCATCAGTGACGTTAGGACCGGTGGCAGCCTGGGCTGCAGTGATTATGCACTGGTGGAGTTCAAGGTCCAGAGGGATGTGGGATAGGTGAGGAGTATAGTCAGGACCCTAAATTTCAGGAAAGCAGACTTCCAGCTCTTCAAGGAATTACTCAGTAGGACCCCCTGGGACAGAGCTGGAAAATATTTAAGGATACAAAACGCAAGACCGCTCAATCCCGGTATATAGAAAAACAGGCAGGAAAGGGAAGAGACCGACATGGCTGAGTTGAGACCTGCTGGTTAAACTAAAAAAGAAGGAACTGCACAAGCAGTGCAAGCAGGCACAGGTAACCTGGGATGTGTATAGAAACGCTGCCCAGTTATTTAGGGATGAAGCCAGGAAGGCCAAGGAACAGCTGGAGCTGAACTTGGCAAGGGAGGTAAAGACCAACAAGAAGGGCTTTTACAGGTACACCAATCAAAAGAGGAAGATCAAGGAGAACGTACCCCCACTGATGACTAGAAATGGGGATCATGTATCAACAGATGAAGAAAAGGCTGAGGTACTCAACAAATTTTTTGCCTCAGTCTTCACCTGTAACTGCTCTCATTACCCCTCCTGGGTCATGGGAGAGCAAGATGGGGACCATGGGGGTAGACCCCCTGGGTCATGGGAGAGCAAGATGGGGACCGTGGGGGTAGACCCCCTCCCACAGTAGAGGAGGATCAGGTTTGTGAACAGCTGAGGAACCTGAATGTATATAAGTCCATGGGACCTGATGAGATGCATCACAGAGTCCTGAGGGAACTGGCCAATGTGGTTGCCAAGCCACTCTCCAGGATATTTGAAAAGTCATGGCAGTCAAGAGAAGTCCCTGGTGACTGGAAGAATTATAATGTTGTGCCCATTTTTAAAAAGGGTAGAAAAGACAACCCTGAGAACTACCGACCTGTCAGCCTCACCTCTGTGCCTGGGAAGGGCATGGAAAAATCCTCCTAGAAGCTATGCTAAAGAACGTGGAGGACAGGGAGGTGATTAGTGGCAGCCAGCATGGCTTCACCAGGGGCAAGTCTTGTGTGACCAACTAGTAGCTTTCTACGATGGGGTAACCGCAGCAGTGGACATGGGTAAACCAATGGATGTGATCTATCTGGACTTCTGTAAAGCCTTTGACATGGTCCCCCACAACATCCTTCTGTCTAAATTGGAAAGATATGGATTTGGTGGGTGGATGGTACAGTGGATAAGAAACTGGTCGGATGGTTGTATTCAAGCAGTAGTGCTCAATGGCTCAAAGTCCAGATGGAGATCTGTGACAAGAGGTGTCCCTTAGGGGTCTGTACTGGGACCGGTGCTGTTGAATATCTTTATCAATGATATTGACAGCGAGACTGAGTGCACCCTCAGCAAGTTTGCAGATGACACCAAGCTGAGTGGTGTAGTTGCCACACCGGATCAATGGATGTCATCCAGAGGGACCTGGACAAGCTGGAGAAGTGGGCCTCTGAGAACCTCATGATGTTGAACAAGGCCAAGTGTAAGGTCCTGCACCTGAGTAGAGGCAATCCCCGTTTTCAGTACATGATGGGGGATGACATACTTGAGAGCAGCCTTGCAGAGAAGGACTTGGGGGTGCTGGTCCATGAGAAGCTTGATATGAGCCAGCAATGTGTGCTCACAGCCCAGAAGGCCAACCGTATCCTGGACGCGGCCAGCAGGTTGTAAGAAGTGATTCTGCCCCTCTATTCCTCTCTTGTGAGACCTCATCTGGAATACTTTGTCCAGTTCTGGAATCCTCAATGAAAGAAGGATATGGAGCTGTTGGAACGGGTCCAGAGGAGGGCTACAAGGATGATCGGAGGGCTGGAGCACCTTCCTTACAAGGACAGGCTGAGAGAGTTGGGCTTGTTCAGTCTGGAGAAGAGAAGGCTCGGAGGAGATCTTATAGCGACCTTCAGTACCTGAACGGGCTACAGGAAAGCTGGAGAGAGGCTATGTGTAAAGGCTTGTGGGGACAGGACCAGGGGAACGGGTATGAACTGGAGAGGGGCAGATTTAGACTGGTCATTAGGAAGAATTTCTTCACTATGAGAGCAGTGAGACAATAGAACATATTGCCCAGAGAGTTGTGGATGCCCCATCCCTGGAGGTTTCCAAGGCCAGGTTGGATGGGACCTTGGGCAGCCTGATTTAGTGGGATGTCCCTGCCAATGGCAGGGAAGTTGGAACTAGATGATCTTTAAGGTCCTTTCCAACCATTACTATACTATGGTACTATGATACTTATGCAATATTTGTTTAATAAACTCCATGGCATATCATAATTACCAGAATTAGGGCTACACAAAAAAATCTAATCTTAAAATAATGAAATTATCAAGATGCTTTAGGAAACAGTATGCTAGATCTCAAATATAACATGTGGATTTGATGTTGAAATCCCCTGATGAGCTTCTAACAAGGTTCAGACTAAGATGACCATGCTAATCTTATCTTCCGGATTTAAGAACTGTATATTTATGTTCCAGTGAAGATACCAAGATCACTTGGAATAAGGATACTCTCTCTCAGGAGGAAAAGTTTTTCCTGACCCATAATGGTATATTTATACCTTTTATTAACAAAAATCCACCTTGCTACTTCATAAATCTTAAAATAAAATTAAATTAAATAAAAAATAATAATTTATGGGTACTTAAAAATGTTTCAGCAACATGAACTGTGAATGCTTCTCCAAAAACTAAGAAAAACGGATGAGTTGGAGAGGACAACAAGGGCAGTCAGAAGAAAGAGAAATGATCTTGAGTGAAAAAGCAAAAACGATTATACATGGTCCAGGGAAATCTAAAATAAATGGAAGAAAATCTGTGTAGAAGAGAGGGAACTATTTAAGATAAAGTACATCAAATCAAGACCAGATTGTGTAAATCAGAGAGTAGTAAATTAAGGCTGAAATGATGAAAGATATTCTAACAATAATAAAGATGACTTGAAACACATGACAGCTGGTAGGAAAGGAAAAAATCCACTTAGCAATTTTACAGTTTATGAAAAGAACCATATGATGTGAAATAATACAGCATTCCTCTTGATGAGGAACAAACAGATAGTAAAACAGAGCTATGCCAGCTCTGATTATCTGACCTTTGTTCGGTTATACTTTCACGCAGGACAGGGCATTGTCCTCTGTACATCTACACAAGTAGTGATTTGTGATTTGTGATAGAAATAAAAAGCATTTTCTGAGATAGGCAACTCATAATTCAGCATAAAATAGAAAACTGCCTCCTCAAAATAGCTCCCCTGTTTATTCAGAAGTATGAATTCTGCATTGTTTTAAGGTGTTTCCGATTTAGCTATGTGTAGAACAATGCAGGAAATAAGGACATGGATGCTGTGAATCAGCAAGAAATTAGCCAAATATAGGAATTTATTTATGCTGTATCAGTTTGGGGGGTTTGCTGGATAGTTGGGTTGGAGTTTTTAGTACAGATGCGTTACCTAACCAATCAACACTACAACCATCTCCATCAGTTAGGTCTTAGGTCTGCAAACCAAATCTGTAGATTCAGATATAAGGACGGAAGGGAAGACAGTGGCAGAATTTACTATTTTCTACCTAATCCTGTACCTGATGTGGTCAGGAGTAACTCTCAAAGAGACTCAAAAGAGACCCCTAACAGTACAGAAGAGACCCCTAACAAATCTTAAGTACCTGAGTAGAAACAAAGGGAATCCTGTAGCAACCTATCTCTGAGCAGCACTGCTGGAACCACTATGCTGACCCCCTTGACTGTCCTTCCAAATCACACCACATCCCTCGCAGTATAGGGAAATGATGTAATTTACCATACTGTGTGTGCAGCTGGGATAAAAACATTCTGACATCAACTCCATTTAGACTTCACACCACGAATTTGTTCTTAAGACAGGACAAGCGCATCTTAAAAGAACCTGTTCATGGGAAAGACCTAGGTTTTATGGATACTACATTGCTAATTATGATTTATATACGACAAATGGAACTTTTCTTCCTACATTAATTTTGGCTTTTACATCCAGTGTCCTGAGTAACCCAAAGGAGATAATTGGACACTTTCCACAAGTTAAATTTCAACTCTAGGTTTCTGAAGAGCTATAGTGTACTGTATAGTGTAAAGATCTAAGCATTATTAGAATAGATGTAAATTACTTCATTAATCCTTGGGAACAAACTAACTTTTAGTGGTAGTTATCATAGCATTCACATATGTAAAGCTCTTTGAGAAAAAAATCTGAGCTGGCTGAGGTTCTGGCCTGAGGTGCAACATCGCTCATTTAACGAATCATAAGTCTTAGCCTAAAAAGATTATAAAGAAACCTACATTCTGACAATTTACAAACACCTGCTAATTCAATAGGTAGTCTTTACTTATCACTCTTCAAGTTCTGTGCTAGCACATTTAGAGCTCAGGTGAATCACAACACTAACCTGAAGGAATATAATGACAACTCAGATAATATCAGGCAAATATTAATTGCATTCAAACAAGAAAAGATAAGATATATTCATTCCTGACACAGCAAATTCAAGTGTAGGAAGTTGGCAACATAAGGATAGAAGCATTTGCAATACTGACAATTTTTAAAAGACTTTCTGACTGCACTTATTTGCTCCATAAACAGAACCAGATTTTGTATTCTTACTTACTATGAGTTAAACTACAGTTTTTCCTTGTTGTCATGTTGCTTGAATTTACCTTCCCCTCCAGGGATTCCATAAATATTTTTGATGTATAAACTAAGACCTGTTTATTAAAATTAATTATAATAAAACTATTAGCTATGGAGTTGGGTATTTTCATTTGTATGATATGCAATTGATAAATAAATATTTTTTCTAGAAGTTTTAAAAATAACTTTCAGCTTTTAAAACCACACCTCAAATACACAGCAGCCCAGATCATTATTTTCACATTCAGTGTTCAATCCAGAGCAATTCTAACACACTCATTGCAATTTCTGCAAGGTCACATCACAGTAACTGAAATCAGAATCCATATTGTTCTTTTAAATACAACAGTAGTTTGTTAAGCTGGTCATAATTTGTAGCCATTCCAATGGTTCCATATCCTTGTTATGTTGGGGATTCCAGAACTGGACACAATACTCCAGACGAGGTCTCACAAGAGAGGAGCAGAGGGGCAGAATTACCTCCCTTGACCTGCTGGCCACAATTCTTTTGATGCAGCCCAGGATATGATTTGCTTTCTGGACTGTGAGTGTGCATTGCCAGCTCATGTCAAGCTTTTCATCAATCAGCACCCCAAGTCCTTATCCACAAGGGTCTCAATCCCATCATCCCCTATCCTGTACTGAAACCACAGATTGCCCTGAGCAAGTGTAGGACCTTACACTTGCCCTTTTTGAACCTCATGAGGTTCTCACAGGCCCACTTCTCCAGTTTGTCCAGGTTCCTCTGGATGACAACCCATCCTTCTGGTGCAACAGCTGCACTTCTTGTAAATTGGATAATTCTACATTAAACAGTCTGCCATGTACTGGAGATTTACCACTTTATCCACAATTGGGGGAGGTGGGGTGGGGGGCGGGGGGTGGGTAGCGGAGGGCACTGGGAAGAGAAGAATAAAAAGAACAACAAAACATTTGTACATTTCTGTAGCAACATTTCATACCAAGTCTTTGAACCACCCTGAAAGAATTCCAGAAGTAGTGCATGTTGCACACAAAAGGATAGAAGAGACAACATATAATCCATTGGAGGTGGTGCTACCTCTTTTTACATACATAGCAGGGAAAAAGTTACAATTTCTAATCCCCTCAAAAAGCACCGAGCCTTCCCTAACATTGGGATACTTTCCCTGGAAGAATACACCTCCAGGTCACAGTCTTTTTACTGAAATGAAATAAGGGCAAAGTGTAAACCCCAGGCCTGCTTTGTGCATTTGATGTAACAGACATAACGCAGTATCAACTGGTACAATTTTAATGGTGTGAAACAGGTTTAAGCCCTAAACAATGGGAACAGATAAATCAAAGAGGAGCACGTCAGATATGGATCTTATTCAGAAGTGAGCTGCTCAAACTGAATACTTTACAGCAAGGTTGATTCCTTAAACCATGATATTCTCTTTACTAGTTTAAATAACATCTTATTAAAGATGTTAATTAAAAATTAAAAATTTATTTTTCAGTGTACAATGTATCACCTAGAAGAGATGATAGGGTTTTTAAAAATTATGTAGAATTAGCATGTACAATTTGTAAATGTTTTCTTTAATATCAAGAGAAGGTTTTCTGTGTCGTTGGAGTTCATTTATAGACTTAAAGTCTATTTTGACAACCACAATCACCACATCATGTGGGAGGCCACAAAACATCCTACCGTCTGTGTCTGACTATGCCATCTTAATGCTAGAGACACCAGAAAGGTGGTATACTCATCCAATAACATATTAATGACATTTTTGGTGGAAGAATTTTTCTTATTATATTATTCGAGGGTACCACCTGTGAATTGATTTAATTGTCATTATGGTGTAGATACAAAGCCATTGCACAATCAATAGATAAATTCTACCACAAGCAGTTTTCCATGTTTCATAATCCATTTACAATGCCCTACAGAAAAAGTCCTGTGGAAGAAATGATTCATATTAATCTGGGTTTTGCTACTTCTGTTCTGAAAGATTCCTCTTGCAATTAACTTTACCAATTAACATGGCATAAAATAATGAAGCAACATCACAGACAATCACTCCAACACATAAAAGAATGAAAATAAAAAGCCAATTGTTATTCACAATTGGTGGTCAGCCAAAAAAGAATATCTGACAACTCAGGCTGAAAACAGTATGAAAGGTAAAAAACTCAGAGTGGTTCAAAAGAAGAGCTTTGAAGTCAATGAACTGCCGAGTTAGGATCTTATTCAGCAAGATACATGCCTAACTTCAAACACCTAAGTAGGCCAGCTAGACTTATTTGCATTATGGCACCTTTACAGAAAAAATGCAAATGGGAATCAGATATATCTACTTCAAAGAGCCTGCTCCTGAAATTGTAGTCTAAAACATAGTCAAGTACATCACTGAATTCCATACACTGTGAAGCAGTAGATAGGTACTATCTTATACTCAAGTTCCGGGCATGGTTATTTTGTGTTATTTCTTATAAAAACTTCATTTGCATACTTCTGGATCTCTCAGAAGATCATAGACTTCCATATCACTGACGAATAAGCTTGAGTTATAGATGAAATAATATCACATTTCATTTCTACAAAGTTCTTGGAACTGGAAAAAAACTAGTTAAGAAAGAGAAAGTGCAGAAAATACATACGCATATATGTAATCACATGCTAATTATAAGATATAATCACATGCTATATTATAAGATATAAAGCACAATCTATGCATCTGTCAAAGGTTTTGAAAACAATAGTAATATCTAAAATATTATGAAGCAGAATACCAAATGGTAGAAACTCATTGTTGATCTATGCAAGTAATGCCAGCTGTTAATGTGTCTGATTCAAACTGCAATGAATTAGGACAATATTACTTCAGTTTACTACAGGTTATGAGTATTTGATAGAGGCTGCTCTACAGTGTTAATGAGATCCTTAAGGAACACAAAAATAGATAGAAAGTTAGCTAAAGGTGGTATCTCAGTGATGTAGTCAGCTTAAACATAAGGTATAATTTGTTCCTCGGTGCATGATATAGAATGAACTGCTTAGTACGAATAGTTCTATAAGTCATTGAAATTAGCTTGTAGACTGTTTTAAAAGGTTTTGGAAGTAAGATGAGTTTACTAATGCCAGTAACTTTTGGAGAATATAGCATTATAAGAGTGCCAACAGCACTATGTTTCTCTCCTTTTTCACTGGCAAGGTTCTAATGGAGTCATTTAATGAAGGCAGGTGACATAAAAATAACGTGATCTGGGAGTTCTGTTCATGCTTCACAAGTTTCAGCAATTTCTCAGAACTGTAGCAAGGACAGTCAAGATAATGAGAAGGTTAGGATAAATTAAGAAATGAAAATACAATTTTTTTAATTACATAGACAGAGCATAGAAGGTGCTCTGTTTTGAGGAAAAAAATCTGTGAGCTGGGAAAATGTGTGCAGTAGCACACATGAATTACTTTACTCTGCATTCTGTTCTGCTATTTTTATAATGTTTTTACAAGTTTTACCATTCCCAAAATCAAATCAAAGTAGTTCAGATTATAGAGCTTTATAACTGAGTTTGAAAAAATGGATTGTAAAATTACAACTGTCTTTTTTTAATAATTTTCATTGTATAAAACAACCCATTTTTTTCTTGTATGAGTGTTAAAATTCCCTATATTATGTATTTGTAAAACATAAATTAAATGGTACATATTTGTTTAACCATCTTTTTCAACTAGTCCTTTCTCACACTGCATATCAGATTTTCCTCTTAGTCCTTCATTTATTTATCTTCTTACTCATTCAATTTTCTTTGATGCATTTTGTTGGCGTAATGTAAGGGCAATTCCATCAGTCCTACAGATGCTGAAATTATTCAAAAGTGCTATTATTTATACTTATATTACTATTTAAGAAAAAATGTAGTTCAAGTTAAAATACATCTTCATTGAATGAAAATATTAAGAAAGTAAAAGGAGAATTATGCATACAATACCATCTCCACTGTCACTGAAGAAGAAAAAAAATACACAAGCCCAAAGAAATATCATTCCTAGAGGCCCATAGGGAGGTTGGTATTTCAAGTGAAGTGACTGCAACTGTCAAAGATGTAATTAAATTCTATATTTAGCACACTACTGGCTGAAAAAATACTGCAGGGCATTTTGCTATTCAAACTTTCACTACCTTCCTTAGGATCTCTCCCCAAAATAGCAATGCCTCCCAACTTTTTGCTTGCATTCTGGAAAAGATAACAACTCTAATTTTGAGATCAGGTCTGAAAGAAAAGGGGCAAATGATCAATGGTTTTGTAATTAGAGATGTTGTTATGCTATGAAATCTTTAGGAATTTGTTTTCATGATTAACATAAAAAGTTAAATTTATGCTAAATTTATTTTACTCAGATGTCTATTTACTCTTTGAACTTTAAAATCTTACATTTGTGGTCTACTACAAACCATATTTGTGAAGAATGAGTTATGCATGGCTACTTTAAAAAAGTGTCTGTGGAATACTCTGACTGAGTTCCGCTGAACATAAGATAGAGGAAATAATAATGGTGGCTGTTACATTAAATGAATGAGAATATTCAGCAGGTGGTTGCTTTGTATGCAGTTATGACATTTCAGGGAATGAGGCCTTCAATAGCCAAAGCAGCTACAGACAAAGCCTGATTTACATCAGATTTAGCCTCATGACAAAGGAACCACATAATCTTAAGACTTCTGTATGTTTATTTTCATAATTATAGATGGTTAAAAATACTGGTTTCTATGTAATGACCCTACATTAGCCGAGATTAATCACTACATAAATGGTGAGGGCATGTTCAAGGACCCCAAAGTTTCTGGATGGAAAACCAAAAGACACAAAACAATTTATCTTGATTGCATCATAAATCCACTTTAAATTTCTGAACACTGTTATTAGTCCTAGATTTCAAGACATCAAGCAGCCCAGGTGGAGCTGAGCCCGGAGTACATTCACTCCTCCTCATCTTTGAGCATTCTAAGATTTCATTTACTGATATGATACTTGTCTTTTAAATCTGTATTATCTTGAAACAAATTAAATTTATTGTGGAAATTATCAACAAAAAAGAAACCAAATCCATTAGAGAGCTTTAATAACATTTACTCTATTTTGACTTAAGGCAGATTCCAATCCCCATTCAATTTTGCAAATTTTGTATAGTTAAAACTAATTTCTGAAGAATCAATTGCCTACTACATAGTGACTCTGAAATCCAGTTTCTCAAAGTAAATTAATAATGTAACATCATTTTATTGTAAGGCTTTTATAAGGGACTGATCTGGTGCTTATGAAGATTGCAAAACAGCATTAAAACTGCAACTCCAGCAAGAACACAGAAACACACTGTGCATAGTAATCTGTATATTAATTCTGGAGCATAGGTCTGACTGCACAAGGAGAGTTCAATTTCAACATAAAGCTTTATGTGATGACTGAAAAGAGAAGCAAGCCTCAGAGTAACACAGCTCACAACCTTGTGCACAAAGTCTGGTTTTGCTGCAGGCTTGCAAGGCAATCAACACAGGCAGTGCTAAAGAAAGGAAGAGGCTGGAAATACCAGTCTTGCTCTTTAAGACTTGGGGAGAAGAGGGGAAAATCAAGGCAAAGCCCTGTTTTTTACTAGCAAAATGTCATGTTTTAACCCCAGCCAGTAACTAGGCACCATGGAGCCACACCCTCACTCCCCCCTAACCTTGGTGGTATGGGGAGGAGAATCAGGGAAAAGGTATAACTCATAGGCTGAGGTAAAGACAGTTTAATAGGAAGCAAAAGATGATAAAATATTAATAATGATAATAAAAGAATATAAAAAGCAATTGATGCATAGTGCAATTGTTCACTATCACTGACCAATGCCCAGTTTTTACTCAAGCACTGTCATGCCCTCCTGGCCAACTCCCCCCAGTTTATATACTGGTGTGCAACATCTCTCTGCCCAGCTTGGGCCACATGTCCCACCTGTGCTCCCTCCCAGATTCTTGTTCACCTGCTCACTAGCAGAATGTGGGAAGATGAAAAGTGTTTGACTCAATATAAGAACCACTACAGCAATAACGAAAACATCAGTGTGCTATCAACATTATTTGCATATAAAATCCAATACACAGCACTATACCAGCTACTATGAAGATAAACACTACTCACAATTTTACTCTTATAACAAGGACAAGAAACTAAAAACAAAAACCTCCCTGCAGACAGGAATAAGAGGCAAAAGAATAGGAATTCACTATACATAATATTTTGTAATCTGGGAACGTGAAATGTAATTAAACTCTTGTAAAAAACAGTTACAAATCCATAATATTAAAACCAACCAAAAATCCCAGGATGCAAGTAACCTTTGGGGAAACTTCAAGTCAAACAGAGACTATACAAGCAAGAAAAACACTATTTGCATGCATAAACAAACCATTCTAGATGCAATTCAGGTTAGGGGGTGCTTAAGTAGTCCCTCACTTGTCACTAACCTGAATTACACAGCAATATTCACTAAAATGTGAAAGATAATATCTAGAAACTACTAAAACAATACCAATAACTAGTGTTTGCATCCATTTCACCACTAATTTGGGAAAGAAAAGGATCAGAAATAAATACTCAAAGTTTATAATTCTGAAATCCTTATAAAGAAAACCATTACAAAATTAGACAAGAATTTTTCCCCATTCTGTTATTTATGACAAAATTAGGTGTTATTTGGCAATTAGGAGTATGGGGGAGGATTTAGCTTCTTTTTCACTGGAAACCTGGAACAATTTATAGAACCTTAAAGTGTTATAATGTGTTTTGTTCTTGTAATTGAAAATCTTTAGTTCAGACAAATTATTTTATTGCAATTCATGTATGGGATTAATATCTTAATGATCCTTATTAGAGCACATCATGATGCTATTTGATTTCAATACCACTATTTTAGAACACTTGCCTAGAAGGTACATACATCATGTCAATGTTTTGTGCTTTGTAAATAAGAAATACTAAAGCTGTATTCATGTATCATTACATATCCATGTGCTGAGAAACTGTAACTACCTAGCTCACAGTAATCACGCGTAATTGTTTGCCAATCCCTCTTCCTCTCTCATTCCACTTACACTATTATTCCCAGTGCTCCTTTCTTCAGTCATCCTACTCAACTTTTCCCCCCAATCTCATTCTTCTGTCTGTATGCTCCCCAGTATTCATATGTTCTTTTTTTTTGCAATGATGCTTAGACATCTGTCTATTCTTCTGTAACATTGCTTCTGCATAGCAACAAAGTTTGTGCAGCTTGTAGAACATAGGACAATTTCTGTTCTGAAGGCTGAGTCACATTCATAGAGTTAATATCTTTAATCATGTATGGTATTCCTTATCCTAGCTCTTTAGTGTTGTATTACCCAATTCTGAAAATTAGAACCTGCTTTCTCATCTACAGAGGTATGTGCTTTCAGCAACAGTGTGAGTTACTACATTAAAGGGAACCAGGGAAGTGCAGATACTGACATTGCACTTTTCAGCCTGCTCTATTATTGCAGCAGGAAGCCTAACGAAGTTGCACACTAGGCAACTAGATATTGTAATCTCTTAGAATTCAAATGTGGCCAAGCAACAAGTAGCCTGGCTTAAGGCACAAGACCATAAAGTTAGTCCAGAAACACAGGTGTAATTAACAGGAAAAAACTGCCGCAAATTGTATTTCACTGCCTTGTGAAATGTAGAGGACAGATTGTTGAATTATCACACAATTAAGGTTCACTGCAACTCAAGGAATTATCTTATTAGTGCCATATTCTCCAGTGATATAATCCTACAGTTCTGAGCTGACACTGAGCAATAGAACTATATCAGCTATATACCTGTCACTTCATATCACATCATTATGTTAAAGTTCTTTTAAATACCCTGTGGTCTGCACAAAATGTGTCCACAGAGCATGTTTGGAAATAGTGAATTTCCTGTGTTGCTGGCAAAAAGGCCCTATTGCAATGCAGTCCCACTGCAACAAAAAGATTGACAATGTACTGAAGAAAAATCTTCCTTTATAATAATTTGTCTTGCATAAGTACCATGAATACAGTCTTGGGACTTCAGTTGGACTATTGTGAACATGCCTGAGCTTCAATAAGGCTTGCGAAGATCTGCTGCAGCACCGTATTACTAATTCAGGCCCAGCAATAGTACTTCTGTCACTTAATGTGAAACTGCAGAGAGAAGTGATCACTCAGACTTCTGATGAAATAAAATAACACCATTCAAACTTATTTCACTTGCTAATAACTGAGAAAGTACTTCTCAAGCTAGACATTACTTAATAAAATGTTTGTTCTGTAGACTTTTATGACTTCAGCTCCTGCTGCATACTTAAATATTCAACTGAAACTGCTAAAATACAAAACTAAAGACTATAATGGTCAAAACTAAACAGAAACAGATGCAGAAAACATGGAATAATGCTTAAGAACATCCTTGTAGGATAGTAGCATAAAATCAAGTTCAATAATGCAAGCTTAAAGGTTATTCTCAGGATTGTGTAATGAGTACTTGTTGAAACCCTCAATGCACCAGGACAAAAACATTTATCAAATATTGATAACTGTTGTTAATAACATAAACTTAGTCTACATTCAAAGGACAACTATGTTAGGAGAGAACAGATTTAACTTGGACATCAGATTTTTGCTTCTGATGCTTGAAGCTTGACAAAGTAGTGAAAGCTAAAGTATACACAGGCACAGAGTGCAACAGGAAAAAAAAAAAAAGCTTAGAAAAATAGAAGTGAGACACATGTCAAAGGCTATAGTTAAAATGTTGGTTTTCACATGACTTAATCTTAAGGTATTAGTGACCCTACTATAGAACATATAGTTTGAGTGTACACTGGCAACTCAGGTTTTTCTCCACACGTTTGATTCAAAAATAGGCTAACAGTAAATCTTTCAATGTTAAATGTAGCTATTTCTGTGCCCCAGACTTATCCAAAGCATAAACCAAAGCTTTACCTACCCATGATATAATGAAAAGTTAATTACATATAATTTATTGCTCATAGCTTTTATTTCTAGCTGTACTTCGGAATGAAAGGAAGTCAGTTCAGCCGACTTTCATGAGGGCTGCTTATGAAATAAGAAGCTTGAAAGTTCTAGTGATTCTCTGAATTGAGGTCTATGTCTACCCAAATAATTTGAAAAATGTATCACCAAAACAACACAGAAGACAGATTCTTTCAAAACCGAGCTCTTTTACCTGGCAGGAATTCTCAAAGTGTGGAAGCAAAATACATTACTGTAAGTAACCATTGCTTATTTCACGCACAGCTTGCCTACACATACTATGTCACAATTGAGCTAACATACTCTTTTCAAAAATTGTAATTGCTAAAAGATCAAGTGATCAGGCATGTCAGCTCTTCATACACAAGAAAAAGCAATCCCATCAAAGCTTTAATTGAGCTCAGAAGGCTACCTAAGTTTACCTCCTAAAGCGTATTTAATAATCAGCCTCTGAATACTGTTAATCCAATTCTCTGCCCAATCATTGTCAGAGATATTTTGTCCAGCAAAAAAGATCAGTTTTCACTGTTAGAAGTCTACTAAACTGTTTTGATGAACAGAATACCTACGGTTATAAATAGATGTACGCTGTTTAAAGACACCTGGCTTCTGTATGCTATAAACGTATACATGTTACTTTCTTGTTTTCATTACATCACCCTTGTTTACATTCCAAACTATTACATTTTTCAAAAAATGTATCACAAATATAAGGAAAAATATGAATCTGCTACTATTTCTGGGATTCTACATCTAATATATGATGCAGATAGGAAGAGGCAAGATATTTAAAACCAGTTTAACTTATATGATGAAACAACTTTTCTTATTCTATTTTAAAATCCTTGAGTGTAATTTATTCTCTACAATAACTGCGCTCACCAGTAGATAACACATTCTTTTTCTCTCTCTCCCTTGTGTCACTGTGCAAGACAGGTACCCAAAACTACAGATAATCTGTTTTAATTTGATATTTTCCTCCCTTTAAGCATTCAGGCTTCTCTTAACTATTGAAAGGTCAAGATCTAGACAAAACAAGAATTAAACTACACTCATGGTGCCCTGTGCAAACTGCAATGATGACTTTGGACTAGCATTCCATAAACTCTCAAAAAGGTGGGTAAAAGGGAGTATTGTAGAGGATGACATATAATTGATCATTTTCAATGTGTTTGCACATATAGCTTATAGTTTTCCAGAAAAATCCTGTTCAACGCTATAATGGTCACCCAAGCAACTATCTATGCTTTTTGTCTGTTGCCTTCTATTTTATTTGTTCCCAGTCATTATTCATCCTCTCTACTCGATGCATTTTGTCTGATCATTTACACAGTTGCTCCTGGAATATCCTGGATCCTTATATCACATTTGACTTTGACTAGGTTTTCACCGTGTTTTGCACTACTCGGGTTTTGTCTCCGCTGCTCTAGCAGATAGTACTTGCATAGTGGTAATGAAGACAGATCACAATGTATCAATGAGTTTCATTAATGGAGAAAGGTTACATTTTTTTTTGGTAAAGTGATTTCTGCCATATCATGGTAAAACTATTCTCCATCACTAAAGAATGAATATTAACAGGTTATTTATCAGATCTTCATTTGAGAAGAATTTGCGTTCAAATGCAATTTCTTTCAGAATTGTGACCAAAGACTGTCTCTGAGTTTTTAACAAGTGACATGAAGCATAAGAATACATAAGCCTTCTCAACATGTAGATTCAGTTGGCAATGACAAGTTAGCTGTGGTTTAAACCATTGCTTTTCAGTGTTTCTAAGGTGTCCTAAATTGGATGGGACCAGATTCAACCATCACAAATACTAGCAAATAACAAATACAAAGCAAATTAAATCTGTGTACATTAATACATGGAATTTTGGCAAAAAACCACATTATCATGGTAATACAATATCTCCTTAGAAATACAAACTACACAAATACATATGCTTACGGATGGGGTTTTGTAGGCCTCATGAAAACTTTTATGCTTGACCAAAACATTTTGGTCAGCCTTTATCAGAAGGAAAGTGCCTAACCAAAATGCTTTTCCTACTTAGTCCCATTGTAAAGGTTCAACAGTCAAATGCTAAAAATTGCAGAATAATTGCAGACACAAAATATGATTAATTATATTCACCAATGAACCTCCAACAATAAATCTCGCAAATAGTTCTGGACAGCCTTGTAAGAAGTCTTTTGGGTTGATTTACATAATTGTAGTTTAATGTGCGTTTTTAGTTTAAGAATCTTTCATTAGACTGTACTATTATTTCTGTATGATTTCATATTTATTGTAAGAGAAGATAGGGGATAAATTTTTAGCTTTATGTCCAGAGATGACATCCTTGTTTTCTGATAGCAAGTGTGTAAGGATTATATCCGTCTCATAATTAATGAAAAGTCAGCACTGAAGGTGCCTGATTTTGCCCGTGAATTTGTACACATCTTGGATTCCACTCTAAAATACGAAAACTCACCAGAAAAAAATGAAAAATACCTTACTACATATACAGCTGTAAGAATTTACTACTTAATGATTTCAAATGGTCAAAAAGTCTCTATTTAAGATTTGGGATCAAATTATTAACTACTGTTTACTTAATAATTCAAACCTGAGGAAAAACATTTTTTGTATTCGAAGAAATGATAAATTTAAACCTGTAAAGAATGTAGAGTAGGAAATCTGTAGTAGTGGGATCTTAGCAGCAAAGGAGATAGGCAAAGATCTATGAGGAAGAAATTGGACAGTTTTTCTTACATACTATAAACATTCATATGTATACATACACAGACGAAGCCCGTCCAACAGGCAAGTTATTAGCTTACCTTAAACAGTATACTTAATTGATACACATGATCTTTCTTTCAAGAAAGAAAAACTACAGCAGGATGCGGTATTTAAAGAAAAAACCATGTAAATGCATGACAGACCTTCCCAAATCAGGAAATGTTCGGTATAGAGCCATTATTGCCCAAGCAATGTGTCAAAAGAGAACAAAAATACATTAAGCCACTTTTTAAAAATACTTAATATCACTTTATTGCTGGATTTTTGTAGTCCCACTGTTCCACCCCACATCCATGAGCCACACGCTTGTGTCCAGGCCTGACTGGGGGGTGGGTGTTCATTTATCTCTGAGGCAATCCAGAGGCCAACAAGGTCACTCTCACAGTGAAAATCAAAAGCAATATTTATTCTGGCTCCGGCAAACATAAACACACCAAAATACTCAGATGCACAGCCGGGCCATCGCAATGCAACTTCCCAAAGTTACAGAAACAAGTCCCAACCTGTTCAGAGGACAATCTGATCCACAAACACAACCCAGGTCACTTGGATCCCATCCGACATGCACACCATAAGGTAACGGGAGGGAGACAGAGAGAAAGAGAAGGAAAGAAATCACCACATCAACAGGCAGCAGCAGTTTCTCTGGAGCAGCTTCCTCCAGGCCACATGGTCCAGGCTGGTCCAATCAAAGTGGTGGTTGAGAGAGAGCGTGAGACTGAGAGCTGTGATGCGTGGCTCTTTATGAGTTCTTTTATAAGGCCCATCCAACCCCCAACAGAATGTGTTGGGGTAGTCCTCCCATGTATCTTTCAGGAGGGTCTGGCCTGGGCAGTCTGGTGGGCAGAGGAAGATGGGGGGAGCAGAGAGCAGAGGTGAACAGCACCCACCGCTGCATCGCCTCCCCGTGTTGCAGGCAGCTCTGGACCTTGAACTCAGCCAGGCAAAGGCAAGCCATGCTTACTCCTGCACCTCCCTTCCACTGAACCCACAGACCAGATCCTCAGGCGATAACCCAAGCTCCATCCTTGGGGAGCTCTGCTGCTGCAACACCTCCACTATTCGTTGCTGACACCACAAAACAAACACAAAAATGGGCGGTCTTCAGACGAAATGTTTAAGGCAAAGAAAGAAGCATAGTCGGGCTTTACATTCCACCCCATGACTTAAACACTTGTCACAGAACTCCAATCCAAAACTCAGATCCATGCTGTCTATAGTGGTGACACTTATAAGAAGGGGAGAGGTTGAGGAGAATATGAACAAGGGCGAGAAAGGGGTAGTCACATCCAGATCCATGAGCTATCATCTTGCCCAGTCGAAAGACTGGACATTTCCTAAATGCACAAGCTGCCCACTCATGCCTAGGCCTCTTTCGACTTGTTTGGTTGAAAGACAAGAGGTGTTCGAGATCAGGATATACCAAATAGAGGATGAAAGATAGGGAGGAAAAGACAACCAGGCTGGCATGTGTGATTATACAAGGGTCAGGATTAATATAACAATAGCTGAGTGAACAAGTGCAAGTATAACATTTTAACAAATAGGGTGGAAACTACAGTTCTTATCCTTGGTTTTCTATGACAGTTCTTATCCTTGGTTTTCTATCCCTTAGATTACTAGCAATGGTAAATAAACAACTCCAATGAACATTGTATAAACAGAACAAAAGCCCCTTCTTAAATACTTGCCAGACAGAGGAGGATAATTTGACTTAATTATAAACAGAAATCTGAACACTTTAATCTGCCATTGATGACAAAGAAGATATCTTGACATGATTTAAAGGAAAATTCATTATAGCTACAACAGTGTGCGTGGAAACACTTTTAGAAAACACTACAGTACTGAATTTGAATAGCTAACTGAGAACTAATTCCAGATTCATGCTACAAATAATGATTCTCTTGGACAACAAATGATACAAGAGAAAGAGTATGTCATTATATTTGTTTATCTATATAATAAATATATAAAACATGAAACATGTAGATTATAGCAAAAGAGAACAATAAAAGTGAGTTTCTTACATTCAAATATATTAAGATATTGCTAGCAGCAGCAATACCAATGTAACTTGTCTCATTAAAGAATAATAATCAGCCCAACTTTTCATCATTTGATTCCCTGAGTCCAATTAATCTCAGCTCAATTTGAAGAAATGGGGAGAGACAACACGCCCATAATAAGGAGTTATCTGTTTGATACAAAATAGTGCTTGTCTTTTTCTTTTACAGCAAGACATCATAGAAAATAAAAAGAAATAAAAGTTCTAGAAGAAAAAATGGTTGGCAACAGAATCTACCCAAGAATAGGCCAATTCAAACTAAAGTATAACTGCAAGCTGTGAAGTCGGTACTTCAGAACAGCTACGCCAATTTGTGTAGAGGAAGAAATTAATTAAAAGTTTAAACTTTTCAGCTTTTCTGTGGTTTCCTTAAAAGTTACGGGACAAAATACCCTGCAGAGTCACCAGGAAATCTTGGTATAACGCTCATTGAAATAAGAGAAAGAAATTCTCTGCTTCATTAAGGTGAAGATTTGTACATTCTTATAACAAACTGCATCTATCTGAAGTTTAAATACAATGTTGTTTAATATCTTCCTTGCAAACAGTTTTGATATCTACCACCAAAACCACAATAAAGGTCTATTGGCAGTATCATGATTAGCATTCTGGAGAAAGAATTGGGTTTTAGCCCTGCATGCACTACCCAAACCTTTGATCCCTATACCAGAGATAAGAAAAACACACCTTTGGTATGCTCCTTGCCTCCATGCGACATAGATAAATCATTTCAATGATTAAAATGATTCAAGTCTCCATGTGAGACGTCAGCATTAAATCACTCTCCTATGTGGCTGAAATTAGGGAACTCTCTTTTCCACAGTGATTGTTGGAACATTCTGGGAGTTACTTAGGACTTTGCCTCATATTACCATATTGTTCCTTGGTAATACGCGGGAATAGACACAGGCCTGCCAAGGGTATTTAATGAAGACTATATGTGAAATATACCCATAAAAGATGCTCTGACACACAACACCATGATGGTTTGCATTATCAAGTAAGAACATGTTGGTGCTAGGTACACTTTAATCTCAGTAGTACATGAATATAAAGATTCTTTTGATATGTCTTTAAAGGACAACTGATTGAACTAAAAATGAGTCTAAACCTATATACGAAGTCCACAGCTATATATTATTAAGGACACACTAAAATCACAGCTTATTCTTGAAAGAGAGCTCAAAGTCATTTCTGCCAGCTTCTCGTCTTCTGTCATTTCTGATTACAAATGCAATATGTGTCAATGTTTAATAATGACTGTTGAGTCTTCATGCTTGATGGATTAGGATGTCATAATGAAAGTACAAGCTTTATTAATCCTCTCATCAATAGAAGCCACAGGGTGCCTGTCACACTTCATTTATATGTGCCAAGAGTGTATAAACTACAGAAAAAGAAAACTGCATTTATAAATACTGACAGATGCCAAGTGGTTTACATAGTTATCCATGTTGGTATTTCCTATTAAAGGTTTCCAGGCATTATAAAAAGCTGAAAAAGCCATACTTGAAGATATATATATTTCCATAGATATTTTTGTATTAATGTTGTATACAAATAGAATAAAAAACCCTATTAAATTTATACCCAAGTAGGAAGAAATTCATATCTCAATCTGTCTCAACATTTAAAAATTATCCAGCCAGCAACTGGCTGGTAGGACAAATTATAACATTTGGGATTCTTAACTTTTTTCAATGACAGGCACAATATGTAGACTCGCTTTTGAGTTAAAAAAAAAAATCAAACAAGCACTTTCTTGGTTTTAGGCATTCAAGTGAGATATGGAAGATAAATATGTTCAGAAATGCATCATGCAAATCCATATCAAGCATTTTACTTGGCAACTTATATATACAACTACTTTGTGAACTATGTTCCTTGAGATACAGAGCAGATTATACTGAAAGTCAAGTCACGATTAGCTCACTTCATACATGGGAAGTTCAAGGGAAGGGGAGATATTATTTGCTTATATCCATGTTTTTTGCTCATGGCTCCATTTCTTGATTTGTAGCCTAATGACCTTGCAAAAGCTCATAGAGATCAGTAAAGTCTTCACAATAATAAATGATTTGGGTATAAGAACAGAAATCAAAATTGAATGGAATTGAATATTTGTAAGGTAAGGCAAGTAAGAACAAGATAACTGCACTCTAATCTGCTTAGTGATGCCTGAACACTACCACTCAATAATGAGACCCAGGAGTTAGAATACCTAGTTCTACTGAAAAAAAGTAATGTCAGTAATGGTCAAAATGGAAATCAAACACTGTTCATGGACATTATTTACAAAGAAATAGAGCACAAAAGAGAAGATAATGCCACCATAAAAACCTGTGGAGCACTTTCACTCTACCTGCTGTGACCACTCTGATTCTCTCATGGAAAGCTAAAAGTGAAAATTAAGAATCTACGAAGAAGGATGATATAGATAATCAGTGATAGGAGGTGATTGTTGTGCAAAGAAAAATTAAATAAAATAGGACATTTTAGCCTGAGAAGAAATAACTGACAGAACAGCATGACATGGATTTCTTAAAATAAATAAATAAAAAAAATGGCAAGTTGGAAAAGGTTGTAAAGATTATTTATTCCTTTCCCCACACCACCAAGTATAAGAACAAAATCCAAGGGCTATGTATGCTGAAAACTGACATGGGTTCACAAAGTTTTTCAAGTAAACATTGAAGCATAACCCAACCAAACATAACATATAAATAAGAGAACCTGTTATCCACAGTCTTGAGAGACTAGCAACATTTGGAAAGAATCAGCATACCCTATCCCCATTCTGATGGGAAATAACTTTTAGCATCTGCCTGAGAAAGTTCAGTAGGCTCAGGAAATGTTTAGTCTAAGCAAGAAAGGTTATTCTTGTATTTTTACATGTAATAAATTCAAATTCTGCAGGTTTCTTCACTGTTAAGAGAGATTTTTTTTTTAAAGGTTTTATAACTCTTTCTAGACAAATTCTTCCTAATAACTGAATTCCAAAATTTCTCTCAAAATCACTTGGGACAACAAGTTTAACATAACCTAATTTCAACAACAATCACTCACAGAAAACATGTTTTTGTGGTACCTTCATGTATACAGAGATAGAATCAAAATCTAGGCTGCGAAAAATTTCATTATCCATCAAAGAATCTAGTCTTTATTCACTTTCATAAATGTTCTTTCCTTTGTTTAGGTAGAAATATGCTCTTTCAGTTTCAGGTAAAAAAAGATAAAAAAGGTTCTGGCTTTGTTATAAATACTGTTCATCGTGGTTGTATCATCTCAGAAAACTCCTGGAGCCTTTTACCCTTGAGCTCTCATATCCACAAAAGCAGTGAGGAAAAGACAGCACATACACCAACAATGACGACAAGCTTACAGCACAACCTAGAATGTCTGAAAACAGTCATTTCCTCTACTGATATTAAAATGGAACATGGCAGCAACCTTTAAACTGGTATTCTAGCATTCAAAATCAGACTGAAGAGCTATAATACCCATTAGATGCCTCCACATTACTGACTTCCTTTTATTGGGTCAGGCTGAGAAACATGGCAGAGAAGGCTGGCAAAGAAAAAAATAGTCAAGAACTGTAAAAAGGAGTAGAATGACAAAGAAAAGAAAAACATTGAAGATGGAAGACAGCTTTGCAGATTAGATCAATATGGACTCATGAAATCAGAGAGTCCTGTCATGTTAAATTAAGATCCAAATGCTCAGTCTACAATTTGCTAGAGAAATCGGGGCACAGTGAAAGAGAACCTTGGCAGATCAGCGAGTGTGGTAATTCTGTGGCTATCTGACAGAAACTTCTTACTGTGCCAGGGCATAAACTATAATATGGAGCAGCCCTGTAGTTTCTCCAGGCTAGAGCCCTGCCCAAGATTCCAGTTACTACATGCAAAGTGCTCCTTGTAGAGAAAGGCAGGCCGCAAACAAAAACTTATTTACCTGAAGCTCAGACCAAATCTCATGACAGGTCAGTCAGTCGCAGATGTGAAATAGGGAGGTGATTGATGATAACCAGCATGGCTCCACTAAGGGCAAATCATGCCTGACATATTTGCTGGCCTTCTACGATTGGACTTTGGTGGATAAGGGAAGATTAACTGATATAATCTACCTGGACTTGCGCAGTGCACTGTACAACATTCTTGTCTCTAAATTGGAGAGACATGACCAGAAGGACCATCCGGTGGATAGGGAGTTAGCTGAATGGTTGCACTCAAAGAGTTGTGGTCAACTGGTGATGATTGGTGTTCCTTAATGGAATACTGGGACCTGTGTTATTTAGCATCTTTGCTGCAGACATGGACAGGGGTGTTGGGGGCACCTTCAGCAAGCTTGCCAATGACAGCAGGCTGTGTGTCATGGTTGGCATGCTGGAGGGAAGAGATGCCATTCACAGGGACTTTGACAGGCTTGAGAGGTGGGCCTGGGCAAACCTCATGAAGTTCAACAGGGCCAAGTGCAAGGTCTTGCACATGAGTCAGGGCAATTCCTAAAACAAATACAGACTGGGTGGAGAATGAATTGAGCCCTAAAGAGAAGGATGTGGGACTGCTGGTGGATGAGAAGAACAACATGAATCAGCAATGTGCACTTTCATCTTAGAAAGCCGACTGTAAACTGGGCTACATCAAAAGAAGTACAACCAGCAGGTCCGGGGAGGTGATTCTCCCCCTCTGCTTTGCTCTCATGAGACCTCACCTGGAGTACTGTGTTTGGTTCTGGAGTCCTCAGCAGAGGGAGGACATTGATCTGTTAGGATCAGTCTAGAGGAGGGCCAAGAAAATGGTGAGAGGGCTGGAGTATCTGAGAGAATTCAGTGTTTTTCAGCCTAGAGAAAGAGGGCTCTGGGAAGACCTAATAGCAGCCTTCCAGTACTTAAAGGGGGCCTGCAGGAAAGCTGGGAAGGGACTCTTTATCAGAGCATGCAGTGACATGAAGAGGGGTAACAGTTTTAAGCTGAAAGAGGGGAGATTTAGATTAGATATTAGCAAGATTTTTTTTCCTGTGAGGGTGGTGAAGCACTGGCATGGGTTGCCCACAGAAGTCTTGGATGCCCCGTCCCTGGAGATGTTAGCGGAAAGTTTTGATGAGGCTTTGAGCAACCTGATATAGTGGAAGGTGTCCCTGCCAGTAGAGGGGATGGTTGGAACTGGATAATCTTTACAGTTCCTTCTGACACAAACCTTCCAATGGTTCTTTGAACATGGGTGTATTTTTCCTCTGCAGTGATCATGTATATTCTTAGCCCAAAGAATAAAAAGCAACCACTGACAGTTGGTGAAATATCATTGAGATACTTCCAGCCACAATAAAGCCATATGTGAAGTAACTGAAAAAATAAAATGTTACTTTAAATGAGTAAAAATATACTACATAAAAATACCTATATGAATATTCATGAACTTGAGAATGTAAATCAAATCATGACCCAGTTCCTAGTCTTATTTGTTGACAATAAAACATTGTTGTTTTGATCCAATCACTATACCCCAATGAGACTTTGTCTTACAGTGAGTATTTCCATTGGGGCTTAAGAAAGTGTTGTCAGGTGCATGCTTTTTATAAGCTTTGTACTGAGACTGCAAGACCTTCTAACGGAGGCTTCTCAGATATGCTTTGTCTAAAGTTTATTTCATCTGCCTCCTGCAGATTTGTAACAGCAATTTTTCCAATTGAGCAGGTGTCTACAACTAAATTGTTTTACACTTATCTTTATATGGTATCACTGTATTTTTTTAAATCATAACATTACAATGCATTATAAAGAAATACAGAACTAGTATGTTGAATATCTCCAGCCTTGAGGACTGGAGATATTCAAGTAAGCATAGAGGAACACAGGCATGGATGACTGTAGACAAGGCTTGACGCTGGAGGCCCAATGGCTAGAAACAACTTGCACCCATGGTTAAAGAAATGCAGAACTGGAAAATAATGGTTTTACAGGTAACTGAGAGCAAACAGTACCTAACATATGTAAAAAGTGTCATACATAGTAAATCTGGACATAACATGCGCTGCAGACCAACAAGGAACAAGCAAGGGAAAAAAGTGTTAGTGAATGTATAGAAAGGCAAGCATATATAAAGACTAAGAGAAACCATCAACATCATATTCCACTCAGTGAAGCAGTCCAGAAACTGATGGCTGCTTCTAACACATCCACTATCAACATGAGAATGAAACTGCTGATCGTAGGACCCAGAGGAGCAGGGCAAGGGTGCTCACTGTGTTAGGAAAAGGGACCAAAAGTTACGAAACAGGTGTATAACAATTTTAAGTGTATTAGTGTTTAGATTTTTTCCAGCACAGACATATCCTTTCTCTTTCTGTACTAGAGAGATCTAGGCTAATAATATTTACCCTGGGAAAATTTCAGTTACACTAAAAAGAAATTCTGAACTTCACATGTAGTGTGTGTTTCCCTTTGCACCTAAAGAAGATTTTGAGCTTATTTAAGGTGAATAGTTTAGGGAAACACAAACAGAAGGAAGCATAGACATGCTCTTTTTACAGCAGTTAACAATTTTACTAAGCTGCCCAGAACAGCAGTTGTAAACTACTCTTGTGATATCTCATATTTCAGAGCCATTTACTTCACAGTTAGCCTTAACAGCACCTAAATAACTCCTGCTGTAAATGCCTACTAAAGAGTCAACAGCTATTTTGTAAATTTATATAGTTTTTCTATTCAGATATTCAAAGTTCAAGAAAAATAAAAACTCTATAAAAATTAACTTGGAATTCTGACACAAACAATGAGCTTTCTGCATCAGCATTAATATAAAACAGACCTTTACAACATACAGATGTACAATATAAACATATTGAAATAAAACTTTTAGAATATTCTATAAAGTTTTTTTACTTAAAGTGACTGCTGTTGGCATAAATATTAAGTAGTAATATTTCATAAGTCAAACACAAGATTTTAGCTTGTTTAGTACAAGGAAACAATGGCTGTTAAAATAATTTTAATCTCATAGAAACAACACAGAAAAGATTATAAAAACATTTGCAGCCAAGCTCTCATTTTAACAATTTCTCTTGCATTCCTTGTCTGTAATCCACATTCATTCCTGTGAGATATTAAAACATGCACTTCTTCATGTCTAAAAGGAGGAGGGAAAAATCTCAAAACTCACTAAAGACTGCATTTCTTTGAAGGAAATAAAAACTATAAAAAACTAGTTTAGGTGGCTTTTGCTGCTATTACTGTGGTTTTGTTGTTGATTTGGGTTTTTTTTCCAACTATCAAAAATCCTGCTGTGGATCTTCTCAGTCTTTTCTAAAACACAACTGTGCTCTATTTTATTTTCTATTATATAGTATAATTATATTTTTGAATTTGAGGTGGGGAGGATGGGTGGTGGTGTGTTTGCTTTATCAAGTATCTTCTCCTCACAAAATAACTTGTGCGTTTATAGAAATTATGTTCATGAATTACAATGAAAACTTAATTTACAATTATATAGAAAAAGATAATACTAAATCTTTAGTTAATAACAACGTAATATCATTACTTGCATAAGCATCCCCAATAAAGCACTAATATTACATACTAAAAGCATTTTAACTGTTATTTTAATTAAAATTTATGTTAAAAATTGTGTAAATATTTACAAGTTCCACTATAAAACGCACCTAGTGCCACAAATCACTTACTTCTTTAGTTCTTAACTGAAGCTTTTTAAGTAGTTTTTTTTTGGGAAACACACACCCACTGTTTTCTAAATGTCTGAAGAAGAAGTATTTTGAAATAACCCAAGCTGAGAGATACTTAGACTTTTATTTTTCCAAATATCCCTATTTTCATGAAATAAGGCGCAGGAAGGTTTAGCATACTGGCCTAAACAGTGAGAACTTGATATAGGACTTAGTACTGCTTTTTTGTCTCTAAGCACTGGACCTTGCCATGTAACTTTCTCTCTCTGTTCCTAATCTGTAAAATGGTAGAAATGGAACTAACCCTACAGCAAAAGCCATTAAAATGTGCTCAAAAACTTTCATACTGAATGTACATATAGAAATGATAACTTAAATTTAGATAATAAGATTCTATACCAATTGAAATGACTAGCAAATGTTCTATTTAATTAAACTAAAGCCAGAACTCCACTTCTTGTAAGCTCTTCCATTATTGGATTCAGAAAAATACATGTTTTTGTATAGATTCATCCAGACAAGACATAGTCCAGTCTTAATATTAAATCAGTCATAATACAAGTCTATGAAAATGTGAGAGAAATTTAACTGGAAATTATGTATTATAGTAATTAGTTCAAAATGTCATTCATAGATGACTTCTTTTTTCTTTAGTTAATAGACATTTCTTCATGCAGACCAAATAGTCAGAAGATACTATTTTAACACAAAACCAAGAATAGTGATGCAGTTCCACAATGCATAATTTCTCTTAACACTGTACAAATCCTACTTGTCACTAGGTCTGCAAGTGAAACCTAAGGACTCCAGTGAAAACTTGTGAACAACTAAGAGGGGATTTTGCCCCAGATTAGGGTTGTTCTCCCAAAAGCTAATTTGTATGAGCTACACTTTGTGCCTTCAAACTGTTCTCATTAAGAAGCCATGAACTTAGATCAATAATTTATATGGGACTTTCAACATGAGAATATTGTTCGAGGTAATATATGAGATTTAATTGCAATGCTGATATCCTTTCCTCATCTTAAAAAGAACAAAATTAGAAAGATTACTAGAGAGATATTAAAATTATGTGATTTTCACATACTTATTATTATATTGTTATTATATTTTTCTAGGAATTCTGATTACTACAGGATATTACATCTTCAGGGTAAAATTAATGAGAATCCATAGGTGAAGACTTAAGTAAATCCATATAAGTGCATATCTACTGTTTTAGTCAGGGAGAGTCACTGTTTCTAAAATTATCATTTTTATTACTTTTCATTTGTTAATTGGTGAAATAAAGAGAATGGGATCATAGACCCCTCCCTACTTCCTTTTCTGGGAGAGAAAAATGTCTGTTTCCATTTTTCTGATAAATACAGAGGCAACAGTTCTTTCTGAACACCAAGAAAAGAACTCGAGTCAGCACTGGTTTTCTGATGAAGTCAGCTTTTCATGCACCTGTGATTTAATAAGCGCTGATGTTGTGTATGTTTGTCTTTCAGAAAGTCAGTTCTTTTCCAGATATTTGTAACCAACCTAGGTTTAATGGCTCTTTGTGTGTCCTTTTTATCCAGTGCATTACAGATAAGATTTGTGTTTCCCTACATTCCAGCCATATTGTTGTAACTAATAAAAGGTCAGAGTAATCATGTCTGTAATTTCAAAGGCAAGCTATATTTCAGGACATAGTCTTTTCAGATATTTTTAGAAAAGAGCCCAAGTGGTTTGATTATGAATTTTAAACCCATTTTCAATTTTCTGTCCTGTCACTGATCAATTTCATGACCATACAAGAACAATGCTATTTTGTATATCTTACTTAATCACATGTTTGAAATGGAAATAATATTTCCTCTCTCTTAGAATAAAAGGATAGTGGATGATTAACAGTGGTGAAGCTTTCAAATGCCATACCTAGGATGCAAGATCAATGCATCTCACTGCTTTCAGTGAGAAATTCAGCAGGCCTCTGTGAACTGAAAGCAAACTAGCCATAGAAATGCATCACCAGAGTCTTAATTAGCTAAGGCTAGTTAAGGTTAACAAGGTTAATTCAACTGTACTTGTACAAACACATTCTTGTTTGTATTACAAATATTTCTGTATGTAAGATTTATTTCTTATATAAAAAGATTTCTTTTATAAGAACACAGATTCAGGAATGTCTGCATCATGTACAGCATTCTTGGGCTACATATGTCCGTTAATGTCTGTAGGACCTTCAACATGTAGAATGATAAGACTAAGGAAAATATATTCAGAATTCACAGTTCCTATACTATTATACAGTTAAATAATTTTAGCCTAAATTAATTTTTATATGATACTAGCAATAAAAGCAAAGACTGTTATCTACATCATATCCTACTCCAGAATGTTTTTTGCAGTGAGAACCTTACGATTCCCAACAAATTCAGTGAGTGCAAGATCAGGTTTTACATGCATACATGCATAATAATTGCATGATACAGATATCTGCAGTGTAAACATGAATGTATGGAGAAGGAGGCATTTCAAGCACTTCATACTGTTGTTTTTTTTACAGAGGATTTTGTTTGGTATAATACTAGAGAGGGTGCAGTACACAAAGTGGAGCAATTTATATCAAATTAGAGCATGACCATCAGTAATTTTCACACAGTAGGCACCTATGTAAACTCTAATCCTATGAGCTTACTGGGATGCAGGAAAAAAGAAAATTTAAAAGATCAGTGTTTGCCAAACTATGTCCAAAGGAAGAAAAGAACATTAAGACACTTTAGGCAACAAGAAGTAAGACAGTACAACAGCAAAGCTAGCTGATGTGTACTTGAAACTAAAATAAAAGCAAATATGTTAATTTACATATAAATGCTGAGAACTGGGTTAGGTTACACTCCAGGTGTTTCTGGTTTTCAGATTCACCAGCAGACCTCTCTCTTGCAAATTTCTTTATAAGCAACAGCACATTACCACCCCCAAAACAACATATATCTTGGTCATGATGTTACAGGGTGGAAATGGAGTTTTTATTAGCATTCACTCTTCTTCCTAGACCTATGCGAACAAACATGGAGAAGCAAAAAGGGCAAACAGAACTTTTCATGTCTCTTCTGCTGTGCATTATCATGAACATAATGAGCTATAGCTAGTATATTCTTCACTTGCAATAAGTATCTTACTGTAAACAGGTTAATGGGAAACACTTATATTTTAATATTTACTTACATTGAAATGCAATTTCTGTGTGCTTATTCACAGTCCAGGTCTAAGACAACAGAGTACTTGATCCTGACTTTGCTTCTATGCTTAAAAGTAATAAAAATGATATTAATGGTAGTAGAATGAAAACTATCCACTGCCCTGAAATATTTCCTTTAATTTATATTGAGAAGGTAGAACTGAGGAAAATATTCATTTTCCATTGTGAAAAAAAAACATACAAACAAACCAACAAACTCCCTCCACGCCCCCCTAAATAATATATCAATTCATTCATGTTTAAGTCCGGACTCTCAAAATTACAGCATCTAATGCTAACTCTTAAAAAATGTCCAGTGATGGTGAGATTTTGTTCTACATTTTGTTACAGTGCTATAAAAAGTCTCTATTATTTGTAGAATGAGTATGTTGAAAGGGCCATTAATGAGATTTGCTCATCTTCTTGTGGAAAAAGAAGTTCTGGACATACTGCTGCAAATAACGCCAACCTGCAGTCCTGGAATATTTCAGCAGGGTAAGTTAGTGAATAAATTAAAAAATATACTTACATATCAAAAATTCTGCATAAATTTCTGTGTAACAGTCCATGTACCAATGAGTGGTGAGGATGACCAATGACAAACGAGTAATTAAAAAACACAGGAAATTAATGTAACAAAGGGTTATTATTACTACTGCAGTACTAGGTGAAATTAGCCTTATCAATGGTACTCATTAAAATTAAATAAAAATACTATATGGCCTTCTAATTAAATTCTCATGTATTGCATTTTAATAAGAATATTCTGCTTGCACTTCCTTTGGGTGACTTTTGTTTTAAGTAAAATCCCTCTGTCAGTGCTGTAGTCCTCAGTGAAAGTCTATGGCAATTAACAGGAGCCCTTTTGTTTGTGCAGGCTTTATAAAACTAGTAACTGTGGATTAGAACTGTGTTAATTTTTAGCCCAAATGCAGACAGGATACTGAGGCTATTCTAAATTTTTCTTCCTATACAGACAGGTGAGAATGCTGCAGCTATTCCACCAGTCTAGCAACCAGGAGATCTTAGCCAACAGACTACATCAAGAAAATACCGTTAGATACAAGAGTTTTGCAGATTTCTTCTTGTCTACACAACAGTGAAAAAAAAGACTGTGGTCCTGTATCACAGTGCATACACAAGATGAGAGTTTAACCTCTCAGAGAAGAAGTAAAACTCAAAAGAATATTCATGTCAGTAGTATATACAAGCATCAAAATGAAAGCTACAGTATCACTACAATTTGTACAAGCTGGCTGTAGAATTCAGCAAAATTAAGAAATGGACACATTTACATAGAATATATAGATTTATCATTTTTCCCTCAAGGAAATCCAGGGAATTCTGCAGAGCTTTCTAGATCAATAATCTCGTGGCATTTTACATGTGTTCATTTCACAGAAGTAACTCCCTTGTAATTTTAAGCAGAGATTTAGTCAAGTAAGTGCTTAATTTGGTATGCAATCTTTAAGAAGTAAAATTAATTTTAGCCCAACAGGAAAATTTCCATAAACTTCAAAGGAAATGTAAAAAGAGCTCCAAAACAGAGAGAGAAAAGGGAGGTCAGAGTATAAATAGAGCTGTTATTTTGAAGTAGATAGAAAAGGACAAGTATATGAATATACTTCTCTTTTGCATTTATTATTTTAAATTTATTTCAACTTATAATTCAGGTTACGTTGTAATGTTATCTTTAGGCAAATCAATATTTGCTAAAATAAATCTTCACATATTCTTTTACTACCCAAAACCTTTTCCATACAAATCACAACTTTATTAATTAAAGTAAGCAAATTATGGAAATACTGCGTATAGGTAACTGCTACTTAAATTAAACACGTACAGCAGGGGTAGTTTCCTCTTATGTCTTCTGCATTTAACCAGCTCAGTGTTATTTAGTCTGATCTAATAAATGAAAACTTGAAAAATAAAGCTCTCTGTTAAGTCATACTTACGGTGACAACTATACAGCACACACTGAAGAACTGGATGACAAGGCTAGATACAGCATTTTTTCCAAAAAAGAACAACAGGGAAGCTCTGTCCAGAAATACTGTACTGTATGATGGTACAGGGCACCTGAAGAGAAAGTCAGAACCAGATTTAGGTGCCTACTGCTACAAGACAAAAGAAGTGTATCTCTTACAACCCTGAAATTACCTACTGTCTGATGTGAAAATGCTTAAGGTTTTGAAATCTGTAGAATAAATACTCGAGGAATCCCTGGAAATATCAGTCATCTCTTTCCAGAGTAATGATGTGTCATATCTTTATTCACTGCAGAAAGGCAGAGGCAGTCCCTTCAACCACCTTTCACGTGAAGGGTGATGTAAGCATCTAAGTTAAAAAAAGGGTTGAAGAAACATGGATCCCAGCTGGATGTAATAGCTGGCCAGTGCTGTACAATACTGTACAATTTTAGAGCTGAGGAAAGGTGGAGCTAAGATATCTCTCTTGCTTGTGCTCTAATTCCCTTTGATTAAATTACTCAGACTTTCCTTCACAGAGGATAATCCCCTTGACATTGTGCAAGGAGTGCAGCCTTTTCTCTCAGTCTGAGAATTTTAATCAAAAGCAGACAGCATGCAGAAGATTGCTTTGCTAATGATATCTATTGTCATGCTTTAATGCATGTCTTGATGCAATGGATAGTGCTGCATGGGCTCATTACAAAATTTACTTTTCTTCCAGTCTCTTCTTGTGATAGCTCAGGGTATATTCTACCTCTTTATTCAAGACATTTGTAAACACTGAGGCTCAGAAACATACTGGCGTCCTCCTAGGAAAGACATATTTTTCTTCAGACAGATTCACTTCTGTGTTACAATGTATGTTGCATTTTACTTTAGTAAATGTATAATTTCTGGATTAACCGTTTCTAATCTTATGTCCCTCTAAAACCAGAGAGATGTAATTTAACTACCTCTAACAAATCTTAATAGAATACAAAATAATTTTCTTCCTTTTCCTTTGACTTTATTCTTCCTGTACTTCTATACCAAAATCTTGAGATCCTAACTTAGCCTCCACATTTTTTCCTAAGTCCTTTTCCACTCTGATGATTAATTTTTTTTCTCTTTTTATTTCCTTACACACACACACACGTCCATTTATTAGATCAGTACTTTATATGGGCAAAACTGACCACAGGACCACGCTAGTGAGAATATCTGTATCCAGATTTTAAACATAAACTAGTAAAAATCTAGCCAATTTTTGTGCCTTGCTATTTTACATGACAAGTAGCAGAATACCAGTAATACCTTATAAATTTATAAATGATTTATTTATAAATGATAAATGTAAATATTTTTCGTGTATTTATTATTTCAAATGTTTTTATTTCTGCAAAGTAAATTTTAGAAGAAGTTTGTGAAATAATTTAATTTTAAGTTCTGATACAAGAATTTTGAACTAGCAATTAATTTCATAATGAATTCATGTTCTTTTTTTTACTTTTTTTTAAATTAATAAATGTGTACTCTTGGTGTTGTTTTTCTAACATGCTGTTTTGGTCACCTGATACATTTGGCAAAATCAGATGCCTAATACTGGATGATATATAAAAAAAATATGTAATATTATTTATTACTTCCAGTGTGGTAGAGATAAAAAAATCTAGCTCTATTGCACTGGAGGCTTCATAAACAAATTTTCTCATAATTTTAATATGTACGTAAATTACATTGGAAATAAAATCCCTAAATTCCTAGAAAACATTATGATGGATAATGGAAGAAAAAACCACACCAAACAGATTGCAGTTCTGTATGTGTAAAAATGCCAACAATGTATATAATGTTTCATTAATAAAAAGAGGGATAAAGAAAAAAGGAGTATTGCTTTAAAAGAAAAATACTGGTAAATATATTTGAAAGATAATAATTGCATGTTACTTTTGAAAGATGCATACATATCCATCTTTGCAAAACAATAATTACATAATTCTTCCAGAAAAATTCAGCCAGAATCTGGAGTACTCAAAGCAGAAAACTATCAACAAAGTGATATATAATTATCTACTACACTCCTCATAGCTACCTAAATGAACTACAGACCTGACTCCTCACAGATCCCAACTAATCTACCAGAAATATGTTTCTGTTTTAGAAATAATCCCGCATAACCTGTGGTTCAGACATTTCTGGCCTAAAAGGGTAGGCATTTTCTTCTTATAAGCAGAAAGAGATAGAAATACTCATCTCCTGATTAAGCCTTAGTCATCTTTAATCTTGGAGATAATTTTTTTTTGTCTTTGTTGTATTTCATTTTTCTTTCTGCCTTAAGAGAGTTTCTATAAAATAGTTTAGATGACATTAGTGACTTGGGCAGAAAAAAAATGTCTTTTTTTTTAAAAAAGGGTGAGAAAAGGGCTAAGGAAAATTTACACAAATATTGTGTGTTCCATTAGAATGTCATGTAAATGAATTATAAAATCTAATTCAGGATCCCAGGAGATGTAAAAAATGCCTAAGCGCATGCCAGGGTAGATGAGGCTTTGAGCAACCGGGTGTAGTGGAAGGTGTCCCTGACAGTGGGGGGTGGTGGGGTGGAACTAGATGATCTTTAAGGCCCCTTCCAACCCAAATCACTCTATGATTCTATGCATGTGAAAATATAGCAATATGTATTTTACCCTAGAGTTGAATGTATCAGAAAATTGCCTTTCTTAACCCACTTCCTAGTAGCTTTTACAAAATAAAGATCTTGTAGGGTTTATTCTCTTCTTTTAGGATATCTTAAGTCAGAAATTATTCTGCATTCCTGTTCAACATGAGAACTCCTGGGAGTTCTCCCTTTCTAAATTTAACATAACTGGTTGCTAGTGAAAGCCATTCAAAGATCAAAGAAGAGACACAGTGAGCACCGCATTAAGCAGTATGTTACTGAAGGAAGTTTGCAACACCTTATTATAAAGCTGGCATTATCATACAAGTCAGTGTTATAGGATGCTTCTGATTTCTTTCTCCATCTTGAAAGTAACTTCCGTAAGAAAAGATATAAATGCAGTTTATAATCTCTAAGCTGTTAAGCAAATGCTGTGCTTTTACTGGAGACTGAATTTATGTGTAAAGAAAACTATGTTATATTTCATCAGTAATAACCATATATATACAGTCAGACATTTATTTACAGTCAGGATCATATATCTTATCAGTTAAATAAAGCAAGGCAGAGAGATATTTGAGCAAACACTGTCATATGAGTCTTTATACCTGTTGGAACATCAGTTCCTACCAGATGAACTTGCATTTTTCAGTACTTTCTGTAAGACTTGTATAGCTATCCTTACAGACATAGGATTACATCTAGCAGAATTTTCTTAGCAAAATTCCATCTAATAATAAACAAAACTGCATTTCTAGTAGTTTGAGATTATTTTGTCTCATTGAAAGAAAGTGCCAAAGAATCACATATGTGAAATCAAAGTCTAAATATTTACATAACAAAAACTGGACTTAATTTTAATTCACTTATCCTGATTCTTGATTGTTCTGAACCTTGGGTAGCCATTAATACTAGTAGCAAAAACCATAAGCATGTTACTGGAAAATAATTTATTCTAAAAATTTACTTAGATTTGCTAAATTATTTGTTCAGAAGTGGTAGCAAATGATTTTCTTTCAATATTTCTGGATGTTAAAGGGGACTTTATCAGTGCAACACTTCTGCAAGCTAAAGGAGCTTCAGACAGGACTAATGACTCTCGCAGATTTTTGCTGTATATTTTTTAACCTGTAGATGTGATAACTTTTTTACTGTTCTAACTGTATTGAAGATTAAAAGAAGCTTTTAAAAAATGCTTCTCTTCAGCAGTGAGTGACAGTTAACTGAGCAGACAAGTCAAGAGGAAATCAATAAAGACAACCTAAGGTCAGAAGTGAGAAAGTCAATGCTTGTACACAGTTAAGCAGTATGGGCAGCAGATGAAGTTAGAAGTAATACTGTAAGTAAATACTGGATTGTGCTTCTGTACTTTCTTCTTTCAAAAATTCACACATGCTACTTACCTGATTTCCATTGAACTTACTCTCTAACAGAGATAAATCTTATCCTATACAATGAAAATTTATATTTTGACAACACCGTTCTTGTCTGCAGCTTATTTTCAGTCATGAACATTAAGGACGTAGAGTGATATTCTTATTCTTGTTAAAAATGGAGCTTAAATAGAAGAGAAGATATTTTTCAGAAATAGCGTGCATAGAAATGTTTAGCTAGTGCTACCTTCTCTAAGAGAGTAATGAAGGGAAACTGTTGGAGACAGAGCTGTTAGTGGGGATTTTAATATGTCATAGGCTTTAATACAGCCTTGGATATGTTCAGTTTGCTTAAACTCCAAGAAGGTCAAGAAATTAGCACTCATGGATAGTGTAGCACCAGATACCGTAGACTGAAACAGAATGCATGATTTTACATTTGGAATTCACAGAATAGTTCACAGAATAGTTTGAGTTGGAAGGGACCTTCAAAGGGACCTATGAATTGTAGTTACTCAATTTTGATCGCATTATTGAAAGCAGAGAATAAGCACATATCTGTTTAGAAAAAAAGATGTTGCAGCAGCAAAATACGTAGTCATAGCCACTGTCTGGTCCTGTTTTCTCACAGAACTCTGTGACCTGCACTGCCTGGGATTCCTAAATGCAAACAGAAAGACACTTAAAAGCAAATGTTATATTCCAAAATAAACCCAACAAGAAAGCAAAACATCTGAATTCAAAGTAGTTAACATCATAAAATTCCGCACAGAACTATTCCTAATATAGGAACAGAAAGTTGACCAAGAGGAAAGTACTGCTTTGCTAATGTGCTTATCTTTAACAGTAGCAACACAGTTAGTAGATCCACGTCACTGTATATTTAACATTGTATGCTAAGAGCAAAGTTCTTCAATATCAGTTCATTAAAAAATAATTGGTTGCTGAAACTCAGGAACAACTGAAGAGAGAAGTAGCAAAACTTCCCTTGTGGTTTACTGCCTATACAAAAGAACTGTAATTAAAGTAATCTACTGCTCCATACCACCTGCAAGTGAACAGGCATTTCTGTAAGATTTTCTTTCTGTTATTCAAAACAAATTCCCATTTGATATGCACTGGTTTTCACACATTTCGTTAGAACAGTCTGTAATTCATACTGGTATGAAAGTACACATGTTCTGCATTTATAAAAGTACATGAGACTGGAAAACATTTCCTATCACACGCAATATGAAACAAAGAAAGAGATGTCATTCTCATTTGTACATGCTACCAATGTAATATGACACTATAAAAGCCATTATTATTTAAACTTCCATGTTTACATGAGCAGGCTTAGAATTAGTGAATTTCTTGGGTAAGATTTTTCATAGCCTTTCTTATTGTTTCCAGAAAAAAGCATAGGATCTTGCTTCCCTTTGCCAGGCTGATTACAGGTTTGGCCTTGTTTCATTCTGTTTCAGCAGATGCATCTTGATGCACTTACAGCACCGAGTGCGCCAGAATTAGTAACTCAGAACACCCAACTGATTAAATCTGGGAACATGGATGATTGTCATTGATTTTAACATATCTAGACTTTGATCAAAGGTCTCTATAAGCTCTCAAAAAGCTTCTGCCACCCACTCACCAAAGATTAACTATTAGAAATACGAATCTACCATCGATGTCAAAAAAGACAAACAAGCTGAGTTCAAGGGTTTTCCACAAACTTTTCTTTATACGTGCCATGTCCTTTGATTTGTAGTCTGTTGTGTAGGAAGTCATTCTTTTAAAGAGTTATTTTCATTAGTAAATTTTTAAGTATGCATTCTTGAAAAGACTTCTGTAAAGACTTTTTTCTAGAAATAAAAGTGTATTGCTAAAGGGTACCCGTTTAAGTGGCACACAAACTAATGTCAAACAGGTTAGCTAGAAGCAGCACGGTTCTGCTCAGCAGTGCTAATTAGCTTAAGTCAACAAAAGCTTCTTTACCAACCTAGCAAAACTATCTCTGTGTGACAATACATGGGTGTGGATAGACTGAACTCTAGGAAACCTTTAAAAAAGATACTTAAACAGACACCCCCCAACACTCCCCCCAAACTTAGTATCTAATTATATCTGGTTTACTTTCAAATTTAACTTAACATTTCTGTAATCAGCAATCAAAAACCTTATACTCCAGCAGTCATTTCCCTTCATAATTTTACAATTTCAGTCTACTACAAAGTAAAGGGATTAAAAAAAAAAAATTCTGTTACTATTATTTCCTGTTAATTCCATTCCTATTTTGACTTTTTCTCATTAACAGAATGTTTCCTAGAATTTCCAGAAATACATCATGTAAAAAATGTCCTTTTAGTATTTTAATACAGCCATCCAAATTCTGGAATCTTTCACTGTTATTGTTCTATTTTGTCTTATGTATAAAGAACTCTGAATCATTATTACAGTTGATTTAAGTAAACTATTTCTTTCTTGAAATAATGTGTGTTCTTCCATATGATAAAGATCCCTCAAAAATGTAGGATAACATTATATTTTCCACAGTATCCTAGTAGCTACTCCACAAACATAACTTTTAGATGTTTCAAAGTGTTGAGCAATGCTCTTTAATTATTTCAGATTGGCCACCAAGTTTAGAATACGACTTTGTACAGATACTTGCTCTGGTTTGAGCTGAAATAGAATTAGTTTTCTAACTTCAACTAAGTCTAGTCTAAGTAGCTTCATTTTCTGAAAGTTAACTGCATGCTTTTCAGGCAGTGCTTTTCTCTACAACTGACAACATGGGGCACTGGTATGCAGAAAGACCATTGCTTATGCTTATTCCTATACTAACCAAAGTCATCTTTGAGCTGGTAAAGTGCTGTAAGTCAAAGAGGTGGAAAAAGGTCGCACCTGTAAGGAGGGGCGGAAGGGATGGGTGACCCCAAACTGATCAGCAGATTATTCCATCCCATATACTTCATTCTTGGTATAAAACTAAGGGACCATGACATTTTCACTCTCTTCTTTGGTGGCCAACATCCATCGAACAACTTGTCTGTCTGTTTGACCCTGACCCCGACCCCGAATCCTGCATTCCTGAACACAGCTCCTGAGTCCAGTGCTCCCTAGCCCAGACCCTTCCTCATGCCTGCTTTGCAACATTTGTGGTTTTTCAGGGGTGGGGTAGGGGCCCAATTCCATGTTTGTGTATATTTTATTATTTTCTTATTAATATTATTTTCTTCATTACTGTTATTTTTATTTCATTAAAGCAGCTTTAGTTTTAATTTCCAGCCTGCAAGTCTTTTCGTCTCATTTGCCTTTCCTCTTTGCACAGGGAGAAAGGGTATTTGGGGCCCAACTGCTCAGTTTTAGCCACCGAAATAGGCCAGGCCAGGGCTAAATCGTGACAATACTATACTTGCTTTTTAAGATACATTCAATTCTGCTTTGGTCAAATGCGTATCTTGACTAAATAAATTTAGAGCATTTCTGAAGGAAGCTGCCTTCATGGAGTACAGAAAACATGCATTACAGTAGTACACTAGGCGGTCAATATTCTGTCACACCGTTATGTGAAGCATCAAAAATATTAAAAGATACAAAATGGCAGGGAATGAGAAAACTGACTTTAATATGTGCCTTTAAGCTGATATTTTTCCCCTTAACATTAGTATTTAGTGTTTCATGCCATGTAGAGATTAAAAATTAACTGTCCAGTCATCTTCCTTTTGAGGTCTGTAGGATTTTAATTATTCAGCATTTTCCCACATTAAGATCTAAAGTTCATTTTAGATTTAAGAAAAAAAGGAAATGAGATTTTTTTGAATCATGTTAATCAAGAAAAGAGGATACTGGAGGTGACTACTATGGGTAAGACTGAAAGGGTTATCCCTTAAAAAAGCTCATCTAAGTATGAGATTGTGAATCATATTTTTATCTCTGTCATGATTACAAATATTTGCTGGACTATGAAATCACATTGGAATCCTGTACTTGCCTACATGGACATCCCTTTAAAAATAAGTGAGCATTCAGAAATATAAGTAGCTAAACCAAAATTGGTCCTTATATTGTAAATTGAGAATAGATATGCTATTTTGTAGACCAAACATTTGAATGACAACAATAACTTCATTGCATTCTAGAAATTCATTTGATTTAAATGTACTTACTCATCTGAAAATTATTCCCTGTGCCAGCACTATGAGGTCAAGGGGACTTGATTTCTAATGAGGTTTAGAATTAACAGATATGAAACTGAATTCCTCATACAGTAGCTTGAATATGAATTTTGAGGACTAGAGAAAACTGGTCTTTACTACAGCAAGAGTACTAGAATATGTCATTTGTCCAGAGCTACAGTAAAAGCATCAACAGATTTCTAATTTCTTATTTGCAGTAGCCTCGTATACTCAAACTTTCAACACAAATGTAGAATCCATAAGTGAAATTTTATTAAATAATACTAATACAATAAAGTTAGTACTATAAATAAAGGTGGGTTTTGTTCAGATGAAGGCTATTCTTGTATCATCTCTGTTGTTTTCTATACAATTTGCTCATATTTACATTGCTTCTACTAGTTTCCAAAGACTGTGCAGATAACACGCTTCTTGTTCTAAAAACAAGCAACTTTTTAAATGCTTCCAAATCCTATTGCTGCTTCTAAGATTCAGCTGGACAGGGACCATCCTGTCTAGACTGTGCTTTGAGGTCCCTTCCAACCTGGTTTTCTATGATTAATCCTACATCTGGTTGCTGTGTTTGGCACTGTCTCAGCCGAAAAGTAGAAGAAAGCGCTTTGTTTTAAAGCAAACAGCAAAGTAGTTTTTTACTTCATTTTTTCAGTCTTCCTCAGGCACCTGTATATGTGGCTCAAGATCAAAACCTATCTTTTATAAAAGAAAGAACTGCTACCTTCTGTTTTCCCTGACCTGATCCTGAGAAGGAAAATCTTTGCAAATTCTCCTGTTTACCTACTGCTTCAATAATAGAATTTTCTGTTTCTGTGACCCAAACACTGTGTCCACCTTTCAAGGCACATAGGAAACTACCCAATCTTCATCAGCATGACAACGAGACAACCCCTTCAGCTAAGGATCAGCTCCTTGCAGTAGAATTTCAACTTCATTAAAGCTAATTAGAAAATGACAGAAAAGTGTATTAAGAGGAGATTGTAGAAGCATGTATAAATAGGAATGGATTTTGAAGACTCAAGCCTCTGAGCTACATCTGAACAGAACATATAAAGAATTAAATATTATTAAATTATAATAAAAGAGCTAGCAAGGAGGTGACAATGTCTGAAAGCTGCCATAAAGAGCATACTTTTATCATATTGCTTGATCTTACTGCCCAAAGGTAAAGCATTAAGAATTGAAGGAGTGTTCTACATAAGTCACTTAAAATGACAGGAAAAAAGGAAACCAAAGCCAAAACTCAGGCAAGGTTTCATCAGGAGCAGTGCATCTCTTCCCCTTGTCTTTTAATGAAAGCCTGGTGTGTAAATGAGTGTGACTGTAGTGATTTCAAAGAAGCCATGCCCAGACCCATCTGATCTGAACTCAGTGTTGATCCTACTCTGAGTGGGAGGCTGAACTCGGTTACTCAGGAGTCCTGTGCTTCTATGGTTTGCACTCCACAGTGATTCAGCTGCTGACAGGGAACTGCACAGACATTTTTGCTCATATACTTTAAATATGTAGTCAGTAAAATGACATTACCATTAGTTAAGACTTAAGGCTGACAAAAGAGGTTAGAAAAGAGAGAAAAACATAGATTTGGTCTTTTGTCATCCTCACTGCTGCAGAAAAGCAATAAAGCAGTGGAGTTATTCACTGAAAAGCCTACTCATCTCTGTATCACTTCTATAAGGAAGACAATATGGTAATAATATCGCTGAGTCCAGCTCTGCAGGCATTTAAAATTCCTCTCTGTATTCATGCATTTTATACACATTAGATGTGATCAATGAGTAGTTTGATATGTTTGTTTAATAAGGGATAGGTCTGTTTTAAGTTTCCTGAGGCAGGAATATGGGAAGTAAGTTCATGTCATAGTAACTGAGCAGTCCGATTTACATGTATGCATCAATATTCTCGTGGCACTTGATAATTTTTTAAGCAAATGATACTTGAAACATTCTTTCTTCTGAAATATTCCTTTGCTATTAGGATTTCCTCACAAGTGGCTCAAGAGTACGTGGTAATCAAATAATGATTTCATTGGGTTAATTAAAATTTATTCAGTGTTTACATTATTTAAAAATGCTATTTTACTTCTCCTCAACAGTATAGGTTTAAAGGTGACTTAAGCAAACTATTGTATTGTTCAATACACTAGAAAGCAAGCCAGGAGATGAAGGATAACTTGATCAACTTTTGCTTTATTTTTGTCTTCTAATTGCCATTACATCAATGTCTATAAAGCTGGAAATAAAAAAAAAACCCCAATAATTTCATATTTTATGCAGCTTTTGCCTAAAAGTCAAGTGCAATTAAGGGTATTCAATATTTAATGTTAAGACAAAGCATGCAATGAAGTTTAGTGTCATTAAATCACGTACATCAAGTTTTCTATCAAATGTTTAGAGTTGAAGATGATTGTATTGGTATTTCCAACTCAAAAAAACCAGCTCATCTCAAGACAAATGGCCATTTGTGGTTTGGCATACTTTATTGACATAAATAAATGCACTACAAAAAAGAGTTATTTTTATAGACGGTATTCCATTTTTTTTGGTTTTTTTTTTTTTTTTTATTTATTTGTGAAATAACTTTGAAAATCCTTTTGTCTCTAACTTTGCTACTCAACCACTGGTAGAGAAAAAATCTTAGATATCAGTTTAATTACTATGGATCAAAAAGACTTAGAGCCCCGAATGGTAGAAACTCAGTTTTCCAGTATAGATTTGTTAATAAACTAAAAAGTAATGATCATGAACCCCTTAGCTTTGGGACAATATCACAGGTTAAGTTAAAGTTGCACCCTCATCACATCTACATTTATGATCTTATTGTTGCAACACCTCTGAACAAGTTTGGGCAAAGAGAATATTTTCGTCCAGTAACATAAAATAAAATATGGATATTTATGTCTTCATCACATATGAATAGATCAACTTAAAAAGCACAGACATATATAATCTGTCTTAAATCAATTCTACAGAAATACTACTAAATCTTAAAAAACCCTAGCTAGAAACTGGAGTTCTATGCATCAAGAACTAAGCATTTAGAAGTTTTCACACCAGCTGTAGAGTGTTGTAGTATCATTGATTTCTGAGATAGCATGGATTGACAAGCATGTAAGTAAGAGGAATAAGAAGTCCAGCAAACCATTATTCAGAAATACAGGTCTGAAAAAATAGCTAAAGACAGCTTTTCTTTCTCTTCTGTGTAGGATAACATAATTTTGATGTATTGCTTTTTTTGAAGAAAGGAATTAATCCAGTGAATTTTGTTCAGGAAAAATGCCTTTTGAACATAGAAAACATCAATGTCTCAATATAAGAAATCTGTAGTTGCCACATGCGATATAGAATGTTGGCCTTTCAACACACATTGTATTCCTGACATGCAAATACACATTAATGTACCAGTTATAGTGCTATAGTAAAAACATTTTTTCCAAGTCTTAACCCAGCCTTGTAGACATGAATGGCTGACACTAAAAACTTAGACTCACAAGTGGGATTTGTTTTATACATACTTATTGTAATGGAAAACCCATGGTCTTAATGCTAGGTTCTTAAAGTAATGAGGGCTCTTTACAACAAATATAATAGCAATTCTAGGATTTACAAAGCAATGGCAATAGGTATTCTCTTAGGGGTAGATCTTAGCTAACCACGTGAAAGTATTCCGTGCTTCCTTTATGAAATTCACGGGGGTTTTTTTGTGCAATTAAGGATTAAATGTTATGTGTTTATAAAAGCTTGGGATAATTATGTAAATAAGCATAATAATACAATAGGACTGTGAGCTTATTTGTTGAATTTACATTCAAAACCTTATGGATTCCATTCAAATTCCATTCAAATTTTGGACACTGTGTATACTCAAGACTGAAAACTTCAGTGGAAACTTCAGTAGAAAGATGATCATTGCTTTCTTCCTTGTGTCTTGGACTCCAATGTCTAAGAGTTTCTGTCATTAAGTGCAGTTCCACTGAACATGTAATTATTTTAAATCTTAAGAACTTGGATAGAGGACTGGCTGTCAGGTCACTCTGGCAATGAGTTCAGCTCACAAATGTCTATGATAGTTAATGGAGGCTCATCAGTGACAAAACTCTTTCTAGCCTTCTTCAACAGCTTAGCCTAATAGGCACCTACATATACCAAGGCTTAAAAGCTTCATTATTTAGTATATAATCTCAAAAAGTGTGAAAAGGCACTGTGTGAGTTTAAAAAAGTGTCTATTCAGTTCATTAAAATGTAACTTCTTATATTCTAATCCTTAAAATCTATGGTAAAGATTAAATACGCTACACAGCCATTTTATTTTAAAAAACCTCCAAAAATCTATTTGTACATTTCTGCTAAGATCATAATCATTAACAAGAAGTAAATGGCTGAACTCTTCTAATAACCACTGCCTCTTATAAGGAGTAATAATTTTGTCTCATATACCCTTTCTTTCTATCTCCCTCTCTTAACATATTTATTTAGTTTTCTGAGTTATCTTTCTGCTGTCTGAATGATCTCATTTGGCCTATGAAGGAGATGAAACAAGAGATGAGGCCCAGACAGAGGGAGGAAAATAGAAGCAGGGCATACATGGTCCAGAATAAAGAAAGATTGTTGGGGGACTGGTAATATCTTTAGGGACTATCTGACCCCATCCTTTTATAAATAGCTATAACTTGAGCAGCAGAGGCATTCAAGATCCTTGAGGTGACACACTGGATATGAGAGTTGGGCAAAACCTCTGCATTGAAGTGACTATATGGCCTCTAATATGCAAAGTATCTTGTTCAAAGGTAACTAAGCTGTGTTGAAGTGGCATGCCACTGTTGGTTAGATATACCTTGTTCTGTCTGTTACCTCATGCTGCTGCTGCTGCAGGTCTCCTTGTACACTAAAATTGTCAATTTTAGCAGGACTCTGAAATGTTTTATTGAGCATTTGTCTGACAGAGTGACAAACCTAGCACAATTGGACTAAATTCCAGCTTTCAGGAATGAATGCCGTACAGATGATCTATACCTCAATCAAATCTGTTTCCCTGTGTTCAATGGCAGAATATGTACTGTTTGAAGTCTAGAAGTTTAAAATAATTGCAACACATCAACGATGTCTGGAGATGCGTCAGACAGGAAGTTTGACGAGATCCAGCCATGAAATAATAAAAACAAGGACCTAACTATCAGAATTAATTTAGCCTTGTTTAGTTTCTTAAATTGGTATTAAAAAACCTTTAGCAGTTTCGTTGGAGCAAGACTAGTAGCTGTTGGTTAGCAAATGTTTCATGCAAAAATAAATGGCAACTTTCTATGAAAAGAGGTGACTCAATGTTTCATTGCATCCACTGTAAGGAATACGTTCCAGTAACAGAGCAGAACTGTCCACTGGTCACTGCAAATCCAAGAGAATTTCATGCTGTCTTTGCAAAGGTAAAAAAAGGGCAAAGACAGCACTTGGCTAAACTAATTGACGAGTCACAAGAGCACGACTTTGATAACAGTGTGGATGGACCCATTATTTGTTTACACTGGAATACACTAAAGAAGATTCAGAACCAGATCTTGGGGTTTATAGGTGACTGCAAAACAGGGAAGGAAAAAAAAAATCCCATTGTGTGTATTAATACACACATATTTTATCAATACATACATATCCATTGTCTGTAATGCACTTGGCTTGCTTTTGACTCTCATTCTGAAGCCAAATCAATTTCACCAGTTGCTATGAGGCAGAGACCAGTTGCTAACCTTGTTTCTCTTCTTTTCTGCTGCTTAAGAGGGCTACAAACCATGGTTTAAAATTGCTGTCAAAGATGACTTTCAGGTTAGAAATGAAAATAACTTAAATAATTAAATATAATTTGAATTGCAAGGTGAATATCTCTGAAATATATAGAAAAGTGAAATAGTGGGTAAAATTAATCTAGAAATACCAATGGTCTACAGCAAGGGTTCAGTCTGGATTTGCCATCATATAATGCAAATTTAGGAGTAAATTTTAATACAAATTCAAAAACTGGAAAAAAATCTTCTCAGTATGTATTAATGTATTGCAGAACAATTGTCCTCAATCTGGCATTGCAACCCAACTATAAATCTGGTTAGCTAGCCAGTTAGGCTGATTTTTCATCTGTTGTGCATTGCTAGAGAAAGAAAACAGCTGGAGCACAATGATATTTCTGGTTGTGTGCAGATTAGGGCTGGTGTGTTTAAGGTCTTTAACAGACAACCATTACTGATATTGGTAATGGAAAACAACAGCACCTTCACAACACCCAGAAATCTACGTAAACTAATAGTACAAACATTGTAAATGTATTAGAAGAGAAGCATGAAGTTTGTTCTTAAGGTCTAATTTTCGGTTTGAGGTATGTCTACATGGCAGTACTGGTTATATCTGCTCTGCACTTACAACACAGCAATGTAGCCAAGTTTAGAAGTACTTTCAATTATGGAAGTTGAGATGTGCTATCATTTATTTATCAACTAAATTGTTTATTGTACATAGACAAAGATATACACTGATTAAGAGTCACGTATACATTCAGATGCTTTAAGATACACATGCACAATGAGTTTTTCACAAGTATTTTTACATATTATAAAACTGATACTGATCAAACCCAACTGGACCTCTCATGATTTTGCTTATGTCACATGATAAAGTACTTTTAGATAACATTTTTTGAACATCATTGCAAATTGTTAGCTAGACTTTCTGATGAGCATCATAAATGTGTTACAGTGTTTCTAAAAAGCAACTAATTTGCCATAGACAGTCCTTGGAGTGTGTGATTACTTGTTTAAATGTTGAAACTCAGGTAAAAATCTGACAGAGAAAGGCCAAGGTGTTTCTTTCGCATATGGTCACAAAATTAAGGATTTTGGCTTTTCATTAAACTCTGGTAACTGGCTAATAGTATTAAATTTGCTTCATACTTCCCATAAGAAAAAAAAATATATGAATGCTTTGTCAATATAGTAAAAATATAATAGTGATGGTAATAATGGTAACTGATTTTTTGACCAACAAAAGATTAAAGTTTTTCAACAAAAACCTGACATACTATCTTGTCTAGGAAATTAAAATAGTTCCTGGTTTAGTATATATAATGCCAGATCCTCTGTTGAACTGTTACTGTAACTGTTTGCAATGAACATAATGCTATGCTACACTAATAAAATATTATTGTATTCCTAAAGTACAAAGGTAGACTAGATAGATCAGAACTTACCAACCTCGTCCAATACCAGACTGAAATGGAGGGAACTTTCCTGAGGCTATCTGAAAATCTTAATGCAAAGATGAAAGTATTTTTTCAATTATTGCTTGATTTTAGAACTACAAGGAATATTGCCAATTTCTAAAATAAAAATTAACTTTTTATGTATTCCTATTATATGTCACCAGTTCCATTTCACTGACAGATAAGACTGCTTTACAAGTATCAGCTACTCAGAGTCTGTAAGACAAAAAGAGTGCTAAAAAGGAATTTTGGCTTTCATAATACATATAGTAAAACAATTTATTGCAAATATTTCTTGTGTATCTTTTTTGGAAAACAGTTTGTTTTTTTCCTCTTAATGTAGGTTTTCATTACTTGTCTAGTACTTTTGGTCAGCTGTTTACTGAAATCCATCTCTAACACCATTTTAAGAATTGTGAAACAGGGACAATATTTTTTCATCTGTCTTGTTTTATTACACCGGAAAAAGAATCAATAACTGCTTATTACGTAAAGACATAATGCCTTAGACTGAAACAGTGACATATTGGATTAATCAATATGAAAAGAGTTCACACAAGGATAGATAAGAAGAGTGCAAAACACCAAGAAGTGGCATGGCTTTCTAGCAGAGCTCTGGAGAAGTTTTATGTTTTGCTATTTGGCACCAAGAAAAGAACACGTTATGAATCTAGAATTTATAAAATATATGTTTGAAAGTAGGTAACTAAGCCAGATTCCTTAGAAGGGAGACACACAGAAAATGTGTAATAAAGAGAAATTTCCCACTAACTCATAAAAAATATCTGAAAGAACAGGATAAATATTATGTGTAAATGTTTTGAAACAATACCTTTCATTTTGTCTTGGTAATTAAAGCTACATCAGTAAGCTTCTTTCAGGAGACTTAGGCTGTGACTGGTACATCAAATGCTTTTGGGGCCCCTTTAGATTATGCAGAATCATAAGGGAATCATTTCAATTCTAAATGTTGAATCTGTAAAAGGTTATGAAAAGCCATTTTCCAGAGGGACTTAAGCACATAACAACTTTCCAAAAGTTGATGAAGATCTCTAAAGGAAATTTTACTCATGCATGTACTGCAAACCAGAACAATTCATACAAATATACTCAGATTAACTTAATCTAGCTAGCTCAAAAAATTAAACTACGGCACTGTGGGCAATGAGATTTTTCAAAAGCAAGAAAGCAGTCAGTCCAACTGTTGGAACTGAATGATCTTTGAGATCCCTTCCAACCCAAACCATTTTCTGATTACAAATTACCTGTACAACCTAACCTAAGGACTCTCTCTTTCCATTTTTAATGAAATTATGACAATGTTATTAGTGTTCCTGCCTATCCATAAAATGTTATTGTTGAAACAGGAAATGAAAACACCCTCAGAAGAACATAGTAGAACTATGAAGTAGAACTTCATAGTAGAACTTCATAGTAGAATCTCAAGGAATAGTTTACCTTACAAAATGACAATGGAAGAAAACTAATTTGGTCTAGCAAAACAAAGATTGAGAGACAAATGCAAAGGCAAACCACTGACAGTCCAGTTATTAAGAAGTGCAATAATCCCCATCCGATATTCCAAAAATAGGTAAAAATGGTTCAAACTGGAAAGAAGCTATTAACTGAAGGAACCTAGCAGCACTGTAGTGCACATAAGATACTGCCTGCAAAACACTGTCAGCCTACTCATCTTTTCTGACACATGTGGCCCACTGTTACAAAATAGAGAAAAATTCAGTTGCCAAATTGATGTCATGTTTCCCAAGGAAGTATCCAAGTTGTAGGAAGATAATACCTTCTGTGCTTTAGAGAGAAGGTGCACTACAGGACATTATTTTGTGACTTGTGTCAAATATACTCTTCACATCCTTAGTATTATTATTTGCCAGCATGATTTTACATTCTGGTTCTGTAATAGAAACATTATACATAGGTGCATTAAATGAATTTCTGATCTATTATTTTGTCCAGTCGATGTTTTGATTATGCTGTGCACACACACAGAGTTGGAGGCTCAGGGTGTCAATAAAAACTGTGTGAGTTTCTGTGGAGTTTGCACAGCCAGTGGTCACAGTTGTCCCCTCCCTTCCTCTTACAGAGCCAGAACCTGCTTCTTATCTGAAGATTCTCATCCTCTGCAAATCTGATACGAAAGCCCAATAAACCAAAAGCAGATGATTTGCCCTGCATTCTGAGCACTGACGTTTAAAATTCTCTATGAAATATGGGCTGTTATTTACCATTCATCATGGTCTACCACCATAAATACTCTTGCTTTAAGATTTCTATGTAAATCTTGACTGCTACTTTGTTGAAGAAACAAAAAGAAACAGTTCTACATCTGAAACGTGGACAACACTTTGTGTTTTTCTTTTGAAGACCAATACCATTGGGAGAAAAAGTCTTTGTTCCTGAGACCTCTTCTCAACAGAGTAGCTAAATCTACTAGAAAAAATGAAGGCTGTACATGTATAATATGTCCATGTGAAGCATTACGATCTGAACATTAGTATTGGATCTGAACATTAGTATTGTCTCCAGCTGAGTGTGAATTATTAGTCTTAGTTAGTTATGTCATGAGTGAATCTTCTCATTCTTGCAGTTCATTCATTATTTAAACTTGGCATAAAAAAGTACTGGCTCTTCTGTTTGACAGTCATACCACATATTAACTCTGCCTGGGAATAATTTACATGCCTATTCTGATTACACACAGTAGCTAAAGTAAGTAGGACTATGATGGTTATAAATTTCTCATTGTACTTCTCCAAAATAATGACCATTATACACAGAAATCACTTAATTTGTGAGAAAAGCTGGGACAGACACTACTGCTCAAATCCCAAACATCTATTTACAGTTTCTTCTGCAACACCTTCATATAAATGATGTAAAAAAATCCTATAGAAACACACAATTCGGTATCTGTGAAACTAATTTCTTTGTCAAAATCACATAGGTCTATTGGCCTTGACACTGCTGGCACATCTGCAGAATTAAAAGGAAATAATATTTTGTTTGTAGTTCTCCCTCACGCTGGTAACAATTGTATAGTTACCAGTTTGCATCATATACTAGCTAGTAATGTTAAAAATATGGTGCAATGAAGATTGTTATGATGATGTAAACTCATTGTTCCTGCACTCTCATCTTCTCTCTTAAGAAATACCCTGAATTGTAAAATGTTCTTTTATGCCTTATTCACTTTCTTGAAGGATACAAGCTACGTGCTTTCATAAACAGCTGTGTGTTCCAGCCCTTAATCCTTGCTTAACGCACTGCATATGATATCATGGTGAATATCCAGAAGACAGAGCTAAACCAGAAGCTAAAACAGGTAATTTTCTACTGGTATGTATTCCTGTATTGACTCATTGTAGGTACAGATAAGTATCTGCGCTCGCAGAGGGAAAACACCTGAATGCAATTAGATGTGCACTTATTAAATTAAAGAATATCAAAATGTTTGAACAGTCATTGCATAGGTATAGTAAAATTCTGACGCTTATCTGGATTCCTCCTGTGAGAGATATACAGCAGAAACTTTCTTTTTGTTGTTGTTTTTACAGTAAACTTTGGAAAAACAGTTCTGCATAGCTAATTCTTTCTACTACTGCAGTATGATGAAGTAACCTTAAACCTCATGATAGGCAGCTGGGTGCAGTCAGAAGCAAAAAGAATAACAAGACAATGATGTAAGCCACATATGATTTTTATCCTAATTAATACTCTCAATTATTGGCTTTTATTTGATGAAAGATTTGCAGACAAATTTTTAAATTCCATGAAGCATTAATATAGATGGATAGAATTAATAAATTTAGAATCCATACTAAAAAATAATCCCAATACTGCATTCTGGTTACATTCTTTTAGTGTTGGCTTATCTTTGATTTCGAATTCCAATATCAGATTTCACAGAGTTTCGTACTGTATACTCTGTACAGGTTTACATAATTCAATGTGTGGACTCATATAGGCAAGATGCTTCCTCTGTGAAACTGGAGATATTACAGCATGTTGTGCCAGGCACTGTTAGAAATCAGAAATTAATTCCTTATTTATGTCCACGTCAAAAGCTGTGGAAAGATTTGAAAAACAGGAATAAATTTTAGATGGCTAAGACATGAAGATGTATCTTGATCTTAACTTGCTTATTTAGAAACAGAACAGTAGATTCAACATGAGTTCAACTGTAAGAATTATTACAACTGATATTAATAAGTAAAAGAAATCTTGAATCACAAAGTGAGGACAAAAGTCCTTGACAGCCTTTTTTTAAGTACTAGTGGGTCATATGGTAATTAGGTTTTTTATATGGGCATTTCACTTATGTTTTAAGGTAAAGCTCAACCAGAACTTAGGATAAAATGTGGATTTTTTAAGACAAGCCTTGTTTGTAATAAGTGGGTGAGAAATGAAAGGTGTGGAAAAAGTCATTACAGTGGAAAGAGAGAGGCCTCAGAACACCTTCCTGACTAAATGAAGAGTCAGGTCCAAAACAGATTACATCAGGTCTGAAAGGTATGAAAATCCTGAAAATTGATTGCTCATTACATGAACAATAATGTTTGAAAATTAGTTTGTAGAAAAGCTGGGGAGGGATGAGACACCAAATCCAAAATACCTCTACCATAAAAAAGATAAAAAACCCATGAGTGACATACTAAGGGATTTTTGACCTGCTCAGAATTCAGAGAACTTCCCCTTGAATTCAAGTTGATGGAAGGGACTTTCACATCAACCTGTGAACGCTACTCAAGGGGAAAAGAGCTACGTTAAGGTAGTGTGGTGAAAAACTGTCAAGAATGGTATCAAGATGGCTTGCATGTGAAATAGAGAGTAAGAACGGACAATATTGCGTGTCAGCTTTTAGTGGTCTAGAATACTTTCTAAATCTTCCAGTGGACAGCTTCATAAAAGTTATGAGGCACTTAAAGGTGTAGAAAGGTGAGTAATGGGAGAGAAAAAATAAAAATCTTATCAAGCTAAGTGCCTACCTCTTTCTGATCAAACCTTGAATTGTCCACAGTCTTGCAGTGGAAGTACCTAGATCATCTCTCTACAGTAAAATCCATCAAAATATCAGAGCTTTTTTTTAGTACAGAAAAGCTTATTTTAATGTCAATAAAATCTGGAAACGTTTTCAATACAGAAAACTCAAAACATGAAACACCTACAAAAGATGGAACTATACGTTAGCACACAAATCACCTCCTTCCGACTATATCCTACCTTATGAAATCACAACTTTTTTCCACTCAATGGAAACACTTTTTAGGTGGCAGCAAATTCTGCCTAGTTCGTTCCAGTCCCTAGAAAGTTATTCCCATCTCTTTTGAAGCTTGGCTAGCTGGAACTGTTGATTGCTACAGTCACACAGTTTCTCTACATTAAGTGTAGGTTTCCAAATTTGTGTTACAACTCTCCTGCCCTCTGTATCCTTCATCTGCTTTTCCTCATTCTTACATGTTAGCAAATATTTGATATAGATTGAATATATTTTCTTCAAACTGATAAATAAACTGAATCTGATTAATGAAATCTGCACCTGTCAAAGAGACTATTTATGTTCAAAATTTTACTCAGTAAGGTTTTTTTTGCCTACCTTTAGCCTTTTTTTTTTACATTGCTCTATAAAATACAATCAAGAAGCACAGTTTTATAAAAGTCAATTCCATATTTCCCCAAAATCCTATATTATTTTTTCTAGTACCTTTTCTGAAGCTTGAATTGATACTTCATTTCCGTTTCTCCGTGGCAGAATCTCAACGTACAAGTACTTGAAAATAAGGAAAATATAGATTAAATTGGAAAACCTTATTATATCATGCCCTCATAAACAGAGAAAGGCTAATCAAATCCATAACTGAGTTTGGTTTTGAAGTATCCGTGGACTTACAGATTCTGATTTATTTAAGCAAGAACAGAAATAGTGATTTTTTTCTGGAGCAGTCTAACTTAGATTTTCTGAGGGAATTAGTCATAGAAACCAAAGAACATAAAGGATTGAGGGCTTTGTAGTATTTTCTGTTTATAGAGCCGTATTTCTATTTTAGTGTAATACTGAGATAAAACAGTTATCTGACATAACATATTTTAGTAATTCATACTCTAAGTTATTGTTATCATGAAAAAAACAACAGTGACCTTTGGAATCAATTCTTTCAAACCTCAATTTATATATTTCATCAGAGACTTCTTACTTCTCTGATAAGTGAAAGCCAGAATCTGAACAAAATCTGACTTAGTCCAAGGTACACGAAATTACACTTCAATTTGTCATGTGCCTGTCAAAGGCTATAAAGATGTCATTAAATAGTAGCCAATAAAATCACGTTTTTAATGATATAGTGAATTTTACTCAAAAATAATTTACTCAAAAAAAAGGTTTGAAGCTTTCATTCAGCTATCTAAACTGCTGTCAAAGGCAGAACTGTAGATCATGAAGACTTGTCTCAGCTACGGATAAAACTGAGCATAGCAATACAAAGACGAACACAAGCTGTGAGATCTGAGGTAACTACTCTGTTTTTTCATTTGTCAAAAATTCTGTGATACTTTCCCATTTTAGACAATGTTTTCACATTCCATTAAACACAGGTTGACACATTAGGGCAAAGCTATCGCAATGTATGAAAAGAAGCTTCTCTTTCATTTTATTTACTGCATTTTGTGGTGGTGATCTCATTTTTACTAGTAAAGCATTACAAATCACTCAAGCCCACTTAATATATCAGCTTGGAACTTTATTTCCTTTTTGGTGGGTGAGTTTCAATCTGATCTGTCTAAATTGGGAAGATCTACATCTCTAAAACTGTTTTCTCTCTTGCCTGATCATCTTTAGTTAAAATTTTGTTAAAGATAAAAAAATGTAGTAGTCCAAAAATTCTATAAATTATGTTGCTTGTTTTCCCATTGTGCTTTCTCACAAAGCTTCAAGAAGTTCAAAGTTTTTCTGCCATGTTTCTTTCATCGATCTCCTTCCCTTCTACCTATCAATAGCCTTCAAACGTCTAACAGGCTTTTGAAACTTTCCCATTAGAGAATAAAAGCTGCTTTGATGTTCGGTTATACTATGCAATTTATTGTTCAACTTCACTGCAATCAGAAAGCAGCTCAGGCTCTTAAAGACTTTATTCCAACATTACCCTGAGCAACAAAAGTAAAGAAGGGAGGAGAAAACCCCATACTGTGTTATTGATGCTATAATATTTTAATTACAGCTAAGCGTTTAATTAGAATTAGGACACTTCACTCAATATTCTGTCATTTACTGCAACCACTGTAGTAAAAATTCCACATTTACTGATTTCTTCTCTGTCCATGTTCTCAAAAATTTAGAGCTCTGGCAGTTTCACTGCAATCAGAATTTGCTATTAAAACACACTTTTCATTAAGTTACTAGAAAAATGAAAAATAAAAACAAAGCTGGCATGAAATTAGGTTACACATTAAGAAATTATTTACAGCACCCACCAAGCCCCGCATCAGGGATAGTCATACTGTCTGAGTCTGCAGAATTTATGCAGCTTAACTGTATTACATCTGGAGATCGACAGTTGGTTATTATGTACACCTAATTTATCCAAGCAGTAAATACCACAAGTAGAGAAATCTATTCACCTAAGGCTTATGGATCAGTTGATTTAGTATTTTATGTTGAAAATAATATGTAGTATAAACGATGAGCAACTCTTCCCTACAGTTCCTCAACAGTGTATGGTAGTCCACAGTGTAAAATACGCTAAATGGAGTGTCTTTGATCTAGTTATAAATCTGGCAATGAACCTGCTTCCTAATTGTTTTCAAAACTAATTTCAATGATCATTTAAAATCTAAATAGTTCTTATATGACAAAGGGTAGTTAAACTACTGACAGTAAAGGACTACTTAGTCTATGACCGGAAGAAGACCATAACAAACCGACCTTTGTTAGTGAGATACTGAAATTACTTTAATACAAACTAACTCACTAGGAAGAATACTGAGAAAACTCCATTACAGGATGCTAACAATAAAATTCTGTATCACATATTATACTCTGTCATGAAAATTCCTCAGACAGTCTACATCCTCCACTCTAATGGGGTAAGATTTCTCGTTCTTGAACCTTCTTAATCTATATGCAAAACTGAAGACATGCAGTTGTCTTCTCCCTGAGTAACCAGAGGTGTCTCTTTATTTTATGTGCCATGTCCTCATTTGTAATAGCATATTCTCTAGAGAAAATGCCATAGCAACAGGCCAAGGAAAGATGAGTGTCTATGTAATCAGTAAAACACACATCAAAGTTGTAGCCAAGGTTTGAAAACCACTTTACTAGGTTCTTGTTCAAAAAAACTTAAGAATCATTACCAAATTGTTGTTCAAAACGTTCTTACACATGTGATTAAGTTCTTCCTTCTTTAGCACTTAAAATCTGCTTGATTTTAACGTACATAGATTTTATTAACTGTACTAGTAAAAACCACTGTTTAAAAGTTGTCTTAAGCAGGGATGCTTATTCATCTGAGCCTCAAGATTTGTTCCAAAACCTCATGGAATCAATAACAACTGTATAATTGACTTTAAATGCTACTAAACTAGAGCTGTAAGTGGAATAATTACAGACTAAGAAGGAGAAAATAGTCTTCTTCAAAGATGACCCTTGTTGTAAAATTTGATAACCCTTCGTGTTTATAAATAGAAAGCTTACAAAAACTGTCAGGATGTGGGTGCACAGGACAGGAAGAGAAGAGAGAAAGGAACGCAGAGAATATCCATTAATGCCCATTATGTTTCTTGGAAAAAAAAACATAGCAACCTTTCACCAAATATAATCCAACTAGAACCTACAACTTACTGTAAGATAATAATGATGATGATAACAATAAAAAAAATACAATAATGACAACAAATTTGTATACCTGTGCTGATTTCCATTCAGGTATTGCTCAGCATATGCAAACATCGACTTAAATTTCACAATGTCCTTATGAGTGTATGGCTAGACATAATTAAATGAAAGCAAGTTGATCACAGAAATAAGCATCTAAAGAGTGAGATCCTCCAGATAATTGTTCCCAATCTCATTGATAAATTTAATAAAGGTAAATAATCCAAAGAAACCTTTTTGTACCTGTTTAACTTTAATGAGAAAAACATATGCATGTATTTAGAAATGCCAAGTAAGTTTCTGCTCAAGTGAATTCCTGACCTAAAAGTCAATTTCTGGCTTTCTCAAAATCCTCTGTGTGCAAACTGATTGGACTTTTTTCGGCTTATCAGGCTTGTTTAGGAAACTGAGTAGATTATATCTTTGCAGAACAAAGTTGATTTGGTATCACTGCTTCCTGTGGCCATACATCTTCACTCTAAAGGAATATGTACCAATAATTTTATAGTATACTTCCTAAAAAATAACATTGGTATTTTAAAAACAAATACTAATATTTTTTAATTATTCCAGGTTATTTTTGATATACCAATAATATTGAAAAGTACTTTATTCATAGAGGAGAATAAGCAAAATATAGGGGTTTTCCCAATATTTGGGAAGAAATACAGCAGTAAAAATTGGAAATAATCAGACTTCTGGAATTACTTAAAGAATTCATCCAATACTCAGCTGCAATCAAAGGTAGGTCATTACTTTGCTAGCTTGAACTCTTTGAGACTGCTAAATTAAGACATCTTTTTTTCATATATCAAAAAGGTGTGCTAAGAAATATAATCATAACCAGCCTAAAATTCCACTGCTTATTGTTAGCCTATAATGCTGTTACATTTCTTGTGAATGTATTTTAGCTTTGTGCAAGAGTTCACCTTTGTGTTCAGCTTGGTACTTCATGTCACGTATCACTCACTCAGATTACATATATTTATCTTCTCAATGCTACCTCATAAATCATTCTCTAAGATAATAATTCTTTCTTAATTCTCTCCTTTGGCTCATCTCTTTTCAAACAATTTACTTGTATTTGTTGCCATTGAATGCAAAAGTCTCAAAATATTAATATATTGAAAGAAACCTGATTTTTTGAGTTGAAGAGATAAAAAAACCCTTCAACAGTATTCTTTTTTTATAAAGAATAGCAACTGACAACTAAAGCAGTTTCTGAAGAAGTTCCAAGAAATCTCTCCCTTTACTGTAAACATTATCTCCCTCCTATTACTTTCTATATAAGTTCCTCTGAGTTTTATTTGTACCCCATTGATATAGTAGTTTTTCATGTGTGCTAGAAATACACAATATACATAATGATGTTCCAGCCAGACCTCATTAGCTGTATTAACATGAGTGAAGATGAGGAGAGCCTTGCAAGATACTAAGGCAGGCAGAAATTGGGAGTTATTCAAATCTACATTGAGAGTGCTACTACATCCTACATAATGTACTCCATGAACTGTGAGGCATTAGAGACACAATGTCATTAGCCCAATTTAGGAGTTCAGGAACTGCCTCAGGAGATGTCAAAATGAGATTTGCAATTTACTAATAGCAGTTCTGTTACTTCAGAAGGATTGTGTGAGGATTAGATGTTAAAAGATACTCTGAATATGCATTTGTCAGTACTTGCAAAAAAATAAATTTGCCAACAAAATAAAGCTTGAGAAGACAAACACAGAAGTGCCAAGTGGACAGCAATATGTGGGAAGTTCTCTTACATTTATGAGGAAATTGTCACAACTGGATGTCCATCTAATGTGTCTGTATACTAAGGAATGCAGCAGTTTCTCCATGCAAAATTCTCTCTGTTCTGGCTGAAGACTGCAAAACCAGTAGCTGCCATTCGTGGAAAGGCTGTACATCAAAATAAAACTGAACCAGTCTCATTTTGCTCATCTATCATGAAAAACAGAGTTTATTTCCTCACAAGCTTGAATCATCATGAGCATCCATGAACTACCTCTCAAAATAAAATGCAAGAGTTGTTGTACAGATCCTCTAAGAAGCCAGGATAGATGTAATTTTAATATCTCACACATGCCTCAATTCATAAGTAAACAATCAGAATTCAGCACTGCATTATTTTCTATGGCCTTTAAATGGAACTGCAAAAATTAACACCAGGAAATTAAAGGTGGGGAATGCCATAACATCGTGCGGTGGAGAAAGCCAGCTTTTTATTTGTTTTAAGGCTTTTAAAGAATCTCTATAAAATACCTTTCTGCAATACCTTTGTAACTTTCACATTCTGCTGAACAGAGTAATTTATAAGGTCTTTTCTTGCTCTCATACATGTACATTTACAGACATAAAAAACAAACAGAGTATTGCAATTAACCTAGATACCATTAAGTGACAGGTTCTTATTCTTTAAAAAAAAATGTTTCAGTATGTTCTCAAGATACTGGCAGTCACAACAGATCATAAAAAAATTATTTTAAAATAAAGAGTATTTTAGTATAAGAAGAAAGTATTTCAGTAAAATATCAGAATAATTTCCTCTTAATGTTAGAATAAGACTGCAGGCACTGTTCTTTAAAAAATCAGAGGGATCAAATATAATTTCCTCAGACTACTTGCTTAGATTTCTTGTATTCTGCCTTATAAAATATCACGCTGCTTTAGCATCACAATACATTTTCTATTAAATTATCTGACACAAATTGACAAGTACTTCTATCTACTACACCAGTGGCATTTTTTCTGTTTGTTTTTGAGGATACAGCCAACCAGATTGTGTGATTTAGGGTAACACAGTAGAAGATGAGTTTTGCTGTCAGTCCTTTAGCGGCTTTTGCTAAATTGTGGTATATATTATATAACCTTTTATCTGTTTTAGTTTTTTTTTTTTAATTTTTCTTTAAGTAGTTTCTTGTCTTAAAAATACTCAGAGAATGAAATTACCTGACTGCTTCTCATATATAAAAGATGTTAAATTTCAGACAGTTATGATCTCAAGTACATCTTGAATCAGATCTAAATTGAGTGCCGTGTCTTCTCTTGAAGATTTCTGACTGGTTGCTCCAAAAAGTACTGACTCAAATTTTAGATATGACAGAGCAAGCTTTGTGTCCTGAGACATTTATCCAATATCTATGAACCTTCCGTCATTAGTACACTTTGCCACTTTCTTACACTTTTGTGTTTCATGTACTTTGTCAGTTATCATCATTGCATGGTAGAAAGTACAGACCTGATGTAATTCTCTGTATTTGGATACCATATTTGAATCCATAGAGATTTTATAGTACTGCTGAAAGAGTTGCCTTAACTACTTTATCTGACTCTATGTTTTAGCATAACGTGCCAGTTGTGAAATGTAAAATCCACCATTAATAGTACAATGAAGCAATTCTTTGGAATCGCTATATCAAAACATTCCTATCAAGGTGATTGGTTTATCACTGCCATAATTTAAATTTATTCCCTGATACCAGACAATTAATTCTTCTAGATGTTATAGTGCAGTAATTCAGTAGCATGAGAAGGGTGCTTTGGTGAGGTAGAAAGAGAAAGGCTGAGAGGCCAGAGGGTAGACCACTCTACAACATTCACTAATATTTTGTCTTGATATATATTGATAGTATCCATTATCTTCCTCAACTCTTCCAGTGCTTGTCTCAAAAAGGAATATTCTGTTCCAGAGGGTTGCTTCTAACCTGCACTACATTCTTGTGTACACCATCTACTGAAATGGTCACTTCGTAAATATTTTAGGGCTCCATTCTAATCCTCCTGAGAAAATCTGAAAAGAATTCAGAGGATCTTTCTGTACCACTGGATTTCCTAGTTTGATACAAATAGAATCAGCTGGCCTCTGCAGATGTTACACAACAGGGCACCTTTTCAGGAGAGAGTCAAATAAAAGTCCATTGAATTTTGAAAAATCTCAAATATTTTTTCACAGAGATGTAATAATATAATATCACGGAATATAGTAATGAGAGCTGAAATCCTTAAACAACAATGCATAGAACTACACTTAAGCTAAGACCAAAGCCTGGGTACCTAAATCTATAAAAACACGTCTTACCTTTAGGGTCCCAACTTTGAACATTTTACACCTAAGTACATAAGCATACCAGGCCCCACGCAAAAAAAGCCCAAGAGTAATCCTATAGCTTGGGAACCAAGAGTAGGCAGGGAAGACAAAGAGATGGTGATTGAACATGTTCTGATTTGTCTCAGTGAGACAAGGCTCAGATCCATAGCTTCACTTGGCACAAGTGCACATGTGTTCAGATAGAGAGGTTTTCTTATCCTCGCTCGGAAAAAGCTGATGTGTGCCAGCCCACAATGCTTTGTCAAATTTTAGCTGATAGCAGCCTCATTGTGCTTGATCATTTGCCCTGTTCATCAGACCTGGCTCCCTCATCCCAAAGATAAGTCAGTGCTCAAAGGAACCTGGTTTTTGTCGGTAGAAGATATGAAGGCAAAAACAACGGAGATCCTAATCAGCCTTTCAGAAAACGGTCTGTGGAATTGCTTTGAATATTGGCAGCATTGTGTGTAGCCGTGTGTCAACTCAGAAGGGAACTATTTTGAAAACGATTGTAGTTGATTTTCTTAATTTGTTAAACAGAAAGAGTTACAGGCATAGTCTTCTTTTATTGTGTTCGACCTCATATTCTCCTTAGCATTTGATGAACTTACCACTGTCATACATATGTGATAGCTTAAAGCTACAACCTGTCAAAAACACTGAAGTTCAAAACATTTCACATGGAAATACATAAACCTCAGGCATACACATCTCATTGTCACCTCCCCGATGGATTTCATTGCCCTCAATTTCTTTGCATTCAGTACAGTTCTCAAACAACTTTGTTATGACTACTTCATTCTTTTCCAGCTTTCCTTACCTAACCTATGCCACTACTTTCTGAAACATCCAGTTTTATTGAGCTGTTCAGCTTAGATAAGTAGTTGTTAAAATGAAAAAGCAAAATGAAAAAATGAAAAGCAAAACATGGCTGCTGATTAAAGAAATTTCAGAGGTAAAACCAAACAAAAATACCAAAGAGAGTCCCACCAACAGCAATATAAATATTGTGTGGAAAGCAAGCAGCTTTATTTCTTTATTGTCACTAAATGATTTTGTGAAAATGGAAAATATTAATCCATTCAAATAGAAACTTCTTGTTGAAACTCATATAGGTCACCAAAAATAAAACACTGAGGAAAGACCTACTGGATCAGCAAATCAGAAAGAAAGCAATCCTAGAATAGTCAGATAGTTTTTCTAGAGAAACTCACTTGGAGAAGGGGAAAATTAGAGGCCAAATCTGGCCAAGAAAGTAACTTCTTCATCTCCCAGGAAATCTGCAATTGTATCTCAGATGCAGCACAATGTAATTACCTCATGCAATTGTACTGAAAACCTTCCTTCAGGCTGCCTGCAGAGCTCTTGGTAGACAGGAAAACCACCTTACTGTTGACATCTTACCCTTCAATTTCTAGGGAGTGACAATAAGTGAAAATGAAGTGTGAGAGAGCCTTACCACTGCTTGCTATATTGTCTATATTGACTTCTTCAAGGTAAACATGCGCTTGCAAGAGGTGTTTTTGTTGTGCCACAGTATTTTTTTTTTTTAATAATGAGATAATCCTATACAGTTCAAGATACGGTTTTATGCAAGATAAAATTTCCATAACAATAAGTTATTAGTGGTTACCATCATGTTTATTTTGTAACATTATGGTGAATCTTTTCAATTTCTACTCTTAAAATAGGGATGATAAAATATAGAATGAGACTGTTATTTCACTTTGATAAAACTTGCAGTTATGTTTGGGTTTGGTAGGCCTTCAGAATAGGAAAAGGTTTTCCAGTTTTGAGCAGTTGCACTGCACATTTTGAAGTATGTGATCAGAGGGTAGTCCTAGTTAGTCTTCTAAAGCCAACAACCACTCCGGTTTACATCACAGTTAAGATCACATAATTGAAAGCAACATTTAGACTTGTGTTATCATATAATTTACAATAAATATCAAAAAACCCTACCAGAGCCAAATATTTTCAGTTCTGAAATATTTTGAAAGAAAAATATTCCTTATATGATGCTAATTTGAATTTCAAGTCAAAACCAAGATAACCTCAATAGATTTGTCTTAAAATATAATATAGACATACCGAACACCTAAAGAATAATTTAAAAATTAAGCATACATTTAATCTTTAACTTGTGGAATTTTGACTGAGTAATACAACTAGGCCTATGTTATTTTCAAGGCATTCAAGATCATTTAATGGAAGGACTAAACCTGAACTTATTGTTCTGGTCCCTAAAAGATTTCATCCTTCCTGTTTCTCCACGAATTTCTCACTTAGTTGTTCATTAATTGTCTCCTCTTACCTTGCAGTAGCTTATACAGTCAGCTATTTCAATGCAGTTACTGATTTCTCTTTAAGAAAAATGGTAATCTGCATCATGTATTTTACACTTACATGTTGTTTATAGCTATAGCTAAGAATTCTTTTGAAAAATTTGAGTCAGAACTTGGAAAAGTCCATGTTTTTACATAATCCTCTTTCATGTGACATAAACAAGAACAAACCACTAATACTGAGCATCTGAATTGTGTAAATTCTGAAGAATATTCTGTTGGATCACAAGTTGCAGACGGATTGTAAGGGTGATAAGTAAAGGACAAAGATTATGGCATGGAGTAAAGCCATCAACAGGGTATGTCAATACTTTTCCAGTTCACTGGCATTCATTACCTTAGGATCAGAAAAATGAAGACCCTATTGATTGAATGGAATGTTTGTTTCATTTAAGTGGTTTAAGCATGTGTATCAAATAAGTACAAAATCCTTTTCAACTTACTTCTACTAAACACGTGCATTTGAGATGGTTAAGAAACATTGGTTTACATGGTTTCAAAAGGTTTAAAACACCTTTATGACTGCCCTACAACCTCTTTTGACTTTTCCCTTGTGATTGTAAGACTGCAACAACAGAATAAGAAGACATAAATTCCACATAGCAACTGCTTGTAGTTTCTTTTCTGCTACACAGATTGATTTGTAATGCCTGTAAGATGCATTTCACACTGTGGAACTCTGTATTGTTCAATCACTCCACAGGCTCATTACATACTGCTTCTCCATTCTAGCTATAAAAGCTTGTGTTTTGTTTTCGTAGCTTTGACCCTCTGTATCCTTCAGCAGCAGAAAGTTTACAACTCCTGCAGTATCAATCAAAATTGTCAAAGTCTAAAATATGAAACTGTTGTGAAACATAATTCAAGGCAACATTATGTCTCCTGATTTTTATGGTTAAATGATTGATATATTTATGCTTTTGATTTTTCAAATTTCTTCTTTTTTTTTTTGAAAAGCCACTTAACAGTTTCAATTAATGATAAATGAAAAAAGTCTGGAAATATTTAAAGGAATTTTCTGAGTGACCTTGTTTCTCATAAAACAATTTCTTTTCCTTTTTTTTTATTATTCAAGTTAAACTAAGTTTAACATAAACTATTTTTCATACATATCTTCTAAACTTCTTTAAATACATACCATCACCATTAAAATAAAATCAAGGTCCATTCGTGATAAGCATGTATCAGTGAATAATCTTCTTCTTGACTGGTTAAATCTAAGAGAAAAAATATTCCTCATATTTTTCCCATGAGTTAAATTGTAATATTATATATGATTCTGAATTCCCTTTATAATTAAGATGATTTTAGTGAAAATTTTTTATGTATTCATGGAATCAAAAACATCTAGATTCCATTTTTCCTGCTCTTTTATAGCTAGAAGTTTCTGTTTTCTAGCTAGAAGTTTCTAGCAAGAAAATAGACAATTTCCATACTCTGTTTTGGAGTTATGTCAAATAAATCATTAGATGAATTTTAATTCAAATGAATGTCTTGCATGTCTCACAACAGACATCTGTCTTGAATGAAATTAGCAGTGTCTGCATGTTTGTGTACAGAACAACAGGACTTCTCTTTTACTTGTTTCTGAGATTCATCTGCGTAAAGATTATCACTGGCCCTTTTCTCCTCCCCAATAATGTGATTTTCTGCAGAGAGAAAAGGAACAGATCAGAATACGGGCAGGGATCAGCCTATAAGGAGATGCATCTCCAGAACAACTACAGGAGTACATTATTCCCAGTGGCAATAAGTACTTAGAATCATAGAATCATAGAATCACTAGGTTGGAAAGGACCCACTGGATCATCGAGTCCAATCATTCCTAACAATCCCTAAACCATTCCCCTCAGCACCTCAACTTGGTGCTTTCTTTTCCAGTCGGTTCATCTTTCTCAAGTTTAACTCCTGAGAATCAAAATGCAAGCTCTTCATGAGTAATTTCTGTTGTCTGCTATTGAAAAGTTACTGGAATTTCAACTGTGTCTCATCTGCTCTGAACATACCATGCAAGGTACCATCTCTGACGCTACCCTTGTACTCGGAGAAACATAACCTAGCAAAGGCTATATAAATCTACCAAGCTGACCATGAAAGAGGTGACAGAAATTACCTGGTTTTTGCTAGAAGGAAAATCTTTGAACAGAAAAGCAAACTTTGTACAAAAAAAAAAAGAACAACTGCTGTCTTACATATAACATCCTGGATATTATGCGAACATGCTGATAATGGTCTTCAGCAGTTGCCTGCAGACATTTAATATTTCAGAAATCAAACAAAGCCCATAAGTAAGATAATTTCACAACAATACATGTATAAGCTTTCATTAATATGGGCTTGAAAATGTCCTTGAGGATAATCCTTGTTCTGGAGAAGACTTGTGTGTTATTTTGTCCTCTGGTATAATCATATTACTGGATTAATATATTTTGATAAGTAAAAATATGTACGGATACATATTCAAGCCTTGTGAAAAATCACATTAAATTTGCAAGAAAAAAATACACCTCAAAATATAGAAAATATAATAATTCACAGGAAAATGAACTTTGAAGTTCACATTTAGCAGTTATCTGCATATAAAGAATATACACTCTCAGCTCTAAAGAAAAGTGCTTTCAAAGGGATTAGACTGTATTTCATTTGTTTATTTTCACCTATGATACAAGATCACAAGATTATGATAGATATTATAAGATATACTCTGGAATTTCTTATTGTTGAGGTGAAGAACATTATATATATCTTATTCCTGGAATATGCTAATTAAAGGGGTTGATTTAAAGCTTTAAAAATTCAAATAAGGCCACTACATTAACCTATAGAACACACTGTATGAATTTTGCATAGATTTAGACAGGAAAAAGACATCCAGAAAACCTGCATGACACAAAAATGGCTTTGTACAAAAAAGACTAAATAAAATAAAAAAAAAATTGATTGTATCTCACATGACATTTCATACAGATGAACATTCCCCAAGCAGCCATATATTACCTTGATGTATATTTTATAAACTTGTTTCCTCTTTCACACTTTATTAAAGATATACAAATAAACAAATTAGATTAGGATTTCCCTCTCTGTAAAGATGAGTTACTTCAAATATTTAATTAGTAATGACTATGAGAAGAGAAGAATTTGTATTCCCTAACACAGCATGTATAAAAAGCTGCTTAGTGTCCTTAAGTAATGGCCTGTTAAAGAAAAATATCACAAAATTATCAAGAAAAATATTTAAATTCAAAATATTACATGAATGTTATCTTTGGAAGTACATACACTAAGTTGAAATAATACAGACTCATTTATTTGTCTTCACCTTCATTTGTTTTCATGTCATCTCTGTCTCTCTAGACATAGCCATTGACTAACTTGAAGTCCAATTATTTACTTTGGCTCCCCTAAACTAATTTTGTGACCTTAATCAAGCTACTTGTGTAAGCTCTGATGGTTTGAAAATTCCTTTCATATGAAATAACTTTTTTTGGTCAATGGAAGGCTGTTACTAATTAGGAATAACAAATCTTATCATTAAGATTTATTTATTTAAAGCTTGCAATCCATATTGTCATACCAGCACAAACTGCAGTGCCTTCAAGGCCATAGGATATTACAGAAAGTCTATGAACTGAAGACACTGGGTAAGAAGTTACATTAATTTCTCAGGTTTTGCTCACATCGAATCCTGTGTTTGAACATAACATTAGTATATTTGGCAGACAAAGTGTCACATTAAAGATTTGTGGTGATTCGCACATCAGAGAATGGTAGTGACTCATATACATTCAGTTGTCTACATGCTCCGCAGGCTGGTATGTGCTAGCAGACGGTGCTTTTACTGTAACGTGAATAATACTTACCCAAGGAAAACTATTCAGCTTTGACAAAATGCAGGCAGATACAACTCTCTCCTGAATGCTGAGCACTGAATAATGAACTCAGAATTCCTAGTATTTTAATTGAATGATACTTCTCAAATAATCTAATTCTACTGACTAATAATGCCTTATTTCTTCTTCATAGTATAGCTTTTCATGAACAGCAAATTTTACCATTTCTAAAAGCATTTATCATTGCCAAAGTATTTGTGAAGACAGTTTCCATTAATCCCTCAAATCTACAGCACAGCAATTTGGACACATCTTTAAAAGCATATTACTGCTACCATTTAGCTGTACAACTACTTCTCTGCTGGAACTTAGAATTTTCCCACAAAATCAGTTGAAACTCATCCTATTACCAAAGGGAGTAATTTAATCAAGCAGCATTTTCAGGAAGTAATGGGTTTTATACAAATATTTTTATAAAAGTTTTCTCAATTTGGAAGTTTCTTTTGAGCATGTACATTGGCAAAGACTGCAATCAATGCATGAAATATATTTAAAACACCTCTAGTCTTTTTTGGAAACCACATAAGACTTAAAATACATATCCAGAGGAATTAAAATTAATTTCAGAGATTTACCAACCCTTTAGAGAGTTAATTACATAGAAAGATGTTCTAACTTCTTAATAGCCATAAAATAAAAACCCCAACAATAAAAAAATTCATTTGCATTTAGCACAGTGATTTTCTTCTTACAGGGTTATTCTAGATGACAGGCAAAGTGAACAAAAAAAGGATAATAATACAACCTCAAACTAACTCCTGAGCACAGTACTCAGTTCTATAAAGTCAGGCTTGAGGATGATCAATACTTCAAACCTGAACTTACTCATAAATGGATCCTGTAAACCCATAAATCACACGAATCAGTTTACCAGAGTGAATCTACTATCATTTAAAGGAAAAGAAGCAAAAATATAAAAAAAGGAAAAAAAAGAGGTCACTTAAAATGGGTTCACACTTACCTGCCAAACTGCTGAATGATCTTGAAGTATTTATTTTCTATAATTTGATGGCGGTTTGACCAAGCTATGTAGAACTAAATCATATACCTTTGAGTCTGTTAGTTCATTCCCTTAACCCTAAATTTATTTGGACTAACAAATTAAATGTATTTGCTTTATAGTTCTTCTATTTATTGAGTACACCACAAGCAGTTTTCCTGTCCTGCTGCTTGGTAGAAGTGGAAAGAATAGGTAAGAAGCCTAAATTATCAAGACTGTAGGCACTACTGCTTCTTCAGATATAACGAAAGGATAAGTTTACAAGAGTCAGAAAAAAATATTCTTTTTTCTACACAGTAGAGTCTTTAGAGAAAATAGTTTGGGTTTTTTTTTTTCCCCAAACCTATATTTGTCCCTGCCTCTGGCAATTTCAGAACTATTGATAACTACTTTTAATTCCTGGCATTAGGAGTTGATATCATCCCTAACCTAACATTAGAAATCAAACTGCATTCCTGGCTTTAAAACATTTATTAATTATTCTTAGAATTACATTCTTAAAATAATTAAAGTATAAGTCATTTGGTGATATTCCACATAGTGATCTGTATTCTGACTGACAGTTTATTCTTGAAACTTTCTCATTCCCTGGAAGTGAAAGCAAGAGGTCCCATACTATCCAGAATACAGGTAAGATAGACACACACATACTCACTCTCTCTCTATATATATATGTATATATATATATGTGTTATAATCTTCTCCCAGTTAGAGAACTGGAACAAGACAACTTCACTGCTTAGTGATGTAAATTGCCATTAATTGAGTCAACACGAATAATATCACCTGATTTTCTTTTCTGGTGAACCATGAGCCAAAAACAATGCAAAAAAATTGAGTGAAAGGCACAGAAACTTCCTTTATGAAAATGGTTTTAAAGTCATAGATTTTATGAAGGAAAAAGTACGTTCTATAATGGAACACTTTTCTCATTTTTAATGCAAATCTGTTGTCATAACAGTACTAAAATAATGCCATCGTATTTGTAATTTGTTCAGTCAGAAAAATGGATCTGACAATGGGACAGGCAAGGGAAGTTTTCTTCTTTCCCTCTAGTTCAGGCTATTTAGTGTCATGATTTCCACTGAAATGCAGAATGAAAAGTGCATAATTCTTTGCAGATGCATCAGTGTAATAAGACAGGTACAAAGAATGGCAAACACTCTAAGTTCAGTGTCACCCAGATGACCCGAATCTTGTGCTGTCTTTTAGAGTGGAAACAGATAATTTTCATGGACAAGGAGGTTTCTATATGTATGTGGCAGAGTTCCTCCAGGAACCTTTAAAAAGCTTTCCTCTCATTTTTAAAATCTCCATATTTTCGTAACACTCAATTTTAATTCTAGAAGCACATAGTATAAGAAGTTTTGCTTACGAAGAGAAGTTTTCAGCATTTTTTTTGTGTATTTTTGTTAGCTCAAGAACAAATAAAGTGCAGAATTGTAATCTGAGTTTCTACTCTGATGATACTACATATTTTTGCAGCATTCTGTTCAATAATAGAGAATGCTAAATTAATTTGGTATACAAGTTAGTAATGTCAAAAGGTATATACATATTCCAATACTAATGTCAAAAGGAGGATAGATACACATGAAACAAACATGACTTGTTAATGCCACTTCAGAAGAGCATAAGAAGGGATGTAGACTACAAGAAGAATAATCAAATTTATTTTTCAAAATAATAAAATGACATTACAACACACAAGCTGTCCATTGCACGGTACAAGATGATCCAGACAATTTCAGAAAACCCATTGTGTTCATAAACCAGATTCCGTTCTCAACCTTATTGATCCAATTCAAAGGCACTTTGAAATAGTAAAAAACAGTAGACATTATATTGGTAAAATGAAAGGAGAAGGATATTTACACCAAATGTGGCATATCCTTTTTTTTTTTAATTTATTCCAAATTCAATAAGGGTAGCGAAGCAGCTTTGATCCCATTAACTTCAAATGTGGAGTACCAGATGTTTCAGACAAGTTGGTGCAGTCTGTACTAAAACATGACATCATGTCATCACTGGTTGCTGCTGAAACATAATCCAAACATCTTTGCATGCTCCTCCACACCACAAAAAATATCTTCGCTATTGTATTTGACACATATATAGAGATGGAAGACTACTCACCATGAGACTAAATAGCAGACATGTTGTGCTGGTAAGGATCTGACATTACAGATACTGAAAAATAACAGTCCTAAATACTTGTTGAACAGTTCAAGTAAACATCTTGGATGATGCACTCAATATCTGTCAAACACACTAAATACAGTAGTAGAGTATTTGTTGATTAGTTTTCAAGTGCATGACTGTTGTCAGAGTAGTCCCTAGCAGAGCAGTTAAAATGAAAGACAGATAGTTGAATCATAGCCCTTTTCTTAGTCCTAGGAATTCCTCCAGAATTTTGAAAGAATAGCATGATAATGGGGGAGTAGGGTAGAGTCTACAGGCAAAATGCTTTTTCTTTCTTTTGAGATACGTAGCAATCTTGTATCAATTTACACTATCTACACAAATTTGGGCCAAACACAAGCTGAAGTGTCACGCTGAAGAATAACGTGTAATTTGACTGGAAGTATTTCAAACCCTTCAAAAAGTGCTGCAAAGGAGCTGATATAGAAATATGTAGATGGGGAAGAACTAATAATGATAAAGGGCTAGAAGAGTCAAGAGCCATAGTTTATGGAGTCACTTACCAGACTAAGCTAAATCAATGCAGCCAAAACCTACTGTAATTTGAAATATAGCATTGAGTCATGAATCTCACTAACTTAAAATTTTTGGAAAATAAAGACTGGATTCATAATTGTACCACTACTTTTCTTCTGGAACTGTGCATCCTAAAGTTCAGGACTACTTCCACAATTGGAAACTAGAAATTTTTTAAACTTTTTTTTTTTTTGGCAATTGTACAGTGCTTTAACAGTTGTCATCCCTAATTGTTTTTTGGGTTTAGGGATACTGAAGGACTAGGACAACTAATTCTCTTGTCTAATCTGCCTTTTCTTCACCAATTCTTTCAATTTCCGTGATAGAACCTTCTTGTGTGGTTAACACAAAGGTGAAAAGTTGAAGTCCCTCTTTCTTGTTCAGTGTTGATCTCCTCGTGTCTCTTGTTTAAACTTAAGAGAAGCGAAGAAGATTCATGTAATTGCGTTGTTCATAAAAGGCTAAAGTATTATCAGCTATGCCAGGTACTATTACCGGTAATACATTTCTGAAACGTGTAGTGTTTCCACTGGAATTAACCAGACTACACAGATTTAGCAGAAATTTCCAAGTTACTTCCCAAGAGGGTTATATGTAATTCCTTAATGCCACTTTTCAGAACAAGCTCTGAAATATACAGTCAGACAACTTAGTATAATATATTAAGGGTAACCTAGAAACACTTTCTGATTTAAATGTTGCTCCCCAGATCCTAATCGCTTGCCATTATGAAGTACAAGACTACAAGATTTCCATGTTTCATTTGCAGACGATTACTTCTAAATAGTACTTAGTAATATTCTTCTTTAGATGCTGTAAATATCTCTGACACCTCAAGACAGCACTAGAGATTTGGACCGATTAACATAAGATGGACAAATTTTCCTCTTATTTGCCTTCAGGGTTTCAGAAGAGCTCTAGAAGGCTCTCAGTAGCAACATGTTGACACTATAAACTACTACAGAAAACAAAGTAAAAACTACGTAGACTGATCCAGAGATATCACTCAAGTAATACATATTTCAAGTATTAAGATATTTCTCATTAAATAATAACAGAAAGAAACAGGAAGAAACCTCTCAGATAATAAACATGAGTAATACCCTGATACAGATTATTTTGATACGTGGCAAGGTTGAACTTAGAATGTTCTACTAAATCTTAACTGACAGAATTTCACAAAAGTGTATAATTAACAGAAAAATCTGCATACATGTTTTCAGATGCAGTGGCTTTCTGGTGGAAATAATCTTTAGAACTGAAAGTCTTTAGTCCAGAGCTTCTTACCAAAGAACCAAAAAAATTATGTAAGCATCTGCTAAAAAGTTTTAGCTTAATAGTAATTTTAATTGGTGTCACTGATTATTCACAGATATTTCTCTCCCATTAGCTCCAGGAATGTTACTTTAAATTGCATGTAACTTCTTCTCTATGCAAAGCTAAATACTTTTTTCTAGGCCACTTTTCAAAAAGTGAAAAATTGTTATTATTTCACTTTTTTTCAGTGCAAAGCATCCGAGAAATTTTAATTAATCAATTTGAATCACAGAATCACAGAATCACAAGGTTGGAAAGGACCCATTGGATCATCGAGTCCAACCATTCCTAACACTCCCTAAACCATGTCCCTCAGCACTTCATCCACCCGTTCCTTAAACACCTCCAGGGAAGGCGACTCGACCACCTCCCTGGGCAGCCTGTTCCAGTACCCAATGACTCTTACTGTGAAGAATTTTTTTCTGATATCCAACCTGAACCTCCCCTGACGGAGCTTCAGGCCATTCCCTCTAGTCCTGTCCCCTGTCACCTGGGAGAAGAGGCCAGCTCCCTCCTCTCCACAACCTCCTTTCAGGTAGTTGTAGAGAGTAATAAGGTCTCCCCTCAGCCTCCTCTTCTCCAGGCTAAACAACCCCAGCTCTCTCAGCCGCTCCTCATAAGACTTGTTCTCCAGCCCCCTCACCAGCTTTGTTGCTCTTCTCTGGACACGCTCCAGAGCCTCAACATCCTTCTTGTGGTGAGGGGTCCAGAACTGAACACAGTACTCAAGGTGCGGTCTCACCAGTGCTGAGTACAGAGGGAGAATCACCTCCCTGGACCTGCTGGTGACCCCATTTCTGATACAAGCCAAAATGCCGTTGGCCTTCTTGGCCACCTGGGCACACTGCTGGCTCATGTTCAGTCGGCTGTCAACCAGCACCCCCAGGTCCTTCTCTTCCGTGCAGCTCTCCAGCCATTCTTCCCCCAGTCTGTAGCGCTGCATAGGGTTACTGTGCCCCAAGTGCAGGACCCGGCATTTGGCCTTGAAGTACACTATCTTTCATTCTTTCCCACAATACAACTATTTTTGTACTGAATGAGGCCTGAGCTCGCTAAGAAGTATGGAATGCAACTAAAGTATGCAATAAAGGGACAGAATAATATTAATTTATACCTGGAATTTCTCAATCTTGACCCTGAATATTTTGTGTAATTTGAGAATGCAATAGGAAGAATGAAAGCAAAAACTGTAACAAGCAACTTAGAAAGAGCAGCAAAGTTTGGAGCATGCAATGTCTTCTTGACCATCCAAAGGAGCCAGAAAGAATGAAAGAGAGTCATTTTAGTAGTATGGCCTTGTATAATGAGCCATAAAGACAGGATTTTCTTTCCTTTCTGGCATTTGACTTCAAGGATCTGCTGCCAATACACGACATGCTCATATGCAGTTCCTTTATAAATTTTGGTGCGGGTAAGAAATGCAATTTCTGCAGACCAAAGAGGAGGAATAAAGAAAAATAAAGGCAATAGAAGTGTAAGCTAATACTGAAGCAACTGTAAACTATGACATCAAGCAGCCTCAATAGATGGCCTGTTATCCAGTTCTGAGACGTATTTCAGTACGTGTCAAGCAAAAGTCTGTTCTCACCTTCGTTTAGTACTCTGGCTGATAGCAACTGGTAAATAGCAATCTCAGTTTCTGGAGGTGAATCCATAAAGAACAAGTACAATCAACATTAAAGAAATGGAAATAATGGACGATGCTCTCAAAACCATCACTCACAAACTCAAATGGATTTTGAAAGTATGTCAAAAGAAATTATAGATTAATCCAGCTCACCATACACCCAATAAGAAGTGGAAAATTTTTCTAGCGTTATGATTAAGAATTCTTTACTTCAGAACTATAGCAATGATATAATTTATTCAAAATCTTGAAATACATAATTTTACAATTTAAACTTAGAAAATAGGGTTTCTTGTACCTCTTCCTACACCTCAATTACATATATATGAAATTTCTGGAAAATGAATTCATCAGGCTGTAATTAAGTATTAACCAGTAGTCTACAGAAGCAAGAAGACTGAACAAGACTGTGGGAAAAAAAGTGAGAGATTTGATTAGGAATTGTACCAAAAGTTCTTATACTCTTAATCTGGATAAAAACCCAAATGTCAGAGGGAAAACAGGAAAAAAACAGGAAAAATACTCAAAAAAATACTCAAAGAATAGTTAATTGGTTATTTAAGTCTCTGAAAATATGCCTTTAAGTTTGCTCTTTCACGAATGTCAAAAAACAGGAAATAAAGGCAATGTTTACCAGTCAGATAGAAAAAAAAATCCCAGTCATTCCAGGTAAAAGCAAAAAGAAAAGGACAGACTTCAAACAGCAATGCCTTATATAAATACAAAAGTAATTCTACCGATGACCGAGAGAATTGAATGTCCTTTTGTTTGAAGGACTACAGAAGGAAATTCCAAGCACATGGGGGATTTTGTTTGTTTTTCATGTTCTGACACCTTCTTTTAGGAAAAAAATATTTGTATTTTTATGAATACTGAAAGTTTTAAAGTGCTGGTCTTGTTCAAACCAGAAATGTGGACAAACCAGTATGCAAATATTTATGGATTTGAGGTTTATAATTCATGTTTACTTGGAGTCCACTATCCATCTCCATTTGTCTGTGTTACGATCTGTCTAAATATATGACTTAATCTAATTATAATTAACTGGCAGAAAATATTGTATATAATTATTTAAAATGATACCACTATCACAGATGGCGTTATTTTTGTTTCATCATTAGTTATAGCTAGCTAACACAACCAGTTTAAGCAGCGTACATTCAAACTTTAAAAAAATTATTCGAGAATTGAAGCTTTAGAATAGGTTGAATCAGTCTAATATAAACTATTGCTATTTTAACAAACACGTCTCAAAACATTTTCTGTTTACATTTTACATTGTTTTTTTGTAATTTTGCAAAACAAAATAAGCTGCTTTAATTTGGGAATACAGAGAGTTTTAGCATAGATTCTCCATTTTTTTATGATCTGTACTAATAATATTCATTGATTTATAGCTTTGATTGCAAAGTGATCAAAGATCAGGGGATCTCTTTCAGGTTCATTTTATAGTTAATGTCTTAAGTATGCTCTTGAAATAATGCAAGGCTGTATAGATGCCTTAGGAAGAGAAACTAGATCAATATATTTTAAATTAAATTTATTGTCTCTGCAAAATCCAACTAAATTGAGAACAAACTTGTATAGTCGTACATATTTTACACTGAACAGTAATGTTAAAACGGAGATACTAAAAAAATAAAATAAAATCTGCGTTTTCTGCTCAGAACATCCTGAAAACAGAGACAGCTGAAAGTGCATCTACTATAAACAATCAAAAAATGTTATTCACGAGAGTTTGAATGTCTCTCGTTCTGACCCTATGATGTTTCCTTTCACATTTTTTTTCCCCAACACCAATTAAAAATTGGAAAGGAATTTGCTCACTAAAAGTTCTTTGGCATTTAGATGGATATCTGCATATAAATTAATATGTTAATTATACAGTCATGCACCGCATATAATGAGATTTGCAGAGAACACTTAATGTTAGGCATCAGTGGCGAATACGTCTGACTACATAAAGTTCTTTTTTAAACTGGTTATTTACATAAACTTGCACATCATTAAAAAGTTCGGCTGAGTTGCTTGGGGATTTTGAAAACTAAGTAATAGAAATTGCCGCACCTAACAATATGGAGTAAGAGCAGAATCAGATAACAAAAGAGTCACCAACATATCTCCATGGTTAGCAGTATTCCTACTTGATCTCATCTGCTATGTTGCTGCTCCTTTGTTAAGTTCAGATATACAATATTAAGGCACAAGCTAACTCTGTACCTTTTCAAGGGAAAAATTTTCTGCACTTCTGAAAAATCTTACTCTTTTAAAGCCATGGAGAAAAAAAAATAAAACTCTGGAAAATCCTAATCGTTATGTACAGCATATATGGTATATACTTATTCATGTGATGTTCACATTCTACATTATAGCACCCTTGAGGAACTAGAAAAATAAATTCAGGCTGGTAGAATCAGATGCCTTATAAAGGTGGCCTTTAAAAAAAGCTGAAAACACCTTACAGAAATACTAATAAGCCTTAGTGTAGCAGTGTAACTCAAAGCAAAGACAGACTAGTCGATAAAGTCAAGTTTTTAAAGGCACAAAATTTCTTCCACCAAACAATATGCTATCAAATTAAAAAAGTCTATAAATTTAAATGTTCAGTTTCAATTTCCCTCAGAAAATATGGATAAGAACTGCAATAAAACCTCAAATTTTCCTTTTTGATTCTCTGCATAAAGCAAATCTAATAACTGGATAAACAAATGCTTTCATGAATCTTTGTAGCATCTTCTTGTACATCAGCAACTTAACTTCCTAAAACTTGAAGTGGGATTAAAGTTTCTGTGTTAAGAGCAAGATTCAATGCTGACATAAAATGTGAAGTCCGTAGAACAACTACAGTTAAAACACTTTTATCTAAATGAAGATCTGTTTCCAATGTTAACTCCAAGAAGTCTTTCTCTTTAATCTATTTGAAAAGAATAAACATAAACCTGATCTTTGTTTTGCAACCCGTATGAGGAAGAGTTTCCCGAATGGGTGTATGGGGTTTGAGGCATAAAATCTACAAAACATTCATTCTGTCAAAACTGATGGAGCTATAACAATTTAAAGTAGCTGTGAACATTCTTTAACTGTAATAAGTTTTATCTGAAAAAGTCATAAAACACAGCAGTATGTTAATTGCTCATTTCTATCTGCAACAGAAAAAAACGGGTAACACTTGCTACTGGTAACATTGTAACTTCATCCCAATAAATATAGTATTAAAGTTATTGCAGTATTGATCAGTTTAGTGATCAATAAGTGTCCTTAATTTTCTTTTCATGGTAGTAAGAGAAGCTACACTTTTGACCTCATTGGATTTTCTGGTATTTCACCTATAGCTTTGCACAAGATCATAAGGCAAGCACTAAAAAGAAAATTTTCTTCTTAAAAAAATAAATATGAAGGTCCCAAATTTCTCCTTGGAAATAATCCCTCCCAAATCTGAAAGTAATGTATGGCACTTTCATGACTAGCAGTTTAATGTAGCATAAAGGTCATTGAATGAATAATGAAATGTGCACACAACACCCATCTAATAAGTACTGTTTCTTCAGAAGTTCAGGTACAATGTATGTTAATAAGAAAATCCTTTGATGAGCTGGAATACACAAAACTCTCCACAAACATTCATTTCAAAGCAAAAGAACTTTAGCAGTTCTAAATACATACAATCATCAAACATTACCAGCAGCTCAAATCACTTAAAAGTAAAATGAAATAGAGGATAGTGTCTCCTCGGACACTAAGATTCCTTATTGTGTGTAGGGCAAAGGTTATGAGAGTTTATGAAGTAGGCAGGAAAATGCACTAACAGCTAGATAATATTTTTACAGTTTCATTTGGTTTTCTTCACTTAAAGTGTTTTGATCCTTTTTTGTCCCATTTCCTTGGAAAAAGACAAGGTATCAGCAGAGGGGGATTTAGTCCATGAGACTAGTCCAATCTGCCCCACAGTAGGAGGCATCTCAGTTACACCAGTGAGCTTTGGCTTATTAAACAAACACCTAGAACAAAATAAATTAATAGGAAGTCTTTTCAGCAGAGCCAGAATTCCACCCACTTGGTATCAACCAATGCTGGCCAACATGACCTGTATTTCCGCTTTCCCACCTAGTGCCTTGACTCATTAACCAATAAGCTTCCATTCTTTTTCCCCCGACAAAAGTTGTCTGGAAAAAATTCACTTGCAACGTAATTCTAAACCCAGGAAAAACTTACTGTTTCTGTTGTTATTTTTTCTCTGCAACCTGCAATGATTTTGTACTTTTAACGTACAAATAAATGATAACACAAGCTTTCTAGCCTTGAATCACTTTTTCAGGTGTCATGGTTTAGCCTTGGCCCAGCCAATTTTGGCAGCTAGCACCAAGCAGTTGGATTTCCAATTCCCTTCTTCCCTACCCTACCCCTACTTCCTAAGGAAAGGGAAAAGGTAAATGACATTGAAAAAAAAACTTGTGAGTTGGAAATGAAAACTACAGTTTTAATGAAATAAAAATAAAAATAATGCCAATACTAATAAAAATAATGCCAATACTAATGCTAATAATACTACTAGTAATAACAGTAATAAATATATACAGATCTATTAAATCACCCATCCACACACACCCCTTGCTGACTATACGTCACCACCAATACTGCAGAGCAAACACAAGGGAAAGGATCCAAGCCTAGGAGGGAGCTGGGCTCAGAAATTGGATTCAGGAATGCATGGATCCAGGATCAGGGGCAAACAGACAGACAAGGACCTCACTGGACATCCACCATCGAAGAAGAAACTGAGACTCTTGACCTCTCAGTTTAATGACATGTATGGAATGGAATACTCTGCTGGTCAAGTTGAGGTCACGTACCCTGTCCACCCTTCCCCGCAGGTGTGGCCTTTTTTCACCAAGTTGAAGATGGCCTTGGTTACTATAGGAATAAGTATAAGCATTGGCCTTTCTGTATAGTGAGAAAATACTTAGACCAGACTTAGATGAAGTCAGAAAACTGATTTCTACTCTAGCTCAAACCACATTAGGGATAGTATGTTTCAATTTGAGTGCCTCATCCTGTAACCTACAGACACATATAAAATATGCCAGCAGTATGCCTGCATGCTTCTATTTTCCCCTCAATTGTTTAGTGAATGTGTTCATCTATCTTTTCCTTCAGCGCATGTGCTGCACTGCGATTTTACAAATTCTCCTACTTTATCTATCAAGGACACACTTACTTTTCTACTCACAGTGATCACAAAGATAAAATATAGTTACCTATACCTTAATAATTCATTTAATAGTCACTATAACCTGCAGATGATTAAGAATTCATGCAGTATTCATGTGAATGTCACAGGTACTTCCACATCAGTTATATTGTATTCCAGCATATTTAAAATACAATTGGCACCATGATCTTAAGTATATAGCTAACAATATTTAAGGAAAAAAATAACTCCTTTTGCTAAACCCTCCACTTTGAGACATGATAAAGGGCAGAGAGTTGGGCAGAAGGACCCATTTGAAACTATTTTGATCATTTATAGCGCCTGAACAGAAGATGGACTTGTAGTTCACTTTCCATATGTTAATGGATGAAAAAGTTATAAAACCACAACAGCCAATCTGAGTTTCAATAAAATTCTTTCAAAAGTAATGATAATATACCTACATCCCTTTCAGACTTCAACACTTCTCTGAAGTCAGCACAATTGTGTTTAAATCACTGCAAAATATCAAAGATATTCAGGTCACATACATATCTACAGTAATGGAATTGAACTGCTGTATCAATTACTCTAAATGTAGTGTAAGCTCTAAGAGGTATTATCCTTGATGACAGGCTGCTCTATTTGTAGACAGAACTTACAGTGACAGTTATGGTATGAACAATTTATTACGATTTGATTTTGAAACTAAAGCTATTTCTGTGTTCAGTGAATATTAATACGTTAAATATCAGGGTCTAATCCCATCTCAAATTCATTGTGGCTCTGGGGACATCAAAATTTCATAGGTTTCATGATAAGTATATATGTCTCCCAAGAGTCATCTCTACTGTGATGAAGTACTTGAACTTCTGCATTGTAACATTGTTCTAGATAGTCTAACACTAACTCTAAATGGTAAATTTATTCTATATATCTCTTTTTGACTTGGTGAAAAAAAAAAATCACCTTACAAGCTTTGGGGATATGTCTTGTAGAGTGATCACAGGTGCTTTCAGTTTTAATAATCTAATTTAAGAAAATATGAATAATGTACAAGCTATTAAAGTATTATAAAAAAGTATCTTCATACACCAACAAAATCCTGCCCAAAGTCAAGTTCTTCTATTAATATATTGTTCCTTAGGAGCTTTTTCCTTTGAAGTAGCATTTGTATTGTCTTATGTATCAATCTTGCAAATTATGTTTATAACTAGACTACCTGAACCATACACTGACAAAGTTCAATCACAGGACTTATTTTCATTCCAAGTGAAGAAATATCCACAATGCAAAAGTGATCAGGCAAATTTAAATGGATTAGGATACTTGGTGGTGAGAGTAGTTTAACATACTTGTTTGCTCTTAAATTCTACAAATATATCTCCAAATGGTAATAAATGCAGTTACAAAATCAGTTTTAATATATTTTCTCTTATATTTCCACAGTGAATTTAAATACAGTTTATTTAGCTACCTGGGCACTCTACCATTTAAAGCCAGTTATTTCATATTCAAGCATATTTTTCTTAGGCTAATGTGAGAATATTACATTTATAGTTCCCTATTACAGAGAAAGATTCCAATGCGCATTGATTTGTATACTGAATTGTAATGATAGCAGGGGCTAATTCACTTGTATAACTACAAATACAAGCAGCGTTCTAAAAGACAGGTATATTTTATAGCACAGCATCCATACCCATTCTGAAAAATACTTGAAGTATAGAAGCAAAATTAAGTATCTCTTTTCCATCATCAACACAGAAAAAGTGCAGCTGTCTTCCCCAGAACAATGCTCAGAAGTCAGGCAGAAATTTGCTAATTACAGATAAATTACAGCAAACTAAAACCACATTGCTACCAAGGAAAATTCCAGGCTAGTCCCTGTATTTTAGCAATGAAAAGCAGGTTTTCGTTGGATTTTAAAAACTGTGTAACACTAATTGATTACAGCTTTGAAATACAAAAATTTCCTCCTAGAAGCTATGTTAAAGCACATGGAGGACGGGGAGGTGATTAGTGGCAGCCAGCATGACTTCACCAGGGGCAAGCTTTTTATGACCAACTAGTGGCTTTCTATGATGGGGTAATAGCAGCAGTGGACATGGGAAAACAAAGGGATGTGGTCTATCTGGACTTCTGTAAAGCCTTTGACACGGTCTTTTTCAACCTGGTAATTCTATGATTCTATGAACGTTCTTCTCTCTAAATTGGGTGGTCACATCACAGAGATGGTTGGATGGTCACATTCAGAGAGTAGTGGTCAATGGCTTGATGTCCAGATGGAGATCTGTGACAAGTGGTGTCCCTCAGGGGTTCGTACTGGGATCAGCACTGTTTAATATCTTCATCAAGGATATCGACAGTGAGATGGAGTGCACCCTCAGCAAGTCTGCAGATGACACCAAGCTGTGTGGTGCACTGGAAGGACAGGGTGTCATCCAGAGGGACCTGGACAAACTGGAGAAGTGGGCCTGTGCAAAACTCATGATGTTCAACAAGGCCAAGTGCAAGGTCCACCTAGGGTAGGGCAATCTGCGTTTTCAATGCTGGATGGGGGGAAATGTGACTGAGAGCAGCCCTGTAGAGAAGGACTTGAGGGTGCTGATTGATGACAAGCTTGACATGAGCCGGCAATGTACTCTTGCAGCTCAGAAGGCCAACTGTATCCTGGGCTGCATCAAAAGAAGCGTGGCCAGCAGGTCAAGGCGTGGGGGATTCTGCCCCTCTATTCCTCTCTTGTGAGAGCCCACCTGGAGTATTGTGTCTAGTTCTGGACCCCCCAACATAAGAAGGATATGGAGCTGCTGGAATGATTCCAGAGGAGGGGTACAAAGATGATCAGAGGGTTGGAGCACCTCCCATACAAGGACAGGCTGAGAGAGTTTGGCTTGTTCAACCTGGAAAAGAGAAGGCTCTGAGGAGATCTTATGAGTACCTGAAGGGGGCCTACAGGAAAGCTGGGGGGAGACTTTTTACAAAGGCTTGTAGTGATAGGACTAGAGGCAATGGCTATAAACCGGAGAGGGGCAGATTTAGACTACGAATAAGGCAGAACTTTATGATGAGGGTGGTGAGGCACTGGTACAGGTTGCCCAGGGAAGCTGTGGTTGTCCCATCCCTGGAGGTGTTCAAGACCACATTGAACGGGGCCTTGAGCAGCCTGATCTGGTGGGATGTGTCCCTGCCCATGGCAGGGGGGTTGGAATACATGATCTTTAAGGTCCCTTCCAACCCAAATTATTCTATGATTCTATGATTCTACTAACTTTTGAAATACCTTATATAACATAAAGTATTAATGAAAATCTATAATTAACTGTTTATCAAATTACACATACCATGAGAATGCCACTTTAGAAATGTTATTTTCTCTTACCTGCTACCTGTAATCAAGGAGAAACACTGCAATACTACCCTAACAGATGTTGTCTATAGGGTATGCTGAAGCCAAGCAGCTGGTGTAAATTCTATGCACTCCCAATGCAAAATTCACTGAAGAAGATAAAATTTCTGGTACTTCTATCAAGGACATATCAGGCTGATTTGATATTTTTAAAACATGATTTCTAACTTTTTATTTCCATATAATTTCACCTGACTTAGCAGATGCCTGGTGCTTCCAAGGATTCTAAGAAAAACTGCTTCAATTGTGCACCCTCTATTCTTCTAGTGCATACTAGAATGCTTGTATACTTGTAACCTCATGCCTGAAGACATACAGAGGTAAAGGGCACACCTACTTTCCACTTGCAGCTAGCAGGCACCACAGGTCATGTAATTTTAATTCTATTCACTGTATTATTAACTGGAGAGGAACTTGTGAAATGGTTCCCTAGCAGTATTTTTGAGATAGGCCACATTGCACCTCACATTTCTGCAGATTCCTTTTTACAGGAGTCCTCCACCTTCTACTGCAGTGTTCTGGTCCCATCACAATCCCAGATGATCACTACTTCTATTGACAATGCCACACCTAGAGCTATGTAATTATTTCTGCTATGTGTACAATCATGGTTTTCTTTCTCTAGAAAAGGCTGGGATGTGGATTCACAGCACCCTGACAGATCCATGTAAGTTCTCAAGGAAATTTCTTAGTGCCCAGTAAGTGCAGTTGGATCATCCTACTAAGGGTCTGCCAGGACCATTCAAATGGGGAATTTGTGTAAGAGGTAATTCTTAGATGGAGCTCATACCAACTATGGAGCAAACTGTGCAATGTTGCGGAGTTCTGTTTCAGTTAATTCATAGTTCACCGGCACAAACCTCTGATCACTGATACCTCAATACCACTGGGTATTGAGGGAAAAAAGAATGTGATTAGACAAACCCTTATCCTCCCACCTGCCTATTCTCAAATAATGTTGTTTTTTGCTGCCAGTCCACTGAAAATTCCTCTGACGGGGAAACATATGGTGTAGCAGCTGAGGCAGGTGTTACCAGCCCTGCTCTGGTGTGCAATCAGAAGTGGGTCAGTCACGAGTGTCCCTTCTCCAGCATGGCAGTACCTCCCTCAGGAGTGTCCCTGCTCTTGCGTGGCAGCAGTTTGTGTGGCACATCCCTCAGGACAGTTCCCACTCTGTCCTGAGGTGGCATTTCCCTCGGAAGGGAGCCATTCCTTTTGTGCACAGAGCATACAACTTGATGTTTGCAACCTACTTCTGGTAGGGACCCATATACTTATCTAGTGAGTAATTTTGGCATATACTGGGCTATTTTCTCCTGTCTCTTTCTACCACAGGGCAGCTGGAAGTTATTGTAACTAGGATGTCATGACCCCAGTTTTGGCCACCCGTGCTAGCCCTGCCAACCAGATAGTTGGGGAGAACAGTCTAACCAGGCCCTTCACATGCAGTCCGAATCATTGCCTCCTAATTTTCAAGAGTGTAACCCATACACACAAATCACATGGTACAAAAAAAAAAAATGCAGCTGTTGATATTAGAGAGGTTTAGAGTAAAATTTCAAGACAGTTTCTGTCTCTACAGACTCATTTTTAAAGTGCCTGAAAAAATTATCCCCAGTACAGGAACAGGTTGATAAGCCAGGAAAATGAAAAGGTCACACTGATTCTGAAAACCTACCCTTTGAGCTAAACTATTTTACATCAGTAGACTTACATCCCTTATATTCTGAGTAGTCTGCATTATATCAAATTGTGGTTTATTTTGAATAATTGCTTGTTCTTGGCTAAGATAATTGTTTCAGCAGTAGAAGCATATAAAGTCATAATCTTTCATCACTTTGATGCCATCATGCTCTCTTGTAATTCATCTTGATGTGTAATAAGCCTTACATACCATTACAAGATTTATTTCTTCAATTGTTTATACCTCAGTAGAGCACAATGAACACCTGTACTCCAAAACTGGAAGATTTTCAAAGACCTGACTCAAGAAAAACACTGAAGTACATGAGGCTAGTTCCCCAGCAATATAAAATGAGCCTAGATTAAGCAATTTCTCTAATAAGAATCTAGTCCCTATTTTGCAGTGTCAGAAAAAAAAATTAAATAGAATTATTTGGACTTTGTCATTTACTCATACTTTCAAGCTTAAATTAGCATTTTTATAACCTTGTACTTCTTTCTCTAGTATTAGACTTTGTAACAGTTAGAATGATGAAAATCATAACTTTCTGAAAAGACAAGTCAGATAATTAAGATGTCTGAGAAAGGAAAGAATTTTTTGGATTTTTTTTTTTTCTCTCCCACAAGGTGTACCTCATGATTTCTAATAAACAGGGAAAATGTCACTACACTGCAGAGCTCATATAGTCTGCAATTTAATTATTGTAATCTTTATTTGGTTAAAAAGAACTTCTAGATACGATACACACCAGTACAAAAGACCCCACTCAATTCTCATGGCATAAATTAGAATGGAATTGAAGTGGTGTATTGATTTATTAACAATATGGCATTAACTGCTAAACAGTGAACCAACCACCAAGAATCACAATTTCAGCAATAAAACAGATAAAATACTAACACTGAAAAAATACTAGTAAATATCTACAAGTTTCCAAGTGTCCTTTTACAAGTAAGGATAAAAAGTTACAGTTACACATACATACTCACAGCTGTAAGACCCCTCCCTTTCTGGGGGTCCAAATTCCCATATTTACACATTCTGCCTGTGGGTGCCCCAGAAGCCACAAGCTGACGTGACTTATGCCACTGTCAAAATGGCTATAAACTCCTGCTCTGTTATCTTCTCACTCCACAGTCCCTCATGATTGTTGCATACTTTCCACACATCTTTCATATTTCTTTTCAAGGCAGTTCTTCACTGTTCCAAAAGTCTTTTAGTAATTCCCTGGTTGCTCTTCAAGCTGGATGATGGTCATCATCATCTTCAGTGGTATCACTGGGCAAATCCTCTCAGGCAGTGTTGGCTGTCCCAGTCACATACAGTTACTCTCACATCACTTCCTGTAGGCCCTCCTGCCCTGCCACCAACAGTGCGTATCAGTAGTTAGATCAAAGATAGAATAAGCACAGTATGAGAGGAAAAACTGTTTGGGAAAGGAAGTGAAATAGGGCAGGTAAGCGAATAGACTGAAACCACAAAAATAGATGTGAGGCTCATCTGCACTGAATCATTCAGTCCTAAAATTTGTAGTATCTTCTCATAAATAAACCTATTGAATATAAATGATTTATAATTAAATCCTTAGCGATTTAGATTATAAAAACATATCACTAAAAACAAAAGCACTTTGTAAATAAACCATATATGCTTTTTATCAAGAATAAGAAGAATTAAGAGACTATCAAAGCTGCATTCATTTCACTTCTTTTTCATCAGCTTTGTTTTTTGTTTGAGTGAATAACTATTTCAGTCCAATGGGCTTCTTAATGAAACTCAAGTTCATCAGTCCTGGTGCTATGCCATCTGTATTGTTAGAGGAATGTGTTTGCAGTAACAAGTTTTCTCACTAGATATAATTGCGTAGTAATAAAGTGTTTACGATATTAAGTACAGAACATATAAGACAATAATTTACATGAAGGATATCACTGCTGATAACTTGGCCTCTGAGGACAGAGTTTGACTGAAAGGTCATTTTGTTCCTTAACTCTGTACATTTTGACTGTTTATTTTCTTTTTAAAAAGCTATCTGGGCCCAGGTAGAAATGCTATTAGTCATCCACTTGCATGTGTCAAACTTTAGTCACTAGAAGACAAAATAGAGGGAAAGTTGTAAACATTTAGTTGAACAATTACTAAAGTTATATCTGAGCCAGTTTTTGCAACTGTGTAATTAAGGTTTACAAAACACAGACTGCTGTACTCTGACTCACCTCTTGTTACAAAATGCAGAGGGAAAATTAGATTTATTCAATGTAAGTTCTCTCTGAATACACTAATCGGAATCAGCATTTCCCATTTAGAAGAAAATGTGTTGGGAACAATCTTAGTGACTGCTAACTCCTGCTTGACTTTGGACCAAATTTTCTATATAAACTTTTTAAAATGTGGAGCCTGCTGGAATGTAACAAAGTTTTTTCTTGATACTGCTTATGCAGAAAAGGTCTAACAGAAAGCAAAGTGAATCAATTATTAAGCAATGTAAAAATCACACAAGTACCTTATTGTACTAGTGCTGTGACAACGACACTGTTACCAATGCAATTAACAGCTATAAGTCTAACAAGACTCATTGTCAGCTAAGTCTTCTGTAGACTTCTGTGGCTTTTCAAAATAGCCCATTCCAAACTCATCCAAATTACTCTTGTACATCAACACAGAAAATATTTTATTTAGTATCATCAGTTATTTTTACTCTGCTTCTAAAATAAGAACATTATGACAAAAGAAACTTGATTAGTGTAGCTACTCAAATACACAGTATTTTCAGAATTAGTCTTTAATCATTTATGGCTTATCAAGGGAAGATAAAATAATTGATAAGCAAGCACTTTCATAATTGTTACTGGATACTGGGCATTCCATATGCTGACAATGTTGTCAGTGAAGACTTGCAGAGAATGTCTATGATGTTCTTTTGTTCCAGTATTCAATCATAATCAAAAATTCTTGAAGTAGTAATAGTTCAAAATGGCCCCAAGGCCCCATAAAACAAGAACTGCTGAGCTCTGTGACCTTGATCTTTAGAAAAGGTAAAAAGTTTAAAGACTAGATCTGAATAGTAATGTTGACAAGATGCTATTTAACAATTTTATAATTTTCAAATCCGATATGTAATAATTTTGATAGAAGTGATTAATAGATTATAAAATTTATTGCAGAGCTCGGTGTTCCTTGTTAGATGTAATTTGATCTAGATTTTGGTACACAGCCACTAAAAAAACAAGATAAATGCTGCAGGAAATGCAGTATGACCTTTTCATTATTGCTTTGTCAGGATATCTGTCAAGAGACTTTTCCTCTATTCCAAAACAGTCAGACACTGCATTGAACTGCAGTAAGGTATAGCTTGTTCTTGGGAGAAAGCCAGATTATGCTATCTATTAAGATTCATGCTGTACTATAATCAACAAGATATCAAGATACCAGGTACATAAAACCAAATTTGTCTTTTGAGATAGCAAAGGTCAACAATTTGCTGCACTTCAGAAAGGAAGATATGAAAGGACAGAAGACAAAATTGCATTTTCCACATCCCTGCTAATACTATCCGTGATTATATTTAAAATTTTTATTACACAAATTTATTTCTGAAATTATTTTAATAAGAAATTTTATAACATCAACAGTGGAAGGCAAATGAGAAATGGCAGTTCAAGATCTGCTGAAGAGAGAATAGACATAAGCAGACAAGGAAAAATTTGTTTTTATTTATCAGATTCTGGAAAGTGTAATAGCTATGACAGTTTTTAGAAAGCTGCTGATACCATTCTGTCTTCTCAGGTTAAAATGAATTGGTTTAGAGACAAAAGATGCAGGCCAGCCCCTCCTCTCCTCCCCCCCCCCCCCCCCCCCCCCGAATAATAAACATTTTAAAATGCTTGTTGTAGAGTAGAGAAAAAAAGTGTCTAACAGACCACATTCCACCATACATGCATACATTTTCTAGACTCTTCATATTACTTCTAAGAGAACTTCAAAGACTGAGAAAATACAAAATCCATGTCGGTGATATTGACAGTTGTCTCTATTGGGAATATTTTAGAGGCTTGCAAATCAAAACCATCATGGGTATAGAACAACCTACAACTTAACAGTAATTACCTGCTGCAACAACACACTCCTGGACAAATATTTGCTACTTATGAGTAGTCATGCCTTTATTCTGAGGAGTATGCAACTGCAACATTTAGAATACTTTTAAACTTTTTACTGGAGTCAATATGTGTTTACATTACAGCTGTCTTTCTCTTTTCTCCTGGTGTTTCACTTTACCTCTTAAATTTCTTATTTAATTAAGCTTCCAATCTTGTAACTGGTCACATGCACAAAGAATTCTGAACCCAAATTATGTCACTTGGAGTCTTTCTACCTCAGAGGCATGAGACTACATTCTTTGGAAAATAAATGATCTAGTGCAAGTTTCTTGATTTCTTTTTTTAGGTGAAAGAAATAATTTATTTTATAACAACTTATTTTAGTGAATACCTTCAGTTTTGAGAACATATATGCGGTGGGACATTTTTAGCAGAAGGCAGTCAGTGCTTGAAATACTATGGGTTCAGCACCACATTCTTAATGCTAGCGGAGTGCAGAGACCAAAAAGCTGTATAAATAAAGATAAGTATTGCTATAAAGAACAATTCCAGCAACTGTCAATCTTGTTTATTAGTACACCAGGAAGAACACAGGAAAACTGCTTCCCAGGGTGATATTAAGTACTGTTGAGGAAAGACACTGATTTAGCAAAGGCTTCCTTTCTTGTTTAATTCCATATAATGTTTCTAATGTTTTCTGATTCTTCAGTCAGCCCATTCCCATCCTTCCCCCACCCCTTTACAAAGAAACACCCTGGAACCCATGCTTAGTTACAGCCCAGTGGCCTGTTTTATTGTTGTTTTCTCAAATGGAGTCATGCATTGACGTGTATTTCTGGTATTTCCTTGAACTTTTCACACAGTGAATAAAGCTGAACTTTGAGGTGAACAGCCATAGGGCTACTGCAGGTGTCTTTGTTGTAAAAGGTTTAGTAGTGACACATGATTTTGAGAGCTTGACATCCTACAGACAGTTTACAAATGAAATTACTCTCAGTCAGGAGGGTATAGATTCTATCTCAGCAATTTTTATTTGCAAATTCAAACTTTGTAATTTCTCCTCTCAGCTTAACTAAATAAAATTAGAACAATGAAAGTTTGTAATAACCGTGAAGGATCTTAGAGGGAGAAAAGGATAACAGAGTAGCCATCTATAACTGCTTTGGCCCTGGCAGTTGTCTCACTGACACCACGGCCTCTGGTTAGGTCAGGCAGAGCATTCTCCCCCTTGAATGCCATAAGAAGCCTACATCCAGCTAGATGGGCAACAATGCAGGGTGCAGCTCCAGGGACACAAACCTGAGTGTGCGTATGTGATTGTGGTGCCTTTCTCACCAGTACCTGGATTAGCAGGTTTTAGGGAGCAGCATGGTACACATAAAGCTGGAGCACTCACAGCTGTAACAGGAGTTGTATTAAAATAGGAGAACCTGCACCCCCTGAAGTGGAGGGAGTTAATTGCAACTCACATGGACTGCAAGAAGGAGAGCATGCACAGGGTAGTGGCTGTGTGATTAAAACACTTGAAAAATAGTTCTAGAGCATTTAGAAAATTGTAAGTCTTCATTAACATTAGCATTAACATTAACGTTAGTGTTAACAACACTATGTGCTACAGCAGTTATCCTGAATGACTGGCTCACTGATGACAGTTAATAACATGTCATTAATAAATCGTTAAGTTTCTCCAAACTTTGTTTGTTCTAAACCACAAATTGAGCAGTTTTCCTTATGACAAACTAACTCATTTTTGTTACTTACAAAGCATTGCTCTGTGTGCATGCCCCAAATATCCATATGACACAGAACAGTAGAAAGGAAAGATACCTATACTACCTCTCCTTACTACAGGTATTTATCCTGGCTTGAAAAATGTGCTAGTACGACATTGGAGCTCTTTACTTGTCTCTAAATATGTAAGCATATTCACAGCTATGTGAGCTGAAATTAAACAAGAAAGAAATGAGCCATTAAGGAGCTCTTCAAGATGCCATTGTCTTTTATCAGGACGCTTCAAGTTTTTTTCAAGTGGTTCCTAGATTAAGCTCCAAGCAAATCAGGTTCTGACAGGACTTAGAGCTAGGGTAAATATATTATTCTCTTCAGAGGACAAAAGAGAGATCTGAAATCACCTGCAAACAGAAACTGAGAGAGAAGCATTTCACTAAAATTAATTTAATTAACCAAAAAAAGACCTTTACAATGATTTATTCTGCTGGTACATGAAGCTAACTGAATTCACAAAATAAGGAACTTGTAAACAACTATCTAACAATAACTTGATAAAATCAGAGTGGAATGACTACTGGCATCACAGCAGTGGTATATTGTTCACCATTTATACTGTTTCAGTGAAGACTTTACCTTTAAATAGAAGTAATTCTCTAACCAAACAAGAAGAAATGGATTTAAAGCAAAATCTTCTTGACATAAATATATAAGTCAGTCATGGTGATCCTTTAGATCTTGAAATAGAGCCATTTGCCTAGTAGGTTACATTCCTCCTACCACTCTTAATATTCTTTTTGAAATGCGGGAGAAGTTTTTTCCTCAAGCTTAATTACATTTTAAATAACAGGTTATAAATATGCAGTGTTTACAATCACATTTTCATGAAACGTTGGAAATAGGACAAAATCAGCTCAAGAGGAATTAAATAATGAGAAAACATAATTCAAATAAATAAATCAATTCTGTTGAATATTTATTGTAATCTCATGTATGAGTCACTAACTTGAAATTTGCAAAATATTTTATAACTTGGATTTCATTAGTTAATACTGTTGTGTATTAAGTCTCCATGTGATTTTTTTTAGCCTTTTCCCGAAAACTATTAAAGTGTTCCACTAATCCTGGATAGCTTTTGATTATTTTCTAGAGAGGCATAAGTAACTTATGTCAGCTAGTGGCTACAAATTTAATCTGCAAGAACCATTTACAGAAAAAAACCCAATGCTAGACAAGCTTTTAAATTTAAGGAGGGTTCAGTCATTAGATAAACTTGCAACACAGTTGCAAGTCACTTGCTGCAGCCTTTGACAGTAGTCTTTTCCATTGTACTAGCAAACTTTCTCAATGACACCCCTACCAATAACATTGTCATACTGTAAACACCAATCTCTTGGCGCAGTACCTGAATATATACAACAAACCAATTGAGACAAACAAATACATCAGGCAAAACATTTGCTTTAGGATATCATGAGTCCTTAAGGACTAATTACTTTTAATTCAATGTCACTTAACAAGTTCCACAAAGTTTGGATCTTGATGACAGGCAAACTAGCACTCTGACCAGTGCCTTTTTTACCAGAAAAAAATGAAATAAGGAATTTTTGTATTTGCAGACACATAAAGATCGAGACAAAAATTAATGTAGCGAAACAACCATGATTAAAAGCAATCTTTACTATTTGGTAAAGTAGGCACAAGTGAAAAATATTAATCTTTCTTAATGGCTAAATGAAATACATAATGAAAAAAAGCTTCTGTTCTTTAGGGATGGAGAAATTTACTGGGAAGAAGTAAAAGGGACTGAGGTATCATAAGCCCAAGTTTACAACATGACAATGCAGTACAAGGTGTTACATGTAGGCTTTGCTGCATATTAAAGAGGCAAAACAGCTACACTGTGTTTTTATTCACCATGATATAATTGCTACTGTAATAGTGTCCAATAGCTACAGTGAAGAAAATATTGCAGAAATTGGAAGGCATTCTGTAGTGAAACTTGGCAACACAGGTATGTAGGAGGACTTCACAAAACAAAGGGATTTCCTTTAATATAATTTCAGATGATCATTAAGTATGGATCTTTTTTAATAAACCTTACCTGTGGCATAGTATTCCCAAGTTATCAATTCATAACTGTAATTCTACAGCACATATGTGGAAAAACAACCACCATAGTAGTATGGTCTAAAATGACTTAGAAGAGTGAACACCAAAAACCACGTCTACAAATTATTGATTGGTTTGAGCCCATCATAACTACAATTAGTGAAACTGTTGTGAAGGAAGTAGGCTTATCAGTGAGAAGACTCATGGAAAAGGAGTACCAGTAAACAACCTGAGGTTCAAATACCTGTTCTGTTATTTTGTAATATTTTTTTTCCCTTTGTAGTAGAAGAAAAAAACCCAAACACCCAAAACAAACCAAGAACAACCCCCCACCAAAACTGACATAACAACCCCCCCAAAAAAAAACTGCAACAGAATTTTACCATAAATATCACTGAATTGTGTATGTGCTTCTTTTTTTAAGCTGATAAGTAATTCTGAACAGATGGTGATACTGTTTGTTGGGTTTTTAAACACATTCTCTACAACTGACAAGTACACCAAAAAGATAAAATAAAAATTCATAATTTGGATTAATGGGAATTTAGACTATATAAGGAAGAAGCATCATGCAAATAACATTGCCACAGTTTACCTGGGAACTAAATATTATAACACTTGCTTCTGACAAAGTGTCAACTCAGCCACATTCCTATATTACAAAATGGCAAAGCATTGCTCTCAGGAAGAAAGTGCAGTTTAGAACCATTTCAAAATAATTGCTTAATAATCAGATAACTATTACTAAATATATTTAACTCTCCTGAGAACAGAAAGCAATTAAAACCAGGAAGAAAACAGAGCAGGCCAATACTCCACCTCCAGTTAGTTGAAATCTACCTCTTCCTCTCACTGACTTAGGGAAAACCCAGCAGGACAACTGACAGATCGCCAAAATAAAAATTACAGTGAATTATATTAATTTGCTTGAATTACATTGCTCATTTATTATGAACAACTAAACCACGTTTGACTAAACAAAACTAGGATCGACTATTTCTTCCTCTAGTCTACCCTATGAGGATCTAGGTTTATTCATGGTAACAATACTTACATACAAGTCTGCAGTGACTGGTTTCCAATGTTGTTTAAAGTAGTTTCCCTTCATCCATATGTATTCTGTGGGGAAAGGTATCTGCTTCTAATACTGCTTTTTCTATTGCTGTTAGTATGAAAATATTTTATTATTTCAATAGTATGAAAATGCAGTCAGTCTAAGTTATTAGGAAGTGCCTTCTGTTTAGAAACAAACAAAACCAGGAAAATTTTTGCTTATTTGTTTAACAGCTTATGTTTCAATATTCTGGAACATGAAAATATCACTTGAATGACACTTGCATGACGCCTGCATGGGGATGTGTCTGTGTCTGTCAATATGACAATCCACCTATCAGATAAAAGCAAAGTTCAGCCAGACACATATACATACGTATATCATATTTGTATAGGAAGACAGTTTAGCTATCTGAGCCACACTGCTTTTTCAACTATGTTCTTGAGTAGAAGAAAAATGAAATTCCTAACTTAAGACTTCAAACATTGCAGGCAGCCACCCTTGTTCCAGCCTCGCATCTCCTAAAAGAAAATAACTGTTCTATAAAAAGTCAGAGAAATCCATGCTTATTATCTTGCGTGAAACATTTGGAAATCTAAATTGAGAAAGTAGAGTAACTTGGTTTGCCTACAGAACTAGATGTTTTTTGAGGTCCATTATTCTCTTTTTCTCTTTACATGGAACCTTCCCTCATTTAGAAATTGTCCTAGCATACACTGTTAATTTACATTTCACAAGGATTTAAATTGTTTCTTGGATATAGTTTGTACTGCCCTGTTTGAAAGGTCAAGCACATTGTACCTTCTAACGACAGACTTAAATCCTCTGAATTCAGGAAAATGTTCGAGGCCCAGCCCTCAGCTGCACAAACACCACTTTTGCATTCATCATTGCACAGAGAATCATAGAATCATGAAATAATTTGGATTGGAAGGGACCTTAAAGATCATCTAGTTGCAACCCCCTTGCCATGGGCATGGACATCTCACTAGATCAGGCTGTCCAAGGCTCCATCCACCCTGGTCTTGAACACCTCCAGGGATGGGGCACACCCAAGAATGTCCTGGAATTCAGAAGTACAGAAGACAGTGTATAGAGCAGCATAAGAGACAATGTTGAGTTCTCAAAAAGCTAATCTTTTTCCTTCTTTGTTTCAATTAATTCTCCGACTCATTCAGAAACTGTGTCTAAAATTTATAGATCTTACACTTTCATGGTCTACTTACCAACACAGTCAACAATAAATAATTAACCCAAACTGTCCCTCCACTTGCACATTTACTTTTAACCTTTGAAGTACCTCATAATTACTTAGATCTGGATTATCCAATGAATTAAAACAAAATATAACCATTTGATGATATCTATGAAGATTTAAGATTTATTTTTGTTTTCAGTCTACAGAGGACTTCAAATTCTAAAGCAGCAAGCAGAGGGCCCCCATTACTGAGAATATTCCAGTTTCTGCGAAATCATATGGCATGTATTTATTTAAATGTTAAAGATTTTCATGTTCAGCATGAACTCATTGAAGTAATGCTGTATTTGTCTTTGATATAAAATAGTTTGATACAAAATAGCTTGTTATAAACTGGATTAATTAAAAGCTAATATAGTTAAGTTTTCAGTGTGCTTTAACTGTAGTTCTTCAACACCAAACTTTCCAGTCAGGACATATTTTTAATTGGTAGATGTGTTACAGTGGTTTTAGGAAATCTTTAACAATTGACTTGGAAGTGTTGTTCCAAACAGTAGAATCAACACCTCTTGCTATTTATCTTCAAGGGACAGTTTTTTTTCTAAGCAAATTAAATCCCAAAGGATAAAAAGCTGTATTTTAGCAGGTTTTGTAAATGCTTTCTGTCTGAAATATTGCAAATGTGCTGGTTGCTTTTACAACAGATAAGATGACTTCAACTTCTCTAAAAAGGTCCATGAAAGACATTTTGGATATACAATTTCCTAGGGCAAACAAATCCATTGTTTGAATAGAAATTGCATCAAGATTTCCATGCAAAAGCTAGTATACTGCAGTTTACTGCAGTTTTAGTGTTAGTCTGACAGGGTGTTACTGCTTCTGCCATGCATTTTGTTTTTCCTCATGAAAGCTGGACCTGACTGAAAGCAGATGACACTTAACAGACCACAAGCAAGCAGCGCTTTCGAGAAGACTTTTTGACTCTCTGAGCTATAAATAACAGAAGTTGGTACCATATCCCAGGAACAATATCATACTTATAGTCAATTAGTACTTTTGGCAAGGCAGCATTAGGGTTGGTGTTTCTGGCAGCAACATTATCCACAACGTAACATCCGATCTGCTTCTAGAATGGGAGTGTAGAACATCCTCTTTGCCAGTGACCTAAATGCAGGATTGTTCCAAGAGAGCTTTTCATCCACAAACATCCATCCTTCTCTTTAGGGCTACTCTCAATCCATTATTCTCAATTCTTTCCTTGAAAGGAAGACTTATTCTTTAGGCATAATAGCAGAAATCCAAGAAAATACATCACTTAGGGTGTACTTTATAGGAAAGATATATTCTGTCACATTTCATGGTGAGATGACAGTGATCCTGTAGGTATTGAAGCTGATGTTGTTGTTGTAAAGCCTTTAGAGTGTAATGGTTATTTACAATGACTGGCCATGTTATGTCAGCGCCTCTTTCAAGAAAAGGTGAAATGAACTTGTGGACTACAAAACAGTACACAATGATCAGCAAAGAAAACTCAAATGGTCTCAAACGATGTGTCCCTTTTCAGGTATTTCTCATTCCTTAGAACTAAAGAAGGAATGACCATAATGATTCATGAATAATTTATCTAAAGATAAAACATCTGGAACAATAATCAACCAAAAATGCCTAGCTATTCTGAACTAATTAATGTCCCCATTTGAATACTGATTGACAGTCTTGCACTACTGGATGTTCTGAATCAGATAATCCACAGAGTGCAGTTAAGCAAGCATTACATTGCCTCCCAATTAAAAGAGGTGCTGCTTTTCTCATTTGAAGATTTCTACATGCATGCAGTAGAGAGATCGTGTGATAAAAACTTTTGGATAGCTGTAGTGTTTCTGCTCAGAGCAAAGCCAATAACAAATATAAAGTTACTGTAAAAGCTTTTTTCAGTAGAAGTATGATACAGATCCAAGAGTTCTCATGCCAGACATACAGTTAAAATCAAATTTGTCTTTCAAGGACAAACTGGTACTTTTTCCCTCAATTTATTTTCTAAACCTCAGCATATTTCAGTAAAGTTCATACCCAGGAAAGGTTTGATCCTCTTAATGTTGTTTTGCAGTTGTCAATTCTTAATGTTTCTTTCCCATTAAAATAAAGATATTGTACTATTTTGAAGAAATATTATCTATACTTTAACCACTAAATCCCAAGCAAGAAAGCAACATCCTTCAAAGAGATTCAAAATACCTAAGTACAATCCATGAAAGTTATTGCTGCAGTGAATTTCACCTAGTGATCCAGAACATACTGGATTAGAATATAATGAGCTATAAAGCAAAATATAAGAATTGTATTTTGTTAGTAGCATGTTAACAATAATTACTAGACATCATTATTATTTCTGTTGTTGTTTTACTAGGAAATCATTGCACCATTAATATGCACCACTCAGTTCAGATTTGTGTTTCTTCCCGTTCTGTTTCCCTTCCTTTCCTTCACATCAGAATAATTCAGTACAGCAGTAGTTTCCAGGAGGGCACAGACAATATGAGCATGTGCTACTCATTTTCACTTAGAACTTCAATTTCACCACCTTGCTAAATACAAATAGTAAGCAGGTAAGGAAATCAGCAAAATCTTATTTGAATTTTGGATGGTAATTGAGCGTATATAGACAAAAAATTCATTACTAATTTTCTTAGGAATAAAACACTTCACCATAGAAAATAAGACATTAAATCACTTCACTAGTTAGTTCGTGGAATATAATATTTAATCACTATCTATTCTGCTAGGACAGCCAGCTTTCATCAAAAAGGAAGCAAACACATCCTACCTCAGGTTATGCAACAAGACTCAGTTCCTAGATCAGGCATTAGCACTGATGCTTTCTTTGGGAACGCTGTATGTCCGCTATGTCAGGTCAGATGACAAATCCCTGCCTTCTGTATGCAGTTCAGAACGACTCAAGTATGTAACATGAGAAAATAATCACATAGTTCTTCTAATTATCTATATGACTTGTACAGAGACACCAGAAATACCTACATATGGTGAAGAGCTGTACTCAATGGTAAATGCAAAAGGATGGAATTGCAATGCATCTTAATGGATATGTTGACCCATTTATGGCCTAGTTGGATTTACAAGCTGTCTGTGGTTTCTATTTCATTCTGTTTACATATGGACAGCTAAATCTGTCAGTATACTGAGGGAAGTATTGAACTCCTTGGGAGATTACCTTCCAGTGGGGTGAATAACTTCAGAAGAAAAATACCAACCTAGTAGTAAGCCTTAGTGTGTTTTTTTTTTTAGTCTATCAAACCTGTTCAGTTTATAACGTTGGTACACAAGAAATTTCTATTTAAAAGGCAGTAAAAGTTGTTATTTAATCATATTTTTAAAATTCCAATTTACTGATCCTTTTTTTTTTTTTTAAATCCACAAACTATCTTCCTAGACATGGAAGACATTTTGGTAGATGTTAAGAAGAGGGGAGGAGGTGTGTGATGCTGCATACCATGTATAACTGTTAATTTTGTTATTTTTTCTGAGTAGACCTATGATGTGGACACAGTTGATAATTAAAGAGTAACGCTATGTAAGTATAATATACGCTGCAGTATCAGACAGAACTGCGTTATTAATAGAAAAAATACATTAATTTTATAACTTGGCTCTGACAACTACTCCACTCTGGGGTTTGGAAACTTAAATTGGACTCTAATTCCAAATTCAAATCGACTGCACCTAAGGAAGTGGATCCTACATTGTGGTTTACTGTCAGGGTTACAATCCAAAATGTATATAGCAACAAGAATCAGATGAACACAAAACTGAAATATTGTGCAACGATAGACATCAATAATAAAATATAAAAAAAGCCCTATAATACTTTTTCTCCTGCACAGTCTCTACCACAGTGACTTTGGCTGTTAGATGCTGCTTAATACAAATGACAACAATAAGAAAATGAATTAGCTGTTTCAAGAGTAGAGGTCGACATACACAGGCACACACACACACACAAGGGAAATCTTTCTATTTAACAAATTAAGAAAATCCACTATAAGTGTTTCAAAATAATTCCCTTCTGAGTTGACACACAGCTGCATATGGTGCTGTCAATGTTCAAAGCAATTCCACAGATCATTTTCTGAAAGGCTGTTGAGGATCTTTGTTGTTTTTTACTTTCACATCTTCTACTGAAAATACTGGGTTCCTTTGAGCAGCAACTTAATCTTTGGGATACATTCACCATAACCTTGTGTCAATAACTGAAAAGTTTCCATCATGAATTTCTTCAGTTTCACAAGGATTATAAAATGTCTATATTTGAACATGTGTCTCCTTATACCGAGTGAAGAGATTGAATTGGGCCTTGTCTCACGGTTGGAGTTCAGAACATGTTCCATAGCCATCTCTTTGTCTCTCCCCTCCCACACTTGGTTCCCGAGCTATAGATTTGGTCTCACTATTTTTGTTGAACCTTGTATGGTTAAATTTCAAACTACTGATTTTATTTTGCAGAGAGGCACGTTTTATACAATTCCAGCATTTGTTATCCAGTCCTTATCTCGTAGACATGTATTAAATCAAAACAAAACCCAACACAAATCAACTAAAATTACATGTGATTATTACTGCAGTAGGCATAGAATCCAATTTACCTTTTCCTTACTTTCTTATAATTTAATGGTAAAGAACACTTTCCTAAAATGCTACAAGGTGGCAGCCAATATTATTCTTTTCTCTGATACTAGGGAGTCATTTAGCTTAACAGAAAAATCCCTCAACTCTACATTAGCTTTCTATGGAGATTTCAGTAATAGGCTGTCAACATTTTAAGTTTCAGCAGTTACCCAAGAGATTATTTCTTAATGAATTAACAAGGCTTCTAATTTACTGGAATTACCTCATTGTCCATATGTTTAATACATCCTACAAATAATGAAATTGTTCTTTCTAGTTTTTTTCCCTTTCCCTACCTGACAAGTGTTAATCAAATTGCATTCAGATTTAATTTTATTTAACTTCACTTGTGCTTCAGGAGATCTTGTTTTACTAAACTAATTTTCAATATTTAATTGCCTTTTTTCAGGATATCTTCATTATTTTTGTGTGAAAACTCCACGACATATTCAAGAAAAACAAAGCACAATATGTTTCCTTTGTTATCATGTATATGACTCCTATAATACACAAAAATCAAGTCTTCGTTCATCTCAGTTATATTTGCACAAGTATGTCACCACAGCATAAGGTAATATCTTTATACAACAGCTTAAGTGACCTTTAAACATGTGTCATCAGCCAAAATTAAAACAGGACCCCCCTGTATCAGGAGTATCAGGTTGTTACATGAAGAGTAACAAGTTCATCTCTTTTCTGGGATAGCTGCCTCTTTTAAGGCAATGTATCTACTACTGCAGCCACAACCTATGTTTCACATACTGGTATCACCTGTGATGACCTACATTTATTCAATAGTTCAGAATAGAAGAAAATAACCTATTCTGACTGACATTTTTATTGGGGAGCACTTTAAGAATGTTTCAAAGCACTAAGCAGATTCCCACAACTAAGTAAATACTTAATATAAAAGATGTTCTCAGATATTCAAGAATATTTGGGAAATATGTTGTTCTCTGAACTGAAAAGATAAGAATTTCTAAAATTATTTCCTTACTCCTAAGTAGGGATGTTATTAATAAAAATACGCACTCATTTTTTTATTAATGTACACTGAAAAAGGTATAGCCTTAAAGTCACTAAGAAAATAAAAATATGAAGATCCCAAATATTGTTCTTATTAATGCTGTGATTAATCAAATCCAGAACAGACCCTTATTTAGGGTGCAATACTGCACTCAGCTTTGGTTATCCTCTTTGTCACATCTTGCTTGGGTTCTTTTAATCACTGGGCTAATAAGGCACATTGGATTATACCAAAATGATCTTCTGGATTTAAGAAAATTTGTGTTGAGGATTTGGCAAAAAAAATTCAAGTCACAGCTAATCACAAAATGTTGTATATTATACAGTGAATATTACACATTCCTCATCTCACTTCATTTGTTGTACTTAGTAGCTGTGTGACATTGACCAAATGACATTCAGTTTGTTTACTCTTACTTTTTTCTTACCCTAGGCTGCAAGGATAGTGGCTGTTGTTTGTTGTGTATTCCTTGCCCACAAAAGGTCACATCTTGTTTGTTATTCATGTTTGCTGTTCTACGTTTGTTAGGCGTTTGGGGGTTGTATCTAGCACAATGAAATGTAAAAAACAATGAGAAAAGTAACATGAATTCCAATAATTGTAAATGACATCCAAATTAACATTTAAGTACTCTAATACATATACTTACACTCACAAGAAGCAAGTCTGATGCACCAACATATGCCATTTAGCACATCTTGTTACAACAGGAGAATTTGAAGGTGGTAAAAGAGTTCTTCTAACACAACAGGTTTAAAATTCATGTGTCTCTGCAAAGAACTTCTGTGACTTTCGTCAAATGTAAATGTCCTAAATTTTGGGAAGATTCTCTGCTACAGCTGTTATAGGAAGTGATAAATGACAGTGCTATCTGACAGTTTCCCTCTAAGCTTAAAGCAGGTTTTACTCAGACACTGCTGCTATAGTGCTGTCAGACTGTCAGCATCGATATAAATCTCAACATTTCATAAAATCAAATGATAAATTAAATATGAAATTTCTTCATTTAAGTAACTGTTTCAATGGCTGGATCAGTCCAAACCCTTTTACATATATTAAAGTGATCATGCATAGTAGTGTTATTTTTCCCTGAGAAGTAAAAAATTTCCAGTATAAAAATTTAAAAAAAAATCCAGTGAATGTGATTGCCTTCTACTACCTAGGATATAATTTTGTTTGTTTCTCACCTTTACCCAAAGTTATCTGCTAGATGCACTCTCTATCTTGCCTTTATGTAAATAAAAGTATAAGCTATTGGAATTTTGTTTTGATTTAGCTACATAAAGTAATGAACTTGTATGCAACTGTTGTTGTGGAAAGATTTAAAATAACTAATACCTAAGTAATTAAAAAGGGATTAGGAATCATGTGTTTCTACTGTATATCTCCATCATAAGCATCAATGTTGATTGTTGTTATAGCAATAATATTTCTAGAAAATAAAATAAAAGTATTGTTAGCAAAATGATAGTAATAACAAATGAGATGAAAATTGAAAAGATAGCAAAAGTGATGGAAAAATCTAAAACCCTTCAGCACAGGAAAATAATTGCCTTCAGATTTGCATGTCCTCTATTTGAGTTGGTTTTAATACTTGTATTAACATATATATGTACCTGCCTGCAAGGGTGTATGTATGTTTTGTACATACATAGAAAAACTTTTTGCAGTTTTAAGGTTTCTGAACAGTGTTTGCAGTGTGTTTTGTAAGTTTTGATAAGTCAGCTAAGAGCTAAGTGCCTCCATTTGAAAATTTCATCATGCAGAACTACTTAAGGTGAATTTCCTATATTTTCTTACCATGATATTTCAGTGTCTCTTTGGAAAAAAAAAAAAAAGTCACATTGTCAAAATGACAGTTTGATGATGCATAAAGACATGTACTGTTTCATGACAATGTCATATTGGCTGACACCGCCAATAAAATAATTGTTATTTTCAACAATCCATAGTCAGCTTCAGCTATGAAAATCTCAGAATTTGAGCTATTTATTCGTAACAATAATACTGACTAAAAAAAAAAGGCCAAACAAAGGTAAGATTTGTTAGGCAGTCAGTTATAAAGAAATAGTAGGTTGGCTAACAGGATTGTGAACATGTTAATAAAAAGGTTATTTTTTCTTGCACTTGCACGTGAGTCCTTAAAGCACAAGAGAAAGCTTTTTTTTTTTTTTTTTTTTTATTATATAGTGACCAAACAAGCGCAGCATACGTGTCTCTTAATTTTGTATGATCTAGGGTCAGGGAATCTTTCACTTCCGTAAGGTTAGGCTACCTGGTATCTTGTACCATGTATCTTTCTGATCCTGTCAAAGAAACTACTTTCACACTTAAACTCAGAGTTGTATCTAGCTACATTCACCACATCCGCTCTTTGCCTTGCTCAGGTGCTGTGCTCAGGTGCACCTTGTCAGTAAAGGGAGTCTGCACTGCCTGGCTCCCTGTGATCTCCGTTTCTGAATCACTTTCGCTTGCAGAGTTACACTAGCCTATCCTGCTCCCCAACAGACTGTCCCTACAGAAAATCTAATGTGGAAACTGGGAGGTGAAACTTGGTGACCATTATACTAGAAAAAGCAACATAGGAAGGCTGAGAATCTTTTCATTGTCTTGCTTCAACTAGTCTTTCTCTAAGAAAACCTTCCTTTGCAGTGGAGTGCTCTTTGATCCTCTTTGACATTGTTTTGTCCTCTCTCTTGTAAATGACAGTATCAGCATGGTATAAGAGTTTGAGATATGACATGTGGTGGTTTTACATTTCTAGACCCAGATGTATGAATACACTAGAATCTCTGCTTAAGTAAGATCTGCTTTTTTGAACAGAAGTTAAAACCTCTGCTTTAAGTAGTTAGTTTCTGTCCCTCAAATACCTTAGGACCTAGAAAGCACAGAAAAAGCCCTCAAGATCTCACACTGTCTCAAAACCACCAAATTTTTAATTCTTTTTATTACACTTTAAATTCCAATCATTGCACTTTATTATAGCAAAGTTCAAACTCAATTTAAGCACATGCTACAAAGGGTGAGATCAGGAAATATGAATAGTCCAACCTTTTCTAGAATATTTGAAAAAAAAATCCATTTTCTTTACTGGTATCTGAAGTTTGAAGAAATTTAAAGAAAGTGTATTTCATTTTTATTAAAGTGTAACAGCCAACATTGGACCACTTTGTAGCTGTACTGCATGAAAACAAGCTCTGTGCAAAGCAGCCCATATCCAAAAAAAAAAAAAAAAAAAAATCACAGGAAACAAATGGTATCACTCCAATTTTTTACAGATGAGACCCTGAGGCTCAAACCCTGTATGACCCTTAGAAGAACAAAATTTTTATCAAAGACCTCAACTGAATACAAATGTCTCTGTTTAGGTCACTAACCATACTACCGCTGTACATTCTTTCTTGCTTTTGTCTTAGAGCCACCTGTGGGGCTTTTATTTCTTCATTTACTTTTAAAATGAAACCAACAGAAACAGGCTATAAAACCATCGCTACTCCTCAAAAACAGAGTCAATTTTGTTAACGATATTAACTTCGAGAGAAACCACCCTGTATACTACATCTTATTGCAATTCATAATTGCCAATATAAATCTGTTTTCTGTATCTACACTGCAATAAAAAATTCACTGCAATTGAGAACATAATTTCCATATTACCTACCAAATCATCAGTTCTAATCATTGCTTAGCTTTCTGGGAAACAGAGGTTGTTAATATTCATACTGAATGATAAGTTTTTAAATCTCCTAAACAATTTATTGCAATAAATGTTTCAACAAGTGTGTGATATTAGTTTTCAGCTGTAATAAATTATTCAAATTCATCATAGTTAATATGACCTTTATTTATTATATTGCACTGTTATAATATAATTGCTTTCTACATATTTAGTATACATCTTGATTGCTGATTAAGTTCAATGAGCTTCCCATGGTGCATGGCATTCATCTCAAGCAGTAAATGCAAGTGTTAATGCAGTGTTCTAGACAGTGCAGATGACAATGAGTGGAAGATGAAGAATAAAGACCAAGTAAGACTTTATTTCCAGGTCTTAGGACAGCATAGAGGTGTTGTTTTTCTCCCATTCTACTTTGTGCCTTTTCCACAGTAGGAAATGGGACTTGTGGTTTAGGCCCAGGCACAACTTTTCTTCACTCGGGATTATGTCAACATACCGCAAAATATTTCATAGACCTATAAAACAGAAGGACAGCAACTGACCTTCAAGTGTCAGGTACTTGAAAGAGACCTCTCATCATATTACTTGTTAGAAATCTGATAACATGACTTACTCTGAACTGAATCTAAAAGAAATTATTTAGGGCTTGGATAATCAGACTCATCCCTGGTGGTGTGTTTGAACTTTATCTTGCAGCAGTGCCATGTCACATAATTATGACAGAACTGTACTTCTCACTGATATCTTCTCTTTTGGTAAAAAAAGCAGAATTAAATAGACTTATACCAGCTTGCCACTGCTAATTTGTTAGACCGGGTATCATATTATTCTGCTAACAAATATTATTCTGATCCTGTTAAGTTTACTGTAAAAAAAAACAGAATTGCTTGTTACGTAAACAAAATTTTATTGTTTTTATATATTACATGCAGTCACTTAATAGAGTTGCACCTTCTGTATAATTTGTCTTTGGAATGTCCCTAAGGTATAGATTAATACTTTAAAATTGATTTACATTTGGCTGCACTAACATAAAGTAGATCAGGACCACACTACTCTGACAGTCCATAACAAAGACCATAACAGATATTGTGATATAACCTTTGCAGTGATATCAAATTATGGTTGCTTGGTAAGCAGTATTCTAGTCACAGTTGAGACTAGTGTCACAAGTCAGAATCAATTTTACTACTGTGTCAAGAAAACACATTAAAACCCCACCTAATACCTGTGAAGTATAGTCTCAAGATCTGAATGTCCTTTATTACTGTAGATTTTACACTGCTACCAATGTTTCATGTCTTTATTTAGACTTGCACTGAATTAAACTTTGATTAGAGAATCAAATTCTTCTGATGTGGATTTTGACTCCCTCTAAATTCAGTAATGAGCTTTTCAACATGAAGAAAGACACTGAAACTGTAACACAAAAACATTGCTTTCTTGTGAAATCATGCCCACCACAAATGGGTTGCAATCCTCTCCTTTAAGTAAACATACAAAAGTACATTCAACAATGAATAATTTCAGTCACTGCTGTTTGCTGTGTAATCAGTTTTTGCTTACATTTTGTTGCTTATCTGAGGTGTGGTTGACTGGTCATCTTAGATAAGCATAGACTAATCCAGTACACTCAAGAAGCTGGGCTGCTTCATGGAAAGAGTCCTCTGAGGAAAGTAAATTCACACAGTGACTGAATTTTTTATTCGCATCTGAGTTAGCTTGAAGACTCAAAATTATATGCTGGAATTACCAATATATTATAATCAAAACAGGATGATCAAAACAATCCGAAAATGCTCAAGAAGCAAATTACTAGACAAACTAAAACCCGTTTCTAGTCAGTGAGACACCATAGAATATTTTTATATGTCTGAATAGTGGGAACAGCCAGCTGAGGTTTGGTACATTTTCTATTTCCACTTGATCTGGAGTATAAGGAAAATTTTCAAACTTCATATCATGTAAGATGCTCATGACCACAGTATCACAGTACTAATGATAGTGTTCTATTATGGCAGCAAAAATCTTATCAAAGGAACAAAGAACAGTTTAATAAATCCTCCTCCTTTGTATAAGGTACATTGCTATAGAACTGCTAATATTACTGTATACTTTTGGTCACATGCTATCACCTGATCAGACTGCACTATTTATGCCAAGTGGAAAAATACAATAATCAATGTTTTCAGCTATTTTAAAAAAATAATTGCATCAGTTCACTTATGGATAGTGATAGAGAAGGTTATGAGTATTTCTTGACCATATCAAATATATTCTTCCATTATACCTGCTGAAACAAATAAATTAGCATATTGACTGTGCTTATTTCAGTCAACAAACTTAACAGACTAATGGGCATGATCACCAGTAAAATACGGATAGCGGGTATGATTGCATTTAAATGGCTTTTTACAGTAAAGATATTAATGTTCCCTGTATTATTTATGAATAGATGTTATAGACTACATTTCTTTGTAACCATGGAATTACCAACAGGCAATCAGGAATTTATAATATTTGTATCAGTGGAGACAGGATTTTCTAGCTAGAAAGAGCCTCATTATTAAAATAAATGAAAATTCACCAAATGCTCTTCAGCTGCAACTTTTTCTACACCAGTCCTCCTCAAGATGAACACAAACACCCCATCGGTGCAACTATGCTGTACTGTAATTCACAAATTTACTGTCAAACTAACACTATCTTTTCTGTTGTGTTGAAATCAAAAGTTATTTAATACTTCAATTTTTTTTCCTATTTGGTAGTTTTTGCAAGATAAAGATAGTGGCATACTGCCTTCTGTACATGATTTCTTTGAGATTCACCTCTCCCTGTTCTATGTAAGGGTGTGAGCAGGCTTGAATTTTGACTTACTTTGAAAATGTGTGCCCAAGTAATTACAAGAATTATTAGTTATCTCTTGTTTGATATGGTCTTCATAGATTCCATATCAGGCACCCCTGAAGCTTTTGTCCCCTAATGCTGACTCAAATGTTTATAGCATTCTAGGTAGAATTCATGATGATGTTACTGGGTCTAATAAAGCTTTGACTAGTTATTATACTAGTTACTATACTGTAAGTTTCAGTTTAAATAAGTTTCGTCAGCTTTGTACGTTAGGAAATCATGATTCAGCCTGCTAAACCTTGATGATTAAAAAAAAATAGTTATTTTTCTTTACTTACTTCTGAACCATTAGGAAGCTATGATATTTTCAAGATTTTATTCCCTTGCTGACTGTGAAAAGTTAATACTTTTTCTTAAATGCGAACTAAAATTTTTGATTATTACACAGAACTAAGTGCTATAGCTGTAAGGACATTCTCTTGCTGAAATTATAAATACTTTCATTTACGTCTATCTATAGCTTTTCTTTTCTTTTTTTTTTTTTTTTCACCTTTCCAATACAGGGGACAGTAAGAACAGCATATAGTTGGGAAATACGTGACAGGTTAAAATAGGAATGATGGCATTTCCACATCTGATACCAATTATGTTTTTGCTTGGACAAGATCAATTTTCTCTTTTTAGGAACTGATTTGCTAGGTTTTACATATTGTTCACACTGTTAACTCCTTTAGACCTTGCAAGACTTTCTCTGCCTAGAAAGTAAAAGCAACAGTGAGTTGAAAATACAGATGTAGAAAACAGAATAAAAGCATAAGTAATAACGAAATAATACTGTGTTGTAAAAGGAAGAAGAAAAAAAGATAAGTTGATAGGGCTTCAGACTCTGTTTGACCGTTCTATCTAAAACAGGCAAGAAATGATTGATTCATGGTTTAATGTTTCAGCTGGGTCATTTATGGTGATACAACAAAATGATAAATAATATAAGTAGAACACTTTTGAAAGCTAGAGTTTAAATACCAGGTCATGAGATTTAGAGAAAAGACGTCTAAATCTGTGTTAGTTAATGTGGGATCTGTGATTTGCTGAAGAGGGCAATAAGTCTTTATCCAGATGGTACATCAAAGAAGATACAGAAAGTTAGGACAACTGAGATTTTTTATGATGTTCCACTACTGTAGACTAACTTATTCCAGCTGAATATGAAAGAAAATAAGATAGTTACATTGTGAATATTGAAAATATTTGAATACTTCACATATGAGATAAACCTTGAAACTTCAAAACCTGACACAAAGCAGAAGAGAGCTATGAGATCAATAAAAAATTATTGAGATTATTAGATAAATTATTTCTTCTTCACAGCCACTGAGTACTACTTTTCTTAATAGAGCTTCACAATTATTGTTGAAGACAAGGTTTTAAATGTAAAAAAATAGCCACACTTGAGGTTATGCAAATTAAAATAGGCATAGAAAACTCATTATTACTTAAGGAAATTTCTAGCTGTGTATTCAGTTTAGATCACCCAAGATTTCATGGAATTAGCTGAAATAAAATAACTCTCCCATATCAAAACCTTTTGAGTTTCGAACATTAGGCTTCAAATTACCTGTAGTAAAATTGTAGGTTTTATTATAGAGCACTGCAATACTTGGGAATTTGCTACTGAACAGAAAGTGGTTTAAGACATTTAACTATTAGTTTCAAGGGCAGGCATTTTACTTTACACCAAGAGACAGTTTGAAGCTACTACATCTGCATCTACATGAGAGTTCACTTCTGCTTCTAGCACACTTCTGTGGGTAACAGCCCAAGGATTTGGATGTTCACATCCTTTACAATTTCATGCCCTCTTTGGTGCTGTCCAGTCAACTGCATTGCTGTGCTTTCTTTAAGTTTCTCTGTGAAGGAGATGCTTCAGTGTTTGACAATGTCTAGAGACATAATATAGTATATTGTTCCCCTTAATCAAACAGTAGGTTACACATAGAAAATCTCTTGAAATAAAATAAGTTCAATGGAGGAAGACTTACTTTTGAAATTGGATACTAAGTGTAAGGTACATGTATGCAATCAGAGCTACCCTGATCAAGGTCACTCTGAGGACCTGAATTCCCAGTATATTTGTATTACAGATATGACTTTTCTGGATCAGCCATTCAGCATAAAAAAAAATGCAGAGAAAAGTTACTCATGCTAAGATTGCTGCTACAAGGCTCTTATGCCAGATACCCTCATCATACAATAAAAATAAAGAGCACATTCAAGACAGTCTCTACCAAGAGCATCCTGACCTTTCAGTCCTTAGAATTTCTGGGGTTCCAAAGGTATGGCAGCTTGCTATGGTCTTCCAAGCCTTGATGTCTGCCAAAATGTAATATGAGCTCTACTGTGACATACCTTTTTCAATATGCAGAAATTGAAAGCTTAAGTGGTTGAGCAACCTATTAATAATCCTGAAAGATACTTAAGTACCTAAATGAAGATTTTAAAATATTTGAATTTTAAATATTTTGAAAACATAGATAAATTGTTAAGCTGTCCTACGGATATGCAGTTTACTAAACTTTAGTGAGAACTGGTTCCAAAGTGCTTAAGCGTATCTCTAACTCTAGCAGGCAAAATGCATTTGACATTACAAGTACAAAGCAGGTTCTATAGAAAACCAGCTTGGACATCAGAAGCATTAAGGCCACTTAGGATAGAGTTTCAGGAAATCTAACAGAACAAATCTCAGCATTAGCTAGTTTAGTTTGCTCAGATGTATTGTTTTCCAGGATCTGAGCTGACTTTGAATACACATGCTTAAGTTTCTGAAACTTCTCTAAAAATGAAAAACTTGCATCTGTTTGCTTGTGTTTTAGGGTTACAAAAAATCAAGTCACAGAATCACAGAATCACAAGGTTGGAAAAGACCCATTGGATCATCGAGTCAGATTTAAATCAAGTCAGACTCAAATTTTCATTAAAGATAGAGCTGTTCTGCTTCATCTTTGCTAAGAACTTGGTCATTAAAATTATTGTGTCATGGCCATATAAACACGTTTTTGTACATAACTTGTCTCCTGACAGTTTATTTTTACTTAATAAGTAATCATCTTTGTTTGGTACCCGTATTCCTTGCACTGTAAACTCTAGTAATCACACAAAATAGAATGTATTCTGAAAAGTACACACACCCCCATAATGCAACACAGTCAAAAAGAAAACAAGTGGTGAAGGCAGTGTTGTCTTCCTAACATTCTTCCATTGCCATATTGTTTAATTTAAAACAGAGTTTGTTGTTTCCTAGATCTCAGGCTAAGCAACTATATAGGGTAAGCAGAGATAAATACAAGGAAATTATCAAGCGCACAGGGCTTGTAGCTGCAAGTCACAGGCCTTGATAAGAAGTATTGATTTTACAGAAAAACATATTAACCATGATTTGTTACCAAAATGCTTTCTTCCTGATGTTTGTGATTTTTAAAATTATGATCTGAAACTACACGTGTGGAACCGCTGAAGTTAGAATGAATGTGAATATTTCAAAAACAGACCGCAGACTGTTTCCCTGAAGATGGCCTTACCTGATCATTTTTGTCTTCTAGCAGTGTCAGTACCTCTATTTGAAAGACTGCTGTTCTTTTCCAAAGTGCCTTCAAATTCTGTGCATATTTTTATGAATGTCTTTTATTAGTACTTAAATTCCATTTCCATTCTGGGTCTGCTCTTGGGACTTTGTTGATTATCTAATTTGCCTCAAATTCTGACCCCTGGTTTATTGGCAGGAAACCAATTGCCCTTTATTTCTTTTACTTTTAATTGCATAGTTAGAATTGAAGAAATAAAAAATCGTTATGAAATGAAATTACACAAAGGTCAATGGTAATGATGATTTTTCTTCCCGTGGAATCTGTTAGAAGTTAACTTTGTCAAAAACAGATGCTAAAAAGACAATGTGAAGACACTTGTAGTCTTTGCCAGTGTTTACAGACACAGATAATTTCATACTGTCCTTATTCTTGATACTATGGGCTTCAGTGATGTTGTGAGTAGCAGTGGATATCCAAAATGGTACAGATTTTTTTTATTGCTGTTATTTTCGGTCACTCATTTAAGCAGAGAACTTCTAATCAAAGTTATCACATATTAATAATTTTTCTATCATGTGAAAAATTCTGTGTAAACCACTCCAGAATCAATAACCTATGGCACCAGCAAGCAGTATGACTAGTTGTTTGTTATAGCAAGCTGTTTACAAAAAAAAAGAAAAGAATATTTGCTAAAAATTAATCTTAAAAGAAATGTGAGTACTTTAGAGGAAACTGAGAAGGCTTACACATGCAAGATTTGTAAACAGAAAACAGGAATAATGTTTAATGAATACTGCTCACTAGAAAGCATCAAACAGGTTCTAAAATAACATCATTTAAATGTCATGTATCTGTTAATTGGTCTGTTTGGCAACTGAAATAGTACCTAAAACTACTTTCTGATCTTCTTAAAATGTGAATGTTCTTTACCAAAAAAGCACCTGCTTTTATAAGCACAACATGTATGGCAACAATGACTTGCTGGAATCAACTGAGATCTACTGATTCCCATCTGTTCTGTGCTGTGTGCTAGTAACGTACTTGTGGACAGAGAAATACTACAAGAAGAAAAGCTTAAATATGTTCACACTACAGATAACAGACTTGCTTTTCCTATACTATGTATTTAAAGCTGTCAATCATGTCTTAAAAAAAAATCAAAATAAAATACTGTAGGATAAGAAAAGAAAGTCAAAGTGCTCTGCTAGACACAACAGGATGCTTTTATAATGCTTTAAGGATAATATAATTGCTATAGTTGCATTTCTATTGTTAGATATAAATGGGAACACACTCTGCAGAGCTAGGCAGCAAATTATTTCTCATCCCATGCAACTGAGTTTTCAAGTAACCTCAGTATGAACATTGTATACACAGCAAGACAACGTTTAGTTTTGAGTTACATTCCTGTCAGCGTGGTATCTGTCATGCAGGAATTTTGGGCCTAGGTAGCTACAAGGAGAGAATCATACCACTCACTGACAAAAATCTTTGATTATTTCCTAAGCAAGATCAGTATAGGAGGTGGTAGCAATAAGGGCCTCCACTAACCAGTACTATGAACTCAGGAGAACATGAAACCACTCCAAGTGGCTGGGCATCAGAATCCTGGCTGGCAGCCTGGTTTTTACACATAGCAGTTTCAAGCTGAGTGCAGCCTTCTGCACTGTGTTAGGTGCTCATAGACGTATTTTTATCAAAGTGATGCTGTTTTCACTTATTACTTACTTGTTGATGACTCGCATAAGCCACCAATGGCCTTATTTTTCATATCATCCCGGTCTCTTAGACTTTCTTTGCACCCGGACTCTCTCCAGTAGGTCCATTTCTCTTGCTCTCTTGAGCCCAGGATTAGACACAGTACTCCAGGTGTGGTTCCCCCAGTGCTGAGTAGAGGAGAAGGCACACCTCCCTCAAACTGCTGGCAGCCCTCCTCCTTAATGCACTCCAGGACAGTTAGCCTTTTTTCTGGCTGGCTTATTTTCAACTTGTCTACCAGGACTTCCACACATCTTCCTCTGCAAGGGTGCTTTCCAGGTGGTCAGCATGTAGTGGTGGCAAGGGGTTATTTCCTCTCCAGATGGAGAAATTTGCACTTCCTCTTGTTGATCTGTGTGAAGTTCTCAACACATGCTTAGATGCACTCATAGCAGGCCCACAGCATTTAACACAAGATTTTGATCATGTCTTAAAGAAACCTTGTGCTGCAACACAGTACTCTTTATTTCAGGGACTTTGAACTGCAAATACACAATAAAAGCAATGGCCTTGGGATGGTCTGAAGGACACAAAAAAGCCAGGGTGTACACAGCCTACAAGAAAACAACACTAAACAGCAAAGACATTATCCTTGTGCTACAAAGCTTCAGAGCTAGGAGTTGATCCCTGGCTTTCATGCTTTTAGTATTTAGAGCTATCTAACTCTCACTGCAGTTAGTAGAAATGCGTCTTTAAACATCACCAACCTGAAAATATAGATTTTGTTATAGACAATTATTTCCTATGAATCTGAAGCATGGAATCCCAAATTCTCAAACATACTTCAACATCTCTCTGCCAGCATTGGTGAGAGAGCAGAATTCCACACCATATGGGTGCAACTCTGATATAATAAGATTAACAAATTCCACATCACTTCTGTTTCTTTATTGATGATTTTTTTTTGTTTGTTATGTGTGTCCAAATATGTGTAGTTTTGTTTCTTTTCATCTTATTCATTTCCTAAAAATACAAAGATTAATTTTATTGGAATCCCACTGATCATTTTAAAATATCAATTAATTGGACAAATTCCAAGGCTTCCCCTCCCCCAGCTACTTCCAAGATAAAAAGCCTAACTCCTATACTGCTCTAATTTAAATTTTTGAGCCAAAGAGTGTACTTGTTAGATAGTTTTTCATCCTACCATGTGCAATTACAGCTTTTCTTACATGGCTATTAGTGCATGCAAGCCTCTTGCTGAGATCTAAACAGTACCTTGTAATTCCTTTAATTTTGTTTTTTATGAATCTGGGATCCATGCCAATATCCTGTTCCTTCTGCGAAGTGCTGACACCTTAAGGGCTTTTGCTGCTTAGTGTTCCTAAGGCTTTATGTAGTCATTGTATTCTAGCACTCCCTACTTTTTCTGATTTTTCCAAGAATTCATTCTTTTGAATTTATTTCCTTTAAATTCTGATTTTTATACAGTAACTCAGAACATATGATTCTATCTTCAGTTCCTGCAGAAAAATACACACTGTAACTTGAAGCAAAAGAGAAGGAAGTAACCTGCCCTCATAAAAAACCCGTACTTCAAGCCAGGAACACCTGTGAGTCACAGCCAGCAAAAATATTTTCTAAAGTAAGACAGCTGTCCCAAAGACCCAGTACGATTCCACTTGCCTATGTTGCTCAAGCTAGGAAAAGACAAGCTCCATATAGAACATCATAATAATATCACATGGCAAGAACTGGATAACCTTGGCAGCACGGTCATAAAAAATGAATTTTATAACAAATGAAATTCAATAGTACAATATAAGTTCACTTACAAAAAAAAAAAAATAATAACAACAGTTTATTAAAAAACATGTGACAAAAGCTTCAGCAATAATCAAGGATCTTTGTGATCTGAAAGAACAAAGGAGAAAAGACCCTCAGTAACCAGGTCATCATATGAAAGCTATGAACAATTAATGAGATACACCTTCAAGAAAGAAAATATAATCAAGATAGTCAGGTGTTAATGGTTTTGGACTAGACAAGAATGATCTCTTACCTCAAAGAGTTTAATATTTTGTTCTCCAGAATCTAGTAGGTTTTCACAACACCTATTATTAATGCACAACTATTTACCCTTCTATTCCTTCATCAGTATTGAGGCTAGTTATTCTGCAGAGCCTTTATTATTCGGTGGGAAATGATATTTCTAATTTCTAATGCAGTTTCCGCAATCTGCTACTGCCTTAACATGTAAAATTTGGCACAGAATCACCTTAAAAGATCCAGTTGATAGTGACAAAGCCTGCTAGGAACATGTTTTATAAAAAATGGGTTTGCTTCCTATGTGAGCTCAGCACCAGTGCTAATGGATCTGGACACACATTTCTTTGTTCTTCCATAAGTACATCAGGTTTTCCCCTTACCCTCTATTGTACATTACATCAACTTCAAATCTGGTCTGCACATATAAAATATAAGATGCACAGCTGTCTCTACAAAGCATTTCTGATTGTCCCATATTGACTGCTACAATTGTGAATTCAAATCAAATAGCTGTACAGATACACTCTTAAGTTTTCTGGGTATCCTACAGTTCTATCCCAGAATGTGATATGTATTGTATCCTGAAATAGTCATTACTTATTTCTGTACACATGAAAGGGAAACATAGAGAACCAGTAAGACATGCATCTCCCAACTCAAGATACCACCAGACAGAGCAGCAAGCAAAACCACTTGATTCATATCTGTACGGACACCATCCAGGAAGTGCCAGCAGCCGGGAACAGGGAGCATCAGCTGCAGAAAAGACAAGTTCCACATGGGAAGGCCAGCACTGCTTTTTCAATATTTCATATTAAAACTGGAGGATTTGCTTCCTAAACCTCAGAGGAAAGAAGCTTATCTTTACAGAGAAAAGGTTTATCTTTAGTAATGTTTTTGGTTCTGTAAGCTCTCCGACTGGAAATCAGTTTATTAAAAACAAAACGAAGCAAAATAAAACCTAACAGGTTCAGTGACCTCTCACAAGAGCAAAACCTGGATCTTGGCAGCAGGGTAGTAACAAGTCCATTATTCCGCCCTTGCTTCACAGACATTCTATGTAAAATAACAGAGCAAATAAAGGGACAGGTGGCTAGAAAGTACTTGTTATGCAGAAATGGCTTTAAGGTACAGATGTTTACATTAGCTTATATGAACTATGTATTCCTTTTCCAATTCAATTGAAAATTCCACTCCACTGGAGTACTCAAATCAATGTATTCTTATAACAACCCGGTAATAATTACTCAATACATGGCTTCCAAATTAAAGATTTGTACTTGATATACACTTCTAACACTACGGAGAGGCTCAAATCAAGAGAATGAAGCAGAGCAAGACCTTGCTTGACAGATGATTGATTAATATTTTTAAATTATTCCACTTGCACTTCACTGTGGATAATCCTAATAGTGTGCATATTAGGTTTTACAGAAGGGCTAACAGCAGGATATCTGTAGGCAGCCATTGGCATTTTCAAGATTCCCCTCCCCCATTCCCTCAGGCTAGCAAAATAATTTTACTTTAATTAAGTAAAGAAGCTTTAGATTATTCAGTCAGTATTACCCCCCGGAATACTGTCCTCCGGGACAAGGGAGCAGAACAGAGCTGGCAAATATTTAAAGGATGCTTTCCATAAAGCACAAGAGTGCTCATTCCCCAGATGCAGGAAATCAGGCAAGAAAGGGAAGAGACCAGAGTGGCTGAGTTGAGACCTGCTGACTAAACTGAAGACCAAGAGGGAACGGCAGAGGCAGTGCAAGCAGGGATAGGGAACCTGGGAAGAGTATAGGGAGGCTACCCAGTTGTGTAGGGATGAGGTCAGAAAGCCAAGACTGCAGCTGAACTTGGCAAGGGAAGCAAACACCAACAAGAAGGGCTTCTACAGGTAAGTTGATCAGAAAAGAAAGGTTAAGGAAGTGTACCTGCACTGATGGATGAAAATGGTGACCTCATATCAACAGATGAGGAGAAGGCTGAGGTACTCAACATATTTTTTACCTCAGCCTTCACTGACAACTGCTATCCTCATCCCTCCTGTGTCAATGGACAACAAGAAGGGGACCAAGGGTGTAAACTCGCTTCCACAGTAGAGGAGGATATTTTTCGTGACCACCCAAGAAACCTGAACATATATAAGTCTATGGGACCAAATGAGATGCATCCCTGAGTCCTAAGGGAATTTGCTGATGTGGTTGCCAAGCCATTCTCCAGGATATTTGAAAAGTCATGGCATCCTGGGGAAGTCCCTGGTGACTGGAACAAGGGTAACATTATGCTCATTTTTAAGAAGGATAGAAAAGACCACCTGGGAACTACCAACCTGTCAGCCTCACTTCTGTGCCTCGGAAGATCGTGGAACAGATCCTCCTAGAAGACATGCTAAAGCACATGAAGGACATGGAACCAGCATGGCTCTACCAAAGGCAGGTCCTGCCTGAGCAACCTAGTGGCTTTCTATGATGGGCTGACCACATCAGTAGACATGGGTAAAGCAATGGGTGTAATCTAGCTGGGCTTCTGTAAAGTGTTTGACATAGTCACCCGCAACATCCCTCTCTCTGAACTGGAAAGATATGGATTTGGTGGATGGACTGTTTAGAGGATAGGGAATTGGTTAGATGGTTCCATTCAGAGAGTAGCAGTCAATGGCTTGATATCCAAATGGAAATCCATGACAAGCGGTGTCCCTCAGGAGTTTGTAGTGGAACCAGTGCTGTTTAACATTTTCATTGATGATATAGACATCGAGATCAAGTCAACTCTTGGCAAGTTTGCAAGTGACACCAAGAGGAGTGGTGCAGTTGTCACAGAAGAAGGGTAGGATATCATTCAGAGGGACCTGGAGAAGCTGGAGAAGTGGGTCTGTGTAAACCTTATGAGGTTCAACAAAGCCAAGTGGAAGGCTGGAACATCTCTGCTATGAGGACAGACTGAGAGAATTTGGGTTGTTCATCCTGGAGAAAAGAAGACTCTGGGGAGACCTTATAGCAGCATTCCAATACTTGAAGAGGGCATACAAGAAAGCCAGGGAGGAACTTTTTACAAGGACATGTAGTGATAGAATGAGGACGATGAGTGGCTTTAAATTGGAAGGGGGGAAGATTTATATTGAACATTAGGAAGAAATTCTTCATGATGTAGGGTAGTAAGGCACTGGCCCAGGTTGCCCAGGAAATTTGTGCATGCCCTCTCCTTGGAAGTGTTCACGGCCGGGTTGGATGGGGCCTTGAGCAGGATGGTCTAGTGGGAGAGGTCCCTGTCCACGACAGGGTTGTTAGAATTGGATGATCTTTAAGGTCCTTTCCAATCCAAACCATTCTATGATTCTACGATTCTGACTCCAATCCATGTTAAGCTGTTGATATAGTTGTCGTCATCATCATCCTCAGCCTCGAAACCCCATCAACTCTTTTCCAAAACTCAACAGCTAAAAAAAATACCTCTTAACACTAAAAATTATGTCTGCCTTCTATAGCTACCAGCTACACCGAACTGTTGATCTCGGCACAAATAAGAGATGATAGGTGATTCTGTCCTTGAAGTACGGATCAAACAATGCTGTAAATGTATGCAGAATTCTTCGTTTTCCTGCATGCCAGTGAACTCAGCAGATACCTTTAAACACACGCTCTTTATTCCTGTGACCTCAGCAAGTCAAAGGTTTCAAATTTATTTTTCCATTTTCATCTAGTAAGAGATGCAGGTGTCGGGTAAGCAGCAGTACATGATACTAACCATAACTTTGTGAGTAGGCAAATAAGTGGCAGCAGCCTTCTGACTGAACTAGTAGCAACACTTTTTTGATCATAAAAGGGAGGCAAACTATTTACATCTTACGTTAAGCTTGCCAAGTTTTCTTCTGTATGGCTTATTCTGTATCACAGAGGCACCCCATCCTCCATTCCCCCTTGTTTTGTGCGTTCTGTAGAACCTTCTTGGATGTAGGACATTGCATTCCCACATGAAGCAGATCTGAAAAAATGATTTGGATAAAAAGTATATAAAGAAAGACTGTCCAACTCTACTGCAGGGCACTGTGTGGCCTCAGTGAGTACACATTTGAAGCCACATCAGAGCTATTTAAAAAAAATTAAAAAAGAGGAATAAGTACTGATGTTTATTTGTTGTTTTCCACATTAAAATAGCATTTGAAGTCTGATTCAAAGCCTTTACAATTCACTGAAACAGTTTCTCTTGAGTTCAGAGGACACCAGATAAGGCCTTGGGGAAAAGAAATGGAAGACAAGTAAAGTTTACAAAAGATAGTTTTGATTAGAAATGAAATCAAGACAAAAAGAATTCAGTGCATTTACATTTATTTTGGCCCTGGTTCAGATGAAATACAGTAAATGATACTATTAAAAATGAAATTAATAATGGTAAGAGGTTTAAATTAGAGTGGTTTAAAAGAACCTACTTAAGAAATATCATTAAGGCACCTCTGGAGATGAACACTTGCTAGAGTTTCTGCACAGTGCACTTCTGAATATCTGAGTTTGGAAACATTTTTTTTTATGTTAATTAAAAAATTTAGTCTAGGGTAACAGGTGTGAAATTGCTACCACTGGAATTTCTGGCAGTGTTTTCTTAAACATCCTTAAAGACAATGAAAGTGTATTTAGTTTATGGAGTGCCAGTCTCTCCAGTGATGTTAAGAGAAGGGATATAGGAAGACCACATACACATGGAGATTAGTTCTATTTCATTTTCTTTTTGTTGCAAGGACAAAGCGTATCAAAAGGTGAGACTAAGTAGACACATACAGCAATGCCAGAACTGTTAGTTGTAAAGTACTGCCTAAGCCTTTAATGCCTTTCTTGAGCACATGAACTTATCTAAACCTAAGCAAAATCTGCATATTTAGATTCCAAGGCTTTTAATTTCTTGAAGGTATAATTAGTAGTCAAGCACAAAATATACCAAGCTTATAGGAAGCATGCTGCAGGAAGCAAGTATTACTGGAGAAACAGGAGACATGGAGTGTGAATATATATCAGTTAGAGTTTGTGTCCTTTCACAGCCAAAAGACAAATGCAACCTTATCATAAGAGTAAAGACTTCAAATATTTTTCTTCTAATATTTGCCATGTTTAGATTTCACAAGGGTTTTAGGAGAAAAGATGAGGTGAATTTATTCTATCTTAAAGGTCCTAAAATGTATGACCAAGTATGATAAAACCAGTTTTTCATCTTACATTACAATGCACATTTCCTCAGTAAATAGGAACACAGATCATTACAACTAGACAGACAGTTCGTGAGTTCTCAGTACCACCTATAAAATCAACGCTAACAACTTTTAATTGCCTATTTTCTTATGAGAATTCTACTTCACTAATTGAGCAGATGGGGAAAAAGGGAATTAGGATTGTATTTCTGCCCTGAGCTCTAGGGCTCTTTTGTGATGCTGAGCTGGTCACTTAAGCTTATGTATTCAAAATTAACTGAGGGATTACAAATTAAATTAAAAGTTGTGATTATCTATCTGTAGAAAGTGTCTTCCACTTTTCTAGATCATAATGACAGTAAAGTTCTCTAGCATCTTTGAGCTTTCTGTAACCACAGCTGTAAAGACATGTCTCTCAAGCAACTTCAAAAGCAGAGCAGCTCCATGAATGAGGACAAGCAGGAGCCAAGGGTGATAGCAGCACAGCCTGTGTCCTCACCTACTGCCATGACCCTGCAGAACCTAAGCACAGCAGGCAACCCCAGCCACAGCAAAAGAATGGACCAAGGATATACAAGAAGCACAGCCAGAAGCAGTGGGAGGTAGGGTTAGAGACAAGGCTACAGTGTAGGTCTGCAATCCTTACAGGAGACAGACAGGGCCACCTATAACACAGACCAGGGGAGATCCAGGGCCCTAGACCTGAGCTTGCATGGATACAGTAAATGATAGACAGTGTGTATAAAACAGGTGGCAGTTGAGGTTGATCAGGGAATTTATGACCTACTGTTGACCTCGGGACCATGACAATGGTTTTTAAAACTCCAGTTGAATGTGTTCCAGAATGAAATGAGTTAAATAGTTGCAATCTAGTCCAATTTGCTCTTTATCAACATAAAATAAAGCTAGCCCAATTGTCAGGCTGCCCAGGAGCAGGCCAATAATGAGATGACAAGAGCTTGGCTGGACTGAAGGGAGCTTCGTTGGCAGACCTGTATGGAAAAGATTCTAGAACACTTGTTTCTATCATGCTTGGCTCTAGCTGTCAGAACTAGCTTCACAAAATTTTTAAGAGCAATAGTTTTTCTCCTGAAAGGAATAAAACAATAACATAAAATACGTCAAAGGTAGTATGATTGTTTTAAATATTTAAAACAGCAGAAGGACCCCATAGGAAAATCAGAAAAATGAATTGCAGCTAACAAGATACTATTATGACTTCATAACAGAAAAGTAATAGAAAATTAACAGAAAATATAATCAAGAGACATAAATTCCCCTGACACAATCTACCTTGTAGCAGCTTAGCAAATTTTAGAGAATCTGTGTAGAAGACTTAGCAAAGCATTCTTTGAATTAATGCCATTTCATACCCTCTCTGGATTCATGGGGAGCATATTCCGCTCCCAAATAACTGTCTTAAAAAAGAAAACAAGGCTCTGGACTTGTATGGCTAACTTCAATTCAACTTTCATTACCTGCTTTCAATCTTGACTCTGTCTCTGAGACTCTGGTTTACCTCACTACCAGTCTCCTTTACTTTAGTTACTATTAGTCACACAAGTCAGCTGCACAGGTCCTGTACTCTCTCTCCTCAGCCGCTTCATTGACCTGTTTGCCTGACCTCAGTGCCAGGGAAGGTCATAGAGCAGGTCGTCTTGGGTGCCATCTTGCAGCACATACATGACAACCGGGTGATCAGGCTCACTCAGGATGGGTTTATGAAAGACAGGTCCTGCCAAACTAACCTGATCTCCTTCTATGACAAGGTGACCCACTTGATGAATGAGGGAAAGGCTGTGGATATAGTCTACCTGGGCTCTAGTAAAGCCTTTGACACAGTATCCTACTTGAGAAATTGGCTTCCACTGGCCTGGACAGCTGTACTCTCCCCTGGGTTAAAAACTGATAGCTCTCTATGACAAAGTGACTCTCCTACTGGACAAGGGAAAGGCTGTGGATGTAGTCTTCTCGGACTTCAGTAAAGCCTTTGACACAGTTTCTCACAGCATTCTGCTTCAGAAACTGTCAGCCTCTGGCCTGGACAGGCGCACACTCTCCTGGGTGGAAAACTGGTTGGATGGCCGGGCCCAGAGAGTGGTGGTCAATGGAGTTAACTCCAGCTGGAGGCCGGCCACAAGTGGGGTCCCCCAGGGCTCAGTGCTGAGTCCAGCCCTGTTCAATGTCTTTATCAATGACCTGGATGAGGGGATCGAATGCACCCTAAGTAAGTTTGGGGATGACACTAAGCTGAGTGTAAGCGTCAGTCTTCTGGAGGGTAGGGAGGCTCTGCAAAGGGATCTGAACAGGCTGGACTGCTGGGCTGAGACCAATGGCATGAGGTTTAACAAGGCCAAATGCTGGGTCCTGCACTTGGGGCACAACAACCCTATGCAGTGCGACACACTAGGAGAAGTCTGGCTAGAAAGCTGCCTAGAGGAGAAGGACCTGGGGGTGTTGGTTGACAGCTGTCTGAACATGAGCCAGCAGTGTGCCCAGGTGGCCTAGAAGGCCAATGGCCTCTTGGCATGTATCAGAAATGGTGTGACCAGCAGGTCCAGGGAGGTTATTCTCCCTCTGTATTGAGCACTGGTGAAACCACACCTTGAGTACTGTGTTCAATTCTGGGCCCCTCGCTCCAAGAAGGATGTTGAGGCTCTGGAGCGTGTCCAGAGAAGGGCAATGAGGATGGGGAGGGGGCTGGAGACCAAGTCTTATGAGGATCGGCTGAGAGAGCTGGGGTTGTTTAGCCTGGAGAAGAGGAGGCTGAGGGGAGACTATATTGCTCTCTTCAACTACCTGAAAGGAGGTTGTGGAGAGGAGGGAGCTGGCCTCTTCTGTCAGGTGACAAGGGACAGGACAAGGGGAAATGGCCTCAAGCTCCACCAGGGGAGGTTCTGGCTGGACATCAGAAATAAAATTTTCACAGAAAGGGTCATTGAGCGCTGGAACAGGCTGCCCAGGAAGGTGGTGGAATCACCATCCTTGGAGGTATATAAAGGGTAGACAAGGTGTTCAGGGACATGGTTTAGTGCTTGATAGAAATGGTTGGACTCGATCCTAGAGATCATTTCCAACTTAGTGATTCTGTGATTCTGTGAAATAAAATGAAGGCATGTCAAAGCCTACATGCCACCTTTGTAGCTACAAGGTAATCCAACAAGATGTTGGGTAAGTCATGCTTTTAGCTGTGTTACCTACTACTTTCTTAAGCCTCCATGAACAAACTGTGGAGAAAAACTATATGGAAAACACAATACATCTCTCCAATTCTGGCTCTATCAATCAGTATTCAACATAGATTTTAGGCAGCCAAATTAAATTATTTTTCAGTGTGGAAGGCAGAAGCAAACAGAATCATAAAGACTTTTTTTTGCTCTGCAGTAACAACTCTAATTCTTTGTTCCCATTAAAATTTATCACTGGCAAACTCAAGGCAGTTTTTATAAGATATTCATATTGTATTATCTGTCCTTTCCAATACTTGCAATGAATAGTTGCTAGCTCAGCTTTTGCATACATGACAGAAAATATGCTGAGCAGAGTAATATTACCATTAATTACTGTAATTAATGCAAATTATGCAAAACAAGTAAAACTCAATTACCAAAGAAATAATAACCTTTGAACTGAAAATGCAACAGTAAATGCAGAAGTTCGACTCATAATGACTTAATAGTGGCAGAAAGAATGCTGAGCAGAGGGTTTAGATTTTGGTTCTACAGACTAAGGCTGTTTATAAAAAGCTGCATAAGTGTAGAGAATGGTAATATATGGAGCATAATATAAGAAATAGTATTTGATGAAACTTCATATATAACAAATTTGTCTTAAACCATTTGTTTTATAGGATTTGATACTGTTCTTTAAACCAGGTGTTTTAAAAAGCAGTAAACTATGGGTTTCTCACAGAGAATAATAGGCCAGTTGGATCCCCATTTTGATGAGCAAGCTACACTCCCCACTATTTTAAACCAGTAAGGTAGACAAACCTCACAAAATTACTAGAGTTTCATAAAGCCATAGTTCCATACACAACATGCCAGTATTTCCATTTTTTTTGATGTGGAAACATGCTTGCAATACTAACCTAAATTCAATACAGTCTTTAGCCTTAGTTAAGGGGTCAAGGGTTTGGGTCTTTTAGTACTTATATTATTTGTAATACAAATACAATAATAAAGATGGTGAAATTGAAATGTTTTGTGAAATTATGAACTCAATCAGAATTATTGAAAATTTCCTGGTCCTAGTGAAATAAAAAAACTCTGGAATTTATGTCAAAAATTCAGAATATCTCCAACTGTTGTATTCAGGTCCAAGATGGGTGTGGTTTTTAGCTTCTATTACATTCAGTTTCAAAGCACTCCCTACCTCCTAGTCCTTATTCCTGTAAGCTTATCATTTGGCTGAATAATAGGAAGGATTTTACTAGATTATATTTGTAAACTAATAACCTTAGGACAGTTGAAAAGTCAGCTGTTGAAGATGAAACATAGTTGTACTTCTGAACTGTCACCTAAGAAATAACCAGCTTGGGAGAAAGGTATTCTTAATTTCAAATCGTGCATGAGTTTGAGTGTGCAGATTTATGCAAATATAACTGTGGAAGTTTTCATGCATTTCTTTTGAATCCTCCAGAGTTCTCCAATTCAATTTCATTGTTCAGCTGTCTCAAATATGAATTATGAGTGGTGTTAAAAAAGGAAGTAATTCACATGATTCATTTTACTTCTAAGATGGCTTTCTCTGGAAAAAACAAAAGCAGGAGTATTTCACACTAAGCTTTACATTTTGAAATGAAGACTTCTCCTGGTGCTGGATATCTTATATGACTATGTCATGCCAAATTTGTGAAATCAAAGGTATTTCTTCAGATTTAAATTTACCTTGCAATCTAGTTGTATGCCATGCAATGTAAGGGCCTTTCCTTGCAATTCAGGAGATAATGGCTCATGTCAATTAAAAATACGGCTGCTGTTTATCTGAAGAGCAAAAATCAAAGCTTTAACTGTTGTTTTAAAGTACATGTTAAATGGTGATCAAGACACTGTAGAATACCGGATAGCCTAAAACACTGACAGCTGTGAATATTGCAAAATTCTCCAGAGAATGAGCTAAGGACAGATAGTAAAATGCTGCTGGTAAAATACACTCACTCTCTACAGAAGAGTAAAACTGTTTAGATAATGTATATTTTAATAGAAAATATGGTACACATAAGTGTATGTATAAATAGGAGCTACAGGTAAAAAAATATTGACTATTAGATACATGCCTACTAAGAAACAAATCTCTTACCAGATCCAAATGGGCAATATTGTTGATGATAGGCCAGTCCTGGAGATGCGATTTGTAGCTGTCTGTAAGAAAATCCATCAACTTTATAATTTATTTTCCTATGTTAACAAGAAACCTGGGAAGAGTGTGACTTCTCTGAAAGATGAATTGCCACTTCTTGGCCCTTTTCACCCTTACAATGACCTCAAAACACCTTATATCAAGTTCTAAAGGTACAGTTTCATAACACTTTGAAAGCAACTGACTTTTCATTGACTTCCCAAAAATCCAAGCATGCTTATAAATGTTCACAAGATCATTGCCCAAACCTTCTGTTAAATATTTCAGGGAGTATTTTTTATCCTAGCTCTTTAAATATGATCACAATGCAAAATTGGTTTAGTATGAACCGAAGCTCAAGAACAGTCAATTTATAAAAAGCAGATTTTTGTAAACCTTTTTGTACCAGTATGTATTCATCACATCAGCCAGTTAAAAAGACTTTTTAAGGGTGTTTTGGGTTTGGGTTTTTTTTTGGCTGATTGTTCTTTTTCCACATTAAATGAAGTTTAAAACCCATGAAAAGAACACTTAAAATTGACTCGTTTGAAAAAATGAAGTGAAAAGGCAGACTTGGAACTGAGCCCTGACATTGCCAGCATAGTAAGTTAAAGTGAAACCAGAGTAAATGCCAAATGAATAGGTGGAAAACAGTTAAAATAAGATATTTGTTGATATGACAGGCATTACTCCTTATAACTAACTTGCAAAATTTCTTTGTAGGATTCAGTTTTCTTTTACTTTATTGCACGTTTGAGTTTTGCCTTTCTAGGACTATAAACAAGTTTCTGTATATTGAGCTATAATCATACAAGAGCTATAGAACAAGCAGTCTTACTCATGCTAGCAGAGTTTAGTAAACAGAGGAATAACAAAAATTGACTAGATACACCCCATACAACCCAGGCAAAACCAAGCATCCTAAGTCACCATCCTGAAGGCTGGTCAATGACACCTTTACTGCTGCTATTAATCATGCTACCTACCTGTACTTCAATACGCTTACACCCATGTGTACTGCAATTGCATTCTCTAGTTGAGTAGTTGAGCTTTGTGGCTGATGAAAATGTGCATAACTAGGTTCACCCACTCTTGTATGTTCCCACATGACAAAAATAATGAATTAAACGCTCAAAATCATGAAATCATTCAGAAATCACTAAATACATGCATAATTTATGAACTGATTTGTTCCTAAGAATATAAGAGTTTAAAGAACAGCTTTAAAAATGCATTATTAAAAGTACTTGTATACTAATATTACTATCCTCTTACTCATTTTATGCTAGTGAATAATGTTAGTAGTTCTCGGAACAATGTGTGATCATTATGGCAGGAACAGACTGTTGGAACGGAAAAATCAGGCAGGAAAACTGTCTCAATAAAAGACAGTTATGGCCCTGTTGCCCAGTTTGATTATGTCTTCTCCCACTGGCAATGCACACCAGCTGTTCGAGAAAGGTGATGTCCAAGCAGCTGATTTCATTTGCACAGCCTCACGCATAGCTGGCCCTGTTGCTGTAGCTGCCATGAGGAACAGACTCAGGATGCGAGGAACAGTGACAGCTAATAGGGCTGTTACAATTCTTACAATATAACCTTCTTACAATATTTGTTATAATTCTTATAACTACTTTGGTTTCTGTGGTCTAAACCTCCTCTTTACATATTCTCATGTCTTTTGGGCCCTGTTACAAATACAGGCCAGGCTAATAAAGAATAAATGAATGAAAGTAAAGTCCACCCACTATCAGCTTCCCTGTGATATAGAGCTCCACACCGAGATTATGTATGTCCATATCATGACAAAGCATTTTTTAAATTGAAATGAATTGCTGTAGTCCAAAGGACTACACTGCCTCCCCCTCGAAGACATTGCTTGCATGCTTAGAACACTAGTCCAACAAAACAATATTCAGATTAATTTAACAAGCACTTTGGTGTTTTTTAAATGACTGAGTTATTCTGTAATAAAGATTGAACAAAAGCCAAATAGGCAAATACAAGACGTGGCTATGCTTGGAGGAAAACATAATCTATTGTCAGTTTCAGCAATACCTATTTCATCATTTCAGACAATTAAAGACAGACATTTCCATGAATTACAGCATAACCACAGAACTTAAGTCTTATCTATTTCATGCTTTAAAAGCCAATATCATTTTTTCTGCAGCTGTGCTTTTAATCTCTGAATAATAAGTTCTATCTAATTTCTCTTCTCTGATCCTGCTGAAAATATAATCTTAACAAAAAGGCAATTATAAAAAAACCCCAAACCAAACAAAACCAAAAAATCCCAACCCCCAAATCCGTGAAAAAGTAATATGCCACTCTCCCACACCCTATATTTTTTAGTATTTCAAGGCTTGTATATTCATTGCTTCTCACTGCTCTTGTAAAATATGGATCCCTTCTTTATCCTTTCCTGGGGGAAAAAAAATCTTTTTAAACAAAACAGAATTTTCCATTCTGCTTTTGAGAAAACACAGGAAGGAAACTAAAGATCCTGCTGGTTCTTTTAAGAAAGAAAAACAATGAAAATGGGTGGGTTTTTTTTTTCTTTGGTGAAGGTTGTGGAAAAGTCAAAGGTGAAATTGTACTTCAGCTGAAATCACTGGAAGTTCTGCCATCCACTTCAGGAAGTCAAGATTCGCTTACAATATTTTGAAAATTCATCTCTCCCTACTATGTTGGATATGCTACAAACTGCTTTCTCCACGCAATGTTAATGAAATTTAAACATTTGACACCATCTTTGATGTCAGCAGAGCCAGAAAACAAAGTCCAGAGAGACAGCTCACTCCAGATTGACTAGATTACTAAGGAAAAGGTGTAATTCTCCAAAAGATGTATCTGCAGTTCTACAAATCCGAATTGATCCTTGAACAATTTTGTGCATTAATGCCCATGTCCATTACTAGTTCCTGGATTATATCTGTTACTTCTTCTTTCCTTATCTTCTCTTTTTTTCTAATCTTACCATTATGAAGTGTTCTAGGCAATGGTACGCTTGACTTTATGCGTTGTTTGATATTCTGGAAGTCACGTGAACATTTCATTTTATATGCCTAATCTTGTTTAGTGTGATGAATCTAAATTCTGTTTGTCAAGGGTTGTTTGCCCTATTACTGAAAGAGAGGAATTTAACTGATCTGAGTTCTTTGGAACATTGAGAAACATTAGAGGAACGATATGTTTTGGGATTTTCTTTTTTCCCTCCTGACAAATGAATTTGTTTCACAAGTAATAAAACAGTGTTGTAGCCTGTCAATTATACCATTTACCATATAGTGAATTATACCTATAACCTGGCCATACCCAACGGTGACTACCCTGATTTACAACTGGCCGGCTCATGTTCTGCAGATGTTCATGTATGCATAGCCCACTGTGCATATTATGAAGCTCATAGCTTTTGCAGGACCAACAATTCAGTAACTTTTCTTTCATCATTTAATATTAACACTTTGGTTGTCGTTTTCAGTATAAAATTCCACATGTTCTTCCCTGATGTCACTCTGAATTATCAACAATCACAATGTCAGTTTATGTTGTTGCAGTATGTTTTAAAAGTTGGCACTATTTAGTGCAAATCAAGTTAATTTTCCTTAACATCTGAGGTTCCATTTCTAGAAGAGATAGCTACCAACATTTCTGTAATAAAAGATCAGTACACTGGAAAAAAAGAAAGCTCTGATTTCTGCAATCCTTGATTACAATTCCAGAGACAATATTACTGCCTGAAACCAGAGAATTTTGTACTGACCTGTACATTGCTCCTACACTTTTGTCTTACTGACAGAAAAGAAAACCAATACACATATACTTTTAGGCCTTACTCTGAAGGAACAAAGCTGTTTTATCCTTCTTTAGGAAGAGCAGCTCTAAAACCCTGGAAAGCTGCTATCAGTCAGCAATGAACACCTGTCTGGAGCAATAGTACTGCTCTGGTTTTCTTTAGCTCTTACTAGTTCCTTGATGTGTTTGTGAAACTAGAGGGAGATGGCAGGATTGTCCCAGAGAATGAAAATTAAAGTATTCTGTAGAAATTTGGGCCTCTGATTCTATGAATTTCTGATTAATCTGAGGGACTGTTAAATTTTGGAGATCCATTGTCTGAACTATTTAATTCCATTTTCATGATATCACACAGATTCCATCTCTGTCAGACACCTTTATTGTAATTTCTAATAAACCAACAAAACATTTCTGTTTGGCCATTCTTTAGCCAAATCATCTTTACATAAATGGATGTTGTTCTTACTTAAATTTTAATCTTACTTTCAATTGTCATTCTTTGGCAGTGCAGACAAAGCACTGAATTATCTAGCGTTAGCAACATGGAGATGTTCCATGACTAGTATAGAGATATAAATATTTAACTTCTGCCACTGCCTACTTTAATTATCTCAACACAATGTTATTTTCTTGTCTCTGCTCTCATAACTCGATATGAATTGGAGAGTGAATTTCGTATCCTCTGCAACCCATTAGTATAGATAAAACTACCTGTTCTCAATGCATTGAGAAACAGAAAACAGTAACTAACACCCTTACTAATATGAAGATTCCCTCGCGCACTTCACCAATTTAAATGCAGACATATTTTTATTAATGCAGAACAGCAAAAATGATGTTGAGTAGCTGCATTCAAGGAAATTAACACAGGTCATGAAATGCACATAAACCAATATTTTTTTTTTAAATGGCTTGTTTACGGCCTTTTATGATTAAAGTACCTTGTATACCAGATTATAACTCTACATCCTTCATGTGATATTCCTAACAGCAAACTTTGGTACGTTTTAATTACCTAGGATATGTACAAGTCTTATGCCTTCTTGTTTAGAGCTAAGCCTTTAATTTACCTTCTAAAATAGAAATGCTATTCATCAGACCCAGATCTGCTGAACTGGAAACAGAAATCTCGAGTATTTTCTGACCATTTTAATTTGATTTTACTGAAATGTCCTGTCTGTAATGACCTAGTATGAACATAGACTCAATATTGACTGAAGCCAATCTTGCAAAAGCAAAGCTCAACTTGGGAGAGGCAAACAAACAAAAGAGTAAAACAGCAGTAGTCATCTGTTCCTAGTAAAGGAGCCATGTTTTTAAAGTTCATATAATTTGTCAGAATTTGCTACTTTGCTGTAAATTAAAGTTTTCTTATTTTTCACCTACTGTGGATCTGATTCTCTCTCTGCATGTGTCAGGCACACATTTAAGCTGGAGTATGTTATTAGTATTACTACTATGTCTCAAAAATGTATTAATAGATAGAATGAAGCACGAGCACTTATCAGCCTGTTCACTTCTGCACCGAGAGTCTCAGGGGAAATATGTAATAGGGATGATTTACTCTGGAGCCCAATTCAAAAGGAGTGGAAATGACAGTAAATTCCAATGGAACTATCAATCAAGTTCACTTTCTATTCCATTTCACAATATTTCATGCAAAGAACAAAAGTTTCCCTGACACGGTGTTGTGCTGTTCACCTATCTTCAGTCTTTATTATGCTTCTGATAAAAACAATGTTATCATTAGAGGCCTGGCAGTAATATGGCTTCCCAATATCTCTTTCTTCCATTGCCTCCCCATATCAGCTGCAGATTCATTATTGCATAGTAATATTAACCTCTTTGACTGAAGCAGAGTGTTCATAAAAGAAAGATGAAACAAATAAACAAACAACCCCCAAGGCCCAAACAAACAGAAAACAAAAATATTTCTACCTATAGTGATACAAAAACATGTAGAAAACCTGTTATTGCCAAATTTGTCTGCAGGTTATTGTCCTTGAAGAATCAGTACGTGTTCCTCACTAAATTAAATTTAATTAAAAGTAGCTATATCTTTTAGACAAGTATTTTGCTAAGGTGAAGACATGCACAATTATTAGCATCTGGGTAACTGATTTTCTGTTAGTTAAAACTAGTTGAAAATACTAACTTTTCTGTGCATGAAGTGTTATGAGTTGAGACTTATTAAATTTGTCTATTCACTTCCTTGATGTTTGATATAGATCTAGCCAAGATGCTACAAAACAGCATATCTAAGTGCAAAGACTACAATGGCCCAAAAGCTCGTCTGGTAAAAAACAGTGTTGTTCTCCCTGCTTAAACTAAAATATTTAATAAAGTCACTGGCAGCTTCAGGGGATTTCTAGCCTACTGCTACGTACCACACTCAGGCTGTCATAGAAACACAAGGAGGTTCAGGATTATTTGGCATTTTATATAGACATTTTAACACTATTTTATACACAGAAAAAATATGAACTCTAAGGTACTTTTCAAATTTTCCAGTTAAATAAGTCAATGCCAGAAATGCAAACATCTACATCTCCTTTGTCTCTGAAAGTAAAGTAACAACTAAAGATGAGCAGACATCATTATCACTTGATGTTATTCTTGACTAGTATTTAATTCCACTTGTATAATATAGATGACACTATTGAAAGAAGGGCTGGTTACATACAAAATTGATGCAAGGTTTTCTGCCAGTCTACAATACAATTCGGTATTAAGAAGCATGAAAAATCCCAAACCAACTAGTAGAGAGAACATAAAGTACTTTAGGTGTAAGAATAAAGTGCTGTACACATATTCTTGTCACAGTGACTTATACATCACATTGAATTTGTTATGGAAGTTTTGGCAAATGCTAAATAGATACATGTACGAAACTATGCTATAGCTAGATTTTGTTAAATTAGAAGACTCTGCAAAATATTTCACTAACTTAGAGAAAAAAGAAAATGAAGAAATGTTGAACTCAAATATTTGCTGTTAAAGGTTGTTACAACATTAATGGCTTAACATGGACTACTATTACTTGACTCGCTACAAACCACAAATGCAGCTTCAAGTCAAAGATAATTTCTCTTACTCCTTGAGGGAAAAAGAAAGATATATGTGGAAAAAGAAAGATATATGTAATGTGTATGTATATGCACATAGACATTCAAGAACTTACATGAGGGATAGAAGCAAAATTTAAAAAATGTTCATATCACATTATATATCTATGTGCACCACAGCAAAGTGTTAAAAAAGATGCTAGTATTGTAAATGAGACCATACTCATACATGTGTCTGTGTAAGACACAAAAATGTGTATGAGTCACCCACAAGTATAAGCTTGAAACACAACCAGAAAGTCTCAACATTAATAAATTGAGAAAAGAATAACACTGCTTATATCTTTTGTATGAATCTGATTTGGTATAAATAAACTTAATTATATTGGTAAGGAGAATTATTTACATAGATAAAGAGTAATAGAGATTTTTAACCTCAGAGAGAGGTTAAATGTGACAGAAATTTTAAACCTTATCTTTGACCAAAAAAGAAGTTAGATGCATTAAACAGAATCTTTCATTTCTTGTTGTCAATAATAAAAAGTCTTACTTCTGTAGCAAGTCTTTTTTCATAATCCATTTCAAGGGATTCATGAAAGTAGAAGGAAAGAAATACCACCTAGAGAGACAATCTCAGCCCTTGATGAAGATTTTTATTTTAGGAAAAAACAGCTCCTTTCTGTTATTGTACAAAGTTGCTGCATAATCAGTGGACAACCTAAAATAAAAGTAAAATAGTAGAAGTGTAAATCTAGGGAAAAAGAACCCAAATATTTTAAGATAGGAAGTTGATTAAAGGATGAATAAATGGTTTTATATTGCTTTATATATTACAAATTTCAAAAGAACGCAGATTAATAGTGCTTAAAAAGGCAATTTTTCTTGTTCCTTTCCACAGCATCTACACTGTCACACTGGATCAGAGTAATGGCTTGCAATATTTATAGCATTACTTTACAATGTACTTTTTCTTAAATGATAGAAAAACTAATGCATTGTTTACAAAATGAAGAATGACCCTATTACATTCTGGTAACTATTTTTCCTGTATGCAATATAAAGACAGAAATGGTCCCTAGATCATTTTCAGATTCTCAGCAAAACATTTAAACTCTTTTTATTCTATTAAAGTTTATACATGCAATATTACTTTGTATTAATTTTAAAATTATATTGTTTACTAAGTCCACAGTTTCTGCAGGAAAACAATGCCCTCTGTGTGTAAGAATGAACTTGTTCTGAAATTTTCTTATAGCTGCTATCTATACTTGAATTCAAAAAGGAAAGATTATATCAGGGCTGCAACTAGCACATGTCAAGTTTTGTTTAAAAGCATCTGAAACCGCTAAAGTTTTGTCCCTTTCATATGTCTCTGTCTTCACTGTTGTAGATATATGCTTACATCCTTGCAATCTTCCTAGTTAGAAATGCACAGTATTATCTATTTTATTGAATAAACTGAAACCTGAAAGCCCAAGGACACACAGAAACTCAAACAGCAGATATAATAGTGTAGAAAGAAATGAAGTGAGGAACTCCATCAACTCTGAACATCTGAGTGCCCAAAATAGCCTTCTCTCAACTTCTTTTGTAATTCTTATACATTAGACTGCAATTCTCTCTTTCTTCCATTTTTGTTTTTTTTCCTTTCTTTCTTCAGTTTGCTGCATTCATATTTGTCAGGTGTAAATCTTTACTGGAGATTTCCAATCACTTCTAATTATACCTGTTCTTTCCTTGCAGATGGAATCTACATGGGGTATTTCTTTGTACCTTTCATTTTTGCATCTTTAATGCAATTTATAAGGAACACAGAACTGTTTTGCTCTTTTAAGGTGTGATGTCAAGTGACATCCATATCACATTCATAGAGAAAATGAAGAACACATTGAAGAGCCATTTCTGTTGAAGGTAATTTGGCCACATAGTAAAGGTCTTTGATGAGTATCAAAGGAATAATAATATACTTAAACATTTTCTATTATAGTTTTTATTTTCTTGGTTTTGCAGCTAGAGCTTGCCTGGTAGATTGTGGAGGTATTTACTCTGCAAGTATGAAATTATAACAAATTCTGAGACAGGATTGGAAGTCCAATGCTTTTACCTTAAGTATGCATGATATGTGAAGCATTTCCACATGTAATAGAACTTCAACAGCTACACAAACCTCTGTAGATGCCAATCTAAGGAAAGGACTTTATGACTGGCACAACTTACTATATAATCTTCTGTTTAAGGGAGGGAGGATAATTTCCAGTCTTTCATATGGACTGTGCTTGTTTGGTAAGGCACAGGAAGATAAGAAGAAAACAAATTCAGGAATAAAAAAACAGGGCTGAAAGGCAGATTCTTCATAAATCTCACATTTTGCATTATATACAAACCTAAAGCTCTGAAATTCCAGCTGTCCTACAAGACAGGTTATTAAAGTATCAGCAATTTTTTTCATTTTTATTCTACCTTATTATATCTCACAGAAGAGTTATAGCTGCAAACAAGCAGGAAGTAAAGACTTTGTACTCCCTATTACCATATTGCTTACCAGTTCTTCAAAGCACAAAAGAAAATCAGGAATTTCATTGTTATCCTAATAATTATGTCCAACACTCTCTGATTTCAAGGTGCTCATCAATATGAATCATGCACCTAAGAGACTATTTCCTCTTTTAAGAACAGCTATTGATAAAAAGATGTTTTCCACCTAAATGCCCATTGCAATATTTTTTATTTTTTTTAAATTTTATAATTTATATGTAAATACAAAATACAGATTATTTTTACAGCTCATTACAGCTCAAGGTACCCAAATATAAACAAAGATCATATTTTTTTCATTATTTTGTTTGTACTATGCATTTTTGTTAAGTTTTATTTTGTCTCCCTTATGCTTGAAGATCTTTATTCATAGGTGGTTTTTGTTGAAATTTGGAGAGTGATATATGAGGGGAATATAACTTTTTCTAGAAGAACATGACAAGGTATAACAAAATTGTTTAAAGTGTTGCTCTGATTTAAACATTTTATAGATTGTTAAACTTAGTAACAGTGAATTAGCTCCTAGTTAAAAAGAGAGTACTCTTTGGGATTTTTATTTTCCAGTTACCTATTCCATCACTATGACACCAATGTTTTGTTTTCTTTTTTTAACACAGACGTGCAATACACAAAATACAGTGTTTTAGTAAGTGTTTAAGAGCTTCAGAGATAACACTCATTTTCAATCTAATGAATTTCACAATTTTACCAAGGCAAGAATTATCGTACTACTTGTTTATTGTTGGAACTGTTAACATGCAGCTCGCTGAATAACCTGGATTTCTTCTCAAAATACAGCCCCTTTCATTCTTTGGCACTTTAGGCTTCCATTATATTTTGTTCATATTCAGTACATTTTCCACAACAAACTTCTTATGAATATTTATTCAAAATGCTGGTTTGCATTACAGACATGATGGAATTTTTAAAGTTTTTACTTTTTGTGGTAATCAAACCAAGAACATAAAGGTTGATGTTAATAGATAATAGATAATAGATAATAGATAAAAATGAATGCTGGAAGAGTAACAATGCTTGTGAACTTCGATATAGCATATTCTACTGGAATTCAGCTTCTTTTTGTAAAGAAAGTACAGATATAAGATGAATACTGTAAGGTTTAACAGAAGCCAGTAATACACCATTACATTATCCCTGTTACAGCTCAGTATTTCATATCATGTGCATTAAATAAAAACTGAAGAACTCAGAAAGAGATTCTTCTAAATCAGGCCAGAGGCTAATTTAGAATGACATCACTCTGAAAGGCAGAAACCAGTTAAACCAAAATAATAAGGTACCACCCCAAAAAAAATGAAGGAGAAGCAAGTCATAAAGCTGTACAATTACTGAAAGTCTTTCACACAGGAATGAATTAGCGCATGAACCACAGCACATGCAGAAACACTTGGCTAGATGTACTAAATGTCTGGCTGGAAAGGCAAAGAAATTCCCACCAATGCCTGGAAGATGTTATATCATACATTGGCACCAAACACAGAAAATTTCATATATATTTAATTCAAGAAGGAGTAGAGTACTTCAGAGAAAACCTACAACAAGATATTGACTGAAAAAAAAAAAAGCTATAAATGAAACACATTTTTAACAAATATTAAGAGCAATGAAAAATATACAAACTCACTGTAAGTTGATTTCCTTTTCTAGAGAGTTCTTCACTCCTGCTTATAAGATCTGATTACCGTTTTAATCAACCCATGGCTTGCTCCATGTCACACATTCACAGGATCATTTCTTATCTTACATTTTGCAACTAGGAATCATGCTCATTCTCACGCTATGCTGATGTCTGGTTTTCGATAGGTGGCTCTGAATCTATTTATACCACTGGCCATTTTGCCCAGCCTTCCCTTGTCCTTCCCTACAGTCTCTGAATTGTTCTAAAGAGTGTGTGGAGTGATCGAAGATCTGCAACATCTAAACTAACTCATTCTTCTTTCTTGTCAACTTTCTCACAGATTTTCTGCCTCCAGAGGAGCTCAAGAAACTAAGTCTCAGTTGTTGCTTTTCAAAGGTTATTTTTCCTGTGGAAGATTTCTAAATGGTCTCAGACTATGTTCTTCCCAAGTGAGCAGAAACTGATCCATATCTTAGCCCTTAAATGGCATGATTTTATTAAAATCTATGATGCAAAGCCATACAGAGAGGAATGCTGAAAGGAAGTAATGCATCTGAGATTCTGTGAAGGAAAGAAATGCCCTTCGGTTAATACACATACTAATGCATAAATGCAGAATTGGTATTACAAAATTCAGATGTGCTCAAAACTCGGAACTAGACCTGCTAATTTTCAATTTAGCTTGACTGAGCTGTTGTTTTCATCTGCTTTTTGACCTTCAGAGTCAGAACTGGAATGGATCTCTTCTGCTTTGCCGCAAATGTGACATTTATTAGCTTCTGTGTCCTACACACCACATTTTAAGAAAAGGAAGCAGCTTATACAGGCAAACACAGCTACTGATGAGTTGTCTACTCATTTACTTCAGATTCAGATGATAAGGAGTTCCTTGGCTGCAGTAATTTCTAATATGCATGTCAATGCCTTAATCCTAATTACAACTATAATCTTCCATGACAGGATAGCAGCTATGTCTTCCATCAATATGCCTAGACAGGAAGATATTTAGATGTCTAACTCTAATTGTGATGGATAAAAGGGCTAAATAATGTAATGACTTTGAAATCTCAACCTGGGCACATAGCAAATCATTCTGCGTAAAGCTTCGAGTTATCTTTTGCAACACCTCTTAGAAGAACAAAGAAAAGTAGGAAGACTATGCTTGGAATAGGGTTTGATTTCTTACAGTCCTGACTACTTTCATTTTCATGGGGTTTAAGAGGAAAAAAACACAGAAGGAAGTGAAGAATGTTATACCCTATGTTGGAATATAGGAGAAATTTAGCTTGACTGACTGTTATTAGAAATTGTTATTTGGGCAGTATATTGGGGTTAGTGATCCTATTTACAAAAGGTATCATGGGATAATAGCTGATACAGACCTTTTCAATTGATATAGACTAGCTTATCCAAAAGACAGCATAAACAGAGACTCAGAGCTCCTTGCAATCGTGCTGAGACAGTAGATGAATACCTCAGGGGGGTAATGATTTGCAATTCCTACGATATTTATTGTGTCAAATACTGATGTGTCTTAATCATGGTTAGTTTGGGAGTGTTTCCTATCCAATGGCATGATGAGGTGTCATTCAAGATACTGTAGCTGGCTCAACAGTATCAAAGTGGAGAAATCCACAGAGATGAATACAGGTATATGTACCAGAGACAGATGCAACTAGACACAGGTGTGCTGCTTGTGCTAAATAGCCCTTCTAAGAAGTCAAATATACTTTATTAGGAATGACTTGCTTCTCTGCCAGGATAAAAGCAATAAGTATGCAGTCTCCTGATTTTTATTGATCAGTCTTTGCCAGTAATATTCATCATAAAACAACCATCCTGCTTGCACACATATGCAGTAACCAAATAAATTATCATTCTTTATTTTGCACCACTATTGACTATATAATGAGAAAATAATTATTGGGATAGTAAGCCAATTTTTAAGTAAGTCAGTTTCTGTAGCTAAGCACACCATCACGCCTTTTAATTCTCCTGAATGGATGATCAGACACGACCAGTGCTGTCCAGGCTTCTTATAAAACTAGTCAAGAGGAAAACTCATGTAATCGAATCCACAATTAACACATCCTAATTGAAGTGTAAAACCTGGAAACTGATGTGGTTTCATCAGAGAGTTTGCCTAAACAGATGGGGAAGAGAATATTTTCTATTGAAAATAGCCCATTGCGTCTTGTTTGTCTTAGATATGCAGGAGAAAATTTCAGTTATGTAAATACCAGTCCCATGCCCCACCATGAATGAATATACAGAGGACATATAGATAAAAGTTGTGCCTCCACATCAGACAGTAATTAGGTGTTTGTAACATAAAACAGGATAACTTTTAAATTTTGAGAGCAGTAGTTTATGTTGGATTCTTACAAAATTATTACCTCCAAAATACTGATTTACTCATTCATAAAGAAGAGAGGGATGGGGTTTTCTATATTTTCCTTGTTTCTGCGTTTCAGAAAATACGGAGTCAAATTCCGTAAGTAGTATAGCAATACAAACTACTGTAGTATTAGGATTTTTTTTAAAAGTGTAGCAAGTTAATTGGACTTCTTTGGAGTTGGTTTTCAGTTACTTTAATCTTTAACAAAGAGCTAAGACTACAGTTGTAGAAAAACAACCGACCTGAGTACTTATTCTTAAACTTCTTTTCAGTATCAATTAACTTTTGATTCATTCTCTCTTTTAACATACTATACACATTTTCTGACATTAATCATAAACTCAAGGAACAGTAAATTCCATGTGCCACAATATAGGTAATTAGTTTGTAAAATGTCTGTGAGTGAAAGAGAAGTGAGAAAATAAAGACATTTTTAAATGTTTAGTAACAGGGGAAGAAAAATACAAACTGAACTTAAATTGATATGATATCCTAAACTAAATGTTTTTAGTGCTTTCTGTCCTGCAAACTTTCCCATTTTCAGCATGCCTCACAAAGTAAAACAAATATTACATGACCCTTTTAGGGGAAACTTTTACTTCTACATTAAATAATGGAAGTATTTCTAGGATTTCCCTTTAATTGTGCGCTTTAGTTGTTTCTTTTGTGAAAAACCACAAGAGTTTTCATCTAATATATTAAATTTAACAAGGCTGGTAGAGAGATGTTTCAAGAAACTTGTGTTTATTTCCCATTATTATAGATGCAGCAATTACTAATTTTTCACGTCACATCATTGATACCTATAGAATTGAGACAAAATCATAGAATCATAGAATGGTTTGGGTTGGAAGGGAACGTAAGGAACATCCAGTTCTAACCCCCCTACCCAGGGCAAGGGCATCTTCCATGGGGTCAGGTTGCTCAAAACCTTATCTAGCCTTATCAAACACCTCCAGGAATGGGGCTTTCATGACTTCTCTGGGCAATCTGGTCTAGTGCCTCACCACCTTCACAGGAAATAATTTCTTCCTAATACCCAATCTAAATCTCCCTTCCCTCAGCTTAAAACCATTACACCTTATCCTATCACTACAGTCCCTGATAAAAAGCCCTTCCCCAGCTTTCCTGTAGGCCCCCTTTAAGCACTGGAAAGCTGCTTTAAGGTGACCCTGGAGCCTTCTCTTTTCCAGGCTGAACAACCACAACTCTCTCAGCCTGTCCCCATAGCAGAGGTGCTCCAGGTCTCCAGTCGCCTTAATGACCCTCCTCTGGACTTGCTCCTACTGCTACCTTATAAATTTTCACACCAACAGTTTCATTGATTTCCTACTTGTTTAGCAGTTGCTGATTAAGTCTCTCACATAACTATTTAAGTTGCCCCACTTCTAGCTGTACTTTTACTTCTGTCATAAACTCAAATTCTTTCTTTTTGTCTTTGCAAAGAACGCTTTCATTCACCTTACATGGAGGCTGAACTAAAAACGCACCCATGTGGAAGCCTGGCTAGCCCCCACCTCAGGGCAATGTTGTGAAAATAATTGTATATAAGCTGCTGCTTCCCAGAAACTCCTCCCTATCTTTTAGGCCCTATTTATCCCCTCAGGTGAAACCACCTAGAGAAGCTGTAGGGATCTAAGAGGAGTTCATGAATATGCAGGAGTCTCATGGTACACAAGCAGTTGAATGACATCTGTAGTTGGTACTGAGTGCTATTTAGCAAGGCTTCTTGAATTTCAGCCTGTTGCCTTTGCATCATATTTCTGTGCTTTAAATTGGTAAAATGAAGGAAAGACTACACTTCTTTAATAAAGGAAATAACTCTTTTCTTTCTGAAAGATATCTAGCGTGCTCACCATTATCCTTGAGGAAAGGAAGAAAAGAGAATGCTTTTCTACCAATTTATGCACAAATGATTAGCAGTAAACTCTCACCTTTCATATAAGCTATTAATTTTATTTTATGTTTTATGGCATATTTTACATTTATGGTTTATGCAAGACTTTATACCCTCCTACAGTTGCTAAAGAGCCTTCTCAATTAGTGATCACTGCATGAATAATTTATTTATTCTTTTGCCATCTTCGCATTACAGAGAAGTCTGTCTGCCAAACTCTAAATGACAAGAAAAATAAGTATCTCCAGTTATACTTCTTTTGTGGTCTATGGAAGAAATGGCTAATCCTTCTTTTCTCAAAGAGCTTAGATGGCCTTTTGAAATATTGATCCTGTATATAATAGTATATGACTACATTTCACTTTTAGCCATTCTTAGCCCCAGCTACTTGATAGCTGGTTTAAGGAGAATAAAAGCTGTTTCAAATTCCCAAGCCACAGAGCAGCTGTTAGAAAATATTTTTTTCTCAACTAAACCTGCAATGAAGTAGAAATAATTCTGTCTACATTCTGAGCACTACATAACACATTTGCACAATTAATTTATAAAGAAGGTTAATTGCATTGCTCTGCTAGCATGACCTGTTTCCATGCTGCAGCCAGAAAGCATTAATGATTTTAAAGAATGCATTAAAGGAGCGGATTTTTTCCTCTAGGGTTGCTTCTAGGTCTTCTTTGCTCAGCCAAGCAATACAAGATGTACACGTATCTGCTGTGATTATATTCAGAATCCCAAGAAGTCTGAACCTCAAGGAATGTCAAACAAAGCTCAATAATAACTGATTTTTTGATGCCAGAATCAAAACAAAACAAGTAACATAATTTCTGCATAAAACTTAAGTTAAACATATTTCTAGAAAAATGAAACTAGTCATTCTGTATCTTTCATAATTTACACATCACGCATTATTCAGGCCAATTATTTCCTAATAATTACAATTTTAAACACTAGGATAAATGATTTTTACAGAGAATATTAATGGAGGAAAAGTGATACAATGATATTCACTGTTTGTAAGATGTACCACATTCATGAAGGGTATCTAGCTTATTATCTAGCAGTAACTACTGCTAGCAAATTATAATTCACTGTTTACTGTAATTGTGATAAATATGTGAGACAGAACAGTAACTGTAGCTGGCATTAGTGAGACTACAGAGTAATTAGGAAATGATTGTTTCAGACCTCCTAATCAGAGGGCAAGATACAACCAGTAGATTGTGGTCTTCCTTTAATATAAGAAAAATTATTGCCCCAAGCATTCATATGAGCCACCTCCACGATTTCAGAAATAATACTGACTTGTCACATAGAGCAAGTTGAAAGAACTTGAGGATGGATAGTGCTTAGTCACACTGGTAATTAGCATACCTACCTCACACATCTGCTAGATTCCTCACAGTCAATGATTTTTCTGGAAATGGATGATTGATTACAAAACAGCAATTTTAATACATGAGATCTTCAATACTGACTTTCTCCTAATTTGATATGAGAAAGAAAATATTCAAATTGTTACAAACCTTTTTGATGATATCTACAATGTTAGACATTAAGAGATACAAAATACTTTATTAATCTCATGCCCCTTGTGTAATAACAGTGAATGCTGTTACATCACAGGCCTAAAGACTTTAGATCCACTATTATTTATTTGAAATTGAGAAGTGGTGTCTCATGCAGAACAGCAGGGTGTCTGATACAGAAAAATAAAGAGTGCAGGAAAATGTTTAAAATAACCTCCAACAAGTATAAATATTGGAGTCCACGTAAACCAAACCAGAAAATTTGTGGTTTATGCATGCTTTTCATCCAAACATTTAATTAAAATTATTCACGGTAAAGAAAAAATAGCCCATAAGAACATGTCAGTTGATCCTTTAACCAAAAATTCACCAGAAAATGCATAATTCTTTAATATATATAATCTGTTTGCTTTTCCACTTTTAATATGTTGATTGGTTGACTTTTATTTTTTCTTATAAAATACATTTTATTTTTCACTGTGCAAGGTCCCTCTTAGCCCTGCAAATATCTTTGTGTGGAATGCTCCAAATCAAGACGTCCTCCTTATCATCTTAGAAATTTCTTTCCTATTAAGGAAAAGTGCCCAAGTGACTCAAGTGAAAATAAACTGTAATACTTTAAAAAGAAAGTTGTTCTGTGAAACACCCACTTGAAGACAAATCAGAAACCCTCTCTCAAAAAACTCCCTTAAAATCCCAGTGAGATATCCTCCATGTATTTGAAACCTGTTTTTAAAACATTCCTTGATAAAGTGCACATGGCACACTTTGCTGCCCTCTTTCTGAGAGGTGTATGAGCAAAGCACAAGGGATAGAAAAGTAGATGTAAACATGTAACACACCTTTCTTCATTAAAAAAGGTGACGTATTTTTCTTACAGTCTTTCCCTTTCAGTGATACCTTCCCAGTTACTGAAATATCATTTATTCCTAATGCACGAGATATGCAATTGTCAAGACAATGGTGATATTAACTTTTGCTCCATAGGCCTTGCTTGCACTGTCACAAGGGCTATAATGAAGGCTAACAACAATACTAATTACTGTGTTTAAGAATAGATTATGACACTAATTAAAGTCCTCCTTAATTTGGACTTCCAAATTGAAATTGAAACAGCAGAGATCATAATGCCAATGCTAGGCCCTAGTTTACAACAGATTTATTATTTTTAAAGACCTCCAAACCTAATTAAAAATCAGTGAATGAATATTGTCTTATACCTCTACCTACCCAACTACCTTGTAGTATTACTCTGTTATGAGCATAATATACTACCTAATTGTAATAAAACAAAATAAAACAAAACAAAAACCCAACAAAAAAAATCTGAACATGAAAAAAATCAGAACAAAGTGCGTATTAAGACTTCCCTATTTTATATTTGAACAGCCTGTCTTCCTTACCTGTAAAACATAGCATTTATAAAAGACGTAAAGTTTTTGTCAATGTGCTTATAAAAATAAACAAAAGTTTCAATCAAAGCAATACTAGTTTCAGTGCATGTAAGAAGGATTCTCAAGTAATTCTCAAAAATTATTTTCATTGTAGGTTCTAAATTATTTTAAATACCAATGTCTCGGAAAATTAAGATCACAGTGACACACAGATTTCTGTGCTGCTCCTAGAATTCTGGCTATTAATACTGCTATTAGTTTGTAAATATGCTGGGTCCCCTTCCTAATTAAATGGTCATTCTGACTGTTTGACACTTAATAAGAGAGTGTTCATGATATCTGAGTGCTGCTTCACCAATATGAGACGGTTGTTAGAGATTTGATTCTGAAAGAATATTTAAGAACTGTATTTAAATAATTTCTGACATCTCAACCGTACAAACTTTGGATGTAAACATAGTTAGACCACTTTTGGAATAAGAAACAATTGTACTAAAGTGCTTGAAAATACTGGATGAAAATTACGTCCTTGGATGAATCGTTATCAGAATACACCAACTCACCTAAGGAGCAGAATTGGCTCTGCTACTACATCCTTGAAGACTTTTAATAAAAAGTAAATGGTCAAATGAGAAAAACATGAAAGATTCTGGAAGTCCTGTTGCAATGATTATTTTCCTAGGAGGATTTAGGATTTTTTAAGAGAATTAAAAATTAAAACTATAGTCATTTAACATCTTTGTCTTCTTGACAGTAACTTCCTTTTTGAAGTCCTAAGAGGTCTTTCTTTGGATCTTGGATTTGGTATGCATAGAGGGTACGGGGAAACTATGCTGTCTAGATTTTGAGAAATCATCTAACACTTACGAGCTACAGACAAGAAAAGAAGTTAACTAGCTTGGACACTTATTACTCCATTTCCACACAGTGCCATAAGGCTGAGACCTCCTGGGGGCAGGCTGGGCTGCCCTCCTTACTTGGGTTCCCCAGGTGCTGCACAGGACTGCAGCTTCTCTCTGATTCCCCTGAGGCAGATGATGAGTTGTGAGGCAGCCCAGGAGCACAGCTCTCTTCTTGGCCACCAGTCACAACTGTGGCACTACAACAAACTTGTGGATGACCTCCGCTGTGGTCTGATGGCAGCATTACCCTGAAGCACCATTAGCCTAGGGCCTGCCCCAGCTGCTGGATGATTTCTGTTGCAGGTACACACAGAACACATGCATACAGACAACAGCTGCTTTCTCAGAGCAGTTACTTCAGCTCAGGATCAAATGAAAGAACACCATCAGTATTTGAAGCCAAAGGAGACACACTTCACTTTATCCCTCTCAGGTCATCAGAAGCATCTGTCATAACCATTAGCAACACCAGTGCTTAAGTCAAAAGGTGATCATCTCATGTTCTCAACTCCACGCTGACAGAGCATCTGCAATCTATGTTTAACCAGTTGTTTTTATAATCATTTATATCAGAGTTAAACAGATGTAAAGTACTATTTACGTGCAAATTTGTGCATCACAAATTTTCATTTAAGATGCAGGACAACAGTGAACCAAGTCCAAAGAATGCCACTGCATAGGGTAAAAGGTTATCATGCTTTGAAATCAACACATCATGCCTGTGTTTTTCAGCAAACCAAAAAACCAGCAATGAAGTAGTTACTGTTTTGTAAGCCTTCCTATGTTTTACTTTTTCTACATTTTATAGGTTTAGAATAGATATTGCATGTATACAAAAAATTAAAATGCTCTTGGAACAGATAGTTTTACTGTTTCTATTTATGGGAACCAGATAATGCAAACGGAAAATTCAACTAACGTTATACTTGTTTCTCTAATTAAATTTCTCCAATTGTATTTGAAAGTTTGAACTATGCATTACCGTAGATGTTAGTACCAAGAAATATTGGACTTCTCACTAATCAAAACATACCTGAGTGATTATGAACCAGAATTCTCCCATTAATTTCAACAGAAACTTAAATTTACTCTTTGGCAAATAACTTGCATGTTAAATAAATAACTTTCCTTATCGTGGTAAACATAACTGGAGATGCAGATGACTGCATGTGTAGGTCTCATAATGAGATCTTCAGAGTGCTATGCATGGTTTGTTTAGTTAATTGATTTTACACGTTCTTAGCGATCTCTATTTATCGAATTCACAGAATGCAAATGCTGACCAGCTCACCCAAACACATATTTTGGAATTCACATGGGTTTTCTGATTTGAAGAAAACATTTAGGATCATTGATTACAAATCAGAGAATGAAAATATATTTCCAGACACACTTTAATCCTTTATCATACAATGTTCAAAAAAGCAAACCACGGTTATATGTCAGTAGTCTAGAAACTTATAATTTGGTTGCTTAAAATTACTTACACATTCAACCCCTCCGAAATGTTACAACACAAAGCTGCTCATCAAAAAGAAACAAAAGAATCTCTCTTAAAATAAAATACCTGCCATTTTTTCAGTTACCTATAATTCTGCTGTTAGAAGAACAACAAGTGATGTTTCCTATTCCCTTAGTAATTTCTAAACACACAGAGATGAAAAGCCTGAAATAATACTTGTTGGTGGATTAGACTGCCTCCCTTTTCATTGATGTAGATGGACAGTTCTCACATAGTTTTCTTCTAATTCAGCAGTAGAATCAGCAATTTTGAGCAAAGAAGCAATATTAAATAGCTGGAGACTATTGCTATCTTGACCTTGAACAGCCATTTCTAAAAGTATCTTCATCTTTTCCTAATAAGTTGTGAGCTCACACCTCCTATGTTCCTCTCTCAGCTAACACATTTGTAAATAAAGTGGTTTCTGTGGTAGAGAGACTGGTAGTTCAAGAAGATCTAGTAGAGGGAAATATTAATTCCACCCCACAAATATACGCCTACTGATAAGAATGTAGAATTAATAGAAATTAAATTTATTAATGTAGAAACAAGAATACCAGTCTATAGTAACCGACATCTTGCCATAAATCAAAGAGAAGTAGAAAACACACTGGTAACACAGAGAATACAATCAAATACATACAGATTCAACTTAGGTCTCTTCAAATATTTTCTCAAAATATTTTTTTTTCACCATGAAACACGAAAAGTGCTTCTTTCCTTTTGTTATATTAAATCTTTTACTTTATTAAGAAACATTTTACTTCTACTGTTAGGCTCAATGAAAGTGTCTGCTTTCTGCTAGGAAAAGCTTACTCACCATCTGTTTAGTAACGTTTAGTGAATTCAAGGATCTGATTCTTATTTACATTTCTAGGTGACAGATGTTTTTCTCAGAAGAACATTTTATTTCTATTTTACTTCCCATCTAAAAGGCTCCTAACAAAAAGGTGGTTTGCTTCAGCTTCAGATCTCTGTAGTGTATTGCAGTGGCTTAAGTTTGCCAAGGGTGATTTTTGCATACTTCATCTGAAGTGCGGGAAAAGTAGGACAATAATAGGAAGGTTATTGTTTATTAATTGTGAGAACAATCTGCAAAACTGATTTCTATCCCCAGAGTTATAGAAGCCAACCTGTCCTCAGGACGGAACCATGAAAAGCAGTCATCATTACTGCATAAGTAAAATGTGTTTAAGGGTAGAGTATTATTTTCACTTATGGCCACAAAGTTGTGGCCTATAAGCTGACCCCAGCAGGAAGCTAAGCAAGATTTGCCTTATATCTTTGTAATTTTTTTTTTCTAATCTGAATAACACATTCATACTTTCTCAGGTGAGTTACTCTTGGCCAGTTTAGATACAGGAGGGATTAAGTAAAATGAAGATATTTCCTCCTTGTTCTGGAAGCAAGAAAAAAGGGCTTTGGGGATTTGAAAGGAAGATACATAAGGAACCTAAGAATTGTGTACATTTGATCTCTCTGTCATTTAATTTCTCAAAGGAGAAGACTGGAAAGTAAAACAATATGATTCTCTGGATGGCTGAACTCAAACACAAGCCAAGTTGCACCTGACTTATGTACTGGAAACATACTCAGGTTGAGATCTCTCAGCATGTTCCTGCATTGCAAGGATTTTCCCATTACAGTATAGCAAAATGACAGAAGCCTGTGGCTCTTCTGTGCAACAGATGCACCATACTGCCATATCAAAATGTAGAAGAATTTTTGGAGGGAATAATAGCCATTAAACTTCTGTTTTGGAAAAAATATAATAATCCCAAGGCCCTTCTAAGTTCTGTAGATATAAAATACTCTTGTAGTAAGAATCTGAAATGGAAAACAAATAAAATATCCTGTTAATATAAACTATTGAGCAAATACTATCCATCTATAGGACAAATGATTTCCTTCCCATTTCTGATTTTATTAACCTGCTCATAGGCCTGAACTTAGTCTACATAAAACAAGAAAAATGAAAAAAATCCCCTCTGGACTTCCAAACTGACTGTGAAAAGAATTCTTTCTACTATTTTTTGACCATAGCAAAATGGTATGCTTTTCTGAGAAACAGTCCTGCCCTGGGCAGAGCTCCTTTAAAGAAAGGGGGTTGTATTTGGTGGAAAGGAAAAGCAGACAAGCAAAAAATTTTCAGGTGATTACTGGTAGAATTTGGGAGGTAAGAGGTAACTGTATCCTTGTGGGCACCCCTAAATAAAAGAAGGCAAGAAAAAAGGTCCAAATTCTGGGCCTCTTCATAGTGGCACATCTAAACTGCTAGCAGAGCCCTTAGCATATTTTAATCAGAGGAAAGAGAAGTATTCAGTAAATGAAACTGGCTGTGGGCCAGCTGGATGTTGGTATCTTCATGATACCTGATATTAAAGACAGTGACTGGTGACTAGCCCACTTTTTGGCAGTGCAAGTATAACTTAATTAATGGAATAGCTGCTAAAATGAAAACCAAGAACAAATATAGTAGAAGGAGAATTCAGAGAATGCCAGTAATCTCTGTCACAACCAGGAAATGATCTTCTGAAAAGAAGACCTAATCATCTTCAGAACATATCAGTCAAGGTTCCTTAGGTGAAAGAGGTAGTTCAAGCTCTTCTGAAGTCATTATTCTGACTTCTTCAATGGCATAAAGCATCTTAAATTGATATGGTAGTATGTTTATATGAGAGTGAAATTTATGAATGGCTTCAGTTTTCAGTATGAGGACTTAGTAGTCAAATCAGCAAGCACACGATGAGACACTTGGAGCACTAATGGGACATTTCACCCGCAGTTTTCTTCTGTCTACCAGAGAAAGTGATGATAACAAGGTAGGAGGGATAGCACAGTATATGTGGATACAGTTGAATTATGTACTGACAATACAATATGTTTTCAACGCTTCTATTTAATCTATCTTCAGATGATTCTTTTAAGCTAAAATAATATTAAATAATATAACGTATTTAAAATGAAATGTGAATGATATTTCAATTTAGAAACAGGTGCTATTTTTAAAAAACCACAAATTAACATAAAGTGTTGATACTGTTGTACCATGTAGTACCTTGATCTCTTACTGAAGTTTTACAGATGACATGTTCATATTCTTTTTATTGTCTTAAAATCCTGTAATTGAGAATGGTTACATTGAATGAATGTAATGCTTATCACCTTTTATAAGCTTCCTTTGATTTTTGATAGACAGAAACTTCAAATAGCATGCATAAGACCTCTGACTTCAGGGAAGATATGCTAGCTTTTACACAATAAGATAGGGATTATGGCGAATAGTGTGCAATTATGACAATCTAGAGGTGAGAAAGATCTCAAAGAGGCTTACTACAGCAGTATTATTAATACTACTATTATTACTGCTATTATTAGTATTATTGCTATTATTATTATGAAAAGGTGAGTTGTGAAGAGAAAATTAAATTTGCTTAGAACTAGCACATAAATAAGGGATCTGGATTGGGTTTTCTTCCAAACACACACCATTAGTTTCATCCTTTTTCTAATGTTGTCCCACATGGCTTAAATTATTAATATATTAATATTAATTAATATTAGATTTATAAATCTCCTATGAAGTTCACATTACTCTATTTTTCTATTTTGCTATTCAGAGCAAGGTGATAATGAAAGGCTTTCTACTAGTTTAAAAGCATTTAAAAATAGTCTTGAAGGTACTAACTTGGTGCAAAAATAATTGTCATTTTTATTGTTGTAAACTACGATGTTTATTTTTGATTAAACATTTGTCAAATTTTGTTCATGTAGTATATAAAAAATTACTCTATTTATTTATGCTAATGGATTTTTTTCAGTGTTGATTCTTTTTTATATTACACTGTCAAATTAAATTTGAAAAAAAAAATGCAAATTCAAGCAATTTTCTTGTATCACTTCAGAAAGGGACGTAAAGCACTGGATACTACTGGCAACATCAACGAAGCATTTGACCAGGGGATCATCAATAAACACACAACTCAACATTGGTAAAAAAAAAATCGTAACAGAAATGAGAGCCTTGAAGATAAGGAAGGTCACAGATGTATTTCTGTGATAGACAACAACTAATTGAGTGTCAGTCTTGAAGCAGAAGCATGCAAAACAACTCAAGATGTTGCAGAAGAACGAAATGTTGACCATTCAACAGTTGTTCTACATTTTCACCTAACTAGAATATCAAAAAATCTCAACACATGGATGCCACATGAACTGGGCAAGAATTTTAAAAATCACTGTTACAAAGTCTGCTCTATGCTTCTTTAGCTCAACAGAAATGATCCATTTCTTGATCGCACTGTGACATGGTAGCTGGACCGAGGCAAAACATCAAAACCCTTCTCCAAAGTGAAGCTGCATCAAGAGAAACCTTTGGTCCCTGCTTTGTAGTCGGCAAGTAGAAACATCCACTACAGTTTCTTGAATCCTCACAAAACCATCACAGAAGAGAAGTATTGCCAGGAAAAAAATTGAATGCACCAAGAACTGCAAAATTTACGTAGCACATTAGTCAATTGAAAATTTGACCAATTCTTCTCTATGACATTGTCTCAGCATATCTTGCAAATGACTCTGCAGAAGCTGCATAAACTACAGAAAGGGCAAAACTCTACCTCATCCAGCTTACACACCAGAGCTCTTTCCCACTGATTACTGTATTTTCATCTTGACAACTAAAGACCATTTTCACAATGAAGCAGCAGCTCAAAATGCCTTTGAAGACTTCATCAGTTTTAGAACTCCAGAATTCTATGCTACCAGAACAAATAGACCTGTTTGTTTGCAAAAAATATGTAGATTCTAATGGTTCTTATATTCATTAATGAATTTTACTCTAAGATGAGATATACTGCTTTAAATTTGATGTTTAATAATGGTGATTATTTATGGACCAATCAAATAAAAGAACTGTCAAGTAAGAAAAAACAACAGATATTGTGCAATGTCATGTCTGTAGTTACTCTTATCCAGCCTAGCCCTGGAGGAGACACTTTACTGCTAAGCAGCTGGGCAAGAGGGGCCTTTAGGGCAATAGGAGCTGGTCAAAGGACATAGAAAAGTATATCTTTCTTCTCTCTTCTCCCACCTCCTGGACATTTCACTCAGCTGTTATCTTTTGTAACTACAATCTGGCTACTTTTTTCCCCGGGTGGGTACTAACACTCCATATACTACTTCACTTGTTTTTTGCATCTCTCAGCCCTTAAAAAAGACTGTAAATATGCTGGTTCTTAGTGGCTTTCCTCATCGCTTGATAAGTTCTTTCTCAGGGGAGTACGATAAACTCATGTTATAAATAGCTTCCTGGGAAAAATAAAAATTTGTATGAGCTCAACCCTAAACAGAAATGCTTAGAAAATCAGAGCAATTCATTATACATGCATTAAAAAAAAACCAAAAACCAAAGTAAACATTTACATTCCTTAATAGAAGCACTGTTTCTAGTGACGATCTACTGACAAAGAAGAGCTGAAAAGAATCTATTTATAAAAGGTATCCAATAAATGAAAGAACAAATAATTAGAAAGCTTTATTATGAGTCTTCCTTTTGCTGTGGAGGATCTTGCCCCTTAAAATATATTCTCAGATAAGTCTTTGAATTAAAGTTTTTTGTAAACTTAAAATTTTGCTAGATTGGCCCCTCACATTTATGCTTTACAGAGACTTATTACAGTTGAAGATTTGGAGGAGGTTGGGCTGTTGGAGGGGGGGTTGTATTTGGCGATTGTTTTCTTTTGTTTTAGCTCACTGTCTTTGAATTATTTTTATGTCAGAATATAGACATTCACATTATATCTGTATATGAGATTTAAGAGAATTAACATAACTTATTGCTGCAGAAAATCTGTAAATGTTTTGATGGGAACCTATCAAATGTTAGCACCTGGTTCTCTGAACATACACAGTATGTGCCCTCAAACCTGTAGAAACAGAGGGCACACAACTTAGGATGCTTGACAGTGAGACAGTGCAACAAAATGTCTTATAATTATGTCTTTTTATGTTACAAAATTAGCTATGAAAAAGTAAAGTTTTGAAATCTTTCTGAGAGTAAAGCTACTCTTCTTACTGTATCTTGATAAATATAAATTGCTCTGCACTTTTATCTTTGACTTTATCTTGTCCTTTTATTTTACTGGGGGACTAGCTGTTGGGATCTCAACCTTGATTTAACCAGGGCTGTATAGAGGACCTCTCCTTCGTGCCAGCTCTGAAGAGAAAGCATCTCACACAATAAGGGATGCAGTTTCATTTGACATCACTCCTTCTCTATGCACTTCTACTAGGGGTTGCTATAGGCAGTTTGATTTGACCTAAGTCTTTCTATTATTAGATCCCCACTTTGCAGTGTCATAATTTTTTGAAATTTGATTTTCAGAAAAGTTATCTTCCCATGCTTTTGTCAGAAATAAATTATTCACTTAGAAAAGATTATTTTATGTTATAATGCCAACAAATACTTTCTATTAAGAATTACTAATGTTTATTTTAACTCTGTCACATTCCTAATTTGTCCAGAACGACAAATTAATGAGAACTGTCACAGGTCACTGTAATTGGAACCATTTTTCAAAGTGCTTTGTAAGGCAATAGAAGCTATAATATCATTCATAATTCATTAAAACTTTAAAAATTCAAGTGAATACAAAAATGCTATATGTGCAACTTTGCCTGAAAAGCGGTATGCAAGAAGAGATATGAATTTGTTCCAGTTGTATGATAGTTTCCCCTTAATTCAAATGACCTAATTTTTTGTCTTTTTTTATGATGTGACAATTTTCATAGTACAAATTTCAATGCGTGATCAATTTGAATGAAAAATGATTATGACTGGATGTTCCAATTCAATGTTTCTACAAGATAATAAAATGAAGCTAACTAGGGCTTAGCACATTATATGGGCATTAAGACCCTGAATAGCTGAAAAATGTGGGGTTTTTTTCCAAGAAATCATATGCTGCCTCATTTTCTTGCCTGCAATGCGGTTAATTAAATGTATTTTCTAATTTTAAATAATTTAATTTTTAAAAACTATAAGTACACTATTAAACACAGCTGACCTAGTAGAATTCCAAATAAGTATCTGTTATTCCACATCACAATGGCTTTTTGGTAACCTGGTCTTCTTATTTTTTCTTGTTTTGCTTAATTTGCAAAGTTCTCTGTATCCTGTATTTAAATCATTTAAACTCACTGGTTTTGAAGAGAGGTGAAAAAAAGGAAAATATATGATCAAAGAGCTAAGCTGCAACTGTAAAGTCAGTATGGACTTCAAAGTTGTTTTCACTCGCAGTGAAAGGATAAAGAAGCAGGCCAAATAAGAAATATACACGGAGATCTTTTGCCATGGTCTGTCTTAGAAATACAATGCATTTTGACATTTGATTGCCCATAATTGTCTGAATGCAATTCTGCTAAAGTTTTGCACTTATTGACAGATTTTCTAGATTACAAAAATTGGCCCTGGGCTTGCTTTGTTATGTGAACTCAATAAAAAATGTGCTGGAATTAATCATTAGGGTTTTTGTAATTATCTCTATAATCTCCTTCTTCAAAACAGATGAAGGTAGGCAATAATTCTCTCAGGGTCATACTACCATATCAATGCAGTAACTGAATAGCTGGTTACTTATTGCTCCCCAGATATACAGATGAATATTTTCTTTCACTTTTTAATAAGCTGGTATACATGTTCCACATAGTCTTATAATGTATGCGATTCATTTTGAAAATCATCCTTATTGTTGTCTGATTTATGCTGCATTTTGATAAATAAAGCTTAGAGTCTACTACAAACATAATTTACAGGAAAACAGTTACTAATAAGAGACCTCTTCTATTTTATAGATAGGACATGTCTAAAATACCTGTCTGCTTGGTCAATATGTCAGTTGGGCATAAGCACAAGTGACCAGACAGCTGATCCCTTCATTGAAAATCTTAATTCCTTGCAAAAAACCTCTTGAATAAATTCATGTGATATTCAAATTTTTTCTCCTGCTAGATATACTGCACCAAAATGTAAATAAATGCTTCATTGTTATATTGGTGAGACAGGTAGAACATTTACAGCAATAAAAGTCGTAAGTGTATAGTTAGAGGTTTCCAAGATGTTACATTTAAAAGTGACAAGTCAGCTTCCCTGGAGCTTTCCAGATCTGGAAATATTTTTATCATGAGACTAGTTTTAAAATAGCCCTGGTAAGGTTTCTCATTTATCTAAGATTTCATTATCAATCTTTTCATTGTAACCATGAAAAGTTAAACTATATAATTATGCCTTTCTGTGAGAAACTTTGAGTAAACACAAACTGCTAAGCTGCACTTCAAATTCCCTCACCATTTGGCTGGAGGAGGCTTGTATGCCCAAAATCTCCAATTATTAAGTCTGAACTTAAAAAGAACCTTTCTCAGGTCAAACAACCTTAGCTGTAGAATTGGTTTGTTTTTCTACTTACCATGATTTGATTACCTACATTTCTTGCCTAAACAATTTATTGTAATGGTGGAGGGTCTATAAATTAATGAAAGCTTAGTTTGTCTCCTATTCACCTTCAACAAGTATTGTTCATTTTTAGGGCTGGAATATGTTATGTAACTGAAGATTTTGGAGGTGTCATTGAGACCTGGTGTGATTTCAGTGATAAGCAGAATGGAAGGAGTTACACCAAATAGTACACTTAAGAATATCTCTAAACACAATAAAACCAGCACTTTCTGCCGTGCTATATGCTGGTACTTAGATAGTCTGTCTCGACAAACCTTGTTTACGAAAGCACGTAACTCTTACTGATAGTGTTTTCATTTACTGAGCACCAGAGCTGAAATCTCAGTACACAAAAGCATTAAGCTACCAGAAAAGGAATCATTATTTAATTTGTAGAGTGAGTTATATTTCAATTGTTTCTGTTCCTGAGTTACCAATAGCCAATAAAAACGGAGTTTGAGCTTGAAAAAGCAATCTACTCCCCACGGTGGATGACAAAAATAAATATCTTCTCAAAGAATGTGCTCATTACACTTTCTTTTTCTCGAGTCTTGCCTGAACCAGATGACTTTCCTCCAAATTCTGCCTTTCTGTTTAACCATCTTTAAATGGAGAAAGATTTTCCTCTTTGATTTATCTAGCTCACTACAGCCAACTGTAACGTACTTTTGGAGAGAGATGTGTCTCCCAGACAGGAAATTACATATTATTTTGTCAGACAACCAGCAGCCATATAAATTATTGTTGGCCAGCAGGCATTTAGCTGGTAACTGTTCCAAGGGCAGTGCCAGATTTTCATCTGTGAGGACACTATACCAGTTTGATATGCCACTGGCCCTCAGCTGGAAAGCAGGAGTGGTCACACACTGCTAAGTCTATTGTATTGAAACTCCATGAAATTTCCTTGTGCCTTATTGTAACTTTCTCTATATTACATTATTCAAACACTTCTTGGTTATACCACACTAAAGCTCCCAGGTTAAGTAAGGAAGTTAATGGATGGAAGAGTAGAAGTTAGACAAATGTGCTTTAATTATTTTCATCCAGATCTAAAGTTTTCCCATTATTTTTCATGTTGTGTAATTACTAGGATTATGGTTAGAAAAAGACTTTGGTGCTCAGTAGTGGTAGACATCCATTTTGTTAAGGAACACAAATAAATTTTAGAGAGGTAAAACTCCATCTTTTTCCTGAATTTCAGACTATATGCTTTAAAGGTACATTTCTTACCAAATATGCATAAGAAAAACCTGTACAGCAGGCATAAAAGAGGTTTCAGTGTCTCAAAGTGTTGAATACCTTTACAGTAATCTTGAGAATAATAAAAAAGCACCATTGCTCTTAAATATGATTCATAAAAATAATTTCAATGCATATTCATATATTCCAATGATTACTGGAATTACTAGAGTAACAATAGAGCCACTTGTTAGATGTGAGCTATGAAACACTCTGCATGATTTTGTACCCGAAGATCTCAATTTGCCACTAGGGGAGGAAAAAAGGTGAATCTAAACTAATTCTGGTCTTGTTTTGTGGAGGTGCGTTGTTTTCTCCAAGTAACAGACCAGCATCCAGGTACAGAAACTACTCAGATGACAGATGTCACCCTTCATTGGCTCATTGAAACTTCTATTCCCAACCCAGAAATAAGTATTATTAAAAAGACTGTAAGTCAGTATTAAAAAATGTCTGAATTCTCACTCCATGTTGATCAAATTTCACTGTTTTATGGAGTTGTTTATTTGTTTCAGGAATTCTGTGGCACTTGATATTGCAAGAAGGCTTTGAATTTTCTTGGATTTATATGCATATTTGTTACCTTTTTTATTGGCTATCGGAATTTTATCAAGTATGATTCTGAGATTTGTAATTTCAAATCTATAGAAATTATTGCTTCAGTTTTAATGTTGCCCTTCACTAGCTTAAGAGTAGAGCAAGTGTGTATTTATGTTAATGCATAGAGCCAAAATTATCATTGCCTATTGTCGCTAACTAAGCCATGTGAAAAACTGGGCACGACTTTTAAAAACCTTCAATAATGAAGAATCATATTATTTCTTGAAAGGAAGAAACTTTATCACATTGATTTTACTGAATTTAGCTCAGTGATCAAATATAATTCAGTAAAACCTGATCACTTTAACTGTCTGCATGTATATAGCACTATGTGGATAAGTACGTGCTGTTTGTTTGATGACTATTTTTTTCAGTTTATTACTGCAATCCTTAATTGCTTACCTGTGACTAACTATAAGTATTTCCTAGTGAGGAAAAATATCTCGTCTAAAGGGCAGCAATTACTAGGACAACAAAGAATTCTAAGCTCATCTTAAAATAGAAAATTTCACAAAATATTTATTTCCTACTTTATGCACATTCTGCATAATAAAATAATTAGATATTTTATAGAATGCTACTTATTCAAAAGAATTTTGAGCCATAGCCTATGTGGCTGTAAAAACAAATGGTGAACACAAGTAGACATAACACAGTACAGAGTAAAAGGCTTTTTGAAGCTTATCATGAATACGTGATATATATGGAGCAGTACTATTTTTCCTCTGAGAAAATATACTATTTCCATTATTTGTGGGCATCATCAGAAGATTTGTTTTAGCAAAACCAAATACCTATTCGGGCAATCTGCACCACTAATCCATGGTTTTATCAGAGATCTCTTACAACTGTGCTTTCAGCTTAGGATACTTGTTTATAGTATTTATTTTTATTGCAAATAACATGAAATGACCAAGGATATTGTTTATACAACATTTTCGCATTTCTTGGAAATATCCATTATTTTTGGAACAAACAATACCACACTTGCTTGTTATGCACTTAAGCAAAGGAAAATTCCACTAGCATTTCTTTTTGGGTTAACTTCAAACAAGCTGTGTGATCTGAAAGACCTCTTGAGATTTGACTCCCAACTGATTAAAAACTTACTCCAGAACCACAGAATTACATTCTAAATCCAATTACAAACTAAATCCACCACTTAAGAGCAGCATTTCCATCCATAAGAATTACTGGTGTCATACAGAGATTTTATCAGGATAACATAATGATTTCATTTCTAAAAATACTGTGCCCTCATCTGCAGAGTTCACTTTGTGTCATTGCTAGACGCAACAGAAAGACTTATATAGAACTAGAAACAAGTTAGAGGTTGATTGTTGGTTTAAGCACTGAAAAAACAAACATGGTAGGCTTGCTTTGTATTGGTTAAGATTTCCAGTATAAGATATGGAAGTGATGAGACTAAGACTTCTACATGTTTTCTGTCATGGAATCATTTGTTGTAGGAGTGAGACCCACTCCCACTTGCAGGCCAGCTACCTGCAATGGAATATGGAATTACTCCTCCACTTTGCACGTCAGCATCTGTGATACCAGTAGCAGTTAAGCAGGGCTACCTTAAAGTAGTTCATCTTTGTTACTTTTGAAGAGAACAGATTGGAACCAGTCATGAAATAGCCACAACAGTAGTACAGAACCCTCATCAAACTTAAGGACGCAGATCTTTACAGTTTGGGGGTCTGGCCTCGAAGTCGTTCACTTTTTACTCTCTGTCATCAGTACAGGATGTATTTTATTTAAGCCTCATTTTGACAAAGCAGTTTTATTAGCAAATCTTATTTCGTCTGAAAAAAATTCAATAAGAAATAAGAAATCTAATTTCTATGTTTCTCTTAATGCTGTGTCCTTTGACAACATCCTAAAACAAACTCTTTTTCTACACATCCACATCAGATAAGCCACGCTTGTATCCCAAGCATCTGGAGTCATGTTTGAGATCCAAATGTGTCAGTTCTCAACTACTTCAGTCTATTCTTTTGCTTCAAATTTATCCTTTAATTGTAAAACTATTTTAAATAGATTGATTACACATCAATATGTCTATCATATGGATTGTTTCCACTATCAAATGTAAATGTATTATGTAACTTACTCTTTTGTGGTTCATGTCCAATTGCTTATGATTATGACTCTGTTCTTTCAGTCTTCTTTGATATCCCAGGCCTACACTTCTTTGTAATCTTTCTGCTGTTTTCATCACCAGAATTTGTGTCATCTGACACCTAATTTCACAGAGTGGTAGAAAAAAAAAAAAGGACGCTGTCAACTTTTTTAGGAATTATCAGGTAATGTATAATCCTGAGAAAGTTACTAGAGATGTAATATATTTAATAAGTATTTAGTAGAACAGTTTTCTCTAACACTGATGTGAAGACTAGTTATGTTGAAAAGGTTCTTCCTAATCAGGAACAAGGATTAACACCCTGAATATTAAATATTTTGAAGAGGAGAATCTGTTTAAAGTGAAATTCCAAACTGAGTGGATTAAAACCATTACATACAGTTTTAATTGAATGACTGCACTCTTTGCAGCATTGACTGGAAGTCCCAAGACGAATAGAAAGAACTGTTCCCAGTTGTTATCTAATCTCCTTTCCATGTAGGTTTGAAAGCTTGATGAAATAGTAAATTGCACAGTCTACAGTTTAGAACGCTCAAATTTGTTCATTCAGCTATTTCCCACTTTTCCCAATGACCTGTAGAAAAATGTTCAGCCACTATTTACTCATACTCATTAGAGTGCAGATTTCCTGAAAAAAAAAATATTATATTTATTCCTCCTTCAGCAGTCTCTCCTTATAAATGCTGACCTCAGTTTAGCCTCATAGAGACACAAACACTCTCACCAATAAAGATTATTAAAATGCCCAATGGAGGCCTGACCCAGGACAGCAGGTCATCAATACACTATGACAGAAAATACTAGCAAATAAGTAATATATTAGTATGGTCCATCTATCTTTATGGTATTTAGGGATCTGCTTGTGTAAAACCTTTAAACTGAGGTTTCCTGGGGGATTTTAAAGTATCTGAGCTACTGATATTGTTTGGAGTCTTTTGTTTTGTTTTGGGTTTTTTTGTGGTTTTGGGGTTTTCTAAAGAAAATTTAACCCAGGAACACAGAAATTAGGGTCAATAATAGCCAACAGCTTCCAGGTTTCTTTAAGCTTTCTTGTAGTTACATCTGTGCATTTGTCTCCTCAGACAGACTGCAAAGCTCTGACATACCAGCTGAATTGTTATGGTAAAAAGAAGCGTAAAAAATGTTTTAGGAAATAAAATGTTTAATCTGAAGCCAAGTACTTTAATTTTCATAAATATTAATGGACATATATTAAAATATACTAACTTTCTTTAATCATGGTTTTCTATTGTATTTGCAGTAAATTTAGGTTCTTCTTAGTTGAAGATGAGACATTCTGTAATGTAAGAGAAATTGCTTAACAGCCGTCTTCAAATCATATGTTTCAGATTACTTTCTCCAAAAACACTTGAAAATGCAAACCAAATTACTTGATTTTATATCAGTTCCTCCCCTGATAATAGGATTTTTTTTAATTTGCAGTGTAATGCTTTCAGTTCCAGAATTCTCATCTCAAAAAATCAATGTTCTGAAATACTTTGCTCTTCCTTTTAATAATGCTATTGTTCAGTTCATCTGTAACTCCCCTTATCCTGCTTTTAGAGGTAAATTGTCAATGAATTCAGTCACTCGTGACATGAAATATCAAAGTTTAGTCTAATGCAGAAAACTGAAAAACAGACATGGACATTATTCTCATGGTGAATAATTGTTATTACGATATATCAGTGTTCAATAAGGAATTGTAATAAATGTATAGTCAGAAAGAAACATTTTTGATTTCTGGAATATTCTGTAAGCAGTAGTATAAGAAGTGGAGGATAAAAACGTAAAAGCTATTGCGGCAACACTTGATGTAATATGACAATCTATAAAGAAACAGCTGCTTGACCTTTCTCTTAGAAACGCTGCACAGGCTAGCTTATCAAATCAAGTGCACATCATCATCTTATCTCTGATTTTCTACTGCTGCATCACAGATTCCATGTGTTCTCTGTGGGACTGTGATAATTAGAGATAGCTAGCAGAGGCTGACAGGTTGCAGAATTCTGAAGAGCAGCATTTCCTTCTAAAAGGTATTTTTCCCTTGTAGAATATGGTATAGAAAACAGGTAATATCATCTACACCAGTAACACATATTGGCCAGGGTGCCCATGCGAGATGGCCAGCAGTGTCCTGCTCAAAACAGAAATGACACTGAATTTCATTTTATTGTTTATCTATCTTGCTATTATTTATTGCTACTACAAGCAATCCTTTGATTTTGTTTGTCAAAGTTTTTTCCCATCAAAATTTCAGTCCTTTATTTCATAGAATCATAGAATAGTTATGGTTGCAAGGGACCTTAAAGATCATCTAGTTCCAATCCCCCTGCCATGGGCAGGGACATCTCACTAAATCAGGCTGCATATTTTTGTTGCGAACTGCAGTTTCCTCTTGAACTGGAAAGTGTCATACTGTTGCATGCAAAAATCATTCAGAGGCAAAATGAGCTGAGCTACTGTAGGTACATGGTAACAGCGCTTTGCTTCAATGCGCTACTACATTCACTCAGTGATCTAAACAGGTACTACAGCTGCTGGAAAAGCACCACGGTTAGCAAAAATGTTGCTGCTATCTAGTTTTGCTAGTTCATTACATATCTGTTTAAGGATCTTATTTCATTCCAATATGGTGCTTATCATTTTTAGATTAGTGATTTAGCCCATTTTTGCTGCAATTAAGTGAACATGAAATGTTAACTATTGCTTACATTGCCTGGAAGAATGCACATAAAACACACATTCACTTGGCAAAAATGTAATTGATTACATGTTTAATCATAAATACTGCAGGAATGAGTAGACTTCCAGAAAAAAAAGTTGATACAAAGTTCAGTAATGGAATTTACTTATGTATAAGCAATTTTTCAACTGATCTACAATTATCTTGGTAGGTTTTGGAATATTTTGCTTCAAACAGTATAAATCTAGATGTGCATTTTACACTATTTCTGTGATTTTAAAGTCTGCACTTCACAATGAAATGCAGAGGAAAATCCACATGAAATGTTAAACCCCGAAAAGTTCTATTTCCACATGATTCAAATTCCATTGAGGTGACAGCAAAGTTTTTTGAAGGTCTCAAAGCAGCAGTGAAAGTTTTTGTTTTATCAAAGCTTTCCCATTCGCTTTTTTAATTTTGTCTGGAACACCAAAGCCCTGTCCCTTGCCCTCTTCTCTCACTTCTCATTATCTCTCTCAAAAGTCTATTGCATTCCCCACCTGGGAATCAGCACCACACCACTCTCATTTTTGTCTTACAACACAGGAAAGTCTCACAATTTGACTAAGCAACTGTACCCAAGAACAAAAATATTTTTGCTTGTGCATTGTAAGTTATTAAGGAAACTGCAATTGCATTATTATCCCTCTATTGTTCATAGTTATTATTTATGCATGTTATATTTACTTGTAGAAGCAATCACAGATATTTACATCTTTCACAGATACTTAGACAAGAGTACAATTAGAAAATATTGCTAGGAATTATGGAGCTGCAGCTTCTATCAAATGCTTACAAAGCCTAACAACTTTGCACACAACAACTTTACGATGCTGTAATCAAGTAAAAAAGCAAATTGTATCAGTTGGGTAGAACATCAACCTCTATTAAATAATTGTCCAAAACTGAACCCTGCACCACAGTGTTCAACAGTAAAGGAAAGACTTGAAGTAACTGTTGCAAAACCAGTACTATTGATCTTCCTTGTGTGTTTTAAACTTATAGAGAAATAAAGGTTTTTTCCAAGGCTCCCAGACCACAAGTGTCACCCATGACATGATTACGGACAGACAGAACAGTGTTCTGGACGATACCTGCTGTACCCTTGCAGACTCAGTGAAGTAGTTAAGTGTGCAGGAGGGTTAGTTTACCACAAAGGCTACAGTTGTCTCAGTGATAGCACTGAAGAGGAAATTTGTTCCACTTCATCACTCAGACAACTAAGCATCAATTTCAATTACCTTTTGTCTTTTCTTATTTCACATGAATTATTTATTTAGAGATGGTTTGGGTTTTATTTTCTTTCTGTTGTAATGGTACACATAAAATCTAATCTTGTTCAAATACAATTATAACTAAAGTCACACATTACATAACAAATCATGAAATACTAAGCACTATATGGGATATATTAATAATATTAATATTATTCATATTAATGGTAACAAAGCCTATCAAAGGTTAGGTAACGTGATTGATAGCACAATATCTTTTATAGGGTAGTGACGTGTTTAGCTGGGAAATATAATCAGATTCCGCAATCTCTATCCTTTTATTTTCAGATTACTTTTATTTAAAAGATGTTATACTGCAGTACAACTTCATATGCTGTATAAAGCTCTTTAGCCCAGACACTGTGATGTACTTTTCACAGCATTTTCTGAAACGTCTTTGCCATACTCTGCAGCAGACATAATAAGAGAGGCAGACTAATTACAGGAACCCTAGGGACATCTGTAAAAGTGTAGGGATCTCACAAACAGTTTTCTTAGGCATCATAGAGAACTGAAGATATCATTACATGCCTAGAAGCAACATTTTATGCATGTTTGAGAAATGGATACCATTGGCAAAGGTCTATTTATGAATTAAAAACAAGTTAGGTTGTTAACAAGTATTAGATTCCCAAGTGATTTTAAAAAGTCTTTATTGAGCACAGCCCCATGACTACCCATGATTTTCGCTATACAGTTCTAATGAAATTTACTGAAGATTGTCTGGTAGAACAGGAATAAAACAGTTCTTTCTTTCTATTATAGAAGTTCTATATGTCATATACAAAAAAATGTGTAGATTCAATAAGAATGTAAACATAGAGTAAATACAATTTAAATAAACAGCAGAAAGCCATGCATAGTCTTTTCATTTTTTAAATGAACCTGATGATACACACCATCCAACAAAATTTTCTTCTGATGACTGATGGTTTTCTCAAGCTCACTTTAAGCTTTAAATTAATTTTATGTTTAATGCAAATAAGAAGTTTAAGTTCTAAATTTTTTTTAGATATTAAATCCCCTAAAATTTGACAAAAGACTTAGCTGGGTAGTTACTTAATTTTAATTTGAATAAAATTCACAAAACCTATGATTCATTGCTAAATTCATTACTACAACAGATTAATTTAATTTCTCTGAAATTCAATTACAAAGATCTGACTTGAGCAACTTAATATTTGACAAACTACAAGTCATTTTATTTAACAAGGCAGTTTTATATATTAGTCTTATGCCACATTTTGCTTTTGTGAGATCATATTTAGTCTAAGCATTTTTACTAAGCTCATTATTACTATGGTATCCCAGCACCTATTTTAGAAAACTATTCTTACAAGCAGGGTAATTTTACTCAATTGCTTAGAATGACAAGAATATGCACTTTTGAAATCAGAATCATTATAATTAGCTTCCAAGCTAGCAGAGCATACCCATTCAGGACCAATTTTAAACTATATTCTCTACATTCACTTCAGGGAACTGCAAGTTTGTATCTATTACGAAGTTGTGGATTACCGAACTTTATTAAGAGCTCACTGCATCCACTCTCAGGAATACCTGTATTTAGGGAAGAAACTTCTTCAAAACACCTTACAGGTATTAAAGGGTCCACTAAGAAGGTGATATGACTGGCAGCCTTGCTGAAGTGCCTCTATACACATACACGAAGCTTGGGGAACAAGCAGGAGGAGATGGAAGCTACCATGCTACTAGAAAGCTGTGATCTAGTTGCCGTCACTGAAACTTGATGAGATGAATCCCACGACTGGACTGTGACTATCGATGGCTACAGGCTGTTCAGAAGGGACAGACAGGGGAGGAGGGGTGGAGGTGTCACCCTCTATTTCAGGAAAGGGACAGAATGTGAAGAGCTGTCATTGAAGAGTAGCCACGAACAAGTTGAAAGATTGTGGGTCAGAATAAAAGACCGAGGAACCAATGGGAACCTTATGGTTGGTTTATACTACAGGCCACCCAAGCAAGGAGAGCCATCCAATGAAGCCTGCTTCCTCCAGCTACAGGAGGCTTCACACTCTCAAGTTCTCATCCTACTTGGGGACTTCAACCACCCTGACATATGCTGGAGAAGTAGCATGGCAAGATGTAGGCAATCCAGGAGACTCCCAGAGTGCACTGAAGATAATTTCTCAGTCCAACTGGCAGAGACTCCGACCCGAGGGCATGCAATACTGGACCTTATGGTCACCAATACAAGTGAACTCATCAGTGACAATAGGATCGAAGGTAGCCTGGGCTGCAGTGATCACGCACTGGTGGAGTTCAAGGTCCAGAGGGATAAGGGACAGGTGAGGAGTATAGTGAGGACCCTAAATTTCAGGAAAGCAGACTTTCAGCTCTTCAAGGAGTTACTCAATAGGACCTTTAGCATATGGTCCTTGGAGACAAGGGAGCAGAACTGAGCTAGAAAATATTTAAGAATGCTTTTCATGACACAAAATAGTGCTCAGTCCTCACATGTAGGAAATCAGGCAGGAAAGGGAAGAGACCAGCGTGGCTGAGTAGAGACCTGCTGGTCAAACTCAAGAACAAGAGGGAAGAACTCAAGAACAGGCAGTGCAAGCAGGGACAGGGAATGCTGCTTGGTTGTGTAGGGATGAGGTCAGGAAGGCCAAGGCGCAGCTGGAGCTGAACTTGGCTAGGGGAGTGAAGACTAACAAGAAGGGCTTCTGCAGGTACGTCAGTCAGAAGAGGAAGGTTAAAGAGAACGTAGACCCACTGATGGTTGAAAACAGTGAATTCATACCGACGATGAGAAGACGACTTAGGTACTTAACAAAATTTTTGCCTCAGTCCTCATTGACAACCACTCTCCACACCCCTCCTGGGTCATGGGTAGCAAAATGGTGACCACGGGGGTAAACCTCCTCCCACAGTAGAGTGGGATCAAGTTCTTGACCACCTGAGGAACTCAAACGTATATAAGTCCATGGGACCTGATGAGATGCATCCCAGAGTTCTGAGGGAAATGGCTGATGTGGTAGCCAAGCCACTCTCCATGATATCTGAAGAGTCATGGCAATCAGGAGAAGTACCTGGTGACTGGAAGAAGGGCAACATTGTGCCCAGTTTTAAAAAGTGTAGAAAAAATGACCCTGGGAACTACCGACCTGTCAACCTCACCTCTGTGCCTGGGAAGATCATGGAACAGATCCTCCTAGAAGTTATGCTAAAGCACATGGAGGACAGGGAGGTGATTAATGGCAGCCAGCATGGCTTCACCAGGGGCAAATCCTTTATGACCAATCTAGTGGCTTTCTATGATAGGGTGACTGCATGGGTAAACCAACAGATGTGATCTGTCTGGACTTCTATAAAGCTTTAGACATGGTCCCCCACAATATCCTTCTCTCTAAATTGGAGAGGTATGGATTTGATGGATGGACAGTTTGGTGGATAAGAAACTGATTAGATGATTGTATTCAGAGAGTAGTGATCAATGGCTCAAAGTCCAGATGGAGATCCGTGACGAGTGATGTCCCTCAGGGGTCTGTGCTGGGATTAATGCTGTTTAATATCTTCATCAATGATATTGACAGTGAGATTTAGTACACCCTCAGCAACTGCAGATGACTCCACGCTGAGTGGTGCAGTTGTCACACACCGAAAGGATGGGATGTCATCCAGAGGGACCTGGACAGATTGGAGAAGTGGGCCCGTGCAAACCTCATGAGGTTCAACAAGGCCAAGTGCAAGGTCCTGTACCTGGATAGGAGCAATCCTCATTTTAGGTACTCGATGGGAGATAATGTGATTGAGAGCTGCCCTGCAGAGAAGTACTTGGGGGTGCTGGTCGATGAGAAGCTTGACATGGGCTGGCAATGTGTGCTCACAGCCCAGAAGGGCTGCATCAAAAGAAGCATGGCCAGCAGGTTGAGGGAAGTGATTCTGCTCCTCTATTCCTCTCTTGTGAGACCTCATCTGGAATACTGTGTCCAGTTCTGGTATCCTCAACATAAGAAGGCTATGGAGGTGTTGGAATGGGTCCAGAGGAGGGCTACAAAGATGATTGGAGGGCTGGAGCACCTTCCTCACAAGGATAGGCTGAGAGTTGGGCTTGTTTAGGCTGGAGAAGAGCAGACTTCTAGGAGACCTTACAATAACCTTCCAGGAACTGACTGGGGCATACAATAAAGCTGAGTAGGGACTGCTTACAAAGGCTTATAGTGATAGGACCAGGGCAATGGGTATAAACTGAAAAGAGGCAGATTTAGACTAGATACAGGGAAGAATTTCTTCACCATGAGGGTGGTGAAACACGGGCACAAGTTGCCCAGGGAGACTGTGGATGCCCCATCCCTGGAGGTGTTCAAGGCCAGGTTCAATGGGCCTTGGGCATACTGATCTAGCAGGACGTGTTCCAGCCTGTGGCAGCGGGATTGGAACTGGATGATCTTTAAGGTCCCTTCCAACCCAATCTATTCTATGATTCCATGATTCTATGATTCTGTCATTCTATTTCGAAGACTTCAAAATGCATTTTGTTCTTATTTTGGAAGATACTAAAGTGCATTACTGAGGCTAGTCACTCTGGATTCTCAGAATTTCAGAACTGACCTAGGTATTCCTATTAAAAGCAATACGAGATGTACCATAGACTACTTCTAAGAAGACAGAGCTAAACTAGTGGTAAAAAAAATTTTATTTGCCCTTTCAGAAACAATACATTTACTGTTTGCTTCCTTCAGGAGAGGGACAGATGGTTCCAGACCAAATTCTAACTTCCTTGTCTAGACTTAGTTTGCACTGATTTAAGTAGAAACTGTACCTGAATATAATCAGTGAGCTGATCAAGGTATTTAATCCCCTGATTGAATCAAAAAGAAGAAAAGGTATTACTTCCCTGTTTAGAAGCCGCCTGTTTCAGGCATATAATTTCCAGAATGCCTGGCACTACAGAAGGAGGCAAAAGTGTCCAAAGAAACATCAGATGATTTCAAAAGTATTTCTGTTCACGTTTAAGTTTTCAGCAGAAAAAAATCTTTATCCTTCACGTATTAGGCACATACTCCCTGAGGATAAAATGTGCTGTGGAAAGTAGAATTATTTTTATAATGGAAAAATAGCACCTAGAACATCGAGATGGGAACTTATCAGGACAAAGAGAGCCGTTAAAAGTTTCAAACACTAGAACCCAAAAAATTCAGTTTAAAAATAGTTACCTATTCAGTGTTACTACTTTGTGAATTCCTTATTTTAGAGCTGCCACATATAAACATGAAACACTATAAATATCTAGGAAACCGTAATTAAATAAGACGCAGAGTCAAAGCCATTCAGCAACTCATTTCTTTATTCACAGAAATTACAGAGCACAAAAGAAGTCTGAAAAAGGCAACTATGAAGTTAAAACAGATGGAGAAAACAGGGCTGCTGGTTAGAATTACTGAAATAGAGTGAATACCAGAAGTAATTAATATTGTAGCAATTAAGGTCCTACATATGTTAAAAGAAAACACACCACAGATTATAATTAGCTGATTTTGTGTTTAATGATTTTAGTTTCAATTGGTTGGGGATGAGCATAGTAAGAGCTCTACTGTATGAAAATGAACTGTTTTCAATGGCTGAGTTATTAAACATAATTTTACTAAGTCATTGATTCTAATTTTATGACCAGCAAATATTTAGTGTTTGTGTTTTAAGAATTTTTATTAATGTGAAAAAGGCACTGTATGTGAAGGTACCATAAATGATACCACCCTGAATCTAAGAGAGCGGTTGAATGCCTGCTCTGTTATGACAAGCAATATAGAGTGTTACACAGTGCTGACAAAAGTAAAGGAAAATAGTTCTGAAAAATTTTATGAGCTACATGTTGTGAAAAGATTTTTTGATTTGTTTTGTGGGTTAGAGGGTGTATTTGATTGTTTAGGGTAAGGTGGTTTTTTTTCTATTACTTCTGTTATTCCATCAGAATGATGTTGTTTTGAGCAGAATTCTTCTTCCAGAGCTGCAGACAGATACACATTATAATATTTGGCCTCTTACATGCAGTGGCTTCATTGGTGTGATAGCTATACAGATGGATGTCAGTCTTTTATGTGGCTCTCGGGGGATTTCTGTATTAGAAGCAGTTCAGATGTCTTTTTCTTTTTAAGAACACCAAACCATCCATGATGTCTGTAGACTGGGGGTCTTCAGATGTCTGTAGACTGGGGGTCTTCTGCTCATTTATCATCAAATTTTTTTTTGATGATATCAGTGGTAAACTATAAAGAAAGATCAAACATGGAATGACTGATGGTACAGTTTTGGGGGAGAAAAGGCCCACAAAAAATCACCTACTGTTTCTGTGGAGATCTACACCTTATTACAGGCCATGTTCTGCTCTTCTTTAGCTGTGATTATCAGAGGAAGAGGAGTGATTCCTAGTCTCAAACAAGGAACAATGCTAAGCTGCCGTTCATTAGAACTGAAAGGTCGATACTAACTAGCATAACTACTCATTCCAGTCACTGAAAGGACACACATCTTGTCTGTCAAGGGTGCTTATTTGGTTCATCCTATAGCAAATTAATCTTGCTACACAAGGAAGTTGGCTAGCAGCCACTAGCCAGTGAACCATGACATTTCTGCACTCTGCATGTAAAATAACTCACTTAACAGAACCCAGTAAAGCAGAATGTGTAACTGACACACAGCATGCACTGAGCAGACTACCAAGCTTTCTACCTTGCAGCCTAGATAGGAGTACATGATTCACTGAAGGAACCTCTGAGAGACGGCAGCCTACCGGTACTCAAGGTCCTAAGAAGCTTAAGGGGATATAATAGCAATGTGCCTGCTTAGCTGGAAACCTCAGTCACTATTTTTATAGAGGAGACTTGTATGAGGCATTTAGGGGATATTAGGGGTCCCAAATTCACATTGATATTTATATATTAAGGCAATCTTCAACTATACCATCTTTTTAAACATCAAACCATGAAAAGAACAGAAGTTTTATCTTTAATTAGGAGTGATTGACAAACAGCTGAGAACTTGCTGTATTTCTTCACCCGTCCAGTAGGTTAGTATTCTACCTGTTATGTGCCGTTCCAATGCAAGTAATTTTTTTAGTTCTATAGAAGGACAGTTGCAAAATGTAACTAGTATGGAGCCTTTCTATTACCTTAAATGGAATAGGAAAAAACAAAAGACTTCATTAACTCAAGACTCTCAAGCTGTAGGGGAAGTAATACCAGAGGGTGGAAAAGGTAATCAGTAAAGATTGAGCAAAAACCTTAATTTTAACTCTTTTTAAGATCTTGGAGCTCTGTCTTGCAACAATTGTTTAACATAGGATTTTATATGAAGCACTACATAATATGTTATTCTATTAATAGTAAATGTGCCATGCAATTCATAATAATACTAATAAAATTAAAATGCAGCCCCTCATGAATCAGTTGTATCTGACAGCACTTGATTTAATCATGGCTGTCCCATAGAGTATTCTAAGCAGAAAGCACGAAATATGTAAATGAGATAATTAGTCTGGAGATGAGACAATTGATGCAGTTGCATATCTATGCATGAAGATTCTGGGGATAAGGAAAAGGCCAAGTACTTTTCCTTAAGCCTCTGAGAGATGTGTTAGAGATTTATTAAGAAGGAAGATTTCAAAACAACTACTTCATTGCAAACCAATTAAAATTTGAATTATACTATCTTAAGTTTTGAAAAGCTTTCAGACCTACAAATAATTCCTCAGATTTTAATGCATGTGCAGTCTATGGTTGTATGAAGTAACATATACCACAATGTGCTATGGGACAAAAGTACAACATATATATATTGAAATACATTTAATACAGCCAAATTTTATCTTTAAAATCTAGTGCTATCTAATGTGTATAGATGTGTTCTGTTCTTTACATGTGTTTATATATGGATTGTAAAGTGGATTGATTTTTCCTGTAATAACAATAGACCGAAACCATAACAGCAACGCGAAATTACAGCTTCCAAGTTGTGGAACTGGACTGTTATTACTGCAAACATGAGGTCTGGACTTCTCTTGCTAAGTGCTTCTTATCAACTCAAGTATGTTGTCACTGAAGTGACTGATTTTAGAGTTCGGTCTTTGGGTGCCATGCTAGCCCTGTACTACAGATCTTGTAGGGCATGCATATCCATACTGGCTGTAGATCTACAGAGACAGCATGTGTGACTGGGGATTCTGTGAAGCAAAAGTGTTTCTACAAAAATAAAATTTATTTTTTCTCCACTGACTATTCTCTGCCTCTAACCCAGGTTTTCAGGTAGGGTTTGCTGTGTGGCTTATTGTAAAATAAGGCAGCTTTCCTTTTTTTCCAACTATTTTACCAGTATTCAGAACGCTCGATAAAAGTGTGCATCCCACTGTGCCTCAAGATCAGTGAGAGATTAGTGCTTTCTGAATTTAAGGGTTTATGGTTTTCACTGTTGTTGGTCCTCAGCAAGGGAGATATAGAAGTTTCTTTGAGCAATATTTGCTGTGCTACATACATACTTTCACAGACAAGCTGTAATCAGCTCCATTTCCTTGATTCACATTTTGTACATTTAATATATTGGTCCAAAACTTCAGCTGGCATAAATCAATGTAAATTACATAATAACTGACAGAGAGACCTCTGTACCGGTACAATGAATGTTTTTGTTGGATTACTGTAGCTGCAGAAACTACAGAGTAAGTAAAGAACAGAAGAGAGGTAAGAACTGTACAAAGAGTAAGCAGGGAAATAGTGGGTGACAAGAGTGTGAAGCTAGAATTGACTGCTACATTTGTTAGAGAAGCAACTAGTAAATGCACACAGTAAACTACAGTAAATGCTCCAGGGCTACAGATAAGAGAGAAGGTGTAGGAAACAGGTCAGTAAGTAGCAGATCAGTATTTTGTCAGGAGTGTGCTAGATTGTCAGAAAATGTGCCCCCTTGTTACTCAGGTCTGGTTCATTTTCTGCTGCATTCATGACAGAATTGTATAGCAGTGTAATGCAGTCTCATGAGTGCAACACTAACTTCTGCAGGTGCATCTGTAAAAACACAGTAGAATTAATTTACAAGAAATATAGACAATTTCAATTATGTTAAACCATGTGGTGTCACTTAAAGATCTTCTATAAGGCATTTTTAAACCATACTGTTCTTATGAGCTACCATTACAGGTACATCACCTTTATGTCATCATTTGGAAATCTGGAACTTATTCACAAAAGAAGAAAGGCTGAGAAAAAAAATAAGCCACAAAATAGAATTGTTGAATTAGAAACCTCCAAAGTTTTCAAACCTGCATTCTTCTATGATTTTCTGACTGCAGTGAGCTTAGGATTTTATAGACCACCACCATTCACAGTTATGAACAATGATAGGGATTTGAATAGTCAGTTCTTCCAGAGAAAAGTTCAGCTCAAACAAAAAGACATCATTGAGGAACTTTCTTCACTTAATTAAACAAAACGTTGTTTTTCAAATTCTTGGAAACCATCACTTCCTACTGTTCTCATTCTTGAAAGGAAAACTTAGTCAGCAATATGCAGCAGCACCAACTGTGCCCCCACATGCTCTTCATCTCAGCAGACTCTTTTTAATCAAGGGAGATGTATTTCTGTAATATCCTTTGACCCAGAAAGCATATTTGAGACAAGATTTGAGAAATTATTTCTTCTCATATTCCTTTTATTTTTCCCTAGCTCTCATCAAATGTTTTTCCCCATTGTCAGCAATTTCAATTGGCTTGTATTCTCCTATTCCTTTTTTTTCCCTTTCTTTCTCAAGGGACGCTAGTCTTTCTGTTCAATTGGAGGCAATTCACTCTAAAAATAAAATTTAATATGGATGAACAATACCATCTAGAATGGTTCTTGTGAATTTTGGTTTACCTCAAAATAAATACAGATTGAGAATACTAAACTTATTGATTGTAGGTTTGGGTAGCTGTGAGCACAACGGCAAGTAAAGCCACAAATGGAGTTTTAGTACTGGGTTCAAGGCCCATTTTCTTACTTTTACACCTATAGATAATGCATTCTTCTATTTAAGGCACTGGCAAAATTGGATACAGTTAGCAACACTTAGCAGCAGGGATACCTCCCACTGGACCAGGCTGCCCAAGGCCCCACCCAGCCTGGCCTCGAACACCTCCGAGGATGAGGCAGCCACAACTGCCCTGGGCAACCTGTGCCAGTGCCTCACCACTCTCATGGTGAAGAATTTCTTCCTAATGTCTAATATAGATCTTCCCCCCTCCAGTTTATACTCCTTCCCCACTGTCCTATCACTACATACCCTTGTAAAAAGTCCCTTCCCGGCTTTCTTGTACACCCCCTTCAGATACTGGAAGGCTGCTATAATGTCTCCCCACAGCCTTCCCTTCTCCAGGCTGAACAACCTTTGCACAGAGGTTAACAACTATGCTGAATAAAATGGAGTGAAAGGAGAATTGGAACAAATAACCTGATGAGAAATTTCACTATCTGAATTTATGTCACAGTGCAACTGTGAATGCCTCCAGCAAAATATAAAGGAGAAAATTGTTCTGAAGCCTATCTTCTACTGCAGTTCTCACACTTTGAGGGTAGTATCACAGAATCACAGAATCACAAGGTTGGAAAGGACCCATTGGATCATCGAGTCCAACCATTCCTAACACTCCCTAAACCATGTCCCTAAGCACTTCATCCACCCATTCCTTAAACACCTCCAGGGAAGGCGACTCGACCACCTCCCTGGACAGCCTGTTCCAGTACCCAATGACTCTTACTGTGAAGAATTTTTTTTCTGATATCCAACCTGAACCTCCCCTGACGGAGCTTCAGGCCATTCCCTCTTGTCCTGTCCTCTGTCACTTGGGAGAAGAGGCCAGCTCCCTCCTCTCCACAACCTCCTTTCAGGTAGTTGTAGAGAGTAATAAGGTCTCCCCTCAGCCTCCTCTTCTCCAGGCTAAACAACCCCAGCTCTCTCAGCCGCTCCTTGTAAGACTTGTTCTCCAGCCCCCTCACCAGCTTCGTTGCTCTTCTCTGGACACGCTCCAGAGCCTCAACATCCTTCTTGTGGTGAGGGGTCCAGAACTGAACACAGTATTCGAGGTGCGAATAGTAGTTTTGATCTAGGCTGGTCTCGGTTAACAAGGTATTGGTAACCTTAACATTCCAACTAACAGAACACAACAATTAGCAACAAATCATCATCTAATTTTTAAAAAGTATATTCTGTACGTGCAGCAGTACCAGAGTGCTAAGAAACCACTTTGTGCAGTACTCAAACACAGAAGACAGCAAATGTTTTCCCAAATTTTTTCATAATTCTCTTCAACTTTCATCAGACCATTTTACAGAAGATATTGTTTCCCCATGATGAGAAACTTAAATGACCTTGTCACTTGACTAGCCAAAATTCTCAGTCCCTTGCAACATTAATTTTGGAGGCCTAAAATATATATTTCATCCATCATATCTAGGAGACTGCCACCTTACATTCCTGTAGGTGACTGTCTATGTGCGTAGTGTGTAATGTTTATGTAAGAAAATTACTAGCTTCAAAACTTATAAATGCAATCCATAGTAATATTCCCATTCCAAGTGCCAAGTTCGATGTTTCTCTCCACTCCATGTTGAGCACTGAGCTATTACTGTTCAACTTGGGATATATTACAGTTATATTGCAAGTACTCTGGGTTTTTTTTGACTGCACATTTACAATTACAACGAGGTCTCATGTCTGATTAAGGAGTGCATTTCTCTCAATGCTAAGAGCTTTAGGGCGAACAGCATAAACAGTTTATTGTGAATGCAAAGAAATGACCATATTCCTTTTCCATTTAACTTCTGGCATGAGTTCCTTCAACGTTACTGAAAAGTTTTAATCATACTACAGTATAAGTCTGAAAAAAAAAATAAAGTATAATGATAAATATGCTAAGAACTTAGTATTCGCCTGGTAAAATAATACACAAATATGTTAAATATTATATGAGACTAAATACACAGACTGTCTGAAAGCCCTTTCATCATTTCACACTACCAAAAAGAAAGGCTATCTTGACATAGTGAAGAAAAAATATTTAATTGTTACCTCCTTGCAGGAGATAGAGGCAATTTTGGAAATCCTAATGATAATGAAATCCTTCAAAAGCTTCAGGGATATGAAAACCAACACAACAAGCTGACTAGTAGACATACACCATAGCAGAAAAGAGCAGCTGTTATTTGGAAAGATGAGATCTTGCCGCTTTTAAGTTCTGTAAGTAGCAGAAGCAATATATCTTAAGTTTCAGTGGAATTGTTCCTGCTGATAATCTATACATACAGTGTCATTAAGAAGCATCTCAAGTAAATGATCACCCACAAGTTAGCCCATCTGGTACTATATCCGACAAAAGCAGCACACACACAAAAACCATCCAATGCAATGGTCACTGGACTAACTTAATGTTTTTTAAGAGTCAAATGTGGTTAAAACACATGTTAAAAAGTTATGATTCTAGTAATAATGATGAATAAAATGCTGAACAACCACGGTTTGGATCAGAGTCCTGTAAGTATTCACAGAAATAAAATATGAATTATTTAACTGTAAAAATATAATTTATCATTGAAACGAAACGCACCAGACTGAACCAACAGAGCTGGTATTATCCTAGTCTTGAAGAAGTCTTTACCAACTTAGTAGGCATGTGAGTGATGCTGAAGCTCCTTGTATTTGCTTCTTTTTGATATGCTTAGTTACAGCATACAGATTCTGATTAATAAAATGAGTAAATTTATTTATCACCACTATTTCAGCATATGCATACACAAACTCACAAAAGGCAATTTTAAGACCATTCTATGAATGAATATACCCTGTAAGATCCCGTGAATGATAAAAAAATTAGTAATGCTTTTTATATAAAAAGATATTAAATGATTTCTACAGTTGGCCTCTGAACTTCATGCATTCGTAATATACATATAGTATCTCCTCACTTCTCACTTAAGAGCAAACAAAAAAATAAATGTACTGCATAATCTTGTGGGCAGACGATCCTCACAGACTTAAGAAAACTTTTTTTTTAAAAAAAAAAGTGTACATTTTCCAATTTCTTAAATACTCCTGAGACAGTCAATTACCAAATGATTGGTAAGGTAAACTCAGAATTTCTCTTTCATGCATCAAGACCAACACAACCTGAGTTATGCTGTATAGCATAAATATACCTAAGTATGTCTGCTAAGTGCATTAAAATCAGTTAGAAAATGAGTATTTTTACTTGTTTGGTTAACATTTCTCTTTATGAGAATGAACAATTGCTCATTCCTTCCTCATAGTGACATCTTCCCATCACAAAGCAACTTATTTCAGCAAAACCATGGTGTTTTCTCTTATTACATGCCTGTTCACCAAAGAGAAGTAGATGCACCATGTCTCAACAGTGAAATGCATAGCTTCTTTAACTTCTTATTCCTCCATTTACATTCTAATGCTCCTGTCTCATCTTATCATCAAAATGCAACTTTTGAGCATTTACACAAAGCATTTTTGTTAAGAAGCAATGAAAGAGACTAAATAGCACATGCTGAGAAAGGCAGAGTTTAATGGACAACCTCATAAAGAAAAATGGCCTTTCTAACACTGCATCAACTTTACTGTGTTTTAAATTTGATTTAACTCTAGGAATGATTTCTCACAGATGTGGAAGATGTGATCAAGACAATACAAACTCTCATGATCTTCGTGTGGAAGACCCTGGCATTTCACTTTCTCTTTTACTTTCCCTCCTTTTTAATGTCTTCCATTTTCCTACTTGGAATTCAGCAGAGTTTGAGCTACACATTGAGACCTTCTGCAGTCTAAATAACCCATACTCCATTTTTTGTCTCTCAAATGTTTCTTTTTCCAGTTTTCCCTTTAATCATGCCAAATACAATGGATCATTGAAAAATTTAATTGTTCCTTTTCTTATCTGGTTGCTGTTTATCTAATTTTGGTAATGAATCTATGTATTTTTTCAAACATACTCAAATATATTTATTTTCTTGCATCCTTAAAAAATTATGTTAAAAGAAAACCAAAATTATGCTATTTTACGAAGAAGAGAGGAAAAAAAAAAAGTTGTATTAATTGATTTCTGTCTTAAGCATAGTGAATCCAAATATTACTAACAATTATGTGCTAGTTTTTAAAATGATATTAATCTATTTTTTAATAAAAAACTTTCTCAGGTCTTTTTTCCACTGTTTAGAGCAAAATGCTGCCTCCTCGTAAGCCTTACATTTAACATACTACTGTCTGCTATACAATGTGAGCTTGTTTCCATGTCTGTTTGTTCCTTGGCCAACCCTGAGCACTAGGCAGCTTTCCAGCATGAGAATTTGGACTTTATAGCCTGACCTTTAAGTATTCTGCAGTCAGTATGAAAGTTTCCATTGATTTCAATGGCATTTAAAACAGAGCCTTGGTCCTTAATGTGACCTTATTTTCTGCCTAAGATGTAACTTGTTGACAATATTGGCAAAAGATGCTAAGGTAATCAGTTCTATTCCAGTTGTAAATTTGATTTTATTGGCTAGTGTAGCCTTAGAGATATGTGTGAAGAATATTCTAAGCCAACACAATATTGCCAACATGACCCTACAAATTTAAAGCAAATATGCAAAAGCCTTTAAAACCACACACACATCCACTGTAGTCCCATCAATATTTTCAAAGGAGTTTGTAGGCGTTACTATATCTGAAGATTTGTTGTTCAGTACACACTTCCAAACAATGCAGTCAACTAAGCCTAAAGGTAGCAGAAAACAGTGGAGATTTCTTTACTTCAATGAGAGGTAGTTTTCATTGACTGTTACACTGTTTAATATGTAAGAAATTTCTTGACATATAGTTATAGATACAGATACATATCTTGAGAAACTCTTTTCTTAGTTCATTAAAGTTAATTCATGCCTCACCTGCATTGAAGCCATGAGGCACTGACCATCCAGGCAGTTTTCTTAAAACAGTAGTGGTTAAGGAGCTGCATTACTATTCAGTGTAAAGAGCTTTCACTGTATGATGTGAAAGATTGACCTTTCTGCCCTATGCAGCTGGTGGTTCAGAGCCGGAGATAGCATTTATTCAACTTGAGCTGTCAGATAGAAAGGGCAAATGTACCAGCAGGTAAGTGAATTAAGCACTATTCAGTAGTTAGTAATATCTAATTATTCATGACACATTTGTCATATGCTGTTAGAAGACATTAAAAATGTTGATGTCTGGCCATTCTATCCAGTAACACATCCATTGAGAAACAGAGTGTGTATTTCAGGTACTGATAATTACATACGTGCTTTCTTCCCCTCATAGAAAATATATTTCATAATTTTATTTAGTTTCAAGTGAACTGCAGCATCCTTTATGAAAATGTACATCCTATTCCTCAGCTTATGAAAAAGCAAAATAAACAGAGCTTGAAAAATCTGTAGTTTCTTCACAGTCCAGTCTAATAATGCACTGTAATGTCTGCTATTAGTAGAATATTACTCCATTACTCAGTGTCACAGCAGGCATTTTCACTTTTTATGGTTTCTAACTATTTAACTCTCTCTCCAGATGCTATATTAGGGGTTTTCTAGTTTTCTATAAAATAAACAGTCTTGAACTCCATTGCTGTAAACGAGACATATATTTGACTGAAATCTCTATCAAGTTAAGAAGTAAGAGGATGAAAATATACAGACTAAGATTTGCAGAACTCAGTACTAAAATTTTTAGCTTTGGAACTTCCCTTAATAAGAGCTAAAATATCTCAAACGTAATTAGATATTTCACTTCTAGAAATAGGCAAGGTTAAATAATTTCTGTTCCTCAGTCTTCTGTGGGAACAAAATTATCTTCAATGGGAGGCTATCTTGCTCTGAAATAAAAATGTAAATATTTCTATTGAGGCTGCTTCTAGCATGCTCAATAAAAGGACTCAAGAGTTCTGAAGATAGCTGAACTAGTGCCTGTCTATACAGCTAGTTTACACCTACAGATGTAGCCTGTATCATCATTTTTACTGTTATTAGCATTAATATAAATACCTTTTATAAACATATTCTGCATAAGGATTGTTTTGGTAGTTATAATAGTACTGACATTTGCTTGTCAGGTATAATATGCCTTCATCAGGCACGTAAGAAAGTCATCTCTTCCTCTTGGCTGTTTAAGTGCCAAACCCAAATCAATTCAATCACTTGGTACTTTGCCAAATTGTGTACTTTTTGACTTTAAAAGCCTAAGTACGAGCTAACTGACTTGATATTTAATGGGGGGGGGAAATGATGCCTAATTCCTCCTATTTTAGTACAACCACATTCCTTGACAATTAGCCAAGAGCATCCAGCCAAGCAGCCAGTATTTCACACTGCTCAGACGACCTGTAGCACCCAGGAGATACTGACTGATGTGAATTCTAACCACTTTCAAACAGACCTGCCTCAGAGCAGGCAAGAACCTTTCAGAGTCAGCCTCCAAAGGTGCAGTTAATCTGGGGAGTCTGTAGCTGTCACCACATATATTTATCACACTGAAATTACTGTCATCTGGAGATTTCTGTGTATACTGTTATAGTCTAAATCTTTGGAATTTTTCCAGACTGTCTGTATAAATCCCCAGGAAACATAGTCTGAGCCCATAGCTGACCCTGCTTTGAGCAAGGGCTTGGAAAATAGGCCTCCTTTCTGACCTGAATGATATTCTGACTTTTCAGTATCAGAGAATAATCAGAAGTCCTTAAAACTCTAATTCCTGAACAAATTTAAAACAAACAAACAAACAAACAAAACAAAAACATGGATAAACTGATTCTTCCACAGCATACACTGTTCAGTGCAGGTTCAGAGAATATTACAAGGAAGGAAGCTGTCAGGGATCATATATTTGTAATGACAGTCTTATTTATTCAATCACTTCTTGTACATTCTCTTTTCTAAATAATGGCTGAGTAATGTACTATATTATTTGCTGAAGTCAAACCATATATAGCTGTAAACAATCCTAATATTAAATCCTTTGTAAGGAGAAGAATGATTTTGAATACAGCAATTTAGCACTTAGGGATAAAGGCATCCTCAATTCACGTACATATGTTGTGCATGAAAATTACATGTCCAAATTGAGACAGAGTAGCTTTAGTTGCAGCATTTAATTGGATTAAGTTCTCTCTAAATAAATGCCCGGAGGATGACTGTCCATAATTTTTCACAATGAATTACTGCAGTTAAATGGAATTCAAAAGGTTACAAATTCTTAGAGGTTATCTTACAGCAGAGTTTTATTCTTACAAGTTTATTTACATGAACTACTTCAACAATGGAGAATAGGATTTCTTTTCAAATTCTGTGATTCAATTTTACAACTGTTTGCTTGAGTAAGCTTACCCTGAAATGGCCTCTGTAAACTGGACTTTTTCTATACACAAAATACGGAGAGGAATACATATAAAAATCACATACCATGAAAACTGAAAATCCAACAGAACTAAATGCACTAAAGCTGAAGTCACCACAAACAGTGAGATAATGTGCATTAAAAAAAAAAAAAAAAAAACAAAAAACCAAACATAAAAAAACCCCAAACAAATGAAAAAAATAACAATAATAAACCATAAACCAAAACAAAATTGAACATCATGGGAACAAACACAGACTATCCATATTTGTTGAAAAGGATCCCACAGGGAAAAAAAACCCACAATAATAGCATGAATATAGATTAAGAATATCTGTTTAAAAGGAAGTTGTTCAGGCCTTCAAGTAAGTTGGTGACAGCTCAGCTGTGCTTATAAAATATAATCTATTGTATTGGGAGTAATTTCTATCCATCATCAGCCATTCTCTTGATGCAATAAGGCAAAGGCTTCATCTGTATGGCTCTGATGTCCTGTCCATCATGCTGAAGGATTTGACCAGAACCGCAGCAAGCTGACAAGAATCAGTTGGCAAGTTCATGACACTCATTTAAGACCATCTCCTTGGTGACGTTACCACCAGCATTGAACTTGACAGTGATAGTTCTCCCAAAAGAACTCAGAGATTGTTCTTTGACCGAGTTGTCTGTAGTCAGAGTACAGATACACTGAGATGATTTTCAAAACCATCATTTGGTAAAAAGCTATTAATAGTATTCTAAGCTTTTTAGTGCTTTCAATATATCAGACAGATGCAGGCACTGTATGAATGAGAGCTGTGAAGGCAGAGGAGAAAGAGATTGTGCAGAACTGTGCAACTGTATTGTGTGATGGCGAACACACCTGGGAGAAAGGGGCAGGGGGCTGACCTCTTTGAAATCTTCCACTCAGTAAACCTCACTTTTCACCCATAGGAAAAATCATAGGATCGTAGAATCATAGAATCATAGAATAGTTAGGGTTGGAAGGGACCTTAAAGATCATCCAGTTCCAACACCCCTGCCATGGGCAGGGACATTTGCCACTAGATCAGGCTGCTCAAGGCCGGGCCCATCCAACCTGGCCTTGAACATCTCCAGGGATGGGGCAGCCACATTTTCCCTGGGCAACATGTTCTACAGCCTTTATGAATAGCCCGTCTCCAGCTTTCCTGTAGGCCCCAGTTAGGTACTGGAAAGTCACCATATGATCTCCTTGGAGCTTTCTCTTCTCCAGGCTAAACAAGCCCAACTCTCTCAGCCTATCCTTGTATGGAAGGTGCTCCAGCCCTCCAGTCATCTTTGTAGCCCTCCTCTGGACCCATTCCAACACCTCCATAGCCTTCTTATGTTGAGGATTCCAGAACTGGACACAGTATTCCAGATGAGGTCTCACAAGAGAGGAATAGAGGGGCAGAATCACTTCCCTCACACTGCTGGCCACACTTCTTTTGATGCAGTCCAGGACACGGTTGGCCTTCTGGGCTGCGAGCGCACATTGCCAGCTCATGTCGAGCTTCTGATCGACCAGCACCCCCAAGTACTTCTCTGCAAACTTGTTGAGGGTGCACTCAATCTCACCGTCAATAACATTGATGAAGATATTAAACAGCATTAATCCCAGCACAGACCCCTGAGGGACATCACTCGTCACGGATCTCCATCTGGACTTTGAGCCATTGATCACTACTCTCTGAATACAATCATCTAATCAGTTTCTTATCCACCAAACAGTCCATCCATCAAATCCATACCTTTCCAATTTAGAGACAAGGATGTTGTCTAAGGCTTTATAGAAGTCCAGACAGATCATATCCGTCGGTTTACCCATGTCCACTGCTGTTGATGTTACCCCATCATAGAAAGCCACTAAGACCGTCATACAGGATTTGCCCTTGGTGAAGCCATGCTGGCTGCCATTAATCACCTCCCTGTCCTCCATGTGCTTTAGCATAACTTCTAGGAGGATCTGTTCCATGATCTTCCCAGGCACAGAGGTGAGGTTGACAGGTCGGTAGTTCCCAGGGTCATTTTTTCTACACTTTTTAAAACTGGGCACAATGTTGCCCTTCTTCCAGTCACCAGGTACTTCTCCTGATTGCCATGACTCTTCAGATATCATGGAGAGTGGCTTGGCTACCACATCAGCCATTTCCCTCAGAACTCTGGGATGCATCTCATCAGGTCCCATGGACTTATATACGTTTGAGTTCCTCAGGTGGTCAAGAACTTGATCCCACTCTACTGTGGGAGGAGGTTTACCCCCGTGGTCACCATTTTGCTACCCATGACCCAGGAGGGGTGTGGAGAGTGGTTGTCAATGAGGACTGAGGCAAAAATTTTGTTAAGTACCTAAGTCGTCTTCTCATCGTCGGTATGAATTCACTGTTTTCAACCGTCAGTGGGTCTACGTTCTCTTTAACCTTCCTCTTCTGACTGACGTACCTGCAGAAGCCCTTCTTGTTAGTCTTCACTCCCCTAGCCAAGTTCAGCTCCAGCTGCGCCTTGGCCTTCCTGACCTCATCCCTACACAACCAAGCAGCATTCCCTGTCCCTGCTTGCACTGCCTGTTCTTGAGTTCTTCCCTCTTGTTCTTGAGTTTGACCAGCAGGTCTCTACTCAGCCACGCTGGTCTCTTCCCTTTCCTGCCTGATTTCCTACATGTGAGGACTGAGCACTATTTTGTGTCATGAAAAGCATTCTTAAATATTTTCTAGCTCAGTTCTGCTCCCTTGTCTCCAAGGACCATATGCTAAAGGTCCTATTGAGTAACTCCTTGAAGAGCTGAAAGTCTGCTTTCCTGAAATTTAGGGTCCTCACTATACTCCTCACCTGTCCCTTATCCCTCTGGACCTTGAACTCCACCAGTGCGTGATCACTGCAGCCCAGGCTACCTTCGATCCTATTGTCACTGATGAGTTCACTTGTATTGGTGACCATAAGGTCCAGTATTGCATGCCCTCGGGTCGGAGTCTCTGCCAGTTGGACTGAGAAATTATCTTCAGTGCACTCTGGGAGTCTCCTGGATTGCCTACATCTTGCCATGCTACTTCTCCAGCATATGTCAGGGTGGTTGAAGTCCCCAAGTAGGATGAGAACTTGAGAGTGTGAAGCCTCCTGTAGCTGGAGGAAGCAGGCTTCATTGGATGGCTCTCCTTGCTTGGGTGGCCTGTAGTATAAACCAACCATAAGGTTCCCATTGGTTCCTCGGTCTTTTATTCTGACCCACAATCTTTCAACTTGTTCGTGGCTACTCTTCAATGACAGCTCTTCACATTCTGTCCCTTTCCTGAAATAGAGGGTGACACCTCCACCCCTCCTCCCCTGTCTGTCCCTTCTGAACAGCCTGTAGCCATCGATAGTCACAGTCCAGTCGTGGGATTCATCTCATCAAGTTTCAGTGACGGCTGTCATTTATCACCTCCCTGCCCTCCACAAGCTTTAGCATAGATTCTAGGAGGATCTGTTCCACGACTTTCCCAGGCACAGAGGTGAGGCTGACAGGTCAGTAGTTCTCAGCAAACCAAAAAGGGGAAAAAACTCTTCAGAACCTTGTAAGAAATTACTTGTCTGACACATTGCTCATTATATTTGTTGCTCTCAGCTCAGCTTCCTCTTTACTTTACTCTGAATTTCAAATACTTGAGCATTTTCTAATATGCATGAGTAAAGAAATGCAAGAAAACCACCCTTTTTCCACAGTGCAAGTGAGAATTTTTCACTCACACCACAAAGGGCAAAGCTTTAACAAGAAGGCCAGTATTTTGTGACTTCAGCCATAAATGCTTATAACCCTAAGTACCCTGGTGACTCAGTAACTCACTGTTATTGGTTTTTGTAGTAGGACAGAAGCACAATGTTAAGGTAACAGCACAAGCCTTAGGACTTCTCATTCTATTTAAAACCTAACAAACTGTTGTGTTTGTTGTGGCATATGGAGATTTTTTTTGTACCGAAAAAAGGTAAAAAAAAAACCCAAACAACCAAACAGACTCCAGTTTTCTGATAACGTATTGTTAGTGCAATTTCCTGGTTAATGGTTTGAAAAAAAATGTTCCACTGCTCCATTTGATACTTCATGAAATGAAGCAACTTTGTCATACTTGACTGCATTTAGACCCAACACGTCAAATTCTTCTGAAATGAACTGTGAGCCATTGACTGAGGCAATTTCCTCTGGCAAACCGTATGCAGTGAAAAATTCCCTTATTATTTATTTATTTCATAGTAGGTTACTTTATATTACCACTACTCCAGATGCCGTGGAGCTGCTGAGTTCTGAAAGGGAAAGGCAATATACAAATAGTGGTCTTTAAATACCACTGAAAACAACTTTTTAGCATTTTTCCTTTATCACACGGAGTGTCTACTGAACTTTGATTACCTTTCTCCTACTTTGTGGCTGAATTCCTGCTTGCTACAAGCAAGACCTACATGAATTAGAAGAAAGATAAGAGGAAATATTTAAAACAGGTAGATTTTTCACATTTAAAATAATCTGTGATAAACCATCAGATGATATTTCAAAGGAACAATCTTGAAATTTATCTTTCTTTAGTCCTGCTGTCAGCTTCTTTTTGTTTCTGTCCTTTTTATGAAGCTTTTTGTCTTTCCACATTTTGTGTATATTAAAATGCAAATATAAAATATTTTTGATTAGAGATGTCACTAAGGAATATGGAGCTTTTCAGAACCCCCAGTAGCTTGATCAGTGGGAAACTGAAGTCTAGGAAGCTGCCCAGCTTCCACTCTTGCAAAGATTTTTTCCTCCGATCATGACATACTTGGTGCACTGATATTTCAAGAAAAGGCTGGCTTATTCAAGACTGGCTTATTTTAAAAAAGCAAAGGTTCTGCATCATTCAGTCTATAAGGGAGTAGAAGAGCCAAAAGGACCAGAATTAAATACTTGCTCTGCCTCCTTAAAGACATGTTGAATATGTTGCTGCTTACCAACATATCAAGTAAAAATTCCACCATTTAGTACTGTCCCTGGTGCATTTTAAAGAAAACAGTAAAATTCTAAGAGTAAAACTGATAAAGAAGACAAGAGTAGTGAACTGTGCCGGGTAATGGTGCCACTTTATCACTTTGCTACTGCTGGGTTATGGATTTTTTTACAGTTGCCCCTATCAGAGGCCATAGCATTGCCTTGTTTGGAGGGATCTCTTTGGGAGATACTGTGTAACTGCCTGAGGATCAGTATATATATATTTATGCTCTCTTCTACTGAGATGTTTACCTTGTGTATGCACATAGCATATCAATCTAGTTTTAATTTGCTTCACATCTACTCATCTGTTGCATGAGCAATTCCTTGCAATACAGGACCACGGATCAGTTTGATTTCACTTTATCAAGCAGCTCTTGCAGCAGTTTTGATACCTAATAGAAGAGAGAGCAGCACATTAATTCTTTGCAACTGTAGTACTAACTGTGCAATATATAGAACTTCTAGACTCCATTCTGCAAAACATTAGGTTTTAATTGTTCAGGTAAACTATAATGACCTTTTTTTTTTTTGTTATTCATCCTCAGATTTACTGATACAGTAACCAAGAACTGGAATTGCCTTTGTCAGTTCCAAAACACATTTCATTCCCACAGTAATGTAGTTTAGTTGGACATAACAGAAATTCTGATCTGAACAAGTGGTATAGTTGTCACAAATTCCCTTTTCCTCAATGTGCTGTAGGAACTTTGCCTGACTGATTGTTATGGTCAGCTTCTTGGAAAAATGTAGTCCCATTTTTAGCAAAATCTGGCCTTCCTGCTGTGTGAAGTACAGCTTTCCCATTTAAGTTAATAGAAATCCAGGAGACAGAAACAGGACTATAGCACAGCCTATAGCATTGATAGGCACGCTGTTCACTGGCTTTGTTTTTCAAAAACTGATTTTATATCTAATAATAAATAACAGTCAGTATTCTTCATGTTGTTATACTGCCGTCTAACTTTGTCTTCGACTCACGAAGGAACCTTAACTATTGTTTGATTATATGAATTATTTTAATAAGTCAAAGAAAATCTGCAAGTATATAGTTCATTTTGTCAAGATTGTTTGCTGAATTGCAGTGAGGCTATTGTTTTAGCCATCATCATTACCTACAAAGTCTACTTAGAAGAGACAGTTTTCAACAGGATTGTTTGGATAAGTAATTGAAAGTGATTAGCTGCAGTCCAATGTCTCACTAAGTTTCCACCAATCAGTGTCTGGGGTATTCAATAAAACAAATCCAATCTATCAAGTATTTATACCATATTTCCCAAAGTAAAATTTCGTTCCTTTAGGAGAATGTAAACTTTCCCACTATTTCTCATCAAAAGTTTCATCTGTTAAATTAGATGAAATGGAGCAGATTCCCAAAGCTGCTCCCCGGAAATGCTGCATTGGCTGCTGACATATCAGCCCAAAGTATTTCATACATAGTAGTGGATTTATTTTGAAAGACAAATTTTCTCTTAAAAATAATGCAGTTTTTCTTTTCTATGATAAAAAATTGCTTTTAAAAACTGGAAAAATTATTAAAGAACAAGAATATGGAAATGAAATGTGAGAAATGAGTCATTTATATGAATAAGCCCAGTTTGACTGTTAAGAACCTCAGAAAATTACAACGATGATGTATGAGACTTAAGGTCAATGGTACAATATTCCTGGGAATCATCATTTTAGTATGCGAGAGGTTTTAAAGTCACAGGAGGACTATTGTGTCTGTAAATGAGAAGCATGTATGTAGCTCTGCAGCTCTGCAACTGCTCATTAAATAACTCCTCGAAAATGTCTTGCTATTGGTCCTTCCATGTGTTCATTTGCTCTGTTGAAATTACACCATATTTTGACGTTCTAGGGGAGAGGTACTACTGGATACAGAGAAGTGTAGTATTTTAATTTGAAAGTTTTGGCTATCTACAGAAAAATGATGGGAATATACTTTCTACAAAAGTCTCTGTGATTCAAAACTCCTCATAGAGATGATTGCTGGTCAAGTTTCACAGACAAGAGGGAGAACATGAACAAGCCAAGGGGTAAGAGCCACTCATCTCCAGGCACTACAGGTGCATTTGTTCTTCAGAAAGACAGAGTTGTGGCAAAACCTTGCAATGGAATATTGATTCCTTCTCTATGCAATGGAAGGAGATTGCATAGAGACAGCTTTTTCAGAAACCAAAATGACAGGGCTATTTAAAACAAGGAAAGAATCAGGTTCTGCATTATCTCTATGGACAGAAGAGACCATGGTACTGAACATTAAACTCAAAGCGTAGAGTTGAGAGCACTATCTGTTCTGGTCCAAACGTCTAGCCAAAAACCAAGTAAATAAATAGCTGCCAATTTAACTTGATCAAAAAATTATTTGGTTTTTTGACACTAAAGATACGCTGATATCAACAAAGTTTGAGTAAAAATACGTATAATGCACTTGTTGTTGCACAATGATGTTGCCTGAGGGATAAACCTAGGAATGTTCAGATGACCACAAATTGTCAAATTACTTCCCTTTATGATATTATCTTCTCACCAGAGATGTTCTAACAGATCGTATGTATTTCCAACTCAACTGAAAGGAATCAACTAACTTAATCAACAAGAACAATTATAAGTCCCCAGTCTACATTCACACTCTTGTTTCTCCTGTCTACTAGGAGATGCATTTAACAATTCAACCCTCTCCTATTCCTGAGTCTATGACTTAAGTGACAAACATGCTGACATTATGACTGCTGAGCAACAATGAGCCTTAGTAGTTGTAGTCATCTACAGGTAGTGCCTTCTTAACCAACCAGCTTGTGCACATCAGTCAGAATAGTACTAATTTAGAACAATTGTTTTATACTTCACAACCTGGCATACAAGAACAATCCTGAAAAATGTTTAGCTTTTTTGTTGTTGTTGTATTCCAGTAAAGCAGTCATAATCCTCCAGGAATAAAATTTTACATTTTATTGTACAGATTAATAACAGATTGGAGATTTTGGTCAAGGACATTTACACAATGAAACAAATGTCTGTTTCCCACCTTAATGTTGCCGTACAATTGGTTTAGAAGTGTTTTCACAGAATGATACTCTGAGCACTAGAAAGGAAAACATAGTTTCCCTGCATTTCCACGTTCGTTTTGTTTCCATGGAATGACTCCAATTACAGCAAGTCAGAGATTGGTCTGTTCATATTTTATGTATTTTACATATTGTCTGATACGTATTTTACGGTGTTAGTCCAAGACCCTCTGAGTCCTTTTCTTGGACTTCTAACTACAAGTACCGAGCAGTTCCACAGAGTTTCCTCTGTGTTTTAGGAATTGAGGATTTGTGTCAGGACAGGTATCTTAAGACACATGAAAAGTACATTTTTTAACAGAATTTTTCTCATTAACAATCTGGGATCAGAGATTTCCACCAATAGGCTTTCCTAGGATTTTGCCTTTTTGTATACATGAAAAACAGTACAATATTTATGAGGGAAAGTATTTTAAGCAGGAACACAGAGTAGGGGAAAGAATGTAAATCTATCTTCCTACTTGCAATGGAACAACTGATAGCAGAAAAATGATTTGTGTATTTGAGAATATGATCAGATCTATTACTGGGTGACAACAATCTGCATTACCCTATATAATTATGTAAATTAAGGAATATAATTTATTGTATCACACATTATAATTTCAAAGAATTATTTCCCTAGCTTCCATATACAAAACTTACTGATTTTTGACCATTCCAATTTACCCTCTTCTCTGAAGACAGCTATGTCTATTAAAGACTACTCAACTAATTTATCATTCTTTTTACTCACTCCTCTCTAATATATTTTCTCCTGTGGATTAATAAAATAAGGGTCAGGAGTCAGAAGGTGACAAAGCATGAGTCAGTTAGGATGATTTATAGTTCAGCTGAGAGTGCTAAAACACTGCTAGATAAATACTCCAATCTCCTAATGATGACTGTGAATGTTACTGATCACTTCTCCAGCAAGAGTTGCCAACACGCAAGAGTTAACAGTCACAGAAAACCAGGTAAAGGGCTAACTACTGAGGAGCCTATGGAGATTTTTTAAATTTGCACCTAAAGGAACACAACTAGAAAACGGAAAGCAGACAATACCAAATCTTATGCCATCTTATTTTTCAATTTAAGGAAGCATTCATCAGAATGAATGCTTCTTAATATTCTTGGTTCTGTATTTTAGCAAGAAAGTCTCTTCAAATAGAAATACAAAGAAAAATGTATTTCTGTAAAATGTATGAACCGTTGTAGTGTGAGAAAGGTCTCTAGAAACAGTTAATGCCTTCAGGTAATTCACCTATAAATAGAAAACTGCAGCAAAGATCTAAAATACTGAGCAAAGTGACTTAAAAGAGACTATGCAAAAAATGGCTATCTGCAGAAAAGATTTAGTTAATGCAGTAGTAACAAATGTTTATTAAGGAGCCATACTGAGCAGAGAAGAGAGTCTTTTGGGTACTGCAGACTCTATGCAGCAAGGTTTATTTGTAGAGAAGTAAGCAGCTCCAGAAGAAGTAAGTGGTGCTCTGCCTGCACCACTTGAACAAGGAGAAATTGAACAATTCTGCTATTGTGCTTGAAGGAAAGCTGTCCTAGTTGGTGCTCCCATTCCCATTTAGTGCTGTCAGGTCCAATGCCACCTGGGAGAATGTAATGTCCCAGGATAAGACCATTTACGATTCTAAATTATAGCATTTGGCACTATTACTTTAAAAGATCAGAACATTTTTATATTGATCTTAGATTCTGTTTCACACCTCCAAGGTAATTACATGCTCAGGAAGTGCCTCCAGCTCTATCTATAGTGGGGATTAAGGTGCTGGTATTGATAGGATTTCCTTTCCAGTTTAACGGCTAACCTCTTGCTCAGATATAGAACATTTAATGACATGATTGGTAAGTTCTGGAGCAAAAACTTAGGGGATAAGGCCGATATTTTAAGAATCATATATTGAGAGTGGAATATTTGACTCCTCTGATATGCTAACAGCTAAGACGACTCTCTTAGCTAAAAAGACCCACAAAACAACCTTGTGAAAGAAAGAAAAAACCTTGGATGCTCAAAGGTAAAAACTATGTCAGATATAGAAGAGTAGTGTAAATACTTTTATTGTATCTGCTTAATTTGATAGACTGATAGGTCTAAATTTTTGTATATTTTTTTATAGTATCCCCAAAATAGAGAAGATACTTCAATGAAGTGTAGTTGCAGAGCAAGTTTTAAGTCTAAAATCAGTTCCCACATTACTTTCAGAATATATATTTATATGCAAATCTTATTGGCTTCAAATATATTCAAATGAGACCTATAACAGCTATTATAGCACAACTGATTTCACAGATATTATTCATTTTTAAGCACTTTATAAAGTTTTCAGTTTGTGTAGTCTTGAAGCTCATCTGATTACCTTACTAAAAACCAGCACTGAAGCATGGATTTGAGAACATAAACAGTTTCTCTAGCAAGCTATGAAAGCTGGCATTTAAACCTCTAAGATAAAAATAAATAAAGTTTCATATAATTCTTTCAGTCTTACATCTCTAATCTATTTTTCTTAGAAGCATGCTGGTAACAATTGAAACTTTTATTTCAAACCTTATTTTCATGTAAATTGTTTAAAAATAAAACAAATGCATGTGGACCAAAATTAGTATTTTTGCAAGACAGACGTAGTAATGGAAGTGTGATCAACAATGAACAGCAGTGATTGAACATACCTGTCATGCATGTTGACTGAGAGACTAATCACTGATTTGGTCCTCATGCTCCTACATTAGGGGTGGGAATGTATTTATGTACAAGCCTGAGCTCTTGCATCATTCTGCCAAAAAAAGACAGGATTTGAGTTTGGGGACAGCACTTCTTCAAAGATCCATAGCGCATGTTATGCCCTGATCCACGAGCAACACACTCATGTCCAGGCAGTTCAATTATCTGTGTGGTAATACAGAGGCCAACAATGACACTCCCAGGGTGAAATCAAAAAGTAAAATTTATTCGGGTTTCAACCAAATTAAACAAAACAAAAAACTTGGGTGAACAGCCAATATATGAGGGGCAACTTCCCAAAGCTGCAGAAAACAGATTTCAATCTCATCAGATTACAATCTGACCCCTGGTCACAGCCAAATCAGTTGGATTTGATCCAACACACATCAATAGTAGTCAAGAAAACACAGTAAGATAAATCAGAGACAGAGAGAGAGAAAAAGAGAGAGAGAGAGTGGGGGGAAAGGAGAGAGACAAGGGAAAAGGAAGGGGTCACCACTTCAAGAAGCAGCAGTGGTTCCTCAGGAACATGTGGTCTCTCTGGCTGCAGCTCCAGCAGCAACTTCGTCCAGACACGTGGTCCAAGACAGCCTGGTTGGAATGATGGGCTCATGCACTCTGTAGCTCCTTGCAAATTCTTCTCTAAGGCCAGTCCGTTCCCCATCAGCACGTGGGGGTCTTGCTATGCGTCTGCAGAAGCTCCAGAAAACACTGTCAGAATTCCTTACATTCACTCGCCCACTCACTAACTCACTAATTCACTAACTCCCATGGTCTCAGCTATACCAAAGATTCTCAGGATTTGTTCTGGCTTTACAGCATCATACCTGAGAAACTTCCCAAGCTGTTAATCTTTCCGGCTAGCCATGAATACAAAGTCTTGCTGATTTTATCAGATCTGAGAGATGGTTATTATTTGGACTCCTAAATTCAGATACTTTTAAGAATTAAAAACAAAAAATATTGAAAAGCTTGTTTCCTTACAAAATGATTTTTTTTTGAAAAAAATCCTTTACTCTGAAAAGAAACCACTTTATTCAAAATGTCAGTCTTCCACAGAACAAATCTAGCAGAAAAAATTATTGTCTGTCTTAGGCTGATGAATACCTACAATTCAGAAAAGAATGTCTTTCTTACTAAAATCCACTACTGTATCCTAACAGGCATATAAGAGAGTTTTCGAGTTTAGTTTTATTCTTTTTAAACATTATTTTACTAACGGAAGAGGATAAACTGATTTATCAAGCAGATATTTGCTCACAAGAAGAAATGAACACATGTTGAAGAAGTTTTTAGTTATTTGCTCATAAACAATGGTGAAGGCAGCATGTTCTCCCAAGTCATATTCTCAATATCTACAGCACCTGACACTTAATGATGATACCAAAGTTTTGCTTCTGAAGCAGAACAGGTCTGTCTTGTTCAGTTGTCCCCAGCAATAAAATACAACACTCCAATGTTTAATGTATGATTATACTTTCTAACTATACATGTAATTACATAAAAGGTTTGCTCAATCTGGCAATATATAGTTCCTTAATATTTTCCTACTAAAAAATAGAATTACATCATCTAGTCACAACATCAACTTTAATTAAATTATGTCTCATATTTGAATACATCCACTTTAAAGCGCAAGTCATTTAAGCACTTTTTTTGTAAACCAGATTACTGGGTTTCTGACAAAGGTCTGCGTTCATTCTAGAGGGAGAAACAGCAATCACTACAGTTAAGATTACAGAATTATTTTTATTTTCTCTTTCTTGAACATAACTTTAAGCAGCTGAAACAGCAAACAGTTTAAAACTCAAGTTCACCACAGCAATATTTGTCAGCTGGAAATAGGTTGTTTTCCTTTTTTCTTACAGATATTGCTTTTAATTTGACTGTGTTACAGATATAAGTCTTTGCCACTCAGATGCTGTCTCCAAAACTCTTACATCATGCGTTTAAAGCCCTGCTACGTTCAGCTGACCATCTATTAAGCATCTGCAGTGATTTATTGTGCACATGCTTGGAGCTGTCTTGCATAGTAAACAGCAAGAAATAGACAAAAAAGGGTTGGTCTGCCTGGATTGTAATAAAATGAACAACTGCAAATTTTAAGATGAAAAGGGCCTGCAATATGCCCCTTGCATCTTTCTTTTTATGTGCTAACTGATCAAGCTGCATACTTTCAGAGAAATAATTTCATGGCAGGGATGCCACAGGGATATCTTCAGAAAATGACAAATTATTTTCTAGAATGAAACAACACACTGTGACTTAGCCTCCGATGGTAACAATGCAGTGGAAAAAACCAAACCTCTGCAGGCAAATGATTAACTTTATCTTTGAATCTAAGGGTGAATATCCCAGATTAAAACAACAAAAGGATTGAATCGTTTGTGAATGACACTGTTCAGACTTGCAGGACTTTTGACACCAATTTACGTGCAGGACTTTGGGAATCAGTAAGTGTATGACAATCCTAAAATCAGTTCTGCTTAGATCTTTATAAAGAAAGAACAAGTATTTACACTTACCATTTTAAACGTCCCTTTCTGATGTTCATTAAATCCTTCTTCTGTTCTGGAAATACAGATCACTGATACATAACAAAAGTAATTACGTTCTCTACAGCATTGCACTTTTATATATATACTTTATCCCCGCATTTTTTTCCTCCACAATAGCACTTTCAATCTTTTAAATCCCCTTCCTATGGAACACTTTCCTCACGTGCAATCATTTTATCGCCTGAACATGAATCTCCTCTATTCATGTTTAGGAAGGGGTTTACTGTGAATCCTTGGACTTCGTGGTGCTATAAACTATGCTGTCTGCCTTCTCTCAAGGAGGCTGTAAATACTTAGTCCCCTGAAGAGCATGGTATTTCAGACTGTATTTCCCAGCATTTCATATTATAGTGTTTTATCAGGGAAGGGAAATGTTTAAGGCACTATAATTTCTCAAGGACACGTTCCAGAGCCAAAGAAGTCAATTAGAAGAAGGAAAGAGCTAGGTACTATTCTTTTTAGGCAAGATAACGTTCAAAGTTTTTAAAGGCTTATTGCAGGGATTAGGGAAACATTTTATCAGGCTATGCATAAATTAATCAAGGGCAATTACAATTGTTCATAGAGATAAAGCTGAATTGGCTATTTGGGATTATTCATAGCAAAGCTGTCTTTACAGAGCAGAAGGAACAGTATTTGTCCAGGTTAAGAGCAAGCTAAGATGCACCGAAGAGAGTGCATGCACATATGAGACAAGAACTTTTCATGACTGCTATGAGGTTAAAAGGCCAGTATGAACTGTGTTGTTGCAGATGCTGTTACAGCAACTTGCAAAAAATGAAATTTAATGCAAATGTTCTTACCTAATTAAAAAAAATTCCTTCTAGAAACAGTATAGTAAATTAGTTTGACAAAATTGTTACGCAGGTTTAAATTCCCTTTTCATTTTAACTAAAAGGTTTATGAAATTTTCGGGTTTTCTGAAATATTCCTGTTTAATATTTGTAATTGTATGTAGAAGATTTGTTTTAACATTCCAGTGTCAGATATATTCAGTGTACAGTCAGTTCCAATGTGCTTGACTGTACTAAAATTCCCAAAGCAGCTCTCATTATAAAGCAGAAAGAATAGACTTTCTGAAATCAACTCATTGATGATAAACATTTTTTAGCCAATCTAGTAGTACATGATCCTAGAAAATTGCTTTCACTTTTTTGCCCTTGTAGCATCTGTTTTTGCAGATTTGAACCCCAGCTGCCAGTTTATTTTGAAAATGAATTTCACACATTTGAATTGGCACATGAATTACAGTTATGGCTAGTGAGATCAGAATGCTGTCCAAACCAAGTCCCTGAAGCAGGGAAGGTCAGTTTCTGCAAAGAGATTGTAAACAACAAGGGTGAAAAACTGGCACATAATGAGCACTTGAAGAACCTCTCATAAGTACTTCACTAATATTCCAAACTACTTCTGAAGATAGCTACTTGCATCAATTTTAGAAACAGCTGAATCAAAACAATAGTGCTTTTCAATTCTAGCTAAAAAAATCAGAAGGGAGCAAGCTCTCAGCAAGTTATTTACTTTAGAGACCAGATACAGGAAGTTTTAGATAAATCTAAAGTTCTTGCTCTGAAAATCTGGACTTTAAGACTGCCTTGGAGCAGATGGCAGACAAGAAGATGTTGTACCACTGCAGTACTGACTCATGCTCGGATGTGGTACTGAGGTCTCTTACCCATCTGCACAGCACAGGTAATCAACAGTTGATTTTAGTTGTAGAAACCTATTTGTGGTAGCCCAGATCTGTGAGAGGATAATTTAACATCCTGCCACAGCTAGACTATTTCTCGTTAGAAACTCATTTAACACTAGCTCAGTTCTTTTTCTGATATATTATAGTGTAGACATACCTTCAGAAATATTATGTTATACAGGTTCATTTTGCAAGGTGATCTGCCCTGGCAGATTCTTGTATCTACACAGCTCACATGACAAAATCAGGACCTATTCTCGTGTCTTCATAAACTATGTGCTACCCTTTCTGTTCAAATAAATAGCAAGAATATGAGGTGAAGTTAATAATGCTCACCGTAGCTTTATCCTGCAGTGTAAAAAACACATTCCTAATTGAAAGTTAGTGCAAACCCTTTCAAGTAATTTCCTTCCACTGTTTTTTACACAACTCTTGTTGGTATTAGAGCACTCAGCAGGAGACAGACTTCTGTTGTGAATTTATCTTTGCTTTTGGCATGTTGCTCTAAAATCTGCTTGATTTTTTGTTAAGCATTCTTTTCAACAATGGAAAACAATAAAAAATGTGTATTTATTAAATGCAATTCCTTAGCAGTCTTTTCTTTTGTTAAATTGGGCTGGGAAAAACAAGCAGAAATTGCTCTGGCTTCTCTGCAAAGCATAGGATTCAAGTCACTGAAGAGTCTGGGTCTTTAGTTCCAAGAATAATTCTGGTTTAATAGACTAATGAACACAAAATGGTATGACATTAGTTTTACAGCAAGGTTGAAGTTTGCTCTGTACAAATATATGGCTATCAAAACATCTTACTCCTCTAATCACTGCAATCAGCCCCTTAAATATTATAATATCTTGTATTATTATACTTGTGTAGTTTGACTGAGGCATCAGCAGCACAGAAGCAAGGTTTCTTAAATGGCACCTAAAACTGCAAAAAACAATTTTGTTCTTCTTGTCAATCATGCTTTTAATAAATTTTCTTTAAAGGCTGTGCAATACACAGTTGCAAGCATGAACAGTCATATATTATGAATATTAAAAGTTGTAGTCACAAACATTTGCTTAGGCAAAGTTTGGCCTATGACTTAAAAATGATTACAACTTAAAAATACATATTTTGACAATCAGCATACAATTACATATTGGAAACAAAAATGAAGATTACAAAAATGAAAGCTACAAGACAGAAATATTGAATCTTGAAAAGCTCTTGTTTAATCATTCAGGGATCATCTTTTGTATTTGGAAATGATACCACCACTGCTTTTTTAAGTGGGACAGTCCTGTGAGATAGCTGAACAGAACGTCTTTTAAATAATGCTTATGCGATCCCTAGTATGCAGTTTCTGCTGCTGCTGTTTGACCAATTATTTTTTATAAATCAAAAAGTTCAGCTTGCTTTCATCTTTAAAATAAAATACACATCAAACCGTAGGTTGGTGCTAATACTTGGACCTTCAGTCATAATTTGCTGAATACCTGTGCCTCTTTGCAACAAATGTTGTAGTGCTTAGTTTACATTCATGACATCAAATATTCTTCCATTCTTAATAAATTATAGATCATAATTTTAGCAACAGTTATTGAAGCAGATAGCTTTTGATTTATTACATTAAAAGCCTATTATATAGCAACATCATAAGCAGATAATAATGGCTTTATTATTAAAACATGCCTTTCATTCTGACAGTGTATAATGCCTTTTGTGAAATCAGTGCAGCACAATAATATTGACAGAAAAGCTAAAGGTTATACGGACAGCAAAATGTCATGTGTTAGCATTACACAGCACGGAAAAGGTTTCAACTTATAGATTTATTATCAACTCCATTTTGTGTTCAAAATATTTAATCTTTTTTATCTCAGAATCCCATGTTGACCTTAATCTTTAGGAGGATTTAAACTGTGTATAATGTTGCCATTGAATCATCATAACTTTAGCTTTCCTGAAAATAGTTGGTTAAAAAACAAATTAAAAATGTAGGATTTCTTATTCATTTTTTATCCCTTTCTATTGTGGTGTTTGTTTTTGTTTGTTTTTTGGGTTTTTTTTTTTAAAAAAAAAAAGCAAGAATCTGGCTAGTTGAGATATCCAGTACTTACATTGGCTTTGTACACAGACAAAACTGCAAACCTATAATCACCTAGAAAGCAAAGACTCCAGTGCTTCCACATGTTTCAAACACATTCATGATAAAATTTCCATGTACATTTAGGACTGGAGATCTGTAAAAGTATGATGAAAGTGATTGGTTCTCCTACCAAAATAAGTCTTAAATTAAAGAAAAGCATTTTTGAGGTAACTTTTACGATGCAGTCACTGTATATTGTTATACACCCCACCTGTGCTGTGGTTCCAAAGAAACTTTTTCTCAAACTAAGTGACCACAGACATTCTTCTATTACCTTATTGCCTGATGAGTAGTACAAAATAAAGGACTTGCCAGGATTTGTGTTTATATGCTTCCATAAACTAGTGTTTCTAGAAGGCAGTTCTGCAGATATTGAATCAGGGTTTATGTTGGAAACATAAGACGGTAAAAGTTGCTAGACTATTTACAGTTTGGGGTTTTTTTGAGAAATGCTACTTTATAAGCATATAAAATATAAATAACTCTAGCAAATAAAATTTGTAAATGGAAAAATAAGAGGATTGAGGGGACAATCAAGGATATTAGTTCTCACAGAGATATCCCCCCACAGTGCAAGGTGGGAAAGTGCCATCATTCTCATGGAGGTACGTCAGTTACACAGCTAAGGACTTCACCTTAGTTTAAATTAAACCTATCATATAGCTGAAAGATCTTTAAAAAATAAATGTCACTAGTAGGTTGTTAGAAAGTTCAACTGACACAAACACACAAAGCACAAAACATTTTCGAGGTACCAAGGCAAAAAATAGCACTCAGAAATATATTTTCAAAATAGCACTCAGAAAATGGGTTAACAGGTGATGTTACCCAATGACTCAGCAAATTAGAAGACTAAGACCACTTTAAAAATTGCATGATTACTTAACCTAAATTCTAAAGACTGCCAACATCACCAAACACCTTCATTAGATTAGAAAATAGGTTTTGGTACTTAAGAGCTATATTTAAAACACATTAAAGTTACTAGAATGCTGACTTCTGCAGGGCATATATGCACATGCTGTCTGTTGCAATTTATGGTGTCTTGTTAGGTTCGTATGTTCAAGACAATTGAGAGGAAATTAGATGCCTGCATCCGGAATCACAAAAAATACTACGCATGGAGAATAGTGTTCAGCCATCATGATATGCTACAAAGGTTTATCGAACAGTTCTTGCATCTCGGTTCTTATCATTCTCTCAACCAGCAGGTAACAGCTGAAATAATGAAAAGACTCATTAGGAATTGCATAATGCTGGAAGAGACCATGCCCCAATGCCTGTCACTGAAACACTCCCTTGCCTGTGATTTAAAAAAGTTTCAAGTCATCAGATAAGAGTTGGTAAATGAACTATATTCAGTGAAAGACCTGAAAGACCTGATGAATCTTGCATACATAGTACCTTAAGTACTGTTGACCACCAAAATGCATTTCATTATGCTCTTTCTGAATAGGTTTCTATAATACCTGATTGCTTGGGGAGCATGTGGAGATATGAACACTAGTTAATGCAGGTTCTAGAAAGACTCATGGAGCTGATTCTCAAAGGTTCTTTTTCTCAGCAGTTAGTTAGGACCAGACAGAAAATACATTGGAGGCTGAATTTAGTTGTCTCAGAAGCTAAAAGAAGTCTTATACTCTTAATCTTCCTTGAAGATATTGTTCCCCATCCCACTTTGTGGCCAGTACATATCTGTGATTTGACAGGGAAGGCAGTCATGAAAAATCACTGTAGGTCAGGTGAATCCACCCTAACACCGTAATATGGGTGGAGGTTAAATTCGATGTAGAGATTGAATGTATTTCCTCCTTCAGTTAATGACTTCAAATTCCAATTAATGTTATGGATATCCGTTATTTACAAATACTAAGATAGTCAGATCAGGGCATTGATGTGATTTAAACAGACCAGTAGTAATGTTCTGTTCTGAATATAACATTAATCAGAATAAGACAAGTGTTTCACTTCTGTTTTGATGATTTTGAGAGCATTGGCTCTAGGACAGCTTGTCTTCCTTTGCTGCTGACTTATACAGTCTGTTTAGAAATAGCGACCAGTTGCCATTCACTTTCTAAGAGGAAAAATAAATTAACTTAATGGAAGTGTATGCTATCACTTTAATTTTTATCCATCCTACACAGATCAGAAAAATAGACTATATATCCAAAGCCATAGAAAAGACAACATAAAGCATTATATATACAAAAGACTTTCTAAACAAAGTTTATCAATCAAAATAAATTTCCCAATAATAGGAAGGAAACTATTTTAGCCTGCAAAAAGATGTTTTTCATCACAGTGATGGAAACAATGTTCCAACAAAGCCCTCTCAGAATGGCTCAGGCTTTTTTCTTAGATAGGAACATTAATAAATAGATTCTGATGCATAGTGGAGCATCTCTTCATTTTGTTCTCCCTGCTGCATGGTCTAGGGCTGTTTAGAAATTCAGTAAAGAGACCTTACAACAAGGTATGCATCTGCCAAAGGCAATGTATCTGTGCACTCTGTTTATCTACATGAATTTCTTCATACCTTACAATACAGGTAGATTAAACCAAAGCGGCAGCTCTAATATGTATGTATTTCCTGGGTCAGTTCTTTGTGAAAACGCAATCCGGAGTTATTAGAAAAGGAATGCAGCATTGCTTTGAAGTTAATGTACATTTGGGATATTAAATGATACTGTTTTGGTTGCAATAAAACCTATCAGTAAGTAAAATTAATTTTAGGATTAATATTCTATGTTAATTAAAATTTATTATTTAAGTTTATTACTAATATTTATCAGTTTATGTGAACTTGATTTCAAGATCTCTGAACATGTCCCTTTGGACAGAAATCTGCATTATAATTTCAACCACCCAAACATCCTTATGTTTTCAGAAAGGAAGAAGCGCAGATTGAGTTTGAGGAGTGGGGAGAGAACTGAGCTACCTTGGCTGTAAAGTGATCCTGAATGTGCACCTTAAAAGTTGTCTCAGTCTCCTGCGGTCCACACAATTTAAAAGACAAGGAGTGATCATACGCTAACATACTATCTCAGCAAAGGTGCTAGTTAACCAGAAAACCTTTTGTGCGTCTATTACAGTTTTTGAGTGGGTAGCATCAAATATAGGGAGTTCAAGGTAGTAACAACAATAAAAGCTTAAGTATACACACTTGATTGTTTTAAGCTGAACAGCCTACACATTCAAATGCAAATTTTTTTAGAAGTCTGAGGGTAGAACTAGGTGCTTGGTACCCTGTTAGGTTTTTTCCTCTTCTGCCAACCTCTCATCTCCCAAGTCTTAAGATTCATGTTGAACTTGCAATGTAAGACTTTTCTCACTAGAGGTCAGAGTTGGGCTGGCAGAAGCACCGCCAATGTACACCAATAATGAAGGTTAATTAATCCTCCAGCCACACAGAGATGGAGGCAGGAGGCTGATACTAATTTTATAGAAGATCAGGAAAGAGTGATGGCACGGCAGTTTCAGAACAATGAAAACAGAAAGTATCGAGGAACTTCACAAAGAATCTTGTTAATTCAAAGGCTGTGTGGTGCAACTCCACTGCAGAACTGGGAACAGGGGCATCAGCAGAGGAAGAAGGTGCAAGCTGGAAGTCAGCTTGCAAGGGAGGCTACTAGAGATGATGGGTCTATGTGACGCATCAGTTTAAAGAAAACTAAACAGCGGAAGAATCCTCTGTATGGGAAGAACTTCACTTTCCAATGGCTCCACATTTTGGACACTGATTTGTTGTTAGACATCTAGTCAAAAATCTGTTGATCTGTTGACCTGCAAATTTAAATGATAGAAGTAAGGGAAACACAAAGGAAAAACAAACCATTTTTTCCTTAGTTATTTGAACCTTATATCCACCTTATGACCTGAAATATACTGTAACACTGCAGCTGAAACTGGGTGAATCATATTAGAATGAATTCAGTGGTGTGACTTTTTTCTCCCTGCAGTCATTTATTTTCAGCCATTTGCTTTCACTCTTTTGAGAATCTGACCTGAGGTATTGCCTGATGGTTTGGGTTCTGCGGAAATATTTCTGTCATTTTGTCCTGTAAATACAGAGTACATACTAATTTTCTGCATCGAACTTGTGTAAATTTTTATCTTCTTATACTTCAGAAAACAATGAAAGTGAAAAATATTTCAGTCACTGATACTTCTTGGAAACTAAATATAAGTTCCATTTGTTCCCTACAGTTCCTTTTACAGTATCTTTTACTGTTGGCACTCACTAGCATCGATGGAATAGCAAATGTTATTTTGGTATTTCTTTTAATATAATTGCTTATATTCAAGGTGTAGATATTGCTACTCTAGAAAATGTTGAACACTTAGAATAGACATAATTTCCATGTTTTATTTAATACTAAAGGGCCACTATTGTTATTGCTATTTCACTGATATTTCAAACTCCTTTTAATTCATTTTCAGAAGGGCTTCACTTGGTCAGTTAGACAAACTTCTCTCTCAGATGGGGAAGTTAGCCTAAAAACACTTTGCATTAATCAAGAGCTACTTAGGAATGAGAATTCTTCCTAGCAAGTCTACATGAAGGGTTTCTACAAGATTTCCCAATATGATAAATCATCAAGGTAAGGTGACTTTTCTTTAATTGGAGACTTAAAACCTCATGGAAAGACATGGATGTACATCTCTCTAATAAGATTTCAACACCCTAAAGAGCTAGAATATTTTTGATGATGCACATACAATTTAATAGATGCTAGTTCCTGACTCCAAACAAGAAATACTTTATATTCATTCTGCTTCCTGAAATGGCTCAAGGGCATCTGAAAATCCTGGGACAGCTAAGAGAATACAACCATTGTTACTTTTACAGCACATTAAAATATGTATTTTCCAGATGCAGTTTAAAATATTAGAGTTACCAAAATGTATTTTTGGCTTTAGTGAGTGCTTTAGAAACTAAGCCCCAGAATTTCATCTTATTTTCTTGAAAATTTTTGTGTTTTAAATAAACGTTTTCTCTTTTGCAATAATCCATGAGCCACTCTTTTTTCAAAGCAATTTTTGGTCTTATTATTTCATTCTTTTTTTTCCAGTGTTATATTTCTGCTTTTCTTGGAACACTTAGAAGATTTCACTGCCTTTGTTTTCAACTTCATCAAACTTTCACTCATTTTACTCACTCTTAATTGTATGAGGAAACATATTTAACAGGAAAACAGAAAAAAATATCCATCATTCTCTTTTGTTGTCTCTACAGATTCTTGAATGCCATTCTGCTTTCAGATTAGTGATACCAAATAAATTTCCGGGAAATGAATGAGTGTAATTAATTGATGGCATTGAGTGTTTCAGACAAATGCCATTCAGTTTCATGGCAAAAAGAGGCCTTGAAAATTAGTGACAAAATTTTTGCAGTTGAAGTCACAAACACAAAAAAAGAAATGGGCTATGACTCCCACATTGAATCGGAAATAGGATGGCTATATGTAGCAAGTTTAACAAACGTATAGATGTTACTGTTTAAAATAATAAATTAAAAAAAATTAGTAAGTTAAATACTTTTAAGTATTCTTTTTCATAGAAGCAGTCATTACTTTTATTTAGCTATACTTTAGCAGACAGCAGGGGGAAAAATATTACAGATGAATATTACTTTTGTCAGCAGTCTCTAATGAAAATAAGTACATTTTTACTTGGTTTAGTTGCATGTTAATTAAGTTCTACTTGATAAAAAAATGAATAGGACATTAATAAAATGAACTCTGTTTTTCTTTCCAGTAATCCTGTTATTTTTCATTAAAGTAAATCCATTAAAGTAACAATTCATTTAGTCTAGATTCATGTGAAAAAGACTGCAGTGTCCAAAAAATGAAAGAGAAAGTTTATGGGAATTGAAGGTATTAGCTTGCATTAAAAAACAGACTAACATAGGTTAAGATATTTTTTTGAAATGTATTTTGTATTTTTTCAACTTATATTTAGAAAAAAAAAGAGGGATTTTAGCATTTAATCTTATTTTTAGTTCAAAATCCTACATATCTCTACCAGAAAAAGTAATAAAATTAACAGAAAATATTATTTCAACAACTTTCAAAGCACTCAAAGACTTCGGGACCAGTTTTGGTTAGCGGCTTGTCCTACCTTGTCCACGCTCCATATGATGATGCTCTGGATGTTATTTGTTGTTATAGTTAGCTTGAGGTTTTGATTTCTACATAAGAAAAAAACTACAGCTCAGTTGCTGAGTTTGAGATTTCCCAGTTCTTGCAATAACAGATACAGCTCTTTAAAATACTTATGATGCATTTCTCAGAGTCAGATTAGCTTATCCAATTCAATTCCAGAAAGCAGAGATCTTTCAATAATCTTTTTTACCAACAAGTAAATCACTTTATGAGCAGCTAACTTCCCAGAAATGTGAATGTCAGGACAACCATATTTAAAAGTATTTCAAGCCTAAATACTTGCAGTACACTCCTAGTAAAGTCCACGAATATACTGTCTCTGTTTTCAGTAGAAGTTGCAAATATCCCTCACGGCAACAGAATGGAATATATAGCATCTGATCCATCTATGCGTAATATACTAATAGAAAAGCGATTCTGTAGATTTGTTTTGTCAGTCACAATAAAAATATTAGAGGGCAGGTAAGACTTCCCCAAGAAAGAGTTTAGTAGTAAAATGTTCAAATAATTTTTCACTGTTGGATATGAGCAAACAAAGTAAAGTGGATCAAGGAAAACATCACCTTCTTGGTCATTGAGGATAGAGAATTTTCAGGATTTGTTAGGGACTGATTTTTTACTAAACTGGGTAAAATAAAACCCGCTTTTTACTGAAAAACGTCTTTTTCTCTTTCTTAAAATGGATATTTTACAACTTAATAGATAATTTACACTATTTAGCTCAGCTGTACACTAATATTGACTAGTTGATCTTGCATAGTTGATTAATGCAATTCCATTGAAAAGATATGAAAAATGCCTACAACATGACAGACCTTTCAGAAAAAAGAAATGAGACTGAGAAAATATACTTTCTGGAATATATTGAAGCTGTCTACTTCAGTGAGTTGTTCATGGTGATACTTAATTGATTTTGTTGCACCTGAAGAGAACAATGAGGTTCATGGAACCTTTACCATTATCAATACCTAAGATCACATAAATTGTTCTTCAGTCTTGCCCAAATTTCAGTTGCTGCTGCACTGAGAAGCTGCTTAGAATGAGAATTCCAAAGGGGTCAAGAATTAAAGTGAATGAACATTCTTCAAGTCACAGGTGCCATAGCAACTTGAAGAATTTGTATATATACATATTAATATATACACTACGTAGCATCTCAAAATTAAGGGCTCAGTGTCTTCCCAGTTTATTACTTCAAGTTCTTAAAAATATTCTTATTTACTAAAGATTTTCATGTGCAGTATCTGCGTTAGATTTAGCTTAAGGCTAGAGCAGTGAGAGCTCTTTACTTTGTGAAGATGAATAATAATAGAAAATAAAATCAGAAAAGTAAGTCTTAACAACTCAGGATATTTTACTAGATTCTAGACAGCAAAATGTAAACTAAAAAAAAGGCATCTTTGATGATGTAACTACATAATTTTTCAGAGAAAACACACCAGGTACTGCAAAGAACATTTTCAGTATATTTGAAGACAGGCAAGTAACTGAAGAATAAAGACGAAATGACCTGAAGAGGAGAGCATGAAAACGTCATTATTATGTTTCAATTGTTGAATGACAGCAGTATAATTGTGGTACATTTAATACACACCTCTCCAGATTCTGTTATTAATTGACCTCTAGAATGTTATCTTTTAGTCTTACCATAAGTTTACTCCTGCATTCAGGATAAATGAGTTAACTAATATTATCTCTGGCATCCATGTCTTCTCTGGTGAATATGGTTACCACCATTTTCCAGCAGTAACCAAACTGTTGATAAGTAACCTATCTCCATCACTATGTAATCTATTGCTGTTAGAGCTTCAGAAAAAAGTGTTACTACCGTGCAACAGGAGATGTTTGTCCAACTCTAAAGAAGAAGATAGTAAGAGATCTACCAGCAAAATGCAACCACATAAACCATCTACCTTCATTGCTTTCACCAGCCTTTGTCAATAAATTCTTATTCATGTCACTTTTCAGGAATATAGAAGAGTTTATCTATATTTACTTAAATCTGAGACAGATTCTGAACATTTATGAACTTCAAACGCAAGAAAGAATTAAAAGAATTTGATTATAAACAACTCATTTTTTTTGTTTGATTAACAACAATTCAATTAGTCTATAATTTTATTGTTCTTATTTAAATCAACACAATACTGGACTATCAAAGTCTATATTAATGCTTTAAATTCTTCATTTAGTACACAAACTGGTGCTTCTTAGGCTTCAAGAAACTTGATCTTCAACATCAGATATTTATTAACTCTACAATTTTGTGTAGTCTTCACTACATTTTATAATATGGGAAAAGAGTTAACACAAAATTGTTGTCTGGAGCATAACCATAATCACCTTCCAACAGTCAGTATAAAATTCTATATAGCTACAACCTCCTGTCTTCTTTTTGTATCTTCAGGTCTTCTTCAGGTTTGCAAACTGTATGCAAGCGTCTAGAAGATTGCACTGATCGAGCAATGCTCAGAGCAAAAGACTCCATCCTTTACAGCATGTTAGAAAGTACTCCTGGTAAAGTGGACCAGACTGAATGTCTATGAAAGATCATCAAACCTCTTCTAGCCTAAAATTCAGGATTAGTATGGAAATAATTAACAGGTTAATGATGTGGATCACATGTCAAAATCCTGGAATGTATCACAATAAGAATTTTTTAAAAATAGAACAGAATGAGACTTAGTCAGCTATTAGGCAAAGCAGTTAAGGTTCAGTTCTTAATTGTGTTAAGTTCTCACGTTTTCTTGAATGTGTAAATTAAACAACTTATTCTAGAGGGAAATACACACAGATGGTTTTCTATAACTTTATCACAGAATCACAGAATCACAGAATCACAAGGTTGGAAAGGACCCATTGGATCATCGAGTCCAACCGTTCCTAACACTCCCTAAACCATGTCCCTAAGTACTTCATCCACCCGTTCCTTAAACACCTCCAGGGAAGGCGACTCGACCACCTCCCTGGGCAGCCTGTTCCAGTACCCAATGACTCTTACTGTGAAGAATTTTTTTCTGATATCCAACCTGAACCTCCCCTGACGGAGCTTCAGGCCATTCCCTCTAGTCCTGTCCCCTGTCACTTGGGAGAAGAGGCCAGCTCCCTCCTCTCCACAACCTCCTTTCAGGTAGTTGTAGAGAGTAATAAGGTCTCCCCTCAGCCTCCTTTTCTCCAGGCTAAACAACCCCAGCTCTCTCAGCCGCTCCTCATAAGACTTGTTCTCCAGCCCCTCACCAGCTTTGTTGCTCTTCTCTGGACACGCTCCAGAGCCTCAACATCCTTCTTGTGGTGAGGGGCCCAGAACTGAACACAGTACTCAAGATGCGGTCTCACCAGTGCCGAGTACAGAGGGAGAATAACCTCCCTGGACCTGCTGGTGACCCCATTTCTGATACAAGCCAAGATGCCATTGGCCTTCTTGGCCACCTGGGCACACTGCTGGCTCATGTTCAGTCGGCTGTCAACCAGCACCCCCAGGTCCTTCTCTTCTGTGCAGCTCTCCAGCCATTCTTCCCCCAGTCTGTAGCGCTGCATAGGGTTGTTGTGCCCCAAGTGCAGGACCCGGCATTTGGTCTTGTTAAACCTCATCCCATTGGTCTCGGCCCAGCAGTCCAGCCTGTTCAGATCCCTTTGCAGAGCCTCCCTGCCCTCCAGCAGGTCGACACTTCCTCCCAGCTTAGTGTCATCTGCAAACTTGCTAAGGGTGCACTCGATGCCTTCATCCAGGTCATTGATAAAGACATTGAACAGAGCTGGACCCAGTACTGAGCCCTGAGGAACTCCACTTGTGACTGGCCTCCAGCTGGAGTTAACTCCATTGACCACCACTCTCTGGGCCCGGCCATCCAACCAGTTTTCAACCCAGGAGAGTGTGCGCCTGTCCAGGCCAGAGGCTGACAGTTTCTGCAGCAGAATGCTGTGAGAAACTGTGTCAAAGGCTTTACTGAAGTCCAAGAAGACTACATCCACAGCCTTTCCCCCATCCAGTAGTTGAGTGATTTTGTCATAGAAGGTGATCAGGTTAGTTTGACAAGATCTGCCTTTTGTAAACCCATGTTGACTGGGCCTGATCACCCGGTTCTCTTGCGTGTGCTTCATGATAGCACTCAAGATTACCTGTTCCATGACTTTCCCTGGCACTGAGGTGAGACTGACAGGCCTGTAGTTCCCCGGATCCTCTCTGCAACCCTTCTTGTATATGGGCACAACATCAGCCAGCCTCCAGTCTAGTGGAACTTCCCCAGTCAGCCAGGACCTCTGGAAGATGATGGATAGGGGTTTGGAAAGGACATCCGCCAGTTCCTTCAATACTCTTGGGTGGATCCCATCCGGCCCCATAGACTTGTGGACGTCTAGCTGGGCAAGCAAGTCTCTAACCACCTCCTCTTGGACCACGGGAGCCTCAATCTGCCCCTCTAACTCTTGGATTTGTAAACAGAAGGAACAACTTTCTTTGCTATTAAAGACTGAGGCGAAGAAGGCATTAAGTACCTCAGCCTTGTCCTTATCCCCTGTCACTGTTATTCCTTCTGCATCCACTAGAGACTGGATATTCTCCCTCGTCCTCCTTTTCCTGTTAATGTACTTGTAGAAAGACTTTTTGTTGTCTTTCACAGACATCAGTCTTTTTTAAAGTGTCAATATATTAATTCTCATTTTTATGGAAACATTAATTTACAATTCTAAAAGTGACTGCTGTCATAAAATGTATTTTTACATTGCTATGTTTGCAATGACACTCTATTATTAATAACAAAGGGAATTAAATAGATAATATTCCACAAGCAAAGTATCCCTGATCATTCTTTTCTGCTAACAGAAATACAGATTTTTAAGTCAACTAAAGTCTGTTTATTCATCTCAGGGAACAGTATTTTGTTGACCGTTTCACATATTCACAATAAGTCTATCTACACTAATTGATTGGATTTTGTTTGAAAAATTGCTGCAGAGCACTAACGATTATACCAACGTAACGAGTTGCAGCTGCTTCATAACAGCAGTGCACAGTATATAATGAAGATATTAGTTACATCTTTAATTAGCAAAGTCCTTTTTCACACCTTTTAGTCACTAAAAAATGTTATATATTTGCACATGACACTGGTTTTTTATTCTATAGCCTAAGAACTTCAATGACTGGGAAAGAAAATGCCACTCTCCACCTCAATTCAAGACCAGCTTCAGCTGCTTCAGAACCAAATCCTCCTTTCACTGTTCTGGTTAATATTCAAGATCTTGTAAAATAAGCACAACTCTGATGGATTTATAAGATCCGATACAAAAGTTGATTAAGAGAAATCTCCTTTCACAAAAAAGAATATCGATGAGGATTTTAAGAGCCAACATCATTGTGTGGTAGTCATATGACATCTTGCCATTGATCCAGAAGTGCAGGGTCATCTGTTTCATACTTTTACATAATGACAGTGGCAATCTAAGGCTGACTTCAAAATACTCTTGGTATCAGTTATTTCTCAGAAGACAAGGGCTTTCCTAAAAATAGATACATGAAAATCATTGTCTGCCGTGTCAGATCTTCTCTTTCAAAATGGATAGCTCTATTCTCTTGGTCCCGTTACAGAAAAAAAAAGGTAACACCAACAATCAGAGAAAAACCCACACAACTCGGAAATCACCTACATGCATGCCCATGAACTTCATGGGAATAAATACTCTCCTCTAACAGTATCTCAAAACTGGTCATTCATTTTTGTCATTGATATACACGTATGCACTCACCTTCCAAAAGAAAACAATGTTTTCCTGGTCACAAGACAATAGACATAATTGGTTAGAGTTTTGAAGTTGTTTATGTAACTAAGACAATTGACTACTTTGATTTTCAGTGTTACCTGTACAGGTTGCGTTCTTGGCTCCCACTTGAAAAAGTAATGAGCTTTGCAATAAAAATACACTTTGTCAAAAATCATACCAATCTGCCACATGCTGTTTTTACATTACAGCTGTAAAATACACCATATTTGTCCACCAGTTATTGCTTTGAATCACTGAAAATCTCTTGATCTGGGGCCAAAAGCCTTAGTTTTAACATTCATACATCTTGAATCAATTTTCTCTTTGCAGAGATAGCCCACCATTATTTTTGTCATATGATTTTTACTGAAAATCTTTACAAACCAGTAGTATTTCCAGAGCTGGTAGGTCATGAAAACCCTGAAGCTGTCATTAAAATTCACAGATATTCTCTCATGAACTACTTTACCCTATACATATATTGCTGTAGGGTGGCTCAAAATATGACAGGTGCAAAACCAAAAATATACCTGAAATGAATTTTAATATTGTATTTCTTATATTCATATTTCAAATGAATTTTCTTTCTACAAAGTCATTTCTATTAACAACATTACAAACATTTTCAGACCGACAAATAATTGCTTTGAAATATACCTGTCTGCAAAGGGGTTTTTTTCATTTTTAAAAATGTGTTTTCTTCTTAATACCTTGTACTTAATGCTTCCCAGGGAAAGGAGGCTTAGGATTTTATCCAAAGTGTATTCCTGATATCCTTGTCTAAACAGAACATGCACTTCTTATGCCAGCTCTAAAGCGCACAAGAGTTGGAAAAAACCTGTGTTTTGATTATCATGGTCCCTGCTTCTCAGTAAATATCTACTTCCTCATTAATGCTAACAACATCTTACCTTTGATTATCCTTGGCTTTGTTTCTTAACTTTCCTTTATCCCAAAGGCAAAAGCCTGAAGACGGGACTTTATACCTTGGCATTTTGCTTTACTCCAATATTAGAGACAAAGTCCTTGAAAAAAAATGGAAGAAAATAACAGAAAATTCTAATTGATCTTAATGAAGCCAAAACTTTCTCCTACATATTTTTGTTAATCTTAGTTTAGAAAACTAGTTTATTTCTGAAGAAGAGATTCCAAGTAGCTATTTATGAGACATGAAATATAAATCCATTTCATATTTTTATAAAATGTAATGCAAACTTGGAACAACTAAGAACATAGTATACATTTCATGTTTTCCCTGCAAAAATTATATGCATTTTGGAAAAAAAATTATCAAAGTAATACAAATGCAGACTTAAAGTGGATAGGAAACTCAGAAGTTTCTAATTTCAAATCATAGGTACCACTGCCTGTCATACAACCCTGCACAGACTGATGAGAACTAGAATAAACTGCAATGTTAAGCCCCAGATTTGATGCTCTACAATTTCTCTTTGGGTGATCAGCTTTGTAACCAATCTTGGTTTTATTACATATTTCCCCAGTGAGGAATTACACTTAGTTGTGATTATGTTTGCCCAAATACAAATACAGCAGATAGAATAGTCAAGCAATAGAAGGACTACATTACTTAAGAATATTTTGAATTTAGAAATCATTGAAAATTACTCAGGAAGAAAGAAAATGCATTGCCATTCAGAAGTGTCTGTGATTACAGACTTTTAAATTATTGAAGTGATATTCAGAGTTGCCTACATGAGATGAATGCCCAGATTTGGGGAATCTCAATGTGATTTACTTGTCTAGCTAACAGCCTAATAAGAATAGATATTCCAAATACATACCTGAAATTAGGTATCGTCTTCCTCCAAACTATTCTGTAAACTGTACTTCATTATATATTTACTAGTAAAAAAATTATATTGTCATAGAACCTAGAACACCAACAGAACCGTACTGTGTTAAATTCTGAATAAATGAAGGAAAGTATTTGATCTTTGAATAGATGACTTAAAATGTGAAGTACTTATACCTTGCATGTCTAACACCAGTGCACATTTCAGTGACATCTTCTGATTGTTCCCCATCTTGAAACTGCACATTAGCCAAATCACAGTGAGAGGGAGTGCCCATTCTTTAGAAGTGTTACATCAGAATGGCTGCAGTGAGGCAAATATCTGAAATGCAGTTTTTGCCCTTGCTGAACATCTAGCTCTGAACAGCTCCTTGTCTGCACAAAAGGAATGGATATATGAGAAAATACTTTTTTTTTTTTTAAATGCTCACACCATAATCAAAACAGTTTGGAAGTAGTAAAACTCTGTATACAACTGGGAAAGGAAGAAACTGCAGTGCAGAAGCAGTTTCACCCAGTGGCAGCTTGCCACTGAAATGATAGTAGGCAGTTATATAAAATAGACACTCTACATAAAACTTCATTGCCAGTTTTCTAGCTCTAAAGGGTTGGTGCTTGACTTTGTCAATGCTTATGGACATTGTACTCCCCATAAATTTCTTGGATTAGAGAATATATCTGAAGAAAATATGGCTTCTAGTGCAAATGGATGCTGTAGTCTGAAATCATCCATATTCATTTTGATGTGCCTCCATACAGACTTACGATACTTCAGATGCACATGTTGGCTAGCTTGAGAAAGTAAAAAAAGCTTTACTGAGAGAAGTGGCATGTTCAAACAATGAAAAATGTTCCAGTTTGCTAGGGGGGCAACTGATAAATAACAGGAAAAAATGGCTAAAAAAAAGAACCATATTCTCTTGCTGTTCAGTGGATTTCCCAGTGGGTGGTACATGAGAAAATAGGCCTTAAACTCTGCTTCTGGACTAAAGTATAGGAAGGTGATAAAGTGTATCCACTGAATGGTAAAATATTTCATGATGAAATCTAATGAGAAGCTAGTCTTACTATAAAATTACAATTTAACAATGAAACGTAGAGTTTTGCACTTGAAACTTAGCAGCATTTTAAGACCAATCCATCTCCAACTGAAGAACATAGACCTAAGCATCAAATTCTGCACTAGCAGAGATTTTTTTTCCCACTTTTTATTTAATTACTTACATATTGAGGACGTCCTTTTAGCATGTGAAAACCTGTGACATTACTGACAATAAGTAATAGCTTTTTGATAGTAAATAATTTTAGAGAGATTCCTATATTTATGATATAGGAATATCATAATGTTCCTCCCTTGTTCCCATGTCAAATTGCTGGATCGCTGTACGTGAAATCAGAAACACATGGTGACATTTTCAAGTAAAAAGTTAAAAGCACGGCTCAAAGGTGGCCAGCCTGAACAGACTAATGGAAGAGTAAACAAAGATCAAGGTAGCAATAGTGACTACTAAAAGTGACTGATAATTGGCCATATTATTATCAGCATCAAAAGCAGTATTTGCATCATAAAACGGTGAGACCTTCCTTCAACTGAGTTTTCTAAAGCAGAAGGCAGCAGAGAGGAAGATGTGCTAACTGGTTAAAACAAGCCAATAAATGCTTGGTCTTTCTGAGCTCTGTGTCTGTTTCCTCAGCTACACTTCTTTTCAAAGATGAGCTTTTCGTTGGCTTAATAGCATTAAACAAACCTAATATACATTGTATCAGGAAGCATACTACTCTATTTTTCAGGTATGCTTTAAGATTGGGTAGCGCCTGAAGCTTTCGCTGAGTTTGAATGGGTGTTTCGGAAACAGCTTTTGATAAGTAGATAACTCAGTAGTGCACTAGGAGATAAACTGAGTTTTATCTTGTTTCAACAATTTCACTCTAACATATAGTTCTCCAGGGCCCAATACTACTGAAGTAGCTGCTTTCAGAAGCAGATCTTCTCTGTAATGCTCAGTTCTTCTTTGGCACATTTTTTTTGTGTAACCTTGACGGGGACTGAGTTCCTCAGAGAAAATTGCCACTCCCTTCTTGTCTCAGAGAATGAAACATAAATAAGCTTTAACTCAATCTCATAATCAATATATAATATTTCAAGTATAGGATGGTGCTTTGGAAACTGAGCCTCCTAACATACAATACTCTGGACATCACCATGAAGATAACATAAACTCTGATCTTTTACGGCCAAGTGTTTTTCAAAGAAATGTTTTATGTTTAGAGCTTTGTACCTTGCAGGCTGTGACTGCAAAGCCAACTCTATAGATTAATATCACAGATTCCAGCAAAATAAACTTTCTTTGGAAATCCTAGAACTCTAATGACATTTTCCAAACACCTTTTTATTAAATAAGGTAAGAAAGATGTATTTATTAAATAAAATCATAAAAAAGTTCTTCAGAAATCAGTGTTGCTAAAAATCCTACATTAACCTGAACACTGTATAGGTTAAAACTATTTTATAAACCCTAACAGAAATCCCGTATTGTCTATTAAAATATTTAGGAGCAACCCTAAAAATTTATTTCTTTTACAGAATAAAACACAATGAAAGTAATAAACAATAGAGGAGTTTGGTTAATAGTGCACAACTATAGAACAAACTTCATTCTAAAGAACTGTGACAAGGAAGATAATGAACACGTTTTAAATCATGTTGCACAATAGGAATTTACTCAAAAAGCAACACTGAAAAATTGTTGCAAGGGAAATGGTAGTACTTAATAAACCAAATTTTCATCTTCCACATTTTTTTATAGATAAGTCTGCTTTTTAATGCATGTGCTATGTGTTTTCTGGGTTGATTCTAAAGTTAGGATGACTTTTACTCAACTTTTTCTTGCTTAGAGAACAGGGAAAAAAATATCCATTCTGCTGAATATATTTCTTTCAACAAGCATCAAGGCACTTCCTTCCTAAACGTAAGCATTTAGTGAAGATGTTATACATTAATTATATGATGTAAAGATACACAGTTAATTTTCTTTCAGAGACTGAATGTATTTGAAGCTGAATATGAGGGCAGAAACTATATTCAGTTCAACATACTAGTTGGCAATTAGGCCAACATATACAATGTTGAAACTACGTGGGAGGAGCACTTATATTTACAGATATAATGTTATCTGGGAAATAAATTGTCTGGTTGTCTAAGTTTGTAATTGTGCAAGGTATTTCACAAGTAGTACTGTTGATTAAGGGGTTTTTTTAGCTTTAAGACAGGAGAAAATTTGACTTCTGAAAGATGGAATTTGTAAATCTCTTTACTGCATAGTAATAATAGAATACAATTATACAGTTTCAGTGGTAAAGGAAAACATGAATAAATTTAAACGTTGCTGTAAAACCACATTGAAACAACACAAGAATTAATATTTTTCTGCTTTAAGATCAAACTGTGTATAAATATGCACATGAATCTGCACTGCTAAGAGACAGACCTAAGGAGAGGAGCAGAGACATAGAACATCTATATTGTATATCATCCATACACTTCAGGAATTCGTGGCATCAAAAGTTCTCAGCACTGGAAAAAGGTATCATAGCTGAATGTTTTGTGGAGAAGCATGCTATTAACAAAAGATCCTAGTTGAGCATTCTTTCTTAATTTCTTCTGCACTTTCAATACACAGTAGGTAAAGATCCCTACTGATCAATTAATGAAGAGCCCTATCACACACAGACACCGTTCTGAGAGCTTGTGGAGACCTTTGTCACACAAATACCATACACAGAATGCAGTTGTCTTATAACTACATAACTTGACAGGGTTGCAGTGAAAGTACTGCTCTGTACACCTGTTTCTGCAGCATTGCCTTGACAAAGCCACAGATGCCTGTGTTTCAAGATGTGCTAGAGATACTGGACATGGTCAGAGTTCCTTTCAAACATACACAAATATCACCAAATGATCACCAAAAGATCATTTTTCTGGTCATTTTTTAACTGTAGTAGTTTCTATCCTTCTGGCCTTTGATGAAAGGTAATAGGTACACACAACTCTTCTCTCATTTTCACTTCCCCTTTTCCTGGGGGTGAGGGGGAAGGGAATTGGGAGTCCATCTGCTCAGTTTTAGCTGCCAAGTGAGGCCAGACTGGGGCTAAACCATGACGATCACTCAGGTGGGGTTTGCCCTGCACTCCAGTCACCCAGCACTGGGACTATGTGACTGCTCAGCCCCCACACTCCTCTCTTAGGGTGCTGTGAGCAAGCAGCCCAAGGGGAAAACTACCAGGATGTGGACCCATGAAACCCAGCAGGAGCAAAGATGGCACTGGGTGGATGGAAATCCTAAAGACTGTCTCCAAAATTGTCTACATCTATTAAATCTGTGATTAGCACATTTGCCCTCCTGATTCTCCCCATACCACTGGAGGCTCACCCTTTCCCTCTTGCTCTCTCTCTCTCATCCTTCTCCCCCACCTCTGAAGCCCACTCAGGGACCTCATCCTGCAGACCACTGGTGATTGAGGACTGGACTTGACCACAGACAGTAGGGCATAAGTTATCTATGAATGGGGACTGCATTTATTTTCATGTGGATGGAAAGAAGCTCAAGGAATTGACAGGAGAACTCCATCTACTCAACGGTCCTCTGAGTCTAACTGCAGGCAGATGAACATCCACTCACGTCAAACTTAATCTAGCAAAGACCAACAAGAGCACTTACATTTCCAGATACAATCACAGGTGGTTTGACACCCAAAGAAAACAACAGCCGCAGATTTCCACACATGGTCCTAACACACGCGTTGTCTTCTACCAAAGCAGGGATCTCCTCTACTTACTCTTCACAGAGTCTGTGGTGTTCCCGTGGTACATGTTCAATAGGTGCCTTTATACGGATTGGAAGAGGCTTTGTTTAGGTCTCTGGCAGAAAGAAGGTACTACCAAAGGAGTTATGCAATCATCTCAGCATCCACCAAACTTACTGCTTCCATAACAGGCCCTGAAAATCAAAAATCTGAGACAGTTGCCACTCTATCTTGGAAAACAAGAACTGTGCCTGTACAGACAGCACCAGGCCTGATCAGCCCTGAAACCACACAGACAGCACCAATAGTCACAATCACTGCTACTAGATCTAAACCCGTGCCAGTGGCTGTAGCTATGTTGAGAGTTACCAGAAAATTAGCCATCCGGCCTGAAACAGATCCAGTTGTGGTGAACATTTCAACAACTACTACAAATACTACTGCTGAATCCACATCGGATCCAGCAGTCCCAAATGCTACAGCTATGCGGACTACTGACACTCCTACTGAGTCCATCCCAGTGCTGGTGGCTGCAAGTACTACAGCTAAGCAGAAAGCTACTACAGGCAGTCCTGCTCAATCCTTATTGGTGCCAGTTGCCCCTGTGATGATGAGGAAATAAAAACAAACCTCAGGAGAAGAAGAAACAAGAAACGCAATGACAAGTCCGTTTGAAAAGAGGAGGATGAGAAACAGCTCCAACTCCAGCGCAAGAGAAAGAACCAGGGGAGGGTCCTTAACAGCAACCTAGGTGTCCTACACTATTGCATAGCCCTTCACAACCAGAAAGTTCTTTGGAACCACAGACATCCTCACTGTGACACAATCCTTTGAAACCAGTGCCATCACAGGATCAGCAAGATGATAGTTCATGATAACCAGAACCAGAGACAACCAGAGTCATCAAATCATTATCCATGAAGGAGCTGTGACTTCCGAGAAAAGTATTGAGCCATTGGGAGGGTGTGTCTATAGTTTCCTGGTTGCTCCAGTTCTGGGACAATGGAGCTGATCCCATAGACTTTGATGATAAAGAAGCCAAGCACATGGGATGCCTAGCCAGAGACAGACGTGTTGACAAGGCACTATGGAAAAAGACAAAGATTCTTAGCCTCTGGAGGCGACTCTTGGTAGATGTAAGGGGCAGGTATCCCTACAAAGGTGAAATTGAATGCTGCCCAATCTGAAGGAACTGAGAGTATAAATCTGCCTAACTCTAAATATTATTTTCAATTATCTTTGAAAAATAACACCTGTAAAATTAGTTTACAACACTACAATATTTTTATATCGATTGCTACAGAATATATTTTGTCTTCAGAAAATCCTGTTGTAGTGGGCAGAATCAAATTTTTACGAGACCTTATTTAGACAATGAACTAGTCATTCAAAGTTGTACCAATATACTTTTTGTGCCATGTCTCAGCACATATATTCATATATTACTCTGTATAAAATCCAAAGCCTTTTTCTTTTTAAAAAAACATCATGAAGAAGAGGGCTATGAAGAAGATGGAAAAGACTTATGTGAAGTGAATTATACAACTTTGAAGAGAGTAAATCTTTATTAAAATTAGTATTCTGGAGCAGAGACCAGACCTGCTTTGCAAGACACCAAGAGTTTTCTAGTTGCATGGAGTGTACTGAAACCTAATGACTGTTCCAAAACTTACCTGTGGGGAAAATGGGCAGTTCTCATTGACTTCAAAGCATTTTACACTTAACCCTAAGGAAGATGAGGTAGCCTTAATGATGACAGAAGGCTTAGATGAAAATAATTCACTGAATTTGTATTTTTAAGGGGTAAGAACAGTGAAAGGAATCTTCTGAAAAAACCCACCACCACCACTAAAACAGTTTAGCAGCAAGGAGGAGGTTTTAGCAGCTTAGAAAACATCCTTTTAGTAAGATAGTTATAGATAAAGAATAAGGTGCAGAGAAACATAAAGCTGTTTCTCATAGGAGGAAACACAATTTGGTAATTTATAGTAGTCCTGATTAGAATTTTAGGATGACTTTTATCCTGAAGGAGATAGAAGGAGAAGTAATGTGAAGTATAAATTATCCATGTGATCTGAATCAAACTTTCATGTTGAATTCCCGAGCGTTTTCTGCCTTGCCCTACTTATTTCAGCATAATTTAAATGTGTTCTGCTAAGTTCATTCTATTTTAAAAAATCCAAGCTATTTTTTATATTTTCTGTTTGCAATATCACACAAGTTATGTCTCACTTACTGTCTAATCTCTCTCAGTAAAGTGCAACTCTGTTTTGTACAAAAAGATCAAAACAAAGCATGCAGAAGGCTAAGTGTCTGTTACCTGAAACAGCTGTATTTCAAACAGAGCCTGTTTCGAAGTAAATAAAGGCTCATTTAGCAAGTCTAGAATTTAGTTAGCTATACAACTTACCTTGTTGCAGGTCATAGCTTTCAAGTTATAGCAGAATGATACTTGCATGGGTTGTTTACTTCTTAATACAGTATGTTACACTGAACAAAGACAAAGATATTTTATCCCCAAATTGTCTCGCAACGGCAAAATATATCATTAACACATGGCACAAATCTACTTTCAAAGTAGATCAGTCCCATGGATGCATACCTTAGCTCGGTTGCTACAAAGTTGACAAAACATTTGGTTGTCAAAAAAATCTTTATGTATAAGCTTTATAACTGAACTAAATGAAATATAGCACTGTAGGAAAAGTCTGGGTAGAATAGCCATTGACTAAGGCAGAGATCAGAGGTGGTATAGTCTTGAATTTATTTCTTGGTTTTGCCACTGATTGGTTTTGAAATTTCATGGAAACCACTTTTGTACCCTCCAGGCTGGGAGGAATGTTTTGTTCAGTGCTTGAGCAGAACCTGACAGGAGAACTGAGAATAACAATGAATAATTTACCCTTTGGTATTCTGAATTGTATCACAGTAAATTCATGGCATGCACATAACTCCAAAGAGCTGGATTCTTTCTTCAACCTCTGTATACTGGTACTTATGATTTCATAAGAAGTTATTTGTATGCAGGAGTTCAGCCATCAAGGATGTCATCAGCAGTAATACTTAGAGAGGCACAGACAGCTTTACTGAATGACACTAAGAGACAAAGTAAGTGTGAGCTCTTGCTAACTAGGGAAAAGCACAAGGTTTTTTGTCATCAACACAGCCTATTCTTCAGAATTTAGGAGCTTTGTTCCACTCCTGGTGAACATACTAACACACAGCTGACTGCTGGTCTAATAGCATAACCTCATATGAAGAATTAATATGTAGTTTATGGCTATCTTAGGAAGCTGGGGTTGTACTACAGTTCTGAATATCTCAATACACAGGACATAAAAATCCCAGTGTCACCACATAACACATGTTCAGATTTCACAGTACTTTTCATGCATGGATTTCCTTCGAAGGAAACTAAACCAGCATCTTGCCTTTGAAGACATTTCAGCATATGTCTGACTAGCACATTCATCCACCGTGCACCTAATACCTTTTCCCTTCAGAAATCTTCAAACAATATGTCTATATGGTGACAGTAGTTCAAGGAATAATGTAATCAGAATAAACTCTTCAGTCACATATAACAAAGATATTAACAGTCTCAGCAATAACTGTCTCAATGTGCTTATTACATTACAACGAAATGCATAATGTAAACAAAGCCACAGTTTAATTCATTTCAAAATTTGCTACATGGCAAATTCTGTGTTTCTGTGTCCATTTCAAAATTTGCTATCATTTAACTAATAAGGATTAAAAATTTAAAAGCAATCTGTGATAGTACAGGCTTTTAAACTTGCTCTGATTATTTAGAAAGGGCACCAGGAAACAAACAAAAAAAATGCGTTATTTAAAGTTGAGTGTAAAATCACCATTTGAGTCAAGTGCTGGAATTGTGCTTTGATGGAACATGTTTTATTTAAGATGGTGACATTTTCTACTCAGCAGAACCAGTTGCAGACTGAAGCAACGTTATCATAGAATCATAGAACGGTTTGAGTTGGAAGGTACCTTAAAGATCATCTATTTCCAGCTGCCCTGGAATGGGCAGGGACACCTCCCACTAGATCAGGCTGTTCAAGGCCCCATCCAGCCTGGCCCTGAACACTTCCGGGAACGGGGCATCCACAACTTCCCTGGGCAACCTGTGCCTGTGCCTCACCATCCTCATGGTGAAGAAATTTCTCCTTATCTCTAGCCTAAATCTGCCCCTGTCCAGTTTATAGCCATTGCCCCCAGTCCTATTACCACATTCCCTTGTAAAAAGTCCCTTTCCAGCTTTCTTGTAGGCCCCTGTCAGGTACTGGAAGGTTGTTATAAGGTCTCCTCGAAGCCTTCTCTTCTGCAGCCTGAACAACCTCGACTCTCTCAGCTTGTCCTCATATGGGAGGTTCTTCAGCCCTCCGATCATTTTTATAGCCCTCCTCTGGACCTGTTCCAATAACTCCATATCCTTCTTATGTTGAGGATTCCAGAACTGGACACAATGCTCCAGATGAGGTCTCACAAGTGAGGAATAGAGAGGCAGAATCACCTCCTTTGACCTGCTGGCCACGCTTCTTTTGATGCAGCCCAGGATACAGTTGGCCTTCTGGGCTGTGAGAGCACAATGCAACTCATGTCGACCTTCTCATCGACCAGCACCCCTAAGTCCTTCTCTGCAGGGCTGCTCTCATATCATCTCCCATCGTGCATTGAAATTGGGGATTGACCTGACCCAAGTGTAGGACCTTGCACTTGGCCTTGTTGAACCTCAAGAGGTTTGCACAGGCCCACTTCTCCAGCTTGTCCAGGTCCCTCTGCATGACATCCCGTCCTTCTGGTGAGGCAACTGTACCAACTCGGCTTGGTGTCATCTGCAAACTTGCTGAGGGTGCACTGGATCACACTGTCTATATCATTGATGAAGATATTAAACAGCACTGGCCCCAGTACAGACCCTTGAGGGGCATCATTTGTCATGGATCTCCATCTTGACACTATTAACTCGTGGATTTATAATCAAGCTATGAGTGAGAACTGTCTGTCATGTGCATTTTTCACCTGAATATTTTTTCGATGGTTAATCTTTATTCCACAAAGACAGTTTTCTTCTTTTATGCTCTCTTATGATCTGCACTGTAAAAATTTGTAAAATTCTTAAATTTTGGGGTTTTTTTTAGGCCAGAAACATTGTTTGCTCTATAACTTCCAAACTGCTGTAATTTGCCTTGCTGGGATGTCCTAATTTTCTACTACTTCCTCAGACATATTGGGCCTGACTCCCACTTCATTTACACTAATCTGTACTAGTGTTAACAACCTCTAATGAGCTATCTCATAGTTTATATAGTGATACAAAAGGAATTCTGCACAACTGAGCTGTCCCTGCTTCACCTACTATTAACTCTTTGTAATTGCCTCTGATTTGTTGGCTGGTTTATGGGGACAATAGTCAGATGGGCATCCTGATGACAATAGAAAGATAGGCTACCAAGTAGCTGCTGAATAATTGAACACCCAGGGAATATTACTGATGGAAAGAAAGGCTTATAAATTAAACAGCTATGAAAAATGAAAGAATAACAGAAACCTGTTCATGTAGATTAGAAGGATCCCCCTATGACTAAATTTTATGAAAGATGAGAAGTCTTCCTAATGTGATCATCTGAAACTAATAGGAAATATCCCCTCTTTAAGAAAAAGAGTCCTTTTCCCATCACATCCCTTTCTGTCAATTTAACCTCAGACTTCACATTATTTCAGGTAGACATGTATGTAAGGATGGAGGCTAAATTTTATTTCCTAAATTAGCACTGTTTAGAAGAAGTCTTACCTATAGGTCTGTATTTTATGTAAGGAATATGCAAGTCTGTGTATCGCTCTTTCATCATGCGTATCCATAGCATCACTGAGAAGTAAATTCCCAGGGCAATTTATCAATAACCTAAGGAATTTCTTGGACAAACAGTGAACAATCTGAAGGAAAAAAAACAAAACCCACCTTGTCTACATAAAACTTTAACTGACTAGCAAACACAGCCTCCAAAACAGTATGCTGACACGCTTTTCACAGTCAAGACAAAAGGCTGATTCACAATGAGGACAAAGGCAGTTGGACACTGCAGCTTGTTCAAGCAGCTGGGGAAAAAGAGCCCTATGTGAAGACTCAGTTTTAACTATAAAGTACCTTCCATATCAACACAAGGGTCCCTGGGTGAATATCCCAGGTCTTTTCTATGGTAGTGGCCTGCGTGAAAGAAAATACAGTATGAAAATTATTTCTTAGAAGCACAGATCTGGCATATTTTAAGGAATTGTGAATTACTGTCTTGTAGAGTTATGACCATAACAGCACTCTTTCCAGTTTGTTTTTGCAAATTCATTGATAGCAAGCCCCCTGCTTGAAAACACACAACTGGGGTAGACTTCCAGTAACATTTTCCTGAAGTAAGTTTATACATATTTATGACAGCTATTTATACATAGTCCATAACACCACAGAAGTGAAGTAGTTAAGGAGTTTTCAAGGTTGATAGAACACATAACTTCCTTTATAAAAATTCTAATGTCTATAATATCTGCAATAATGCAAGCCAGTAGATTCCTGCTTTTCAATTGGACAAGACTATGGAAATCTTTCCTTCGAGAATAAAAATCCTGCTGTAGTGTCAGTACGTTCAGTGATAAGAATGAGACAGAATGACCAGCTATGTACTTGCCCTTATTCTTTTCAGTGAATACTGCAATTTGAAGGCTATTAGCAAACGATCACAGAGTTTCATGCAAAGAAGAGTGAGAGCCCTACCCTGCAGAGAAGCTAGACCCATTGCTCAGAACGTTTCTGAAGAATACAGATGCTGCATTGATAAGGCTAGGGTAGTATCTGCATGCTTTCACACCTATTCTGATCTGTAACAATAGAATGGAGAATCCCACCCACTGTGTTGTTCAGGAACGCAGAGCATGACAGAAAGGCAGTTCCACCAGCTTCACAATGAGAAAAAGTGTTCCCTGATTCCCAACTACATGTGCCAACTAAATTGTGTAAACAGAAGATCCTAGCAATTCCCAACATCGATGTATTATCATTGAAATGCTAATCCGGACATTAATTAATGTTAAATTAGTTACAGTGGAATAAAATTACATCAACATAAAAATCAGAAGAGCTAAACATAATTTACCACTTAAGATAAATATTTCTTCTTCACATGGGAACTGAAACAAATGATTTTTATGTCAAGTTAATTGATGCTAAATAACAGTGAAATTTCCTTGTAAGTGAATATTACACTCACATTATTTCTAATAAAAAAATTAATTACATTGTAAGCCGTTAACATAAGGATAAGATTCTCACAGTTGGTACATTGAAGCTCAGAACATTGCATCGTACACTCATCAGCACACCCATCCAGAAACAGGGTGAAACACAAATTTTATTATTCAATTACTTTAATTAATAATTTAATTGTATTAATTAAATATTACATATAAGCTCTGCCTATATTTAGTTGCATTTCTGAAAGCACCCATCATCTCAAATGGCAATTTTCATCTCAGTGAACAATGAATATTGGCTTAAACAACCTAGAAATAGTCTGCATAGTTAATTTTTTCTTCTATTTAATTGATATATGCAAGTAGGCAGCAGGCCAAACTGATCTCTCACTGCTTTAGTGTTTTGCCTTCTTCAAGAGATGACTGTTATAACTAGATTCTAGTTAATAACATTTCTTCCTTGTAGTAGTTCCTTATAGTAGAAAGAGATTAAGGTTGGGGTTTTTTTCTTCTAATAAATCTTAAGAGTTCTAGGTAAGTATATGACTATTCTTGAGGATAAGAAAAATTTCAATAAGGACACATAAGAATTTTGAAATACTCTATATCCCTGTTTGCAGAAATATACATGCATTATGAACAGTATCAATATATTATATACAGTTTTACTGCTGTTGCATAAAGAACCCACAACCAGCTATGCATAGACTTGCATTATGAATACAGCATCTTGAATACAAGCTATGTGTCTCTGAAAGTACTTACACTATTACGATATCTGCAGCAAGTATTCATGAAACGTAGAAATCAATTTGATGCAACTCCAGGCTAAAATAGATATCTAAGATACGTAGAAGGAATCATTACCATTTTAAATTGACTGTAGACAGTGCCTAGTTGGAATTAGACAAGTTAGATCCAATTTTAATCTTAAAATTTTCCAAGTAATAGAGAGGCCTCCAAGGCTTTTCCAAGCCTAATTTTATTAGAATATGTAATTCCATAAGTCCTCTTTCAAAATTCTGACTTACAGTCTTATTGACTTCAGTGAGCATGAGTGATTAATGAGTCTTAATGTTCAGGTGGAAAAGTAGAATTACCTAGCAATGGGTCAATACATCAATCATCAAAATGTATTTTGATTGCTTGAAAGACTTTAAGGATGGTTGAGGGCAAGTGCACATGCTTGAAAACATAACACACTGCCTGCACAAACATTCTCATCCACTTCCAATTCAGGATGTCACATTTATTTTGCCATTATGCCTGCAAGAATGAAGAACTAATCTCCCAGAACTCCTCAAGAACAGTTTATGGTTTAATGATTAAGTTTTCTACTGTTTTTATGGGAAATAAAAACCAACAAATCCATGACATAAAAAGCAACAGAATATTAAGCTATGTTCCTCATATCGTATTCTGAATAAGACTCTGACCTTCAATGCTGACTTGCTTTTCACCTTTGCTTTTCTTCCACTTAGTAAATTATTTCTTTTTAGATTATTCTTTTAGTTGGCAATATGAAAAATAATAGATAAAAGGGGTTTAATTAGAGGGATTTAAGAAGTTAAATTTTATAAAAAATTCTGTCATAATGAACCTGGAAAGCTTTCTTTACTCAGATAAACAGGTCTTTATCACCCCAGCACGTATCTATAATGGATTGGCACATTAACACTTTTTAGAAAGTACCTCACTTGACTGTGCTTTTAAATCACTGTAGATACTCCTCCTCACCCTCTTTATAAATTCCATTTGTTTTTGGAAAATGAACCCAACATTTCAGTCACACAAATTTATTTTTTAATCAACAGACTTCCTTTCCTCACTTCATCCTTGTTAATGATATTCAACCATTTAAACTAGAAAAGAGTACAAGAACTACACTACAGGTTACAGTTTTCAAGGATTTATGACACCAAACTGAATCTCGGCATCTGTCCATGAAAGAAAAATGGATTGGGCATCTGCCGAATATTTTCAAAGGGAATTGCAAGCAGATTCTCCTGTATAATTTTACTATGTAAACACATAAACTGACACATAATTGTAGATTATTTTTAAATTCCTACATAATAATTCTCAAAAAATCTAGAATTCCTTTTACAAGCAAAATTGAGGGTCAGATTTTTTCCATCAGCCCCACTACTTCCATTATCCTAGACCTGCAGAACAGCTATGAACTGGTATTAACAGGTTGGTTAGACAAGTTTAAAGTTGCTTTATGCCCTTGTGATAGTAAATATTTAGCAAAACATAGTCAAATTCAAACCCGAGGCTCTAAACATTATTCTAGATACAGAACTATCATTTTAAATGTGGCATGTATAGGATGTCTGCCTAAGGCCGCAGACAGCTTGAAACAGTCATGTGGCAAGGTAGATATTATGACCTCAATCTCAATGCAGTATTAATTTATAAATCTAATCTGGTTGCATTAACACAGTTAATGCCTAAATGCTGATGAGTGTATTGGTTTCTGGTTTATTTATCTACAAAAAAAGTAATAAGGAATATCTTTGTAGCTTCCAGTTCATATCAACAGTTAATCAGAAGGTGTATATAGTCCCACACTTCAAGCTAAAGTAAACAAGACTGTCCCACGGGTATTTCAATGTCAGAAAAACAATTTTAAGCCCCAGTAGCAGTAGTCTCTGGAACACTGGAAACACCACACAGGAATTACACCTTTTGCACCCACTGATAAGTATGTCTTAGTATCTAGTTTGTATAGACAATAGAAAAATCTTCCAATATATATAAATCAAGTTTGAATTAATTCTTTTCTGTTTAGGTACACATTAATAGCAAGAATAGTTCAGGCTGAGGGACAGGCAAATGTAGTGAGTGAAGTGTTGACAGGCCTTCCTATCAGAACAACAGGTCTATACACAGAACTTTTCAAATTAACAGGGTGTATAGTTAGAATGTTTATGATTTATATCAACCATAATCCCGGGGAAAAGATTGGGAGAAAAATCAGGAAAGAGTTCATATTTATGATTCACAGAATACCAAATCACCTGTCTACCTCTTCATATAGTGTATTTATCTATTAAATTAAATGATAGTGAACATCCAATGGATAAACATAGGGATGCTGGATCCTACCTTTAAAAAACAAGTCTGTAAATGGTGATGGAAACTATCATACTTGGCTGGTGTGTTTGCTAATCAGCAAGAGCTGGCATATTGAAAAGGCTGAAAACTAAAATTGGAAAGGACTAGAAGCAAATTCTGTCTCTTCACTGTCCAAACCCCCACTCATCTATAGCTCCTTCAGTTCCATTCCTGACTTGGAGCTAAATTGAATTAAAAATAATGCTATTAAGATTTTACATATTTTCATTTAATTTCTTATAGATTGTTCACTTAGTATTATTTGGGACCAAGTTAAGAGGCATTAGCATCAACAAATTAAAAAAGATTCTTTATAGTTTGGAGTGTTTAATATTTCCATGAATTTCTTGGTGAGAGCATACAATGAGATATTTACTCTGACTTAAAATCCACTGGAAGCAGTAGGAGAGTTTACAGATGTCTCTGTGCGCTTTTGCTTAGGTCCTAAATGAACCAATCAAAAAAAAGTCCCAGGTAGCTTAAGGAAGGATTAACTTAATACATACATCCTACACATACCAACTGAAACTTTTAAGCCATAATAAAACAGAAAGGGACTTGCTATTAGCCTGTCCAGATAATTTTAGCAAAAAATTAAGATATATGTAACTAACTCTAGTAACAGATTCTATGAGAAAAAGAGGAAGAGAAATGAGTAAGCAATCAAGTGAAAAAGTGTTAATAAACAACATTTAATAGAAGTATTTATTTCCTGTGATCTCTGCATCTAGTCTGCACAGAGTAGAGGAGAAGAAATGTAATGTGTTTTTCTCTCTGGAATATTACACCTGGTAGTCTTTATTGGAAAAAATGTTATTGAGACATTGTAGGGCAGAACAGTAGTTTTTTAAAGAGTTAATATTTATTTATCAATGTACATTTTTTTTAATCTTAAATTTAAAATTAAAAGCAGGTTTCTAATTTAATGCTGTACTTAAATTACATTTCTTTTCTTCGAATTGATAGTTGATGAACTGGAAAATCGTTGCTGAGGCTTTCTGCCATATTCACTAGAGTGCTTTGCTGATGATATGATTTATATGAATAAGCAAAACCAGTCTCATTTCTGCATTCTTTTGAATAATATTTTGCCTGTTTGTGGATCATGGCAGAGGGGGGGGGGGGGGGGAATGTATCAAAGGGCATTTTGAGATCACTCCCTATCAGCCTTCAAAGGTCATGGCAAACAGGAAGTTCCTGATGGCTGGAAAAAGCCAGTCCTCACATTCATGGGCAAAAGGATTTGCTGTGTTTACAGGCTGAGTGTTACTAACCTCCCTCCCTGGAGGGTTATGGAGCAAGTCTAGAGGGAAATCACTTTCAGGCGTAGGATAAAATCATGACTGAATACAACCAGCATAATTTACCAAGGGCAAAGCATACATGATGAACCTAACTGCCTCCTTTGATGAGATGACTGCCCCTGTGGACAGGAAGAGAGAAGTTGTTGAGTCACCAGGTCCAAAGGTTTATGATCAATGGTACAAAATCCCTCTGGTAGCTGATAAGGTGGGAGATTACCTGTTAGATAGATCTCTGGTAGCAATCAGTGTTTCCTATGTATGAATTGTTTAGTACTTGTGATATTTTTATTCTAATTTAGTGTCAAGTATTCATTAATGAATACAGATGCTGGTACCATTTTAAAATCAGACTGAATGCAGAACTGATATAAAGTAAAAATGTTGCTCATGAATCGAGCTAATGCATTTTCTTAAGAAGCAGGACTTAATGTAACTCAATACAAAGCTATATTTAACATGACCAAAGACAGATGCATTAGGTTTTAAATCAAAATTTGATTAAAAGATAGCTTAAATAAGCTGAAAAACTATGCCACCAGGAAGTTCTAGATACTACTAAAAATTTATTTGCCACTACAAGAGCATAGAAAAATGTAAAGTCAAATTTTATTTGCTCTTATTGCTCTTCCAAGGCAAAGAATTAGTAGCTGTTTGTGAATATATCACGCAGGCTACTTTTAGATGCCTAAGAAAATTTTGAAAATAGCCAATAGAAAATAGCCAATAGAAAAACTTTGGAGGATGGATCAGATTTATTTTCAAGATTCCCATCTATTATAAAAGAAAACGAATTATTGCATCTTCTATTCCATTTATATTTCTGAAACTAGAGTGCCATGAAACACTTGAGTGAACATAACCTGGCAAATTAGCAAACACACTCCTGTTTCATGCTTTAAAACACTCATGCTACTCTGTATTCACAGCATGACGTTCCAATTCCAAACACTTGTTTTTCACAGGTGGTCTAAATATGTGGATGACATTAATTGTTCCTATTGTCAAGTCGAAACCTCTAATCTGCCAAAATACATGCTTGACTTAAGTACTATAAAAGAACATGAGTCTCTTGTTTTTATTCTGAATGTACCAGAAAAGCTCTTGAGAGGATCGTTTCTGCCACTAAAGCTGACCCAAAGTCTGCAATATGCTATGTAATGTAGCTTCATCTGTCTTGTTCAAAAGCAAAAGTAAATCATTTACAGTCCTACAGATAAGACTAAGTACACATCTCTAAGTACAGATTATCTCAATTTACCTTGTATTAGGACCATCTTTCTCAATTATTTATGTGTCAAAATCGAAGTGCTCCAAAATGAATTTGGAAAGCCTGTAGACTGTCCCTTTAAAAATCACATCCAACGTAAGTCTAAGACAGTATTTGTCTGGAAATCAGTTATTTTTTGATGAGTACATTCTGATCCTTCTTCCAATTCAAGAATTCAAAGTTGGTGACTGTGTGTTTACCCTAATGCTCTGATTAAAAGGCATAATAAAAAAATCTTAAAAGGCATAACAGGTGGAAGGTTGTAGTGCAGGTGATCATGAAGGTTGTGCTTTTCTAAAACTAAACACAAGTAGCCATTCTTCAGAGTGTGCCAGGTCATCACTGTTAAGTGCCCCATATTTGCCCTGCTCTTATCAGATTAAATGAGAAGATCCTCACATCATTCTGAGACTAATCTGTATTTTGCAGAATAAGCCTCTAAAAGGTGTTTAATTCAACACTCATCCCCCACTGAGAAAGGGATTTGGGCACTGCAGAAAGCATCATTAAATCTGGGTTATGCATCATTGATCAAATTTAAACTAGTCTTTTGTGCACATTCACACAATGCAAAGCTTTGGATATAGTTCCAAAATAAAAATTGCTAAAACTTTGCAGCTGTAGAAACCATAGCTCCAAGAATTGTTGCCAAATTTCCAGCTACACTTCCAGGGTAAAATTTGATTGGATATTTAAAGAATAAAAATGGCCATGCAGCATCTGTGAGAAAGCATTAGTGCCTCTGAAAGTAATCATGGTTGTGCTTTAGTGAGGTATTTAGTATGAGATACAAAATTGGACCTTTAGACACCTAAGGGGTATTTTAAGAAGATTTTAGATGGCCTAGATCTAAAAGTGAGCCACAAGACCTAAGGGCTAACTACTTCACATACCTATATTTTTGTAGAAAGCTTAGCCAGGAATCCAAAATTCTGTTCTCCCTTACGTTCTAAGGCACAATGTTTTTAGACAAGTACCCACAACTTGTCAGAATCTTCAGTTCACACACAGGCTTCCGTGAGAGTCAATCTAATTGGACAGCCTCTGTGTCTTCAGTATTCATTGACAACTGCTTTGGTGGTCACCTAAACTTCATCAGCAAGCTTGTTCCTCAGAATCCTTCTCTAATGTGTGCATACAATGCCCTGTTTTACAATCACACACAATAAGAGTTTCAAAATATTGATGTCAAGGCCAGACTTTCTAGGGTTTGCCTACAACTATACTTCATCATGATAAAATACTATATAGTACTATACTTCATTTTCCTTCACAAACTAACAGAAAATCCTAATATATTAAGTATTGAATTCAAGTTCTTGTGTTCCACTGAATCACATAAGAACCCACTGCAAAAGCATGCTGTTCAGTGATTTAAAAAAAAACTTTTTAGGAATACCTAAGAAACCCAGAAATAAACATCTTCCACCTTGTCCCCGGTAAACCATCACCTGTCCAACCGGTACCTACAATACGTACATACTGAATATTTGAAGTCTTTAAACTTGTAATAGCCTCCTAAGCCTGAAAATTTAATTTTAGAAATGCATAGAGAAGCTCAGTCCCAGAAGGTATCATGCAGCATTTCAGTGACCAGTTTATTCGTAAAGCTGACAAAGGTCCACATACTGATCCTTTTCAGAGTGTAACTAAGTTACACCTATAGGATCAGACAAATGCAGCTTTCTTTAGAAAGTGAAAAAAATCAAACCCCAAACATTTTGTGCAATCGTCTAGTTTTGGGAACTTTGTTTAACTTTGTTAAGGGAAACGAAAGTGCCTATTTGCTTTTTGCCCAAGGTTGCTAAAATTCCTATTTCCCAAGTGAGGACTCTGACCTAAAATCCTGGGGCTAATTTGATTTGGTAGACAAAGAAAGGCTTTCTTTAGCCCTCATGCTGAAATTATGTTAGAACAAAAATATTTCAGGAGTTGCTAAAATATATAAAACTAAGAACAAAAGAGAAAGAAATGATTGGATGATCATTTCCATTTACAGAATTGCATAAGTTTAATATCTGTGCATAATAAATGCATATCTGCGTTATGTAGAGACATGATCATAATAATTCTTTAAGGCCAATCTTAACAAGAGCTCAGCATAAAAGTGATGAGCTGATTTTGAAATTGAAGGCATAAAAAGCATCACAGTAAATACGTCAGGATGCTTCTGAATCTCACTGCAAATGCAAGGTCACGTCTCACTGTGTTCCCAGTATTTAATGTGTATCAGCAAAATGCTGAATACTCAGACAGTACTCTGAAATAGTAATATTAATCAGAAAAAGATATCTTACTACAGAAAACTCACAAAAGCTCAAAGGCCACTTGCATGAAATGATCACCAACAACAGTTGCCAAAGAAATACTTCCTAGGGCCATAATGAGGTGCATTAATGAGGACAGTGAGTATTTTGTATTGCTTATTGACAAGAGGCAGGATGTCAGTCGTGACCAATTCTTATTCTGCAGCATATTTATGAACTGGATATGGAATCCTCCAGAGATGATGTGGGAGGGACTCAGTAATATGTAGGCATCAAATAACCTATAGTACAATTTAGTAAATATCATTTGCAATACATTTTACATGATGTAAACAAAACTAAATTAAAATACAATATAACAAGTGGAGAAAACTCATTTGGTAAACAAGATCCTTCAAAAGACAGTATTTGCAGTGCTCAGAAAGAGCATACCAATTTGAAGCAGATAAGTAAGGACTATTATCAAAGGGATAATAACCATCTCATATTTATGCATGCAGCATAATGAACAGAAAAGCACAATAAGGCAGATATGTGAGATTAGCATAATTTTATTCAAACGTGGAAGCTGGAAATGGGTTTTGCTTCAGTTCCTGCTTTTCTCCATGGGTTTTAAACATTTTATTCAAAATCCAGACTCTCTCTTATTTTGGTTTTAGCCCATTATCTGCAATTACCAAATACCTTGCCTTTTTTTTACCAATGGATACAGCTTTTCAATCCTAACAGTCTTAAAGCCACATTAGGTCACTGATCGATTCTGTAAAGTGTTTCTCTGATTTGGTTATATATTTAACATTGCCCTTTGGCTAAACATTCCCTCTGTCAGAAATAAAATATTTGAAGCTTTCAAAGACTTTCTCAGAATATATTACTCTTGCTAGACAGGTCTCTTGCAACAATTTACATCCATTGTATGAAGTAATTATATTTTAATTTAACAGTGCTGGTCTAACAGTAATTACTGCACATGAAAGTCTAATCCACTGTATGTGAAAAACTACTATATTTGATTCATTTACTTGTATTCAGCATTACAATTTGCTCTTAAAGGAAAGTAATCCTCCAAAGATGTATAGATTAAATTTTAACCAAAAGAGGAGATAGCAGTTCCTTTATGGAACTGTTCCAATGGTTAAGCACCATTACTGTTATTGAAAGAAAATACATAGAAATCTTACATGCCTTTTTGTTTTTCTTCAAGTACTCACAACTGTGCAATTTTCTTTGAGACAAGTTTACATGGCATTTTCCCTATGTCTTATTTTGCTGCTTGAAAAAAAAAAAAAAAAGAGAAAGATTCTGTCCAGAAGATAAGTCTCACCTAAGGCACTCTAGCTAGAAGATAATTCCAGAGGGTACTTTTTTTGGACTGCTCAATTTTTTCTATACCTTTCTTTCCTAAAGCACACCAGAACAAGACATATTGCTCCAATAAAAGCCTAACTGGTGTCATCCAGAGAAATAAAATTACCTCTACAGGCTCTTGCAGTGGTCATCTATTTTCACATTTAAGGCAAAGACTGTCCGTTTTTACCATGGTACTGATCTGAAACTTTTCCTTTAGAGAATCAACATTTTGTTCTGCTGGAGCCTCTTGCACCCCTAAGAGCAGAAGAACACAAAGCAGATTTCCATTTTTAGCTTGTTTTGAACACAGACATAATGATAATCTTCATATTTTTTCTAGCTAGTTGTTTAATAAACCGACATTATTGTTGCTAGTAGGAGGTCACAGGCTTTATGCTAACTACACCTTATGCTAACTGCCTGAGATGCAGTCCTGGCCTGATAGGCTTGTTATCAACTTGTCATAGGATTTTGCTGTGTCAGTTGGAGATAAGTATCAGGTGTCTCTTGATATGATGTAGAGTTTAAGTGTGAGGTAGCAGTAACATACAAGTGCATGTGGAAAACTCCCCAAAATAAGCACAATCCACTGTTGGTCAACTACTACACTTAGATCAACTACTGTGTAATTACAAAACCTTGAATAAAACCTGTTTTTATTTTAAAGAGAGAATTAAATCACAGCTATCTAGAAGAAATTCTACAGATTAAAGATATTTTATATCAGAACAAAATATTTGGGCTGACTGTAATTAACAGGGAATTGATTCATTGTGATGTGTATTTATTCAGAGAAGCTACGTTTTATTAGAGTACAAACAAAATAGAGTTGCAATATGCAGGCCAGGGAATCAGAAGTGCAGGATTACTGTAAGTATTTGTGTCTGACAAGACAGGGTGCTCTGGGAAATTAACAGGACTGTAAGAAGAGACAATAACCCTCATTGCATCCCTGGGGCAAGAATCCATGTCACTACCGTGTGTGTATCCTTCCAAAATATAACAAAAGTTACCATAGTATGTCAATAGTAAAGAAGGGTTCCAAAAAGGAATAAATTTCTGTAATAGTTTAAATAATTCCTCATTACTTTTCAGCTGAAAGGCTGTCTGAATAAGGTGTTCAGCTCTGCTAATACTATTACGTATTGAAATCACTTCCAAGAACACAAAATAACTGGTTAGCCAGGGAGTAATAAATCTATTAAATAAAAAGAAAAGCAAATAAAACTACAATTATTCTGATCATATACTGGCATATTTCCCCAGATTACAAAGTTATATCTGCATTTAAAGTTATGTCCTCAAATGGCTTTCCTCATAGGGAGCAAGAGATAATAATGTGTGCATTATTTCTCAAGGCAGTGAAGAAAATAATGGTACTGAGAACTGAACAAATAATTTGTTTACCTTGCTAAATAAGATTTCCTGATTTTGAGCTTTCAGTTTCAAAACACAAAGTTGTATGGCTTCTTGTTAGGTTACTATTAGTGACTGGGGATATTTAGTTTGGCACAGCTTGCATTCCATTGCAACTTCTTTGTATGAGAATAAAGTCATTCTTCATTGTATATATTTGCTTCTGCTCAATTTCACAATTTGATATGCTGTCAGGTGGCATTTGTTCCATACTGTAAATCAATATATCTTCTTTAGCACTAAACCATCCGTTCCCTAAGAGATCTAATCCAGTAACATAAGAATATTGAAATACAGAAAGCATACATCATTGTTCAATTTGGTATTGATCTGTTGACTTATTGTGACCTGTTTAAGGAAGTTCCTTTCCTCAAAATGAAGGAAGTAGTTTTGCTCAAAACCAATCAACAGAAACCACCCAAAATCTCAAATAGCCATCTTGCTAGGTGTGTGTTCAGATGAGTATAAAGGTATCTATTCAATACTCCGATTTCTAGAAGTTAAATGCAATCAAATAATCCACAAAAACTATGTAAAATGGTCTGGTACACTATCTAACCAAAAATCTTGAAGATTTTATCATGGTTGCAGAGTTCCAAGCAATCAACTATCTGCCACTATGTCAGAGCGAAGCTAGATTCTGCATAATGCTGAAACCCAGTTACAGTAAGAAGAGAGAACTACATTGAGTTCCAATACTGACAAAGAATCTAGCTAATGGAAGAAGAGTTCCATTATGATCTTCCAGATATACTGTGGAATACAATGGAGCAAACCAAAGAATCTTTCTCTACTTATACTGTCATTTCACCAACACTTTTGTGCAGCTGAGCACTTGACTTAAGATCTCTTCACTAGGTCCCTATACATAGTACATCCATGCTGTATCTATAAATACATGCTGGTCACCTATTTATTCACTTTCCCAAGTGGCCAGGTAAAGGATAAGGGAACAATAAGTTCCATGAGACAGAGGAAAACACTTCAAAATATTATATGAAACACATATAAACACATTAAATATATATGTGCAAACACAGAGGGCAGTGCATAACAGACATTTAGTTTTTAATTAAAGTGACAGTGAAGCATCTATTTACAGCCCTCTACATAGAAAATCATGCAACAATTATGAATATACTGTTGTGAACAGCTTTGAAAAATGACACTCCTGCTCAAATTTTACCATTGTTACTTAAATGGTACAGCAATGTTTTTGGTGACACTACTAATAACATGTGTTCTGTATTTATTTCTGTTTTAAGAAGGTCTACAATACAATTCTACAGCAAAATGCTGGAGGCACAAGAGATCATTTTTCTCCCAATTCCTTTTAATCCTTCATTATATATAGTGAATTCTTGGCCTTTGTCATAATCTCTAGCAATCCTGCAATTAATTTAACAGTGTAGGATTAATTAATCTCCCTTCCCTCCTGTAACCAATACTTCTATTTTCTTGACAAAATTTAAAGCCACAGGAATCATACTGTTGAAGAACCTAAAATTGCAACCTCATTCTGGAAATATGGATTACTAATCTTAATATTCATGCTAAAGTCAATTGACTTCCCCATGAATTTTAAAACATTGTCTTTCATGTGGAATAAATGTTGATACAAACCTGCTTTGACTAGGTCTAGATTAATAAGATTTGTTTCCTGGGAGCAATTGCTTCAATTGCTTAGATTTGGGTTCAGTCTTTCACCTTTCTAGAAATGTCAGGTTGAAAACCTTTATATACACTGACATTCCCTATGGGATTAGGTGGCAGTACTTTGTCTCCATGATTATGAGCACTTCCAAGTCTGGATCTGAAGACTTTGGAAGTAACTCTGACCTGTCCTTCATCTCTGAAACAACTCAAGTCAGTACTCATGCAGTGTCATAATCATTTAGAAAACTTTATAAACATATTCCAGTACTGGAAGTCAGAATATAGACAAATACGATGTGATTATGTGTATTACAATTAAATGCAACAGAGAAACAACCCTCCACTTAACACCATGTAGTGTATTATCGAGCATACATGCAGACTTGTAAGGGTATTTTTAAATTACCTTTGACAGAAATTATAGTGCATTTCCATATGCAAGCTTACTTATATAGTTCTACACCATTAATCAGCAAGGAAAATCAATAACACAAGATTAAAATGCTTTTCAAGTTGTTGAATATACACTAACATATTGGATGCTGGTGTTCAGGATGATTTAAAATGCATGAAAATAGATCATTAACAGCTTGCATAAAAAAAAAATACCTGTAATTCTGTAACAGCTAGCTGTTTAACTAGAAGCAAATCCCAGATATTTTATTGATAAATATTGGTGTAGGTCCTTTAAGTTCAGTGGTTTTAAATTAATCAACTTGGACAGAGATTGCATCCTTGGGTATTTTATAGTATTTATGAAGATCAGAGAAGTAAAACATAACCACAGTACCTTGCTTGAAAGACAGATTTACACATTTTTAGTGCTTTGAAGAAATAATTTGACTGATCACTCTAATCTGTCTAAATCTTTCCTGTTCTGTCACATAGCATATATACAATCATATGATCCTCTGACATTAAATCCTGTGATATGTTACATTCCCTAAACTTTCCCTCTCAAAAGTGTACAAAAGACACTTCGTTGGTGTTGGTCTCCTTCACATGATCTTTGGATGGCCAGTAACATGCCTGCCATGGCACACATTGTAGCTCAATTGTTATCTTTTCACAGAGTGACTTAAAACGTTAGTCATAGTCTCTTAAAAATACCGTTTGCTGTAAGTTCCTTGACCTTGGAAATCTTAAATATGTTTGTAACATTTTTATAGATGTCTATACTTATGTTGCTTTAATGATGCGAATTCACATGTACCCATGAAAATATGTTTTATGTTAAAAGGAAAAAAGATTTGTGATCAGTTCATGCCAAAACCACCAGAGGTAGCTTCTAAATTTTCCATTCACCACATTAATCCCCATAAAATATTCCCATTGATGGGTTTCTTGGTAGAGTATCAAAATTAGCTTATTTTATTCTTTTACTTTCACAAACACCTTAAGGTTTGCAATCACTAAAACTTAAGTGAAGTAGTTTTTTTTCCCCATCTACAATTGCTGTATTTAGCAATGTTGGATTTCCTTGCAAAGCTGGACAATTATTTGATTTTTAGGTTAGCTGACAGTTTAGTTGCCATGTAAAAGACTATATCTAGGCTATCAAAGTCTAGATCTGTTGATAAATTGTTGATATACATGGTGTGTCGATCATAGTTTCCAATATATTCTGCTTATTATAGACTAGAAACAATGCTCAGTAGAATAGAAGCATTCATTCTTGTTTCGGCAGAATCTGTGACAGCTCATACATGACTATATGTAATTGAATATGTTCTCCTTTATTTTAAAGTCTCAATAATGAAAATTACTTGTGTTGTTATAGTGCAAGATACATGCATGAGTGAATAGCATGACAGCCTTACCAATGGTTTCTTAATATTCAGGAAATTTAAGTCTTTTATTTCTACTGATTTAGGAAGGCTGTATCTTTTATACAAGAGACCAGTTGTTTTAGCTGTCATCCAGTAGTCATCCACAATCTCCTTCCCTAAGTAAAAAACTATAAACTCTCTTGAGTGTTCAACAGTCAACTGTTCAACAAGAAAAACTATCAGAACAATTCCTGAAACAAAGGTGTGTGTTAGGTGAACTGAGTCACTAACTAGAAACATTTTCCTTTGAACAGCAAAAATTCTCTAGGCACTATGCTCTTAATTTGGTATTTTGTATAGGTATCTTAAGATAAATGATGATGATCATACATAAAAAATCATGTTAGTGTACTCAGATACACTCATTTTCTCTGTGGCTGGACTTGTCACACAGTAATATCTGCTGTGCATATCACTACTGTGAAAGAACCTAATCATTAGCAGAGGCAGCTGCAGTGAAATATCAAAATGGATCTTTGCCACTGAAATTGCTATTGGAGGTTTTAAGGAGCTGGAGGAAATAGAAATGCCTACGCAAAGTCAATGAGAAGTCAATATTTCTTTCTGTACTGCAAAGAGTTTACAAATGTTTCCTAAATAATATCCCATTTCTTTAAAATGGTGCTTCCCTTCTGAGACACAAATTCTTTCAGCCTTAAAATGGTCTTTTTCTTATCTGTTTCTGAGTAATTAACACTGAGAGCTTTGGCTTTGTAGTGTATTTGCCCTGCATGTTGTTAAATTGGTCAAGTAATAAGATATGACAATACAGGTCAGGTAGTTACGAGATAATAATATTTTCTTTCCAGAAAAGGGATTAGAATGAGATAAAGCCAAGTGTCCTTCATGATAATGGATGTAATTACTTAACAGTATCTATTCTCTATGGAATTTCACTTTCTTTTAACAATGTCCATGTTATGTAGAAGATATATGATATGCATATTATCTGCCAAGGTGTACATATGAAAAGAGTCTTTGTATGTGTGTACAACTACACACGCTTTTCCTTGCCTATACACTTGCACCCATATTACACTAATCTTTAGGACTGAGTTGAATATTGAACAGTAAATGAATAGTATTCATTAAAGTTTAGAATCAAAAATTTAAACATTAAGGTAACATTCTGAAAAATTAATCATCTCAAAAAATTATTGAACAGTTATCTTCAGGGTCTGGGTTTTTTTTCCTCATTTCCCAATTCATGTTAAAGGCTTAAAAGCTGATACACATATCTGCAGAACAAGTGTGAGCTGAAGGATTCACTGTCACTAACTAAATGCAAAGTGGAAAAAGCGTAACTGAAAATATCATAAAACTTCAGTGTCTTTACATGATTAAAATACAAAGGTTGTAGATTTCAATGAGGAAGTTCTCACTGATGGAGAAAGCAAATAATATTTTTAACAATTTGCTTACAGGTGGACCTCATAAATCACAGAGTTTACAAATACATAAAAATTCATTTGTAAGTCTTCATTGAGAGTATTCCCTGAAGCCTTCCGAACAGTTGTTTACAAAAGCATTTTCATGAGTTTGGAGGAAAGTCCAAGCTAGGACAAAAGGATTTTAAGGCTAGGCTCAACAATATATGCAGACAGTTAAGAGGTCTGTGACACCTCCCACTGACTTCTTAATGTTCTTCTTAATGGGAAGAATAAGTCACCCCACTATGTCTCAACCATGGAACTACTCTAATACCTCAGTCTTCTATTTTGAAATGGATGAACAGGCAGACTGGAATTTTTTAGAGAGCATTAGTTTGGTCAAATATATGTTCTTAATATGATTGACAGGTTAGACTGTGGGACCTAGAATTACCATTTTAGTTACATTGCATTATCCTTTTAGAAGGAGAGATGTTTAGTATCAATTTCCAATATTTTTCTAGTATTTAATCTACCTTTGATTTTTATTTTTTATTGTTTATTTTATTTTTAATAACATTTAATATAGTAACAGCTTAATGTTTATTTTCATTCATGAAGGTTTCTAAGCAGATGGATCACAACTATGTTTAAATTCAATACCTGCAATAGCTAAATTTGTTTATTTCTCCTTGGGGATAATACTCTGCTAAAGCACAGTGTATCACTTGACTAATTAAAATAAGGTACTTACATAGAGCATATAAAGTTTATCATCATAAAACATTACTTATCATTTATCTACATTTATTTGCTGCACACACTAAAAAGATAATTCAATGTAACTAAAATGGCAATTATGGGTCCCACAGTCTAAACCGTGAATCACATAAAAGGCAATGCAAGCCTTCAGAAACAGTATTCCAACACCAGATGGTTCCCGGCTTTACCTTCCTCATGTCCTTTTCCTAAATGCTTTTTGTTGTGGAGCAATAGTATTGTCTTAGGCAGTCAAGCAAGGAGATGCAATACAGTTACTACTAGCTCTGCAGTGTTTGGCACTTCCTCACCCTATATTTTACCTTGAGGTTGGTATTTAATACGTATATTCCAAATGCATGAATTCCTCCACTGCTGTATTCTAGGAATCTCATCTCTATGAATAGTAAATCTACTGCAGATACGCAATACATCCTACTCTGACTCTCATATTCACAGTTTTCATAATATTAACTCATTTACTGTTTTCATTTAACTGAACTAGAAATGGGGTTTGTGCTGCTTTGGTTTATTTTTCTTTTTGTAGATATGTAAGAAAACAATGATCTACTTTTTGAACTCTGTAACCACTAGTATTTAATACCTTAAGATATTTCAATTATGTGATTGTGCTATTAGATACATTTCTGTATAAACACATCTGTAATCTGCCCAATACGTCTAAATCAGTGATTTACATTAAATCCATATTTACATGCCAAAATCGGGTACAATAAACCCTTTTTCCTTGTACCACATCACTATCAATGGAGAAAAGCTGTACAGTTGTTGTCACACACCAAAAAAGAATTCTCAACAGGTCATTACCCTGCATTTTGGCATAAGTTTAGTGTCTCATACTTATAATCACACAGTACCAATAGGCAGAGAAAGCAGCCTACGTATCCCTTGCCAGCTCCCATTCAACCTGGTTGAATATATAGCTAAAATAATTTAGCAAGCACAAAACTGCAACAAGACAATGAATACAGAATCACATTCAGTTACAGGCACAGATATAGCTGGACTTGAACAAAGCAAGCAGTTGCCTAGGACAGAGAACGAGAACAGGAGAAGACCTACCCCACCACATTCCATATCCCTTTCAGAATCCACTGTGCCATCACAAAATTTATCTCCCCCCTTTCAGTCCAGGTAACTGAGCCATCTCTGCTCCCCTCTCTTCTCAAGCCTCTTTTACATTATTATATACAACCTGCCTAAATGAGTCATATCTCTTAGTCTTACCAGGCATGAGTACAGTGTACAGTGTCTCCCCACTTCAGGGTTTATAGGAGATTAAAGTCTTTCAGTGGTATAAAATTAACTGCAAATAATTGAGTCTTTTTGCCCTGCATAAGAAGCTCTACATGAAGAAACTACAAGTTCAATAAGTCAGCAGGAGTCTCACTTTGGTTTTGATTTATTTTCAGTGTTTACACTGTGCTTAATAGATTGTTGTTAGAAAGTAAAAAATCCTTCTAGTAAACAATTTAACTTAAGACTTAAAATTAGAGATAGACAATGACTCAATTTTATTGAGATTGATCACAACAGAGAAGAATGCAAATTGAAGCATCTTACGGCAAAGTTGTTTCATTAGCTTTCATAAATTGCTTTGGGAGGATTCAGTCTTGGCTAATGGGTATAAAACTGAAGACTGAGTTACATTTTTTTTCTTCCCTGGGAGGTTGAGTCTTTGAGGTCACAGGAAGTCTCCTAAAATGACTCTAACAGAGCTTAGCTTGGGCCTTTGATAGTTACCAAAAGCAATTACAGTTCTCATGTTAGCTTCACTAAAACGTATGCCAGAAACCATAAAAAAATTATCCACTTCTAAATGCATTTCATGGTCATTTCAATTAGCATCCTTTTCTTTCAAAGGTCTTCACAAAGCAAACCCTTTCCATGAAGTCTATTGTTTGAAAAATTATATGCGTACACCATACTTGTAAAAGTTTGAATAAACTTATATTCAAAGAAAAATTGTACAAAAAATATCATAGAGCAATGCATATTGAAAGTTACTTTTGAAGGTCATCTAGCCTATTATTCTGCTGGTAGCATTGCTTTCAGAGAAAAAATACGAACAGTATGTGGTTATACTAAAAGCATACCTTCCTAAGAAATGTACACAACAAGCAACTCCACAGAGTCAAATCACAAGTATTAGTGTAACAATTAGTGCTGTTCTCCTGTTATTACTCTACTATCATTGTCATTATTACCCAAGATAGTCACGGGAGTAGATAGACATTTCTAGTCTGAGATTTCTATACTTAACATACGCACACACACGCACACACACACACTCTATAGTCACAACAGTGAAGGCTCCAGTTTAAACCAGCATACCATTGACCGATAGTAATGGGAACCAGACACTCCTGACCCATGCAGAATCTCTGGGTCTTCGCTGGTGGCCCAGAGCTGCACATGGCACTGCTATCACCAGCTCAGACATCTGTGGTGTCAGGATTTGGGTGCTCTGGGTTAGGTGGATATTTGCCTGTGGCTTTGTCAGTCACAGCCCCTGACCAGTCTCTGATTTTATGTGTATTTGAACCCAGTCAGCATTCTGGTTACTACTGTAGTTTGAGTTCCTGCTCCAAATATGTTAAAAAAAAATTACAAAGTTCGCCTGTGGTGTTTTGCCACATATTTATGAACATTACAGCAGGGTAGGTGTAGGCCAGAGCTTTCACATAAGCCTCTGCTGCCGCAATTATCTGTGCTTTGCTTGTTTTCCCAGCTCAGTTAGGAGCTAGACAGATGTAGACAAGATCTTGTTGCTCTGAGCAGTCCTTCCAGGTGGGCACCACCCCGTGACAGCATTCAAAAAGATGGTTTTGTCTCTTCCTGTATTTTGGAAATATGGTTTTGTAAAATGAAAGTCTACCTGTAATGTCGTTCCACTTGCCATGTATTCAAACAAATCTTCAGATGGTTTAACAAAGTGAGGTAGCAAAGTATTTTGTGGTGACTGCCTGCCATAGCTGTATACAATCGTGCACACAATGAAGATAGCAGCAGGCAGTCTGCAGCTAATGAAAGGATCTAGATGACCCACAGGTAGCATGTAAATAGTTAACAGGCATCTGAACAAGCTGGAGTGGACCGGCAGTAGCCAAGTAACACTTATCTTGAAGAACTGGAACCAGATGTTGCACTTTGGTCTAAACTGGTTTTAGCCCACAAAAAAAAAAGCGTACATGGACTCCAGTAATGCATGATGAGATACTCACTTCGTTTCTGGCTTCCCTGGTCAGGTAGCTTTTCTAACTTTGCCTCTGTCACAAAGATTAAGCACTATCAGAGACTGATTCCATCAGAATAATTATACAGCATCAGACTTGTGGTACCATATTTCAAGAATGCACATAAACCCAAGAGATCATTCTACTTCTATGTAAAGTAACAGAACAAACACTCCAGGTGCAGTGTCTCCATATGCTGTAGTCCAGAGCTTCCATATATAAAATAAATTCTCCAAAGAGCCTCATTTAAAATAAGACACAGAATATTGAAGTATTTCGAGAGTATGTTTTTCTAAACCATTCTATGCATACTGGGGAGTCACAGTTGCTTATTTCTGATCTCACAGCTCCCATAATTACAATCTCACGGGCTTGGCTTTCATCTTAGCCGTTCCACTCAAGTGGATCTCATTACAATTTGTATAGTAACTTTGGGATGCTGCTAAGACTTCATGTGTTTGGAATACTGACATTACCTGTGCTGAAATTGATGCTGCTTTTCATTTGCTGTCCTGAATTCCATACTGGATGCCGTATTGCAAGTTGCCTGTAGTTTTACGTCATATTATAAAGAAAGAGTATACCACTGGTCTTAAAAGATCATATGAAATAACATGTGAAATACTAATCTCAGAATCTTGCCTCTCTCAGATTTTATATTTTTCTACTTTGGTTAAAGAATCAGTAAATCCTAAGAATCAACAAGCTGATATACTTCCAAGCAGCATAACATAACAACCTAAATGCCTCTTTTCTTTGAATGAATTTGATGGGGAAAAAGAATCTAAGCTATTGCATTTCTATTATAACCGCTTACTTTTTGAACACAATTGTAAGTTCATTATTATTAGAGTCAGTCCTCTTAAAAAAAAATAAAAATCACATGCAGAAGTTGCTGTCTGAAGTTGTTATGCAAAGAAAACAAAATAAGACAACTATCCCTATTGCTTATTGCAATGAGTTCTAGCAACACACAAGATTCCTCACACTTGCCATCTCCGTGCAGTAGAAAAAAGATAAATAGAATCTGCCATGGCTTTAGCTGTCAAAGAGTTAAAAAAAAAGAAAAAAAATCCACAGATTAGACAACCTTAATGCTATTATATATTCAGTAAACTATCAAAACATGGAATACGTGATCCCCAAAATGTACTTTGGCTACCACGTTCCATACACGGGCCTAGCTAAATGGACTGGTTGCAGTAAAAGGACAATAGATTAAGAAAACCAAGAATGTTTAATAACCATGTGCTTTGCCTTATTGGGCCACTACATTTTATATCTTGTCTTCAAGTATAGTCAGGATTGTTGTCTCAGACTTTATGATGATATGTTAATAGTTTGCATATCTGAGCTGCACAATCTTTGTGAATTTCTTCTGTAATTCATGCAGTGCTCTTTTTTTCAGCTCACACCATAACAGTCACACAAGGCTTTGCACCACAGCAATTACTCTGGGACTAGTTTAGAAGTACCCGGAAAAATGACACCCTCACCTCTTGCTAAAGTAGATCCTACCAGCCCACTGCACACTCTGCAAGATGTAGGGTATTTTTAGATTTGTGCTAAAAGCAGATTAAATAACACAAAACTCTCTAGCCCTAAACTGAATATTTCCATGACTAATTCTGCTTTTCAGTATGCTGTAATGTATTATTGATTCCAGTAGGAAAATCATAATTGCATCCAAAAGATGTCATAGCCTCAAGCATGTGGGTTAAATCCTTAGAAGGAACAGAAAATTTGTTACTGCCATGAGAACTAAGCTGAATTACTACACCTGAATATCCTATTTTTAGGATTCTATACCAAGTCTTTCAAAATAATATATTCCTATCATCACTGATTCCTGAATCATCACTATAGACCGTTTAAAAATAGCTATAGGGAATATGTATTACTAGGAAACAAATTAACTACCACCAATCAACCATTCTGCATGGATTTTTGATGACTACATTACATTATTTAATTATTATATTTTATTCAGTACTATTTCACTGGAATTTTTAAAATCTGTTTTTCAAGACTATTTATACAAAGTGCATATCACAACTAGACAGCAATTAATCAAAAGCTTTTCTAAATTATTTTCACTTCTCCTTCGAATCATGAAAAAGAATTAATAACAAGAAAAACTTACATTAAACTAGTTTAGATATCAATAAAATAATTACAGAAAGTTCTGATATCTTCAGAAGATATATCGTCAAGAACAGAGTTTGCCAGATTAAATCTCTAATCTCTGTAAAAATTTTCCTCCCCCCAAACATTCAACAAAATTAATTCTAAATAATCATCAAGTGCCACGATTGAGAGACGGGACGCAGCTTGATGCAAGCAAATGTCGTCTTTATTGCGCAGCTAACATATATTTATACTAGTTACAAATAGGCTTATACATATTGCAAAAAGCAAGCTCATTATTGGCTATATCGTTAAAGGCCAGCTCCTCCTTAAGATGCATTTTTGTGGTTTCTTGTACTTCTTTATCTATATCCTGTTGTTCTATAACAGCTGTGCTCAAGGGCACTGTGGCCTTGCTTATAAGGATTCTACAAAGAAACTAGTGAGAAACTAGAGGCTGCCTACGTGTCAAAGTTCTTATCTCAGTTCTTCCCAGGGCCTGTGGCCGACAAGTTCCAGCACATCCCTCTTAAGCAATCTTTCTGTACTTTGGGTTTTTCCACTGCCTGTCAGACCCTGTCCTACATCTCCCCCTTCCTGTTGCACAACAAGAATTCCTTTCATAGATCTCGCTACCAACCTTTGCAAACATTGTAATAAACATGGCAATAAAAGTAATAACAAAATAAAGACACCTAAAGCATATATGACCATTTTTACAAGGCTTCTCAACCACCCTGAAAGTCCCCATCCTTCAAAGAGTTTATCTAACCAGTCCCAACTATCACTCTGTTGTAATTTGGAGACTCCAGTCTTAAGCTGTTGAATGCTTGCATGAATAGATTCCGAGTGGTTGGAAAAATTCATGCAACACATACCCTCAAAATCTTCACAACCATGTCCTTGAGCTAAAAGCAAAAAATCTATTGCAGCTCTATTCTGAAGAGTAGCGTGTCGCACACTATCTACATCTAACAAAAGCCCAGAAAGCGCAGTGCTAGTGGCATTTGTTTGCTTTGCTAGCCAACGACCAAGCTTATCCAGGGTTGCTAGTGCTTTTGCAGCTGCACCTCCAGGTACAAAGAGGGAGGCGGCAAAGCGTTGACCATAAGACCAAAATTCTGCCTTATCATCGCACTCAGGGGTATATGCATGCACCCCACATCTTATTTGGTGAGAAAGGCGATGTTGTAGAATCATAGATGTATTAGGTGTTAATAATGTCCGTCTGCCTAGGGTGCAAGGTCCTCCACAAGTGTTAGAAGGTATACCTGGCCACGCTCGATCTCCACAAATGAAAAACACTCCTGGTGGTAATTGCAGTGGCCTTTTATGGGGTTTGGCTAGGAGTTCTTTTCTGGTATAATTACACCACAATGTTTGATTTTTAAAGGCCAGGTGAGTAGCATTCACGATAACTACATTGGAAGAATCTCTCCCTGTACAATCAAAGATTACACATGCATCAGCTTTGACTGATCCTAAAATATCCAGTTCTTGAGGTTCTAGCTGCATCTTGGGTAAACGATCTGCACATACATTCCACATATCCATACATGCGTGCATTTTGTCAACACAAGTATATAATGAGCCCACTGTTTTACACAACAACCTCTTCCTTATCTTTTTTCCTTGCATTCTTCATTCGTCACTGTGCTGATTTGAGGTTGAAGGGAGCATAGAAATTTGACAAATGCATCAAAAGTTAAAACCTGTTATAATACTACATTAAGAAGGGTGTAGTTTTCACTGCACTATTAAGATTCAGGTCTGCATTACTTTTTATTCTTCTCAGTTAAGATTGTTACTAAAATTTTGCCTCCTTGTAAATCCCAGAGGAAAAACATCAATCTTTTATACAGAAAGAGAAAAAGGTTCTGTTGAGTTTTGAAATCTAATCTGATATCTAAATGTCAATTATGCACTTCAGTAACTTTGTTTTTAAACCATTAATTAAAAGTGCAACATATAATAAGCTGTTAGTTTTGTTTCTTACCAAATCCTAAAATCATGAGGGTATGGCTTTAAAAGATGAACGGGGTCTCACATTAATGAGATTCCACTGTCAAGAAGGGAGGGAGGTAGCCAAGTGGGGGAATTAACAAGACTTGTAGTAGTGGGAAGTTCACATCAGTGAGAAGGAAACTAGTCAAGTATCTACTGAGGTTGTGTCTGCTTCATCTTTCCAGATAACTGCCCACTTGTGCTATTGTATCAAAATGGAAACAAGACATCCAACAATACTGATGATAATGCTTAATAAGTAACAGGGAAAATGGAGCATGGCACAATAAAGTCTGACAAGCAAAAGACTGCTGCATGTTTGGGGTGGATACAACCCAAAGGCTCTTATTTTTATTCCCAAGTAATTTACCCAGACAGGCTAAGGATCACTGGAATATACAGCTACCTTAAAGTAAGCTTCAAGGATAAACCTGTGAAGAGAAAGCAGGTTGTACAGCACTGCATTTGTAAAGAAGGTCCTAGAAATTTTGAATGTGTTCAGTTCTTCCAGCATGAAGTACAAAGCCTTGGAAGAGTCACTGAAACAGCTCTTTAATACTTCTGTGAAAGTTTTTTTTTAGGCAACATTTACAGACCAAATATGCCCAGATAAAGAAGCATGTCAATTGGTTGCATTGAACACAAGCACTTCATTGAGGTAGCCTCCCTCACATATTTTGTTGGAATGAGATCATGGATTTGTTTAGGGCTGTCTCCAATACAGAATAAAACACTTTTTCTAGGAGTAGAAGTGCTTCTTCCTGTTTTGGTGACACATATCAGAAAGCCTGAGAGATTCAGTTCAGTGCACCAAACTTGTGGTTCAGCCCCAGTACCGAAGAGTCATTAACCTATTTGGAAGTAACAATAGGTACAGTGAAAATAGTAGTTCTTGAAAATGTGAGTTATTATATACCTATATAATAACTGAATATTATAACTGAGTATGTTATATACTGAGTATGTTATATTCAGTTATATAACTGAATATAATAACTGAGTATGAAGCTCAAGTTAAAAGATGTTATTATATACCTATATAATAACATCTTTTAACTTGAGCTTCATACTCAGTATATCAAACCCAAGTTTGTATTCTGAGAAACATACAATGTGTAGCAACACTATGAAAAAGACTCATGTGTTTATATTAACTACTTTATTAACAGTAGTTATTATTTGGATGTATTGCACTTCCCAAGTGCAACAGAAGATACTCTTTTGTCAATATCTACTTGCAAAACAGATCAGACTGAAATCTTTAATATAATTCATGGCAACATTTAGACTCATTTAGGGACAAAGTAAAAAAAACAAAGTTCAATTAAATTGCCATTTAAAAAAATGGGAAAAAAATTCCCAAATTCCCAAATTCCCATTAAAAAAAAACAGACTCCAGGTTAAAACAGAAAAATAAAGGGAAATAACCTTAAGTGCAAACCACGTTAATGTAATTTCAAAGTTCTGCTGAGAGAAAGTATGGTACATACTAGCAATACTGATGTAAACTCAATGATAGGTCTCATGCAGCAAGCATGACAGGTATATCAAGGTTGATACATTTATAAAACATCAAAAAAGAGTTCCTGTTAAATAAAAAGAAACATTTCTTCCAATCAACATGTACGTAAATCTGTAATTGCCGCCACTGGCAAAAATCCCACCAACTTCATAGCAGCCAAGACTTTACAGCTCAAATTTTGCCTTTGCCTTGTCTGGCTTCTGTGTGAACAGGATAATCTAATACTAAAAGAATAAACTAGTCTTCTGAGAAAAGAAGTTATGAACAATTTTGTTAGGGTACCCCTTTACAAAGAAAAGATTGGGAGAGAGTGGAGTTAAAGAGAACCTCAAAATATTTAACTAAAGAATGAGTAGATACACAAATGTATTTTCTGGTATAGACATAAGAGAGAAAAAAATATATTAGGCTATTCTTTCAACAATACTTGCACATTCAACTGTATGGCTTTATAATGAAGGTTTCTATTGTAGAACAGAACACATATGAACTTTTTTAATTGTAACTTCACAAGCAAATTCTCCAACATTGCAAGACTGCTGATTTTAAAGTCTGCACAGAATACTTGCATGCAAGAACAAAATGAAGCCAGAAAAATGTCAAAAGGATGCGAAAAAGGAAGCATTGAGCAACTTTGAAAGCTCTCATTATGAATTTGAGCTGTGCTTGGCTCAGAAAAACATACTTGGCAGCAGCATCAGCACTGTTAGTCTTTATGCTTGTGAAATATTCACTAGTGTTAGGAGAGAAGAAAATTGTTTATTTCCATATTACCAGTATTCTTAATCTACTTAAATAACTATGAAAGCAAGTCGTGCTTACTGAAACCCAGATTTTAATTTTTCTAGGGATAAAATGACTAGGATTCACAGGATAATTCATACTGATTTGTCCATCTATACACATCAAATAAATGTTTTTTCCATCTAAATAATCACCAAAAACTCAATTCAGTTAACTTGGATATGAAATCTGTACACTGAAATCTCAAGAGCTGAAATGTAGGATCACTAACACACATTAATCTCATGCAAATTTAAAAAAAAGACTTTAAGTATTTACATCCATATTGTCTCAAAGATCTCTCACCACAGAACAGGACATAACCTAGTCATCGCATTTCAGAAAAGAATGAGAAATGAAAGTGAGAGGATTGCCAAAAGGCTATGTCTACACAGAGCATGTAAGTTGTTTTAAAGAGTAGTCGGCTTTCAGGTTGCTGCTCAAGGACTAGACTAGGTTTGAGTCTCAGTGAGCACAGAAATCAGTCTGATCTTCAAGTTTTTACTAGTAAGTCAGCTGGAGAGTTCAAGACTTCGTTTTGATTACAATGAGTACTACCTCATTTCTTGAGTAGAACTACTGAACTGTGAGCTAATCTTTTGGGGTAAGGAAACAATTCAGGTGATGGTAAGGTGACGTATTTGTTCTTTCAGATCATGGCTGCACACAGCAGTAGCTGTCTCCTTTCTTAATTTACTTAGCACTGATTACATTATTACGAGGTACAAACTGGTCATATGCCTATGCCAAAAGCCAAGGGCAGCTTTCAAATCAGCAATTCTGCCAGTTTGTAAAATGTATGTTAGCCAATTTTCCACCTAAAAAGTCATCATAGTGGTGGGGGTTTTTTTCCCACTCCTCCAAACTGGGTCATGACACGTAAAAACAAAACTGGTGTTATAGCTCAGAATGTGTGATTTCAATGTTTAATATATCAGTTAATGCAAAAGCTATAAGCTTTTTTAAACTCCTCTCCTAAACTTTGTCTTTCTCAATAAAAATATAACCAGATTTTCTGACTTAAACCCTCTATATTTGTTATTAAATGCAATTCATGATTGTATAATGGATCTTAAAACTTAAGGAGAAAGTCTTTTATATTACATGAGCATTGATTCTAAGTGATGAATATATACCAATTTTGACCTGTTGTTCATATTTGACACAGCCACTTCTGATGCCCTAACCAGCTTTAGGAATTATTTCTTCTAAAGTTTCAGTAAAAGAGATGCAGATCTCCACAAGATACTAAACAAAGAAACAAACTGCCAAAGAACTGATTGAAGTCAAGAATTTTACAACCTTGAGAGGTGGACAGGTATCAAATTCCTTAATGGTCCCTTACCCCAGTTAGCACAAAAAAGATATAACATTCGGGCTTGCCAGAGAACTAGAAAAGTTCTAAGCAGAAGATACAGTTCAAGAGGATTAGGGTTTTGAATGAGATAGTGAAGTAGTTTCAGCTGGGGTAGATTTAATTTTCTTCTTAGTAGCTGGTATAGTGCTGTGTTTTGGATTCAGTATGAGAATAATGTTGATAACATTCTGATGTTTTAGTTCTTGCTAAGTCGTGCTTATGCTAAGTCAAGGACTTTTCCGCTTCCCATCATTTGTTGATGGGCAGGTGCACAAGAAATTGGGAGGGAGCACAGCTGGGACAGCTGACCCAAACTGGCCAAAGGGATGTTCCATACCAATAAATAAACTGGGGCGAGTTGGTCAGGAGAGCCACAATCACTGGTCTGGGACAGGTTGAGCATAGGTCAAGAGCTGTCCTTTGCTGTCCTATTAAATTGTCTTTATCTCAACCCACAAATTTTACCTTTTTTCCATTCTCTTCCCCAATCTACTGCAGAAGGAAAAAGGAAGGGTGAGTGAGCAGCTGTGTGGTGTTACGTTGTTAAACCATGACAAATGGATTTTGAACACAAGTCAGTTTACAATTCAATGTTCCAATGATGCAGTGGACAGGAAGAATTATACAATCAGAGCCCTTGGTACAGAATGAGAGCTGCTAAGCTAACTGATACTGACCATAATGGTCTATTATCAGTCTAACAATATTCTTCATTATTAGGACCTACAAACTCAAAAGACTTTTATAGAAGTATTCAGTTTTCTACCAGAGACTGCATAGTGAGAGCATAAGCAACTGGAGTCCGTACTTCTAATGTGTCATGCATATAAATATACAACAGATAAATTAGTTGTCAGGTGATGAGATTTCTATCTTTTTACCTTGTCTGCAGCACTGACATTTTTAATAAGCTTTTTCCATATGAATGTTGGAAAATTAAAACCAAGCTATCACTACATCCCTAGGTAATGTCACTAAGGAGCACACAATCTTTTCACAGCACTAAGCATGAGTTTCCTTGGTCCTGAATGCTTCTCCTGGAAGACCTTGATAAGGGCTTTCTGCCTTCCCCCTCCACTTTAATGCATGCACAATATAGCTACTTGTATAATGTCAGGATCTCAGCATCCTCTAAAATCAGAAAAGATTTCAAAATTCAGTGCTTTCTGTGGGGCACAAAGATCCTTTCTAGATTGTCAAAGGAAAGTTTATCTGCAATGAGCCAGAGATAGCTTCTTGGAAAATAATGTTTTTCTTCCAAGAACTTTTCCCCATGGCAGCTATTTACAGAGCTTTTGAATATTTTTTTTAAAAATGCATCCTACCTTGAGAAAAAGTATATTATAAACAAAGAAAAGAACCATCCATGCTCAAATAAACCTTTGAAATCCACTCCTCCTCAGACCAACAAGGGTTGCAAGTACCCGAAGACTCAAAGCTCCTGCCTTAATGTTGTGTACAAGCTTTCTCAGAATCTATTACATTAATTTCAAAATGCAAACCTCAAAGACAGTTTGGATAACACTTACATTGAGGCTCCGGATCATGGAAGCCTGGACTTCCTAACAAAAGGATTTCAGAAAACCCAACAGAATTTTACCATTACTATTGCACTTCCCATTGCAAATGCCAAGCTTTGGCCATAAATTTGTGACCCAGTAGAGATATCATTTTTCTCCCTGCTATTCCCTATCTGGCACGGATAATAACTGATGCATTTGAGGTTTTGAAAATATCCAAACTGACGCACAAGTATACTTCAGTCAGGGAGTACCCTGTGAGGATCCCATTTTGTTGTTCATGTCCAGCTTCTTAATAAAATCCTTGTTGCTTAAATATTCATGCTCATTGAACACTTCAAGTGAATATCTGTTTTCTGTGGAGAGCATCTGCCAGAGGTGTATTTCTTCATACTTTTAAAAGAAATACAATTATGAAAGAAGAGGAAAAACAACAAAAAAACCCCACTACACTACATGAAAACACAAAAACATCTGTTAATTTGGTTCTGCTGTGTTTTGTTGGTTTGGGGTATTTTTCCTAATCAAGGGAAAATCTGCATGTATAATCTACATCCCTCAGCACACCTAAACGGATATTGCCCAAATGGGTGGCTTGATCAGATTAAAATTTGATCTTTAACTCATATGTATTACAGTTCTTTACGTTATAGTTAAAATGTAACAAAATTAATAAATTGGCAGATTTTTAACAACTAAGTTAGAGTATTCTATAGCCTCCTTACAGAGTAGTAATTAGATGTTACAGAAAGATTTTGTAGCTTTTGGTACATTAAAGTATCAAGAAAATTCTCAGTATATTTAGACTAGAAATCTATCTTGCGCATAGTATTGTTAGAGTAAAATTTATTGTATTTCTGGTGTCTTTTTTTGTTATGATAACAAAAAGTCAAAAGTGTGTATACATTCGCGATATTTTTACCCTCACGAAATGAAGACCCAAGCAATCAAACAGAAAAATGTGAAGAAATCAGCAGAGTGCCTGTCACAAATATATTTGTTTTGTATATAAAGTTACCAGAATTCAGCACAGATGTGGCAGCACCATGAAATTGAATCATGCGTAAGAACTTCTGTTAGTTTCTCAGAACTTAATTGCCTGCTAACAAAATTTTCCTTATGTCAGTTCATAAATTAAGGGTGTTTAATAGTGTATGGCTATATAGCAGTAGGTATAGCATTCTGGAGGTTGGAATACCATCAGCTTGTCAATGATATGACAAATGACTGAAGAATGTTGCATTTACAGTTGCATTTCAGTGTACTTATGGTAAGGTACACACATGAATGTGTGTGGGTCCCTCTTGTTCTCCTCACCTACAGTACTCAAACCCAAACTTGAATTTTCCAGAGTTTATGAAAGAGTAAATGTTTGAAAGATGCTACAGCCTACATGCAGAGGAGGCAGGAAAAACATTGCATATCAAATTCTATTGTTTTGGAGGATAGAAGCATTTTGTTTAGGTGAGAGTGGTACCAACATAAATTAATTAATTCTCTCCCAAGTCATTTAATACTCCTCTGAAGAGCTCCTTTCATTTATTTTATGTTTACTCTACACACAAGGAAATTGCCATTCCACATCTGAGCCATCCCAGTACGGTTTTGGGCTTTTCACCTCTTGCCCTTATCTTCTCCTTCATCACTTCACGCTGGAGAATAGACATGGAACACAGAAGATAACTAAAAGCTACATTCACACCATTTCTATTATTAACTAAATATGAGAAAATAAACCAGACAATAAACAGAGCATTTCAGGAAATGAAAAAAGCCCTCATAGTAGTCCAACTGCTCTCGCCCCTCCACCCTTCCCCCCCCTTTTCTTTTCCTTAAATCAAGCCATTTACAGTATAGATCCCTAGGTATACTAAAGACAAAAACAGCCATTGTAAAAAACACTGCAATCACATTAAAATTGTTGTGTTATAACTCACAATACTTCATGAACTTCAAAATACAATGATAAAAAAATCATTAAAAAAATATTAGAAATCTACCAACATGTGGATCTATACCTTTCATTTTAAACCTTCCTAAAATGTTTTAATCTCCCTTTGAAAACGCTTTCTAATTAAAATGTTAGAAAGGGCATTTACAGACATATAATAAAATTGGGCTGTGTTCGAAACATATTAAAATACACTGTTCTGAAGGTCTTATCAACCAGAAATCATACAACAGAGCACTGCAATGACTAAGTTATTACACAAATATGCCAACTAATAATTGGGAAAATCAGAGCACGAGCAGAGTCTACTATTTATTTAATGGACAAACCCACCAATAATTCAATTCCTCAAACATTAATCAATTAAATTAGTTTCTTTTAAATTACAGATACATGGGAACATTTACTTTCATAACATTACAGTATCAGCTAATTGCAATGTTTCCTGTCATTAACAGTAGGGAATTCATTACTTTCTCTGAAGTGCTGAAAAAGATAGCAGGTTTACAGAATTATTTTCAAGTTGGATATAACCATAGAACCTCACTATATATTTACTCTGCAACTGGCAGACTTCAGCTCTCATGTAGTATATTTTGTGTACAACCCACTTACTATTTATAGCTTGTTTTGATATTTTTTTTTCCTTTTTAATCACCAAGCCTCAGAATTTCTTAAAAAGCTAACACATCCTAAATGCATGAAAGCTGTGTGTACGCCGTTTTCATCTTCTCACTGGAAGTTTCTCTACAGTAGAGTAACAAAACACTTATGTAGGTCTTATATCACAGAAGACAGATCGAATTCGAGCAGTTGTGGATTTTGTGGGAGACAAACAAATCTGCTTACCTTGAGACTACTATATGCTTCTCAGATATTTTCTCAGCTACTAGAAAAAAAGAAATTAGAGCAAAAAGGAAATTAAAAGACTGATAAGTCAGAGATAAGACATTCAGGCATATCACTGCTGAGCTGTAGTTACTTTCCTAAGCAACAGAGTTTACGACATTACTACTCTGTATACATTAGCTACCCTGCAGGGAAAGGTAGCTTCAACACTTTAAGCTTTATTACAAGGTCAAATAAGAAAGGATGAATAACAAGAACTGAGAGGCCAAGTTTAATTCAGAACATTCCTTGCCTTGATTATGAAACATATTTTGATATGTTTCATATCATTATAGAGCCCAACGCAACATTTAAAAAAATCAGTGTAAAACTAGCTGATTAATAGCTTAAAAGAAAGCATAATCTTCAATGGCACAAAAATTCCCAGCACACAATGAATAATAGCAATGTCTATCGGTCCACTATCAACTGTCTCTGTAGCAAACATCCATCTTATAATTCCACAGTGATTCATGCATTTTAAGTTTTAAAAATTCCTTATAGCTCAGATTTCAGCATAGATACAAGGGTAGCCTTTGTAACGGAAACATACATCCAAACAGAAAAGAGGGTTGTATTCATAGTAGGCCAATAAAGTTATTCTCTTCTCAGCTAAAGAAGCTCCTGCTATTGATGTAAGCATTCTCAGAACTTTTCTTCCTGGAAGAAAACGTAGGCTAACACTGGGGACAAGCTGGTCCAACCTTCCCATTGCCTCCTCCTGCAAACACTGCTTCTAAGAACAACACTCTCAAGCAGCAAGATCTTGAGTAGTAACACCACAATTTGGGTGTACGCATGCAACAGAAATAATTTCTTAACTATATAGTAACTCAGAAATACTGCGGTATTTAATTTTCTTTTGGGTTAGTTCATGTTGAAAGCCTCTATAAACTCCTGGACTTTTGCTAAACAGTTTGCTTCTGATGTACATTTTTCTAATTCATATACAAACCAATCAAGATTTGTTGGTCAATGTCCTATGGCAATCAGACACCTTGGACCTATTCTGAATGAGTTGATTTTTTTCGCAAAATCACCGGACAAATATTCTTCTATCCCTCATGTTGCTTTAAATAGGTTAAGAACAAATTAAAGACTAGAAATAAAGTTTATTAGTTGTACTCACACCCTAACTAAAAGGTACACAGATCAACAATATTTGCTGAGAATGATATTTAACAGAAGATTCCTTATTTACCAAGTCACATTTCTGCATCTCATTCATTGTAAAGCCATTTCCTTTCTCTGTCCTCTCCCTGTCTCTTCCCAAATAAATACATTAAAGAAGCAGCCTCAAAAAAACTCAAGAAGGAGCTAAAGTAATTACTAGAAATTTCCAATAACATATGAGCACTTCTCTGAGTTTAAGGTTAGTGGCACAAGAACAAATGCTTGCTCTGTTGTTAACTCCCATGAACAACACTAGGTCGTAACCTGTCAGCTGACACATTTATATACATCTGCATCAGTAACAAAGTTCTTGAGCTGTAACTTCAATTCAGACCAGTGATACTTTTCATAAAAAATCATTCAAAATATGATCATTATTGCCTAGACAATACAAGTTAAAATACATTGATCTTGGCTTATGCAATAAAACTTTCTTCTTGCTTAGTTTCCTAAAAATATTTCAACATTAGTTGATGACAAACTCTGTTGAAGAAGGGACTTAGAGAGCTCTGTGCCTGTTGATTTTCAACAGGACCTGCTACAATACTTTATTTTCCTTGTGAAACAACTCTGAGGAGACTGAGCTGACAGAATGGTCCACAACAACACACAGAACTGCTGGATCAGCCTGTGAAATTATACTGAGTTTTTGGCTAGTATCTATCAACACTCAAGCAAGAGTTGGATCTATTCCTTTAAAGTACAGAACAATATTATTCACTCTTGGCTTTTCTTGTTCTCCAGATCCTACTTTGCTTGGGGCTCGATTTTAAGACCATTTGCAACTACACAGCAGTCACTAGCATCAATTTTCCGTTACTACTTTTCCATGAAACAAGTAGCACCTTATGTTATATTTTTCCTTAAATCAGAAGGGAATACACATGCTAAGTCTGATGTTATTAGGCTAATTTGGAAGAACATGACTAGTGAATTTACCTGATATAGCCTGCAAGTGAGAGACTGTCCTACAGTGCTAAAGATCCTGAAGTTATTACTTCAGTAGATGAGTCAAGAAGATACCACTAAACAGTTCCTTGATCAAAAAAGATTAGATACGTATCTTTGAGGCAAATCAATTTCTTATATGTCCACCAAGTCATCCATTTAAGTTTCAGTTGGTGTCAGTTTGACAGACTGGTGTAAATGTAAAGCATGTTGGTCAGCACAAGTCGAGATGAGCAGCCGAGGTCAGTATTGTCATGAGTAGTATCTCAAATACTACTGTATATATGCCTGAGTAATCAACTATAATAATCTTCCACCCACTCTTTAACTGGCAAAGAAATCTTTGCTTCCCCCCAAAACTGGAAATGTACTTGAATTAGTTTATTCTTATCATGGATTCAGCAGTACTTTCACAGATGATACATATGCTGCAATTCTATTGCAGCTCATTTGCATGCAACTGGAGATTTGCCATAAACTCAGGATGTTTAATATACAATCTCATAATATGTTTGGCTTCTAATGAGGAGCATTCATCACTGATTTCAATGCTACTAATATAAAGAGAAATATCCACACCCATTCACCCCCTTTAAAAAAAACAGAGAGACACGGTTATTTATACACTCTTTTAAGTTGTCTTCTGACAAGCATATCTTGAACCATGGTGGTTTTATGCAAGCTAATGGCTAGGCCTGTACAGGCCTCAGCATGTTAGATCAGCCTGAAGTACTCTGTCAAAAATAAACACTGCCATAGTTATAGTCAGAAAACAGCAAAGAGGTTAGAAAGAAATAAGCTTGGCAAAATTCTCTAAAAAAAACTGCAGTTAGTCACAGCACCAAAACACTATTAGCCACTTACTCTGTAAACTACAGAAATAATTTGCAGGTATAATTACGTTTAAAATACACGGAATTTAGAAAATACATATTCCCTCCTTCATCAACAAAAGATATGGTTTTCGGAACTATTTACTAGGAAGCCCATGGAAAGAATACAGCTAGAGAAAAACAAATTTAAATGTATTTATAGGAAAACAATCCCACACAATTAATAATCTTTAATACCATAAAAAATTGATATGTTTTTTAATCATTTGCCTCCGTGGGATGTAGCATGCAGATACCTTTACTATAGCTCTTTGCAGGAGATAGGTATATCTGAATTCTGTTCTATTCTTGTATTAGTGTCTAATTCTAGGGTACTTATTTTAATTTTCTTTATTGTTTCTACTCTTTCTGATTTGTAATAGTCTGTATACACCTTTGTAGAGTGCCTCATACAGACTTAGGGCTGTCTATGCATTGCTTTAAAATTAAAACATGTTATATTTTAAAATTGTTACTAAATCAGAAGATACTCCATTGACATGAACTATTCTTTAGCCTTCCCAAATTCCTCTGGGAAATCAGCTTTACTCAGTTTAGCAGAGGCAACCCTTGGGCAGATGTCACTAGGTTTTGGAAATTAAAAAAAAAATAAATAAAAAGTTATTGTTTATGAAAGAGAATCTATAAAAGACACTAATGCAGTGCGAAATAAGTACAATAGGAGACTACAAGAAAAAATATACTAACACTGAACCCCAAGGAAGAAGGTTGGTATCTTTATACACCTACACAGATATCTGGATAACAGTAGATTTAATGGAGTAATTCAGGCACATTTAGCGTACTCTGTTTCATAACTCTCTGTTAAGAAACACAGTTCTATTAATCTGATTCAATTCTAGATGGAAATAATTTCCTTGAAACAATAGATATGGGAAAGCAGCAAGTTTTCTTTGCTTCTTCTGGGAATTAATAAATTTGCATTGTTTTATAGCCTGACCTTGTTTACAATTCTCCCCTGTTCACTTCCATTTAAATCTCTTACTGCATTAACTGTAACTTTATAATTACTTCCCTTACATATGCAATGTATCTGTATGTTCTGTTTCTATTTACACATTAAAAATACAAACTCCTTAGGGCAGGCATGAAATTCTCAGTATACATTTTTGTGTTACTTGACATGTAGGAGTTCCAAAGTCTACCATAGCAGAACAAATGAACCCTGCCCCTCCCCTTCCTGAAAATGCATGTCCTCACATTTGATGGTTCTTTATATCTGACATCTTGCAGTTGTACTGCCTGTGTTCATAATGTCTCGTTTCTTTTCCTTCCTCAAGAATTTCTTACCCGTCTGAAAGACTAAAGAGCCTCATGGACCAAGGTCTGTTCAAAGCTGTACGTTTCTGCAGTAACCCTTAGGAAAGCTAGGTGTTGTGTCTCAGAACAGCTGAGGAAGTCCACTGCAACTGAAATTCCTTTAGCAGTATCCAGAGGTATTGAGTTATGGCATCCTTCTACTTGCAGGCCACTGATTTTCACAGAACTTACAGACATGTAACTCTTTGAGAACTTGATCTGTCTTTGAAATTGCTCAAGATCTTCAAAATTTGTTTTGATTAACCCAGATGGATAAGATATGTTTATTAAAAGACCTCAAAATAATAGTCTACATGTGTTTATGATAAGAAAAAAAATTCTTTATCTGAAATACACAAAAATTGTCCAATCTACATAGCTGTATAAATGAATACTTGTTATTGACTATATTCAAATATGCAGTGAATATATTAATTTTTATTATTGACTACTCTCAATATTATTCAAGCCAATTGCATGCTGTAAAATAATGACTAGCAAGAGAGAAAAATCAAACAGTTCCTGATCAAATGAATAGGTTAAAAGCTATCTATTGAAAACATTATGTGAATACATAACAGTATAAAAACATCTGCAAAAGATGAAGTCACTTCACAGGTTCATGAGTAGAAAATTTCATGTGAATAATAATGATGGATTCTGGCTTAAGTTTTTCCATCTAGGAAATCCATTTCAATACTTATAATATTCAACTCGCACACTGTGGATCTCTCATTACAGTATTTTTTGCAGGAGGTTTCCACTTTTAATTTTCATTAAGAGGCACAATACCATTCACACTTCAGTGATGTATTTACACCCTAAGTCTCACTCCCTCTGACATTTTTCATTCCCTCATCCTCCCTGCTGTATATTCCTCTTAACCTCAAAGGAACAGCACTTTACACTCAATCTTCTTTGAATTCACATTGCTTGATCTTGAGCAACCAGAGACAAGCACAGTATCTCAAGACAAATTCTCACCAACTCTTTGTGCAGTTGTACTTCTTTCTTTGTGAAATACCCTGCTGAATAGATAACAAATTTGTCTCTCTCAATCATCCTATGATCTGGTAATACACTTTCTTGTTCCTCTCCCATTTCCTGTGAAAAGATTTTAGCCATCAGTAGGAATCTTGTTATTAGTTTCAAAAGAACAAACTTTATTTGGGGATGAAACATAACAGTGTAGTGACTATAATACATCTCAAGAACATTCAATTCAAAGAAAAAACATCACTGAGCTTCGTCTTCTTTGACAGCATCATTAAATTCACATTAATGAAGAGAGGCAACCAGAAAAGGCAAGAAAGACCTAAGTTTTTAGACTGTTTTCTTGTTATGCAAGTTTAACTATGTAATGTGGAACAGGGAAACAAAGCAAAATGAAGAACTGAAACCTGCTTACAGCAGGGAAAGATCATGTCCTGTTACCAAATATCAATAACAATTATTCAAAATATTATTGCCTAAAAATCAGTTGCATTTAATAAAATCATTAGCATTTCATACACAATAATAAATAAAGTTCCAGACTAGTTTCCTAAAACTATTTATTGTACAGCCTTTGACATAGCATTGCTCCACTAGAGCACTTAAGGATGCAATGTGGATGGGCACAATCGTGACAGGAGGTTCCAACATTCAATAAAGCGAGTAATAACCTGCACACTCACTAGGACTGAAATAGAATGGTACTGAACAAAAGTTGCTTCAGATCATAGCCTTTCTCTTCTCCCAATATTTGTATGCAGCTCTTCTCAAGGTTCCTAGAACACTTTCTTATTCTAATTTACATTAAAAAAATATTCAGACACTACTGTAACCTACTATTAAAGGTTATGCATTTAAAGATGTCAAAAAATTAAAATAAGAATTTTTCAGAAATCTTGAACCATCTTTCATAGAACGTTGAACCAGAGAGGTATAATAATATGAACAACATCATGAACACTGAACAAGAGAGATGAAATTAAGAAGCAATTTGAGTAAGAGAAATCAGAGGGAGAGAGAATCAGAGAATTGTTGAGGTTGAAAAAGACCGTTAAGGTCATGGAGTCCAACCATAAACTTAACACTTTCACTCAACAGTTCACCACTAAACCATGTCTCTAAGCACCAGATCTGAATCTCTTTTAGATCCCTCCAGGGACGGTGACTGCACTGCTTCCCTAGACAGCCTCTACCATGCTTGACAATCCTTTCAGTGAAGCAATTTTTCCTAATGTCCAGTCTAAACCTCCCCTGGTGCAACTTAAGGCCATTTCCTCTTGTCCTATCACTTGTTCTCACTACTATCACCCTTTTTCAGTGACAGGGTCTTGCACTCCCTGCAGTCTGAGAACTGGATAGTTGCAGACTTTTATGGAAGCTCTGTCTGGGCTGTCACATTCATTTTGGTGAGTGTGGAGGACTGAGCTTTCCATCACATGGATACCATAGTTGGGCTTCTTCTGAAGGGATGCAGTTTGCAGGTAAACAGGGAAAATTTTCTGCCTCCCCACCCTCTCCCCCCACATATTTATATGTTTAAAATATCTGTTCCTAAACCAAAGCTTTACTCCTCCCTCCCTCCCACTCCATATTTGAGCCTACAAGCTAAATTGCAAAGCCTCTGATATAAATATTTTTACTTTGTTGTAAAACCTGGCTGTTCGCCAGGTTGCAGCATCAGTTTATAGGTAAAAGGAAAAGTTATTCAAACTGATTTTGTTAGAGAAGTCTAGGTCTTAATCTTTGAGTTTAAGGACACAAGAAAAACTCAACATAAAAACACATCTCTGAATTTGTTCTCCAACAATGTGATTATTTGATTTTTTTTTCTCTTTTATTCAATGCTTTTTTCAGAATTATTTTAGAGCCATTACCAGTAATCTCAGAGAGTCCATAGAAAAGAAATAGAAAGTAACCATCAGGTTACGAGTGTAACACACAACATTCTCTAGGTTATGGTGTTTAATCATTTAATAATGTGCAAAACTCTGGCCAGAAAGCCTAATGAAATTTTTAGACTCATGAGCAGAGGTGTTGACAACATCAACGGAAATATAAGTAGCACCTTAATATTCACTACTGGGATTGACCATTGCTAAAATATTATTTATTTTTGTGCCCAAAATTTGGAAAGAATTTGGAGAGCTCAGAAAAAGTAGTATTTAAAAGGCTGGAATATTCTTCATTACAAAGGGGTTTTTTTGTTTTTTAAGTTTTGGGGTTTTTTTTTTGGTTGGGATTTGGTGGGTTTTTTTTGTTGTGGTTTTTTTTTTTTTTAAAATCACAAGAGCCTCAAAAGCTTACAATGCTATGTTACATTCCCAGAAAGAAGTCTAAGAGATTATTTGATCACAGAGTACATACAAAATTTTGATTGCAGTAATTTGCAGTTTTATGATCTATAAGTCTGAAGAAGGGAAAAATATTGGTCCCAGGGACTGCTAGGAAGAGTTGGGAGAAAGTTACAGTCTATGCAGTAGGTGACCAAAATTTTATGCATTAAAAACTGTTTGGACAACAGACTGTAATCAACACAGTGTAAGCAACCTTCAACTAGTCAGGAATTAAAGCTAAACCTGGTTCACATAGAGATAGCCTTAACCATAATGAATGACAAATCTTTAGATTATTTTCAAAGGGATTAATCCAATTGGGGAAAACAAACCCTGTGCTGCTACTTAGTAGAAATGGTGACAAAATATTGCCATTGCAAATATTGCCATTGCAAATATCAGAAAAAAATATCTGTTGAAATACTAACTTTTTAATTGTTTGCCGTACTTAAAAATGTCTATTTGTTACTAATGTTCATCTCTTCTGAGCTACATAGCTCATTGTCAAGGCCTCATGACATTTTAAAATACACAGTATGCATGAGCCTGGAGCAGCAGAGGAAAACAAAAATCTTATAAAGATTCATTTTTATTGTAAAATGAAGACAATCTACCACCTCTTTCATTTGATCTGCTACACTAAATACTTCAGACCATGCTGAATACTTCACTAGTTTTTTTCTGCTGTTCCAGCAGTCAAATGCAAGGGATTACTTAGTGAAATCACTAAACATAGGTAATGAACTCTGCACAACAAAACGCAACTCATAAATTTGTATGTCAGCCCGCGGGCATCCTGTGGTCTTTTCCACAGTAACAGTCTGAGAACCCTGAATAACAGCAAATATCTTCAAGGTTCAATCAAAAGTTGAAAAAAGGGAGGTTATCAGTTCGATATGGGTAGGCCACAGACGCATCCATGCACTTGGCTGTTCTGTGTGTAATCATTTTTTGTCGGTGTCCCAATCAGCATTTCTGGTCTCTCCTGGCACAATGAAAATACCACCTTTCTATTTTACCATTTTATTTTACCATTTTATTCCTTTCAATTGCTAGTACAGCCTCCTATGTACAAAGATGCCATTCCTGACAGATACTGGTGTAGTCTGGTTCTCAGAACAGTGAAGCCTTATACCGAGGAATGACAATTAAATCAGAAATGGACGTAAAATGCAGAGAAATAAGTAGTGTGGAGCTATAACTGCACAATCCAACACCAGAGAGCTGCAATTCAGAGGTGACCATGAGGACCTGAAATGACAGTGGGCACTTTTCTGTCTTATTAAAAAATGCAGCAAGCAGCCAGACAGGAGGAAGAGCACACTGTTCAGTCACACCACAGTGAAGTTTCTGCTCTCACAAGACAGGACACAAGTATATCATCCACAGGTGCCACAAGCACAGTGCAAGGAAACGCAAGCACACTATGTTTGCTTTTCAGCACATAACAATCTGTTCCGTATATAACCAGGAGATAACCAACTTAATGTACAATACAGTAAGTCCACACAGCCTGCTTGCACAGATATCAAGCTGATTATAAAGTTTCTCTATTTCAAATTTCTCTATTTCAAATTTCTCTGCTTCTATTCAGATACCATTATTTGACTGTTACTATGATAAGAATCTGTCTCCACCTACAGTAATTACATATTTTGTTGATTTTTCATAAGCAAGAAATTATATTCTCAAACACAGATTAATAGTAATTATATATAGTAAAATAGAACTTTGGTATAATGATGTAGTAGTTGCAGTATTATCAGCTTAATATAAAACCCATATGATAAATATAAAATGTCTGACTATATACAGGTAAATATAGCTGGTTTAGCATATGACTAGACAACTTCATAATGGCCTGCCATGACCCATTCAACTAAGAGATTTGGCCCCTGCTTCAATCCTAGAAGTTACATTAGACAAAAACATTGGACTAAACTTTTGCTATTTATTCAACAACAAAACTATTCAAGCATTAAACAATATTTTTTTTCTTTTATGGCAGTTGTTTCATTGCATTTAATTTTTTTTTTCTCCACTTGTCCTTAACCCTACTAAGAGCATGTTTTTGTCCTTTCTGGTTTATTTTTCTCTGCAGGGGATGAATTAATGCAAATCGATAACATGTTAAAGTTCTGTGATTTCTTTGTTTACTTCCTCTGGAAGTATGGGTCTATGGAGGCACAACCACGTATTGCTGATATTGCTTTTAACTTTTACTTTCAGATCAGATGCACTTGGATATATTCTGAACTTTAAATAACATTAATAATTAAACATTAAGTAATAAAATGCTATGTCATTATACCAGGCTAAAGAAAATGCTGGTATTCAGTTTTCAAATTAGTGTACTCCTTTTACAAATTCAAAGAAGTCATCTCAGTTCACTTTCATTAATATATTATACTTCATAACACAAAATTTCAACAGCAAATTATTTACTAGCAAGTGAATATGCCTACAAGTTCAAACTTTGTATCTTCTTTTCCAAAGATTTTAAGGTATTAACAGCTCATTCAAGATGAAACGTCCATATTTAGTTTTTTATTCTCAAGTATAACTTTATTAAGACAATGCAGACTAGTTCTCTCAAACTACTCATCTAGAAGAGCAGAGGAAAAAGATCACACAAAAGCTGTTTAAATAATATGATATTAATTTAAATGGGTTCTTTGCTGTATCTATACTTTATCAGTATTATTTCCAAGAGCTGTCTAGATAGAGTCATTAAAGATAACAATAAATGTTTTTGGTAAAACACGTGTGCTTTCTATATATGCAGAATATACACACACAAATTCCATTAGTCCACTATGATTTTGTTTCCATATGTACAATCTTACAATCTTTCTCTCCATATATACAATCTTTTGTTTCCATATATACAATCTTTTTTTCAGGCCAATTTTATGAAACAATTTGAAGTCTTATTGATACTGGTGAAAAGATGTTGGCATCTTTTTTTCTTTTTTTTTTTTTTTTTTTTTTTGGAAGGTCCTTGACTTTATCAAAAAGTATTTTCAAAAATCCATTGGGGACTGTTCATCCTTGGTAAGACTTTGCAGAGTGTGCAGATGCACAGTGAGAGTAAGAGGAAAAAAGGTGACGCTAGCAGATAATGTTAGGAATCTCCATTAATAGCGGTTTCATTGCAAGATGTTTGTGACATGGTGATTTTTCACTTACTTGTGGAACAGACTTGAAGAGGGTGAATCTGGACAGTAATCCAGCTGGACAGCAATCCAACTGCCCATGTGTCAGGAACTGAAGAGACAAACCACAAAAGCTCTACACAAATTTCCATCCCAGCACATGCAATTATGACAAATCTTTACTGTGTCATAGCCCTGACTATATTGTGATAGCTGAAAGCATAAACCAAACAAATTATTTGTTCTATCTTATAAATATTTGTTGCTCTCTTATTTAGTGTATCAACCTTTAACTGCTCATATTTGAAAGTCTTTCACATCTCAACAATTGTAAGATAACATTTCCTATTTACTGAAAATCTGTTTATATTTCTGCACCCTCAGTGCCCAGTGCTGCTCTTGAATCTTTCAAACTCCCCACTAAAATCATAATCAATTTTGAAATTACTTTTTAAACTGTTCTATAATGATATTCCATTAGAAATCTGAAAGCCAAATATTAACTCCCTTACAAGATTTTATGTTTCTATATCTGGCATTTTAGGTTAACATTGATTTCCTTTTTCTCCTCCTTTTTCCTGCTAACATAGAAGATAATTTACCCATTTCAGTATGCTGATGCACCAGCATGATGAGTGTTTTTGCCAATGCACCTCTGGGGAAAGTGTTAGTAATTAACTTCAAATGCACAGCTGAGAGGACACAAAGAAAGCTTTAGTGTTGATTTCATGAACACTCCAGATATCTGACAGTAAAAAAACATTTTTGTTTTCATTTTATGTTAAGTACAACTATTGAGAAAGAAATTTACTCCATTTTATGCACTAGAAAATTGTATTAAGTGCAAATAATGAGATAGAATATGAACCCAGGAGGCCATCACAGCTGCCACTACCGGTCACTAAACAGTTTTTGGGCGGTGAATATTGCTGAGATATCCAAACTTGTATTAAACTAACAGTGAATGTTTATTCAACACAAACACATCTGCAAGCATCTGTAGGAGACATTGTCCATTGTGGCCAAACCTCTCCTTTCATTTGATTCACTGTAATGCTGCATTCTATCACATCCACAGTTGACAGTGGAATTAATTCCCATCCTCTGTTGATGATGTCAAATGTAGTCATGCCTGACTACATTTTTTCATGAAAGAGGGTACAGTGAGTAAAAGATCAGAACAGAAAGAATTAATTCAAGTCCTTATCCCTGCTCTGTATGTTTATAAATGTTATACATGTACATATGTATACATATAAATACACAAATTATGTGTATTTTCTGCTCATTAGTAAAGTTTACAAAATATGTAACCCAGAAAATCAATAGAGTACAACCATCATGAAAACCCTTGCGGGATTTTTGGTTTAAATTCATGTCATTCTTATACTAGCAATTTATACCTATTTGAGTTGTGAGCAGTTTTCTAAAAATTCAGTAAAATCAAGGAGGTAAATTGCATTGAAATGTTTACAATTATTCCCATCATTGATTTGATCTAATTACTATATACATCAAACGACTGTCTAGACTATTCACTTTTGTTTGCTCTTAAGAGGTTCCAGGCCACTCAGGCATGTTTGTAAATGCAAATGGGCCCAGTCCCAGAGGTTGCAAGTTTGGTTTATAGAAGCTGAGGTTTCTCTGCACCGTGGAGAATTACCAAAGTATAATTATTCAGGCTTGTCATTGAATTTCTAAATGCAGAAATTTATGTTATAGTTTCCTGTATGGGAAATTATAAAATAAATTAACCAAAGGGCTCTTTATTGCCTGTAAAATTAACCAGAATAAAATTGAAGTACAGATCAAGTGAATACTATGACTTTAACCAAGTAAAAGTGATTAATTAAAAAAATACAATTTTAAAGCCAGAATTTAGTGATGTACATTTAAATAGAAAGTGATACAGCGCAGAAAAATAAATCCAAATGCAAGTGTTTAGTATTTTAGTTATATGATTTTTTTCATAATTTTTATTTCCACTCTTAGATTCAAGTGGGTTCCTAAGTGTCAGAGAAATTTCTTTCCTATATGTAAAATTTTAAGGTATCATAAGATTTTCTGTTGTTTACTCAAATCATTTGATGCCACTCTTTTCAGTATCTGTAGGTACCCATAGAATTTATATGTAGCCATTCTGTCTATTTTAATCTCTGAACTTAGGTTAAATGTCAAGATTCCAGGCAAATCTTACGTATACAATAGTCTCCTTACCAATGAGGGTAGTCTTACAGAATCACATATCAAGTTTGTGATCAGACATATTCCTAAGTCTTAGAAATTGAGGTTTGAATATCACAACTAAGATCTTGAACAAAGGCTGAAAAGCTAACAGGGTATATGCATATAACTGTTCATACGTTCCAAGTTAATCACAACCCACAGGATGACATGAGTCCAGCATTAAATATGAACTAAAAATATTGCTTTATTCTGTGGACAAGTCCTGCTATGCAGGTTGTCCATGAAAGTTAAAATAGCAAAGGGCTTTTATATCTTTTGCTGTGTTTGCATGCCCAGTGCTATGAAAAATCCCTGAAGAGGCACAGGTGTTAATTCAGTTACTATAAGCCACTGGAGTCTCTTCTGGACACTGAGGAAAGGATGTTCTCTTTGGCTTAGAAAATTACCTGAAAGCCAGAATTTTTCAAAGAAAAACTTGCCATTTTACAAGTGAAAAATACAAACTAAGTAATTTTTAGACATATGGTTCAGTATTTAGGTCATTTACCACGTGCACTTTACATGTGTAATTTACATATGTTATTTACCATTTGTTACTATCAGATCCATTGTTACTACACAGATCACTGAAAGTTGCACTCAAAACAACCTCATGAAGACAATAGTCACTAAAGTTACAGCCAAGATTATTAGCTGGAATTTATTTCACTCTATGGAAAAATACCCAAATTCCTAATAAACTTTAAAGACTCACAGAACACTTCATTTTAATAACACTGATTAGAATAAATTTGCAAAGAAGCTTTAGCTACACCTTTTATCAACCTGAATATATTAACACCAGGAGGAACTAATCTTTTGCAGAGCAAGAACAGCTGGGCATCTATTCTGCAGTATTTTAAACTCTTTAATTTGTTTGCATAATTTTTCAACGTATGCATTTGAGTTTTGTCTAAGTGAGTTATCCAGATACAGAACAAAAGGTACTACAGCCACCTCTGCATAATTTCCTTGGTATTAGGCAATACTCTATCCTCCAAGGAAGATTTACATTCCAGTCAAGGGTGCAGAGACCCAAAGTACATGCAGTTTTCCTATGTCTGTTTGCAAGAAAAGGAAAAATTCAAAGCAGTAGTACATGAACTAAATGCTAGTTGTGCTACACAGGCAAATGGGTCAGGATACCATCAAGGCAAAGGACAGAACTGAAGTAAACAACACTACTCAGAGCCATGAGGAGGAAAACCCTTCCCCCTTGTACCAAATACGTTATAGCTTTCAAAAAGATCCAGCCCTGGATCCTGTAATCAATGTGCTCGTTTTTTCAATCTAAGACTGCTGTAATGCCAGCTATCCAGGTATGTTTTGTTTTTTCTGAAATCTATTTCTTTCCACATATTATAAAAACTCACCCCATAAAAGGCAAAAATCATTGGCAGCACAAAGATATGCATATTCTATCCAGAAAATGTCAACATTCTCCTGTAACATGCAGTGATCTGTGTCTTCCTCTTTCACAATACCGAATGATGACTTTTGTTCAACTACTAACACAGGTGTGCTAAATGGACATGAGTTCTAGATTACCAGTTTTCAACTGAAATCACCTTCTAATAGGCAGAAACAGAAAACTGAAACATGAAGACAGACCAAGGAAAAACTCAGAAGCTGAATCTTAGCATTAAGCAAAAGAACAAAACCCAGGCATTCTTGTTTACAACCTCCAATATGTACATAATCAAGAACATTCAATCAAAAGTAAATTGGATATGAGAATATTTTAATTTTATGTGTAGAAACAGGAAAGGTTCTTAACTGGTAAGAGCAGTTCTATTTATTTTTGTAAAATCATAGAGAGGTGTCAAAAAATTGACAAGATTATAAACAAAATATTTCATCAGAAGCCAAAGTCCCTGCTGATGTTTGCAGTGGAAACTGTTCACGCATCTCAAACTGAAAATATAATTACTCAAAAATAATATTAAAGGATTTGCCTTATATTGGCAAATAAATCACAATGTGTTTTGCAGAAAGAAAAATTTTATTAGGATTTATTTAATTCAAGATCTCGCAGAATAAAAGCAAAGGCCTACAGCCTTCTGCCTTTCACTCACAACTTTCTCTGTAAGTGTAAATAACTCTGAATTCTGGAACAAACTATAGTAAGTTCATACAGGCCAAGCCAAAACACCCTGTAGGAGAGTTTCAGTTTCACATGAAGGCACATACTCTGTTTTTGCAATGAAATTGCAGTTAATGCAATTAACTTCTGGTGTCACAGGAGCTGTTGTCCAAGTCTTCTTTCCACAGACAAACTCCTCTCTTCCTGATGTTTGTCCAAAGACTTGTAACACTTCAGATCTTCGACACAAATGACACTGTTCTTCAGGAGGCAGCAAGTTTATCTGAAGAGGGGATTTTTATTTTTCTTTTTTCTTCTTTTTCCTTAAGTTCATAACTTATTTATTTATACAATCTTCATGGCAATTATCACAGCAATATGCAATCTTGGTAGCTTCCCACAAACAAGCCTAATTACACCACAGCAACTACAGCCACAGCAGATATTGTCAATCAGATCTTTATGTGAGTTCTCCTATCTTTCCTTCATGTTAGAGGGATTTTCACTGTCTTCACTCAAACTTCCTTTTCGGCTTTCCTTGGTGAAACAATTTTTTGTCCATCCTCAGCTCCCACCTCCATCTCCCTGGTGGAGGCTGCTACTGTGTTATGATTACTGCCTGCTAGGCTGACAATGCCTCATTGTTTCCTTCAGAGTCATCTCTGCAACCTGCTATTATCTCTTCTGCAATCCTCAGCCGAAAGGCTATGTATAAATTTACCATGCCTTTTGAGGTTATCATAATATACCTAATACTGCACTTTTCAAAAAATATTACATTTCATTGTAGTTACAAAAACCTCTTAAATTCCAACTGCAAATAATGTTAACTAGACATAGTATTATTGTAACTTTATTTACGTTCTGCAGTGCAATAGACACTATAAGCTCCTTGACTTACACTGAAGAGGACACATGGTGATATTAAGTCAACACAGCTGTTTTGTTTGACCTTCAATTTCCATTAACAGTTTGTAACACAGAGGAGTTCCTGAGAACAGCTGTTGCTGATACGCCTCTTTGCCTCTTCAGGCTTAGTAGGTTTTTGATAGAACATTTGAAGTAAGTCTTTATTTAAAAAAAAATTTCTCTCATTAAACAAAGTTTTACCAACTTAAGGGTTGTAGTGTATGCTTACTGCAACATTTCAGTACTAAGATATTCTCATTCATGTAAAGAAAGGCACTAATTCATAAAGCCAGCCGCTTGCTTTTTAGACGAATCCCAACAAAACCAGGAATTAATTGCTAAAGTAAAAAAATTTTGGTAAGCAACAGTATTTCATATACCTTCAATCAGCATACATCCTGACTATAGACAGGAACTGCAAGCAGGGTTTTCCTCCATTGCTGATTTCTTTAAACAGAAGGAAAATATGAAACAAATAAGCTCCAAAACACTAGGAGCTGTTATGCACCTTAGAGTTTGAAAGAAGGTGCGTCTGCAGTGAGCTCTCTTTTTCAGAGCTTGGAGGCTGGGAGTATTTTCCCTCTGCGTTCTTGAAAGGTTCTGAATTTAGCTGCAAGAAATTCTTACCTGTTCACAAATCACGGCTCAGGTGGCTATGCTATCAAATTATTTTTCTTTCTTACTTAGAAGCTTTTAACAAAAGGTATCTGTTGTGGTCAGTGAAAATACTGTTTCATAAACATACATAATAATGAGTGATAAATATTTAAAAGGAAGATATGATAGAGTGAATAGTTCATGAAGTATAGAATTTAAAACAAAAGCATTTTACTGATTAGCATGAGTATTTCTTGCTTTTTGGTCCAGTCTAAAAATTCCAACTATATTCAGACACATGAAATAATGCCTTGAGCGATTCAAGAAAAAGTTTATCAGGAAGCTACTTTCTATGTAGTTCAAATGAAAACAATTGCAGAATTCTGGTCCAAAGCATCTCTGAATAGCCATGATAAAATATAGAAGTCCTACAATGTTTTTTTATCCAAGGTGAAAGATTAAATCTAGAAAAGTTGATTTCACAATGCTGTTCAATTCCTGGATTGCATATTTTTCTATTCACAAGTTTAGTTTCAAGTCCATTCTGGATATATTCATTTTCAGGTACATAACATAACATATGCAAAGTTTTATTTAGATTTCTGTGATCTACTACAGCTATATCTAAGCTGTTACAAATTTATAAACAATATCTTAATAAACCCCCATACATGTACGTCAGTTCGCTCAAGCTTTCCTACATATTTGCCTTAGTTCTTGCAAATTAATGCTACACTTGACAACATTTTACTGCCAGCAACTTCTACTAAATTGGACTGAATTTGAGTAAATTTCTTTTTTTTTTTTTGGTTTGTTTCACTAAGGCAGGAAGCATTCCCTCATCTCTCAGCATCTTATGAGCAAGCAGAGAGTTATTCCAACTTGTCTCCTATCTCTTCAATCTTCAATGCTGACCATGGAAAATGAGTCCTCTTTTCATCAGCTCTTTGTTAAATGTTTTGTTTCAGCATTATTATTTCTTGTGCCTTTCCTCCCTCCTCGCATTTTCCTCTTAAACTTCAGTTTGAACTGAACCATTCATATAGGGTTTTTTGTAAAATAAGCACTACGTGTGTATTAGTAATGAAGTTAAGTATGCATACTCTATTAAAAGCTGTGACTAACTCTATGAACCACAACAAATACAGCTCCACTGAAAACTAACCTATGATTAACAGAAAGCTTCCATGGTTACAACAGCACCCAACAGCTCTCAGAGAACAAGCAATACCTTTGCATTACTCAAATATCATTCCTGAGCTATGACAACCCATCAAGAGGAGCTTCTAAGGTTTTCCTGATTTTCAGTTCGGCAATATTCAGTGTTTAGAAAAATGAATGTAATGAAACAAAGCTACAAGTGATTTGTAGCTTGAAAAATATGACTTGCAACGTGAGTTATATTTTCTAAAAGAGGAGATTTGTGTAAAGTTAGAGAAATAGCATGAAAACAATACAGAACAATTTGGCTAAGGGGAATGTATTATACTGCAACAGAGTCTCATGAATAAATACATTTGGTAACAGTATTGCAAAATAATGGTCTGCAGACCATTATTCAGTTATCAACTGAAAGAAAGAAAAATTGATGCTCTCGAAAAAAAAAGAAAGAAAAAATAGAGTATATGTTACTGTACAGCACACTTAACTAGGAGAATCCTATGAAAGGCAGTAAGTCCAGTGTAAGTCCAGCAGGGGATTTCCTCTAAAGTACTAGACATCATACTTTAAGGAACGATGTAAAGAAATTTCAGATTACGTTTTCTAATAAAGGATCAGAAGAGAGAGATTACAAACTTCTTGAAAGGGCTAAGTGATAACATGCATATGACGCATAAAGAACTCATCAGTTATTCATTCATGTAGTCTATTCACACTGAAATTAAAGCAAAAACTAAACAACTTCATTTGCAGCAAAATAAATTGACATTTGCTATAAGAAAACTCTTTTCACTTATAATTTTAGGTGAGAATTGGAGCATGGTATTTAAGTAGGCTATGAATACCCTTTGTCAGTGGTTTTCAAAAATAGATAGAGTAATACTGCTTAGGGTTGTTGTTCCTTGTCTGTTGAGGAATCAGCTAGATAATACCACACGTTTAACTTCCATCTAGATATTTTTATTCTTCCATGTCCCTCTAACTACACTCAGGATGCAAAGTTTGTGCTGCTGTTGCAGGAATAAGTACTTAAAGAAAAAAGCACTCTTGTTACACTCACACCAAAAGTAACTTATATTACTGGGGGAGAAAAATTAGTTACACTTCTTCTGATTTGAATACAAGCAGAATTAATTTTCTAACTTTTCGGCTAAGACTCATCTAAGTAGCTTCATTTTCTGAAGGTTAACAACAGGTTTTTCAGACAGTGTCTTTCTCTAGAAGTAATAAATCTTAAAATTTATGATTATCAATAAGAAATGGAGAACTGGTATGCAGAAAGGCCAATGCTTATACTTTTTCTATGGAAACTAAGGCCATCCTTGAATTGCGGAAATGCCATAGGTCAAAAGGGTGAAAAAGAGTTGTGTGTACAGGGAGAAGTGGTCAGGACAGTTGACACCAAGCTGACCAACAGAGTATTCAATTACATATACATAATAATCACTATAAAGCTGAGAGATCATGAAGATCAGGCCCGGTTCTTCAATGGCTGGTGTTTAATAAGAGCTCCATCCATCTTTCTACCCCCTGATCCCAGATCTCTGTGTTCCTGAATCCAGTTCTTAAGTGCAGCTCCCATCTGCTCAAGTGCAGTCCAGGACCACTTCCCACATCTGCTCTGCAACATCAGTGGTGATGTATAATCAATGTGTGTGTGTGTGATTTTATATGTTTGTATATATTTATTATTTTTCTTATAAATATTATTTTCCTTTTTATTATTGTTGTTTCATTAAAGCTGTTTTAGTTTTGGTTTCCAGCCCACAATCTCTCTCATTTCCCTCTCCCCTCTCCTAGTCTGTGTGTGGGGTGTGGTGATAAGGACCACAACTGCCCACATACAGCTGCGGCAGTGACCAGGGAGGGCTAAACAGTAACACACTAAATACCTGTAATGGTTGATAGTAGAATGACAGAAACACAGCTCCAGAGCCGTCTCTATTTTTGAAAAAAACCCAAACCAACACATTCTTATCAGCTCGGCACTTTACAGAAATGGCCTACTTCCACAGTTGAGTGCTATGTCTGCAATAACAACACTGCAAATGCATTCAGTTCGTATCTATGTAGCCTTAGACGACATTACTCATTTGCTACTTCCAGATATTTTGTGAAAAGCTTCACAGGTTTTCTTCAGAAAGAGACAGGAGAAAAATAAAGAGAAGAAACTGGCTTCAAAGAAGTGCAAGCAAGTGCCAGCACCTTATGCAAACAAAGAACATGCCTACAGTGTGATGTGAAAGGAAAATACTGTGAGCCAAGCCTGGTCCTTCTTATGCAGGTTCAAAGGTGTGTGAAAAGAATCAAATTGATGCATCTGGATACAAATAGGATAGAACAAGAAATGCAAGATGGAAAGAAACAGAATAGCTAGGTACTGTCTGCCAAAAGAAGCTAAAGGGAAAAGTGGCATACAGTGACAACCATAACCATCTCTTTGACCTGTAACAACCATCACCTACCAGTCTTTTCAGCTAATTACAGTAATGAAGCTGCAGCATTAGCTACAGCACATCCCCACAACCACTCCATGGCAGGATGTGTCTGCTTTCCTTGCCCTTATCCCCTACACCCAGAAGGCTCAACATTGCTGACAACTATTTCACTCAATTAACTGTTGGTGAAACCAAATGTAAATTTGAAGTGATCATACTTGTCAAATATCCAAGCTGATCCACTTCTAGCAAGTTCTGCTCATTCATTTTCTATGGAACTAGATGGACTTCAAAGTGTAAAACTCATATATTGATAAATTAGGATAGAGAAATGACAAATTCTGCCCTTATATAGTGAACCTTGCTAGTTTCAATGAAGCAGAATCTCCTTTTAAGAAACTAATAGCTGTTTTAGCCACCGTTATTTTTTCTCGTATACAAATGTTCTTTAAGTGGAGAGATATATTAAGTTGTTCTTCTAGAAGAACAAGAGCTACTCATTAACTTTACCTACAATTATTTATTAACTACATAACTGCTATTCAGATAATCTGAATGTCCCTCCCAAAAATACCAAAGTAAAGACAGCTTTATCATTGACCACTGCAAGAAGGTTCAGAATCTTTTCTTCAAGAAAAAAAAAAGGAAAAAAAAAACCCAGGAAAACCCACATTATTTTCTTACGTGATTAGACCATTATACACATCCATGCCTGACATTTTAGGGACTCTTTGTCACTTTTGGAACTGCAGTGTAGACCTCCATTTCTTTCAGAACACGCTGGGAAAAATCTGGCTGGCACAGAATGTCTGCAGCACGATTAATTACCAACACAGAGAAAAGCTGCTGCTTTGCTGCCCATTCTTCAGTCTCCATACTGGTTTCTCAAAGTGTCAGGCTCATTTAAAAATGTTTATTCTATCATTGAGCATTCTCCAGAGTTATGATCTTCTTCATTTATCTGAGGAAACATGTTTCCCCTTATACTTTCTATTGACAGTTTATGTTCTCTGTAGCCTAGTTCATTAATTATCCTGAACCCAAAATAGAAGTTACCAGATACTAGAGTCTTTGTGTAGATTGCTGACTTAGACATTTAGCAGCCTGTTCTGTATTTGAGTTTAAGATAAATAAAATGTTTGGGGGATTTTCTGCAAGCTTTTGAGTGCATCCAAAATATTCTTCTGTCCTGCCAGCAGCCCTCTGCCCCATACTAAATTTGTTATGCACCATTATCAAAAACATTTCAGCAAGACGGTCATTGTACTTTGGTATACAAGAGAGACTGAAAAAATATAATCTGAAGTAGACAATATCACTCTACTTCATACTTTGAGTGACTGGATTTCAAGGGATACTACTGTCAAAAGGCAGAAAAGGCAAGAGCAAATGCTAATAAGGTCATTATAATGATGACAGTACATAGACCAAAAATCTTCTAGCAATTATTTACATATTTGAAGATTATAGACATACTTGCTAAACATTCAGTCTTTGGACCTTAACCCAATAACAAGTAGCTTGAAACCAAAACAAGAAGAGAAACTTTTCTTGCATGCATCTTCTCAATAGAAAACATTAATGGCAACATAACACACACCATTTCTGGTGTCAGTCTGACCTACTTTCCAGTCAAAGCTTTTAAGAAAAATAAAAAAGTCTTCTCTGTTACTTTCACTCTTGTTCTTTGTCCTATGGTACATCCTTGCTTTAACTGCTCCTACCCTAATTTCTCTTTTTCCCTTGTCTGTTCTTCTCTCAGTCTCTCCATATCTCCTTTCCAAGACCTAGTTACAAAATCTCCATGAGAGACTGCTTTTAAGCAAGCTGAAGTGAACTAACATACAACAGTATTGTTGTTCTATCCTTCCATTAGTTAATTGGACCATTTTTCCAAAAAAAAAAAAAAAAAGCCTTTTTTATAACTATGATGATGATAAAGTACTGACCAAAAAAAAAACCAGTTGCCTGAAAGGAATGATTTTGCTAAATTACCCAGGAACAGCCAGTGCTCTTCTCCCAGAAATTCACTCAGCTATTACACAGCTCCCTCCACACATCTGCCAGCTACATGTAAAATATAATGCAAATATTTGGGGCAACCACTATTTATTCAATCTGAGCAGGTCAGGGCTATGAAAACTCTCTAAGAAATTTATAATATGCCTGCAAAGATACTACATAATTTTAATGTATAGATATAAAATTAAGAGAGAGAAACATTTACAAAGGTTTTAAAGCCTACGGAGTATAACAAAGACAAAATGTCAGATGCAGGACAAGACAGAAAAAACAAAACTGCCTGCACTAGTTAGTGAGCTAACTAACCAAACAGTTAAAAAAGAGATTCTAGGCAACACTGGAATTTCTGTAGCATTTTCTTGTCTGACACAAAAAAAACACTACACCATTCTCAAAAGCGAGTCTAACTACTTCAAGTAGTCTTTCTTCTGGTCTTAAGATTATTACTGAATGCTTCTGAATTTGGCTGTGTTCTGAATCATTAGCTTTCAAACAAACAAGCCTATGATTTTTATTTATTACTAGAGCTAATCAGCAAGCATATCTAAAAGAACAAAATACTTCATTTGATGCTTAATTACATGCAATTATGGTTTTCAATACTTACGACTTAGAGCGCTTTTGACCTGTTAAAACATATAGATAATAATTAACATCAACACAAGAAACTCTTCAGTTTGCAAAAGAAGCCCCACCTTTAAGACGTTTCTGACTCTTATTCAAGTAATAAGAAAAATAAATTGGCTAATAAGCCAAAGCTATTTCCAAAAAGTTCAGTTAAATTCAAAATAGTCAAGCAAAATATGATAGGCACCCCTCAGGACACCAGCTTCTCTGCAGTTTGTGAGTACCAAATACTGCACATGATCATATCTATGAAAGTGAAAAGGACAATTTTACTTTCCATTTCCATACCCTTACTCTCATGTATAATCAATCTGAGAAACATGAAAGCTTGCAGACTTTCTCAATTATTTTACTTACTGTGCTCCAGGTAATAGTTCTGACTACTGACAGGAAAGATTTGTACATCTCAGGAAGCCCCACATCCCCCAGTACTGTCCATCTTCCAGGGATCCAAGGCTGCAATCTGATATCTTGGCTAAGACTTCTATAGAAACTGTGCTGCAAGAAATCTCTGAGGGAGTCCGTGAAGCAGAGCCGCACAAGACAATGGTAAAACTGGCTTTACAGGTAGAATTGGTGAAATGGGATTGTTAACTGCTCTAACAGGAAAAAAAAGACCACCAACACTATAAAGTGTCAAACTCTAACAAATTCACAGGCAATGGGTGGATGTGGCAAGTCAACCGTATCACATAGCTATTTGGAAAGCAGCAAAGGCCAACTCTTCCTCTCCTGACCGACACTTGCCAGCAAAGTTTCTTTGGGTATCTTATCTCATGCAGTGATCATACTAACGCTCAGCTTAGCAGATGGTTAAATTCTGGATAGCTTTTACATGTGTTAGCCAATAAATCAGTGCATTATCTTAAGTTGTTCATCTGTTTCTCACAGATTCTCTTTTTTTCAGGTATGTTCAACTGTACACAAAATGACCCAAAAGGAAGGGTAACAAGGCCAAATTTCCTAAAGTATTATGGAGATTAAAGCATTAAAATATTCAAAATAGAATTAAATCCTAATTGAACTCGTAACTGTTAAACTATTGGTTACTTTTTTTAATATACACTAGATTCCTGTTTTACTTCTTACACATTTGACTTGAAAAACTCTGTCCTAAGCTCACTGTTGTTCAGAAACAAACCAGAAGGCCACTACAGGAATGTAAAAAGAGATTCATGACTTGATGTACCCACTAAGAGGTCTACAAGAATCATATTACTGAATCCTGCAGACACTTGGAATTTGACTTCTATCACTGGTTTCAGAGGGAGTAATCAAAACATGCAAGTTAAATACAGGCAAGTTAGGAGGTCCAAGGTCTGGAATCAATATGAATATGTATTACAGAATTGCTTTCATTATTAAACAGTACACACAGAGGAGGGTAGAATACAGTCTCCTACATTTAAGAAGTCTTAAGTTCAACAGAAAATGCTTATTAAAGACTGAAATAATGGTTATACCTCTCTTTCCTGAGGGAAGAAAAGGAATTTTGTGACAGTAAGTAGAATTAGCAGGATTTGAGGAACCTGGTCCTACCTGAATTAAATCAGTATTACAAGCAATAGAAAACATTTCTAGAACTTTTCATTTCACTTTTAAATTAGAATCAGCTATGACATGATGTCATCTGCTGACTACTTTCAGTGTTCATTTGAAAGTTTAAATGAGGGTTGAGAACAAATTTGGGAATTTTTTACTTTAGTCTAAAACTATGCATTCATCTAGGACTGGACATCTACCAGCTTGATCAGGGTTCCCAGTCTTTTTTCTGGGTTTTTTTAATAGTTTAAACCTGCAAGAATTTTTAGATAGTATCATCTGTTGTTGCCAAGTATCTAGAAAGGACCCTACCTTGCAAAGAAATAAGATTAGCATAGAAAAAGGATTAATCATAATTAAATCTTTGCAGAATTTCCAATCCTTACATTCTTCTAAGGTTGTCAGTCATTCAGTTCTCAAGAGAATCAGTGTTTTCTGAAGTCATTAATATGTAATACAGTTCTCTATAGGTTCTTTTACACTTAATTATTTTACCAGAGTTTTAGGCATTATGATGTTTCTGCACTTCTGGAATTTCCTTTCCTGCACACTTATTATTTCTTTACACTTTTTTTAACCACTGTCACTAACGTTTAGGATTTCTTTACTGATAAGCTGAAACAAAGCAATTGCTGTACCACTGCTGCCATATGGCAAAGTAATATACTGCAAGACATTATGTGCATTGTGTCCTCTCTGGTTTACATGACAGTGTTTGTCAAGAGTTGGCCCATGTACTAGAATAGGGGCTTAGGGGAGATGTGCGAGGAAGGTATTATTAAAATAGCTCGCAAGGAAGTTATAACCGGAATTGTGAGATCATAACCCTGGCACTAAAACCAATCTCATTACTGCATCAAACTTTTAAAATACGTGGACTAAATTACTGGTAACTCCAGCCCTATTTAATTTTATACCAATACTGTTCTGTCTTTAAGTATTATCCAATATAGACAGCAACAATTCTTTGATTATGTCGGGAATGGTAGAAACAGTGTGTCCCTGAAGGTGAGTTGTGTAGTGTAATACAGACATGGAAAAATGAGACAACATTCTCTGCTTCATCTGAAATCTAATCTTGATTTTACTAGTCTATTCAGGATGGATAATTTCTGGTTTTTACTCTGACAAGATTTAACATACTATCATTAGTCCGGAGATTTCTTGAGGATCTTGGAGCACCACTGTCAACTTACTGAAAATGGTTTAGAAATACAGCTGATATTTAGTTCAGTACTAATTGCCTTAATATAGTCAAAGGCATATCATTAGAGCAACTGAATACTAAAGAGTCTGTTTTTCAGAAGAAACTGGGTTTGCACTTTGGCATTTATTTCCATTTTGCATTTCTTTTCTGCTTTTGAATTATTTTGAGTTATTTGTCATCTTACAAATTGATTTCTGACAAAATTTTTACACTTTCAGTCATATATAGACCCAGGCTTGAAAAACAGCTGAAAGAACAAAATATTGTGTACCATCCTTGACAGGAAGGAAAAGGGCAGGCAAAGACCACAAAACCTCAGAGTTCCATTCATTATACTTGCTCAATGCACTAAGCCTGAAGTCTTAGAGTTATACATATTCCTTTACATTTTTTAATATATTCTCTCATTTCTCCTTTACTTTTAAAAACATGAAAAGCAAGAAGACATTGTAATGGCAAAGGAAGTGAAATTAGAAACCATTTAACTATCAAGCAAGCAGAAACAGCCATTGATGCACAAAAGAGTATCACAGAATACTGAGGACAAAAATGTCTCCCAGAATGTAAAAAATGGTATTTTCTTTTCCATTTTAGAAGAGGAAAAATGCATCACACTGCAAACCCAAATCACTTTTCTTCTTTCCTTGCAGCAGCAACCCAGCTACAGTAGAATCGTTTATGTGCTGAGTACAGACATTTTACTTGATTTTTTCATTTTAGATGTGACTCAAAAAAGATGCTTACCCAGCTTTGGTTCTGATTGTTATTCATTTTTAGTACTCTTTCTTCCGATATTTTCATTCCTCAGAATGGAGAAAATGAGTTCAGCTGACAGGTGTGTAGAAATACTTTCTATGTTTTTATCCACAGCAAGACAAAGAACAAGATTTTGTGGGTATTTCCCAAATAGTTTATGAAGAAAAAGGGACTTGAAAATGTAATATTTGGACAAACATTCTTAAATACAGTGTGCAGTTTTTGTTGTGTAGCATCTAGTATTATTTCTAGTAAAGTGTTTCCTGAATACTTCTCAGTATATGGCCTAGTTATTTTACTGCTGCTAAGCAAGCCAACATTCTCATAACAATTTTCTCAATTTAATATCTAGATTAGGACCTATTTTTGCAGAGTGTCTTACTGTGACATTGCAGATTTCAAATTTAATCTATCATATTATTGCCCTACCTCACACAGTCGTAAAGTATGATGTAACCTTTGACTAACCAGAAAGACAGCCAGCAAACTGGGTTATCAATATAGTCTTTCAAAGACTACTATCAAAGTAGTCTTTCCTACTTCATTGAGTACCAACAGTAAAAACATATAGCCCTGAAGAGACTGCTGGCTTTCTCAGCTTCCAAGCAAAAACTGCTTGACTCTTTGTTCCCTTAATCTACTATTTATATTCAGCAATCTTCTCTGTCAAACACTGGGGACCTGACACTTTCTAACTACATAAAAGTCTCAGACTTTTCTTAGTAGTTCCTCATCTGTAAAAAAAATAATGGCTATACTGCAACTCTAAGGAATTCTTAGTGGTCAAGTTCCATGTTTTAGAAGCTCTTCTAGATGTATCAGGTTTGTCTTACCAAGTTCCACATGAAACTTCATTTGCTTATATTTTAATGGACAACATACAAATCACTTAAATGTCATTTAAATTTATCAGCATTGTGAACTTGAAAGTGGAAGTTTGCCTGTTTTACTCTGTGCTCTGCACTTTTTCAAAGTGGCTGTATCTCTGACTGTAAAAAACATTTTTGGTACTCTTTAAGTTAATACTGTGCAATGCCCTTCTGCAAAAATAAAACACAGTAAAACAAATAGCAAGCTAAAAGCAGATTAAATGATTCAATCATTTTTCTAAATTATAACACTGCATGGATTTTAAGGGAAAAAAACCCAAAATGATCTGCAACAAAATCTTTCAGTTGACCAGTAAATTGGATATATTTTTCATGCATTAGGGAAAGAAATCTCAGAGTTCTGCAATTAGCATAATATCATAGTTGGATAAGTCACTATGGTGATAATGATGAAACAACTAATGTCCCTGGCTCCCATAGTTATGAAAAGCTGATTTAGTTTAAGGGAAAGCTTGTATATCAGCTTTGATATTTTCACCTGAAAAAAAGGAAAGTACTACAGTGCTGGGACCTTAAATTTGAGTCTCTCTGATTTCAATAACATAGGAAAAGAAACCCAGAAGACTTTTTTAACTGTTCCACTTGGCATTCAGAATTTGGTTTAATACTGAACTCTGATAAGGCTTCTTGTGAAATTTTGAGCTTGTCTTTGTTTCCAACATATTCACCTAGAAATTTGAGAATTTTGGCTCAAAATAAACACTGGAACATCCCGAGCATGTTGTCTAAAATACTAAGTACATCCTTCACACTTATTCTCCTTTTGGATTATGTCATTTATTATTACATTTATTATTCATACTACTAGTATTATACATATTAGTTCTCTCATTAATTTTCATAAGAAAAAATCTTAAATTAATGTGTTTTTTTTTTTCATAATGGGCATAGACCAACATCAAATTTCCTTAAATCTATGCAACCCCATAAAATACTACCTGCAATAAAGACTAAAAATCTTTAGGTCAATGAGTTTAATAAATTGTATCCCTAAAAGCAATGAGGATTACAGTGATAAGAAAATGTGTACACTAGCCATTCTAATCTGTTCACATATAACTCTTCAGGGCATTTCTTGTCTCTGCCCATGTCAGGGGAGATGGACTAGATGATCTTTAAAGTTCCCTTCCAACCCAAACTATTCTATAGCTCTGATTCTTCCAGCCATTACAGCTTTCAAAATTAAAAAAAAAAAAAAAAAAATTAACAAATTGGGTTGGGTTGAATTTGTTTTAAGAATTGAGAGTTCACATGTGAAGTTCACTAAAAAACTAAAAAAAGTTTCAGCTTAGGTTAGATGAACGCACTCATAAATTGGCTGCTTTAGAACTTACTGGTAGAAATCACCAGATACAGATAAACCATTTTTTATCCAAGTGGAGATAAATGTTTAAGTCTTTTCTGTAAATAAATCATATGCTATTGCCAATTCTTTTAATATGGAGATCAAGAGAAATCCTTCTACTGACTTGATGTGAAGAACTGACAGGACTACAAGAAACTACGGTCTCAATCCTGTATATATCTGAAATGAGCAAGCCACAGCAAGACATTTGCCTAATTCTGGTATAAGACTATTAAACCGGGCCTCAAACTTAGCCTATTTAAGTGTTGTCTCATTTGGACTAAATAGTGAAAAAGAGATTGGAAAATGAGAAGGCTATCAAATCATATGGGTTTTCTTTTAAACAACTAGAAATACACAGAATTTGGAAAAAAAACTGCACAAGTCCTGAAATAAATGCCATATCCAATGGCAAACGTGTCTCCACAATCTCTACCTAAGCATAACATTAGTGGCAAAAAATATTTCCCATTTGAGAAAGTTGCTGACTGGGCAAAATAAGTTCATTTAATAAAACCATTAAGAATACAGGAACACCATTTTCATTTACAGCGTAAGAGGTGTTTGGTATCTAGGATAGCTGGTATTTGTCTAATAGAAACAGAGGCTAAACAAGACAACTGCATAAAACTTCAGCTGTGCCATTAACAAGTCAATAAAGCCTTACGCAGAGGCTTCCTAGCAAGGAATAATGTGAGATAACAGTATAATATTGTTATGGAATTCCTCAAGCTATTTCTTTAAGTTATACATTTGGAAAGTTAGTCTGTCTTGTCTTACACAACCATAGTAAACGAAAGTAATTTATGATGCATATTAGTGTGTTACTGTAAGTTATAGAAAAATTCAAAGCAATTTCTTCTCTTCCTCAACCCCAAATAAATATTCTTCATCTATTATGCATTATTTAGTATCTTAAGCCTTCAAGCCATTGCTTATTGCAGCAAGCTCATAAATCACCTCTTCTACATCAGTCAGCTACCCTTAGAAAAGCATACATAGCAGGGCTTTTTATATAGTATATCTCTGGCCATAATTATTTTACCACATAAATATATTTCATCTGGAAAAAATATAATTTGGTTTTTATACAGTAGTATGTTAGATCATTAGCAAATAAATGTTTGTGTCTGAACCCTATGAGGCTATTTTGTGAGAAAAATTTATTCATGAGACAAGCGAAAAAAAACCTGAGTGTCCCAAAGCATGTAGTACCAATATGGGAAAGTCATGGCTTCTATTTTCTTGTTTTCTAAGTGTAAATAGATTAAAAAGGGTCAGAACCCGCCTCAGGTTCAGCCTGTCGCAGACAATTACAGTACACACTGCCTAATCTCAAGAAAATACTTATTCTTCTTTATTTCACCTGTTGTTATCATTGATAAAGGATGACAACATTTGTTATGGTTAACTTTCCAGTCTGAAGCAATTACATTTTCTTTTATCTGCTGCGTGTTCTAGGAAAGAGTAATCACTTCCATTCACATCAGGCTTTCTGCAGGAGGGCTGGTTCTTCTGACCACAGAGCACCACAAAACATAACAGTTTGTGACTGAAAGTGTCAATGTAAAAATAATTAAAATGTGTTTAAGAGAAAAAAGTCAGTAAACAATGTCCCACCCAATACCTCTAAGCTCTAACAATGTTAAAAAATGACATTGAAGATTACATAGCAAATTGCAATTGACGGACTTCATATAAACTTTGTTACTAGCCTGCAAATCCAGCTATCCAAAGGGGTGGTACTAAGTTCCAGGCACAAGTAGCATGTCATTTATGAAAATGTTCTTTTGTTCACCTAGAAAGCCACAAAGGCTTTACTCTGGATCAATTGCTCTTCAAAGAGTATAAAAAATATTAATGTGTGTATATGATTAATTACCATAGACACAGGGCATTTTTCATTTAAAAAACCCTACAAGGGATAATATTCAGTAATCTAATAGGGGGAAGCTTTCTATTTCTTTAGAAAAATCACCTCATTCTAACTATCAGAATTATGTTATTGATTCAGGTAACATTGTTCTAAATTGTTAAAAATTCCCACAGATGGTCTGCCTGCTGTGGTAACAGATTACCTTTTAGTATCTTTTTATGCGTGTTGATGATTCCATGTAGATGAAAAAACACTCATACAAGACCATAAGCATCCAACACAAACGGATTCCAGTTACTACAGCTTTACAATAAACCTCAGAATATTTATATGATTTCTTTCATGCTTGAAGATCAGTCATCAAATGTGAATGTCAGATTTCTTTTTCCTGAGTAGCAGCAGTAGTTTGCAAAACCGCAAGTTTCTTGCCTTCATGACTTCTGAGAAAAAATGTTGAAATCTGGCCACTGTGAGGCCTTTTAGTACTATTATCCAAAAGATTTTTTTTTTTATTTTAAACTTTTATTGTTTTACTTTGTGGTCTGTGTTTGGGGACACAAGATCATATGATATCTGGCTCTATTTCTATGAATAGGAGTAAGCTTGTAGGCAATGGTGGGACATGCTCCCTTTGACAGCAAAGCCTGCAGGAAGGCACTGGCCACATTCCTGGCCAGCCAACTGCAAAGCCAGACAACCTGATTGCCTGACTTGCTGGAAGAGGCTGCAATACTGTCTCACTAGTTTTGCAGATGTTGCGAACCATGGGGAACCATGAACCACGAGCTTTATACACTCTCGAGGGTACGACTTGACAGATCTGTGGCTTTGTTTGATCCATACGCTAGATAATTTAAAAAGTGAAAATAAAAGAATGTGTTCTTGAGTAATTGCCATATTTTTATTATTCTTTGACTATTCCTAACAGTGACACTTTCCTCTGTGATGCTACACAAAGCACAGCAAGTGAGGATGCTTCCCTCAGAAATCACTTTTCTGTCCCTGAATAATATATTAACATAGAGATATTTTTTGCAGAAAAAAAAGATTACAGACTGATTCTCCTACCTATCACATATATTTTCCCTGCATCCTCCAGAGCCTGCTGACCAGGCTACTTCAGTAGGTGCCTAACTTTGGGATTCCCAAGCTACTCAAACACTTCAAAAGTGATGTGTAAGAGCTTCACTGAATAAGGCCATTGTAACAAAGCAGCTGAACTGTCATGTGAGTATCTATACCATGTTAGAAATCTTGAAAAACTAAACCAAACAAAAATCCACAATGCCAAACATTCAGCCCAGGAACTTAATATCAAGGAAGCACAGAGAGTAGGACAGTGCTACAGTTTTGTAACCTGCTTTCTGTTTTTCCATACACTGTCTATGCCAGCTGTATGATTTGTTCTTAATCACTTAGCCTATGAACACTATAACAAAAGGACTTAGTTGCAGAATATTGGATCTTTAAAAAACTTTCAAAGACTAACCAACTGCAAGGCCCTACACCTGGGTGGGGGCAGTCCCCAATTTCAGTACATAACAAGGGATGATGTGATTGAGAGCAGCCCTGCAAAGAAGGACTTGGGGGCGTTGGTTAATAAGAAGCTTGACATGAGCCAGCAATGTGTGCTCACAGCCCAGAAGGCCAACCATATCCTGGGCTGCATCAAAAGAAGCGTGGCCAGCAGGGCGAGGAAGGGGATTCTGCCCCTCTATTTCTCTCTTGTGAGACCTCATCTGGAATACTGTGTCCAGTTCTGGAATCTTCAAAGTAAGAAGGACAGGAGCTGTTGGAATGGGTCCAGAGGAGAGCTACAAGGATGATCAGAGGGCTGGAGCACCTTCCACACAAGGACAGGCTGAGAGAGTTGGGCTTGTTCAGCCTGGAGACGAGAAGGCTCAAAGGAGATCTTATAACGACCTTTCAGTATCTGAAGGGGGCCTACAGGAAAGCCGGAGAGAGGCTATTCATAAAGGCTCGAGGGAATAGAACAAGAGGGAATGGGTCTAAACCGGAGAAGCACAGATTTAAACTAGACATTAGGAAGAATTTCTTCACCATGAGAGCGGTGAGGCACTGGCACAGGTTGCCCAGAGAAGCTGTGGCTGCCCCACCCTTGGAGGTGTTCAAGGCCAGGTTGGATGGGCCTTGGGCAGCCTGATCTAGTGGGATGTCCCTGCCCATGGCAGGAGGCTGGAACTGGATGATCTTTAAGGTCCCTTCCAACCAAAATTATTGTATAATTCTATGATTTTATAACATAACTGTTAAAATATTCATTATGAATAATGATGCTTTTCAGATATGTCTACACTATATTCCAATGAATATTCATCAAAACTTTATCAAAATTTTCACAGCTTTCAAAATCTACTGAAAGCTTTGTAATGTTTTCTGGTTTTGTTAAAGTTCCATTTTATTAACCTTTCAGTAAAAATAAGGAATAATACAGGGCATCTTCCTGCACAAAAGCTATCCTTATTTTGTTGCATATACCGTAACTATACATATACTAAATGTGACATTTCATTTTTTACACTCTGTCCTCTTAATGGAGCCTTAGTGACACAATAGAAAATATCTTATATGATTTTTCGCTTACACTCTGTCCTTCTTAGCTCCATATTTCTTAACCATAACTAGAATAGTCAGATGCTGCTAAGGAATTTAACATATGCATTCTCCCATGTGATTTCTGTAAGAGCTTCCACCCTTTCAGGAAGGGGCTTCCTATAGATGTTTAAAGAGTGGTATAGAACAAACTCACAAGTAATATTGAAGTGGCATTACTATATAAATTATTAGAAAAATTTGTACAAACTGGAATTCAAACATGACTTCTATTGGAAGATCAAGTATTTTTCAGGAGCAAAACCCAATTATTTATAGACTGTATAATTCTTCTAGCAGTTTTTTTCCTTGATGGAATGTTGTTCTACACAGACTTTAACATCTGGAAACAAAATCAACATTACCTCTTTCCCTAGACTGGAGACTGTCTTGTTAAATAACATAACCATATTAACAGTATGCCTGCTGATACATGATTTAGGCCATTCATTTTGAAGTCACCACTCTTGCTTTCATTTATTGTACTGACAGTTTTTCTGTTAACAAATGGCAAGTATGCAAGCTTAAAATTAGACTATTTGTTCCTCTAGACTAACAAAGCAAAGTATCAGCTCTTACTGCCTATATAAGCAGTCACTTCAGTGTCACACTGCATACATATTAATTAAACCTTTTCTGCAAAGGCTTGGGGGGGCAATGATACAAATAAAATGAGCTTTATTTTGAAGATGACCCCACAGTGATGTTTCTTCAAACAGACCACTATTTGCATTATTGATTTTTCAAAAATTACCAGCTGGTAATCACCTTGACTAAATGCCAGACTATTTAAAATGCCATTTACAGAGGGGGCTGACTTTCAATTATGTGTGCAGATATGAACAAAAGGTTCATGGAACCATCTGAAGGAAATTATGATTCTACCTTAATTCTGATTGGTGTGGTTATATCGATCCAGTGTTTATTTAGTATCAGGACAATACATGGAAGTTCATATTTGCCTTCCATATCTAATATAAAGATTCCTTGGTACTGAAGTAGAGCTGTGTAGCTCAACTGACACAGAGAACTGAAACTTAACAGAGAAACAGCAAGACCCAAATTCCTGCTTCTGTCCTAGCATGAACCAGCACAAAATATCCCCTCAGTATCCTGTACGATTCAGTCCTCATCCTTCCCACCTGACCCAGCTGCACTCTCATCATCTCTTCAGCCAGATAAATTTCTGCCTTCCCACTGTCCTCAGGAATTTCTGCCTAAGAGTATTTATGCTTTATGGAACTGAATAATACTGCTGGAGGATGGTCAGAGAGTATTTCTGCAATGTCTCTAAAACCTGAGAAACTCTAAGAAAATAATATTTGTCCTGCTTCATTACTTGATCAGCATTAGTAAGTTCAGTCTCTCTCACAAGTTTGCGTAACTGCTTAGAAGATTCAGCTGTTTGCAGGCTAATTTTCTGGGAGAATGAAAATGCTATAAATAGCTCTGGACAATTTTCTCAGCTGCTTCTGGCATAGTGCATCACAGACAATTTGCCAGACTCCAGCTAGAAAGATTTGAGGCCAGAGTATGATCTCCTTCAGAGGACACTAGAAGTGTAAAGGGGCCTGAGTTGTCCTGCAAGACAGGTTGGCATATTCCGGTCACACAGTGTGGTAGCAGACAACATCCTCCGCAGGGATGATTCACCAAGAGAATGCCAGTGCTAAGAGAGCCATCAGTGAGATAGCACAACCTCGTCCACCATGGATAATGTAGAATACTCTTAGGACCAATCTAAACAATAATGTAACAGCAATATTTGGGGTGAAACAACTTACAGCTTAGAGACTAAACCAGTCTTACTGTCTAAAACATTCGGTTTAACTGTGCTTTTAGACTACTGGACTACTAACAAAATAATTCTGTCAAATATCTTTTAACGTTTATATGTTACACCTAAATATTTGACCCATATGAACTCTTTCTAAAGATAGTAATTTAAGAAAATTAGGCTGGAAAGTATAAATCTATAGCCTACAATTTAGCCACAATGCTACAAATCAGTTCCTGATCTAAGTCTATACCAGAGTGCCATTTCTGGTACAGGAAGAAATGCGTTTCATGTTGATGCTTGGCTGACTGACTCTGGCATGTTTTGGAATTTCTGGTGTTACATTAAAAACCTTATTTTGTCTAGAATATTTTTTAATACTGTAGCTGATCCTCGCTACATTTTTGCAATGTGCTTATTTGCCATGGAGCCTTGAGTTCAGGTACAGCTGGTTTAATTTACTACCATTTAAATTCAAAATAGTTCAACAACAAAGAACTCTGAGGTTTCCAAAATTTGAGATTTGGATTCAAGATTTTGACTCACATCCACCATTAGCAAATATTAATGTCCCCCTACAAATAATAAGACTATTGTCATTCTTGATGTAAGCACTAGGGTTTTGAATAAGACAAAATAATTTACTAGAAATGTGTGCACCAAAGTTCTGCCACATTAATGGTATTGTAAGAGTTGCATTTTGCATTTTTTATTCAAATTAAAATGCCAAAACTATCCACACAGAAAATTTCTTTGCATTAACTATTATTTGCATGAACTACAACATCTAAAGTCAGTTACAGTAAAATCCTCTGAAGTTTCATTTCATGTAACCATTACTCAAGTTTCCCTTAGTGATAGAAACAGAATAATATGCCTAAAGATTAGTGCTAATTTAGAATTATGAACCTTGAATATCTAGAAGCAGCACTCTTTCAGATAGACTATCGCAAGAAGGAAGAGGAAAGAATAATGAGACACATTTGTGGTCTATAAATGTCACAACATAAAAGAAATGCGGAACATACCAGGACAATATTCTTGTGACACACCAACAAAAAGCATAGGCAGCCACACATGGTTTCTCAGCTTTCTCACCAATACTGTCTGAGATACTATCTATCATGATAACTAGTCACCAAAGACGTACATGCTGGAACCAACCTCTCCTCTGACACGTACTGACATTAATTTGTTGTTAGTGCATCTATTTTCACCCAAAAGTACTTTCCTTTCTGTAAACATGCCTCTCCAGCGTCTACTCAGCTATCCTACTCTAGTAGTGAAGACTAATCACAATTTAAAAATCTTTAGCACAATTAAATGAATGTTTTGCATCATTTTAAATTGTATGAGCTGCACAATATTCTGGACAACTGAATAACAAGAGGCAATATACACAAACCTCTTTATAATTCTAACCACGAACCCATCTTTCTTCCCCAGACATCTACCAGGGTAATAGTCTGTTTCAAAAATATGTTCCCTTTAGAAATCTACATGTACTCAAGTATTTGTACAAACACTGCTACTTGTTAGAGCCTAACAAGACTGTGTATTGCAGAAAATGATTGCAACAGAGGTCAAATGCAGAAGGCCTAATCTTGCATTTCATCCCCAAGAATCTACTGTTAAACTAATTTCTCCACCTAATAACTCAAGTCAGACTGCAAAATTAAACTTCACAGTTACTTTAAATTAACCTTTTGACCAAAATCGTTATACTGTCTTTGGGCATGCTTCACAAGCCTTGGATTAGTGCCTTAAAAACCTTTGCTTTCTCGTCCATTCCAGCACATTAGAGCAGGAAAAGGCGCTATTTAAGCCCACTTTCTTTTTTCCTTACAACCAGTAAAAAAGGTCACAGAAAGTCTGATCTGTTCCTTTGGTCTTTTTGTATTATCAAGCCTGATGTGGTAGGGAGGTGCTGTCACATATCCTCATTACCTTCAGGGGACATCAACAACTTGCTGAGGGCAGCCTCCATAGTTACCTGTTGAATGGTGTTGGCCTTCAGGCAATAAGAGATCATTGAAATTGCAATACAAACCTAAAACTTTATTAAAGTCTTTGGTTCCACTCTAACTTTCTCCTAGAAAAACTTATCCTAACAAGAAGAATAATATCATCAAATGCCTCCCCGAACCCATAATTTAGTCAGTCATACAAACTATGAAGAGTAGTCCTTCTAGAGGCTACTAATTATTCTATTTAATGGCAATAGGTTTGGTAGTTTGTAATACCAGTAATCCCGATCACAAATAGTCCTTGTTGTGCATATTTTTTTTTTTTTACTAGAAAATATATTTCTATTTTATAGAAAAGATGTTTAAGAAAAAAACCAAAACACAACGTATTACCATCAGGAATTGAATTAATTTAAATTAGAATTTAGAAGAATATAAGTCTATCTTCACCATATATGTTTGCCAAAGTTGAAAATACAGTAAAACATGCCTCTAAAGAGGTCAGTTATTAGTATTCCATTAGTTTCAGAGTCTTTGTACATACATATGATTTGCATATTCCACTATAAGGTATAGGTATATCCCATGTGAAATTTTTCTAAATTCATTTCACCTGGTGAAGTGGCAGGGAGGAAGATCAAAGTGTGTTTTCTCATTACATAGTTTTAGGCTTCTTCTCCAATTTTCCCTGAAAATCCCAGTGGAAACAAAATGATAGTATAGGTAGTGCTTTGTATTGTTTTCTCATCTATTGACACATTATTACTTTATTTGAACTATTATTTATCAATTGACTGTAAAAAAAAAAAAGGAAAAAAAAGTGTATTTTTCCATGCCCAGATAAATTCTATCTGAAGGTCACAGGATCCTAGTTTTCAGCTTTGAAAACTAGGGCATCAAAGCAGCTACCAAGAGAGGGTGAGAAACTAGGCTCTTTGGAAGCTATGTATCCGAAGAACAGGAGACATGGGAAACATATAAAACTGGTACAACATTGAGGAACAAGTATGAAAGAATTAATAGGTTTTAATGAAGGAGGTAAAGAATCAGGAAAAAAAAATATTATTGAAGAGATGATACAAAAAAAAAAAAGAAAAACAGAATATAGGTGTAAATTTAGTATTAAGGAGGAAACAAAAACATGAGGATGCAATTATTCTCTTATATAGAGCGTTTCTGGATAAATCTATTTATACTACAAATTTTTTAAAACAAAAGTTATCTCTTGTTTGAGACATTTACAACACCTTTGCACTGCCCTGAACTTTTACTGAAGCCTACAATGCTATTCCAATACAAAAAGTAACCAAGTAAGCAGTTGCAAAAAAACCCTATCTGCTTTCAAAACAGGTGAAGAAGCTATGAAGTATTATCACTGGACTTGGAAGAACCATTGTGTTCTCATATGAGTAATCAAGTGTACTTTTATCTCTCATTTAATTGAACACAGCAGTCCTGTAATTACAATGTACCTGCATGTACCTGTGGCAGCATTAAAAAACAAATTCCTTCCATTCACAGAGAAATTTTAGCTGATGTGCTATAATAACAAAAAGTTTAATATTTGTGTTTCTGCCAGTAGTAGTTAGAGTCAAAGTTATAATTTATGGACTTAAAATCAGCAAAGCAGCATATCCTTCAGAATTATTATTTCTCTTGATCAAATCCATCTCCACTGAAATACACTCTTCACTGTGTCCGTGAGAGTAAGTGCAAGCCATTTAGAATCAGAACAAAACCAAACTTATCTTTGCACCTTTCTTCACTTGATACAGATTTCTAAAAGAGGTGGCATTCACTCAACTCGTGCCTTGGCCCTTGGAAAAGCATCTACTTTTTAATGTTTGGGGTTTTTTCTAACTGTATTTTTATATGTAATTAAAGTCTTTTTTCTTTTTTTTTTTTTTTTTGAGGGTGGTTTGGTTAATCCTCAAAAGCAATAAATTTACCATTACAGGCCTTTTTATCTCAGTCTCTTTTGTGGTTTGACTGTTTGTGCAGCTATACACATTCAAAATGCAGTTGTTTGTTCTGCCACAGTGAAAGACAACTAAAAATGGATTCCAATTTGGATTCATTTAAAGTCTAGGTAGAATGTACTCTAACAAGATTGCAGGTTTTTTTTTTGGTAGAGTTTTCAAAGCTATTCTAGCCACGGAGTTTACTCGACAGAAAGCAGTAACTTTATACAATTATTAGAGAAACAAATACCAGATAAAATTTGCTTTTGAAACACGTCTCCATGTAGTCAGAAAAAAAATTTACAAATTCTTTCAATGTATAGAGCCAAATAATTTTGAATTTTAATATTGTGTGGTTAGAAGAACTGCTGTCAGACAGAAAAAAAATACTAAGAGATGTTCCTGGTAGTAATTTACTTCGTACAGTTTATAAGAATATCTATTTCAGCAATTACTGATATAGGCATGCAAGCACAGAAAGGTTGCCTCTCATCAAGCACATTCTTTTACCACTTGTAAAGCTTGTTTTCTACAACACGTTTCCTACGGTAAAGCTTATTAGTTGACTAGAGACATTTTCTGAAAATAGCTCAGGTCAAAAAAGATTATATCTGTCATAAAAATCAATACTAAACCTAATTTAAGATAAGTAATTCGAGCTGAAGTGCTTTGTCACTAATTTGTGCAGATATATTGGAAATTACTAGAAGCCACAGCTTTTTTGATACGTGGAGATACACCACAAACCGTTCACTTTCCTCAGCCCCTTGAAGTTCCCAGGTTTCTCCATTTACAGGCATTTACATTAGTAGACAAAATTACTTGAAAATGTTTTGAAGGAGTAGCAGTAGCCATAACAAAACTGTTAGCTCTCCCACAAAGCTGACTAGGCCAGAGATCTAAGGCCCTCAGAACTCACAGCTGCCTGGAGGCAGGAATAAAAATGCACACAGCCACTTAATTTCAACTGGTAAGATGCTCCAGTAGCAGCTCCACAAAAAACCAGCTTTCTTGCTTCTTGTTCCCTGCACACAAATGCAGCTTAAGTTGTCATCAACCAAACACAAAAATCTGAACCAAATAATAAAAAACTATTTTATTTTTTGGGTTTTTTGGGGGGGAGGAGAGTAGTGGTTTGTGGAGGACTAATGTGGAAGGTTTCTTTTGGATAGACAGGACCCATGGTTTGGCTTGCTCCTGCTGCAGTCTTCAGTGAAGATATTCTGACATTATATATCAGAATCCAGGACCTACGGCTCCTGTTCCCTGGAGAACCTGTGTTTGACATCACACCTATAATTGCTACGAGGGTGTTATTTTCCATGTAACTGTCTTGCTGCAATTTTATTGCAGCTTGTATTTAAGAAAGGTTCTCAGATATTTAAGAGATTACATAGTAGGCATGATTCACCTGTTCATTATCTGGAGTCTACATGACATTTCATCTAGAATGGAGCGGTCTAGGAAAACTCTGTGAGAAGCATTTCCAGGAAGCTGACTTGCTTTGAGGGTTATAATGGAGAGAACCATCATAAAGCTGCTTAACATTTTCCCCTATTTCTTTGTAAATACCTTTGTGTTGTTACAGACTCAAAATGACACAATTTGGTTTCTGGTACTTGGTCATCAACTAGTAAATAACCATGAACTGCTGAGTGTTAATATATGGCTGAACAAGTCATAGAAAAACAGTTATAGTTCAGCTTGCAGACGGTAAATATCACAAAGGTTCTGAGACATCCTGGACCTGGAAATTTCTAAGCAGATCAAAAATCCAAAACTGCCTGAACTCTACCTTTTACACAGACATCAAAACCAAATCATGTATTTCTTGCTATTATTTTTTAAAAATGTACCATAGACTATTTAAGCAGATTTAGAACCCAACTCAGAACTCACTACAGTCAACTGGAATTTTCCCTGCTGTCCACTGAAGGCCATGATACATACAGAAAGAACAAACTCTGAAAGCCTAAACACATCCAGAAAATTAGTCTTTACTTTTATGCACAGAGGGGCTGTCAGCATCTGATCACTGTAGTAAGTTTAAGCTCATTTACAGGCGCTAATCAGAGAAGATTCAACCTCACCTTTTATGGCATATTAAACCTTTGAAGGCTTTTTTATAAAGTGCTTCCTTGCAAAGGACTGACTTAGTACATTCAATTCCAGTTCATTCAGTAGAAACTGAATGGGCTTTCAGCCTTCAGGAGTCAGTAATTTCTTTGATTTTTAAAGCCAGAACAGACCCTTGTGACTACTTAGTCAGACCTTCTGCACGTAATTTTACTGAAGTCTTAGCAGAGGTACCTAGAATGCCAAACAATTATTGAGAGAATTAGAAGCAGCTGCCAGAGCTAGGCAACTGAGTTTGGAAAATAACAGGTAGAATTGGGGTAGTGTTTGTTTTGTTTTTCTCCAAAGTTTGCTGCCTAGAAAATATTAGAAAGGAAGGTGATGTTTGTTAGTTTTTTTCTTGGTTGGTTGTTAGTTTGTTATTTAAATATTAAGTCCTCATGACAGAAGTACAAATAACATACTGTAATATTTGACTGAGTTCTGGATAAAGACTGCTTAGCTGAAGGCTTATGACGAAGATCTGAAATTTACATTGTATTCCTTTGGGGTTGTTAATGAGGGAAAGGCTGGGATTCTTTTGTAGTTATGATTTATAAAAAAAAAAATGAGAGTAGTCACAGCGGACGGTAGTAGGGAAATATCAACAAGCTGGTTTAACTGTACTTCAACTGCTGCTGGAAAAACAACATTTTTGAGTGCGCTACTCAATGTTAAGTACCTTGTCTCAAGGAAAGACTACTCAACTCAAAACCTACAAAACAATTCACTATTGAAACAATTTGATTTATAAGCAGTATCTCATCAGTAGTGTACGAGTTCAGGGTCAATATTAGCAATGCAACACATAAAGGACAGTATTAAACAATTACAAAGTATTAACACTTATCTACTAATTCCCTAAACACCCTTCCATAACTATTCCCCAAAAGTTGTAATACTGACCCTCTCGCGAATGTTCTATGCTGTTATAGGCACATCCTTACCTCTTACAGAGGTGCAGGCTACCCTACTCACACATATCACCTTTTGGAGCTGTAGCTGCTTCAGCTTTTTATGTATCTCTGCTGCTCCCTGTAATTTGCACACGCTGGTGAGAAAACTACCACAGCCACACAGGCACACCCAGACGTGGGTCCCTGCCGCTTACCCCCTGTCCTCTCACTCCTCTAGCTGGACACGTGCTGTTTGCTGTGTCCAATGGGGGAGGATGCTCTCCCTGGCCCAGGTGGAGCACTTGTGGCAGTGGTGCAACTTAGTGCCAATCTAGGCTTAGACAGCTTATTTACTACCCTCTTCTCAGCCCAAGGTCCCTCATGATAATTACATACTTTCATGCTTCTTTCATACTTCTAAACACAGAGGTCTTTGTTTCAAAAGTCTCTTTGTAATTGCCTGCTTATTTTTTTTATTTGATAGTTGTTATCTTTTTTAGCACCATGATTGTTTGAGCAAATGCCCTCTCAGGCAGTTCTGGCTGTTCCTGGCACACGCACTGTCTCATGCTCCCTCGTCCCACTCAGCCATTTGGCCAAGAGGAAGGTCCATATAGGTACCCCCCCCCCCCCCACACACACACGTACTCTTCATTACCTTTCCAAAGTAATGCACTAAAACAAATAACTACATTGGTTTTATCTTTGTTCAGATTAAATAATTTTTAATGCATCTAGTGAGCTTTACAAGTGTTATCTTGCTACAGAAGAAAACACTTTTTGAAAATGTTCAATCATTTCCCCATGCTCCCTAAAGTATAACCTAAAAACTGCAAATAGGCAACAGAAATACCCATAGACTGATATGAAAATACTATCAAATTTGCTATCTCAAACAGATTTGAAGCTGAAAAGGACAGATTAAAGAGAATCAGTATGACTCTCTTGGCAAGTCTTCACACACACATCAAGGAAAGTAATCACCCACTGATTGTGCATTCCAGTGTCAAGGTAAGAAAGTGATATGGAATAGTCCAAGATTATTAATTATTATTATTCCTATTACTGGAATGTCAATAGTAGTATAAAACATTCAGATAATATAATAAGACAATATTTCATTTGCTGGTGGCACTTTTAGATTGAAACAGGTATATTTGAAAACAGAGAGTTTTTAGTAAGGTAACAGGCTAAATTAGATTCTGTACCTAGAACCTAGAAAGGAACCTAGAAGAAAAAGAAACTAAATAATATATACTGTAATAACATGAGCTCTGTACTTATTGAAATGGCAATGAATCAAGCTAATTAGATTTTTGCAATGACCTTTCCAAAAGGATCTGTAAAAATTCTGAGGCATAAAAACTGGTATAGTATATCACATCATCATGAAATATGATATATGGCAGTAGCACAAGCTGGTAAGCACCAATAATATCTGACATAAGTTTTTGGATATTTTGCATATTCTCAATGGAACAGCTGTTATCCAATATGAACACACTCTGGTCAATAACAGTACAAAGAACTTCTGAATTTTCTCAAATTCATCAGAACTCCTTCATCATCATCTTCTTAATCTATTGAAGTACTCTTTGTGACAATGAGATAAAATGAAGGCAATGTCATTTTTAAGTAGTGGTGTATATTTTTAAAGCTTAAGCCTACAAAAGCTGCATAATTACCAATGCCAGTGAGTCATCATCTTTCAGCAAGACATTTTTATTCATCATACAGAAGAAAATTTGCAGAGGCACCACAAGTGAATTTTATGCAGTCTCTGACAATAAAATATATTTGGGTTATTGCCATATGAATAAACCATTGCCCAGAGAAAGCAATGTAGTTTCTTAAACATATTGCACAAACTCACCTGCTTACACCCCAGAGGAAAACTGTCATTAAAAAAGCAATTTGATAAGTTTGATTCCAAGATCTCTACAAGAAGTGCATCATCTAAATGGAATTACTAAAGGTAGTTCTATGATGAAAAGACTGAAATTTAAAAAAAAAATAGAGCTACTGAAAGAAGAAATACAGTTCTCTATGTACTACATATTAGTGCTAGTAAACACTTTTATAATATATGTATATTAAAATTATAAATACATTATACAATTTATACATTAAAATATTTCTTGTTAATATGGAAAAAGAGTTAAGTGTTTCATTGTCATCATTGCTTTCAAAGCCAAAAAGCATAAGTAGAGAAAATAGAACTGCATGTGGCATACCTCACTGGTGCCAAATATTAACAGTAGGCACTGACAACCTATCATTTTTAAAACAAAAAATTGTGCTTCCTTTTGTGTATGAACAGTCACCATTATAAATAGTTTCACTCCACTAGCTATTTCAAATGATGGAGAACCTATCGTTCCCAAGCCAGTCGGGTGGCTAGGAGGACTTTCCTTTTCAGCCACACACATTACACCTTTTAGTAAATCACAACAGTTTCACTTCACCATCCATGGAGTTTTTCTGATATTCTATAGAGGTCTGGCTCCTATTCAGATAAGATTAACTTTCTTACAATACAAAAAAACCCGAATGGTGCAGTTGCCACACCAGAAGGGCAGGATATCATCCAGAGAGACCTGGACAGGCTGGAGAAGTGGGCCTGTGAGAACCTCATGAGGTTCAACAAGGCCAAGTGCAAGTTCATACACCTGGGTCAGGGCAATCTGCAGTTTCTATACAGGATGGGGATGATGTGATTGAGAGCAGCCCTGCACAGAAAGATTTGGGGGCGCTGATTGATGAGAAGCTCAACATGAGCTGGCAATGTGCACTCGCGGCCCAGAAGGTCAACTATATCCTGGGCTGCATCAAAAGAAGCGTGGCCAGCAGGGCGAGGGAAGTGATTCTGCCCCTCTATTCCTCTCTTGTGAGAACCCCTCTGGAGCATTGTGAACAGTTCTGGAATCTTCAAAGTAAGAAGGATTGGAGCTGTTGGAAGAGATCCAGAGGAAGGCTACAAAGATGATCAGAGGGCTGGAGCACCTCCCATACAAGGACAGGCTGAAAGGGTTGGGGTTGTTTAGCCTGGGGAAGAGAAGGGTCCGAGGAGACGTTGTAGTGACCTTCCAGTACCTGAAAGGGGTACAAGAAAGCTGGAGAGGGACTGTATACAAAGGCTTGTAGTGACAGGAACAGAGGCAATGGGTATACACTGGAGAGGGGCAGATTTAGACTGGACATAAGGGAGAATTTCTTCACCATGATAGTGGTGAGACACTGGCACAGGTTGCCCAGGGAAGCTGTGGCTGCCCCATTCCTGGAGGTGTTCAAGGCCAGGTTGGACGGGGCCTTGTGTGGCCTAATCTAGTAGGAGGTGTCCCTGCCTATCACAGGGGGGTTGGAAATAGATGATCTTCAAGGTTCCTTCCAACCCAAACTGTTCTATGATTCTATGAAAAAAAGTACCTAGAAGCGAGATTATAAATCCTTCCTACTTTGTAATCATGGCTACATGTAAACCTATAAATATAATTTAAAATTCAGACACTGGGGATGATAAAAAAAAAGCATGAATTAAGGTCACAATTAGAGACAAACATTTCCAGTAATCAACTTTTTAATAAGAACATAATAAATATAGTATTTTAAGATTTCACAGTAGGAACTCTGGTTTAGTCAATATTTTTGGTTCCATAATTTAACTACAGAAGTAAAATTTGTTCTATTTTTTGAGAAAGTCTCATGTGAAGACTGTAGAAATGTATCTGGAGGTGTTCTGAGTTTTATGCCTTAGAGTCCGTATAAAAAAAAATCACTGGTTAACAAAAATTGTGCTTTTGACCACTGTTGGAGATGGGTTATTAGACTCTATGGATATCTGCTTTGACTCTCATTCAGTTTATGATGCCATAATAGCCTGATAAAAACAGTTTAAACAAATCATGCACTATTCTATACTAATGTTTTCTGCAAATATATGGAATTCCTGTTTTCAAATTAACTTTTACAGTACTATAAGTTTAAAGACATATTGCTAAGTTAATGTTACTGTTTCCTTTTCAATTTTACAGGCAATACCACACACTGAATAGTGGAAAGATACAAGCATCTTTTCATATTTCTCATCATCAAAGCTATGCAACTAGGCACCCGAGCACCGTGTCAAAAATCTTTATTTGCCAACAATGCCTTCAAGGAGAACGTCTGATTAATTCCGCTACTATCATTCTTTCAGCTTCCATGATATGATCACTTAAAAATTTATTCAAGGACAGAACTGGATTAGAAATGAAACTTCTACTGGCTATTATTTCTCTTGACTGGTGTTTGCTCTCAACTACATCTATTTATATTTTTCTCCCAAGCAGCCTATGTTGTGTATAAGGTCCAAAGCAGCACTCCCTTTACCCTTCCTTTTGATTACCTTATATGCATTTCATTTTTCAGAAGAAACAGCTGAGTATCAAAGCACAAAACAAATGTATAAAATATAGACTTATGGAGATTACAAGTGTACACTGAATGAGAGTACACAAACGTACTTTCCACAGGAGTTTAAATTTCCGACAGATTTTTATGAAGAGAAAAAGAATTATGCATCTGACAGCTAGAGATTCTTTTGATCATTTTATTTCTGCTTTACCTGCCTATGCTCGAGAGGCATTTTGTACTTATTTACACAGGAAATGAGAGGAATGTCAAAAGCACACAAGCAACCTCCTTCACTTGAGGAAAATTTACCTGAATTTTGTGTTCCAAAGTCCGAGAGATATCAGTAATTTTAAATTTATCTGTACAACCTAATAGATTCAGATTTTAGAAATGTCCTATTCCTTTTTATATTGTTGACATATTGTTTAAAGTCTCAATGTCTCATAGAACAGAGTTTACAGTAGACTATAAAACTGTGTTGTGCCTTTCAGTTTTCGGCTACAAAATAGAATTAACCTGGAAGTCTAAAACCCTACAGAGAAGTCAGAAAAATACAAGTTCAAACAGAATTCAGCATTTAAATTTGAAAACACCAAGCAAGTCACAAAACCAGTTAAGGCTCACAATAAATCAAGTCAAATTTCATTTGGAAAATAGAAGTAATATTGCAGCTTGCTTTTATTTAATTGCAAAAGGCATCCCTAGATTTTCTAGATGTATTTGTTGCTGTTCAGTCTTATACAGACATTAATTTTCTATAAGATTTTTCTTAATATAAGAAAATGTAAGAAATGCATGCATTTGTGTTCATATACTTCCCCTGAGCCCTAAATGATTGTATGATCTTCCTTAAGGTAAATCAAGAGGAAAGACTTAAGCACAGGTGCGCACACACACGTCTATTCTCTGCTTCTTTTCCTTGCAGACCAAACTCATGCTGATTTTAACTGCCTGGCAAGATTAGGGAGCTCAGAGTTGACATAGCAGTTGTGTCGTGTTTTCTTACCCAAGAGAAGCAATCACAGAAACTCAACAACACAAAAGTACAAAGTGAGCCAGTTGTGAGTCTAAGGAGTAAACAGCAGGGAATGAGCTCAAAGCCTTGAATATGCTTGTTAGTCAGGGTTTATATCTTTGGCAAATAAGTTACTTATATGTAATTCCAAGTAACAACTCCTTTGGTTTTTGAAAGTGCATGCCCAGACTTACAGGTTTCAGATTCAGAATAGGACATCAATGTGGGATTAACTCTGTAAAGTTAGAAGTCTTTACTTTCCAGTTGTGTTTTTACTATTCTTCCAATAACCAATTAAAGTATCTGTAATGCTGTATGCAACACAATTACAATGCAATACTATTCATAATGTTTTCTGATTTATCCCTGTGAGTTGTTTACTAGAGTTAATATAAAAAATCCCTACTGTTATTTGTCTTAGAAATCAGATTGTTTTGATGTCAGCAGATTTAATAAGAGTCCACACCTTAATCCGGTCAATTAAGATGAAGAGGATAGATGGCTCTTAAAAATACTTATCAATTGTTGTGATACTTATTCACACGTTTTTCAGTAAGTTCTTTGTTAAACATTATTAAATTTACTCCCCAAAATCCCTTTTGCAAAAGGTCCCTTTTGCAAAGAACACTTCTGATATTCTGTTCCGATCCTTCAAAAATAAGGTAATTGGAATTTTTATTTTGTCTACTACATATAAACTCATGGTTGAATTACAGGTTTCCTTCCTTCAATCTAACTAGTCTGAAGAAGAAGTTCAACAAGTCCACACGTTGCCAAAACTGCTAAAAATTCAAAAACTTAAAGCACTCCAATAGTGTTCAGTCAACTTGCCTTCTACATCCGTCTACACTGAAACAACTTAGCAGCTAATGGCCTCCCGGAATTCTCACAGTGACCAATTATTGGATAACACCTATGTATGAAAGCTTAACATGAGGTCATAAAAGGTAATGACCAGGCACGTCAAAAAAAAAAAAAAAAAAAAATGTAATGATGTTTATTTTGTCAGTTTCTAGAATTGAGTTCTTTTTATTAATGAGGACAAATCTGATCTTTAGAACCCCATCTAATGTAGATCATTCTATGTAGAAAAGATCTACAAAGAAAGATCTTTTCTTCTACACCTTTTCTATGTAGAAAGATCTAGATAGTTGAAATGTTAAAATAAATCATTAAAACCGATTAGGAATGAATTAGTGGGAAAAAAATGAAGAAAATGTATATATATGCTTGTGAACCTAAAGTAAACATGTTAATGCTCGTAGAGCCAGAATTACAGATCTGTATTATTTACAGGTTTCAGTTGAGTTTTCAGAGTAATGGACTGGTAGAAGTGATCATACTTAGGATGTGTTATTCATGAGTATTAACTGAATTGTATTTGACACCAGTGTTATTTTCTCTGATGAACTGTAGAAGGGCCCCAGCTAAATGAAATAAATTGTCATTTCCAAGAAATTAATTTCAGTTTGGGGAACTGCAAAGCTGTGTGTGTGCAGAAAGAAGACCCATAAAAGCAGGTATTCTTGAAAGAAAACGAGGCAGTCATCAAAACCACAACTGTCGTTTGATTATTTAAAAATCTTAAGAAACCTTACTCCTCCTGTTTATCTTCAAAAGTGAGGGTAATGTATTTACTACAATATTGCAGACTTGCTTTTCTTTGCCCCACACAAGTTATATTTTAAATGTCATTTAGCAGCGTTCAATAGAACGTTCAGTTTTTGTGAATGCTCTGTTGAATGCATTCTGAGCTGCATGAAGTGTAAAGATGTCACCTGTATGGCATGACTTATGGAATCCCAAAGACTTCCACACCGGATGGTATTTACACATCTTTCTGTTTGTAATTAAGGAACTAAAAAAGAACAAAAAAAGAAAAGCTACCGCCTGACTCGTTCTGTATATTATATATTTTAAGACAGATTCTTAAGTAACAATCATGAAATAAAATCAATCTGTTTTATAATTAGAAAACACTAAGGATATTTTTGTTTTATTCTGCATATATGAATACTTCTCTCTCCAAAAATTAAACCAAATCACCACTTAGTGTCCTTACTGACTGCATTAGCCATTTATGGCTATAGCACGAAAAAGAATTACAGCAATAATTTGTTCTGGCAACTATTTTGTCTTTTTCACTCAGGAGAAAGCATAGAGATCTAATCATAGACAGAATCTTTCTCTCACATTCACAGATTTTTGTCCCTTTTACTTTCTCACAGCATTAGTCTGCTGAAGTGGCCCTTTAAGTGTTTTCTTAAAACAATGAGAAGCATGCAAAGAAAACCACATACATTTTATCTCCTAAGTGAGCTTATCAGCAGCAGCACAGGTGGAGAGTATGCTTTCTTCTCTCCAATTTTTGTCTAATTTTTTCTTCAATTACTCTGGTACTGATGAGATGGCAACTTAAAAAAATGGGTCACAGACTTGGCAATGAAAACTCACTATTTAGAAAATTACACTGAGGGTGCTTGAGCCATTGCTAGTGACTGTGAGACTGAAATGAGAGCCTTGTCCTCTTCACTGCAGGCTCACAGTACATCAAATCTCAGAAAACTTTACCCCCTACATTTTCCTTTATTCTTCTCTGAAAGAGATTGTTACTAGCACCATTTTATGTTTCATTGATTATAAAACATAAGTGTTTCTAACATGATTTCTGCTTTCACTCTGTAGACAGTATTTTAAAAAATGACAGAACCAATGGCAGTCTTATATAACAGCTTTGTGGATATTTAGTCAGTTCTTCTGTCTTGTGAAAATGTATCTGAATGTAAAGTATGGCATTTCTGTCCTTAATGATAATGAAACAATGTTATGGAAATATTTTGTGTCACATCAAAACCTGCAGTTAACGGTATGTGTAGGAAGGAAGAAAATCAGGTTGACTGTACCCATGCTAATATTTATGTCAAAATTTTCTCACCTTCTATGACTCCCAGATCTTTGTCAGACCACACTAATTTGTTGATCCTAATGTTCATCTGCTCATTTCTGAATTGAAGAGACGTCCTAGTTATCTTAAGAGTAGGGGTTCCATATGTCTAGAAGTGGGGCTGAAATATTGAAAGCTCCTGTGAAAAGGAAGGTATGGAAGAAGCCTGTTAAACTTTAAGACATCCAGATGCAAGACACTCTATGAGATCATCAAATCTCCCCATACAAAAGCTACCGCATCCCAATGCATGTTCCATCCTCCTCGTTCACCATTCTCATACCATTTTCTGTTTCCTTCTCTTATTCAAAAGCCAAAGTCCTGGAATGTCTCCCAACCCATCCCACTTCTGGACACTGCTACGCAAAAATATACAGTATGGACATTTCTTGTTATAATTCTGTATAACGTTGTTTCCAGATAACATATATCAAATTAACCTCTCCAAAATTATTGTTAGTTTTGATATTTTTTTTACAAAAACATGAATTAAGGCAAAATTTATGTTCAAAGATTTCCAAGTCACGAAGACATAAAGCTTCATTCCACACATTAAGAAACACATTAAAACAATCTATGCATCACTGGGAAACATTAGAAAAGTTTGAAATAAATCTATTACATTTCAAAATATTCCTAGGTAATATCTTCAAGTCATAGATTATTTATTAAATAAAGAGCACATTAACATAACTTCATCTACCTTGGGATGCTGACCCACATAAGTTTTAAATAAAAGCATATCATAGTGAGGAGATAATTTAGAGTTTATCAGCACTATTCAGTTTTTCATTTTTTTTGAAACTACAAATAAACAATGAAGGAAATTCTATTCATTTTAGAATGGAGGCCATCGTTTTAACTCACAGGATGCTGACAGGATTGCTGTTTTTATTAGTCTAATCATAGTACTGAAGCACAAGATTTTTGCTGATTTCCAAAATAATATCTGAAGCACTTATCTTTCTGTTTAAGGTTTAATGTTCTGTCCAACTTTCAGTCTCCCTCTCTAATTTATTAAAACAGAAATGATGCCTTTGAAATACTTCAATGGGCTAGTAAGATTTAATAATAATCTACAAAAAAAACCAAGGGGCCATTTACAGTACATCTACAAGCTCATGTAGAGTCTGTTGCTAAAAGAAATACAAGAGGACTAAAGCACCCAACCACTTTCATGAGAGTATCAAAAGGATTCAGTGGAAAAGCCTTGAAAACTTAAGCTCCTGAAACAAGTCAAAACCACACAGAAACGGCAACACTTTGTTCAAAATGGGATAATGACTGTTTAATTGTTTTTGTATTTAATTTAATCACCTTAATAGCACTATCAAATTTCTGGCCAGGTGTGGTTGAAATCTTCACATTATTGTTATGCTGCCTAAATTAAACTAAGTTCAGTATTGATTAGTTTGGCCCGTTTTACTTCAGCAAGCTTTCATTGCATGCAATGGGTTTAGTTTCTCTATTCATCATTCTCTCTTCTTTCTATGAATGTTTTAAGTAGAATTTGCAAATGTTACATCAATAACAGTTTTTTTATATCATAATGATGGAAGTTATGCATCTACACATTTGGTAAAAATCACTGTTATTGCAGAGGCATCACAAGATCTAACAAGTTTTGAAGCCCAGAAAAATTCCATTTTCTTCCTGATGAAAGGGCATCAAAATTGCTCACATTTTTCTTAACAGTTTCAAACTTCACTGAATTATACTGCTACATCTTGTCAAAAAAAAGTAATTTCTGTGCTGATCACTGTGTCCTGTTTGCTAGGAGGGTGCTGCATATTGTGTATTAGGCTTTTCTGCTGTGGTATTTTTTTCATTGAATGCTTCTATTCCTACTTAAAGGAATCAGATAACATTTAAACTCAGTCTGTAATTTCACTTACAGCAGAAGCAGAGCAAACTCTGTCCCTTAAATTCCAGATGACAGGAATACCGTGGAGGATTGTTCTTAATTCCAATGCGGATGATCATTCCCAAGACATGGGTAAGTCCTGTATTAGAGCATATTTCAATACCAGTTCCTCAGAATGCTTTTGTGGCAAGCAAGTACAGACAACAAGAGGAGAACACTGTATGCCTTGAACTGTAAAGTGAAGGTATCTGTACCTGACCTTCTCTGAGCCCAGCTGTATTGGCAGTAATCTTTGAATGAAAAAAATACCAAAGCTTAACAGTCCTAAATTATTAAATTCTGCCATTAGAAGTATAATGAATATTACATGAAACGAATGTATGAAGCATTTCTTGAAATTTTATCAGAAGGACTAATCAAGGTTAGTGGTGACAATATGGAAGTGCTCATTACTTTTTTCTCTCCTGCAATTAGTGTTTCCCAAACAGCTATAATCAGAACAGTGAAACTTTTTTGTTCTGTTTTTAAAAGGGATTCTGAAATTGTCCATATTTCAAAAATAACAAGCAATCAGAATAAAGACAATTTTCATTTACTTGATAAATGAGGCTTTTAACTCCCTCCGTTTTTTGCAATAATGAATAGTTTCCTGCTCGGTTCACCTGGAATACATCGCATTAGGATAGTCAGATTACAATGAAACAAAGAAAAGGAAATTAACTGAGAAATTCATAGTACTATCTCCTTGTGTATGTTGACTTCAGGAATAACATCCAGGCAATAGTCATGAGTTACCATTACCATAAATCAGAAGGCTGAAGAAAGAATAGTCAGAGTTGAGGGCAGAGGGTTATTTCTCGGTGCGTAACATATACTACATGATGACATGTTTGAATTTAATATATTTGCTTTGAAGCTGTGTTGTTGTGAGCAGAGGCAGCACATCTGCAGCCTCCCTAGCTTCTCAGAAAGGCAGTATTCCCTCTCAGCTCCCAAAAACGGAAGAGAATCTGCCAGTAACATTTTATTAATTCAAAGTTAAATAAGTCATGTGTACTACCTGCCTCAGCTGTCAGGGCAAAAAAGGATGATAAGCTCATGATCCACCTTTCTCCTTGTCACAAGGAGCTTGTCTATCACTTAATCCTGAAGACTTTCACCAACCTAGCCCCATGTAGGGACAGTTTTGGTGGAGGTTTAAAGTATGTTTTCACTTCTTTTCTGTGGATAATTTCCAATCCAGCTTTATCAAATACTTAAATATTTCCCCATCATTTCATGGTGCCTGTTGATCAAATTTTGTATTCTTTTAGCAGAAAATAAGAAAAATTCTTTTTCTATCACCTGTCATTTCTTTATAAGTCCATGGATTTATAATGTAAGGGATGAATATAAGGTTGCATTAATCTCAAACTGTTATTTACAGTAATTGAAGACCATATCATATTATGTATCTTTATATATACCAAATGGCTCTCCTATAGAAATGAGTGTTAGGTACATAATTATCAACAATACTTAGCAGCAAAATGTAGCTAAAAAATAATATGATCAGTGAGAGGGGAAGAAGGATTAAGACTAATTTAGAATATTTTGCAGTCTAACAAAGGCCAGAAAAATCATATATATAGGCGCATATATGTATATATGTGTATATGTATATATGTAAACTTGGGTAGAACACTGAAGGCACTTCAAGCACACTATTTTCCTACTAGATAATTTTAAATGTAACTTTTACTGTGTTAGCTGGGAACTAAGAAGATATGACAGTATGCTAAACAGATCACAGAACTGTTGCAAGGAATAGTACCAGCATCTCAGCAAGCAGTTAGCAAAAACAGCCGCACTCACATGCTAGGACAGATGCTTTAATGCATCTAGGGAAGTGCAGTGTATTTTTGAATGATTTATCAGTAGCAAAAAGTGAAGGCGTGGAAAGAGATTTAAAACCACCTTTTCCAGTATGTTCTGTTCAAGGACCCACAGAACACACATCCAGAATAGTCTGTGCTTGTAGAAGGGGTAACTGCATCCCAGTGTAGAAGATACGTAGAGTTCAGTCACGGGGGATAAAACACCTTTTGGGCTCTAGGCTGAAGAACGATGAAATGTGTTAATACACATGCATACACGCACAGAAGTGAGGAAATACTGCAAAGTCCGAGTCCAAGTCCTTGAAAAAAAGAGATCTCAAGAGAAAATCAGGCCACACACACATTTCATACATTGCCTCAAGAAACCTGCATTCTCAATCTCCCAGCCCATTATCTAAAAATATGTTTTAGCTTCAGGCTGTATTCATAAAAAAGAGTACTGCATTTGGCTGCTATCAGCTATTACCTAAAGAAAATAAATCAGTAGCAAAAAAAAAAAATTCCTTCCTGCTACTGTGGACAAAGCCACCTACAATCTATCCATAACTAATTGACTTGGTAACTCAAGTATCTTATCATCTCAAACAAATTCATTTGCATTAATAAATAAATAAATACATAAATCAACCAATCAATCAATCAATCAATCACTGTTTGGGAACTTCCCAAACAGCAGCTCCAGAATAGTCATGTTTCAAAGAAAAATTTATAAAAAACAGAGGTTTGATCTTTTAATGAATCAGCTCACATATGCACAAACTTTGCATAAGAAACAAGGAAGTATCCTACAAGCTACCAGATTACATCGGACCAACAGCAGTTCAACTAAACGTAAATCAAGGTTCTTCAGATTACCTTCTGTGACAGAAATACAGATTGCTGAGCTGAACAACCACTGGTGTAGTCAAATAACCCCTACATTCTTTTGAATAGGCTAAAAGGAGGAGAGAAATTTAAAACACTCAAAACCAAGTTATTGAAAGCTGATGTGTAAATCCTATATCTAATTAACAAGTAGCACGGTTAAATGTACCTGTAGAAGAAAAACATTTAGGTCTGAGGATCAAAAACCACATTAGATGCATTTCAGTTGTGTTTTCCCCAATTTTGGCACACTGAACCAGCTCTAGCACATAAATTATATCTCCAGCTGGAATGCATCAAGCACAAATTATCTGAGATCTTAAATTGAACACCTTAAATGGTTAATTCCTAAAAAATTACAAACATATCTACAAGGAATTCCCTAAGCAAACCCTCCTCAAAATTAATAGACCTTTTGAAGAATCTGTTAATAAATAATGAGCCTAATAAACACTTCTACTTAAAGGTTTTCTACTTTTTAGTGCTTTGGAGAAAATTATAACATTGGGATTTAGGGAAAACACAATCTTATTTTTCATTACATATTATTTCTAGATGTTTCACAGGGTATCTGTTAGTGTTATATAGTAGTGGCCAACATTTTCCAGCAGTACCTTTCCACACTTCAGATATTATATGATTGACAAAATATTTTTATAATAGATGTACTTAGTGTCACATGATGTTAAGAATTCAGTATTCGTATAGAAAATAATACTTTTTTACCCAGAAATGCAGTTCTGAAAATGAACTGAAAAGCAATAAAATAATCCTGAGAGTAAATTTTAAATATTATTATTAAAAGAAAAAATATTCCTGTTAATCAAAGCAGTGATTATGGATACATGACCACCCTAAAACAATATTCAAAACAGAATTTGACTTTAATAATAAAGGAAGGATGTATTTGCATTTCATAGAATCATAGAATCACTAGGTTGGAAAGGACCCACTGGGTCATCGAGTCCAACCATTCCTAACACTCCCTAAACCATGCCCCTCAGCACCTCGTCCTTAAATGCCTCCAGGGAAGGTGACTCAACCACCTCCCTGGGTAGCCTGTTCCAATGCCCAATGACCCTTTCCGTGAAAATATTTTCCTGATATCCAGCCTGAAACTCCCATTTTCTAATGACTGGATCTCATCTGATATGGGAAGTATTTTACCAAAAGTTCTGTAGAAATATTCAATATTAAATACACTCACAATACTGAAACTATGGAAAATTTTATTTAAGCAGAAGACATATCTTTCTTGGGCATGATTTTTATTGTATAAAATGCTTTGCAACTTATTATGCATAACCTGAAATTTACTTACTAAAAAAAGCTTTCCAATGAGGTAATTAACCCTGAGCAAAGTACCTTGCTAATCCCAGCCTTTTCTTAAATGAAAGATTACAATTTTAAACAAAGCATTGCTAATACAAAATAAATGTTGAATTAATTTTGTTTCACTTTCTAATAGAGAAAAGTAGTGGGATGACTATCAGGTATTTACAAACCACAGATTCAACCCCATCACAAACTAAATGTGGATACCCACTTATATTATCAAACTACTTTTAATGAAAAATACCAGTTAAAAAATATTCACAGTACACAGATATTAAGTCTTTGGGTTATTGTTCTCTATTTTCACTCACCACAAGGCAGCGTAAAACACCAAACTACTAATAAAAGGACAGTAAATCTTTTGTCTTATTAACAGTTTCTCTAAAGAGCAAGCAGCTTTGCATAATAGAGCATGAAGAGCCTGGAACAGCTCTTTTACAGGCAACATGATACAAAGTCACTGAAAACGCAAAATCTTCCACCAATCAAATAACAAATGAGAAAAAAGGAAATAGAGAGGTAAACTTTTAAAAGACGTGTTTTAAACTCAGCTTGTCCTGTCATGTATGAAACATCAAATACAGTCCAAGAAGCTACATCGGAGGCAACTTCACAGCAATTTCATTTGAGTTTCCACAAATGTTCATGTTGTGCTTCCTCCACCCACTATCACCCTTCTAAAAGAGAGAGTACAAAGGAGTATTTCAGAAAGCTTGAAACTGCAGTGTGACAAGAATCCCTTATCACAGTTCAGTCCATAGTAGAGTGTGTTAAAGTGATGGATGAAAATTCACTTTCTGCATTTGCTCTTTTAGCATTCACAACATTTCCTATCAGGACTGAAACACACACAGCTGTGCTTACTTTGATTGAAACAGAACTAAATTGGAGATACTCCCATGGTAATAGCACACTTTGTTTAAAATACATACATATGCGCCCATACACTCACTCTTTTTAAGCTTTTTCAGTGTTTTTAAGACAACAGAGGAGTTAACTATTTAATCCTCTGGTAGTTTTTACTTAAAGGACTTTTTTTTTTTTTTAATGCAATCTAGTTTTTCCTTGCTGAAACCTGAAGATAAGAATAGTAGTCTATCTACCATGGTGACCAGGTTTTCTCTTCCCTCTTTGCAGCAGTAGCTAGATACTTCAAGACCATTAAGATAGTTAGATTTACAAGTAGTCTGGACAACTTATTTCTCCTGTTCAGAGGTCTTACTACTGATGAGTCAACTACAACTTATATTTGAAAAACAACTATTGACTTAGCTCTTCCCTCTCATGTAGATTATCTTCTGACTGAAGTAGAACTTTTACTTTCCCCTGTGGCCCAATTTCAAACCTCGATTCTCTCCTGAATTATACTTATCATTTAACAAGATAATTTTGATTTCTCGGTATGTCTTACAACATTTAGAACTCTGACAGTTTCTTTCAACTAGGCCTTGTCTGAAAACTGTCTCTACAATTTCTCAAAGTATTTATAAAGTGAAGGACTGAATGGCCTGAAATATCAGTGGACCTTCATCGAATTTCCATGAAAATACTAGACTTTCTTCTTACCAGTTTCTGACCAGTTCTGTACCATATTGATCCAATTCTAGTAGTTTAACAGAGCCTGTCATACTGAAATCTATTGTTTGTATTTCGCTATTATCCTTCCTGTCCAGAGATCATGACTTACGCTGGTGACAGCTGCTCTAACCTAGTACTCTTTCAACCTTCATATTTTTAACACTTTTCTTCTTGCCAGTCATAATTAAATCTTCAGAAGCCTATGCCTAATTGCTTACTTCTTTGTATGAATGTATTCTCTAAATACGTTTAAGGAACTGTGCGCTGCTTCATCTCCTCACCAACAGATTTCTAGGCAGTTAAAAATCATCTCCAGCCATCAGGTCCTGCAACTGAAATGGTGCCAAAAAAATAACCACCAAAGAGAACACAAAACTCGCACTTGTTTATAAATCACTTATATTTCTTTTTGAAGAGAAGACAAATGTTATTTAATAATTTCTAAACCTACTTTGAATTCATGGTGTTTTCAATTGCATAACAAATCTCTATGACAAAAAACCAATTGCTATACTATTCACATTTCACAAAACTGAGAAAAAAAAGTTTTATTAAGCTTGAATCTGACTTTGGACCAACACATGGACCTGCCTGGATACATGCACGGACTTTGCAGATTTCAATGGAAAAGAGAACTTGGGAGAAGGGAGCAATGTAAATTACCTGAATGGAAGTCTCTGAAGGAATTCTTAGGAAAATAAAGTAGGCTTTTTTTTTTTTAACACAGAAGACAGAGCTTGCACTTGTGTGCCTCAGAAGGAGTGAAAATATGACCATCCATATTGACTATCATTAGTTGTATCCTACAGGTCTTCCAATTACACTTAAAGTATCAAAAAATCTCTATAGAAATATTTCAAATTTTCATACCTTCCTCATTATACTAAGGAAATCACATAAGATAGCACCACTTCTGATGGAACTCCAAAAAAATTCAGGCATTAAAGAGTTTAATATTTCATCAGAGACTTTCATCAGATTTCATCAGAGAAGAGCAAAAATCAGACCATTATCCTAATGATAATTTACACAAAGCTGAATTAACTCTCACATAATTTTAAATACATGTATTCAATGAGCCTAAATTGATCAGACAAACACACAGATTCTCATGTAAGGTTCTGCTTCACATAATGCTAAACACCCACAAATAAACCTGCTAAAAGGCTAAAAACTCCATAAAACAGCACTGTTTGCATTTAATTTTCAAATGCTTGATTATGAGTTACCAATTTTCTTTTAAAAACAGTATATTAAACAGAACAGCTATCACACTGTGGCCCAGCGTGCATTGTGTTCCACTTTTCCTGTCTGGTTCTGCAGAACACTAAGGTCTAGTCATGCTTCCAAAAAAAAAATTCTTTATTTATGCATATTCTCATAATACAGTGAGGCTCCTCAAAAAGTAACCACATTTGCTCTAAGGATTTTATTATGGAAGAGTAAAGAAACAGGGAAGTACAGTCAAGGAATGGTTGGTGGTTTTTTTCCGTAGTTCTTTGTATCCTGTACTCACAAGAAAACACAGAAGAGGGCAATGAGGAGTCACATCTGCTCCATGAATAGTATGAAGAGGCAGGAAAAACAACCATGGGGATACTAACTACTAGTTGGATGGATTAGAATAAACTAAAGAAAATGTAACTTATGCCTCAAGAAATAGGGTAGGAATCTGTTCCTGCAAAAAAAAAAAAAATATTCAGTCCTTTATAGAGTAAACAGACATGAAAGTCCAGATATTTTTTTGAAAAAGAAGATGCAAAAATATAGTTGCAAAATGAACTTTACATTCCAATATTTCATTTTTTAAACACCTCACATGAAAATTTTTGAAGTCACAAACATCTTTGTTACAGAAATTCTACTTACTCAGAAGCTTGACAAGACTTAACTCTCTCCCTTAATCTTTTCTCATATCCTAAAGATTTTTTTAACATGTTATTTAACAGATATTCAATGTAAATTTGTACTTAAATTGTGAATACTTTACTTTAGTGTGCTGGGCTTCAACAGTAATCGTAGTCCTTCATGGCTTTTAAGTTGAAGTACCACAGCAGACTCTTAGAGTTTATTACCCTAACAGAAAATATATTGGTTGGTTGGTGCAAGAGTATGTCATGAGTGTATCATGAATAGGAGTATGAATACGTACTCATGATGTAGCAAGAAAACAATCGCTGACTTGCAAATAGCACAAGACCTGATTACAGGAGTCAGAGTAAAGAGAAAAAGATGAGAAAAAAAACTATAAATAATGATCTACTCAGGTTTACTACTGGCAGCACAGTTTTCAAGCAGTCCCATAATGAAACTTTTCAGTTTGAAAAGTGCAAGCTCTCTTACTTGAAATTTTGGCACTTAATGAAAATTTGTTAGTGCCGGGAAGGGGAAATGTGGGAATTCAAAGTCATTCATCATTGTTAACACTTCACCACAGACTAAACAGTGATAAAAGATTCTGTACAGGCCTTAGTTTCCAGTATACCAGTTACACATAAAATGATTAGTTCCAGGGAACAACCTACAATCATTCCCGAGTTATTTTTACCATTGACTAAAGACGTTCTCTGCTTACAACACAAGAATATTAATACCCAAGGTCCTTTACTCTGTGTAAAATGTTTTTAGTATAGAAGCTTGTGTTTATTAAAAAAAAAAAAAAAAGCTTTAGCTTGCTCACTGTAAACCCTTTGCATTACTTTGCACATAAGTGTCACTGTTTAACAAAAAGTATGTATCAAAAGGCCTGAATTGCCTATCTAGTTAACAGAAGGAGGCAACATTGGTCTTAGAGTCCAGGTCTTTGTGTTGAAGGGAAATAGGATCTAAAAGGAAAGAAGTTGACAGAGCCTTATTCTGTGTTCAGTGTCAGTTACTACAGTTCAAACAGTCACGGTACCTTTCTACTGCTAAATGTGGAAACCTTTGTCACTGCTGAACAGCTATCATGAATGAAAAATGGGACCTGATTAATAATATATCTTTTTTTTTTATGCTAGTATGAGTTTGTAGTTCACCATGCAAAGAAATCTCCTGGAAAGTCCAGTGTGACATGATGCGAATTAAAGTTCACTTACCAATTAAGCTTTGTATCAGCTAATAATAGAAAAGTGTTTAAGGCATAAGAACCATTAAATGAGCCCAAATCAACTTACGTTTACAAAATTCAACAAGTATTTCTCCCAACATTAGGATTCCTTTAAAAAACTTCTCACTCTCACTCAAATTTTTAGGATAAGAAAACCCATCTCACCTGTTTGTGTTCTTGGCAAGATTATATAGCACAGATTTTTCATGTTCATGGGACAACTTGATGAAAATTAGTAACATTCTTCCTCTCAGAAATTAATCATATAATGATTTTCCTTTATATTAACACCTTCCATATTATCCAGTTGATCCTGAATCAGGGCAGTGGTGACAATCATTAATCGTAATAGCTAAAGAGCAGTCATACTATATCTTAAAATGTCTACCTGCAGTCCTTATTATTATTTAGCATACTGACAATGAGCCATATTTTAGCACAACTGTGAGAGAAAATAATTTGATTTTTAAGCATCTCATTTCACTACAAACATGAAAAATGTGGGGGTTTAAAACTATTTTCTTGTTCATGTTTAACACTGTGCATAACCATCTACAGGAAAATGGTTTTGTAATGAAAACCCATGTGACTCACTTCTTTCAATAAAATAAGGTGTTACTTGAATCAAAAAGCATAAGTTTTTATATTCACATCTCTTAAGTATTTCAGAATATAATTCAGCCTGATTCTTGTGCTGCCATTCACAAAGTGCTCACACAGGTTGCAATGTAAGGAAGGAACAAATTCAGTGTTCAAATCATATAAAGATTTTTATTTTTTTGACATTTTATATCAGCAATTCAAATAGTCTCATCACAAAAGCAGGAAAGAATTATAATTCTTTATGAAAACTGTGAAATCTACAGACATGACCTACTTGAGACAAAGTTTGTCAGGTGGAGGGAAAGTTGTCGTAAAATAAGAAAATACAATTGTAAAGCTATATTGTTGGGTTTTTTTCATTTTCTGTAAATTGCAGAATCTATTTTGAAAAGGCAATGGACAACAGGTAATTGCGAGCTGCTGTAAGAAGAAAGGTAGTTTAATTCTATATTGATCGAAGTTTTAGATGGGAAAAAGTATTTCCAAAGGTGAATAAATCTGATGTACTTGATTTTCTTATGTAATATAAAAATTAAAGATGCCTTACAAGAACCAGGTTTTTTCAAGGCTGCTTATATTGCCACTGAGAATAGGACTTATGGCCCTAACTCACCTGAAAAGTTAATCTGTTCACTACTGTGCCTGAAGTTGACTACTACCACATAACATAAGAATCCATACCCTTATAATTCTTTTGATTTCTTCCAAAACAAATGAACACAACCTTTAGGGTCTGATTTACCAAACCACTTAATTAGCACACATTTCAAACTTGCAAAACTATGGAAATTCAGCATGTGTTCTGCTGCAGATCCTCTTTCTATTCTTCTGTACTTTTTCACAATGCTCCTTACTCACATTTTGTTCCCAAAGAAAGGTGTCACAGTTTGCCTTTGGACCTGTCTGGCCCAGACTGTGACATATATTCTGGAATTCGTCCACTTCTGCATACGTACAGCCATCTGCACTCTTCCCAGGCTTTTTACCTTTGAATATCACTGCAGTTGTCCTGTGTCTCCAGTGCAAAGTAGCTGGCTAAGCAGCTGGCAGCATTCTTACCAGCTCTGCTGCAATGTCTCACGGGTCCAAGGCATTACAGGTTTCAGGGCATTTTAGCCACAGCATTCCCAAGCCTGCACTTGATGGGGATGTTTGTCCTCCTACCACCAGGGCCAGATATAACACAGTACAGTACAATCACTTACCTGTAGAGATACAAAACGTCATGGCTCACACTGATTCCCAATTCCCTTCACCTTCACTCCCAGGGAAAGCGGAAAGGAAAATGAGAGGAAAAGTCTTACAGGTTGGAAAATAAAACTAAAGTAGTATGAATGCTGTTGCTGCTGCTGCTGCTACTGATAATAAAAATAATAATAATAATAATAACAACAACAAATATATTAAATTGGGCCCCCATCTTACCTATCAATGACTATACATTACCACAAATCCTGCAGGGCAGGCACAGGGAAGTGTCACTGTCACAGGAGAAGACTCAGAAGTCCCTCAGACAGAGCTGACTTTGTCCTTAGATTTGAGGTTTTATTGCTAAATTTAGGGATGGAAAAGATTTCATAGGTACAGAGGGATGGGCAGGCAATGCTCTATTTCCTACACTCCAGGTGAGAATGGGATAGACGGATCATCATGGAAGCTTCCTAGACATATCCATATTCCATGTGTGCCAAAAATCTTGCTTAGCAACCCACCAGTGCCTGGTGCTGGGTTCAAGGCCTCTCAGCCTGGAGGGGTCACCTTGAAAGAGGTGGGGAGCAGGAGAGAGCAGCCCCGGCCCAGCCGCGGGTCCTGCAAGCCGCAGCCGGGGAGCAGCCAGGGAGCAGCAAGGGAAGGGTGCCAGGGGATTGGTGGCCCTGGTGCTGCTCAGGGTGGGAACAGGGACTGTACCCAGCCACTTTGGTGGGATCCTGCACCACTGGCATGAGGTATTTGGCTTTCATTTCTGCTCACCAGTGGGGCTGGGGGCTTTTCTGTGTGCTGCCTCATAGATATAACACTGTTTTTTATTTTCGTAGGAACAGAAGTTGTACCTACTTATTGGAAACAATGTTCCTGGGACAAAGAATTTTGTCCTGATTCTCAGGAAAAGCCATGAAAAACGCAGTTGCTTTTGGTTTTGCCTACATATTCATATTGTTTTTCTTCAGCGTACGTCTCAGTGATTTCTTTAAAAATCTCTGATTCTTGGACAGAACTTCCAAATTTGTGAGATGAGTTATTGGTCAGTATTAGGGAAAAAAATGAGGAAGAGTAGTAACAGCATTTTTAGCTGCTAAACAAAGTTGGAATTACTTATTGACTGATGAAGGAACTTCACAAAATAACAGGGCAGTGAAGGAATATGTGGAGGGTGATTCTGTTGCTTGTACTGCTTGCCTAGAAAATGGTGCAATCAGTGCTCTGCAACGATTACATTTTTGAGTGGCTTTGGAAATTTTTATTACTAAAAACATGTTTCTTTGAGAACTGAAAGAATGCATCAGAATATTAATAGCTGAAATTTCCATTTGAAAGATTTCTAACATGTGGCAAATTGTTTTGGTTAAAAACAAGCCAAAAAAGACTTTGTTTATGCTATCCGTCTGCCTTGTGTTTTAGAGGAACCCTATCTATTTGCCTTTTTGTGTATGAGGAGATTTATTTTTATTTTTATGAGCTTGTAAAGTCACTATGATTCTCTGGAACAACAGATGCTAGGTAAATATCAGACACTAAACCTACGCCATTTTTGTAGTAGTTATGTATAACTGATATTTTCTAATATATATTTACTGCTGTATTTCTAGGTGCTATAGGTTTGGGGTTTTATTTCTAGACCAAAACACTGACAAATTTCTCACTAGGAGAAGGTTTGTAGAGTGTATAATATAATCTGATTAGGCTTTGCAGTACAGAATACATCAAAAATTCATTTTATCTTGGTATCGGCTAAACCTATTTGTAAACTGAGAATCTGGTAGGAGACAAGACTGCTGTTCTGTATATCAGTCACTATCTATCAGCAGAAGGCAAGAAATTCACTGATTAATCTTCCCTTCATTTGTTAGCTATTGACTGGGGCAAAAGCAAGACCTCCAGTTTTTAGAGATGTATAATCTACAGCCAAAATATAGTCATTATAAAGGAACAAAGCATAACATTTTAATGAAACCTAAAAATAAATTTTAGATAATCGATACTATTCTAAAGAGAATGCTTTCAGCTATCTGAATATCTTGTCTTGAAAGACTCCATCCTATAGCATGAAACAAGTCCTCAACACAGAACTCTATCTCACCTATGCCTGAATGGAGATGCTGCTCATGAACTCTGTATTATGAGGGTCAACCCCTCTTCCTTGATGGCTGACGATCAGGGAAGACCTCGCCTGTCTCTCTGCCCCCGAACCCAAAGAAAGGTGTTACCTAGAGGCTGGAACATTAATTAATAATACCTTAAGCCTCTGTCCTGTAAGATAAAATCTGTATCCATATCCGACAGTGAACTGCAGTATTTGGATTCATTTTAAATACCAACACGCTGTGATTACGAAGCTTCTATATTCCTTTTTTCCACCTCTCAGTTGTTCTTCCAAATTTATATTTCCCTACAGTTCTTCCAAATTTTACATTAGAGTTTGGAACATGCAAACAACAATGTTCAAATTACAGTACTTAGACCCTACTGCCTTTAACAAGGCAAAGCATAAACAGTGGCTTATACGTACAAAGAAAATTATTTCATATCTCATTACAGCACAAAGACAGCTAATTGTGCACTAGGGAGCACCATGAGGAAGCTTTTCTTGGTCACAGTGTACACACACAGCTTTGGAAATCACTTTGACATTAACGCTTCTCATCTTATTACATAGTATTAGATGAGACAAGTCCTGTAGTCCAAGTCATGATTGAAATAGATATCACTGTATTTAAAAACTATTCAGCATTTATGGTCATTTGTATTGTGGATATAATCTGAATACAGCTAGACAGCTCAATAGCTGCAAGGTGCTTTTGCCGTAGAACCATGACAATATTCTGAAAAAAAAAAAGCAAGCACTAATTTTGTTAGGGACAACTACCCATGCTTCTAATCTGAGAAGCATCCTTTCCCTTCTGCAGAGGAACATCAAACTTCAGTAAATAGAAACTAAGAATCATCTGTATCATCTACTCATATTTGTACTCCAAATAAACTCCTTTTTTTCTGGATTAGAACCACACTGAGTAAAATAAACTGGCACAATGAATTGGTTGGTTTTGTAAGGAAAGAGCAGCATGAGAGTTCCAGGACGTAGCATAGATCTGTTATAAACAGGGAAGAAAAGCAATGCCTAACATTGCTAGAAACAAAGTACAGTATAGATGTATCTGATCACAGAGCCTTCTTCTGTGCTTAAGAACAAATGAGTTTAACATCTCTTGTTTATCAATAGGAGCCTTAAGGACTACTGAGGTCTGAAAATGTGCAGTGAGCCAGCCAAGAAATAAGCATTCCATGCATCACTGAGCTTGTAGTTCATGTCACTCAGCTGTTGTACCTTAAATATAAAATTTTTTAGAAGAGATTGAAACACACACTTCTATTTCTCACTACTCTTTGGAATGTGTAATTCTGATCCAATGCTGGGAGAATAAAATTCACATGCCAGTGCTCACAGCGCACAGGAATTGAAGAATCAGGGGAGAATTATTTTATTACCATTAGCTCTTCCTAGACAAGAGTAGGTATTTAAATATGAGACTTGAGTATAACATATTAATTACCATAAATCATTATCTTCCCTTCTGATACTCCAGCTCTAATGCTTTCTTGGGTATTTACTTGGACCAGCATAGTAGTAATTTATATTCTTTATAAACAGGAATATACACATATATGTATATTCTAACGTCCTTTCAAGTCATTATAACTTACTTTTCACTATAACTAGCTTTATGACAGCAATTCAGTTTAATAGCTTCCTCTCAAAATCTCAGTGATTACATAACTAGTAATTAAACTTACCTTGCAATAGTCACGTTTAAAATACATTTGTTTGACCATAACAAGTCAGAATTGGATCTGTGAATTTAAACTACTGCTTTCTAATTTAGAAAATTCAAACATCCTTTTATTATTATGGTAAGTAATATATATGCTTCACAAATACCGAGAAGTTGATCAGTTCTGGTACACAGTACTACCATGTAGTCAGTGTCACTGCTCACATTGGCACTTCCTCTTGCTTCATCTAACCACCACTATCCAAATCCTGAATCCAGCATATTTTAGAGGGAGACTTTGTCTTAAAGGTAACATAGCATGTCTAAACAACCAACTAAAGAAATTAACAGCTATGTGCAAGAGCAAATGCCTATACTTGAACAACTGTGTCAAGAACCTCACTTTGCTACTCCTGCCCAGCACTTGGGCTGAGGAGCAGGCCACAGAAGTAAATAAAGATTTTTCCTTCATGCATTTAAAAAAAGATTATCAGTTGGAAATTTCCTGCATGCATTAAAGAAGTATTAAATACATTCTATCCCAGCAAGTGTGAGGTTAGTAGAATGCCTTCAAAGTAATCATTGGGTATCTTGTCCAAAATTTCAGTCAAAAAATGATTTAAAATCCTAGACAAAACTAAAGGAATGGCACTGAAATTAAGTGATCTTTCATTTCTTCATTCTACAAAAACAAGAAGCATCAATATTATGTAAGAATTTTCAAAGCAAGAAGAGATCCTCACTAGTATCACTATATTTTTTCAACTACCATCAAGAATTATGTTAAAAGGAAAAATAGCCTCAAAAAATGAACTACCATAACTGTAAATAAAAGGTTCCCATTGTTATTCTATTTTATTCAAAACCATTGTATTTCAGGAATGAGAATGTCTGGATTTAAAGTCTCAGCTGGGCAGTTTAATTTTCAAGGGCAGATACTTCAATATACAGGAAGAGTGATTAATGTTTAAAAGTATGTTAGGCATTCTATGGTAGTCCTCACCACTGTTATAATCTCCTGTATTCTAGAGATGTATTCTATTCATTATAGCTAGCAGATATCAACAGTTGACAGTAGTATCAAGAATACTGACTAACTCATCTCAGCAGGATTAGGTATTTAGTTTCTAGAATCCAGGAACAAGAAGTAACAAACAAATTTGGGAGTTGCTCAGGTTTTATAGCCCTAGATTTAATTTTTTATTGTTACATCACCTTTCAGATATATTAAAAAAAATACACGTCTTTTCAAAGTTTCTCAAAGGAAAGACAACTGCATAAGAATCACTTAGCATCAATCTAAATTTGAACTCTGAAGTTCAGGGTTTTTATTTTGTTTTGTGACAAGACACAAACTCTGACATACTGACTTTTCTATAATTAGAGATTATGAACTTCAAAAATTAGAAGGCTATCAGCCAAACAAAGCTGGCTTTGAAAGTGTTTTGAGTGATTCCCATAGGATACTCTGGACTTAATCAGACTACAGGAGACCAACACAAAGTTGTGGAGCTTTTGTCTGTTTGTTTGTCTTTTTAGACCTGCAATCCAATCCCATCAGTTGCCTGATAAAAAGTAGGGGGAGAAGTTTCACAAAACAAGGGGTTTAGCAGCTTTACCAATACAAGAAATTGTCTTATCTGCAGTTACAAATTCTGCAGTGCTGTGTCTTCTCGTCTTGTGCCACTAAAACAATTTCTAAGGCTGTATTGAGAATCAAATCAGATGTCTAGGTAAAATAAAAAGAAAAGAGAGTATGCTTTTCCACATAGTTGCCCTGATTCACAGATTTGCACAAAACACCTGTTTTAGTATACCCGTAGAACAGTGTGCTGTACAGCTGAGATGGGAACAAACAGGCAAGAACAGGAACTCCGTAAGCCACAATTCTCTGTAATGTGACAAAGGAGCATCCTTTCAATCTTAGCCTGCCTTGCCAGCATTATCTAGTGATGAACTGTTCAAGAAGGAATGAAAAGGTTTTATGATAAATTCTTTTTTTTAAATTAGAATAGAAAGAAGAGCAACAAATGATCAGTGTTTGGAAACTTTACAAGACCACAAAGAATTATTGTTAATGATTGCTCTGTGCCAGATTTAAAATTAATCTCTGAAATTTAATACTTATGCAATCAATTGCCACAGAACAGTTTCCTTGCCCAACAGACAACTGTAAACTTTGCTTCCTGAACAGGGACAGACATTCAGAATAGACAGACAATTACTGTGCCACAGCAAAGGTTTTGCTCTGATCCAGGACTGGAAATGGCAAGCACAATACCAATACAAAGCATGATGAATGAAAGGATGAACAAAGGACTTTCAGCTGCTAATTTCAAACTGCAGGGCAATCAGCTACAGGATGAAGCATTTTATATCACCTGTGGGAAAGAAATGGGTTTTTTACAGCAAAAGATTGTGTCCAGATCTTTCCTGATGCCTTAGTAGTTTTCTTTCATCAACAGTGATCAGATTTTTTTTTTTATTTACCATGTGATCAAAAGACAATCACTCATTTCACAGTAGCAGTAAGGCAAGATACTCTGCAGAGAGAATGGCATGCTGCCACAGTCAAGAATGAAATCTACATTTTAAAAAGAATTTTCTGCTGATTTTTTATCCCACATCAAAACATACTCCTGATAAAGCATAAAAGTAATGACAGCTAGAGGATGTTATTATACAAAAGTAGAGTTTTTCATTTTTACAAGTGGACAGAGTTGAGCATCATATTAATGAGTCTATGGTAGTGAGTCACTCTGAGAAAGTCTAGTGCCTTTTAATGAGTTCCTAAGGCTATCTGTGACTTAATACATGTAAGGTTGATAACAACCAAACTGCATAAACTGTGATCTGTGAAAGGATATTTTAGTCCAAAGTAAGTCAGTGCTATGCTAGGCTGGATTTTAGTTGTACACGACAAGAAAAGCTGTAATACCCACCATCTGTTCATGCAAAGCATGAAGGCAGATGAAAGAAGTGAGCAGTGATAGGGACTTGCTGAGGAGCCTGAAAGGAAACTCTTGCCTGGGCTTCATAGGAAATTGACTGGTTCAATGCTGATGAAGGAAAAGTGGTATGACAAATCAAAAAACATATTAAAACCAGACAGAAGACAGGATTATTTACCTTATTTTCTCACTGAAATTCTCATGTCAGTAGGGGGATGGGGAAGGAGTGTTTTCAGAAGCATCCGAAACAGAGAAATAAAAGCTATCACCAAAAGCAAATTTGGAGATCAAGGATGGAATGGGGAAGACTAAAGGATTAGCAAAGAGCTGTCCCGAGAGAAAGGAGTCCAATTTCTCTCATGTTTCACCTTGGTTCCCTGAGTTACAAAATCTGGAGGGTTTTATCTCTTTTTCTGAGTGATAATAAGCTACAAACCAAGTTAAACACACATCCTGGTTCCATCTGGAAAATGGTAAATTTCCTGTTTTTTTCTATGGGGAAAGAGTTTATTTTCACAAGAATCTGGGAATGGACATAGCCAGGACAGCTGACCCAGACTCCCCAAAGGGGTATTTGATACCATGACATCATGCTCAGTATGTATAAATGGGTGGATGGCACAGTGGAGCAGCACGGTTACCGGCCCGGTCCCTGTGGCACAGTTCCCAAACTGCAGATCAGGAACACGGGTTCCTGGGTGGCAAGAAATTTTGCTTTGTGTATCACTCCTTTTGTATAGTAATTTATTGTTATTACTGTTGTGGTATTTTCTTTCCCTTTGCTGCTCTGTTTAACTGGTTTTATGCTGACCCATGAGTTTTACCTTTTTGATTCCCCTCCTCACCCCACGAGCAAGCAGCCACTCTCGTTCTTTTGTTGCCAGTTCAGGTCTAATCCAAGTGACCATTTGGTTCTTAGTTGCCGTCTCAGGGACAGAGGGCTAAGCCACAACAACATGACTTCATATTATCTTACTATGTTTTTTCACAGCCCTTCACAAATCCTCTCGATAGCAGCCCAAAACTATTTCATGACATAGAAATTGTATCCAGTATTGGTAGAATGAATAGAGGTGGAGGGAAATGCACAGGACTAGACTGATAATAAAGCCCTCAAGCAAACAAAAGCTACTACTAAAAAATCATACTAATGGTTGCACAGAGCATTTCTTGCTAGCAACAGCACACACATCTGACTAGAAGCAACAGTACATAGCTCAGCTAGTAGAAGAAAATGAATGTTTTTCCCTCATGCATTGATTAGAGCGTCCGTATCTGCAGAGATAAAAGTCTGACATAAAAGAGAATCCCAATCCCTATCATGGCTCTACAGAGAATAACAACCTTTCAGAAGGCTCAGTTTTCTTTACAGGTTTTGAATAAACTCTCTGCATTGGCACAAGTGTGTGCAAACACATATTCTCATTCTGAAGTTTACCAGTAGCACTTCCCATTTGTAAGCCTCCTGTTAAGACAATGCTGAATCTCATGGCAATAGGACACTTCTTGTCATTGAAAAACCCGAGAATCCTTGATTAAGCACACCATAACTTTCTCTGGAATTTAAAGTTATTTAGCAGGGCAAAGAAAATTTAACTTGGTGCAAATGCATTACTTACACTAAAAAACAAACTACATCACATGTCATCAGTAATTCCTAATTTATGACTCATTTTTCTAGAATTTTTGCTGCATAACATTGTTAGGTATACTACAAATCATAAAATTAGGATATACTCCTGTAGAGTACTAATACAAGAAGTAGTTACTATCACAAGAAGTGGAATAATTTTATTTTAAGCTAAAGTAGAGTTAGGTTTCATCTAAGTAATTGTATTTTTTTGAAAGTTAGGCAGAATATCCCTCAGGTAGCATGCTTTCTTTCAAGCAGTGATTTTCCAGGCACTGTTGATTCTTTGAAGATGACAATGTCTTGTCTGAAGTATGACCTGTGATGAACAGAAGTCTCCTCTTCTGTAATCACCTGTTTGGAGTCTTTCTCTATCTCAAATGCAAGGTCAGGCAGAAATCTGGCTCCAAAGCTCCAAATTAGCAAGAATTTTGACTGTTGTGGAGTTCATAATAACCTTAAAATTAGTCCTTGGAAAGTAACAGGATATGTATAAGATTTCTTGGATACTTTATACATATATATATATATCAGTGGGAAGTATATTCTGTAACCAGCTCTTGTCTTGTTGCACATAACTGATGGAGATGCCTCCCTCATGCTTGCCCACGCCTGATAAAGGATGTTTGCTTTCTAAAAGTCCAAAATGAGTGCTAGATAATTGATTTGCCGGCATTTTCAGTATCAGTACTACAAATACAGCTAGAGTAGCTCCCATAATCATCTGGAAAATGAGCTATGAAACCTTCTAAAATCTCAGATTTAAAACCATCAGCACTTTCTCTGTTATTTGCAAGCATATATTCAATCCAAAACAAGGAGATGAAAGATTACAGATCATAGGACTGCTTTGCAATTTACTTAAACATTTTTCCTTTTCTTATAGAGGGAAATAGGTATTGATGTGGAAGTTACCAGACATGAACAGTATCCTCATGCAAGAAGAGTCCTTTATGCAACATAAACTAGGAGACCACGGGGAAGGAAGGGAGATTCCATCTGCATCTGGAGAGTCAGTTTCTGGTATAAAAATTATTTCAAATAATCTAAAACTACATTTGCCTGACTCCTAACATTCCTTTCTCTTGGCCACAGTCAACTTGTTTGACAAGAAATCATTTGCTTGCTACATGATACTCAAATTAGATGACCTAATGATGACATCTGGCCTCAAACATAAAGAGTAACTCGATGAAAAAGGTCTAACAATTTTTACTAATAATATTTTGGCTGAACATTCAAAGAGAAATTTTAACTTAAATACTTTTTTCCAGTTGCAAGATTGGACAGAAAGGACTATCTTCCTTTTTAAGAGTCCATGAATTTATGCATATGCAGAATATTAAAATAGGAGCTCTTAACAGAGAAGGAAAAAAAAGCTTAGGAATTTATGGAGATATATTTTTGTTCAAGTAACATCCTTGGGTAAATGAAAATATTTTTATTTCATAAAGACACACAATGGTGTAAATGCAAGAATGTGGAGGGCAGACCACTAAAATTGCTAGCAGTTGAATACCAACTGCAATGTCTCACCTCATTCCTTAAGGAGGTGATAAAAGGAAACTTTTAATTAAATTTAAACAGTTAGAATATATCTGCAAATATTCACAAAGATTATTTTACAACTTAGGTTATGGCCTATTGACTGTTGAGAGAATATATTTTAGTTTTAATTGCCAGAAGAGTTTATCTATTGTTATTATATAGTGCAAAGATCACTAAACTTAAGATGTATCACCTTTTGCTGAATTTTTGTGTTGTTGCCCTCTTCCACACTTCAATTTATCAACCATTTAGCAATTAAAGGTCAACACTTTGTAGATTTTTTCTAAAGTTCACAGAAAAGTGTTTTTTCCGTGACCACTAGCTAGGCAGAAATTCCCTCCTCAAAACGGCTTTTCAGTTTTTCCTTCAAAATCTACAAGGGCTAGCATTTCCATGAAGAAATTCTTCTGTTACTTAGAGCTCAACTAGCATAAATTTAGATAGCTCTAATCACGTGCTCCAGTATTTACTACAATTTATATCAGATCTAAAAATTAAAATCACTGTGCATGTGTTCATATGCATTTACGAAAAAAACAACCACCAACACTTAGTATGCTGGCAATGGCCATCATTAAATACTTATAGATTCTACAAGATCTATATATTGCAGAAATCTGCTTGTTGTGGAATATGACTCCTCATTCACCCTGGATTAATTAAATCTAGGGTGTGAAAGTCCCATTTATCCTGGTAGCATAAATCTCATACATCATTGTGTATATCGGTTACAGTTATTAACATAGCACTACGTATATTTATTTTTTTGATTCCTAAGAAATATGTATTCCTTTGGTTTCACATTAAACAACTAAAAAAATTTTGTAGTCAAGTAACAAGTTCAACGAATGGTCTCATCTCTGATGCTGCAGAATTTGTTTTCATGAATGAAACAATATTTGTTTCGACATATTACTAAAAGTTAAATCTAATCTGGCGTTGCTGAAAGGAGCTTTTTATCCCACTACATGGGATTCGGTGCTAATGAGCCCAGACTTTAATTAGGTGCACTTTTTAGTGTGTATGTGTATTTGAACAGAAAAGGTGCACTATATAAGACAGCAGGCAGATGCTGGCAGAGACAGAAAGCAAGGAGGTAATACGAGTGAGCATGGCAGCAGACACATCAGCATTCTAGTTACTCATGCAAAACAAGGAAAATAGTGTGCTGAAGGGTAAAAAGCAGGTTAATAACAAAGTTACACAAGGCTTTATACCTTTGGAGACTGTGCATAGGGAACTAACAAGAGCAAAACACAGGTTCTGAAGAACGTAACTTTGAAAAATTCTTAAGTTTGCATAGCATAAGGCACAATTGCAAACATATACCAAGGAGTACATGCAGATAATATGATTTGCCACATGAAAGTTTTTGTAAGATTAGCTGACAGAAACCTATACCATGGAAAAAAAAAGTTTCTTTATATTGTAATTTTATTTATATAGGAATTTGGCAAGAGGGTTGTTTAGTTTCTTAAATATATATAGGTAGCTCCTGAAACCTGCAAAGTTTTGAGTTTATTGACCATAGGCCAGAACAGTTGCTCTTTTCCTAAGTCACCATAACCTGCTTAGCTTCTACTCCAACTAACACAAGAGCAGCAAGGAAACTTAACAGGTTTTTTCCTAAGCTAGAAGATACCAATAGCAGGATCAGACCTGCTTAGTAATACAAATGACACTCCGAGAGCAGACACTTCTTGGACAATTGAATTTTAAAAATATGCCTAATTTTCTATAAGAATAATTTAATTCCTAAATTTTATTCACAGTGCACACCTTCTGTTTCACATTTTTAGCCTTTTCATTTAAATTAAGGGCTTAGTTTCTAAGCTTTCTGTATTAATATCTACACTGGTACATCTGTCTTGAACTCCAAGGTCATGCACACATTTGAAAAATATTGGAGTTCTGCAAAGATAGCTTCTCTCCCCACCTCAGTCCCTACACTCCACAGCCAAAGCAGGGCTGTGCTGCTATGCTAAGTGTACTGATACTAGCCTCTAAGGAAAAACATCTGGTTTATTCTTGGAATGCTTTTATTCTTAGTTTGAATGGAGAGACTAAAATTGTGGAGTTGAATGTGAAACAGAAAGGCTCCTTTAGACAGACTGAGAAAAAAAGCATTCTCCTTCTGAGGAAGGCTATCTTGTGGAAGGACACAGCCTAAGTAAAAAGTTACTTGCTGACTAATAGACAGTTACTTGCTGTCTAATAAGCATATTACATAGCAAATCTCAAGTCAAGATTGTATTTGGAGGAGAAAGCATGGAAATGATCATTTAAAGAGAGAAATAGCAGAGCAGAGGTACTGACAGTTTCAAACTACATAATGGAATTTATCAGCTCAGATTCCCATTTTTGTGATGTAATTTCCACCAATACCTGCCATTACTATTTTCAACAACTTCCATTTCTTTATTTTCAGTTACAAATGCTTTGCAAATTCTTTCCACAGTAAGCATTAACCTTGGGAGACAAGTTAAGCCTGTACTGAGAACGCAGGAAAAGAGTATCAAGTATGTGAACAGTCTAATCCTACTTTGTCCACGTACTTTGAAAACGTATCAGATTCATCAGAGGACCAAGAAACTTAAAATTAACTTTTACAGCATCCTGATGCTTGGCAGTGCCCACCACTGCTTTTCATCTTTGTTGTAAATGTCTTTGATGAGAGGACATTCATGTACAGTCTACTTTTGGATTTGCTTCTAGGTGTGTGTTTGGTTTGGGGTTTTGTTTGGTTCTTGTTTGTTTCATTGTTTTTAAATGACAGGCTTCAATTGCTCCTGAAATATTAAATCAAGCTTGTTTTCAGTAACAAAAGTTGTTCCTCCATCTTCATGGTATTAAAAATGGCAGTTAGGTACTTCAAAAAATGTAACTCTAATAGCTAGATGGAAAACTCATTAAAACCCCTCATCAAGTGTCATCAATATGTTAGATGGTGTTTGCCAGATACCATCAGTTGTTCATTTTCTTTTAACCAAACAACAAATAAACCAACTATTTACGTTGAAATTTCTCATTCATGAGGACAGACCTTTCTAAATTTTAAATCAATTTATCCTAAACACACAGTAACTTTTTGCTCAATTTTGAAGAAGCACTGCTTTCACACAGCTGAAGATTCTAGTCAAGTAATCTTACAAACTATTATATATCATTCAAAAAGTTACAAGCAGAAACAGCATCCAGTATTAAGGGCAGCAGTCTAGTTTTCTACTGGAACATTTTTTTCCATTATGTGGTTATTGCTTTTTTGACCATAACCTTTGGTTCTCACCATTTATTTAAAATGAGTTTTTACAGAAATAAGCAGAGCAAAATCTGAAATACAAATAGTACAGCCTAATTCTGAAGCCCTTATTCCCAAAGACAGGTACACTAGATACTCTTTGGTACGAGCTCAGTCTAAAGTCACACAGAATGCCACTTGGAGAAATAGAAATGGAATAGAAAATGCACAACTACTACATTTCACTCCATTAAGGTGAGTAAACATTGTCTCAAGTGCAAAGTAACTTATAGTATAGTTAAAGGAACACAGGAACGAAAACACAATATCTACATAAGAGCAGCAATTAGTTGCTTCTCTGAAAGTTATTCAGATTGTCCTCCCTAACAGTATCTTCTGTTACGTCTATGCCAAAAACTTACAAGAAAGAGTGACCCTTGCTTTGCTGTGTATGTCTTTTGCTTATGCACACTAAATGAATGCAAACCAATTGCTATTCTGACTGAATAGTGGTTTGGACTTTGCATTGGTAGCTTTAGGTGAATGTCATTATCAATTTCACTTACTGTTGGGAGGGGAAACAAGTTCTCAGTGCACCTGCAACATTGGAGGATATTTTACTCTCTGATATTTTATATCAACTGCTTTAAGTCTTTGGTATTATATATACATTTTTTTTTTTTCTGAAAAAATCCTTTTTAAAGAAAAACTTGAGAGGACAGATTTATTCCCACACTTTGCCAGCTTATTTGTCATTAGCCATCCTATATAAGATTATAGTGAAGTAAGCCCTACTTGAATTAGATTGAAAAGATGTGCTTACATACCCATGAAAATAAGCAACAGTATCTGTTAACAGTCAAACTGTCAATTAGATTTAGTTAATAAAAAACCCAAAGGACATGCGATGTATGAATCTGCGTGAAAGGAAATCAGAAATTTCTCAACATTTCGACTAGAGTCACCTGACTACCCTGTGTTTTCCAAAAATAATTTGATCAGAAAAATTTTCCTTGCCCAAGTATTTTTTCAGAGTAAAGCCTTATTTTTTTTCATACTATAATATGAAAAAGGACCTTAGAAATATCTAAAATATCCAGTTACCTTTCTCATTTTGTCACTGCTAATAGCAGAGGAAAGAATACACAATCACATCATAACAACAAATCACAGAAATAACGAAAATGACAGTTTTCTTCTATTTAATTATCTTCTATCTAACGCTGAAAAACAACAACCTGAGTGAAAGACATTGAAATTGGGAAAGAGAAACCTTTGATAATAAGGTTAAAGACTGTCTGAAAACTTATAGGTCGTGTCTTATGCCCAGGCCACATCTGTGAATTTCTGTCTCATATGAATAGACTCTTATGCTTCTTATGTTTTACCCTAGTTCTTGGTCATCTGGAACTCTGCATCACAATGGAAATCTACATACACAGTGATTTCACATCTGCTCAGAGAGCCCCGAAAGAATTGAATTTCATTAAATTAATGAAATGGTCGGTATGCTTAAAATTAAGACCATGCTTCAAGTGTCCTGATGAACTAGGTCTTAATCCAAAGCCCATGAAATCTAACAGGAGTTTTCAATTTCATTTCAGCAAGTTTGGGCTTCAAAGTCCTTTGGATTTTAAGTGCTCTCATCAACTAGTTTTGATTGTTTCCTGACAAAACAGATGTGCATTGCATCTCTCTTCATGTTTATTGATTCAGCTTTTGTTTACCAAAAATTTCAGGTTGGATAATCACATTCAATATTTATGGCAGGAATTCCCACTGGAAATGTGAAGTTAAATCTCTGACAGGGTTTTGGTTTATTTCTATAAAGAAAATAAACAAACAAAAATACCCAGCTTAGGTACAGTATCCTCATTATCTGCGACTTGCAAAGAGTCAAGCTCAGTGTTACACAATTTAATGTTGGACCCATTTTTATATGATAAATTCAAGCCATTCTGCCTCAAATCTGCCTCCTGTATAAAGAAGAAAATTGTCTGTCAGCTCTTTAAGGGAAAATTACAATTGGTTGCATTAACTCTTAATAGTAATAGCAACCATTTTTTCCCAGCTCTTCCTGAATACTAATGATGCTTCCCTTAAAATAAAATTTGAGATTGCACTACCATTTCTTTCCTCATATTGTTTTTAACACTGTCATTTGAGTCCAGTAAAGATGAAAAGGGACAGAAAGCCCGTTGTCACTTCTCTGCTGTGAACGGAGTACTGAAACATCAGTCTTGAATCAAATAATTTTTTATATCCATCTTCCTGCAATTGAACATAATGAATCTGTGACACTAGCTTGTCTCACAAATGGAAACTTGTTTAGTTAAAAGCTCTTCACCAGTACAGGAGCACCTTTATAATCTGATTAGTCATTGATTCTCATATTTAAGATGCTGTCACACTTAATACTATAACAAAGCTTTCTAATTATAATGTCGTATACTTCACAATACACAGAGCCTTTTCTTCTGATTTAAGATCCACCATGGACTTCCTACAAGCTGCATCAAAAGAACCCAACAGTTCAATATATGTTAGTGATACAAACTCTTATGTCACAAACCAAATCTACTTTCTAATCAGATTATCTGCATTGTGTTTCCATCCAGGACAAGCATTCTTATCTGAAGGAGACTGGCTATTTGAATGTTGCCGTATTTAACACTATGCTGTCAAAAGATTCCCATGAGGATGACTGCTATATAATAATGTAAATAAGAGTAGTCACTCTTCTGAAATCAAGAAAATAATGATGAGTTCCTGACCATTTGTATCTAATCTCATTGTGCCTTTAAGAGAAGTTTTGGTCTCAGTGCACAAAGATGTGTTCAAATGCAACACGGGTAACTAGTTTCTTCGCACCAAAGCTCCTCTTTTGTTTAGCTAGCCAAACTGACTCTCTTAGCCTGGAGAAGAGGAGGCTGAGGGGAGACCTTATTACTCTCTACAACTACCTAAAAGGAGGTTGTGGAGAGGAGGGAGCTGGCCTCTTCTCCCAAGTGACAGGGGACAGGACAAGAGGGAATGGCCTGAAGCTCCGTCAGGGGAGGTTCAGGTTGGATATCAGAAAAAAATTCTTCACAGAAAGAGTCATTGGGCACTGGAACAGGCTGCCCAGGGAGGTGGTCAAGTCGCCTTCCCTGGAGGTGTTTAAGGAACGGGTGGATGAATTGCTTAGGGACATGGTTTAGGGAGTGAGGAATGGTTGGACTCGATGATCCAGTGGGTCCTTTCCAATCTGGTGATTCTGTGATTCTGTGATTATTTCTTTTACCTTTAGCAATATCATTGGAAAAAAATTGGTGCTTCGTTCCATCTGTGTCATGTTTTAGTTTCTAAGTTTATGCATCAATACTTGCACCACAGAGTGCAAGATTGCTGAAGATGTGAAAGGCCGGCCAATTATTAATAATATTCATTTTCCAACTTCTATCTGAATAAGTGAACAAGTCTAACTTGTTCTCAGTAAGACGTGGTTCACTACTTGAATGAGCTTTTGTATTTGAGGTTTCTTGTATCTCTTTTTCCTGCCGTTCCTGTCTGCATTGTGGTAACCTTTTTTTTTTCTGACACTAATGTCACAAGACTTGATTCCATTTTTATCTCATTATTTTTTTCTTATAATGGGGAAAACCCATTTAACAGCTCCATATTCTATGCTATCCTGCAAAAATTAACCTACTGCTTATATTCACTGAATACTGTTATATAAATATAAGAGAATACTCTTATATAAATACTGTTATATAAACAGTATTTATACTGTTATATATACTGTTATACTCTTATATAAATACTGTTAATTTTCTCTTCCACAGATTTTAAACAGAAGAGCTTCTTACAAGTAGAATTTTACAATGACACATCACTTTACCTTTTCCAGTGGAAAACACAGCTGAAGTGTTTTCTTTGTAAATCCTTTAGCTCCGTGGAATTTGTTCACAAGATCAATTAAGATTTTTTAAAAACTTAAGAGATCCTCCCACATGTGTTTACCATTGGTCTCCTTCTCGACTTATGTTTGCTGAATGGAGCGGATTTTTTTATATCAACCCAAAAGTGTCATTTCCAGCTTTGTCATTATTGCTTCTACAGTTCAGTTTATCTAATGTCTTTTCTAAACAGTCTATTGCTGTTAAAGATAATAGAAAATTCTAAATGACATCACTGGGACAAGGCTCGGATGTGATATACTGTCTGAAAGAGGGGAGGAAAGAATGGGTTTAATGAGATCCTGCTTGGAAGTAAAAGGAAAAATGCAGTATGTATATGAATGTTCCTGAAATATAAAAATAATGAGTATTCTATGTCAAGGGTTATTCTTATCTAGGTGTTTCAAGCTCCTCCTATTAAAAAATTACTTCAATGTGTCAAACATTTTCAAATACACCAATTTTGTTCAGAAATTCAAAGTATTATCAAACTGAGGGTGTAGAAGCTTTAGGAGCTTTGTTATTATGCACAAAGAATAAATTAGCTTCATCTCCTTAGAAATGTGCCCATGCCATTATATTACAAAGAATCCAATTCAGAACTCTGAAACATTTCAATTCTGAAATGCAAGCAGTCTGTTTTCCACACAATTTTGCTGCCCAGTGACTTTCTAATGAACATTGAATGTTTCACAGAATCAGCAAACAAATGTTACTGGGGTTTTTTTTTGTTGTGATCTCTGTGGGAGGGTGTTAATTTCTGTCATCTTTAGTAATGCTTTTATGATCATACAGAAGCATCCAGAATGCTCAGAGTACAACAACAAAACCAGAAAATGCTATCTTTTGTGAGGGTTGCAGTTTTGTTTCCAAGTTAAAGATAGTTGAGATTTTACATAACACTCACTAGCAAAGCACCTTTAGTTTGCCTATATTCTTTGTTTGTATTTTTCTGAAAGCTACACCTCAATATCTCATCAACCACTTAAATGCTAACATAAATACTACTACTTTTAAGCTCATTCTACCAGAATTTCTTTTTGTGAAACCAAAATTATGTGTGTTTGTAAAGAATGAAGAAAGAATTGTCTAGTAGTATTATGTGGACAGGCATTTCACTGTAGCATCATTGCTACATTTACCAAATGACACCTTGATCGCTGTCAGTAAGTCCATAGTAAATACTACTTTAATGGAGTTACTGATTCAGATCAGTTAGAATCTTGTACTTTAATTCTATTTCCTCTATCCTAAAGAGGGATTGAAATCAACAACCATTACAAGCTTTGAGCCATGAAATGCATACTCTATTTCCTCCAGTAATAAAATTTCTCAGTTGTCTAGCTCAGTAATAAAATCCCTCTAAGCCTCCAATTTCCAGATCAGCAGATGAGTATTGCCTAGACAGGCAACGGGGGACAATTCAAGGAGTCTGCATCCTCCACACTTATAGTAATGTATAGTTTTATCATATACAGTTAGTGGCAGGACTGTTTAGAGTAGGACAAATTATCAGCTCACAAGCTCATTCTCTACAGAACTTTCCTGACAGATTTTTCTCAACATACTAGATTCAGACAAGGAGCTTCAGCCAAGGGGGACTTCTAATGAAAAAAAAACCCAGAACAACAGAATGGGAAGAACAGTTTTCAAATTATTGAAATCCACACTCAATGGTTTTTTACTATTGGATGCCATCAGCAAATACTGTAATAACCTATGAATCTAATAATGCATATAAATTTGAGCTCTACTTCTATTATTTTTATTTGAAGCAATAAAGAATTGGAGTATCACTTCAAATTACCAGAACAGCAGTTGCGCTAAGTAATGTATACATATGCTGACATATAAGTTATAAAAATATTCAACATGAAGTACAACTTGTGTTCAGATTTCACACGAGTGTAAATCTGAAGCTAAACCATTCATTTCAGCAATATTTGTCTATATTTATAGCTCCATAACACAGCTCCATAATGCACTACATCTGAATTCACCATGGCTTTCATTTGCTTGACCGTTTGAAGAAGAGTTGAAGTGCTAAGAAACAACTGCAAGTCTGTCCTATCACTACATGATACAAGAACTACAATTTTATCTCCACTTCAATGACAACTTTCTTCACACCTGAAATTATCTTTCTGTAGTCTACAAATCAGCAAGACAGTAACATAATTTAGGGCAGCAAGTCAATCCTAATCCTCCCAAGGTCTGGAATCTAAAGCAAATCTACCTATGAATTTGAATTTTTTCAATATTCAAAATCAGAGCAAACCAACATACATTATTCAGCACCAAGCTGCTTCCTGTCACCAACAGAGGCACAATTAGGGTTTAGAAGCAAATTAGTGAAAAAGGCAAATTTACATACCTGACCGTAATCTTGCCAGATATTTTAATTAGCATATAAACAAGGTGTTGCAACCAACCCTGGGCAACCCAAGGGTCACCAGCACAAGATCCTGGGGCTCCCCATAATATTTATGGGTTCAGTACCCACTGGACTAGATGAAAATGAAACAATACCAAATGATTGGTCCAAAAAAAAATTTATTTGTACAGGCATTCTTAAGGACAAGACTGGCATTGGCTTGCTATATATGTGTTAAGGAAAAAGAAAGAAAGAGACAAAGTGAAGTGAGAAAAGTGGGAGAGAAAGAAAAAAGTGCCCACATGGGCTCTGGTCCTCTTCTTCTCTCTCCCAGGATGACAGGCACGCTCCTGCAAATGGCCCCCTGTCCAGAGTATTATTTACAGATTTTGGTGGGTCTACACAGTGCTTCTTCCAGGAAACTTCTGGAACTGAGTTTTGGGGCTTAGAGGGTCTCTGGGGTCTGAAGTGTCATTTTGCTGATGCTCTCTGTGCTGGCAAGATCACAGCATGACCTCCCTGGGCAGCACACACAGCTGCACTGCTTGAGAGAGTGAGATAAGGTGTTGAAGGACACTGCCTCTGCTACAGTCTCAACTGTGATTTAAGGCAGCCAAAATGAATCAATCTCTTACACAAGACTCCTGCTTCCAGCAACAGGCTAGACTTTCAATTCTCACTTCCAAGTGCTTTGATGAGTGTTTTGAATTTCAACAACCAAATCAGGAATAAAGTCTAAAATTTTCACTCTGAAATGCTTTGGCTATACATGTGAGTGTGTGCATGTTTAAAACACTTAATTTCTGCTTGAGTACCATCTCTGATTCATATTTTCTGTATTCTTGACAGGAAGCTCAGAAGTTCACTACTTTTCCTCTCTGCTTTGCTCTTGACTAATAATAATTTTTTTCCATTGAAAATAGTGATGTTCTTTAATTCAGCTGCTGCTTGACTTTGACAATATTCTGGAACACACAATTGTAGTCATGACCTGTGATTTCAAGACCTTGATAGGTTGTTTTCCATTGATATAACTAATGAATTAAGTCCATTTTATTGGAAGAGCAATAGTAAGGATGTAAACATCTTAAATAAGCCATTCTACTTCACATATGACATTATGTATTGTTTTATGGTAATTCAGTGTCTAACATACCGCCAGACAGTCAGACTACAAGATAGAAACATATAATTTCAATGACAATACTCCTGTAAGCACTAACATGAATTTAATGTACAATCCTGCATAACTCCCCCTTTTGTATATTCTATAGTACATGCCACATAGATATTAGTAAGAATAAAAGTAATCATGGCCTAATTAGGTCTAAATTACTCTGTTTTACTTCTCCCGCTTAGAAGAAACTCTTATTATCAGTCTTGATTCAAAGTCATCATGCACGCTAAGTTTAATTTGCTTACAAGAGCAGAGTCTGAACTCAGGGCTTCTACTCGGTAATCCTAAAACAGATGATTCAGAAAACCCGAAGACAGATAAGAACTACTCAGTAATAATTGTACTGTGCCAGACGTACCAGACCAAGACTGCTGAGCACTGCACAGCTATTATCAACATACATTCATGTATGCAGTGGCATATAACACTACCTGAGAAAGCCACTATTGCCCTCAGGAAGGATTAATTAGCCTGGGCCATAATCTTATTAATAGACTTATGCTGCTTCTCTTCCTCAAATGAGACCTCTTCTAACGACCTCTTCTGTGTTCCATTCGTCACCCTACTGTTTAAAAAAAAACAAAAACAAGAACAAAAAACCAACAAAAAATCACCAGTCCACTGTTGCATAATATTTGGAATAGTAGAGTATAAAACAAATAGTTGTATAAAGTGTTAATTTTTTAACTTTGGGAGAGCATTATTACAAGTAGAAGAGAAAATAATAGTAATGTACAGATTGATAGAGGATTTGTTTGGTTTTGGTTGGGTTTTCTTAATATTGATTTTCCCTTTATAAAGAGGCAAGTGATATTTTAAATTATTATAAGATTTTAGTTCAAAAAGGCTGCTGAAAAGCTGAACGACCACAATCCAAAAGGAATTTTGTTTAAACAGAGGTTTGATAAACTGAGGTTTTGTTAAATAGAGGTTTGGTAGAGTGCTGTAAAGATAAGACAGCTGTACCTTTCCGTAAGGAGTACTGCTACACATTCTGTCTCACTGTTATAAAGTGAGACTCCCAAAGGTCTCTTTTGCAGACACTAAATCCATCTGGTTCACTGTTTTGAGGCAGTTATGAAACAGAGGGACCAGCTGTCTAAACAGCCCATCCCAGAGTCTGAATATCTTGGTGGTTTTTGCAGCAAGAATAAAACAGCAAAGTCTGCCTTGCCTCAAACACAGGAGCTGTCAGAGGTTTATGCCATTTTTTACAACAACAACCCATCATAAGATGCACAAATTTCTAAACCTGTCGCTTTCTTATTTAAATGCTCCATCGGAAAAAAAACAAGTAGTGATGTATGCAAAAAAAAGCTCTAAGTAACAACTTACATTCCAGAACACTGCCCTGGATACTCCAGCTAAAACTGCAATCAACTATAACTATTCACTTTAGACCGTACTTTAGACCGTGAGCTGTAGCTAAATACACATTCAATCTTTATAGTCATCATTTAACGTAGCCAGGTCCCTGTGCCATTCCTAGGCACCAGTCCTAGTAAGAGCAGATTTTTTTGCAGAAATCCTTTCAAGTTTCTTCTCCCACTCTTAGGATAGACTGCCCTCTTGAGACCACCACTTAACCCTCTCTAATCTGGTCCACCATATTCCAGTCGCATGCACTACTCCTAATCTGAAACTACAGGTACTTCTGTCATTCACAGAAGCAATTTATCATCTAAACTGAGAGTACACTACATTGCAGTTCAGTAGGCTACTGTAATTTCTCATCTCCTTAAAAATTAAACTCTGACTCATAAAGATCATTGTTGGCCTTACAATAATAATGGCAGAAGTATTAACAATCTGTTTCAAGGAGACTACTAGCTAAGTTTCATCATATTCTTTCTCAACACTTTATAGCTGAAGACCATGAATTTTCAATAGCAATACTACACTGTATGTTCTTTGACTACACAAAAATTATAGTCACCTTTGACATTTGTAGCATTGTTACATACATTTGAAATTATGTTTCTATAATAAAAAAAGCAAAGAGGAAGAAAATTTCAAAATCTCATTTAAAACATGCTCAGCTTGGATCAAAGGATGATCGGGATCATTAATAACACTCAAGTAAAGAATAATAGTGGTAATAGGGATAGAAGAATTGTCCTTTCCAACTTATTCCAATTCTGTAGGAAGATTCAATGTTTTCTTGCATAAACTAAGATTAATAGCAGCTTTAGCTAACAACTAACTAGATCTGTTCAGAATTCAAATTAAACTGATACACCTTGATGGGCAGCACATAAGCTTTCATACCAAGCCTTACCTCCTTGTTTGCTACAGGTTCTAAATAAAACTTTCAATATAACAATAAAAAGTTTGGGTTGTTGTTTTTTTCATTTGTTTTTTTCCCCCCTTGTGTTACACAACATCTAACATGAAAGTGTCAAATACTAACATATAATGTTAAATGTTTTGACAGGAATTATTAAAAACTTTACCATAATGTTCTAACTCCCATGAGCAACAGACACGACTTCATTTTGCACAGTGTTTGTCTTTTTTATCCAAAGATACTTTTGCCTTCATAACTTCTACCAAAATGGCTCATACTGAAATAACTTCTCAACAATAGGCTTGAAATGTGTTTACATGATCTTGCTTATTTCCTTTCTTGTTTCTGCATGATAGAATCTGGAAATTACACCAATTTAACTTATCAGCTTTCTATGTACATGTTCAAAACCAGTTTCTGTACTTTTTGAATAAAGTTTAAATTCTTAAACAAACATCTGGAAATTCCATATAAAAATACCATTGACTGCATAACCACTGTGGTTAGAGCTTCAATTTTCTTGGAAGTGGTTTTTGATTGATAGGTTGTCATGTTTCAAGGAGCTGTTTTCTTACACCTTTCACTACGTACATAACCAGAACATTCTTTGGCCTGATATTTTCTTCTGTAAATGAAGCAGAGGAAGAGGAGGCACATTTTTAGTAGTACAAAAACTTATTATTGCTTTATTTTAAAAGGGCATTCACTTTCAATTAAAGCACACATATGTTTGCTTTGGCAAATTGAAGTTAATATAAATGTGTGTCATCTTTTGAAATTAAACAGCACAACATCAATGAAAAATCCATCAACTCTTAACTAGCAAGTACTCCCAGTTCTGCCTGAAACAGAAATTAAAAACACTATAAAAATGCTGCAACTCACTTTATATCTTAACTAGATGTTCTTTATGAACATTATTTCTAATGCAGAGCTGTGACCCAGTTAATTGCACATAATTAAATGAAGTAAAAAATATGGTATGGTGCTGACTGCAAATGCTAGGAACCTTCAGGGGATTAAAAAGTTTTAAATAACCTTAATTTATTCAGGCCTTAGGAGTTTTATATCCATGAAAATATAGTTAGAAATAGGTGCCCTAATCCACAGGTTGAATGGCTATAACAGACAATGAAGGATTTACTCTGAACTTCCCATTTCTAGGATGTGATTGCACACATAACTAATCTAAAACATTTGACCATCATCAATTAGTCAAATAGACTTTGTGACAGGCAGAAGTCAGTGTAACCCTGCTGTAGTGGACATCTGAATTACTAAAAGCTATTCTTACAAATGGCTCTCAAGGACATGTTACCTGGCAATAAAGCAGACAAACTAACCTTAGAAAGGTTCGACTATGAAGTTATCCTGGCACTTTCACTTGGCTTACATGTGTAAGTTTTTTGTAAAATTAGTTAAACGAATTTCAGTGAAAAACCATAAGGCTTTTAAAAAGGCAATAAAGTTAAATCTCAGTTTCAGTCTACCAGTATGAACTTCACAACACAAATATTAAGACCTCGGCTGAGTCTACTAAAAACAAACTCTTGTACATTTAGGAATTTTTTAATTCTCCTGCAGATCAGGAAAGGAAATCCGTATAGAGAGATATACTATATTTCTCAGTAATGCACATCTTCCGCAAAACAGAAATCATACAGGATAGTAACTTTTAATCAGGCATTCAGTTTCCTGAAGTTTGTGAGTCATCATTTGTTCTCACTTGCTCGAGAGGAAAAAAAAAAATAAGTGACAAGCACAGGTATGGCTGAGTTACGATTTAGACTAACACTGCAGGAATAAATGCAGTATTTTCGTTAGTATTTGTACATAATGGCTGCAATAAAATAATAATGAAAGTGAGAATAAAGCCTATATTTCTTCTGAAACAGAAAAGCAAAATAATTATCTTCAATTCTTTTTACTTCTTAGTGAAAAAAAAACAAAAAAAACCAGAACTTCTTGTGCTTATCAGTGTTATTTGTTTAAAGTACTGAAGTTTAAGAAAGAGATCTGTGCTCCTTAAGTAAATAGTGTACTGCTCCAAAATGAACACACTGGAGTAGAAGTACAGGCAATCTGTCAGAGGGAAAAAACAGGGAACAGATAAAGATTAAAGAAAAAATGAGATGAATGACAGATACATGGAGAAAGTCACCCTGTTTCCTCATGTGTCTTGTGTTTCTCTGACTGAAGAAGGCTAAAAATTTTTTGCCTACCAACTCTGAGCACAAATATTTACCGTAATTTTCAGAGGTACAGAAAGATAAAGCTTAACAAAAAGGAGGTAAATGTAGCAAAAGCACTACTTTAATTTGACAAAATAATTAGTGTAATTTAACACAAAACATTACTAATTTCTCAAATGAGAATTAACCATTGATAAGATATATAGATTTAGCTATCATATAATCCAAATCTAATGAGACCTAATATCAACACATGCACTTATCTATTGTGTACCAGCAAAGTACAGGTAATACTTGGTAATAAGATACTGTTTAGAATATTTTAAATAACATACAAAAAATGGCAAGACCTTTTGAGACCTTTATGTTATGCTTTACTTGCATTAAGTGGGAAGTGGAACCTTCACAGAGAGCAGCCAAATTCACTTGACAGCATTTTGATTATTCTTTCAATTGACTTTTCAAAGTCATTATATTTATAAAGCAGCAGAAATCAAGCACTTTTGATCATAAACCTGCTTTAAGCTTCCTAGTGAATCATTTAAAAACAGTTTTCTCAGAAACTTGAATTCCCACACCTCCCTCAAAGTTTAAGAAACATTTAATGAGCTGGAAAATTCACTTTTTACTCTGTCAGATTTGAAACACAGCTCTGTTATATATTTAGATATCAATGTCATCTATATTTGGAAGGATGGAGGATTTCCCCAAAAGGAAAAACTGACCTCTGGAAAAACACTAGGGCCATTCATATACCAAATACAACCAACACTGACAGCAGAAAATGTTGAAGATCAAAGTCTGGTAACAGTCTAGCTGAGACTGAGCTGAGCTTTGGATTTGAAGATGATCCTTCATCTGCCTCAATGTATTTTGTATATACATGCATATATACATTCCTGAAAGCTCAAGGCATGGCTGTTTTGGAAGTTAGTAAGGTTCAGAACATAGAGTAAGAGGACACATGACAACTGAATAGAAATTTGATACCCAGTTTCAAAAAATTACAGACCTGAAATAAAAGGGATTTCTACTTTCTTTAAAACATTTGCAAGTGACATGATTGATTTACACAGTCTCACTATTTCTTTCAGCTCAGAGAGCATTCAGCTGAGAGTAATATAGGTAGTCTAGAAATCAACGACTTTACCATTTTAATTCTGACTGAAAAATCCAACCTTATGGTCTTAATTTCAAAGCAACATCTCTAGAAGCCATTGAGGAAAAAGATTGGTTTAGTGATGCAGTGCTATTGTAATTTATCTTTTAAGACAAGTAGCAACACAAATTCAGTTCTCAAAGCTAATTGGACAAAGGGAAGGTAAAAAAACTGAGAGACATTTCACTTCAAAGTGACAATCATCTCATTGGATGAGAGACATTTCACCTCAAATAGCAACTAACTTCTTACTAAGTAAGTTTTTCTGATTAGCAGAACAGAAAGCTATAAATACACAGAGCCCTTGCAATATCATAGAATTGTAGAACAGTTAGGTTGGAAGGGACCTCAAAGATTGACCAGTTTCACCCCAACTCCCCACCCCCGCCATGGACAGGGACACCTTGCACTGAATCAGGCTAACCAAAGCCCCAACCAGCCCAGCGTTGAACACCTCCAGGGATGGGGCATCCTTGTCCTCTCTGGGCAATCTGTTCCAGGGCTTCACCACCCTCACAGTAAAAAATCTCTTCCCACTATCTAATCTAAATTTACGTTCTTTCTGCTTTAAATCTTTCCGGAACTTAGAAAGTCAGTCGCTATCTTCAATAGGGGAGTAATATGTCACAAGTGTGTGTCTTTTTTAACATAACATTTTAAACGCAGGTCTTCCTGTACGAGTCAAGAACCGAAACTTGTTAAATATGATAGCATGCTAGTAATTTAATGAAAAAAAAGATGCTTGCATGTGCACGCTTGGAAAACCTTACTTTCCAACTTCCAACAGTTCTTGAATGGGCCATACAAAAATCTCTGGTTGGTTCTTGGAGATAGTAGTAAGTAGCAATGACAATTTGAGATAATGCCATACTAGGAAGGAACATAATTACCTTAATCAGCCAAGACAGATACTAGGAATTTTAATTATTGCTTAGTAAAATCATAAAGTAGTTATTAGTCTATTATGGCAACAGTTTGACAAAATGTATCTGAAATTCTCTAAGCACTCAAGAGTTTTCTTTTCCTTTCCTAAGTCTTCATTATCTTTAAGTGAATCCCGTAAGCATGATTCTGGGCACAAAGAGATCATGGATAATAATGAATTGTCATCATAACATATCTAAAATCTACAAAAAGAGTCTGGAAGTGATTCTAATTTAATAGGACACATATTCACAAAGGGAAGATTGATCATAGTTAGTTTCTAATATTCCTCATAACCCAGTGAAATCATTAGAACCCACTGGAGTTTTGTATTTGTCTTCAATGGGAAATGGACTTCACTCTTACTATTGCAACTGATTCTGAAATTTTGAGCAGTGACATTGTGGTTAGGTACCTAAAAAAGCAGCTAGAACCTGTATCTCACCTTTTACTTATACATTACACATAAGTAAGGTGATAAAAAATCTGTTTGGTGACAAGAAGTGACAAAAGGCTATGAATGTTTTAAGTAAACTGATATACAGCTTTCAAGGAGGCTAATTAATTATAATACTAATTTTGTCCAACAGGGAACATATCAGAAAAGTTACAACAACTATCAGCATTCAGATTTAGGAGGTTTCTAAGTACCTCTACTGTCAGGAGGCAAGAGGAGAATATCACCATTTTTGCTAAAATGCTCGTCAGCTTTCCATTGTCATCAAAGGAACTTCTTTCAGAAGTTTACAGAGCTAGTACTGCAGACACTTGAATTATCCAACTCCCCATTAAAAACAGAGAGCTTCACAGATAAGCCTAACTGTTGGAAGACCCAATATTTGCCAGTATTAAGTACTGTTAAGTATAGACATCACACACTAAGTATCTATTTGACCTGCACTTCAAAATCTTTTGGAATTTGCTAGCATTCCCCTCCTCACTTCGTGTCATCCATTTCTATGTGAATAATGCAAATGTTTCTCATTTCAATGTGTTTTAATAATGTGTTAAAAACCATCTATAAAAAGAAATAATTGAAGTTCCATTTTTTAATGTAAATGAGATGGATGGAAACTGGGTTAGTAATTATTTCCAGCATGAACAAATAAATCTGCATTATATTCACTTGGGGTTTACATGATTCTTATAATGTCATATCAATTATTCAGCAAAATTCCAGATTTATCTGATTTTTAATCAGAGTATAGCTATTGAACTGCTAAATCTAGCCTATAGGGAATGGATTACATTCTGGCTTAAATCCTTGTTCCTAAGTGAAACTATAATATATCATATAAATAGAAGTATCAGTGCGGCTTTCTTTTCCCATTTAGCCTCTTTAAATCATATCAATGTGTATTTGTGAAAGACCTGATTTAACAGTCCCTACAGTCTGATGCTTCCAAGCAACCACAAAACTATTGCAAGAAGAAAGCAACAAGGTAACACCCCCATAACAATGAAATAAAACATAACATTGTGGTTTAATACAGTCTTGATAAAAATGAATATGCTGTTCCCTGAGTGAAGCAGATTAAAGAAAGAGCTAACAAAGCTGATAGAAAGTTGGAATTTTTCTTCTGTGATCAATTCGAAACTAGAAGAAAGGAAAATTATTCTGGTCCAGAGTGTAAAGTAGAATATCTTATTTTTGCCTGCACAAAAAATCCTAACATTCCTTCAGGCTCTGCAACAGACACACTTGAATAAGACAAGACACATCCCTGCAGTCTGTTGTTTTCTATCAGTCATCTTGCTCTAGGCAGTGTTTGTTTGCTCTGTTTGGCCTGCTGTTAGGGGAAATCCCCATTTACAGTGGTGGCAATTCTGTAACTTAAGAGTCACACACCTACTAAGGAATCTAAGTGCCTCATACACAGTAGGGGACAACACAGTGAGCACCAAGTGTCAGTATTAATGGTATCACTATCTCAGGTTTTATTGCTGTCCCATATCCAGACCTCTTTGAGAGCTGGCCCATATCATCTCCATGTTATCTTTATTACTTTCAAGTGTAGACTGCTACAAGTATCTTGGTAAGAGTGGTAGAAATTAGAAAATAATTAAATTGCACAGGTTTTAAACAAAGCCCAATAAAAGTGCAAACTTTGTATTTTAAAAAAGCAATTTGTTATGCTCGGCTCCACATTATGCCTCTTCTAGTAACTAATTCAAGCACTTTTTTTGGCAAAAAAAAAAAAGGGAAAACTCTCAATATTGATAAGCTCAAATTTTTTTCTCTTATAGTTGTAACTATCTTGGGGTAGATTTGCAAAAAGTAAAAAAAAATTATGCAGTGACATGTTAGAAACAGCGTATCAAAAGAAGGAACTTTCCTCTTCCTTATTAAATTCCAGTACTGGAACCTAAAATACACACTTTACAGTAATACTATAACACTGTAGATTTTTTATCCTGCCAGCTGTCTGAGAATATCTGTTTTGTTTCACAGAATGCAGGCCACAATTTTCATGTTTATTTTAAAGTCTTTATCTAAGATTGAAATTCTTTATAAAGTCTGCTTTATCAGTATGTCTTATAAACAAAAGGACAAGCAATTGCAGCTGGTATACGTATGTATTTTAAATGAAAAACAAAGAGGCTGCTAAAAATGGGACAAAATTGGTTTCAGTATATTCATGTTTTTATAGCTTGTGTGTGCTTCATTCCTTCCATATATTCATTGTGCTACTATCCTCTTCAAAATGTACTTCAAAGTCAGCTGGTGTCAGTATACTGTTTTTCAGAAGTCTTTTTCTCCCTCATCTTTTAGCTCATTTCCATCCTTCCTTGTCATCTTCTGTCATGCTACCTGTCTCCTAAACAATTCCACTGACAAAACGTATCATTAGGGTTTTTTTACCTGTTTAAACTAACAGGTATTCAAATAGCTGTGGATAAAGGGATCTCTGTATGTTATAGATGTCTGTATAGCTAATTGCTGCATTCTTTGCGCATATCAATCTAAACTTCCAAAACTCCATTTTTAGAATGAGCAACTTACTTCTGTACTCCCATCAATGAAGAAAGTGTTACATATAGTTCAGATATGCTGTTAAAAACTGTGGGAGGCACTCACTCCAATGCGGCTTTTATCACTTGTTACCCTGAAACTACAATAGTAGCAAGAAAGTAAAAAGCTCTTTCATCATCTTGGGGAGTTAAAATAGCATTTCAATGCTACTTTTGGACCAGTCAGATACAACTTTCCAAGTCCCTCAGCCTAGCTGTGTGCTAGATTTCCTATACGACATAAGAACATAAGATTTTCTGTTGCTTTAGATGTAAGCTCAGAAATGAAAATCATCCAGGAACCAGGAACTCTGAGAGTGAATAGTTAAAGGAAGATAGATATAGATAGAGACATGAAAACCACTTTTTTTTACCATGTAAATATAAGCTATTGTATAGAAAACAGCAACACTGCAATAGGGTTTTCTCAAAGTGAAGTATTTTGCATGGCCTTTTCAAAATATTTGAATAAAATTCATACAAATTGGAAGAGTAGAAAAGGCATGACAATATCAAAACCAAAGTATTCTTTAATAGCATGCATTTATATCACAACTTGTACTTGAGATGAGTGGGTCCAGAGGTAAACAAAAAATACTACACTTAACAGGTGGCAAAAGACCTTAGAGAGAAAATTAACAAGTAACTGGATTGCAAAGTACCATTTCCCCAATACTGTTTTGCAAGATGTTTGGGAACTGAAAACTTCCAGATTCTACTTTATGTTTTGCATTTGAATGACAAAATTTTGCTCAGTGAATGGAGAGTTGATTGACATGACATATTTTCAGGAGCTAGCTCATTAGAAAAGTTTCTTCAGTTTAAAATAGTAAGACCTTACTGACCTTCTCCTGCGTAATCTCTCCTAATCTACCAACTGCTGCTGCAAGAAGATGGGTAAAATGTTGTCTCCACAGAAAGGGGATAAACGTGACAAATCTGAACTACATTTTCTTACATTGCTGAATCTCAGCACCTACTTAATCAAACAGGCAAGAAATGAAGTTTCCACTAAATAGAGTAGAAAGAAGTCATCTGAAGCAGTCAGAAAGAAAAAAAGCAAAATGGACTAAGAAAACACTACCTTATCAGCCATGTAGGCCTTATTTCAGACTACAAATCTGTGGTACTGCGTTCAGAATGTAGAACCATAAAAAATAAGGAAAGGATTATGTTGCTCAGAAGAATTCAAAGAGAACTGCTAATACAGCCAAGGTGGGGTGGGCACAGACATTCTCCATCTGACGAGTGCTCAGATGATGCAGAACTTAGACTTCTCTGGCTAAACTGCGGTCATAAGAGGTGTTATCTCTAGATGCCAAAGTGAAATCTAGCAAGGAGCAAAAGCAGCGTTATTAAACATTCAAGCATTTTGTCTTTTCCACTTCCCTCAGAAACACAATACCATATTTTAATCTGTACCTCTTCTACTTGTGCTTTATGATGATATGCATTTTTGCCTGAGTTAAATGTCCTTCTTCCTAGATTAATTATTTTTTTGCTTATCATTCTCCACAGTTACAATCTATGCCATAATCATCTTGTAAATAATCTCTAATGCTCCATGTCTTTTTAAAACTCAAGTATAAATCACCTGCATAAATTAATTTTATGTAACTAATATAAAATGAAGACATCTTTTAAAGCAGCCTGGATTTGGCTGTAGATTTGTAGCCCTCTCTTCTATGTTCTTTACCCAAATGTGCCTTGACTAATAATCAGTGTGACATTGTCTGTGTGACTGAATTCTTGCTTTTTCCCTATGGCCTACATTCTCCCATCTCAGTCATTTTTATTTCCTTTCAAGATCTCTCATTGACATCGTCTCACTGAGTTCATTTATTTGCTTATTTGGCATTCACATAACTCTGAATAATATGATCTATTAATGTTATTGATTTTGTTCCAGGCTGCATGCTGTATCTGTTGTAAACATTGATTTCAATACCTGGACACAACCTTGAAAAGTTTCAATTTATAGACTGAACTATAAATTCCCTCCTGCATTTTCTCGCTACTAATTATGAGATTTTATTTTTAGTTTAATAAAAAGAAAATTGTGTCACAAACCAAAACCTTTACTGTTTTGATCACAATGTTAATAGTCTTATACATACCTATTAATATATTATTTTTTATGGATATGTTGGTAAATGTTATTTTATTTTTTTCTAACATGAATTTGTATTATTTTTCTACCCTGATTCACTCTGTACTCTGGTACACAGGTGCCTCTGTCCTTCATAAAAAGCCAGTGAATTGGTCATTCATCTGTCTCCTCTGAGCCCATGTGCACTAAAATAACCAGAAAACTATATGGTATGAGGAGTCAAGTGACTTTTCTTTTCCTTTCCTGGCCTGACTTAATGTAATTTGATGTATTTCCATCAACTGCATCTCCACATAAAAATAATATATAGATACTATGGAGTCATGAGAAATCAGGAAAACCACAACAAATTCTCAGCTAATATTGAAGTGTAGTCATAACTTTGAAAACCGGTATGAACAAGATTGTGCTCTTATGCCACAGAACTATTTATCCGCGTCTGTCAAGCTTCCTAATTTTTTTAAATTAATTATCTTAAATCATGTTAGAATCATGGGCTAAGGTAGAACCACTGTGAAATGTGCAAGCAAACTGAAGGGATCAGTGAAGTAGAGATGCCATCACTGATGTGATTTGACCAAGAAAGTTAACCACACCCTGAGAACATTCCTTAACCTGAAAGCCGGCATTCAGGAAAACTTGCATATTATATTGACACTCATAGCATTTCAATGCTACTTTTGGACCAGTCAGATACAACTTTCCAAGTCCCTCAGCCTAGCTGTGTGCTAGATTTCCTATACGACATAAGAACATAAGATTTTCTGTTGCTTTAGATGTAAGCTCAGAAGTGAAAATCATCCAGGAACCAGGAACTCTGAGACTGAATAGTTAAAGGAAGATAGATATAGATAGAAAGACATGAAAACCACTTTTTTTACCATGTAAATATAAGCTATTGTATAGAAAACAGCAACACTGCAATAGGGTTTTCTCAAAGTGAAGTATTTTGCATGGCCTTTTCAAAATATTTGAATAAAATTCATACAAATTGGAAGAGTAGAAAAGGCATGACAATATCAAAACCAAAGTATTCTTTAATAACATGCATTTATATCACAACTTGTACTTGAGATGAGTAGGTCCAGAGGTAAACAAAAAATACTACACTCAACAGGTGGCAAAAGACCTTAGAGAGAAAATTAACAAAATAACTTTCCAGATTCTACTTTATGTTTTGCATTTGAATGACAAAATTTTGCTCAGTGAATGGAGAGTTGATTGACATGACATATTTTCAGGAGCTAGCTCATTAGAAAAGTTTCTTCAGTTTAAAATAGTAAGACCTTACTGACCTTCTCCTGCATAATCTCTCCTAATCTACCAACTGCCGCTGCAAAATGTTGTCTCCACAGAAAAGGGATAAATGTTAGTCATAGCAGACTAACACTCAGCAAAATTTTCTCTGTAAAACAGTAAGTATAAATTCCCCTAGTGCCTTTTCAGATATACCTCAGAGAAGAGAATGATACTTTAAATCAAATGGCAAGAAAAAACTTCCATGTCTCTTGCAAGCACTGAAAAGTGCTATTAGCTCGCTACAATGCATCTGCTAAAATAACACATATTCTACCTAAGTGCACAACACAGCCTAATATAAAATGAAAGCTTTCTTTTTCCCCAGTGTGATGTAAGGCAAACAGAACAAGTAACGGTGAAAGAGAGAAGCCCCCCCAAGCTATATCCTCTCATATAAGTCTTAATAGAGTTATCCTTTGTATTCTGCCTCTCACAACACTATAACATAGATTTCCACAGAATTTTCCTTTCACTGAATCAGAGAAAGGAAATCCTACAGTAAACATTTTTACTCAGAAGAGACAAAAACCCAGCATGTGTATGGAGAAGGTGCATTTCATATTTGTAAAAGTAAGACAGGCTTGCCTGTCCCACAATAAAATTTGCTAAAATGAAATAATGAAACTAGACAAAAACAAAACGTGAGAATCTTAGACTATAGAAAAGAAAGAGGAGGAAGTTCAGATTTCTCTCTGAATAAAAGGTATATTTAGAAATCTACAAAAAAAGCTTGGGCAGGTGATGATGTCTCTACCTTGCTGATTCTTGAAAACCTGATAGGGCAATAGCATCAAGACCGATGTGAGAGCCTGTGCTGTTTGCATTATACTATGTGGGCTGGGTGACACGATCATAAGTTACAAGTACATTTTTAAAACAAAGCATTTTAAGAAAGCTCTTTCATTTCTTTCTGCAGACCACACTCTGTATTGCCTCAGCGACAAGTTGTCTGAAAATTATTTTCTAGTTGTCTTTGTCGTTGCTGCCAGAAAGCCTCAAAGAATGAAAAGGTTCTTTCAAATGATAGGAAAGATACTCTGTAAGAGCATCACAGGTTCACTGACCATTTACTGATATTAATTTTCTCTTTGCCTTCGGTTTTACAACTCTTCTCAGAAAGCTGTATTTGAAAATATTTTTAGAGAAATTAAATGTACTTATGATAGTTGTTTGTTTGGGTTTTTTTTTAAGACAAATGAAGTCAAGAAGATAGATTTATTTGAGGGTTGCTTATCACAACTGTATGACTGCGACCTTAATCTAAACCTGGAAATCCTTACATCAATTTCAATGGATTTTGGATTAAGCCCTAAGAACACATTGGTTTCATTAGTCAGTTAAAAATAGACATACATTTCAAAAGATTTACCAGTTTGCTTTATACAGTTCAGAGGTTCAGATTCTGCTACCTGCTTAAGTTTTTCTATACTACTAAAAGTATTAACTTTGGTATGGATTCCAAGGATAATGCCATAAGCTTATAAACTCATTCTCACTCTCTCTAATTTAAATAATGTACAAAGAAATTAATTATTAAAATAATCCATTGGCATGCAATATACAAAGTGAAATAGTAGCAATTTTGCAGTAACTGAGGGAGGGCTAGAAATTTTGTCTAATGATATTTCTCTGAAATAAGTTTCATGTGCTTCAAATTCATTGAAGTATCTTTGCTGAAAAACGCTGTACTGACAAAAACCCTAACATACACTATTTTATATGTTTAGGAGACTTATTTGTCAATAAATAAACTCTAAGCTTGGGGTGGAGATAGAGGAGACTGAAATGAAGGAGTGACAGAAATGGCGGACAGAAAAGGTATTTCAATGTTTCTCTTTTTTGTTCTCACTATCCAAATCTATCTTAAAGCACCATAAATTTATTTTCCCCCAGATGAGTCTGGTTTGCCCAAAATCAGTAATTGGCAAGCCATCTCCCTGTCTTGAGCTTTGAGCTCATCTTGACCTTTGAGCTTTCTCATCCTATTTTCTAACCTTATCTCACGAGGGGTGATATGAGTGAAGTTTTCAGTAAAGTTTTGATTTGGAAGTGTGGACCTCTCCTTACAAATCAGTAAGGAAAAGAAACAAGTCTAAATGAGTCCTCCTAATAGGGACAATTCCCCTCAGTATCTTATACTCAAAGAATATAATTTCAAACGGAAAAGACAAGAGATGTATTGAAAAAAAAAAAGTATGTTAAAAAGATAACAAAAAGGAAAAGTTTTAGAAATCCACTTACAATTTCGAATGGAGAAGTTGGACATTAACTGTTCCAATGACCTGTCTGGGTTATGCACATGGTGTTAACAAGATTATATAACACAAAGTCACTAAGAGTTGTTCACTTCAACGTAAACAAGAGTCTCACAAAAATGAGGCATCATGATCTGCTGAGCTTGTCTGAGCTCTGTCAGCGTTTACAAAAGCTAAAAGGCAAACTCACATTTATCAAGGTGCCAAATGATTTTTTTTCACATATTAAAACTTCTCAGAGAAGAATCCGGTGAGAAAGTAAATCATAAAAAAAAATAAACACCCCATCACACAATCTAGATTCTCACTAGTAACAGGGAAAACAGCCCAAGAAGCACTGCCACAAATCCTAGAGTCATGTAACCATTTGCAGAAACTCATTAATCATTGCTTTCTCACTGCCTTGGCTGGATCTCCTAGAAGAGCTGTATAAAGCCAGAGGAGTGCCTGTCCACTGGAAAGGGTCACACCTACAAGAGTCAGGTGAAAAGATAAGGGATGTTTGTGCTTGGCTGCGGACCAGGTAAAGAAAGAATGCAATGGTTATACTGACTGTGAACTTGTTTGATTATAGTCCAGGTGGACATCTGAGTAAAAAAGGTGCTTCTTTACAATTTGGTCAATCACAAATGTCCCTTCAGAAAAGGCCTGAGCTCTGTAACTTTTGTCATTAAAATATTAGCACATTTAAAGTAGCAAAAGAACAGAGGTAAGTTTGAAGTGAGCTTGCAATGCCTATTCAACAATCTAGCTGCCTCCTCAAGCTGCTGCTCTTCATTGTAAATGATTACAGTCACTGTGGAAAATATGCTATAATATACTTTTGTTTATGCTGGCACAATGTTAATGTAATTGAGGTGTGTTTGTTCTCTGTGTCGCCCCACAGGAATCTATTAGAAGAGTTTGGCCAAATTACTGGTTTTTCATTAATTATTCTGAGACAGATATGGTAGTGTGTAATTACTACAGTGGAAATTAACAAATATGAACTCTTTCATTCCAGTATTATTTTTAACTCCATCTCTTTAGCTACTACAGAGATAAAAAAGCAATATATTTCTGGATCCTTCATCCATAAGTATTAATCATAATTAAACTTCTTCTACTATTGCCAAATGAGCAAATTAGCAGTAACCAAGGATTCAACAGCTTTTTGTCAGACTAAATTTGTGAAAGAAAATAAATAAAATTTATAAAAAGGCAACAAAAATACCAAAGAATCTTAGTAGATGCATAGCCATGGTGTAAAATCCATTAAGTAGACCATGTTGTAATTAAGAATGTAGAGACCTATCATGCAAAGGTGAAGAAAAAGACTCGTAAACACCTGCCTGTATATGACTATGATAAAGATAAAAATAAATCTGATCAAACCTGGTTAAAAGCAGATTTATTTGCTGTGTCACTGCTAATTGATGATCACACCAGCTCTGTGACAGTTGTTATGCAATAAGTGAGCAACTCCTGTCACAGTGCTGGAAAAAAGAAAAGTAAAACAGAAATGAAACTGTGTATCGCAGACTACAATTCTATTACAACTATTATTACTAAATTCTTTATTAAGCAAACTTTTAATCATATCACTTAAGTTCCTATTTAAAACAAAATATAAAGAAAATTTGACTATACATTTGTTGCATTTGGATTAATTTATGTCTTTAAAATACAATAATCTACACTAGAGTGATTCATGGAAGACTCGGAAATAAAGTTGGGAGGAAGTGTATGAAACCTTCAGATGCCAATTAAGTTCTCTGAATTACACTAATGTCATTGGAAATGCAGACTTACTCTTTTTTTAGCCTGGCTTAGCTGTTTTTTGTTATTGTAACCAATTCTCATATTTACATCTCTGTAGAAGAGGTTTTCCAACTGCTGCAAATACAGCTATCGTACCACGTAAGCTAGCATAGTACGTGGGAGAAGTATCCATTTAAATAGGACTATTAATCATTACAGCTTGTCATTTGGCACATAAAATGGGCCTGTATTCATTTTTTCTGTGTGAAGTAGGCATTTTAAAATCCTTCATTGTCAAACACGCCTGTTACACAGCCAGTGCAATCTTTAATGCTGTTTATTTATCAAACTTAATGCAATAGGATCCCTTGACATAGTACATTGATGAAGTGAGGCTTGTTTTCAGAATGCTGTAATAAAGTATACATCTAGTAGCTGATACTCTTCACACTTTCTGTAAAGCACAAATATATGTACTGTCTCAACATGAAATAATTTCTAAAGCAACTCAGAGATTTTATAAGATGCAATGAAAAAACTTGCTTTAAGAACTGTTAATCACTGAAAAGTGATATTGCAGGTTGTAGCTGTTCAATGATTAACAGATGCGGTTGTAAACTACTGACAGATGATTCTCAGTATTAGCAACTCCTGGATTTAGGTAGAATGGTGTATTATACATCATGACTAAGAGACTGGTTTGTGAAAACAGTTCCCTCCTGCAGTGATATGTAACTGCTCACAGTCTCCAGAGGAAACAAGACCTTTTTCAGTTCATACTGCAATAAAAAACAAATCAACTATAATTCTGAACATTTTTTTTTTAGGGAAAGGATAAAAAGCATTACAAATCTCTGTTACCAGTACAGGAAAACTTTGAATGTTCTGTATGATAAATGTTTTCTGTAGGTTGTATATCTAGGAGATCTGAAACGGTACTTTTTCTGTTTGTCGGATGTAGTTAGTTACTATGTACTAACTCACACAAACTGTATCCATTTGCCCAATGTTAATTACATTGCTTAGGACAATAAAAAATAAGATGGCCATCCAACCTTTGTCTTTCCTAAGCCCAATATCCTATCTCAAACCAAGAGACTACTCTTAGGTGAGAGGTGTAAAGTGTTTAGGTAAAATTTCAGAGCAGTTTAGTCAATAGACATATTAGAAAAGAGAGAAGATAATGTTACCATTATGTATACACACTCACACAATGATTTGTGATAGTTCTCAAATTCGGTTATTAAAAAACAGAATTACAGTGTTTATCATGTATATAGCAACTTTTGCAGGAGAAGAGTCACAATGTTTTGCGGTGTTCCCATCCACAGAGCTCTCCACTTGTAAAGCTTCTCATTAGGGAATGTGCAGGTTTAGAAATCATAATTTTCTAGAAGGCAAGTGATAAGACTCTGAATACAGAAGTGTTTCTTGCATTGCATATTGTATTTGTAGTGAATTCCATAAATGCAAAGTAAAAAAAAATTGTGACAGGACCAGTTCTTCAAATGTTTTGCAATGTTCCGAGCATATACATCCACCCTTTCCCCCTTTGCAAGGTATGTTACATAAGCACGCAAAATATACAGACTGGGAAAATAATTTCGTAGGTAGCTACTCCCTTTTCCATAGTAATTTGACGAAAACATGAATCGCATTCTGACCAAGAGCAAATCTGAGAATTTTCCAACTGGGCCTTTCCCTCTGGAAAAATTCTCATGGGAGAAAAGGTCACTGCGTGCACTAAATAAAAATGAAAGAGAGAAAATACATTTACAACAGTTCAGCCAGGTCAAAGTATTTGTTCTTAAACAGGCACAGAAGCAGTCTAAAAGTGCCTATCTACCCTGCTGGGGCAAAAATCCAAACCCTGACCATCAATATACACAGGTAAGCATGGCTTTCTAAAATAACCAAGTAAATTGAGCTCAGTCCACATACGTTTTTCTTTTCCTTAAGTTATCTCTGAGAATCACCCACCCTCCTGCTGAACCAGCTTATTTAGCTGGATCACCAGATACGTAAATAAAGGAAAAGCCATTTTCTCCTAGGTAGCTACCTGAAAGGTGCACAAATAGGCCAGGCAACACCAGTACCAGCAAAGGGGGAACTGTATGGGCAAGAGTAAGGCTTACTCTTCTTCAGATGCAGTGAGCTGTTAGATCTTCTCACCTGCCAAATCAGCCTGCACTATTAGGTGCTGTCACCCAATACATAACTAAAGTGAATAGTTTCAACAAGAAACTAAGCCTGTGCCCCCAAAAAAACATTCTAGTTTCATGTATCCTAATCAGTCTTCTACTGTTTTGTCATTGACAAAGAAGATGAATTACTTTTTCTCAAAACCAGACTTTTTCCAGAAAAGGAAGTGGGTTTTTTTCCCCTAGTCATCCTTATTCGAGAACATCAACATGTGGAGCGCTTTAGACATAAGGGAGAGTGCAATATGTTTTGAGATAATTCTCATTTCTCTAACCTAGATAATGGCAGCAGAAATTTCTTTACTTGCAGTCCATACAATCAAAGCCAAGAGAAGAAAAATCTGAAAAAAAGATGTAAGAATAAAGTACTGGGCAGTTGAGTAAATACTTGGAGAAGACCCAAATGTCATTTTTAAAGATTTAAATTTTAATTGAGTCCAAGAGGTTGGAGTAAGGCTTTTCTTATTTAACAAGAATTATAGGGAAGAGGGCTTTTTTTTTTCCATTCTAACTCAAAAGTACACACACACAGAAGAACATGCACACACGTAGACTCTTTAATGCAAAGCAAAATGTTTTTAGGAGGCTGTTCAGAATGACTACAACATATTTAATCCACCAAATGAAAGACTGTATTTATCTTCTTTGTGTTTCTATGAGCCCGAAGCAGAAAAACATAAATACAATCTCCTGTGGTTGTGGAGCTATTAATGCACAGTATCTATTTTTTTATTACACAGATGTTACCAGTTCCTTACTTGAATTACTGTTGCATGAATCTCCATCCCTCCTCACATCCTCATAAGACAGTATAAAGTGTAGTTTGATGCACTATTTCATGCTGAGAAGATGGCAGGTGTAAGTGTATGTGCTTTTTCTATCGCAGCCTATACATGTGATAGGATTTCTAATGCCTGGTTCTTCTCTTACCTCCTCATTTTCATCATGTCACTATGTAAACTTGAACTGCACCACAGTAAGGTCTTGTTCATTCTGAAATCAGCAGAAATTTTGACATTAAACATGCTAAAGCATCATGATTAGAATACATTGTATGTCAGTAAAAGGTTTTCTTGAGTATCACAGGCATGTAAAATAATGCAGATGAAAAAAAATTTCAAATATATGGTGTCCCTCCTTAAAAATGTCTTTTGGTAGCAATACTGAACAGAGCAAAGAGGTGTCATTTACCATCCATTCAGCAAAAATGTACAACAGATAATTCTAGAAAAGAAATATGTCTTCCTATTCTTAAGAAAAAATAAACAGAAAGTTAATGAGATTATAACATCCCCTAGGACTCTGGGAAAACAGAAATAGAGCTTTTAAAGTCCTTTGCTTTATTTATCGATATCTGACTGTATTTTCATAGAAAACAAAGCAACTTAATTAATACAGGTATAAATACGCTGAGTCTTATTTTCATAGTCGTATTGTTTTGCTAAAAATAAAGCCTACTAAAGCAAAGCAAATAAAAAAGCATTGTTTTTTTCTACAATCTGATGTTTTATTTCAATAGTTACAACAGCAAAACAATAAAAGCTCTTTAAATTCCATATTTAAGAAAAAATCTCAAACCTACTTTTTAGTATTAATAGAAATTAAATACTTGCACTGAACTAGTGACTAAAATGATCCTGTTAACTTTCCCCATTTCATAGCAAAAATTGTTTCAGTTAGGTCTATCTTAAAAGAATTTTGTTCTGTTGCAACTCTAACTGAGATGAGAATAGAAGTGAAAAATATTTTTTAAGGTATTTTTCAACTTCTCTCCCAATTTTGGCTAAAGCTATGAGGAAAACAAGGACTTTTCCAAATTCAATGCAATGTGTATTATGTGAACTCTGTGGAAGTTCAGGTTAGTTCAAATTAGAAACACCAAATAGCCTATAAAAAATAAATAAATGAGACTTACGAACATCACAGCAGATATAGAAACAACAGAAACAGCATAATATATTCTAGTCTCAATATCCCTGAAACAAAACTATCAGCACCTCAGATCCCAGCAGTAGTTCATAATTACATTTTCTAAATTAGTTGTTTTGTCCTACTGTAATACCATAGCAACCCAATTGAATAAAAAGAAGTAGACATATAAACCAAGTGCTGTGAAGGAAGACTAGTGATGTTATGGATGACACTGTTACCGTATTATGCAGGCATACTTTTTCTGTAAAGGCAGTTCAAATTGTACATCAAATGTCTGGTGCCTTGAGTTAGAAATATGTCCTTCACCTGCAACTGGTTTCATCACAGCAGGATTCTTTTGGCATGATGTTTTTCCTGAACTACTTAGCAGACCAGAGCTAAGCACCTTTGATTGCTTTGGACACTGATTGCTGCTGTTATGTAGCCATTTCAGAACAGCAAGCACCTCATACCTTTCAGATAAAGTTGTTTGGCTTACTAAAAATGAAGCTAGTTTGATTTGTGACATTCTTGTTTGCCTGTTTTGTCAGTTTTTGATAAAGTCTTTAGTCGGTTAAAATCTTAGTAATCTAGTATTATTCCCTGTAAATAGGTTAGTTTTCTTTTGATTCATTTGCTTATCTAAATTAATAACAGACTCTATTATTTCTCTTAAAATTGATGTACAACAAGCATCAATGTCTATTAACAGCATAGAGAATTTCCTCTGAATATTTTACGTAATTGCATATTTATAGGCCTATATTTAGTTTCACAGCACATTTCAAATATTAAATAAATAAATTAACTGCAAGTTAAATTTTTTAGTTTGCAGCAGTCAGATATCAAATTCTATTAAAAGACAGTATAAAATGAAGCATGATATTATTAATATTATAATCAATATTATAATAACATAATAATCAATCAATATTATAATATAATAATTAATTATAATTAATATTATAATCAAGAAAATAAATAAAATAAATGCATAAAACTAAGCAAAAGCAGTAATCATTATAGATAAATACTTTCTAGCAAACCATTCTATAACTGTATTATGTTACTGGATTGTACTCAAGAAAGAAAAATAATTTCTTCTAAAATATAGCTAAATTATGATAAATAAACCCAAGACTTTTAAGTAAATGTCTATATTTTCTCCTTGACACTTTTTCTTAATTAGGCTCCTTTTTTTCTACATTTCCAGGAAAATCATTCAAAGCAAATCATCGTGATATTATGAGATGCCACACAAGGGACATGGAAAGTCTGCAAATTATTCCTTGAGGATGAAAGTAAAATGCATTTCTGTCAAAATTATGTGTTTTCTCATGCAGTGCAGGTTTCCAAAGATGAGATAACAAAAAAGCATTAATGTGGAATCTGAAATGCAGAAACTCCTGTATCTATGGACAACTTCCAGGTGGCCTCTTGCCAAAATGTTTTGATGAATATACAGAGTGCATCCAATTTGGATTTGTACTTAGCCCTTGGGAAAGTCGTTATGTACCTGAGGGGGAACCAGTTCTCAAGTTTAACAAGCAGGAACACATTTCCACAAAATCCCTGCAATATTTGACTATGTTTTTCTGTTATAGTGACTAACATAGGGAAATGAGCTAATGCAAACAAAATAAAAGATCATATCTACCAGCTTTATCTTTATCATAAGTTGAGAACAATCATGGCAGGTTTTTTTTCTCCTTTTTCAGGGTGACTCTGATCTTTAGAGAACTCTGATCCAGACCTTGATAAAGTCTGCTAAATACAGCCCTCACAATTTTTTGTTTTCCTTAACATTACTGATTATGCCTGTTTGCCTGCTCCTAAACAACTCTCACTCTCATAACTGTAATCCTAAATCCACTCCTGACACACATTCTGCTCTAGAACAGTTTTTTGTAACAGTACCTTTCTGTCCCTACTTTTTCAAATCTCCTCCTCATATCTTATGAGGCCTGTCATCCCTCAACTGAAAAAAAAACCCAACTTCAACGTAAATGACGTAAGAAGTATGTTTTGTATAAAGGATTTATGAATAATTTTAGTCCACAATCCATCAGTAACTATGTCTAATTTCACTGCATATATGCCTTGCCTGCCTGACTGTTCAGTTTTCTTTATGATTTTACTGTAAAATCTTTGAGTCCAAAAATGAATTATTAATCCTCTCCTTTTACTTAACTGTTCTCTAAAGAAAATTAGTACCACTTCAACCTTAGCTTCCCTCCTGGGTTAATGGAAGGTTGACTGTTAATTTGCCCTCTGCACTCAGAAAGTCATTTTAATAGCCTATCTCTAGTCCTTTTCTATTCCACCTCTTATATATTCTACCCACATTTTGAGTCTTCCTCCAGAAAATTTGGGGGCTGCTAATGGAATTATTCATTGGGAGAAACATTTTCCAAATAACTATCTAATTATGTGTGCCTAAAATTATGTTTAAATGCTCGCATAGATGGCTTGATTTTTTTCTAACAATACCTACACAATGTGGGAAACTAGATGCTCTATGTAAAAACAGAGCATCCAGCTAATTTTAAAGCCTAGCCATTATTGACGTTACATTATCTGCAATGTTTATGAAAGAGTAGATACTTGAAATAGCATAGTAGCCAAGATAAAAAGAATTATTTAGATAGATCAGGTATATATTGTGACCATTAAATGGTGGATTTCAGGATCCTCAAGACAGCAAGGAGGCCATACAGCAAGCTCAACAAGGCCAAGTGCAAGGTCCTGAACATCGACCTGGGCAATCCCAAAGACTATTACAGGCTGGGCAGAGAATGAATTGAGAGTAGCCCTGAAGAGTAGCCCTGAAGAGAAGGGGTGCTGGTGGACCAGAACATGTCAGCCAGCAACATGCATTTGCAGCCCAGAAAGTCAGCCACGTCGTAGGCTGCATCAAAAGAAACATGAACAACATATCATGGGATGTGATTCCCCCCCCTCTACTCTGGCTGTGGTGAGACCCCACTTGGAGTACTGCTTTCAGTTCTGGAGTCATCAGCACAGGAAGGATGCATATCTGTCAGAGCCAGCTCAGAGGAGGGTCACAAAGATGATGAGAGTGCTGGAGCATCTCCCATACAAAGACAGGCTGTGAGATTTGGGATTGTTCAGCCTAGAGAAGAGAAGACTCTAGGGACACCTTATAGCAGCCTTCCAGTACTTACAAGGGGAAAGCAGGGGAGGTGCTTTTTAGCAAGGAGTGCAGTGATAGGATGAGGGGTAACGGTGTTAAGCAGGAAGAACATAGATTTAGATTAGATAGTAGGAACAAATTTTTTACTGTGAGGGTGGTGAGGCACTGGAAGAAGTTACACAGAGAAGTCATGGCTGCCCCACCCCTGGAGGTGTTCAAGGCCAGGTTGGATGGGGCTTTGAGAAACCTGATCTAGTTAAAGATATGGCGAGAGGTTGGAACGGGATAACCTTGAAGTTCCTTTCTAATCCTAACTATTCCACGAACTGACAATTCTATATACCTCTACTGCTCACTTAAAAAAGAACTGTTAACAAGCATATTGTCGAAGCACAAAGACGTATGGAGTCCTACTTTATGCAGGAGTTTTACAAAGCATAGAAAAATCTGAGCAGATCAGAAATATGTAAAAAAAGCCCAAACCACTATAATTTGTTTGGTTTTGAAATATACCCTGTATCTAATATGTATTTAATTGACTTGAGGGCTTTGTATAAAAAGTTCAGCTGAAGTGCATGTTGGTAAGTGAAAAATTTGTCATTCCAGAATGACAGACTGTAAGTCAAGTTGCCAGTCATTAGAGGATAACAGATGTCTTCAATAGTCTGATGGCTCTTTATTTCGATTTTATTGTATTACAGAGACAGTCAGGAACACCAAAAAGTAATACATCTTTATCATAATGAATTGTGCAGATTTGCCTTACTGATCATTGAAGAATAAAAATGTCCCAAGAAATAACATCAGTAATACTGAAGAGAAAATGTCAGGTTCTCAGCACCTACCAATAAACTGGCAGTAAACGCTTTACATATAAGCCTATTATCTGCATTGCCATGAGCAGTAATAGTCTGATTAAATACAATTCTTTAATAAATTCAACAAAAGTTAAAAGACTTAAACAAACAGGAAAAGTTACCTGCCTTAGACCAGCTAATGAGTGGGCTGGAAGCTGATGGACTACAATTGGAATACTGAAAATTAGGCTTAGATGGAGAAAGTAATGAGAGAATGTAATATTATCTTTATCATACCACTTTCAGTCCTTAAATAAAAAGAATTTCAATAAGGATTTATAACATGAAATTGAGGAGTATATACTGAAATAAATGTATTGCAATTCTTCTGTTATCTCCACTATTTCTTTATCTTCCAGATTACTGAATATATTATAGATATTTCAGTAGTCTAATCGTGTTCAGTATCACCACACAACTAGAGTAACAATTGCCACAACACTTCCCATGGCCACCTTTCCCCAGTTTGCCTAAGAGGTAAGATATGACAAGTGATTCTGTTGTTCTATCTTCCTTCCTTATGTTCTTGCCTTTCCGTTCATTACTTTTTCTCCTTCTTTTTTTCCTCTTGTTTCGGTCTTTTGCCAAAAGAAAATCTGCATTCAGCAGCTAACATGGAATCCAGTCCAGCATCTAAGATGATATATAAATATTAATACTTCAAAAAGCATTTATCAATATCCATGTTTGTCATTCATGGAATAGTTAATAAAAACGTACTATGTCTGCTTCCTCACTGCCGGCTTGCAAACAAAAGTCAATGCCATAAAAAGATATTTCCTCTTAGATATGTCCTTTGCATGTTATTAAACTTGTTTTGTAATTTAATTATCATGACCACAGTAACAGATTTTGTCAAATTATTTTTAATCCATAAGAATACATTTATGCTTAACATTAAAACTGCCAAGGTGGTTCCTAAAATGCTGTACCTGTCAACTGAAAGGATATAAGGAATAAAGCAATATTTAAATTTTAAGAAAAGTTTTGCACGTCAGATGCTTAGGTAATTTTCCTTATTATTATAATTGACATTTAAATTTAAAAATCTAGCTTTAAATATTATAAAGCAAATCTTGATACTATTTTCATACAACAGGTAGGCAGACAAGATTTGACATCTGAGAATCTGAACCTTTTGAACTGAGAACTTATTCAGTGAGAAGTCATCTTTAACGGATTTGATGCTATAGGCTCATTGATTCTAGAAAATTTGTTAAAATGTTCAAGAAATCTTGTTTTGCTAGTAGGTAGGCTTGCATATTATCTTTGCATATAGCATCAAATACAGTTACTCAATATAAATATTACAAAGGCATTCTTAAATGGTTCAGTTTCTGGGAAGCATTGTTAAAAATGTCTACCAGAAGGGTGTTCTCAAAGCCACCAGAAGGGGATTTGGCCATCAGCACCTTTTGAGCACCATAAAGGATCTCAAAATCGCAACATACATTGCAAATATTAAATCCACACCTATCACATTTTTCTTCAAACCATTCTTTAGCTCAAAGCATCTTCCTTCTAGCAGGATTAAAACCGATTGCGCCTTTTGTTTGATCTAGAAAATAACCCCACTTGTATCCAAAATCTACTTATCTGATGAAAAGGAGAATTAAATATCTGTGTAATTAGCAATTAAAGTTGATGTTTTCTCTTGTGAAGTACTATAACACAAATAGCTGTACTTATCAGTCTCAGATTCTACAGTTTTCACTGATATAAACTCTGAAATCCTTACAATGTTTCTTTGGAAAGAACAGCAGTGAGCTGTCTGGTGAGCTTACTCCATCAGCTGCAATATACTTGAATAATGCCTGATATGTGATAAATCAGACTAAATAACCTCCAGAGAACTATTGTCTTCTATGTATAGCAGCTATGACAGTCCTTGTGCATTTGTCATTATTCACGGCAGAATTTCCATCTTTGATAGAGACAGCTGATAGAATATTTTATTAACTAAAATGAAAATTTTATTGACTAATTTCATTTTATTGTTCTGATGATCTCTCAAGGAAGATATAGTCAAATTTTCAGCGGAGTAAGCATTTTAGACAATAAAAGATACATCTTTGTGTAAATGTTTGCATCATCTGCTCTATTGCTAGAGTAGCTGACTGAAATCTTTTTTAAATATTTAAGTAATTAGAAAACATTTCTTTTTCTAATTTTATTCCTCAGAAATATTATTATTTGCTATTGCCAAAGACTATTTTATACAGAGTTCAGGAAAAAAATGACACCCAAGTAAAAGCCACAAGACATGACAAAAACAATTCTTCTATTGCAAACCCAAATACCTACACCAGTCAAAGTACATGAGCAGTAAATATAATTCTCTGATTTTTTTTCAATTCACATACTAATTTAGAGCAATTTTTACATAATCAAAATCAAAAGTCATGTCCTGCTGAAATTTTTGTCTGAATCTTCATATATCTAATTATATTTGAAGAGCTGAAATATTTATTTGCTGTGAAATTGTTGAATATACTCATAATTTTAAGTAACATTTTCAGAGTGTTGGGAAAAAACAGTACTTAACTTAGTGAAGCTGCATTATGTTGCTGTCAAAAAGGTTTAACTGAATCAGGGATGAGTAAAACTCCACAAGAATGATTAAATACTTTTGGTATCATCTTCATTAAACACAAAGGCTAGAATACTAGAGCATACAACTATTTTCAATAGGATGTGAGGTTTGCTGTTTGCTGCTTTATATAGCATAGTGCAACTCCTGTGCTCAACTACATTGCCAGGAAATATTGTTATCCTGAGTTTATTTTTGCTCAGGTACTTACTCAGGATTAGTAGAATAATTTAGAATCTAGATCTTAATATAGATTAAAATAGCACAGCTGTGAGCTGGAGACTTCTTGTCCTGGTTTGCATCATCCGTATATAGAGAAAGATAGAAATGGGGTCAGTCATGTTGACAAGAAAACAAAGGGTGATTGAGCGGTGACTGGGATTGCATTTTATGAAACGTTCATAGTTTTTCCACAACTCTTATTAAAATTATTGAATAATATTATATGCAATCAAAACAACCAGAAGGGTTAGTGACTAAGAATTACTTAGATATCTACCTTTTGGAAAAGTCATTCACTTTTCTTACTAAGGTGTTCCGCATTGCTAGCCAGTCAAGGGAGGTGACTGTCCTGCTCTACTCCACTCTGGTGCGTCCCCACCTTGAGTACTGTGTGCAGTTCTGTGCGCCACAGCATAGAAAGGATATCAAGCTACTGGGGAGTGTCCCGAGGAGGGCCGCAAAGTTGGTGAAGGATCTAGAGGGGAAGCCATATGCAGAGCAGCTAAAGTCACTTGGGCTGTTCAGCCCAGAGAAGAGGAGACTAAGGGAAGATCTGATCATAACCTACAGATTCCTCACAAGGAGGGTAGGAGCAGATGCTGACCTCTTTTATCTGGCAAACAGTGATAGGACCAGAAGGAATGGCAGGAAAATGTGTTGTAGGAGGTTTACATTAGATATTAGGAAAATATTCTTCAGTCAGAGAGTGATGGAGCACTGGAATAGACTTGCCAGGGAAGTAGTCATGGTGGCAAGCTTGACAGTATTCAAGAAACATTTAGACAATGCCCTCAGTCACACGCTATGAATTTTGGGGTTCTCCTATGCAGGGACAGGAGTTGGACTTGATAATATTTATGAGTCCCTTTGAACTCAGGACATTCTATGATTCTATGTTTTTTGAAGGATAGAGTCCAGTTCTGCTCTCTTTAAATTCATCTAGACACCACCACGTATCAATAAAATACCCCAACTTTATACCTTCAATTACTCTAATGTGATTTTATCTTTCACATATATTGAGCACTGAGTTATGATTTGCTCTGTAGTTTCAATGTTATCACGGTTTATTGAAGATTCAGTATAGTTAACTTTTAAGACTGATGGATTTTTCTTTGTGTTTCAGTACTTCCTGTAAACATACCCGAAATGCTAAAATGTTAACAAAACACAGTTTTGGGAGGAACTGTAAATGCTATAAAATGATTCCATAACAGCAGTGTAATTGTAAAAGCAAATATCCAGAATAATTTATTGTTCAGAATTATGATATTATGCTCTTGTAAACCATTGGGCCTATATTTTGTTATTATTTATAAGCAGATACACTGCAGTAAAAGAATGCTAAGCTGCCAGAACTGTAGCAGTTGCTGCTGCAAAGGTAGGCATACGCTCTTAAAACTAGTGATTAATTACATGTAAACAAGAATATAAAAATTCTTAATAACTTTAAATCACATTTTTGCTGAGGAAATTGAAGCAGACATTCCTATAAGTTACTTACCTAAAAGTTGCAATTATAAAAGAACATGTTTAGTTACTCCAGGGCAGAATTTCAATCCTTTCTTTTAATTAGATGTTAAATGCATTTTAAGATTCTATTTTTTTAATTTAAAAAAACATAATCGAAGTAACTGTTCTGTGTAGCTGATCTTGGAGAATTGATTCTGAATTACTAAGCACAGGTGGAGAGAGGTAATATCAAACTCTTCTGCTACACTTAATCGATTTCCTATACCTTCTCTTAAATATAATTCTATTTCCATTTAATTTCCTTGTGCAATGTGTGTTAATTCTTACTAGATGTTTAAAAAAAAATGTTAGTTGATGATATTCTGGCACTTCAATTTTGTACACTAAAATTAAAATAGGGTGAATAATTTCCATATTTGAAGATTTCGTTTCCATCAGGAAACATCCATCTTAACATCAGGATGTTAAGATTTTCATTTAAAAGTAAGAGTAATCAAAATCTCGAGCCAAATTTTAAATATTCACTTTTAATATTTGGAAATGTTTCCTACAAAGGTATGCAAGTGCTTTCCAATGAGTGAAAAAAATGTATATTGTTGCATGCGTTAACATTTGAAACTTATTTTCTCCAGTTTAAGTTTTTTGAGATAAGTTCCCTATAATGAGGCTCAATCTGGTGATTGGAATGCTTACAGAAAAAAAAACATATTTATAAAATTAATTATATCTTCTGATAGCTGTATGCATTTAAATATAACTTTATATATAATACCTAGATCCTTATGCAGCATTTCATCTAAAATATAAAAGGTATTTCATTTTGTGTGTTCCAATATCATGAAAGAGTAAATCCCTTAAGATCACAGTGCAAAACTGCCTTTTTTTTTAAAGAGTCTTAAAAGTTCCAAGTTATAAGTTACAGGAATGAATTTTCATTTTGCAAATCTCTACTCTTCTTTTATTCCCTTCTAACAAATTAGAATTTATTGGTACTAGTTAAATGACATGAAAGGCTGGAGCTGTCATGTAAAGAAATGGACCACTATGGTATCTCCTGCATGTTGGAAAAAGAGGGGAAGAGATATGGAAATACAGGTTTAAACAATTGCTAGCCAGTCAACACCATGTGGAAAACAATGCAGCACCATGTACACACCTATAGCAGCATTTCCTTCTGCTTTCCACAGGTCCATCTCCTCTCCTCACCAGACCAGAAGTGGAGAAATATTCTTTGCCATTTCTGCAGAACATAAGTTTTGCTCTAATATAACATGAGAGCAGAAAAAACCTCATCTGTCAACAGTGTTAAGAAAAGCACTGGAACATAGAGAAAAATAATGCTGCCAAGAAAGTTGAGTTTATGAAAAACAACGACACTGAGCCTGGGACACTCAAAGGTGAAAAGCAAGAGGAAAAAAACAGCAGATAATCTGACCCTTATATTGATCTTGACCCATAAATTTTCAAATGGGAGGAGCATTCCTGAAGATGAAAAGGTCAGGTATCATTGGTAGGAAAGAATGACACAAACTTGCCTATATAAAATAGCAGCAGGCAATGCCTCCCACAATATTTTTGGCCCCTGCGCTCTGTCTAGGGGTACTCTCTCCACCACACGCTCTCAGCGTTAACTTTTTGGTAGATCCCCCAGCTTCATAAGGGCTAGGACAATGCAAAGTGATGGGGTAGAAGGGAGCATGTTAAGCATCTTCGGTGCCTCCAGGGAAAATAAATGTGAAACCGAGCTTACTGTTCAGAGGAGAATTATTAGTGGACAACGTGTCACGGGCTGCAGAGGAAGCAGATACATTTAAGAAAGAAATATTCTGCTAGGAGGCCTAGGGCAAGATGCTTGGAATAACACAAATTAACAATAGGGCAAGTTGTGCTAACAAGAATGCTAGACTATATAAACACATTTTTTCCCCTCCACGAAACTACAATCTCCTGCAAAGGAAAGGATGTGGGTGCTTGCAATGGAACTATAGTCCAAAATACAAATGTTTGTTATAAAAAGTCCCAAATTCTATATTTCCTAGTTCACAATCTCTATGATGAAATGTTTAACCAGATTATAGCTCTGCTGTTCATACTACTGTATTACAATTAACCAAACAAACAGAAAATCTTGCCATAGTGTTAATTACATAAAACCAGTCTGTTGAAGAGCACTGCAAACAAATATATCTATTTCATTAAACAAGCAGGTATTTTAAGGATAAAAAAAATTTTATATAAATTTACAGAAAAATACATCACAATGTTTTACATCACACCACAACGAGTAGTGATAAAAAGGGTGTGATTATTTTTTATTTACCTGAAGCCAAATTTGCCTCCTAACTCTACCTGCTCCTTTTTTTCCCCTGGAGTTTCAGAAAAATATGAACTTCTATATTCTCCACAGAAAAAACAGACCAGATAGGCATGGCAACTTTTCCCACACATGCCATATACGAGGAAATTGTGCCCTCATATCCTTATAGTTAATGATTAAAACCTTAATTCTTTTTTATCTATTATTGGGATACTAATTTAATTATCTTTTTAAATCCTCAATTTTACAGCAGCAAAGGAAGTTTGCCCTTTTCTTTGAAGTATGCTTATTTAAACAGAGAGTAAATGGATTTTTTTTTATTTCAGAAGCAATGTTGTGTGGATTTTTAAAAATTTCTTTATTTAAGTTGCTGTGATTGAAAAGGTAGAGTGATTCTAATTATATAGAAGGACCTAAATAATAAATAAGAATTTAGTTATGCAGAAAAGTTTTCTTAGTTACGTATTTCTTTACACAATATATTGGGTTTGCTATTTGCAAACATGCGATATCAGTACTTCTCAGTGAAAAAATAGCACTTGGATCTCTGCACTGCAGTTGACAGGCAGCCATTACTAGCCAGAGTGAAAAGATTTGTGTGATCACTGTGCAGGTTTTCCTCAGCAACACTATTAATATGCAAATTTATATACTCCAAATCCCCACCACAATCTTTTTGCTTTGATTGGCTCCTATACTCAAAATTTTCAAGATGTGTCCAGCAACAAAGACATATCTCAGCTTCTCACTTCTTGTTAAATGATTAATAATCTCCTAGGTCAAATCCAGGATAGTGTAATTACCTCATTAACTGAACTTCCCCTCAAGTTATCATTTTAATAGTATTAAGGAGAGGAAAGGCTATGACCCATAACAGTGAGTGGCTTGGTTCACATTTCTGTTCCAGCTAGCCAATACTGACTGAAAGTTCTAAATGCTTATCATCAGCACAAGTCAGCAGTTTATTTCTGTCCAAGAAAACTGTTCTGCGGCTTGATCAGAGTGTATTCAAGTCATACATAAAAAGTTATTAACTCATCTAATTTGGAGAATATTCCTTTGAAGAATACTCACTCTATAGGCTATGTAGTATTTATGCAGCAGCATGGCACATCGTTGGTATATACTAATGAATGTTTCACTTAGAGCATTTCATTTGAGGTTATATTTTTGAAAAATTGAGAACATATAAATTTTTCATCCCCGTGTTACTCATCTGGTCCTGAAGTCACTACAGCTACTCATGAGCTGAACACTTCAGAGCAGACTGGCTATTTGGAGGCCAAAAAGCCAGCATCACATGCCGTGTTGTCTAATGCTATCAACTTTCCGGTGCTGTTCAGAGAGTCGTACTCAGGTGAAAGTTGCAAACATTTCAGTTATTGTAATCTTATGATCAAAATAATACAAGCCAGTCACTTTAGGATTCAAAGAACAAACCATGACCTCCAGAATAACTCCCTCAAGAACCTCTAAGGCCCCTCCTACACTGTGGCACCCTCATTTTTGAGCTGTGTTAAGCACTTACACAGAGCTAAGCCAACAGGCTGCTCAGGGGCCTGGTTCATGCCTGGATTTGATGTGAGGTGGCTAACAAAGAATGAAGGGCTGGCTACTCTGTTCACCAGAAACAGGTCCTTCCATGTATATTCCTAAATTGCTCAGGTACAATTACACACTAATTTAGCCAGACAGATATACTTCAATTGAACATTATCTAGTACAGCAATTAACTACTTCGTTAACAGAATATTTCAGATGAGATGACAATGTTCTTCCCTTATTTAGAGTTAGTATTTATTTCCACCTTGTTTCATGAAGGTGGAAATAAATTCTCTGTACTTTATTGTGTTTCTGTACTCATGATAACCTGTTATTAATATATCAACCATCTGAAAAAGGCAAAAGATGAAAAAAATCTCTGCTTTCTAACTATTTGCATATCATGAAACATGAGGCATTTATTACTGTGCTCATCTGTTTTGATGACATTTTGGAAAAGGCAATAAAAACACTGTAACATTTAAGCCTGGTACTTAAATTTTATTTTAACATCTACTAATCTTGAATAGTTTGTATTAAAGACATATAAATCCCATAGAATCTTATTTAGATTAGGAGCTACTGGGTTCACGAACCTTATTAGTGATGTACTTTTCAGTTACAAGAAATTGCCTGATCCAGCATTGGGGTGTGTTTTTATCATCGTGACCTGCTTGATTTAAATAAAACATGTTAAGGATGTTATAATCTGCATAGGTTTACTCATAAAACCCAAGTCAGTGACAGAAAATAGCCAATATAAATATTGTAAATAGCAATACATCAACTCAGAGAACCAAACTGTTAGTCTCTATTGCTATTTTGGATTTCATAATTAAAAAGAGCTTATACATCCTCTTTACTATGATCAGAGAGTAAAATAGAGGAAGGTCTTCCAAACACTAATTGAATCAACAACGATATCTAAGAACTAGAGAAAATCTGAGTTCTACAAAGATAAGGAAATACAGAACTAAGCAAATACATGTGCAAAGTCATTGAAACAAATGTTATGGTTTTGACTTGCATTTTATCACAGTAGATTTACAAAATCAAAAAGCATCTTCCTTCCTCCTTTATGCCCCACTTCAGATTAGAATTGTGGTTGCCCCCAAAATATCGTTTGTAAGGACAGTCTATTGACAAAAGGCAGAAAGACAAGGTGAATGTGATCTAGTAAACTTCCTCAGCCTTCTAATAGTTCTTTTTATCCCACTGCATTAAATTAGTTAATACCTTCTCCAAACAGAAGAAAGAAAATATAAAAAGCACTCAAAGAGAATTTTCATGGGTAATAGTTTGCATACTTCTGATGCTAAAAAAAAAAAAAAAACTAAAAAAAAAAAATTTAAAAAGCTGACTTCCAGCTCTTCAAGGATTTACTCAGTAGGAACCCCTGGTATATGGTTCTCAGGGACAAGAGAGCAGAACAGAGCTGGCAAACGTCTAAGGATGCTTTTCATAAAGCACAAGAGTGCTCAGTCCCCAGGTGTCGGAAATCAGGCAGGGAAGAGAAGAGACCAGCATGACTGAGTCGAGATCTGCTGGTGAAACCGAAGACCAAGTGGGAACTGCATGGGCAGTGCACGTGGGGACAGAAATTCTGGGAAGAGTATAGGGACACTGCCTGGTTGTGTAGGGATGGGGTCAGGAAGGCAGCTGGAGCTAAACTCAGCAAGAGAAGTGAAGACTAACAAGAAGGGCTTCTACAGGTACATCAATCAGAAAAGGAAAGTTAAAGAAAGTGTACCGCAACTGATGGTTAAAAACGGTGACCTCGTATCAAAAGACAAGGAGAAGGCTGAGCTACTCAACAACGTTTTTGCCTCAGCCTTCACCAACAACCACTCTCCTCACCCCTCCTAGGTCAATGGGCAACAAGAAGGGGACCAGGGAGGTAAAGCCCCTCCCACTGTAGGGGAGGATCAGGTTTGTGATCACCCACCTGAGGAATGTGAACATATATAAGTCCATGGGATCTGATGAGATGCAGCCCAGAGTCCTGAGGGAATTGGCAGATATGGTTGCCAAGACACTCTCTGTGATATTTGAAAAGTCATGACAGTCAGGGGAAGTCCCTGGTGACTGGAAGAAGGCTAACATTTTGCCCATTTCTAAAAAGCATAGAAAAGACGACTCTGGGAATGACCAACATGGAGGATGGGATGGTGGTTAATGGCAGCCAGCATGGCTTCACCAAAGGCAAGTCCTACCTGACCAATCTAGTGGCTTTCTGTGATGGAGTGGACACATCAGTGGAAACAGAAAAAACTATGAATGTAATCTACCTGGACTTCTGTAAAGCCTTTGAAGTGGTTCCCCACAATATCCTTCTCTCTAAATTGGGTTCATGGGTGGACTGTTTGGTGGATTGGTTGGATGGTTGTATTCGGAGAGTAGTGGTCAACGGGTTGATGTCCAGATGGACATCCATGACAAGTGGTGTCCCTCAGGGTCTGTACTGGGACTAGTGCTGGTTAATATCTTCATGAGTGATACAGTCAGTGAGGTTGAGTGCACTCTCAGCAAGTTTGCAGAAGATACCAAACTGAGTGGTGCAGTTGCCACACTGGAAAGATGAGATGTCATCCAGAGGGATCTGGACAAGCTGGAGAAGCAGGCCTATGTGAACTTCATGAGTTTCAACAAGGCCAAGTGCGAAGTCCTACACCTTGGTCGGGACAATGCCCACTTTCAATACAGGCTGGGGGATCATGTGATTGAGAGCAGCCCTGAGGAGAAGTACTTGGAGGAGCTAATTGATGAGAAGTTCAACATGAACCGGCAATGTGTGCTCCCAGCCCGGAAGGCCAACCGTATCCTGGGCTGCATCAAAAGAAGCGTGGCCAGCAGGGCAAGGGAAGTGATTCTGCCCCTCTATTCCTCTCTTGTGAGACCTCATCTGGAATATCATCTCCAGTTTTGAAATCCTCAATTTGAGAAGGATATGGAGTTGTTGGAACGGGTCCAGAGGAGGGCTACAAAGATGATGAGAAGGCTGGAGCATCATCCATACAAGGACAGGCTGAGAGAGTTGGGCTTGTTCAGCCTGGAGAAGAGAAGGCTCAGAGGAAATCTTATAGTGAGCTTCCAGTACCTGAGGGGGGCAAACAAGAAGGCTGGGGAGGGACTTTTTACTAAGGCATGTAGTGGGAATGGCTATAAATTGGAGAGGGGAAGATTTAGACTAGACATTAGGAGGAAATTCTTCACAGTGAGAGTGGTGAGGCATTGGAACAGGCTGCCCAGGGAAGTTGTAGATTCCTCCTCCCTGGAGGTGTTCAAGGCCAGCTTGGACGGGGCCTTGTGCAGCCTGATCTAGTGGGAGGTGTTCCTGTTCACAGCAGGGAGTTTGATCTTTAAAGTCCCTTCCAACACAAACCATTCTATGATGCTATGATTCTATGACTCTATGATTCTATGACTCTATGATTCTACATTTCTATGGTTCTATGATTCTATGATGCTCCTCACATAAGTCTACGTGAAAAAAGAGCTGACACTTTCTGACCTTTTCCCCTGTCCCAGGAATCCATTTTCTGCTCCCTGTGTGGAGGAAATGAATCGCAGCTGCTGCAACAAGAGAAACATTCTAAGCCTTGTGACTGCAAATAAGTATGATTTTCTCTTTATTGCATGTTTCATAAAATTCAGTGATTGCACTAGATATGTCAATTACTGCAAATTAATGGTATTCTACAGCATGTTGCCATTATTCACTTCCTGTGTCTTTCATCTGGGGATTCTAAAGAATTCCAAATAATAATTAAACATTTATCTATGGAGTAATAGTTTCTATAGGAGCCATTCATAGTCCAGCCTCTTCCAAGTGAGAGGTAATCACAAGGCATTACTCACTAGACAATAGTCACTATTTGTCAAAAATTACAGCAAACTGATATTTAGAATAGTACTATTTTTTCTACTTAAAGCAAAAATATGATGCCCCTAATAGACATAAACAAACTTCTGAATGAAGCTATTGAAAATGCAGAAATGAAGCCAATTCAGATTTCTTAAATGTATAGAATAAAGTAGCCTACAATTAATTTGACTTTACTTCATTCTTGCATCAGTCTTATGATCTTCTGAAAAGCTCTTTGCTTTTTTACAGTCTGCTTCTTCAATAATTTACACACTTACTTTTCTTTCTACAGTAACATAGTAATCTTCTTATCTTTCTAAAATTCATTTGCATTAATTTGTTGTTCAAACAACATTACAGACATTTCTTTTAATGCAAGCCTGAGCAGTCAAATGTACAGGTAAGTTTTATGATCAAGGGTTAAATATGAGATACTGAATTCACAATATAGGATTTCCCACATTCATTTTGGGCCAGAAGTTTTTACTTATGGTCAAAAGTCGCATAGAGCTGTATGCATATGATGAGAGTGATGACAACCCACCTCAAATGGTCATGAATTTTTATCTTGGTTCCTACTAAAATATCTAGCTGTACAAGTACAGGAATTTGCAACCTCATAGATGCAAACACACATATCGATCATTATCCATTAATAACTCAGTCTGATTTTTATCTTGTAAACAGTTGAACCCTGAAATCCTATAATCACATTACAAAGTAGTAATACAAATTACAAATTACAAAGTAGTTAATAGCTGGCCCCTAATGGAAGCTTAGCCAGAAGCCAAATGTGGTCCCAACACTGGCCATGCCCCCAACGATGACCTGTGCAGAAAGTGGAGCTGCTAATGGGTCCATTACTAGATCTGCTCTAGTATTGCTCAGAGACTGCTGCTGAGCAATATCCTGGAGTAGACTTGAACTAATGGTCATATTGAAGATCAAGTATTGAAGACAACTGAACAGCAACAAAAGGAAGAGCTCCGTACCAGCAAGATCATTTGAGTTGAGTAAGAGGAATTAAATCTTTATTTTCCTGTGAATTTTCCAGATTTCAAAATATCACTCAAAAAAGTTTCAACGCATTTCACATCATTTATATAAAGTTTTATTCTTACTCTAGCAGAGTTCTTAGGTTTGATTTTCAATATTGGCAGCACTGATTCATTGCAAGATAAAAGACAAGCATGGATGTGATTGCAAAGAATCACATTGATTAATTTGTGGAAAAAACCCACAACCACAGTACCAGTAGTAACTGAATTTCTTTCTACATCAAAAACTAAAGTTATTTTTTACTTTCTTATGGTAGCCAATGACCAAAGTGAAAACAAGATTCATAATCACCACAGAGGCTCTGAGACGACCTTCAGAACACCATCTCCCCAAAGTACACTAATGTATAATGTGGTAAATAAACTACCTCTTATCAGAAAATAGAGATATTTCATTAAAAATTAGAAACAATTACAGAAAAAAAAATGCTAGCTGATATTGTTATAAAAAATCTCAAAATAAAAGAAGGAAAATCAAATAAAGAGGCATGAATATAAACTATGAATAATATTTATAAGTGTATCTTGAAAATACTCACTGTTTACATTTCCATCAGACAGCTTAGCACCCACAGAGATAACTTAAAATAATTGAACAGGCTGCAGTTTTCCTTCCTTGCAGAGACACCTAGTAGAGGGTTCTTCTCACTACTTACAATACTACAAACCCAAGTTTTAACTAGTCTTTATTTTCCCCCTCAGCTCAGGTATGATCTTCAGCTTTTGTACCCAGTAGCTGACTGGGCATCATCTGTCAAAGGCTGACAGACTACTACTCTATGATAACAGAAAACATTACTGCAGACTATTTAAAAATCTAAAGTTTTACTCAGACTGCTATACATGCAGTCTTATTAGGAGAAAACACAGACTTGGTGAGACACAATTTTGATCACCATTAGACAGCAAGAAGCAAATTGTGAACAAGCCCAAGAAACAATCTTGTCGAACAAGTCCACATGGATGGTAACGGGGGCAGGAAGGTGGTGTAGAGCTCTTTTAGTTTATACTTTTACCTTAAATTATGTAAAATACAGCCTAACAAGAGATTGTTAGTGTAGCTGTTCATAGTTTTTTTCCCCACTTACACCAAAGCAAGCCAACAGGAAACAGCTTCCTTATTATATAGTTCCTGCAGTCCAGAGCAGTGTGGGGAATTGTCTCTGCTGGAAGGCATCTCAGCCGGCAGGCATCTCAGCCGGCTGTCAGGCTACATTTCTGCACCTCATGGATAGCACTTCATTCTAGTTCAACAGCTCAAAAAATATCAGTTGTAACCTCAAGGGAGATCACAGCAGCTAAAATAGGGTCATAAGCCAAATAATCCCATGTTTCACAAATAGAAGTATAGAACTACTACCACATTTCTCCTCTTATTGATCTACTAATGTTCAGTGCTGAAGACATCACATTCTTCCCATGTATCTTTAGGCTCTTTTATGACGGACTCTTTCAGATCCATCATCATTAGACTTACAAGAGATTCCCTCTCCAATATACTATTTGATAAAACAAATTATCACAAAACTTCACAAGGTTTGCTTTAGAGATTATTTAATTTGTTAGAGGAAAATGAAAAATTATTGGAAATTTCAGTATTGTTGGATGTATTTAGCTTCTGTTTTCAATATGAAATTGTCCAATTAAACATATTTTCATACATTTATAATTATAAGGCTTGTCAAAAATTTAATTAGAAGCTACCCTTACACACTTAGAAGCCTGAAGGCTTATGTTTTATTCAACCTAAAAATGAAGATGCAGAAAAAAAAAAAAGGTTGTGATTCAATTCAAGTTGCTTTTTAATGTTTCACCAGTGAACAAAAGCATCAATTATTTACATATGTCTTTTACTTTTCTACATTACGCCTTTTCCTCCCCTTTGTATTTCATTTAATCTGCAACAAGCCCATTTTAAAAGCTGGTGGATGCTTCCAGCAGAAGTCCTACTCACCTTCTGTTAGCAAAGACACATGTATCACAAAAATAATCTGGATCTATTTTGCCTCACATCTGTGTCTTCCCTTTTTTCTTTTTTTTCTTGTCAATCTTATTCTGTACTAACTAGCCACCTGCTCCTACTTAAACTTATAAGTGTTCTCATTAATTTCACTGCATTGAATGTATATATCAAATGCACGCATCTAAATATGTACACCTGTAGGCATAATCAAGTGCCTTTTTGAGAACTGATATTTCAGGATGTGTATGGATCTGGGCCTATTTTTTCCAGCAGTTGTTAATCATTCTCCTTCAGGCAGAGATCCTAAACACTTTCACAGTGGCAAATTACAGTTTCTCAAAATACTATTGTCAGCTGAAGAGGGCATAACATTGATTCTGGGACTGCAATTCTGTTCAGATTTTTGATCCCATTCCTACTGGTACCACAGAAGCACTAGACATGCAGATAAGTAAATCCCAAATTGTGCTCTTGTGGCCCCATGCCCTTCCCCCTTGAGGTCTTGACAAAAATGTCACTGGCTTCAGCGATTCAGAATAAAGCTTTTCATTTAAAGTTCAATCAACTTAAAAGAAAAGGCATCAGAATAATGTCAGACACTCATTCACTGAAGGAAACCTTTTCAGCAATTATTCATTACTAGCTTAATGGATACATATTAAGCAATCAGACAGGTTTAATCCAGGACTGCTGAGAAATGATGAGGAAAAGGGAGTCCCTGCAGCAACATATGTAGCCCTAGTTTACAGACAGTGATGAAAAGCTGGCTGCAAAGCAGTAGGGAGTGAACAGCTGAAGACACTTCCAATTTCTGTTTATAGTTATTTTGAAAACATTTTTCTTCCTGGTGCTGAGGAGGAAGAGTCTCAAGAGTCTTTTTTGCCTTGACTATGAAGGAAATTTATTCACTGCTACGAACGTTTGCCCACAGAGAAATAAATGGATGTTATGCGTAAAAATAAGATAGAGCTCAAAATAGTTTCTTTAATGTCAATTTATGCTACTCAGCCTAAATCAGACATGACACAAAACCAGTTAAATGAAAGAAATAATTATTTCTGAGACTACTCTCCTAGTGACCTGGTTGTGGAACCATGAATCACAATATGAAGTCTGGCATGTCTTTGAAAAGTGACTTTACCCACCTTTCTCCCAGTCATTCCTGCAATTTTCTGTAGTTAGTAAGCACTGTTTCTGAGTTTCTACACTATCTCATACTTTTAGAGTGACCCACCAGTTATGCCTAATCAATCTCTTTATGTCTTTTCTGGTTTTATTTTTCTTCAGAACAGTGATAGGAAGTAACACCTTATTCCAGTTATCAAAGATGTAAATAAAGTGTGTACGGTGAGATATAGTTGCTGAAATCCAAAATGAGAAAGAAATTTCACTAGAGATATCTTAGTTTTGAAGAACTAGCATTTTGACCTTAATAATCCAGCATATGTCACCACAGTGCCTGTGGGCCTCGTTATTGAAAAACCTGAGCCTTAAACAGGGTTACCTTTCTACATCAAAAAGAGAAAACAAGCTGATGTGATTTAGGGTGATTTGGTTGTAACATATAATGGTACAGCATTCTTTTAAAGCTATTCCAGTTCTATTAAGTAATGAGTTTTTTAATTCTAGTAAGAATATAAGATATATAAAATAAATGAACGCAAAAAAAGGTGAATTGTTAAAGCCTTCATTGGGGAGCATATTCATTCAAAGTTACAAAGTAAAATCCATCTTTGTTGTAGAAGTTAGCAGCAATAAGTTATGACAAGATTAATGAATATATTCAAGTCTCTATTCCCAAACATGCCTGGCAGAAACATGTTCTGTCTTTCCCATCTATCAGCCCTCAGAACAATTTGTCTTCATGGATTTCATTTGCTATTCTCCTCAAGGACAGAGCCAGTTTCTTCCAAAAAAGTCCAACATTTATTCCAGAAAACTTTACTTATTTTTATGCCGTGTCCTCTGTTCTCGTATGTACGATGCTTCACGAGACCGAGTCACACACATTACTATTCCAACTGAAACAAATGTCAGAAATGAACAGTGGGTCTTACTATTGTCATTTTAAAACTGGAAAGATCACAGAATCTAACAGAAAATTTCTACGTATTTTCTTCAGCCTGCTTTGTTACTGATGTTAATTTTGTCCTTTTCTGATTTATCATTATAGTTCTCCTAAGAGAGAAATTCTACATGGTCTTTTGCAGTTTTGTTTTAATGACCGAAATTTACAGGGCTTTTATCCCAGCAACAAAAATTTCTAGAAGAATCAACAAGGGCACAGTAAACTCCAAGTATTCCAGATAAGAATAATCAAAACAACAGAAAGATAGCAGAACCTGTGAAAAGAAATATGTTTAATTTTCCCTGCCTTTTTAGTTTTGTAGGGTTCTTGAGATTTTTTAACCCATTTCCCTAACTTTCCTGCAGTCAATTTGCATTGTCCTGGGTTATGCTAATGCCATGGTTCCACTATCCAAAAGTTTTCCAGCTGACATTGAAATATATTAAATCTCTTTTTACCAGCATGACTGTCTGAATCTGAATCTTCTGCAGATGACAGAAGTGGCATAAATGGATTGATCCTACAATGGAATGTATTGAACATTACAGGTTTCTCTTTATTTAGATATTTGTTATGGAATTCATGGGATTTATGGTAGAAGACGGAAAGTGAAGACTTAATACATATACAATTTGTGATTCTTTCCAGACTGGTACAAATTTAATCACATAATTTCTTGAAGAATATTTGTCGTGCTCAAATGGTATACTGAGCGAATTTGGGACAGGAAAAATAATATAGCACACACTTTACAGACTGAACATTGAGCCTCCCAAATGAAACCCTTGACACTTGCTTAGGGGATATGAAAAGTAACATTTCAGCTAAAGCGTATGTTTGAAATATAAATTAAACAAACAAATTTACAGAACATTTCCAGGTTACTACTGAAGAAAAAACTTAATCCTCTACCATTTATAAAGCCACCATTTGTTTTTAAACACATCAAAACTTAAATGCTGCCAAGACTATAGATAAAAGCATAGGATGTTTAAAACTAATACAAAAGATTGTTTTTAAAAACAGAAGCAATAAAAATCACCTTGATTTCTCATTTTAAATAACATCCACATTCATGAGAAATATCCTGAGCAATTTATGCCATTTTTCCTTGCCTTCCATCTCAAACTCTACCACTATCCTCTTCTAAAGGAAGTTATGGTAGTGCTGCCAAGACTGTTTCCAGGCTAGCACTTTCTTATAAACCATACTGTCACCCAGAAACAAACAGAATTTGTTGCAGTTTCATCTCTTCTAAAGTATTTCTAATTCTTCCTTTTAATTATTTCATATTACAACATGGATTGTGATTTGAATAATGTATCTCTTACTACAAAAAATTACTGATACTGTTTTTTTATGCATCTAACACTGAAACTATTTTGAAAACCTAAACCAATTTTAGTCATCTTGCATTTGCATTACACCATTTAAGTATAAGAAGAAAATTTTATTAATTAGTTCATAAATAATGGAAAACCTGCTATTTAAGCAACTGTTATAAGGTAATTTTGATTAAAATTTTCTTTTGGTAAGTAGAAATCAATGCACCTGCTTTTTAATTCCTCAGTTGAGTAGAGAAATAATTCTTTTTAACCAGAGGAAAAGGTATTTATTAAGATACCTAAGGGTCAAAAATGTATTGTAATAAAATTGTATTATTGAAAACGAGTTCTTCTGTGGTAGACAAGTTGAAAATGAGTGAAAATTTTGTCCTTAAGACAATGAAGGTCAGCTGCACATTGGGTTGTGTTAATAAGCCTGCTGAGCAAATCAGTAGGATAACTGAAAAAGTTATTCTCCCTATTCTGCACTTGTAAAGCCTCATCTGTAGAACTAGGTCCAGCTCAGGGCTCCCTGGAAGAAGATAGATATTTAAATGCTGCAGGAAATCCCCTGAAAGGCCACCAGGCTAGGGGGCTGAGAGAGATGGGGGCACTCAAATATTGCATTTCCATAAGGCTGTGAAATCTCCACATTGGAGAAGTTTAAAGGCTAACAGGTGAGGGTCGGAGAAAGCCAGTGATTTTGAAGGTGGCCCTGTGTTGAGCAGTGTTAGAACAGATCTCCAGACTCAACTTAATATTTTGATTACTCTACGAATGAATTATTTTGCAATGTTTCATCTTTTATTTTAAAATAGTCATTTAAGAATAACATTTAAGTTAACTGAATCGTGCTACCTGAGTTTGTAGTCAGGTGGAACTAGAATTTCTAAGATTTAAAAGTTATTTCCTTGGCAAATGCAAAATCACATCACTTGATTGAAGGTAGTGGCTTGGGATTATGCACTTTTATATTTAGACTTTTTATTATCAATACAATTCTTGCCTACCTTACCTAAGCATAGAATCTTAGAACAGGCAATGTCCTCTTGCATGACAGAGTTAATATTGGATGAAAGGATTTCAGCTACTTCTAATTCATCAATTCTCATTTCAGAGTAGACCATCATTCTTTAAAATAATATTTTAGGGCACAATCCTAAATGCCAGTGGTCAGTAACACAGTGCCTCCCTGAAACTGCAATTTGTATGGACCTTTCTATAGCTTTTTAATCACTGACACTGAGCTTGTCAAAATAGTATTTGCCACTACAGGAGCCTAACAGGAATTATTTTATTTACTGTGAGTGCAATTTTTTATTTACTGTGAGTGTCAGTTCAAATCCCAATCCTATTTGTTCACCAAGACCTAATACAATGCACTCATATAAATTCTCCTGGGGATGGAGCATTATAACAAAATTGATCACCTTGTCTTAATAAAAAAAAAAAAATAGCAAATACTATCTTTATTCACCCTGGGGAAAATTTTTGAGTACTTTCAAAGACAGCTGCCTCTAAGAGATGTTCTTGGAAACAGGTGTCTGAAAACTTATACAAACTTCGGCTAAAGAAGCATTGTGACAATCTTTATCATGCATTGCTTCTTCCAAATTTAACACCCAAGCCTGGGCAGGTGTATCATAGCAAATACTCCATATAGTTTATGGAGGCTGAAGAAATGTACCTAGTAAGTGAAGGTAGGAATCTATTATTAGTCTAATTAAATTTTAATTTAAAGTGTTAAATTAAAGTTCAGATGAAGGATTATTATTAGTTCAGTTATACAAATTGCTCCTAATAAAAGCAGTCAGAACTGGCATTCACAAATGTTCCAATACACTCTTCTTTCTCTGGTGTTCATCCATTCATTCAAGGTTTCTACACTCCTTTCTTTGCTATTCTTTCCATGCTACTCTGGGCTCATAGCTTACAGTGTTGTGTTCCCCCAAGGAGAAAGAGGGACAGGAGTTATAATAACTTGTCAGAATCCCACATTCTTTGTCAGGAGTGTGGTGATCATCATTTATTCCACCTTGCTCTTATGTGTGCTTGTGGTCATTTTTACATATTTTTTAACAGAATGCACTTACTAGCTCCCTTCACATTGGTTCACAATTCTACATTATATATTCATTTACCCTACGTGGTTGTGTATTGTAATGTTTTCTCTGTTATCGCTAAAACTGGTTTTAACAGCTTTCAAGGTTGTGCTAATTTAATGACCATTGGTGAGTAGTTTATAACTCTGATACCTCTAGTATCATGCTGTGTTTGTACTTTCAAGACCTATGCCATCATTTTGTATTTGTAAATTTTGGTAACCTCTGTTATATCCTTCAGCTGTGGTTTGCTGATAACTAAGGTTTTATTAGCACAGGCTAATCATCCATATATCTTTGCTCAAGGTGAGTAATAGTTCACTCTTCAAACCTATAATATATTTGAATAAACACACATAGAAACACAATGCTCTAGTAACGACTTCCTACAACAGTAGCTGCTAGCTATTGCAGTATCTCCAGTACGTCACTGAAATGTCCTGATAATAATATACCCATGACTTACAATGAACAGTAATGAAATTCCCTCTAAGGTGGGGACTTCCTAATTGTAATGCACATTTTTATGCTCCATTTATAAGAACTCATGGAGTCGAGAGACTGCCTTCATGAATTAATACCAAAAATACTGACAAGAACTAGTCCATAGGGATTATTTCTAAAACTCTCCATCTTGAGGGAGTCAGATGAGAATAGTTTGTGAAAAACACTGAGATATGAGTAGTTTTAAACAAATAAAAACTTCAAACAAATATTTATATTTGTACTAAGTCTACATTTGCTTACATTTATAGTACTTGTGATACAGGAAAAAGCGTTAGTGATTCATATGAAAAATCTTCTGTTGATATATGTGGAAAATACCCCTTTGAGGTGACTCCTCTGGTTACAGCTGAGAATCAGGATGCATTTGATACTGTTTGGCTGGAGGAAAATCTGACAAAACTGCCATGAGGTTGTTGAGTTCATGAGATTGATTGCTGTGAGAGGGAAGCAAGGCAAAAAGCAAGATCACAACCCTAGACCAAATCATCTAACAGAGTCTTCTCTCAAAGCAGGGTTAACTTCAAAGCTGATGAGAGACTAAGCTGCTGCTGTTGAAAGTTCTTGTGATCATAACCACAGCTTGTTCCTGGTGCTTTAAGTAAATTGACTTTATTTTGTATTGGCACTGAGCAAGGAGTACACATATTGGGTGGGTCGATGTGCTTAAGTTGACAATCTATAATTTGTTTGAGAACATATGAGTACACCAGAAGTTTATTCTTTGCACCAGAAAAGTTCTATTCATTTCCTGCATTAGAAAACTGCAAACTGACAAATATTTGCCAGAGTTCAATGATACTATCTAGAAGTGGCATTTGGCAAATGGAAACTAACTTGCTATTTAATTTCTTAAAAAAGGCTAACAACAAATAATGTCAAGAAAACATCAATCTTAAGGTCACGTTTCCTTTAAATTTTTACTTAGATCACAAGCAAGACTCAGAAGGCCTTTGTGGGTAGGTACCATGTGCTGTGCTATGCTGCTGAGGTCGGCAGTGACAATGACTTCACAACTGGAGTTCAGCAAGTGTGTTGCACATGGAGGCACACAGAAGGAGCTGCAGTACTGTGCTGAGGGATAATAGTAGGTGAAAAGTCTGACATGAAGAAAAAGATAAAACCACAAAGAATAGTCTAAAAGACAGCAAAGAGTAGACATGGTAAAATGACAAACCAGGAAGATTAATTTATTTTTATTTATTATTTACATATTATTAATTTATTTGTATCAGAATGTAAAATTTGATTATCTGAGAAGTGGTTACAAGTTAAAATTAAAGGAACCAACGACTTACAAAGAAATCTAGAGCAGTATACATAAAAAGAAAGAATGCATTTTAAATGCTGTGAACAAAAAGAGCAGGATCTGAATGTAGCTCTGGGTTAAAAAAGGTATCTTCAGAACGTAGATATGTGAATATAGGCAGAAAAGATAAGTAACAAAGAAGTGAGAAGTAAAGAATAAAAAGCAAGTAACAAACTAACCTTGTGGAGGATGGGAGATGGAAACAAAATGCAACAACTAGTTCAAGTTTTATTTTATTCAGATGCTTCTGCCTTAGAAAATGTATGACTAAATCACAAAAGGATCTGCTAGAGTTAAAAAAGAGAAAACACCATGAGACAATAAAAGGTATCAGTTTTTAAAAAATACATCTTATAAAAGTGATGATTATTGGATCACAGGACAAGTATAAAAACAGTAATAAGAAAGAAAGAAGATGACATAATACTATTCACTACTGTAATAAATCTAGTTGAGGAATGAAGAGCCTGGGAGAGAACTGAGGATTGCCGAGAAATGATACAAGATTCAGTCACAGCATATAAGCAGCCAACAATAAGGGAACAAGGTAGAAAATATGTAGCAAACAACAATATAAATGGAAATGAACCACTTTGGGTAGCTGGCAGTGAAAACTGAATTAAGAGGTGGCCTGACACAGAAATTACATAAGTAATGTTCAACAATACAGTCATGGGAAGAGAAGCAAATGCACTGTTCAAATCTATCAGAAGAAATTTGCAAACATGAACAAAGAGATTCACTCTAAACTGCAAGGCACTGCTGTAAAGCTGTAAAAATTGATATGCAGACATTTATCCTTGTTTGTGTAAATGTAGCTCCCAATATAAATTCTCTATTAGAAATTTATGACAAGTAAGAGGCTCTGCCATTATCAATTGTAGTGTTAATTTGTACATACATTGTACAATAACAAATCTAGGCTAAACATTAAGTTTGTTACACGATTAGTTTCATCGGACACTACTTTCCACAAGGAAAGTCAGAGAAGTCAGAGAAAGCTAAAAGCAGGAAAACATTATTCCCATATATTATTTAACAGCTCTTCTGAGAGTAGTTGTCTCAACAGCAAGAGAAATCTGTTCCAGGTAAAATCCTTAAAGATTAACAGCGAGAAGAGTTATCAGTGCCTTATCTTTTTCATATCATTCACCCAGCAATTCAGTTTCTTCACAGCTTTTTCAAAATGAGCCATTTTCTCACAAACATAGATTTGTATACATAAAGTAAAGTTGTGCAGAATGCCACTTTAGGAAGACTGTATTCCCACAGTAATTATTTTCTTGAAACACTTTTTTTTTTTTTAAGAAAAAAAAAATAACCACACCAAAGTCGTGTATTTCATGTATGTAACTCCAAACCCTCCTGTTTGACCTGTAGTTCAATCACTTAGGAAAGATTATTAATCTTTGGGAAAAAGTGCACCTGTATAGAAGGCCAGCAGGGTCTATGCTCAACACCTAAGTCATTAGTGACCTTTAAAGAGAGAGAATAGAATAGTTCAGTTGGAAGGGACTTACAACAATCATCTAGTCCAACTGCCTGATCACTTCAGGACTTCAGATTTAGTGAACAAAAATTTTTTTATACTCTTTTTATTGGCATGAATTCACCCAAGTGACCTAAAGAGCTTTAAGCTAGAAGTGAAAGCTAACTCTAGCTATTCAGAGTTAGGCAAAATCTGTTTTCCAACCGAACGAAACTGAAGAATTGGAGAAAATTTGATAATTGTCAAAAAACAGCCCAATTTCCTAACTTCCAGTTCCATATTGCTTTGAGGCCCATTTGTGTATTACTGCATTTATTTATTTTTAATCATAACTGTGACTTTAAGGAAGAAATATTAATATCAAAACTGATACATTGATCTGTCTTCACAAGGATCCCCTTTTGTGTTAATTAAATAATTGTGGTGAAAATAGGTTCTATTATGGTGATACTGTTTTGCAGTTCTGCTTGTATACAATTCTTATTCCCTCTCTGACACATTAGTTGTTTCTTTACATAGAATTTCCCCTATGTAAATACTACCTTTACCATACTGCTTCCTGAAAATTTTGTATACGGAAAGTCACATGGCAAAAACTGCTATTCAAGAAGTAAGTCTTAAAAAAAGTTTTTTGTATTCTCAGGGGAATTCTGTATTCTGTATGATCATTTCTGCTCTTCCAGAACATTTTTAATTCATCAACAGAAGAAAAAAATATAACCATAAAAAAATCATTTAGCTTTTATCTACAATGAGTTCATGGTCAGTAAGCTATGTGTGCAGGTACTCGGCTTCTCTTCTGCCAATGCTATGCATACACCTCATGTTAAGAATGCAGTTATGTCAATTAACTTGTTCTTAGGTATATCATAGAATCACAGAATGGTTTGGGATGGAAGGGACCTTAAACATCATCTAGTTCCAACCCCCCTGCCATGGGCAGGAACATCCATATACAAGAAGGGTTGCAGAGAGGATCTGGGGAACTACAGGCCTGTCAGTCTCACCTCAGTGCCAGGGAAAGTCATGGAACAGGTAATCTTGAGTGCTATCATGAAGCACATGCAAGAGAACCGGGTGATCAGGCCCAGTCAACATGGGTTTACAAAAGGCAGATCTTGCCAAACTAACCTGATCACCTTCTATGACAAAATCACTCGACTACTGGATGGGGGAAAGGCTGTGGATGTAGTCTTCTTGGACTTCAGTAAAGCCTTTGACACAGTTTCTCACAGCATTCTGCTTCAGAAACTGTCAGCCTCTGGCCTGGACAGGCGCACACTCTCCTGGGTTGAAAACTGGTTGGATGGCCGGGCCCAGAGAGTGGTGGTCAATGGAGTTAACTCCAGCTGGAGGCCAGTCACAAGTGGAGTTCCTCAGGGCTCAGTACTGGGTCCAGCTCTGTTCAATGTCTTTATCAATGACCTGGATGAAGGCATTGAGTGCACCCTCAGCAAGTTTGCAGATGACACTAAGCTGGGAGGAAGTGTTGATCTGCTGGAGGGTAGGGAGGCTCTGCAAAGGGATCTGAACAGGCTGGACCGCTGGGCCGAGACCAATGGCATGAGGTTTAACAAGGCCAAATGCCGGGTCCTGCACTTGGGGCACAACAACCCTATGCAGTGCTACAGACTGGGGGAAGAATGGCTGGAGAGCTGCCCGGAAGAGAAGGACCTGGGGGTGCTGGTTGACAGCCGACTGAACATGAGACAGCAGTGTGCCCGGGTGGCCAAGAAGGCCAATGGCATCTTGGCTTGTATCAGAAATGGGGTCACCAGCAGGTCCAGGGAGGTTATTCTCCTTCTGTACTCGGCACTGGTGAGACCGCACCTCGAATACTGTGTTCAGTTCTGGACCCCTCACCACAAGAAGGATGTTGAGGCTCTGGAGCGTGTCCAGAGAAGAGCAACAAAGCTGGTGAAGGGGCTGGAGAACAAGTCGTATGAGGAGCGGCTGAGAGAGCTGCCGCTTACAGATTACTGCAAGATTTTCCACAAAAAAACAGATTACTGCAAGATTTTCCACAAAATCATGCTGTGTCTAATCAATAGTAACTTGGAAAAAAGTCTCTATAGGTACTCATCATCTGTGCCTTTGAACACCTCTACTCTGCTTCAGACTATCCAACAACAGATTCAGTTTTTATATGATTTTACTTCCATAATCTAAGCCTAAAGTATTCTAAGAAAATCAAAGAATTCTAAAAAATCCTCTGTTGAGGTTTTAATTGTACATACCACACCACAAACAAAATTGCACAATAAGGATGTAGAAAAAGCCATGGAAGCTGAATATGTCATATTTTATTTTGAAAGGAAAAAAAAATGAATTGTGGTCTAGAATTAGTAGCAAATTCTGAATTTCTGTGTTGAACTAGTGCCAATACTTTGTCATAATTTTATCAGACATTTTTTTTTCCTTAGACCAAACAATAATTTATCTCATCTTACATTACATAAAAAAGATCAATCCAAGTATTAAAAAAATAAATTTCTAAAACTGAAAGGCAAACAATAAAGCTAACATTGATACATTATACTGAAAGATAAAGAATTAAAACTTATTTGTCAGGAAGTCATCCATGATTTTTTTGAGGCTGGACAAGTATGTTCAATGTAAATAATGTATTTAAGAAATCCAAGCACTTTTCGTCATTAAACATAAAAAATGACACAACTAACCATAGTAGGAATTTAAACCAAACTTAAATGAACTTGTTTTTTGTTGAGACTCCAAGCAACTCTTGTTCTTTCTTATGCAATTTACACTGATGATTTTATGCTTCTGCTAAGGAAAAATCCACTAAAAAAATGTCAAACACATTAGAAGTGCAAAGCAATATGACATCATAGGAAAGACTTCAATATCCTCACCTGTGTCCAGAAGACAACGTGGTTTATAAGCTTCTGATCAGGGAATTTAAACAATGAGCTGAGAAACAGATGGTGAAGCAACTCAAGAACTGCCTCAGTGCTCTTCTCCCTGCTGTAGAAACAAGATTGTGCACAGTAAGACAACAAAATTGTTCAGGGAAAAAAACAAACATCTAGACCAAAAGCGGAAAAAACTCCACAAATAAAGGGAGAAGTCATAACATTTTACTTCTGCAACAACTGTCCACTTCTGAATGGCAGTTCTTAGAATAGAGCCAGTATTACATTCTCCTCTGATTGCAAGCAAAGGTACTAAAAATGTGTTCATGCAAGATTTGCAGACTAATTTGAAAAACACCACTCTTACAGGCAGGAAAACATCCATGTTTTCTGGATGTGCATCTGTTCAAAATTAGACTGCCAGTAAGTCCAGAATTTTCCAAATTCTTTGTAGTCCTTCCTTTTTTCTTTTAGTTTCAGTCCTTGTATATAAATATTTGTTTTTTAAACAAAATATTTTAATGCTTTGCAGAATATTTTCCGTCACAGCTGGCCGACATATGGTTTTCCAGGATAATAATTTACTCTTTAATGATAAAACTGGATGCAATACAGCCATATATACACACATGGAAGCAATTTTATTTTCACCAATTCCATCTGCCAAAAAAATGTAGAAGTCTTGACCTTTTTGAAAAGTAATGTTAAAATTAACCATACTGACTCCAGTTAACCAGCTCGTTACTTCAATTTTTTTTTCTTCTTTGATTGCCTTTGCAGCTCCACTAACTGATACTTCACATCAATTCTGCACAGAATACAGAGCTGTTTTCCATGTGTGAAACATTTTTCTCATATCTTTATATGTACTTTAAAAGAAAATTCAGTGTTCAGACAATTCAACAGGATCTAATTCCCTAGGAAGCCTACATAATTACCTCCAACAAGATATATGTACCCAAATTTGATTAAACTTGACTTGCACCCAACAAAACCTAAAAAAAAATGACCATAGATTTTACCTACAGATCAGCACCTGTAATTTCATTTATTGCACAGTCGAGCAAATTATTCTGCTTATTGAGGCAGAATACATTGCTATAACACAGACCAAGAGTGCAGCTTCACACTACATTTCACTCAATCTAATTGTGGGCTGCCTTCTAATGAGCAGTTGTAATCCCCCCTTCAGATGTCAAACAGACCAGTGGACTGATTTAATGAACATGAGTCCACATGAGCTCACGATCGGATAGGCAGGGCAGGTAAGTGGGATACCTTGTTGGTGATTAGGCTGTCAGTTACATAGTCATTTCCAGCAGGAGCCAGAACAAAACACAACAGGTTTTTTGCTTTTTCATAGTCAGTTAAAGGGAATGTAGCTTGTTCTGTGGCACTGGCATTTAATCCTTAAATGTCCTAATGCCCAAAGACATCTCAATATTCTCACATGTACAGATAGATTTACAATGTTATCTTTGGAAATAACCAATACATTGCGTGAATTGGATTGAGGAATACTTGGTGTTGCTGCAGAAACAAACCCTTTTCTTTAACCTCTTTTTTTTTTGCTTTTAATTTGAACTGAAAAAATATTCAAGACTTTTCAGATCAACAGAATAAGCTTGTGTCCACTGCTGAATGGTATTTCACAGAAACAAAAGGGTTTTCCTTTATACCGAACAGTACTCCTAACTTTTCCTATAGCAAGTTAAAGTCATCTTTCTGAATCGCTGGGCTTCTCTTTCAGAAGATAATACTGTGGAATCAAATACATCTACACTGTATAAACTAGTACTTCCCTCTGTCACTCAAATATGTGTCAACTTGCTTTATAGATCCCCAGCTAGGGAGCTAGAAAGGAATGCCAGATCCTCACAGGGAGAATTAGAAAACAAGGGAAGCTCTCAGGGAAACCGGCAACACTCATATCATGTGAATATATTTTCTCACATTTCTTTTAAGAAACAGTCGTTTCATAAAGGGGAGGAAATTAGGCACTGTGAGAGCCTGGCAAGGCAACTAAGTATGCCTCGGGTAAACACTCACACTAATGTAAGAGTAGCCTGAAACCTTAGAGAAGACAGGAAACTGTATAAAATCTCCCTTGGGCAGCAGTGTAGTATTGTTTGAAGCAGAACTGCTGCTAAAGAGCAGAGACCATTTCAGAAGAGGAATGACTGTTGGAATGACACCACAGTCTGCTGCAGCTTACTTGAGGTCTCATTGCTGAGCAAAAGACTTGAACCAGAGCCTGAAAGTGTTAATCTTTAAATGAAATGTTACTAGGAAACAGAGCAAATAGCCAGTTGTTTAGCAGTCTCTTAAAATGAAATCAGAGAGAAAGACCTGACTAAATCTTTGTATTTAGGAAAACAGAGTTTGTTTTCCTGTATTATCCTATTTATCTTCTCTTTTTCTTTCCTTTAAACTATCGTCACTAAGAATCATTCATTGAGAACTCACACAGCTTATATTTATTTCTCCAGCTTCCAGGGTAGATGACAAAGTCCAGTGTTTGTTACTGAACTCTAGAAACTGCACCCACTATTTGCTGAAGGGTTCCCCTTTAAATCTGTACTTGATGTGGAAAGAAAGTATAAAGAAATCATTTTTGAAGCAATTTAATTATCCTAACAAAATGAGTTTGCATGAATAACACTATTTCACCTCAATTTAATTAAATTTTGGTGTGACAAATCCCTGTGAAAAAGGTTTGCCATACAAATGCATAATTTTGCTGCATTTTAAACATTTAAATTCTCTCTATGGGAAAGTGTTTTTTTTTCTCAGAATACCAAAAGTGAATATATAGTGTAACACATTTCTAATGATATCAGATATTTACTGAAAAATAATGAAAGCCACACATGGTGGAGTAACATTTCTAGCAGGAGTTCTCTGGACTAAGTTCGTCTGCTTGCTCAAACTCCACTGCTTATAAAGACACACTGATTCTGATTTAACTAGCCCTTGCTCTTGAGAGAAATGCTCAACACAGGTTGTAGCACTACCCTAAGAAGCTAGCTGTAGCTGAGTAGTCAACCAGCTTCTAGACTGCCCAGCAGTCAATATCCAAGAAAAATTTCCACGAAACTGAAGCCACATCTTCTAACTCAAGCATAAAACAAGTTCATCATAAAGTCAACTATTTTCTATTCTTTTCCTGCAAGGAACACTGAAGATGAGTGGTTTGAGTTTAGAAGCGATGAGGAACTTAGAATGATCTCCAAGTGACCTCTCGGTCGTAACTGATTGACACTGAATAATATGGACTCTGTCGTTGCTTGAGACCAGCATAGTGAACCCAGTTTAGCAGAGGCATTAGAACACAAAGAGGGGGAACTAAAAAAGAAAATTCTCTCCCAAGCTAAAAAGTAAAGCTGAAAAGGCTCAGCAGTATCAAAAAACAATCAACATAATTTTTCATTGCTTATTATTCTTCCAGATGAAAGCAGAAACCTCAAGTTCCAATGAAACAGGTACAGTTGAAGGGTTTGCTTTGCTGTGTACCATTCAATCTGAACAGAGATGGAGATTAGCACTCTAATAACACACCCTCAAATGTAGTTCCGCTAAAAGAAACATCAAGATTTCTCCAAGATCCTTCTGCTTGATCCTAGAGGCTAGCACACCTTTAGCCTGATGGAACAATACAATTAAAGGCAGAGTTTTATGGATAAACAAATGAGTATCACGCTAGAGGGAGCCCAGGGTGCTTTCTACCTTCTTTAAAATGTCTCTCTTGCCAATCAGACATTACACAGGCAGATTTTCAATGTGCACATCTTGTTATCGGAAAACAGAATAATAATCTTGAAAGATCATAAACCAGATCTGCATCTTGGAGTGCATAGTTTCTTAAAACAAAGCAGTAATACATTTTCCAAAAGTAATCCCAATATCTGAGTATTTACTTTCAGAGCACCAAAACTGGCAGAAGGTTTACACAAAATTACACATTTATGAAGACAATACTTTCATGAACACCTGCAAGCTTATCCAATTAGCAAAGATTCATGGGGCTGCTCATCAACTGACATCACAGTACTGCAAGAATTGATATTAACTCTAGATCCGTCCATGAATGATATATCATGAATTATTATGTTTACTGTGTTATTCAATTTTGAATTTATTTTCAGAAGAGGTAAATACATAATTCACAGCCCATTTAAAATCAATACAAACAAGTAAATCATTTTTTATAGTAAACAACTTTTACTACACCATTTTTGCCTTATGATACATGTAGCTTTCTGTTATAGCTTTTACTTCCTAGACAGTGTTTTAGTTTTATATAATATGCTCTTGCTCAGCTATATGCTTCCTTTTAATAAAAAAGATCCTTTAGACAGTCTTATAGAGCTTGAATCATTGAAAGTTTCGATAATCACCTTGCTGAGCACAGACACAGGGAACAGACTCTTGTGCCGCCTACTAGTATAAGAAGTCAAATTTTAGCAGAACTTCAGTATTCATTTAGAGACTGTTTGATGGTGAAGACAGGACTTTGTCGGATCCCAAATTCAATTAACTAGTAATGATTAATTCTCAGGGCAAGGGATCCAAAAGCTTAGTTTGTAATACTCTGATATACAGTAAAAATAATTATTGCAACATATTATTATGTCTAAGAAATAGTATATTGTTCTTAATATTACAGTTCTGTTCATTTTAATAAAAGAGTATGCACCTACTGATAAACATAGAAAATTCTTATTCATTACCTGAAACAAGTAATCTAAATTCTGCTTAAAGACACTAGGATCTAACACTGTTGCTTTAACCATGAAGAGGCATGAAGAGATACTTCAATTGCAATGGTTATTTTAAGTTGAACCATACATATGAATTTGACCAAAATAAGTATCAGCTTTGAAATTACTTTAAGAATATGTTATCTAAAAAGTGTAGGCTAGATTTCCGTATCAACACATGCAGTTCTGTAATTGCAGGAATCTCAGGGCAAAAGTTTTGTAACCATATACTCACTCTTTGATTCTCAAATACAAGTTACTCTTTTAATTCTAGGACTTAACTTTATTTGAACCACCTGAATGGAGGATTGTGTACATATGTATAAATATATATATATTCTGTGTGTGTATATATATATATATATATATATATATATACACACAAAGATATATATATATATGTATTCACATTGTTGTCTGGTAAATAGGTATGATCCACCAAGGATCTGAGAATTTGTTTTGACAAAGTAATTTTTCTGCTAAAAAAGTTTTAAAATATGATCTTTTGTAATGTGGGAGAGACCCATGCTAGAGACTGTAAGAGCCTGCTATCTCCTAGTCCTCTATTTAGGATGATTTTGCTGACAAGAGAGGATCAAAACAAGGGAGACTTGTATTCTACCTGAAAAATTAACATAACAATACTGTCACGGTTTAGTCCCACAAAGCCAAATTTTGAGCCTCCAAAATCCCTTCCTCCCTGCAACACCCCTCAGGGAAAGATTTCAGAGAGATCTTTGGAAATATCAAAGAGATCAGAGAGAGAAATGAGAGAAAAGGACTTGCAGGTTGGAAACTAAATCAACAGCTTTAATGAAATGTTATAATAATAATGAAAATAATTAGAAAGTAATAAACTATATACAAATATATGGAATCGCATCCCCACCCCTTGATGACTATACATCACCACAAATGCTGCAGAGCAGACACAGGAATGGGTCCACAGCTAGGACGGAGCTTGACTCAGGAAGTGGATCCAGGAATTCAGAGGTCTGGGGTCAAGAACAACCAGACAGATGAGGTCCTCACTGGAAGATGGCCTTTGCAGGAGAGAGCAAAACCCTGGTGATGTCTCAAGTTTCTACCAAGTATGACGTATATGGGATGGAATAGTCTGATGGTCAGTTTAGTGTCACTTGCCCTCTTCGCCCCTCCCTTGCAGGTGCAGCCCCCTTCCACCAGCTTGAGGATGGCCTTGGTTAAGTATAAGCATTGACCTTCTGGCATACCAGTGCCCTGTGTTACCAGTTTAAAGAAGAACACTCTCTCAGAAACAAGCAGTCAGTTTTCAGAGAAAATGAGTTACTCAGAGCAACCGAGTTAGTCACAAAACCAACTCTAAGTTGTCTCAAACTCAATACTCCTTGTACTAGTTACTTGTCACAGTATGTGCAGTTGCTGGATGACAAAACTCTCACAGGCAGGATCTTTCCTGACGCAGCTTTCCTGAGTGCCAGCCAAGCCAGTAAGACTAACACAACACTGTTTCATTCTAGTTTCACCCCTGCTCCTACTTGCACCCTTTGCTAATATACTGCACAGCAGTCTTTGCGGTATACCCTGATCTATATTACATTGTATTGTAGTGAAGTAACATTCCAACATTAATATCATCATGTATATCAATGAATCTTATCAGTCAAGATTTTGCTCATATCAGTGTGAAATCTAAGAGGAGGAAGGACAGCCCAAACCCTTTTTATGCTCCATAGTAAACACGCTTGCTATATGGCACCGTGTGTATGGAAATAAAAGTAAGTGAATATTTTTCTTTCCTCCTTACTTGCTTGAGATGCAGCCACTGTCTTTTCAAAGGCAAAATATCAAGAGAAAAATATAGTTGCCATAACAACCATATTAAAAAATATTGAGGTAAAAATGTCCTTCACAAATGTTTTCAAGTGATAAGCTAATTTTAAAAAGTTCACAAAGAGCATTTGAAAAATAAAGCAAGATATACTAGAGCACGAGCCTTAAAAGTACAGGAGTGTTACTATAATAACCTACGTTGTAAAGTACTGTTTATACAACATGTTACTGAACAGATAAATCATCGTCATTAACTGTAAGGTACATCTTTACAATAAGATGGTAAAGTAAATAATGTCACAGACTCTCTAGACATACTTATGTCATTACATCTGTTTGTGTCTGACAAAATATTTTAAAGTAAACAAAAAAATAGCAATATCCTAAGTATAACCAAAGAACAACAGCTGTGTTTAACAACACGAAGATTTGTATTAACTCAGTGATTAAGTAATAAAACCTCAAAAACTCAGGAAATACGTCTCTCAATATTTTTAATGAGTTGAACTGAATCTGGATAAGACATTGACTTCATGAAATTTCTTTTGTTCCCCAAAATTCTTTAATGCAGTCATTAATTTCTCAAATTCAGTGGTTCATTTCAATGATATAACAGTCCAAGATTAATATTTCATCTATCATTCTTTGACCAAATTGTATTTCAGGAGTTTTTTTCTGTGGAATGGCAACAGCAGAACCACCTGGCTTTCTTTTTCCCTTGACAAGAACTACTAATTTTCGAATTGAAAATCACTGGTGTTCAAAATTACTCCTTAAGAAATCTTCTTAAAATAAAAGATACAGTATGATATAGATTTTTTTTTATTATCCTCTAAATATTGATCCAGTTTATGCTCTGGATATTCTTGGAAGGTAACATCTTCTTGAGATCAAGCTCACATTCATTTTAGAAAGGTACATAAGCTACTTTCAAGAATGGTCCTAAGCAGTTCATCCTCAAATGTTAGCAATTATTCCTGAGTGCACAATACTTCTGTAATGTCACATAAAATAAAAAAGTGCACATATTAAAATGTTCTTTAGTCTAATTAATATTATTAATTTTAGACAAGTTTAAAAAAAAACAGAAAACCACTCCTACTTTAAATCTGAATTTACTTTGCATATTAAGATATTAAAATAAATCAAATACTACTCATATGATTTGAAAATCATACATAAAACTGTCCTAAATTCTATCCATTGTGAACAGATTTTAAGTTAATCATAAGTAGCTTCAAGCATAAGCAATACAGATAAGGACTTTGAATCTACCGATAGAAATTGAGGGCAATGCCATAGTGATTTATGACATGCCACCTGACTCCCACATCAGCCCCTGCACATCACTCTGGGACCAAGAATCATGGCTTAACCTGGTTATCATACACTTACTAAACAACAGTATGTGCCCTCAGGCTATTTAGCCTCAGGCAAATTCATGTTAGAACTACTAAGATTATCTGGATTATCTTGTTACTTTCCATCGTCAGATGCATTTACAATTAAGCATAAGGCAAAGGTTTTTTTCCACAAAAATAAAGCAGCCTCTGAAACTACTGAATTCACAAAAAAGCATGGATATGTTTTTCTGTATCACGTTTCTCTGTTTCACAAAAATAAGACCAGAATGGATCCTTGAGACCTTAGTACAAAACATGCTAGGCTAGTGAAATGAATTCTATTGCTCTCAAATCCAGTAGTTATCAATGTTATGTTTTATAAGGTATATTTTTGTCCAAGACACATTTACAAGAGTAATGAAATAAATATGAGAGCTCACCATGTATAACATACATACTACTTGTGGAAAAATAACCATTCCCCATAGCACTGTTAATTTTAAATTAGCCCACAGTAGTAGCACAATTCCAGAAAAATACTGAGTGATAATTCAGGTAGAAATTAGGAAAAGCATAATCCAGCATTAACAGAAATACAGAAATTAATATATTCAAATAATATATAGAAATGTATTACAAAGTTAGCCAACAGGTTTAAGTCTCCATATCTATTACAGTTGATTTTCTGTTACAGTTTATTTTCTCTAACATCTCAAAGAATATTATGGATGCACCTCTAAAAACTTTATTATTGCCTAAAATATACATTATACTATGAAAATGCATCTAGGCATGATCAGCTTGATTTAACTTAATATTACTGTGATTCTGAACAGCCCATACATTTATTATACAGGTATCTGCATTTCTATTTATTGAATGCATGTATGAGATTATATAGAGATGTGACTTGACATAGATTATTAGTTTAGTTCAATGACTGCTATGTTTCAGATATTTCATTTCTATTCAGCAGTGCACAACTATACCCAAAGAACTGAGCAGAAATTAGAACTTGGAGTTTATGAATGATAAAACAAAACAAGCAGATTGGTTCCCTGTAACTGTTCTGCTTTAAAGAGCTGTCAATAAATTATTCTCATAATAAAAATGCCAATGTTTACATAGGATGGATAGGAAAATCAGAAAAACTATGAGATGTGCTTGCTCTCTCCCTCCGCTGGTTCTGCAACGACAACTGCTGCTCGTGGCTCAACTGATGTACAAAACTGGTATACAAAAAAGGAAATTATCAGACAATGCCCCACCAGTTAAAAAATTTCTAAGAAAACATGTAAAAGAAACAGAGAAGGGTAAAAGAGGAGGGGGGGAACTTATTTTGCTGACTAAACTCAAATACATCAAATCCACCTTTATAATCAAATTATGGTGTACAACCTCCTCCTAAAACAGAAAACAAAATCTCAAAATGATATGCCACACAGATAAACCAGCTGCTCTTAATACATATAGAAGACACAACCAAAATAATTATTGAGGAGAAATATTAAAGGCAAAAGACGGGATGAGTAAAAATTGCACTGCTGCATTATATTAACTGTGTACTTGAGTAGTAAAAAGATTATTTACTGTTTCTGTGATAGTATTGTCTTTTCTTCATAAAAGGATTCATAACACATTCAAAAATTGATAGAATTTTAAAATTCAATTTTTATTTCATTTTTTTCTGTAAGAAGAAAAAAAATCAGTTTTATTTCTACAGAAAACAAAGAAATCTAAGGGACTACGATAGAGGACTTATGAAACATATATATAACCCAGTTACTTTTCTCTTATTTATACTTTTTTCTTTTTAATCCATGAAGCTTTTGAGAAGATACCGCTGTATTTTTATGATTAAGGTACCAATTTGGTTAAACTCCAGAACAGAGAAGCTATCACTATTACAACTTTCAATTTATGTTTTGTCCACCACAGGTATATGCTAAGTAATTTGAATTTGTAAATACACTGCTGAGACTTAACAAACAATAATTTATAATCTTGAGCAGCTAGGTGAGAAAAAAGATTTATCACAAGGTAAGCAGACAAGGTCTTTGAGTCAGTAAAGGAAGACGTAGGGAGAAGATGAGATGTGAAATAGAGTAAATTAAAAAGCACAGAAAATGTCACATCACAGATCCAAGTGAGTCTCTGTACCAGCTCAGCCTTCTCAAATACTCTAAAGAAGCTTTTAATTGAAAATGACTGGAATAATGACGATGGCTAAAATGCTTGTAGAAAACTCAGTTTATACTTTCCGCAGTGTGCAAGGAGGACTACAGTCTGCCAGACCAGAGCGTAGTTTTTCAGTGAAGCAAGTTGGTGAGAGGTTGTCCGGGATTTTCTCATCTCTGACTGTATGGCAGGGAGGTCTCACCATTCACGTTTCACTGCTGTGATTCCTGCACTTCTGGGCTCCTGGATCAGCCCAATTGCCCAGCTTTCATGGGAAGTAATGGATCAATACATATCCCAGAAGTATCTAGCATTTAGTCAGTGAAACAGGATTCTTCATCTCTTTCGGTTCTTCTTAAGACTATATTACACTATCCAATACCATAATTCCTTACCCTGAAATCACCTTTCCACTGCTGTTTTATACAGTCTGCTACCAGATACCACTTACAAATTAGATCTGATTGAAGAAGAAGATATAAACTAATGACATGCAACACCCAACTAGGACACTTTCATAAACTGTAGTTTGTTGCTTTTACAGCTGAAAGCCTAAAATTATTACAAGAAAGGAAGCAAAATTATTTTTTCCACTGAAAGCAAGAAACTTTCTCTTGTATAGGTGATATTCATACAGCAACAGGTGAAAGAGAAATTTACTATCATTATGAAAACTACCTATGTGACTCATGGCAAGGAATGGTACCTAAAGCCATATAAAAGTTCATTCTTTTCAACTGACCAGATTTAAATATCTGCTAATCCTTTGGGGATGGGGGGGTGAGCACAAATTTCACAGGCTTTTTTTCTTGTCTGTGAAGAGATTCACACCATGTGCAGAACTGCATTTAACTTATTTTTTTCATGACAATTTTAGTTGCATTTGTATTGGATGCCATAATCTACCGATTACCATGGAAGCAAACAGTGAGAAAATTCCCTGCCTTAGGTTGTCTTCCTATCAGATCAGGCAGTATAACATTGAAAATATAAGTGATGACAGAAAAAGTGAAATTATTTACCCAAGGTCACAATAGGCCTTTAAAAAATTTGTTCCACAGGACACCAGCACAATATTACCCTTTTGCACATGAAAATATTTGCTGTCAAAGTACTTGTTTACAATAAAATAATTAAGTGGGCAACAATGCTACTTGTTCTGTACTGCCTTCAAACGTACAGCAGTCTTCTCTGGCAATAAAGTTATTAACTATTGAAAGAGTGGAGTAGAAGAAGATAGCATTCAGTCTGGGGCCCTTTTTAATTTCCCTGCATAAATTTTAATTAGCAGGTGCTGCCTGATTCTTTTTAATGGCATCTTTAATGTTCTTAAGTATTACTGCTTGGTGCTGTAATTATTATTATGTAATTACTTCTGCTTAAGTTTCTACTGTGAAAAGGCATAAGCTTCTGTATCTGTTCTTTTGCACTACTTGCATCTATTAAGTGTTTACAAAGAGTCTTTCTAAAGAAAAAGATAACGAGAAATCTAGTCAATACAATTGCCTAGAGTTATGATAGAAAGATTTGTTTGACAGTGCGTTTGTTTTAAAAATAACTATATCTGATGAAAGAGAGAGCTGACATAACTGCTGTGTTGGGTCATAAATTCAGCCCTTCATTGAAAACTTTCCAATGATTTCTTTCTGGTTAGATCATATCTGTTTTGTGGACATAGATTATATGAGAGTCAATTTGTACAAACCTGAAGAAATTATATATAGATTGGTTGTATCTTTACTTCCCAAGATTTCAGAAGATTTAACTTCTGCAACAAGATGCTGTAAGTATAACAGTCAAAATAGCAGCAAACCTTTTTCTTACACTAATAAGACAAATGTGCTGTTTGAAAGGCTATTATTTCCTCCTGTTGAAAGGTCATTCCAGTACGCAAGAGATTTAAAATCAAATTTACCACCAATAATTCTTTTATAACACTCCCATATGATTTGTCATTTATTCGTAGGTAAATAAAAAATTTTCTACCTTACTCTTTAATAATCATCCCTAGAAATATTCTAGAAGAATTATCTTTTCAGGAATGAGCATACAGTGACTGAACTATTTGTCACTGTAAACATTTGGTGAGTGTTTACAACTTAGCATTAAAATAAAGTAATCCAGGTATTTCCTTGACATCAATATGACTCAATAACCCAAAGTGAGTATAGAATACTTTTATGGCAGTAAATGTTGTTAATAGGAATGAGGAGGATAAGACTAAATTCCTATGAAATTAGCCATTTTCTTTCAGAACCGTAAAAACAGTTACATTCTTGCTCATAATTTTCAGGTGACTTTCAGAATATCAATTATATAATTGTAATGAAAACTTTAAAATTAATTTTAAAATTTAAAACTAATTTTTGTAACCTAGTGTCAACAATAGAATGTGTATATCTCTGAATTCAGGTACTGGGATAAAACATGACAGTTCTATTAACTTCAATGGCTGTTAATGGCTGGTTGAAAACATTTTCACTTAAAAGATTTTCTAAATATCTTAACAGAAGATGATAGTTTCAACATCATATTTCTTATTCTGAGAAATTTCTTGCTTTTTTAAAGAAATGTCATTGTTCTGTAAAAATAAATAATTTCTCTAAAATATAGTCACAAAACAACTCTGACAATACTATATGTGATTCCTCTCCTCTTTAGCCAGAGGCTCCTGTGAGATATGATTTACATCCCGTGGATTATCTCAATGGCTGAAGATTCCTGTGTTGCCCTGCACTACAAAGAGAGAGAGGGAAAGATAGATAAACGTGTATGCTTCCAGCATAGGAGTCCTTGAAGCCACAAAGTTTAGGGGACAATACCATGTCTGAATTCTAACCACTGCCATTGGGTACAGTGGCATTTTCTTATATGACCTACTGAATTTTTACTAAAACCACTTTACATCTTTGTAAAAGATAAATGTAAATGGAGAAGGTGCACGGGAACAGCATACTCTGCCCTAGTAAAGGATATAATCAGGTCTGCTGATTATATATGGTCTAACTTAGTTAAAGTTAATTAATAGGTATTAGAGAGCTAGAGTTGTGCATCATTAAACCTATTTATTTATTACAAGAAAATACACAAATTGTAGGAAAATCTTCTATAGACTACCCAGAAAAAGGACTGTATTTTATAGCTTACACAGTGCCAGTTACTCTATCAATGAAATCATAAAATAATCAATTATGTAGAATGCATTTCAAAGTGGAGGGAGGAATAGACAGGAAAAAGCCTTTCTCTCAGCTGATGACTAAATTTCAGTCTAACGAGAGATAGCTATTGGTGATTCTTTAACTGTAACAAGTTCCACAGATATTGCTATCTCTCACTACCCATGAGACAATTGTTGCATGCCAAACTCTTCAAAAGCTTAATTCCTTTAACTGGCCAGATCTCAATACCACTGACATTTACACAGTAAGTCTCAGTTTAACAGATCCTTTCATAAAAGACATATCTCAGTAATTGTCTTCAAAATTTCATATTGGAATCCACCAGTCATAATGTCATTATTTATGTCATAAATATGTGATGAGTTTGTCTAACTTTACTGCAGTTTGTTCAAGACTATGCTTAAAATCCTTTTATTTGCATTCACTGTTGAATAATCTGCATTTAACAGCTATATAAATTTAAAAAATCCAATAAATAGAGTAGCACCATAGAAAAAATGAAACTACCATAAACAAAATAATCCACATTAATAGGTCTTTCATAGAAAGAAACATGTAATTCTTACTCAGAGCACAACAGTCATAGCTGCCTCTCACCTATCACCTATCCAAATGAAGTCTTTTAGTACTATTTATTGGCCCAAAATGATGCAGGAAACAAAACAGATTTTTAACAGCATCCTCCAAAAAATTTATTAAAAACAGACAAGAGAAAGTGATTTAAACTTTCCACCAAGAAACCTGTGACAGAACAAATTTCATACTATTCCTTAGTTTTAAAATAATATATTAATACAATTGCTCCTTAAAGAAATAAAACACAATACTTTTTATTAAAAAGCCATTCTTTTGTGGCTGTACATAGAAGTGAGCAGGACCACTATTAAAACTGTTGATCCTACAAATCTCTTTCTCCATGCTGGATAAATTTGCTTCACTCCACAAGGGACTCGATCTCTGTCCCTATTCCCTCCAAACAGGCTTATATGCTTGTTCTCCCCCCCATTGTGACCAACAGGAGCAAATGTTTTTACTTCTCAATTCTTTTATTGGAAAAAGAAATTAATCTTCTTCCCGGTTAAGGAGCTGAAGCACATGAAGCGCTTCCCGTTTTTCACAGAAAATACACATTCTAAACCACAGAACCTAAAATCTACTTATATTTTGCATAAGAATTTTGCCTGCAACTGATAAAAACTTGTCTGTGAAGTCAAAGAGGATTTTATAGGCTAGGAACTGGAGGAATTTTTATTCTTTTTTGTCAAACATTTCACGCATCTGTGTTTCCTTATATAATCTCCGTTTTCATTAGTGTTGCGAATGATTTCTAATGGGCTATAAAATGAAATCCATTAATGGTAGAGATTAATTTACTTAGTGATTAAAAGACAGTGGCAGATACCTAAAACTCATAAGTGAAGTGCAAAATGCATATATCTTTAAAAAAATATTTAATGAAAGAATATGTCAAAATGAGGACTAACTGAATGTGACAAGAGTGCAAGAAAGGGCTGTATCTACACTAAAACTCCCACCCAGAATGGTGGGCATTTCAGCTCACTGCTCTGTCTAAATTCAGTCTCTCCTCCCCTGATTACCTTCACTGGACATTTTCTGTGTATGCCAACACACCGGTTAATATTTCAGAGTCAAAGAATGGTTGGTGATAGAAAGGACCTCTGGAGGTCATCTAGTCCAACCCTTTTGCTAACGCAGGTTCACCTAAAGCAGTTTGCACAGGAATGTGTCCAGACAGGTTTTGAATATCTCCAGAGAAGATTCCACAGTCCCCTGGGCAGCCTGTTCTAGTGCTTTGTTACCTTCACAGTAAAGACGGTTTTCCTCAGGTTCATGTGGAACTTCCTGTATTCCAGTTTGTGCCTGTTGCCCCTTGTCCTGTCACTGGGCACTGTTGAGAAGAGTCTAGATCCATCCTCCTGAGACCCACCCTTTAGATATTTATAACCATTGGTGAGATGCTCTCTCAAGTCTTCCTTCTCTGGGCTAAACAGATAGAGCTCACTCAGCCTTTCCTCGTAAGAGAGATGCTCCAGCTCCTCAGTCATCTTCATGGCCCTCCACTGAACTCTCTCCAGTAGTTCCTTCTCTTTCTTGAACTGGGCAGCCCAGAACTGGACAAAACACCCCAGATGTAGCCTTGCTAGGGAGAGTAGAGAGGAAAAATAACCTCCCTCAACCTGCTGGCCACACTTTTCTTGATGGACCCCAGGATGCCATCAGCTTTCTTGGCCACAAGGACACATTGCTGGCTCACGGTTAGCTTGTCCGCTAGGACTCCCATGTCCTTCTCCATAGAGCTGCTTTCCAGCAGGTCAGCACCTAACATGTACTGGTGCATGGAGTTGTTCCTACCTAGGTGCGGGACTCCATATCTGCCTTTGTGGAACTTCATTAAGTTTGCCTTTGCCCAACTCTCCAGCCTGTCCAGATGTTGTTGAATGGCCGCACAGCCTTCTGGTGTATAATTTCATCTACCATTCCTTCTTCAGTAACCTTCATATTCGGTGTAATGCTCTTTTATGTTTTTCAGTGCACCTGTAATTTTCATTGTTACTAAAAATACTGGAAAAAAAACCATATGGTGTTTGACTGTATGTGCAATCCTCTGCATACTGCATCATCATGTAAAGACAATAAATAAAAAGCTCATTACAGTACAATTTCTTTGAATAACTTTTACTTGTTTGAAAAATGGCTGTTCAACTATCACTAGGAACGGTTGTTTTGAACCAGTGATGTACAAAATACATGTTATTTCACAACTGGGAAAAATGTAAAGTTGAGAAGGCAGCATTACCACCATCTACTACAGCACTTACATTTGTTTCTTCTTGACACACATGTAACAATAATAGGTGTACTCTACCAAACGCTTATTAAAATAAGCAAAAATGCAAGGCAAACCAGTGCCCAAGCTTAGGCATGAATAAATACTGTAGGAACTAGATGTACAACTTATGATAAAAATAGCTTCAAAACAAGTAATATAGTTCTTGTATGACACTGATTGCTGCTTCTGACAAACACCTCCAATGCCATTTTCTTTAAGTACTTATACTTAAAAAAAAGTGTTAAACACACAATTTAACTACTTTGCATTACTGAAATCCCATTCCTGACCATCTATTTATTTCCTTTTAATTCTATTTCTGACACAGATGAAGAAAAGCAGCAACATATCCTGTGTAAAAGCGTGTGTCATCCATACTCGCTGAAGTCTGCTAGGGTAAATAGGTGTAATTTTATTGAGATAAATGGACCTGAACCAATTTTCAGCTCCACTGAAGTTTATGGAGCTGAGGAAAGAATGCATCCCTTGTTTTGTAACAGGATAGAAGAATTTAGTAAAAAGGCTTAATGTTAAATTTAACTGCATCAGGATTTCAGAGATGCAGTAAAATAATTTATTTCCTGAGTATTCTGTAAAGAGCTGGCAATGTAAGACTAAGTACAAAGTTATTTTTACTTACAAGTGCGGCTTAATTGTTCCCTTTAGCTGATTTTTTTTTTTTTTTAGAAAAGCTAGGCTACAAATTTAAATTCCTTACAGAAATTCTTTTGGATTTCTGAAAAAAACCTATCAGCATTGCAAGCTGAAAAGAGCATCCTAGTGGATGGAACATGAAGAGGTTACTAAAGTAACTGATTAACTTTCAAAAAAATTAATTGCCTTACTGCCTTACATTTTTATAGGAGGTATCACCACCTCAAACTAGTTTTCATGACTACTGTAAACATACTTCTCTTTTAGTCATAGGTAAAGCATATATTTAGTGACAGAGAAAGACAAAGCATGTGTGTTACGAGCAGTTACTTCATATTATTCACTAAACAAATAATGAAACTTGCAGGTATCATCAGAGCTCTTATTTCTCCGATCAGTAAAGATCTTACTGCACTGGAATGGTTATGAAAATAAAACTAATGTGAAAAATACACAAAAAAAAATTGGCTTCTTTTACTTTGAATAATATCTTTTCAGAGGTCTTTGATCAATGTAAAGTCAATTTATTCTGTGCTTGTTTCTCCCATCTCATTGTCTCTTTCTGTCCCATTTAATACAATCAGAATTCTAAATTCAAGGAAAAATAAAAAGGCAATTTCAAGATAATAGTCCAACTATCAACAGAAAATGAGACCGCATCACATGCACATTGATGCTGAAGAAGTGAACTCTGTACTATTATTAATTCTATGGAGAGCAATGACAGGATGCAAAGCTACACCATTATTCCTTCCATGAGAGACTAAATCTTGGCATTGTGTGTTGCAGCAGAAGTATGGAGGAAATGAGAAAAGGGATAAATGAATATATGTGTCCCATACAACTATACAATATAGAAAGCCAGCAAAGGTTATCCACCATGATGAAAGGGAACACAGACAAAAATCTTAGCGGTGACTGGAAGCTGCAGTGTGCTTCTCTGACCAGGCGATATAAGAGCTGTATTATCAGTTTGGTCTAAACTAACTAATTAGCCAGCCTCCTATTCAGACACTGCCAGCGGTCTTGTCTATGAGAATACTGGGAGCATGGAATGGCACTTCGTCTTTAGTAATCTGCATCTCAGGAATTTACCCTGCAAGACACTGCGTCTTAATCCAGACACAAAATACTCATTTCCAGAGCTTTTTTATGTTAGAATGGAATCTGGACCCGCATTTCTGGAGTAGATTGAAATACATTTTCAGGTGTGACAGGATGCCTATGAAATATTCAAAATTAGGATACAAACTTTCACAGTGATTATGACCATTGTCAGGGCACCCAAATTATTATGCTGCCACTGCTATTCAGACTTTTAAAAATAAAGTAGTATTTATTGATACATGAGACAGTTTGGATTTCTTTGCCTTCCCATTACTTCCTCCACAAGCACACAAATTTTTAGAAATCTTTAAGAATCAGTCCTTTTCATCTACTTTCTAAATTTACTTACATATCTAAGCAGTCACACTGAAATTAGTATGATTGCAAAGTTCCCCTAAAGAAGCAAGTATGTAAGTTGAACACGTCTTGCTAAGGCTTGTGTTTTCTGATGTCCTCTTCAGAGGGGAAGTTTCAGGTTCTCAGTCTTTCTTAGCTCCTTTTAAAACTGGGGGCTTTAAGGGAGAGATTATGAACATTTCCAACAGCTAACTAGAGAGCATGTGCTAAAGATTATTGGTATCTTCTTTTACACTCGATTATAGAATTTAGCTAACAGGGATTTTGAAGTAACTGTTTAAGCAATTAATACAAAAGTTTTAGAGGGTAATTCTGGGAAGTAAAGATATAGTTGTGTGTCTATGCTAGTGCTATTTTATTTAATTTAGAAGTAGATAGTCAATAGAATAGTAAATTCCTTAACAAAAGAATTAAAATATTTTATTTTAATAGAATTCTCTTCACTTAAAATTCTTGCACAAGTAACAAGAGACCCTATCCAAAATATGCTGTTTCAGGACAACCTATTTCATTAACTCAAATTTTAAAAAGACAGATAATTCCCCTTTCCTTATAAATATATAATTTAAAGGGCAACCTAGTAGTTATTCAAACTGTCTCAACTGAGGCATATTACGCTGATTACAAACAGCGTAATAATTTTTTTAACAAATTTGTAATTCTAATTAACATTGGCTTTCTGTCAAGTACAGTGATTAGGGAAGTTGTCAATGTCAATCCTATTATTCTTCTTGATAATGAAATTATTTAAACATCAACCAAACATGAATGTTCTATTTTTACTTGGAGAACACTGCATTAACATGGAGATTGTAATTACTGTTAAAACCCTCACAGTGCTTAATAAATGGATCTCATCAACTAAAATTATCTACCTAAATACCTGAATACAGATGTTGATGATTAACAGTTTAAAGAGATGTATGACCATCTGAAAGTAGTCTAAAGGTTTGTAATTAGTCCTTAAGGTACAGGAGAGCTAGAAATGGCATACAAATCCCTGAAGCAAATCTTCCAAGTATTCTAAAACTACTGATGACTTTAAGTAAGATCACAAATTGCATCAAAATGCCTGGAAAAGGACCATAACTGAAGGTCACATCATACAACATTCTTTGGGATTATGCTGCATGCCTTGTTACTTTTTTAAGGCTAATTGAAAACAGAGGAAAGACATCAACACTTTTGCCATCATATTCTACATTATAAGGTATTCTGAAAAAACATATTGTGAAATGGCTTTGGCTTCTGTCTTTCAGGGTGACACATACAGCTATCTCTAACTCTACTAAACAGCAAGGACCTTACCAGGTGAGGAAGAAGAAAGGTACAACATTTGATGCTTTTCTTTCCTACTTTAACATCTGGTGATTTGCTATGCAGCATTTCTGTCTATGAAATTCTATGTAAAGCAGATTAATGAAGTCCACCATACCTGTGTTGTAAATGCAGACATGTACATAACATGCAAACATACTTTTTCAGTTGTGTAAATATGATATGTAATAGAAAAGACTGAAAACAAGAAAAGCCATGTGAAAATTCTGGCTTTTTCAGCTTAGGAATACAGCTAACTTGAAGTTATATTGTCAAAAAACAGGTTAAAAAAATATCATGCATATTTGGGGCTTGGATCCTTCGCTAATATCATTTTGAAGTGTATTTGGCTCTGGGTAAATGAGATACACAGAGTTTAATTTAGTCTTTATGTGTGTACTGAAGATACTATTTTAGCTACCAGCCACAATATTTTCAGTAAATTCAATATCTTACAAACAATCTTTCCTCTTATAATATGTTCTAAAGTACATTTAAGGATCTTAAAATACAAATCAAATCTTTTCAGAGTGCAATGAAAACACATAAAACAGGTCTAACAAATAGTCAAATATGATAACCACATGTTTAAAGGTGGATAATTATCTCCTATATCACTTACAAAACTTAGCTGGGGTCCAAAATTTCAGAACAAAAAGAGTGCAGCCTGAATCCACTCAATCTGTTCACATTACAATTGTGACTTTCCACTTCTCTGTTTGCAAAACATGCAAAGGTAAAAAAGAATGAGACAGAAAGTTTAGAATAACAAGAAATGACTTCTTAATCTTCTCAACCAGCTACTATAACTATGTATACTCATAAATTTATTCATCATCATTTACAAATATAGATAGGTGGGCTGTGCTTGCCTAAGAAAAATTCAGTTCTTAAAATAGATAAAAATGCAAGATAGATTTGTAAACCACTCTAATATCCATAAACAATAGTTTTAATTTAGCTTCCTTTATCACACACTTTTCATACAAAATTACTTCAACAAAGAATGAAAATATGAATAATTTATCCAGAAAAATAGCCCAAAATTTAAGTCCACTTATTTGGATGTTAAAATATTTTATTGTATCTGTAGGAATGACTATTAATAAACACATTAAGATACTTTCACTTAGCATCTTCTAATAACAGCCATAAGGTGAGAAATTCTACTGTTGAATGAATACAAATTTTGATATTTCTCTGGTGGCTTTTCTGCATAGCAACATAAGAGCATTCTCTGCCGGGCAATCTCCTTTGGATTTCTACAAACATTCAGAGTCAATACATAAAATAAGCGCCATTTAAAGAAAAGAATTACTTTCAGTGTACCAATAACATGAAGTATGGAAAATAACAGAATTTAAAGAACAGAAATATCATTCTTCAAAGATTTTTTCCAGTTCTGATGTTCTCAGAGTTAAACTATTCATGAATTAAAAGGCACATACTTAAATTCCTAATGAACTTGCATAAATTGCAGCAGAACTCTAAGAAGACAACATCCTACAAGTACAGTTACTTAAAGGAGATATATTCAGATTACAGGGTAGTTGAATATTACAAGAATTTGATGCTCTGATTTAGACATGCCTGAACAAAGACTGCCCTCTTACAAAATGTTAAATTTAGCTGACCTAAAGGGTACAATTAGACAATGTCATTAACACTTTCACTCACATTAACATGAAGTAGAATAACTGGTCTAAAATAGAAAATACTTGCAGAAGTTTTAGAAATCTTTGCCAGGATTAGGTTCCCTAGGACAGATTTTTTTTTTCCCCAGGTGTTTCCATAAGGCATTCTGGCTCTCACTCCATTCAAAAGAACTAAGGAAAACATTTTTTTAATTAGATGTTACAACTTTTATTGTAAAAGAAGAGCTATGAAAATATTGCATCTATAGAAAAAAATTAATTAACTTGCCTACTGCAACACTGCTTACGAAGCACATCTAATTCTTTTTATCTGTCATCACTTAGATGTAACTTCAGGAGCTGCTCTTTGCAGGAATGTGAGAAGCATTCAAAGTAACTCCAGCACTAATAATTGTTTGGAAAAGCACTGGTTTGGAAAGTTGTAAGTCCATGGAAAACATTTTAATAAAATATAAAATATAATTTAAAAAATAAATACTTAGGTAGGGGAAAGATACTTTATTTTCCCTTAGTATGAATGTTTTACTGTTGCACATATTTATTTTCCCTTAGTATGAATGTTTTACTGTTGCACATATATATTCCTACCGGTGTTTAATCCACAAACCACATAAAGGCAATGATCACAAGAGGACACTTTTATGTCAAAATATTTTTCATAGTAGCTGGTAAAATTGTTCCTCCAAGTCTTATTCTTATATGAACATGAGTTATAACCTTCCCTTTTGTCAATACACTATTAGAAATCCCTAAACAAGCTGATAAATGCAGTTTATTCTCTTTCTCCAGGTCTCTTAGGCTGATACAAACAGGAAGGTTTAGAAGCTTATTAAAGAAAGACAAGTCATGTTGCTAAGGGTTCAGTATGCACAAGAAGGACAGACTCTAACTTTTAGTACATTTGGTAAGTAGGTGAATGACTTGGCGTCTCTAAACTAGTGGAAATGTTTCTGAGCAACATACAGTTCCACAATCCCCAGCCACGCATTGTCTAACAGGTCAGAACTCTCTGCCTTACCAGAGTGAAGGACTTCTTCGCTTGCATCACTGAGCAACACGAATAAATTACCAGATGTACTGAGGTGGCCACACGGTACTTACATTATTAAGGCAATGATCCAAAGTTCACTGCAACCTACAGGATACCCCAATAAACTAATTATGAGATTCCACTGTAGAAACACAGCAATGACTCTTCCATTCTTATGTACCCTGTAGTCTGAGAAACATTAAATCAATCACTATTTCATCTAGATATATTTCTGATGATGATCTAATCTCAGAAATGGTAATTCTGTTTTCAGGAAAGGTCATCAGTACTGTTGTGGAGATGAAAATGAGGGGAAAAGCTGACCTTTTGAAGTTTGGCCATGATTCTTCCTAGCTCTCCCATGTAACAAAGGAAGGAAACTTAAAACTTTTGCTCCTGTGTGCTCTTATAACTTAGGACACGAAGTATTCTGTCAGCAGCTGCTCAGTGGAGCAAGCTGCCACTGGAGGAAACAGGCTTTAGTTTATCTTTCAGCTAAATAAATATCATCAAAACATGCATTTCTGCTAAACTCCAGAATGTCATCTGAAGATATACAGCTTACAATTTTGTTTTAAGGTCATAAGTATTTCAAGTTCAGGATGGCCATCTACTTCAAAACACAGATACAGTATGCAGAAATGAAAGCAAAGTTCATTTTTCTAAAAAAAAAATAAATTAATAAATGAGTCAATAAACAAAGAATCACTGCCTATTTGCATACAGCATATGGATTTTAGTTGCCTCAACTATAATGGTAATGCAATAAAAAATGCTAAATTATCATGTATTACTGAAGCTGATTGAAATAATATCAGAAAATCTTCCTTTGAAATCATGTTAATAAAGGACTACTGTAGCATCAGTGTTGCATAATATTTGATTATGAGCTTATAAGCTACAATAAGATTCTTAATCAGATACGGCATTTTTATTGTTTGAAGGAAAGTACTAGCATAAAAACCTATGCCAATTGTTAAATCAGCAACCCATCCCTGAAGACAAAGTCATCATCAGTGCGTCAACTAGTCAATAGTCATGATGGTGTCAGAAATAAAATGCTTGAAGCACTAATGTTAACACCACCATTTCAATAACTCATTTAGAGGAAACAGGGCTTATTACTTTTTCATTGCTTGAGTAGGTTCCTCACACCTGACCTTACTACTTTAATAAAAGAAAAAGTGTTCCATGTTATTTCAAGACTATGGGAAACTGTTTTATTTCAAAAGGTGCAGAGATGCTTTCATATTCATGGGTGTATTGAAAGCAATGTAAAAATTGTTGATAGAGTACGTTTGAAAAACACTTCCATTCCTGGACCCATTTTCCAGTTTCTTGCGGTTCAACCGCTGTCACTGGCCTGATTTCAGAAAGTCCCTCAAACAGGGAGTCCAATTTAGAAAAAGTTACCATCTTGAAAGTAAAAGAAGGTAATGACTCAACATATTAAGAATATTTACAGTGCCTTCTCTTTAGATATCAAGTAGGCATGCTATCTTCATAATTTCTGGCAAAAGTGTATCAGTGAAAGTAATACTTCTGAAAACGTGTATATGAGGTAAAGAAAAAGGAGTAGGAATAGATCCAGCTCTTACTAAAGCAAAACCCAAGTTCGTACAGACACTAAATATACTATTAAAAACAAAGGTGGGGAGGAATAGAACTACATGTGGTAAGTGAAAAAACAGCCTCAAACACAACCCCCACTCAGTCTCAAATGTCTAGACATTGTCACGTCACTGGTTATACATAGTCTCCTAGTCCTTAAATTATGTTTGGATAGCTAAGACTGGCAGCCAGCTTTTCAAGAGCAGTGACAGATAGGATCCAATGAAATATTAGTTAAAAGCCACTAAAAATAAGAGCAAGATAGGTAAAGTAAAATATCGATATACTTTTCTTTAAGAGGAGAAAACAAGAATAAATCTAAACCCTTAAAAATTACATGAGAAATGCAATAAGCTTGTACCTTATTGCTGTCTGGAAACAGAAATTGTAAATAAGGAGCACAGTCAGTTCCATGCAATTAAGCTGTAGATGACATTGCCATACATCAAAGTAGTGTTCTTTTTTTCCTTTAAGAAGGATATTAAAATCTTTAACTGTACATCTATAAATTCAATCTAATTTCCATGCCATATCATATACTATTAAAAGCATCTAATGGACTGAGTTTAAAAGAGAGAAATAAATACCAGTCTGGAAAGACTGACAGTGATGTATTTTATGGAAGTAATTAAACCCCAAGATTATTTACCAAAACTTGAATCACTTCCTCCATTGTTGGATTCCTTATGGAATAACTTAATCAAACACTTTGTCACAGTATTTCACAGACTGGCATCTTCCCACGCAAAGAATATTGTTCCAAATTGTTTTACTCGCAGAAATTAAGTAGAGATTTTGCATTCATTTGCATGCATCTAGGACTTTTTATGTGACTGATGTCACACTAAAGAGTTTTATTTTTGAAGAGAAGTTATTCTATGTAATACTGCCCAAAATATCATTGCCAATGATTTACAGCTATTCTTGTATATAACAGTCAGCACCGATACCTTGGGGTATACCAAAGATGATTTTGGGGTGAAAAGAAAACAGATGAAAACAACTCATAACTGGGTATTTCACTTAGTTCTTACTACTTCAATTTAAAGTATTCTGTCACAACAGATCCAAACAGGTGAAAAACTTTGTAAGATAATACGCAACAAGGTTTGTTTTTCAAACAAAAATTAAATTTAGGGAGAGGTTTTGAAGCATTATATTCTGCACCATCAGTTTAACCAAGTGTTCATGAACTGTAGTTTAGGTGGTCTCTCTGTAGCAAACTATGCTACAAGTATTGAATGTGAGAAGTTAAAAGCTGATAAGGAGCTGATGATTTCAGTTTTGTCAGAGGGCCTTAGGTTTCCAAACCCTAATATGTTGCCATATTGCAGAGATATAACAATATAAGAGAGGATTACTTTTTCATTCCTTCATATAATAATTTGTAAATGTATGTGTGTATATATGGAGAGACCAAAACAATCTTACCACGTCCTGCTTTCAGCATAAGATCTATTATCAATATCTTATCACTTAACAAATGAAAATGAAAACCAAAAGACTTCATAATGTCAGAGTACAGTCAGTATTGTCTCCCTGGAGCAACCCCAAACAATTAATATTCAAGAGACGCTTCTTTAAGTAAACTGTACAATCTCAAAATTTATTATCTATCTTATTTTCAAATTTTGAAAAAAAGTGCACAAGTATTGTAGGAAATCATTCTAGAAATAACATGAGTATATTTAGAAAACATACAGAATTTCACATATTCATTCAGAGTTTTAAGAGTTATCTTTTCAATCATATATTCATATGTATAATTGTTTTTTTGGGATAGAGTTATTTTTCTTCATAGTGTTTCCCATGGGGTTATGTTCTGGATTTGTGACTAAAACATCATTGATATTATAGGGATGATTCAGCTCTTGCTGAGTAGTGCTTGCACACAGTGAAGGCCTTTCTGGTTTCTCACGTTGCCCCACCAGCGAGTAGCTTGGGGGTCCTCAAGATAGGAATGCTGCCAGGACGGCTGACCCGAGCTGACCAAAAGGATATCCCATACCAGCAATAAGAGCTGGAGGAAGATGGAGGAAGGAGGGATGTTTGGACTGATGGCCTTTGTCTTCTCAAATAACCGCTACGCAGGACGGAGCTCTGCTTTCCTAGAAACAGCTAACATCAGGCTGCCAGTGGGGAAGAATGAATGAATATTTTCCTTTGCTTTTGTGTGCAGCTTTTACCTTATCAATTAAACTGCCTTTATCTCAAACCATGAGTTTTCTCAGTTTTATCTTTCCAATTCTCTTCCCCATACTACTCTCTCACTGAGTGAGTGAGTGAGTGAGTGAGTGAGCAGCTGGGGTGCTTGGCCACCTACCTGAGGCAACCCACAACAACGTGTTAAACTTAAAAAGCATCTTTCAGAATGGCTGAAAACATTGTTATTAAGTAGCAGGTTCATAAAGGAACCATCAGTGTTAAGAGTTATTTGTGATGAAAAATGGAAAATCTTCCTATACAAAACCCATTTGTTTGCTTTTCACTCCAATTTTGTTGTTAACAAAATTAATGTTTATGAAAACCTCCTTTGCTCATAGAATTTCCAAACTGTTTAACAACATTCTCTTTTTCTTGTGAGTTAATATCCTATGAGTTGTTTTCTTTACTGTCAGGACACAATTTTTACTAAATACCTGGATTTCTCAGTTTTCATTCCTACAAATTTGCAGATCTTGCTCTTTTATAAGACCTTTCTGTTCTACAAAATTTGGCATTCTGAATATCTGATAAATTTTACAGATGCAAAAAAAAACCCCAAAATTCCATTATTCCGTATTCTTGTGTTAAGCTTATACTAAATAGAGCATTATCTACTACTACTTACTCCTTACAAAAATTACTAGGCAAAAAATTCTCTATGATCACTCATTACCCAGACTCATATTGCAACATGGTCTTAGATGGTATTAATTGGCTGTTAAGAGAAATGAGAAAATGCGATAAATAAATCCGTGTAGGACTTAGATATTATTGATTGTTGACTGTGATAAATAGAGTATAATAAGAACGAGTGTTGTAAATTAATCTTTATGACAACTACAAGAGTATGGTTCAATTGTCCCATATATAGCCCCAATCCAGCTGAATCAACGGATGGTGTAAGAAATGTCAGACTTAGAACATATGTATTAGATTTGATGATAGCAGATGATTAAAAAGTCAACCTATTTTTGAGTATAGGCATAGACTAGATATAGGTATAAGTTAATGGAAGAGTTAGAGGTTTTTCCTTGAAGTTTAAAGGTGAATAGATACGTCTCAAGAAAGAAGATATGTGACTTTTACGACTGGAGGAGGAACACGACCTGCTGCAGGATCACTTCTGAGAGGAAACGAGACATTGGAGGTGAATTATCAAGGTGGACTTTTGTGGACTTCCACGTTAAAAAATAATAAAGAATCATATAATCAAAAAATCATAGAATCACAGAAGAGTTAAGGTTGGAAGGAATGTTTAAACCATCTAGTTCCAATGTCCCTGCCATGGGCAAGGACACCCCACTAGATCAGGCTGATTAAGGCCCCATCCAACCTGGTCCTGAATACCTCCAGGGATGGGGCAGCCACAGCTTCCCTGGACAACCTCTTCTAGTGCTGCACCGCTCTCATGGTGAGGAAATTCTTCCTTATGTCTAACCTAAATCTGCCCCTCTCCGGTTTATACTCGTTCCCCCTCATCCTATCATCACAAGCCTTTATGAACAGTCCCTCACCAGCTTTCTTATCGGCCCCTTTCAGGTTCTACAAAGTCGCTATAAGATCTCCTTGGAGCCTCGGAACCTTCTCTTCTCCAAGCTGAACAACCACAACTCTCTCAGCCTGTCCTCATAGCAGAGGTTCTCCAGCCTTCTGATCATCTTTGTAGCCTCCTCTGGACCCATTCCAACAGCTCCATATCCTTCTTATGTTGAGGATTCCAGAACTGGACACAGTATTCCAGATGAGGTCTCACAAGAGAGGAATAGAGGGGCAGAGTCATCTCCCCCGCCATGCTGGCCACGCTTCTTTTGATGCAGCCCAGGATATGGTTGGCCTTCTGGGCTGCGAGCACGCATTGCCAGCTCATATCAAGCTTCTCATCGACCAGCACGCCCAAGTCCTTCTCTGCATAGCAGCTCTTAATCACGTCATCCCCCTTGTGAAATGGAGGATTGCCCCGACCCAGGTGTAGGACCTTGCATTTGGCCTTGTTGACCTTCATGAGGTTCACACAGGCCCACTTCTCCAGCCTGTCCAGGTCCCTCTGGATGACATCCCATGGTTCCGGTGTGGCAACTACACCACTCAGCTTGGTGTCATCTGCAAACTTGCTGAGGACTCACTCAATCTCACTGTCAATATAATTGATGAAGATATTGAATAGCACCAGTCCCAGTACGGACCCCTGAGGGACACACCACTTGTCATGGACCTCCCTCTGGACTGTGAGCCATTGACCACTACTCTTTGAACACAAACTTCCAACCAGTTTCTTATCCACCTAACAGTCCACACATCAAATCCATGTCTCCAATTTAGAGAAGGATGTTGTGGGGGACCATGTTAAAGGCTTTACAGAAGTCTAAGTAAATCACATACATTGGTTTACCCACATCCACTGCTGTGGTTACCCCATCATAGAAAGCCACTAAGGTGGTCACACAGGATTTGCTCCTGGTGAAGCTGTGCTGGCTGCCATTAGTCACCTCCTTCTCCTCCACATGGAGCACATGGAAAAACACCAAGAACTTTTCAAAGAAAATACCTACTATATAATGCTATGTTAAAATATATAAATATCTGATTATTTTGTGTGGGCCTTGGCCATTCACTGAGGTGACAGACCAACTCTGAGTTCTGAATAAAGCAAGCCTAGTGTTACCCACTATCTGGTGAAAATCCCTTAACCTTGGCTTACAAGAAAAAATCGTTAATTAACAATAAAATAAAATAAAAAATAGAGAGGATGTTTTAAAAATGAAGAAAAAAAATCAGCCTTTCAGGAGAGAAACACAAACACCAGTGGCTAAACACCCAGAATTTTAACACAAGGATGTTTCTAATTCTGTATGAAATTTTGGCTTTATTACTAGATTGCAAACTAAATTGTAAATTTTCTTCTGCCATTACCAGAAACTATTTTCACCTTCAAGTTGAGCTCACTGGGATAATCAACACTGAAAGCAATATTTAATCTTTCCATGTTCTGGCAGCTAAACTAGTAGCTTAGTCTCCTATGGCTCTCTATACCACTACAGAGAAAAAAGGATTCCGTTGGGGCAAGTTAGTTTAGCCTCATGTCCTACAGAAGGTAATTCAGAGTACTACTCTATCCCTTCATTGCCTATCTGAAGAAACCTGTGAGACCACAATCCTGATTTAGAGACCACTTAGATGTTTAAATATAGATGACACAAACTGTTTTCTTGCATCCCCAAAAGTGCTAAAATTTCCTACTATGAAAGAACATGGACAACAAATGGGGAGGACTCATTTCTGTTACTTTCTTTAAATTATCCCTCCCAAGAACAAGATAAAAAGCAACAGCAAGTGTTTAGAGAAAGCAAGGAGCTAGAAATTGTTTTGGGTTAACACAGTTCAGAGAGCAGCTTGCGCTTGGAATTATGATTTTCTTTCTGTAGGAAAATCCTTTCTTGTGTGCTTTGTACACATGCATCAAAGGTTTCATTATTCTTTTACATTTAACCATTTAAGAATCCTAATTTTCCCAATCAGTATAAAAGAAAATAATCTTTATAACACAGATATGGGAATATTCAACTTGTTTACAACTTTCTCCTTTGTTACACAACTGCTCTTTTGTTTGCTTCTCTCTCTGCTTTTGTACTTTGCTAGTACAACAAATGTTGAAGCAAATAATCCACTTGAAAAAGCAGTCAATGATTTCAAAATTTTCCCGGGAACCACCTTACTTTACAGGACCAGGTACAAATTATTTTTAAAAAATTGTAATGAAACCCAGGCAAATATATGCCTTGCTATGCAATGCAGAGCCTTCCTTACTCACTTCAAATGATTTGTCTTACACAGTATTTGTTCCTCATTCATCCATCATATGATTTCACTCTTGCGACTAAAATACTTCTAATAGTTATCTGCATTTTAGACTTTTTATTTGAATGAATTTCTCAGTCATTTTACATCCAGCAATCCTACAGAAGTGAGTCGAGTTTAAGTGAATTGTGTTTGTAAAACATTGTAATTCTGTGCTGTGCAGTCCGATTTTCAATTAGTGTCTGTAGGAGACTTTATTGTGTCAAATACAATTACAGTTGTATTTGTCTATAAACTAGACAAAATTATTCCAAATCAGGTGAGAAATTGTGGAGGAAAAGAATCCTCCCTCATCTTCTGTGAGCCCTCAGCAGTTCTTATCATTTACTCTAAGATGTGATGATTTTTTATGGCTTCTGAACTTTCACCAGCTTATATTGTAAAGGAAAAACTGAAATGTCTATACATGGGGTGAACAACTCTAGCTCATTCAGAATACAGGTGTCCCTGCTGAACAAACAAATGTGTAGATACAGGAAGATATTTTACCTTGGTCTGCAAGTCTATTTGGCCTTCAGAAGGGATTTCAGAGAAATGTGACTTTTTTTTTACAAAAAGATCAAAGCCGCATATCCCAAAGTGAATTTGAGGGTATTATCCATTTGTTCACCTTTTCAAAGGAGGTTAGCAAGATTTGGTGAAAACTACTCGAGTCCTCGGGCAGTGATTAAAGTAATGGTCAGTAGATGGAAAAATATATGTTACAGCTACCATATATCAGAGACAGTCACCATGGCCGCAAGAGAGACTTTTCCCTAAGGCTGCACCTAAATTCATAGTCCTTGCCTTCAACACAAAATTAAGTTTGGAGTAATGGTCCTTGAAGGAATGGATAACTGAAACAGGAAGTTAATTATGGCTGGGGAATACTTCATCATTTCATCCTTTTATTTTGTGTTGGAGAAGCTGTAAGCACAGTCAAAGAATGCATAAAATGAAGAAAATTATCTTCTGTCCCTTGAAATCCAATTTAGGCATGCTAAACTTGTAGATGTCAACAACATGCAGTATTAGACTAACAGGACTTTTAAAATGAAAGTTTTGATCCAAATTCTGATATTCTGAAAAGAGAAAAAGCTGTTTAAAGTAATTGTTCTTGCAAATGGCACCAGGGAATTTGAAAAAAAAAAAAAAAAATGTTCTCAGCATGTTCCCTTCAAACATAATATCTTATTCCAGCACTTACAAAGACACAAAAGGAATGAAAATGTGTCAAATTATGTGTGGATTTTGCCCATGACAGCCAGCACTTAATATTCATCATCTGAAGTTTGACATTTGATCGTTACTGGATTTGGGGGCTTCTGGAGGAGTGGGGATGGGTAGGGAGTCATTTGGGATGTTTTTTTGTTTTGGGAGGTTTTTGGTTTTTGTTTTAAATTCTGCCTGTTACTTTAGAGTCCCAGTAACAGATACAGTCTTAAACAGCTCTAAGAAATACATAATATTTTGTATGAATGGTAAGGTTTTTTGGTTTTATTCACATGACATTCTAACAGCCATAGCCCACACTTCTGACCTAATTACATTTTAAACTACTATTTTCCCCAATTTCTTCAAAATTACAATGAGCATCTATTAAATAAGGAAAGGAGTTATAATAACACTAGTTACTTTTACAATTCATGTAGATAGAGAAAAATCTGAAGCTTTACTTCAATTCTGTCAGTTTAAAGCAGAAAAACAAGTCTGCCCATATTCTTGGTGTCTAGATGTTTCAGTACTTCAGAACTCCCTGTGCAATCTATCCGCAGTCTTTGTTATTGTATTGTCCTGTCAACTCTATCTGCTGCTAAATTTCCCTTTATTGTGAAGTATTTCTAGTGCTATTTAGAGATAAATAAATAGCAAATTACGTATAGTCTAACCTTCAGCATGAAAACAAAACTCCTGCAGTGTTATGCCAAGTAGAGTATGACCAAATTCCCATACACTTTACTTCAGAGCAGCTGTTTCCTTATAGTTGAAAAGCATAGTAGTTTTAAATCTTAGAGTATATAAATTTTTATCAATGACATTAAAAAATAAGAAAGTTACATATAATGTGAATTCTAACTTCCTCTGCTCATACATTGAATTCCAAGCTGTGAAATTTCTTTCAGTACTTGCATCCTTTAATATAATGTAAAATTATCAAATAGTCATCTTTTGAAACCTTAGAAACTAATTATATTTAATAAATTATAGCTCCATAAGCATTTCTAGAAAAAATGGTTGCTTAATTACCATTGCAAATATGATCGTTATTACTTTATTAATATAGTGCAAAGTTATTGCAGCAGATTACAAATAAAATTATGGTTAATGATTTAAGCAGAGAAGTTTGATGGGTTTTTTTCATCATTGCTATCTGTATAAAAATGAGTAAAATCTAGTAAAACATCAGGGATTCAAACTTCCTCTAACTCAGATGTCACTCATCATTCTTATACTATATTGAGGTGAAAACTGATACACAAACTAACAAAACCCCTACCAAGAACAAAAGTCTACATTCTACAAATTTGAATTGAAGAATAAATACAAATATGTAAATTTAAACTGCATGATTAGTGAAATAATTAATGTGTTTACATTTAACAATATGGTAAACCAAGAGTATAGTGCAATTTTAGTCAGAGGAATGACCCCATTAGTTAACAACTGGTTTAACTAGTTATCAGGTAACTGTAGAAAAGAAATACTTGATTTCTATATTTTTTCAAAATTTCTTTTGCCAAATATGTTAAGTATGAAATAGTATATTTCCTACAATAGCTCATAGTAAATACTCTCAAATCATTTACAAATTATTGTTATAGTTAAGTTGTTATTTTAGACTTTAAGTGCAGAAAGTAATGACTATCAAGTTTGTTAATTTAAATATTTATTCTGTATCCATTTTGTGACTTGCAAAACATCAAAACAAGAGTGGAAGTGAAAATGTGAAACACTGAAGTACTTCAATATATGTTAGAAGACAAAATAACAGATAATTTTTCTGAAAGGCAAAAAGTGAGTCAGAGATAATAATAAAAAATACATAACCTGAATGTACACAAAATGCCACAGAAAGAAGCTGAACCAGAAAAAAACCCAAACCAAAATATAACGAAATAAAAAACAACCCCACCCAGAACAAGTTAGCTTTACTAACCTGTGTAAGGCAACATGTTCTTAGTACAGTCAAGAGGATTTGAAAACAAGGACTTAAAAATCTGCATACAGAAATATATGGTACAATGAACCAAAGGATTGAATACAGAACATATTGGAATATAAGGAGGGATACCAAATTAATACTGATCAAGTCTGTTTAAAATTGATAATTTAAATAAAATATTTAATATGATCGTAGTTCCAGTATATATATATTGAAAACTTCTTCTTTCTGGGATGGTACTTGTAATTACTTAAAGAACAGCACATGGAAAGAGCCGAATGTATTGCTGAACAGTGACCGGGTAATAAAGCACAAATTGTGAGTATCTATAGTATTCTTGCTGATATAAAGCATTCTGATAATCAGTTTGGAGACAGGAAAAACATTTTGGTAAATTTGTTTAAGTCTCCTATATGCCTTCTGTTTATTCTTCTGGAGTAAAACTTGTGAGGTGAATTTAAATATATATGCATTTTTTTTAACTACTGCGGGTTTTTTTTCACCAGCTCTATCTAAATAGCAGGAGAGATAATGAAAATTCTGTAAAATAAAATACACAACTGAACTGGGTTAATATCATGAAGTAGTAGAGTAAGAACAGTAATGATAAGAGCAAATATTTCCTTGATAATGCACTGATATGCAGTTTCAAGACTAAGGGCACTTAAACTTAGATTTTAAAAAACTGTCAAGCACATATAGCTATAAAATTGTTACCAAAAAGGAATTGTAAAACTATGTTCATCATTAACACTACAAAAACATCTTTCCTTGGGAATATCAAGAGAAGGTGCTTATTCTATTGATGGCTAATATGCTGACAGTTATCAACAGAAATAAAGTGTTTTTTAAAGAAGAATATTTCTTTTTACCCCTTAAATGCATCTCCAAAATTTAAATGCAGTTTGGGGAGTGTAAGGAGGTTTGTCTGCCTTCCTTTCGGCCACCAAAATAATGGCAAAATTTAATCACTGAAAATAAATGCTTTCTCCCAAATTAAAGCTATTCAATTAGTCCTTTCTGGAAGTGCAAACTGCATTCTGCCTGTAAAAGCAGTGGCCCAGGTGTCAAACACTGACCATATTTGCAAAACCTCATCATTCCTTTATGAAATCTGAGCATTATCCTGGTATGTTTTTTGAATTCTTTTGTAGGTTTTTGTGATTGGAATAATGGGTATTATGTGTCCCCTGCCCCTTTCTATAAAAAAAACCCCATAGCTATTACTGTTGAAATGTGAAAGTACAGGCTACTTGAAAAAAAAGTCCACTGCTTTACCAACCAAGCTGACAGATGAGAGAGCATGTGCAAACCTCAATCACAGAAGTACGTGTGAAGGTAAAACAGCATCGTGAAGGGAACACTCAATAACTTGAGTTTGCAATAGCAGGATTTAATCTGTCTTTAAATGTTTTCAGTAAAACACAATCAATTTTCATTTAACTCACCAGTTTGCTTGGATAGATGTGCTTATTCAAACCCTAGAAGACAAAGTTGTGTTTTCTAACCTAACCCAGCACAGAGCAGCTGGGCTGCCATAAGGCACATGAACCTCAACTGGTGCCAGTTAATTACCATGTGTGTTCAATTTAACACAATACAGTTGGCTATCAGTTCATTAGTAATTAAGGCCTCCTTGAAATAACAGCTACCAATTAAGAGAATACTTCACAACTCCTAAAGGGCTCATTATTGTATATCAAAATATTCTCTGTTTACAAGAATTAAAAACGTAAAGAAGAAGATATTTTCTTAAACAAAGTTCCCTTCAATACAAACACTGAAACTCCTTCATTGAGTACTAACACATAGGTTATTCAAACTTCTTTTGGTTGGTGTAAGGAGCTGAATTGGAACATTCTGTCTCAAAGATTGTGAAAAGTTGCTGCCACGTTGCGACACAAGAGCCCCTGGAACCACAAAAACACCAAATCAGCACTCTGTAGCAGATCAGCGGAGGGTACATGCAAACACTGCACGCAGACATGAGGTCGAGACACACGCAAGCACAGGTGGGTGGAGATGTGCAGGATGTGTGCTATGTGACAACTTGGACAAGGGAAAGATATAAAAGGACTCAAAAAAGCCCATGCACATACCTCTGCCCACCACTGACTCTTCCTGGATCCTCCAACTTTTCACAGAACTCCCGAGACTCAGAGCCTTGAAAACGCCTATTCTTGCAACCCTATACTGAATCTTTGTTTAACTTTCTATATTTGTTCCTCTCTTTCCTATCACTGTTTGCCTTTATCTCACTCTTCATCTACTGCCTTTTTGCAATAAAGAAAGATTTTTGATGTACGGCATTTAACCTCAGTTGTGTCTTAATCTCAGGTCTGGGGGACTCCGAACAAAACTCTCCCAGATTTGATCTGGGATGCTTACAGTTAGGATAATGAAAAACAGGAATGTGAGAGCTGACACGCATATTAGTTAGCTTCCAGCTCCTAAGGGTCTCTAGTCTAAAGTGCCTTATGATGACACTGACCACAAAGCAACATTACGGTCTGAACTTCAAGACTTCAAACCCCCCTTTGTCAAATGATGGAAAAGGGCAGTAAATGCCCCAGGATGTTAAATATTCAGTGTCGTCATATTAGCTTTAATGTGTGAGTCTTTTTGCAGAATACACATACGATTATAATTCCTTGTCTTGGAAGAAATAAAGAGGATCATCCCTGTTGAATCTTGTCTTCAAGAATCTGAAGCAATGTAAGCCCACTATGAGAAACACATAGCAGGGCAGGAAACTAAACTCTGACATTCATGTAGGCTACAGCCTAAGCTTTGGACAAACTTTACTATGAAAAAGGTATTTTTGAATGAAAATTAATTGCAATAATAGTCTCCATATAAGTAGCACTAAAGGGGGGAAGCACAGGTGCACCCTTACCCCCACAAAAGACTTTACTAAATAACTTATGAAGATCACTTTAAAATAATCCTGAGTATTCCAGGTGTATGTCTCACTCAGAGCTCTCACCAAATCCTGCACACAATCTACCTACTTCTGCTTTCTAAAAATAACATAATTAATTCTGGTATTGACTGCCTATCTGCCATGGTTGATTCATTTCTAATTAACAGTATTGCAACAGCGAAGCTTCAGACTTTTACTGGGATCATTACTTTTAAGAAACCACAAGCAATCTTTAAAAGGCTAAAGGCTATCCAGGAATAAGAGTTATCTGGTGGAAAGGTTACTGCATTCCTCTTAAAAAAAGCAACAGGCTGGTTTAAAAGACAGCAAGGCTAGTGCCTTAACACCAATGGTGAGATTTCCTCCCACAGCTACTTCCTAAGTTTAAAGAAGTTACTCTTGTGGATGTTTAGTATAAAGTTTACTATTGTAGTACTCCCTATTTATCTGCTGCTTAAGGACATTCACACAATAACCCAAAACACACAGTAGAAATCTTTAAGTTTTAAATGGTGTTATTTCTATTAAAAACCCCAAGGAAACATTGAATTTTGTAAGGTGAAATAATTTTCTCCTGCAGTTTCACGTGCAATTTCTGATTCAGGTATTCCTGATAATGATACCCATGTTGAAAGCATTGGCAGAACACTATTTTCTGTGTCTCTAGTTTTAAGTCTAATGTAGGCATGATCACATGAAAAGATGTCATTTGAGCTTATCAGAACTGTAAGTTCCAGTTCTGCTTGCCATTGCAACATGACCACCATAACTCCATGCTTTTTTAGACAAAAGCTATAGATAGCAATCAGCTATAAATTAAGGATGAGTTAGCCTTCAGTGGCTGGGGCTGGCACAAACAGCCATGAAAAGAATTGGTTACTTATTTCACCTGTTAAGTGAAAAATACCTGAACATATCTGACACTGAAGCATGTAACTATGCCTATCACAAAAACAACTGCCTTTTGCAAGGTGTTATGTATGTGCTTTATTTATGTTAGCATAAAACATAAATGCTATGTTTATAGCATATATTTGTTCCTAGGAATAATAATAAAAACTGTATGGACACCTTCAGCAGGGGAAGTCCCAGCATTGCGCTGCTCTGCGTTGTCATATCCTCTCCAGGGAAGCAACTTGCAGCTCTGGAGATAGTATATGTGCAAACGGCTGCTCTCTGACCTTGCTTCCTTACTGTCAGGAGAGCTCAGCTAGCAATACCTATTATAATTTCACACAAGCACAGAAATCAGTATATCCACAAATACAACAAAGCAACTCTAAGCAGTCCCCGCTCACTGCAGCTCCCTGCTAGCATAGTGACAGCAATTCTCAAACAAATTTCAGTGTCAGATCTCCATGAAGGATAAGGCTAGTCAAGCTTCGCAGTGCTTACAAGGTGCTTGCATTTTGAGTCATTATTGTATTAACATGCAGTATAGGTTCTTAAACACAAAAATTTATTTAGAATACTGAGTACTAGAAAAGTCTATGAAGTGCTTAAATAGCTGTGGTACTACTACCATACAAGTTAGAAGTTACAAACAGATCTCGAAGTCTCATCTTTATTTCTATATGCCTAAAAATACTATATCAAACAGCTTCACGGACCTAGTTCTACCATACTCAGTTTTAGTAAATAAAGAATGCTACCACTTTGGTGCGCTACCATTTTGTGTTCAATGTTATAGTGTCTGAAAAAAAAAAGAAAAAAGGTGAGAGGGGAGGAAGGGAAGTAAACCCTAAAAGTGCAAGCTACCAAATAACTCAATTCTTCTTGAGAGGATAGAAACGTTAAGATATTTATTTTTCTTTTAAAGCACTACTTCTGTAATTGAAACATACATTCACTGGAAAGGTAATGTTGAGAAGACAGTTAAAAGTTAAAAAAAAAAAGACGTGATTAAGATGGCAGGTCACAAATCAGAAATACATTTTTTTGTGAAAAATCATATAATTCTGAAAGTTCAGAGTTACTTCATTTGGAAGAGAGAGAAAAATACTTAAGCTTTAATTAGTTTTCAGACATTCTTCTAAGAACTGGAAAGTCTGGAATCCCCTAAAATCCACTTCAAAAGGTCCTTAGATTCTCACCAGAACAGTCAATGGGATTGCCTGATTTGAAAAACATGAATAAAATTACTTTTCTTTGATGGTAGAAGTAACCATAGTTTTAGAAAAATTACAAGTACTTTTAGACAAAATCGAAGTGTCTATTGGAAGATTAATTCCCCCTTCAGCCCTTATGATCACTGGCATCTGCTATTGTAAGAAAAAGTACCTGAAATAATAATGATAAGGTTTCAAATTATTCTGATAATAATGTTACCAGAATTTCAGTAAGAGCACTAAAAGTGCCTAATACCATTGTAAAATTCTCACTTTCAAATCACAGTAAATATTTCTTGAAGTACACTTGTGCTTTTTCCGTAATTGAACCTTCCCTTGATAACAATGTAATTCTCAGGACATGAATATGAAACATGCTTCAGAGGGACTGTGCAGCAAACTCATTTGCTGGTATTGCCTTTATTTCCCTTTTATATATGTTATCATACTTGGAAAAAAATACTGACTCTACACCCTGGAACTACAAAAATACCTTTTAAAAAGTATGAAACTGAGTATTGCACAATATCATTAACAGCAAATGTGTCTAATCTGTACATACTTTATTCAGTTGCTTCTTTCTCAGGAAACTCTTCCAAGGAAGTATTAAGTGTACACAATTAGGACATCATGTCCATGCAGCAGTTGAGAACTGATCTCTTGTGAAGTTATTTCAAGTTGGTTTCATTGTTTTTACACAAATAATGTGCTGCAGGAGAGAAAATATCTGAATTATCTTGTGTTTACATTTCAGATACGTATTCACAGTAGAAGTACAAGGTAAGTTTTCTGTCATCCTTCCCTTTCTGCTGCACATACATTCATCTGATGGTAGTGCAGTTCCTGATCCCGCCTAAATTTCTCTTTTAACAGTCTTGAGTTGACTCCTCCTCTTGATATTTGTAGCCATCCCGAAGAACGCAGCCTAACAGATAGTGTATTTTAACTTGCCTTCTGAGATACTATGGTACTGCTGAAATAACACAACTCAACCAGTAGGGCAAGTCTATGTGTGCTTCACAGTAGATGAAGATTTTTCTTCAATGAAAGAACTGTAAAGTTAACAGTGGCAAAAAAAATGTGATTAGGAGACAGATTTCTTCAAACAGGTACTTGATTTCACAGCAGTTGGTCTTGGAGGTGCTGAGTAAAACTACACTTGAAATAATATAATCCCTAAAGATCCATACTGAACTGCTAGGCAGAATGTCTTGAAAGAATGGAAATTGTGGCCCTGGTAAATTTGTTTCTCATACACAAAAGAGAACATTCTTGGAGCTTAAATCTTTATTATCTTGACAGGTTGTGTGACAAATTGAGGTGTTAGTTAAACCAGTGCCATATTGTAAAACTGCAGCTCAGATTTATGCTTTTGTTGAACCACCAGGTAGACAAAAGCAAGACTGAAGGTACTCTTGCCTCACTTTGTTATATAACACTTCCACACTGAGGGTTGCAACTTATTATTGGATACTGTCTTTCCAGTATTTCAGTCTCACTACAATATAATGTTATTCATTTGAGTATTCATTTGCTGGAAAGATATTGCAATACAAATCTAGAGAAGCTGGAGAGTCCTTTGAATGGAGATACAGAGGATTTTGACTGGAAAATGACACAAGCTCAGCCAGTGCAGAAAATGCAGTGCTCTGTTTTTATCTGCTAGGATGACGTTTTGAGAGAGCATGAGACTGGAACTCGGAAGTTTCTGCTTCTACGTCTGTCTCTGTCTCTCCATAGAGTGTGAAAGTTAATTTGACCTCTGCTATTCTTATATCGTTTAGGGAAAAGTTCTACATACCTCTGGAAACCTGTTCAAATTGAGCAGATTGAAAGCATTACTATAAAATAAACAGATTCTTTACTTCAAAAAGATCTTTAGAAGATGCTGAGACATTTTGGAGACAGAGAAGCCTTTCAATTGTGCTGCTGCATTTATTTTATTTATTTCTTTAATTTTATTTTTTTGCAGCATGCACACCTGTGAAAAACTTTGATGTTTCTTGAATTACCTGTTCACTTCCTCAGCCTCATACCAGTTAAAAATTTGCTGCAGAAAATATAAACAACCTGAGCTAACGATTTAGTTTCATGTCTGTTAGATAGAATCATAGAATCACAGAGTGGTTTGTGTTGGAAGGGACCTTAAAGATCTTCTAGTTCCAGCACCCCTGCCATGGGCAGGGATATCTCCCACTAGAATAGGATGCTCAAGGCCGCATCCAACCTGGCCTTGAACACTTCCAGGGATGGAGCATTCACAGCTTCCTGGGCAACCAGTTCCAGTGCCTCACCAGCCTCACCGTGAAGTATTTATTCCTAATGTCAAATCTAAATCTTCTCCCTTCCAATTTAAAGCCATTACTCCTCAACCTATCACTACTTGCTCTTGTAAAAGATCCGTCCCCAGCTTTCTTGCACACCTCCTTCAGGTACTGGAAGACCACTATAAGGTCTCCTCAGAGCCTTCACATCTCGAGACTGAACAAGCCAAACTCTCTCAGCCTGTCCTCATAGCAGAGGTGCTCCAGCACTCTGATCATCTATTTAGCTCTCCTCTGGACCTGTTCCAACAGTTCCATATGCTTCTTATGTTGGGGAGTCCAGAACTGGGCACAATACTCCAGGTGGGGTCTCATGAGAGCAGTGTAGAGGGAGAGAATCATCTCTCTTGCCCTGCTGGCCACACTTCTTTCTAATGCAGCCCAGGATACGGTTGGCCTTCTGGGCTGCAAGCTCACATTGCCGGCTGATATCGATCTTCTCATCAATCAGCACCCTCAAGTCCTTCTCCACAGGGCTGGTCTCAATCACATCCTCCCGCAGCCTGTATTGATACCGCAGATTGCCCCGACCAGGTGCGGACCTTGCACTTCGGCTTGTTGAACCTCACAACGTCCACTTATCCAACTTGTCCGAGTCCCTCTGGATAACATTGAGTCCTTCTGGTATGAAAACTGCACCACTCACCTTGGCATCATCTGTAAACCTGCTGAGGGTGCTCTCAATCTCACTATCTATACCATTGATGAAAATATTAAACAGCGCTGGTCCCAGTACAGACCCCTAAGGGACAACAGTTGTCATGGATCTCCATCTAGACACTGAGCTATTGACAAATACTCTCTGAATGTGAATTCAACCAATTTTTTGTCCATTGAACAGTTGACCCATCAAATTCATATCTCTCCAATTTAGAGGAAAGGATGTTGTGGGGGACTGTGTCCAGATAATTCACATCCATTGCTTTTCCTGTGTCCATTGATGTGGTCATGCTGTCATAGAAAGCCACTAGATGAGTCAGGACTTGCCCTTGGTGAAGCCATGCTGGCTGTCAAATAACCTCAATGGCTTCTATGTACTTTAGCACAGCTTCTAGGAGGATCTGTTCCGTGATCTTCTCAGGCAGAGAGAGAGGTGAGAGTCACCCTTTCTACCCTTTTCAAAAATGGGCACAATGTTACCCTTCTTCCAGTCACCAGGGACCTCCCCTGACTGCCATGACTTTTCAAGTATCATGAAAAGCAGTTTTCACCACCACATCAGCCAATTCCCTCAGGACTCTGGGATGCATCTCATCAGGTCCCATAGCCTTATACCTGTTCACGTTCCTTGGGTGGTCACAAACCTGATCTTCCCCTACAGTGGGAGAAGTTTTACCCCTTTTCTAATGCCGGACAGCAACAGGCAAAGTAGAAGCCAGAAGTTTAGTATTTCTGACCCATTCTGTGAGCATTGCTTGGTAACGGCATTAGTTTGTAAAAAAATGGAAATTATTCTTTAATTAAATGAAACAAAGACGAGATTCTATAGGAAACACTGTTTTCCTCCTAGTGGTCTTTCAGAAACTGCATCATTAACTAACAGCATTTAGAGTATAAAGTAGAAGTCTATGCTAATGGAAACCTTTCTGCAAATACACTCTTTTTTCCCTGATAGGGTCATGTAGGAGAGTAGGTGGCATAAGAATAGCTTTGCCAACTTAACCATGTTGGTGATGTCCTTTCCTGGTAACTTTCCACTTGTGTTTCATCCAGGGCAAGCTGTTCAGAAGCATCCACAAACTGGTATTTCTGATATCTGAAAAGCGCTTTTTTGTTATTTTTTTAAATTACTTTTTGATGAGGAAGATTACAATCTCTACAGATTCTGCCTTGCAAACTGCACGTAAGTAGCAGTGGCAGAATCTCCACTACTACCCCCACTGCTGTGCCAGATCTTTACTCAAAAAATAACATACTCTTTGCAAGGTGTTTGTGACATTTCTAAATGACATACGCTGAGATTTTTTTTCAAATTAACATTTGTCAGTTCCTCCTCACTCACCCCCTCCTCCACAGAGTGTGAAATCATCAAGGAGACATATGATGAACCATACAGGAAGTGACTGCCAAAATGTTTCAGTGTGGATCTAACTGACAGTTTAGAAAGTGGAAAATCCTTTACACATATCTCATGTAGAAAAACTAGTGCATACAGATTAGAGTGCCCCAGTTTATTTGCAGAAGCAGCTCTCTCCCACCACCTTTTGTTTTCCCAATTAGATAATGCTTTTCTCACCAGCACAAAAATCCTAAATTCAAACAAGATTTTAAAAGGATTTAGTTTGGCATCTAAATAGAAGGATACTATGCACATCTGATCCTATAAAATTGCATGCTTTCTTTTCACTCCCAACTGTATGACTGTTTCCACTCCATAACCTAGGGAGCATATATCACTGGCATACATATAAAAAAAACCTCAAAATCTGATAAATCACATCTACTAAGGGATAAACTCTTAATTTCCCTTTAAAATTTCATTATGCTTTTTCATTATGGTCAAATGCAGTCCAGCATGAAGCAGTGATGAGGTTGCCAGTGAAGAGGCAGATACAGAGGCAATATCTACCTTAAAGAAAAAGCAGGACAAGGAAAATAATACAAGAAGGCAATAAACAAAGATGGCTGAAGTTTAAAATTCCCCTGCATCACAAGATATCTTAACCTAATATCTAACCAGAGAAAGAAAAATATAATTTGCAGTGAGGAAGGATTCCAAAGTCACAGCAAGGCAGTCGGGGCTGTGCCCTCAGCAGCAAAGATACAGTTTCACAAGACCCAAGCAAGGCATACGTGGCAGGTCCACTGATGTTTACCAGGTTCTGCCAACTGTCAGGCATGTCTGTAGCAGTGGGATGGATCATGGTCAGAATCAGCACCAGAATAAAGGAGGTACAAAACTGGACACGGGCAGACCTGCAGCATAACTCAGGCAGAGACCAAGAGCAAGAACCAGAGCTTAAAAGCAGAGCCAGGCAAAGAAGGGGCAGGTGCCTGCTAGGAATTCTCAGAGCTGCAGAGCTGTGCCATATCAAAGGTGACTCAAACCCCCAGGAGAGGGCTTGTGTTCTGAAATTGATAACCAACAGCATTTTGTAGGTAAAGAGCGAGTTAGAGTCATGAAGGAGAGATAAGATGAATTCCCATTTTTGTTATCAACATGCAGTTGAATTCTCAACCAAGTCTCTTCATTCTTTTGTTTCTTCTCCCGCTCCTTGCCTGTTAAATAACACCCCCTCTCATGCAGGGACTCCTTACCTACCTGTCTGCATGACTCAATCACAGTGGAGTCAGGTGCTATACCACAAGCAATAGCGATACCAGTACCCTCTCTGCTGTATATCTGAAGCCAGAAAGGTTCACATTCAAGAACACAACTCAAATTAAAAATATGCAATTCCACCATATGTTCATAAAAATCCTTATGAATTTAATTACTCCGAAGTGAACTTCATGCATCTGAAAGATTCTAATCCCCAGAGAACAAAGATCATGACCAGTTTTAAATAAGGTTTGCTAATTATCAGAGAACAAAGACAAGGTCAGGTCTGTTGTACACACAGGATTTCTTCTCAAGGACACCACAACAAACAAAAAGAAACATAAAAAATTACTCTTGCTCTGAAAATTAACAGAAGGAAATTCCATCCACAAGATAAATTTTCCAGAACACAGCTGGCATCAAACTCAGAAATAAAAATAAAACTTCAATACTGCTAACAAAATGCTCTAACACCAATTAATATTAAACATGGTAAAATTCCCTAGATTCAGGTCACTCAAAGAGCAAATGAAAAGTGTTTTCAACAGAACCACCAAAGTGTTGAGGAAAGGATGTTGCAAAGAACAAACACTGTCTGTCTCTCTCTGAATTTTCAGCTTTTAGTATTATTCCATCTATTCTGAAAGCCAGCGACCACTTGGGAGAATGATGTATTGATGAAATATACAAAACCAGATACTTACACATTTGACTGCCTGGTGGAAGAGGAAAATGATTAAGAAAAATCTCAAGAGGGCAAGGTCACAGATGTGAAGAAGTGATCCTGATAGTTTCAGATGAAGTAATTTTGGCAATTGAAATATCCTTTTAGAACTAGAAGTAGAGATTTCAAAACTAATTATGAGAAAGATAAAATTTTGTGATGATCAAATCAGGATTTCATGCCATCAATACATCATAATTATTTTATATATTAGTAGAGAAAAGTGAATTAAAAAGACCTGAGTTTGAATCTATTTTAAAGTTGTCTATCAGCTGTTTTGGTATAGATAATTAAAGATGCCCATTCAATGTGAAACACAGAAAATTTTGTTTCTAATTTACTTGTTACCGTAAGTATGCTTATATCATTTCATCAAGCAAGACAGAAAGGGCTAGGCAAGACTGACTTTGATTGTGGATTTCAAAGACATCAGCATTTACTGAATTTGAAAAAAATAGTGCTAAAGGAATCTCAGCTATGCCCTGAGTCGGGGTCAACACTGTCACAGCTCCAATAGTTTTAAATTATCCCTGAATCTTCTTTGCATCTTTAAAAAGTGTATTGTTTGTGTACAAAACCAGAACATTGGAAAAAAATTGCTTAAACCTGTCATAGATAGTCACAAAAGTAAGCTATGCTTATTGCTGTTTTCTTTCCTAAGGGAAGATATTCATTCTTTCTCTGGTATGTTCACAAAGGCTTGTAGTGATAGGACAAGAGGGAATGGGTGTAAACCGGAGAGGGGCAGATTTAGGCTAGACATAAGGAAGAATTTCTTCACCATGAGAGTGGTGAGGCACTGGCACAGGTTGGCACAGGTGTTCCAAGGCCAGGCTGGATGGGGCCTTGGGCAGCCTGATCTAGTGGAATGACCCTGCCCATTGCAAGGGGGTTGGAACTAGATGATATTTAATGTCCCTTCCAACCCAAACTATACTGATTCTATGATTCTATGTGATTAAATTATCTGAGCAACATTAAGAACCCATAAAAGAACTTACATGCATGTAAAGGTAATGTTCAGGATTGGAAGCGTGGAAGATTACATTAGCTGACCTCTTGAAAAAATCCCTCCAGCTAATTAGCATAGGGGGAATATCAAGCTCAGGCCAAGTATGGGAGCACTGGGAAATAGTAAACACAACTGTGGATTGCCACTTTGGCTGTGGTACACAGAACAGTACCATGGCACGAATGCAATAGAACTTTTATTTCTATTTAGTGATTTGCTTTCCATTAAGCAGGAGGCACAAACGCATTCCTTGAAATTCACCTCTTGATTAATTTTTGAAACAGGAGATCACTATTGTCAGATACTGATGGACCACAAATAGTTTTGGTAGAACCAAGCTTGGGATGCATATGTGAAAAATCACACAGTGCTTATAAAATGTCATTGAGGATTCACTTTCTTTTAATCTTACCATTCTACCAAGTGACTGTGCACCACTGAGCAGATCATGTAGCAGGCACTGTACATGCAGACTGTATGTGCAGTCTTCTGTGCCTGTCTCACTTTCACAAAAACAATTTTCTCTCTAATTACAACAATGAAGATTAGGAATCCTGAGTGTAAGAGAAGCAGCATTAGCCTAAAGGAAGATTTTAAAGACAGATTATTTTTCTCCCTGAGGGCAGCAAATGTCTAGAAATTTTTGTTGCTGTCTAGTTAGACAATATAATAAAATGCTGTTTGGTCAACACACGACAAAACATTGCAGGCAAAGCACTCCTATTTTGCTTGAAAAAAAAAGATGAGTTTTTCATTAGAAAAATGTTTTTGATGTTATTTTTGCATCCATTTTAGTGAATGGATAAATGTGTCACTTTTTCAAGATCAGACACACAATTTCAGTCTCACTAAAAAGTGTAAAATTATCACCATAAGTGAGGTCATTGTTTTAAAGGGTCCTGGTCTCATATTTAGGGTAGGAGTGAGACACAGTGTCCTCTGAAATATTATAAATGGCACCCACACTACTTCCAGCTGGAGTCCTCAGCTACTCTGTAACATTCAGACTTTCAGCAACAAGTGGGTAACTCACTTATGTGAAAAGCGGGAGTTCATAAACTAGACAAATAAATACAAAGACTCTAGGACTGACCCTGATTCTTTCTATAACTTCATAAAGTTTCACGGATTATGATCTTTCAAGGTTGTGTTTCCAGGGCCAGGCAATAAAAACTAGGCACTAAATACCACAACCCAGGATTTTCAAGAACTGAGCATCTGTACTTTTTATCAACGTCAATAATGTTGGCTTTAAATATTTCCAGATGAATCCAAATTTGTCAGCTCATACGATAAAAATATCTATGGCAATTGTTGCTGCTAGAAAATGAACCACTGAAATGGTATAGTTAATGTTAACTGTAGATAATATCCTGTGAAAATGGAAAATTATACTGACAGGGCTCTCAAGCATGCATAACATTTTTCTACTCGCTTCTCTAGGGGTAAAATGAGGCCACTAACAGATGATCCTCAACAGACAGTCCCATGTACTGCAGTTTTATGAGCTGTACAGATAGGGGGTTTTGGTTTGTTTGTCTTTATAAGCCAGGATTACCAAAATCTTTGTCCAGTAATTTTAGCACAAGGACTAGTCACAAGAATGACACTGATCATCCATAAATAAAGCAGAAAAAAACAATCAAAAAATCTAAACAACAAGGGGAGGGGTTGTGTGCTTAGGTATGGTAGCGTAACAGATGGAAGAAGGGGCTCCCATTGCTTCAGACTGCTCTTGGAGCCAGTCAGTTGCTAGTAAGTACACAGGAGTTCTGCTGAATTTCAGGCTCTTCTGATGAAGATATGCAGTGTTAAATAGAGGCAGAACACAGGAGTCTGTCTGGAAAGAAGTTACAGATACTCTTAAAACTGTTCAGTGATTCCACAGATGATATATCCACTTACAAGCCCCTTAAGAGAAAGACAACAAAAATGTTACCATTTTCAAATGAATTGCAGTTCTCCAAGAAGGTAGGACTGGACACTGCATTGAGGGGTAAACAATGAAAGATTTGCCTAATATATGGGGGAAAAAAGGGCTGTTGGTAACCTTCACTAACTGTACCAGACACTATACTAGAAAAGGGAAATACTTCCAGATATGGAAAACATGTAGAGTCTGACCAGTCTGTCTATAATCTGGTTAGAATATAACTCAATAGTAGCAGAGTCCTCAAAGAAGAGGAAAAATGGGGAGGTGTACTGTGGAAATACTTACTGGAGTATAAATCCAGAAGATGTGGAAATTATTGGTATAGAAAATTACCAGGTTGGTCAAATATGAGGCTATGGCTGTACAGAGAAGCAGCACACAAGAATTCAAGTATCTTTGCTCCAGATAGAGATGACGAGTTGTGTTTTAGAGTGAGAGTACCATCCCTCTGCACTCTAGCAGACAGAGGACAGTCATGACTTTAAACTCAGGCTCATAATACTTCATCCTAGCCCCAGAAAGATAGGAAACAAATTATTTTAGGCATCTAGGTATTTTTGAGTACAATTCACAGAAGGAGATCACAATTATTTGAGCAGCCTTTGGTAAGTCTGCATATCTTGAATTTTATGGGGATGCCTTCTTTTGAAAAAGCTAAAAATTCAAAAAGAAGAAAAATTCTTTTTCCACTGATCCTGCAAGGATAACAGGACTGTAAAGAATACTGCATCAGTCGCTGCCTTTGTCTACTTTTGGTGCAGGTTTTCTACACACATTGCTATGATTAGGTGAAAACATTGTGGCATGAAGAACTGTTTGTGAAACACTGCCTGTTTTCTCTATACCTAGATGCATCATAAGCCTGATTTAGGGTAGGAAGTGAAACAGTAATATATTCTTGTTTTACGTACTTGTATAAAACTGGGCTAAGAGAACCTCATCTGCAACTACTTAAAGGAATCAGACTGCCAGTGGAAGTAATGTATTGGAATGAACTTGGTGATTTACAATCAAGTAAAAGAATCCAAATCACATATTTCAAACTGTTAAAAATGCTCAAACTTCTCCATCCACGGTCATCTTCTGATATGAACAGTAATGAAAACAGCCTGATTTTATGAACAGCATGGTTACATCAGCATTGCTTTGATCGTTTCTAATTCATTTTTTCACATACATAATGAATTTTACTGATCTAAAAGCAAAAGAAAACCCATGTTACTTGGTATTATTACTCTATAGGCTTTCACATTAACTGTGTGACTAATTGCAAGTCTTTTTCTTTGAAAAACAAAGCCAAAACACAAATGAAAAAATATTTCCTCTTCCATGTACCTGCTGACTGTACAACTTTCCTTTCTATTCTACTATGATTTTTCACCTGTACTCTGAGGCATTCTGATGTACAGCATATTTACATATAATTTTTAAAATATTGTGACAGCTTGATATTTTTAAGTGGAGGGAAATACACTCATCCATTATGAGAGATGAAATTTAGTGTCCAGAGAAAAAGACATATGTAATTCTAATCCATGAAGAATATTCTGTAGGTGTCATTCAAAAGCACTTCCATCTACCCATTTCAAATTACAATCTCTATTTTATCTGAATCTTCCTATTCAGCCTTTAGTCTGGGAATAATTAACATGAACCTAGTAGAACCATCTGTGAACTAATCCAAATTTCAACCCAGAACATGTTGCAGTATCTCAGAGAAGCATTAACAGAGTTATTCAGACATCAGGCTTGACTTCATTTCAACTTGACAGCAGCAGAAAATCACTCTGCCATCAAATATATATTACTGAATCTTTGCAAAAGCAACACTTTATATTATCTTTCCAGTACTCAGGTCATATATGTGCACATCACACAAATTGCTATCACAGATGGCATACTTTTTATCACTTTGGACAGAGGCCACAGAGGTCCTGAAAAAAACATAATTTCCTATTAGTCACAGTCAAAGGACATTAATGAGTTAGCAAATTCAGTTTGTAGCAGAAAGTAATAGCCACAAAGTGGTTAAAAACATGTTATTTACAGAAGTATATGGATATATTCTTTTTCCTTTAATACCAATGTTCATGAAATTATTTTTAATAACTGGTCTTTTCTAGCTCAAGTTTTTAAACAGCCTACTTCACAAAAAAACCCCCTTTCCTCTTTCCTTCTCTTATAATGTCATGAGGTGCTTAGAGGAGAAGCTGTTGGAACATACACATGTGGTCTGTCCCCTGGGCAAAATAAAGACTAATCTTACAAGTATAGAAAGGCTGGAGGGTCACTTGTACTGGAGGGAGTCATAGTGGGGTTTTCAACTGCAAGACTTCATTTCTATCATGATGACAAGCTTTTATAAACTGAGCATTATATCTTGCCCTCTCTACCTTCTGTGGTTCATAGTCATTTGTCATAAGCTAACCTGAAAATCATATTGTGTATGGACTTGGACAGCAAAGAAACAAAACTACACACTTTGTACAGGAAAAAAAGAATCGTAGAATCATCAAATGATTTGGGCTACAAGGGACCTTAAAGATCACCCGGTTCCAAACTCCCTGCAGTAAGGAAGGAGGGACACCTGCCACTAGATCAGGTTGCTCAACGCCCCATCCAACATAGCCTTGAACACCTCCAGGGGTGGGACACCCACAACTTGTCTAGGTAACCTGTTTCATTGCCTCACCATCTTCATAATGAAGAATTTCCTTCTTATATCTAATCTAAATCTAAATCTTTCATTTTAAAGCCCTCTGTCCTGTCACTACATACCCTTGTTAAAAGTCCCTCTCTAGGTTTCTTGTAGACCCCCTTCAAGTACTGGCAGGCTGCTGTAAGGTCTCCTGAAGTCTTCTGTTCTCTAGGCTGAACAACCCCACATCTCCCAACCTCTGCTCATAGAGGAGGTGCTCCAGTCCTCGGATCATCTTCATGGCCCTACTTTGGGTTTACTCTAACAGATCCATGTCCTTCCTGTGCTGAGGACTCCAGAACTAAACACACTACTCCAGCTGTGGTCTCACAAGAGCAGAGTAGAGGGGCAGAATCACATCTCTTGGTCTGCTGTTCACACTTCTTTTGAAGCAGCCCAGGATGCAATTGGATTTCTGGGCTGCAAGTGTGTCCTGTTGAGCTTCTTACCCACCAGCACCCCAAAATCCTTCTCTTCAAGGCCACTCTCAATTCATTCTCTGCCCAGCCTGTAATACTGTTTGGAATTGCCCAGGTCCATGTTCAGGACCTTGCACTTGGCCCTGTTGAACTTCATGAGGTTTACACACCTCTCAAGCCTCTCAAGGACCCTTTCCTTCCCTTCAGCGTGTTGACCATGACACACAACTTGATGTCATTGGCAGACTTGACAGATTGAGGGTGCCCTCAATCCCACTGTCCATGTCTACAACAAAGATGATTAGCAATGCCAGGCTTGAAACCTATCAGTTATCACTGACCTCTACTTGGATATTGAGCCATTGACTACAACTCTTTGACTGTGACCATCCAGCCAATTCCTTATCCATTAAGTGGTCCATCCATTAAATCCATGTCTGTCTAATTCAGAGGCAAAGATGTCATGTGGGACAGTGTCACAATCTTTGCACGAGTCCAGGTAGATGATGTCAGTTACTCTTCCCTTATCCACTGATGCTGTAGCCCCACTGTAGAAGGCCGCCAAATTTGTCAGGCATGATCTGCCCTTAGTGAAGCCACATTGGCTGTAACCAGTCACCTCCTTAATCCATGTGCCTCAGCAGAACTTCCAGGACGACCTGCTCCATGATCTTGCTGGGGACAGTGGTGAAAACCCACAGGCCTGTAGTTCTCCAGGTCTTCTTCTTCCCTTTTTTAAAATGAGGGTTATGTTTCCCTTTTTCCAGTCAGTGGGAACTTCACTGGACTACAACAACTTCTCATATATCATGGATAGTGGCTTAGCAACTTCATCCACCAGTTCCCTCAGGATCTGTGGATGTATCTCATCAGGTCCCATGGATTTGGGCACCTTCATGTTCCTTTGATAGCCTCAAACTGATCCTCTCCTAAAGTGGTTGGTTCTTCGATTTCCCAATCCTGCCTTTCCGTTCTATTACTTGAGTGGTGTGGCTTGCCAGTAAAGACTGAGGTAAAAATGTCATGGAGTACCTCAGCTTTTTCCATACCTTGGGTAATCAGACCTCCCATTTCCTTCCAGAGAGGGCTTACATTTTCCCTTTCCAAAGTAATTCACCGCATTGTTTATTAATGGAATGAATGCATAGCCTTATACTTTAGTGTTGATTTCATCAGGGCCTTGATGGAAGTTATGCATTTTTTAGATAGATGAAAATCCCAACTTTCCCTTCTACAAATTAGTAAAACTGATTTTAACATCTACTGAAGACCTACTGAAATTAACTAAAAGACTTTGATCAGCTTTGGATCAGATGCAGTGTATGAGAGAGAGAGATACATGAAAGCTCCCACCCCTTTAAACATAAGAAAAACTGAAAACAGCAGATGACATGAAAATCTCATTTAACTTTGAAGTCAGTCTGATTCATCAACCCTGGTGGGCAGAAACTCTTATAAAATTTTAATTTCCTGTGCCTTTAAACTTATTCCCTTACTCTATGTGAAAGTCCACTTGCCCTATACAAAACAGAAGGCAATGAAACCAAGATTTCATCTATCAGAATCTTGAAGTGTTCAGCTAATTCTGCGTGTTTGCTAAGTACAAAATTCTGCCACTACATAGATAAGAGAAATCAAAAATGATGCACTTTAAAAAAAAAAACAGTCCTGGAGCAATTATCTAAAAATCTTATGCTATTTTAAAATTAGTCTAAAAATACTACAATTAATTACTTGTTGTAGTGCCTTTCAAACAGAAAAAGTAATCTGTGAAGATGATTGATTAATGCAGTAGTCGGAAGATATAATGTAACTCAGAATAAACTTTTCCAACCCATCTGTTGGCCTCGTGTTCATCTGCCTGACAAGGTCTCTGTCTGCAGCTAGTCCATAAAGCTGAAATCCGTGACACATGGGGATCATTTACCATAAAAAATAGTCCCCAAGGGCATGTGTCAGCCTTCATGTTGGAAACATCCTTAGTTCCAAGAGTGAAGTACCATTTTACCCTTGTATTCATAATAAATCATTGCTTTTGGAATGCCATTTTCATCTGAGCTGTTTTGTAAACAAACAAGACATCAGGGAATAAGTGGTACTTAAACAGACTACACAAAAGATTGTGTTTGAAGCTCAGTGCTGATTACCTTCATTCTCCTCTTTAACAGAACAGACACTCAAACATTTTTTAAAAATAAGGCTCGAATTGAAGGCAATGATTGGCTCTGCCACAAGTAGTTGGCTTCTCAGCTTCTGCTTCAAAATAAAAGAATGCTAGAGAGCATTAAATTTAACTCTTGTAACCATATTGAGATATCTGAACATCTGTTTGTGGCAAATTCACTGGTACCTCTGTAGGTACTGGGGCGCTACCTTTAAGAGAAGACATCTCTTCTCCAGGCTGAACAAGCCCTGTTCCCTCATCTTCTCACCACAGGGCTTCTGCTTCTGTCCCTGACCATTTTGGTGGCCCCCTACTGAAGTCGTTCCAGCTTATCCACATCTTTACTGTATTAGGGGGCCAAAAGCTGCCACTGGACACCACTGAAAAAAACCCAGATCCATCTTCCTTACACATTCCCTTCAGGCATTCATTTCCATTAATAAGAAGATCACTTCTTTCTGCTGACTGCTTTTCACTGCAGAATCAATTAGATTCTAATCAATCAGATTAGATTACAGCCATTATGTAACTTCCATTAATTTAACAAATGCAAAAGATAAAGAAAGTAGCTGAACAATGAGGTATAATTGTGTACTTTTATGCATTCTTTTCTTTAGGTAAATTTTTAAACACCAGGAAATTAAGAATTCTGTCATTGCTCTTTTATACGGAATAGCTACTAAGTAATGTAAACTATATTTTATATATAGTGAAAGTATTTGACATTACCAACATGGATGAAAAATAGTCAGAAATTTGCTAATATAATTGAAACAAACTGTTTTATACCATAGCCAATTGTAACAATAAAAACCATTACTTGAAGCTCAACTGGCTGTGCAAAATTAAACCCATAAAATTTTTGTTGTACAAAATTTAAAATTGCATTTATCAGCCAGAAAATTCCATAAAAAATCATGAAAGGCAGAGGAATAAGGCTTGACCCTACTTTACAGAATAAAACTTCAAAAATAGTTGATCCGGATATGAATAGTGCCTCTGCTCAGATTTGTATCAGATTCAACAATGGAATGGCAAGAACTACACATCAGATCATCCTAGATGATAACCTGTTTGTAGACTTTTAGTGTTCAGCTGTAGAGATTTCCAAAGATACGCAGTGCCCATTTAGTGGATGGCTAATTGTCAGAAATGCATGCAGTTTGATGCATTAGATATTATTTAAACATCCGCATATTCAAATTCTTAGCCTGAAAGCTCCAAAATTCTTTCAAATTGAACAGAAAATGATATACAGATCTCATTAACCATCTCGTACTTTTAGCTCCTTTTGAGACAACCATTACAATGTTCCCTGCAACATTCGCCACTGTGGTCTGGTTCTGGTTTTGCTAATAACCCCCCACCCTATGATCTCAAGCATGATAAGGGAAAGCAATATTTTGTTCCTCCAGCAGCTCTGCTGGACTTCTATAGGAAAGACAGTAAATATAGATGAGGACAGTATAAAATACCTTTGTTCATAATTTCAACCAAGTAACTTGGACTAGTCACTAGAATCATTGCTATGCATTAACAGGAGACTGCTAAATACTCCGTCAGTTGGTCACCAACAAACTATCCATGACATCTATGTCTCAAGAAACCTCACAATTGGACTTTTTGTAGTGTTCTACATTTTATATAGAAACACTGCATATCACCATGCTCAGGTTTTACAGTCAGTGACACAAAGACAACAGCAAATGATTTAAGAAGCCATCATTGCTGCAGTGACTATTATGAAATTAAATTTCTCCAAAGCTCACTGGGATGAATATTGAAGTTATCGCCCTTTAAAAGGCAGTAATAGCAGCAAGCACTTTGACATAATTCCCAAATGTATAAGAGAACTGCAAATGCAAGATGGAATCCTATTCTCTTGGATTCCTTTGAAAATCTGAGTTTGTTTTCTGTACAAACCAGCCAATATATGAAGCAATTTCTACTCAACTCATTCAAAGGCACACCACTCAAACATCTAATTTCTCTTGAATAATATCCCCCTTAAAATCATGTATTTGAGAGTACTTCTCCATACAGCTATTACTGAGTTTATTTTTCTCCTTTTGCTAAGCGGTGAAGTGATTAATACAGGATGATTCATCATAGTTCAGTCCTTTCAACATGTTATAAACTGGTGTGGGTTTTTTTCTGAACCAAATTAGTTCCTACATTTTTTAAAACATGGTAACCATAACTACAGGATCAAGTGGATGTTGTTAATGTAGAAAGTAATCAGAGAGACAGTATTTTGTTGTAGATTAAATGTGCTCAGAAGAATATCAGCTTCTAACACTCATGGCACCACTAAGCATCTCCAGCTGCTGCACAGTATGAAAGCAGACAGGTCTATACTAAACTTTCTCAGGGCAAGTCTGTTGTCATGCAAGTGAGAAGCAGCATCCAGGGTCAAAATCGACATAAGAGAATTGTAATTCACAGCGTCGTGGGTATATTCACCTATGTTGAAAATGGACTGCTGCTGTCACAAAACTGTCATGGTGCTGCTGTCACAAACAATCTGATCATGCACTAGTATATGACAACCAGTTTAAATCAGGTTGTTTCACTTTAGCTTTACTACCAGTATTGCTACCTGGGCAGCATGGATTTACAGACAAGACAATTTACCCAACACTTTCGTGACTCAAATGAAAACCTAGTCTGAAACCACCAAAAAGGAAGGATTGATTCACTGTTTCAATTTTTTTACTGCCCAGCCCTACACTGATTTCTTTAGCTCATTAAGACCATGCCAGAGAAAGCTAGCATTTCTTTCTCCAAAACAGAACAAGTGTGATCATGAAATATAAAGTGAAATTTTAAAAAATGAAACTAGGGTAAACATTAAGCTTTATTGCGCCTTAATTATTTTAGTCCTTCACTGTAAACACAACTGGTATAGAAAATGTAACATCTACTTTGCAAGGAGCTTACCAGATTAAGTCTTACCATCTCATTCTTTCACAAATGCAAAATTTGTCTTCTTTCTCACTGCTTCAGCTGCACTTCCACATATCTGCTACTGCCTTAATCTCCATTAGAGTAGACATAAGTATCTTAAGATGTCATTACTGTACACATGTATTTTGCTCCAAACACCAGCCAGCTTGTGCCATTAAAAGGTGGTATTGGGCCAACACTGTAGTTCACATAAAGATAAGCATAGAAATAGGACAATCATAGACTGATAGAATGGCTTGGGTGGGAAGAGACCTTAAAGATCCTCTAGTTCCAAACGCCCTGCTATGAGCAAGGACACGTCCCACTAGATCAGGCTACTTAGGGCCCCATCCAACCTGACCTTTGTAGCCCTCCTCTGGATCTTTTCCAACAATTCCATACCCTTCTTACATTGGGGAGTCCAGAACTGGACACAATATTCCAAGTGGGGTCTCACAAGGACAGAGTATCATAGTATCATAGTATAGTTAGGGTTGAAAAGGACCTTATTATCCAGTTCCAACCCCCTGCCATGGGCAGGGACATCCCACTGAATCAGGCTGCCCAAGGCCCATCCAACCTGGCCTTGAACACCTTCAGGGATGGGGCATCCACAGCCTCCCTGTGCAACCTGTGCCAGTGCTTCACCACTCTCATGGTGAAGAAATTCTTCCTAACATCTAGCCTAAATCGGCCCCTCTCCAGTTTATACCCATTCCCTCTGGTCCTATTCCCACAAGCCTTTACAAATAGCACCTCTCCAGCTTTCCTGTAGGCCACCTTCAGGTACTGGAAGGTGGCTAGATCTCCTTTGAGCCTTCTCTTCTCCAGGCTGAACAGGCACAACTCCCTCAGCCTGTTCTTGAAGGGGAGGTGGTCCAGCCCTCTGATCATCTTTGTAGCCCTCCTCTAGACCCGTTCCAACAGCTCCATATCCTTCTTACTTTGAGGATGAGTAGAAAGGGAGAATCACCTCCCTCAGTCTGCTGACCACGCTTCTTTCTAATGCAGCCCAGGATATGGTTGGCCTTCTGAATGAAGATATACTTTCTGAGTCTCTGCATGTCTTTCAATCTATCTACAAACAGACAAAAATGCAGCAACATTAACACTACTTTAACTGGATAGTTTAGACCTAATGGAAATTCAGTAATTTGGATGAAAACTGATAATTCATGGTTAACTCCTGTGGTTGAGGTTACTATTTAAAAACCTATGAAGGTGTCACCCTTTCACTTACACTGTGTTTCTGGTAGTCAATGGAGTGTTAACATCAATGGATGTAAACGTCCCATTGACTTCATCAAACTGATCCAACCTCTTCTACTGTCAGTTATTCCATTGTCATTCTAGGCTAGTAAGTCACAGCTATGTTACAAAATAACTGTAGCTGGTAAATCACAGGATTCTTTAAATATATAGTAAGATCTATAACAAATAAGTATTCTTCCTATTAAGTGTATTTCAATACTGTTACTTATTACATCAAATAGAACAAACAGAGCACTACTAAGAAAATAATAAAGATCTAACCAGATATTCTTTAACGGTAGTACTTAATTTTAAAGATTTTAATCTTCATCCTCACACAATTTTTATTGATTATGTAGATGAAATATTTTTTAGAAATCTTGCTGCATTATACATGTGTATTAGGGAAAGTAATTGTAATGGAAAGTAGATGGCAATAAATGAGGGAGGAAAGGCACATAATTTTCTGCATGTACACAGATACTAACCAAAGATGTTTACTTAATTTTATCAAAGCAATATCTCTGGAAACTAAACTTTTAATGAAAGCAATAACTGAAGCATAAGCAAAACAATATTAAAGCCTCAATGTATTTTTTCATTATATTAAAGGTTTAAAAGTGTTTTCCTTTTTTAATTCTACAGCACACTCAAAGGAAGTTATTAGTTTTTGCTATTATAATTCAGTTGTACATACTTGGTTAACAATTTACACATATAAAGTCACTGGGGAATAATGCAAACAACAAACTGTAAAAACTCCAAAATTATCAGTACAGAATATACAAGATTATTTTAATAACTCGAATAAGGCTTTTTGTTACTAATGATATGCATCAAAATCAATGCTGCTGATTCCCACAATAAAAACATTACGATTCATTTCACAACTAGGAGGAAGGTTTTTTGCGATTTTCCAAATTAAAAACTCTTCATTTTTATAATGAACAACATGACATATCAATGATTACAGTTTTTCAAAAGCTAATATCTAGACATTCAAGATTCACTTTTGACAGGGAAGTAGCTCTGTAATAAACTGGTTATAAAGCAAGAAATGAGAATACACATTACAATTAACCTTTTATTTCCATTTACTTGATAGGAGTTCATAATTTTAATTTGTAAAAACATTAGGCTGAATCCCAAGGCATAATGAATTAGAACATTTTGCAAGATAAATGGAGGGTTTGTTTGTCATTAATTTGCAGCAAATCTGCTCTTCTGAGATTCTCTGTCAAGAGTGAATAGTCATTTTGAGATTTCCTAGTCATCCTTTAAAGAAAAACCCCAAACTTTACATTTCTCAAAAAATACACTTGACTATTTTATTAGTATCAAACCAACAGTAACTTAGCACATTTGATATGTCAGTTTACTTTCACAGAAAATTCTCATTTAACTTTTTTGCCTTGGAAAAACAAAATGTACCTGTAACCTGTGCATAAGGGAAACTTGCTCTTCTGCAGAATGTTGTATAAAATCAACTTTCTTTTTTTTCTTTTCTTTTTTTTTTTCAGAAAGTTTTACCATTTGGGGAAAATTACAGTGCATGTTTTTAAAACACAAGAGAAAACTAAGTTCCACCATTTCAACACAATGCAGGTTACAAACTAAAAAAGGTTAAAACCAATACTATAAACTCCTCAGAATTGCAAATCATCAAGGTATACCATGTGTCCACAAATCAGCAGTAGAATACGGCATTCATTAGACAACAGAGCATATTTCAGTGGGAATTACAGGTGCTTGATAGTAAAGTGAAATATTATCTGCTAATGATAGTTTCACATAGGGTGGATCAACCTCTTTGCCATAAATATATAAAATTTTAAAAAAATCAATATAAATAGAAAAAATTAAATGAGAGCTCAGAGAAGAGAAAAACAAAAAAAACCCCAGGGCATTAAATTTCTCACTGGACTTGAAATATCTCTACCGTTTCTCTTTCCAACTCATCCCACTGATTTATCTGGCTTAAGGGATGTACTTCAGATCATATGAATTCATGAGAGATGCATGGTTCTTACCAATCAATTTATTTTGTCTCAAACACAGATCTCTGCAAAACAAGTTATACAGATATACCTTGTGACATCAAGAGAAGATACTCCTTTTGGTACTTTATTTGTCCTACTTTGCTCCCTACAGACACTGCTAAGACAGGAATGCTCCAGTCTTACTGAGCACATAATTGGTCTGTTAGAATTTATATATTACTGGTTACATTTGATTTCTGATGAGGCTGTGAAAGTGTAGGTTTTACATGACTGATATAACAGAATCTTAAACTAACTAGTATGGTATAACTCTTCTACAAGGAGCACCCTACTATCATAATAATCAAGACGTATTCTCAAAATCTGTATTCCTTACACAAACACTCTGAACTTAAAGTAAGTGCTTCCCTCAGCATAATTTTCTTGTTTAAAAATGGTATTATTCAGACTTAAGCATTTGATCTTGTTCAAGGTTTAGTAGCAATTAACATTTCAACATCCATTGTATAAAAGTCTTTCCATAATTCCTGGTAAATCTATAAAACTAATGGGACATTTGTTCAGCCAAATGAGTTTATTTTTTTGACAGTAAAAGAACATAAAGACAAACTAATGTAAAATTATGCAAAATACATTGTATTCACCACTGTTCATTATAAAGAACTGATCCTAGGCCATTCAGAATACATAATACAACTAATAAAATTATTAAAATCGGTCCATCTAGCAGTTTTCATTGATAAATATGATATATCACACAAAAAGCATTATTACATGAATAATTTAATGCAGAAAGCATCAAGTTCATTCCTCGGAATCATTCATTATGTAATCTCACTTATTGAATACGTCCTTAGTAATTTCATTTGGGTTTTAAAAGCAATTACATTATCTTATCTTTCCTCATCAATAATCCAGTTTCTTAGCTGTGCTAAATGATGAGGGCAAAGAGGAAATAATTATTCACGTGAAATCAAGGTAAGCATAGATTCATGTATTTGCTGAAATGCTTAAAGAGAAACAAATGCTTGTTGCCAACACTGTGTGAAAACTTTCCTTGAACTTTGTCTTTCTCTTACTCATGCCTTAAGAAACATTCTATTAATTTTATGCAAGGAAAAAATTGAAGAGTCTTCACCTACTCAATATTTCCAAAACCTACTTCTTCTCCTCCTAGAAATCTTTCATTTCAGGAAGGAAATTGATTGACATCACAATACTCTTATCTTATTTCCATTGGCACACTTTCCGGTTACAATTCAATATACTCACAACAATTCCAGGCAGTTCAGATTATAGAAATATTCAAAATGCACAGCTAAGCATTCCTTACAATATTACACCATCTTACAATATTAAATCATGCATAAAAGTTTAATACTTTAGATTAAATAAACCTTTAAGTATTTTTGGTGCAAATATTTAATGATCTGCTACTGAAGTTGCAAACTGAACAAGCTTATTGTTAACTCCAGAAAGACTTAATGCTTGTCGTATGGATCTACAGAAGATGACAATCACTTACTGGACATACAGGACTGAAACACAAAATGTCTAGTAGACGCTAGAGCTCATTTAGAATTCTTGGACTGGGTCAGAGTTCCCTCTGGAGTGGAGCAACTACTTGTGAAAAACCTTGGTGTTACAAAAATCAAATAAACTCTGGATTAATAGAATTCCCTCTGACTTCTGTCAGCTTTGGACTGAAATTTAAATGGGATTTACATTAATAAAAGAAAGAGGAACCTCCAAAACAGGCAAGTACCTTGATTAAAGCAAAATTGATTTTATTAATAATCCCCTGTAAATGTTACTCTTAAAAAATTTTCAGAGAGCCTTTCTCAAGTAATGAAACTGTCTGAGAATCAGCAACTCCTCCACTAAATGAGTTCTTGACAGAGCAGTACCAGCTCATTCATTTTTCATTGTGGTCATCTCATTTATCTAGTTAAAGATTATATTCTAATTATAGCTGCATTAAGTAGAATACAAACAATGCCCTGATATTGCTAGACATGCTTATTTGACTTGGATATTATTACTTCAATACTAGAAAAGATTCCATTAAATGAACAATGAAATCTATGAAAAGAACTCCAAAACTGCACTGACTTAGCCAAGATCTGCAAGGGCTCAAAATACAGATTTACTACAAGAGGATATTGAGGTGTATTAAATATTTCTAGTAATTTTGAATAATTGATATTAAAATGGTTGTCTTCCTAAAACTTGTTTCCTGCTTTGAACACAACTACACTTCTCATGCCTTTGAAGCAAACCACCACTGCTCATAACACTTCAAAACCCATTGGTCATTTCAGGCTTCTAGCCTCAAGTTTGGTGGGGTTTTGGTTTGATTTTTAAGGTTTTTAAGTAGCTTTTCTATCAAGTTCAAATCTTAATGTAGCCTAAGAATGTTATTGAAAGCAGTCACTTCTGCACATGATTTGATTTTAACTTAACCGGCTTCTCTGTACCTTTTTTTTCCTCTGAAAATAACATGTTCTTGGCACCAACTGGGACAACCTTCTCCATGCATGGCTCCCTAAGGTTTTTATACCACCTTTAAAAGCTAGTGTCAGTATCAGATTTAACATTTTTTCTTGAAACTATGTCAAATTTTAAATGGCTGCAAGTTTTAGTTATTCATACATCTACAAATCCTGAAAACATTTATCTATACCACTGCTAGGATGTTCAGTGAGATGAAGAAATGGCAAATAAACACACCTTGTCCTGTTCTCACATTCACTGCATGTACCACAGCTGGATGGGCAAGTACAGGGAAAACAATGTTTTTTACAAGAGATATATTTTTATGTTCCTTAAACTAAAATATTAGTATTAACAGTCAAGCTTGATGGTCACATTCAAATAACCTTCATGTTTATGTTCTGGAGTTCTGCACCATAGAATCTGCATACAGGAAAATTATTAGAATGAAAGAAAAGGAGGGCACAGTTTGCTGGTATGGAAACAGCTTCCACAAAGCTGCATATATTTATGTTGGTATTGTGTTTATGGTGAAAGTCTTTCATGTTTGCTTAGTCAAGTCATACTTCTTTCCCGATGATTCTTAGAATATCATGGTTTTTAAACCATGTGAGTTACAAGCATTTAAACTCTATGTAACTGTAATTTTAAAAATTGTCAGTGGCAATTAAGATTTAATCAACACCAGCAAAAGAGAAACTCAGATAAAAATGTTCATATGAACCCAAAGGAATCCTGTATTTTTATCACCAGGAACTTTAAAAACACACCAGTGAAACATATGTGGTACTCTGCAACATCATTTTGGCAATGCAAAGACAGCAGTGATACGAATCAGCAGTGTAAATGATCCTGCAAATGCAAACTACAATTCCACCTTTTCAATAGCAAAATGCCACTGTTGTTTCACTGAAAAACTTTTATGTTGCTGATTTGCAGAGTGATGTAGTTATGTTAACTTTGCTGTGAGAAACTAGTGAAAAATCAAGTGTGAAATCCATGGTTTTTTTCTTTTGAATAAAAAAACCACAAGATTTGTATTCTGAAATAACTCTGGAATTGAGAAGGTAGGTGATTATTGTTTTTTTGAAAACTAACTTTTCTTTTTTTAGCCTCTGTAAAGATACAGAATATTATATCACAAAATATGCCTTGAAAATATAGTAGGAGTAAATTTCATAACTCAAAAGATTATAATTACATATGAAGGCTTTATGATCACTGCACCTACCATCAAATGAACTAACTATGAAGCAGAAAATTTGAGTGAAAGTAACAGTTCCAAGTCTCTGAGCTGTCACTAGGCAAAGCATTCACAAAATAAATACCTACATTTTACATTAATTTCTGTACGTCTGTTCCTGTCAAATCTTTCACTGGGATGTAAAGTTCATGGAAAATAAAATAAATCTTTCTACTGTATCAGAATATCAGTAACTTCTCTGAAGTTACTCAGAATAAGAAAAGACTCCTGGCTGACTGAGACTCAACCCTCAACTACCTCAAGGGGATAACTGAATAGACAGTTCTCCATTTCAGTCTAATTTGAAGGCATCAGTATTTCAAAAACATATCATAAATTAAGTTCACACCAACAGTATAAATTGAGACTGTTCACCCAGCACATTCATTTCACACATACTCTTCCATGCATTTCTCTAGAAAGGAGTAAAATTGTTAGAACAAACCCACTCTCTGTGCGCCCGTTTTCTCTCCTTCAGTTATCTCCACGTAGAGGCTATTTTCTTCTTGATCTTGTGGAGGTTCATCTTCTGATACCTCTAAACATATTTACTTATGAACCACACGCATTCTATGAACATTTGCATCCTTCAGCAGATTCAGAAGTCATCTTTTGGGTGTATTTTGGGAAGCAAGTAGTGGATATGTATATATGGATTAGACTCCTGGTGCAAGAACCGGCACCTTAGCACTAGGAAAGCACCTACTAATGCTGATGTGGTTTAATACTAACCAACAATGAACATTGATTTACCTTGCAGATTTCTAAGCAAATATACATTTTATGGAAAAAAAATATATAATTAGTGGGGGTTTTAAACACACAAAATTAAAGATGCAAAACCAATAACTGTTATTGCTGTTTCGACAAATATTTGAGCTTGGTTTACTTGTTAGGTGTTTCTATAACACAATTTTCCTCTTTATTTTCTTTCTGACACACTCTACATTTGCTCTTTTTGGATATACAATACACAATGATTAAGAATATATAACTTCAACAAGCAAGTCAAGCAGGAGAAAAAAATGCCACACGAAATAAGAGTGTGTAAATAGATTGAAAACTCAATGGCTGTAATGTCTGAATATCTTGACACAATATACATAATTAGAAGCATGATGGTATCTTTAAAAATAAACTTTGTCAGTCCTACTACTTAAATGTTTACACAGGGAGACAGAGGACTTTTCAAAAGAGAACAATATTTTTTAAATTGCTCAGGATGATATGAAAGGTGGAAGAGCTGCTTAGGAACAATATAGGCATTGTCCTTGTAGTTCTGTGTCACTATAGCCCTCTTCTAAACCTTCCTGGCTTCATCTGCCAACATACTGAGAGTCCTAGTTCCAGCTCTGACACATCGCAGCCAGCCTGTGAAAACTGCAAAGTTGTGAAGACACCTGTTAGAAATTCCATTCTTTCTGTAGCTCTGTCTTAAACTAATATAATTTTATTTGATGTGTGGTTCACAAGCTGTATATCTTCACCTTACCACACAGCAAGAGCGTTTTTTTTTGAGTTGTGAGAGCAGTGCAAACACCACCAGCATATTAACAAAATGTAGCCTCCACAGAAAAACAGGAAAATAATTATGGAGGCACTTTTGTAACAAAATACAGTAAATGCCAGATCAAACCAACCAGGAGAGACTACACAGGAAAAGTGTGTGTAAATGGGATACTGAGGGTCAAGATTTATAGTACAATTGCATAGATATATGCATACAGTGAAGACAAATCATTTGAAATTAAGAACAAAATGACTTAAAAAGAACTGATAGAACGTGGTCACTTTTAGAATAAAACTGAGACATTTATGTCTTAAATGAAATGTACTTGCTACACTTGAATGTATCATCCCATAATTTGAAAAGCATTTACAGCTGAGGCTGTGTTGAGAGCAGAAGTATTTCTCAAACCAGTGTTACATGCACTTTCTTTCATTCTTTTTGCAGTATTCTAACAATTAACATTTTTGGATTAACCATCTGCGTATTTTCTTCAGCTGTAACTCAATAACAGAACATTCTGTTTCATGAACATGTTTGACTCATCACACAAAGCACAATATGTTTACTTAAGAATAGTTGCACTGTAGGACAAGCTGTTTAACATAGGATGATAGCACCTAAACTAGAAAAGGCACAAAAAGAGCTTCAAGCGGGCTGCACCAAGAAAGTTGAGGAAGACAGAGTTTGCAATAATCTGTATAAAATATTACTTTTTCATCCTTTTACAATTCAAAGACTTTAAAAAATATTTCCATCACAATTTAGAATGTTTAGGCTATGTATGCCTAGAAAGCACACATTGATTAATCCTGATAAACAGAGAATTGTAAGACCTTATTTCAGTTTCAAAATCTTCACGATTAACTGCGAAGAGTGTAGATGTAATGCATGTCAGAAAACACAATGTAATGCCTGTTGGTGCACGACCTGCAAATTAGCATTACAGACGATAGGGAAAAAGGCCTGCTGTAATGATTCGGAGCCTGAGTAAGGACCCCCTAGGGAGGCATGGAACAATAGCAGGAGACTGCGGATTAACTTGATAACGACCTAAAAACTCGTGCAAGAAACCGAGTACTCCCTTTTTACACACTTCTTATGAGGGATGGACTACATGGTTGCGTAGGTCTTCTCAGAGACGAATAACGAGAGACCTGACTGGTGTTTTAGGAACCGGATTGGGGGTTCTGAATAGCATTGATTCAGAGGTATTAATGAACAAATTGGCTACCACAACTTATGATTTGGCAAAAATGCAACAGCCTTTACGATCTTCCCTTTTGGCTTTGGGAACGCATCAGTGGCTGTTATCCAATATATTACCAAAATGGGAAAAGATGAATGTAAAAGATCACGAACTAATTCTAGACACACTCGGTGTAGCCCAAAGCAATATCTCTTTGGCTCTCAGTTGCATCCAGGCTCAATTGTGGATGCAAACAGTGGCAGCATCAATCATTAGAGAAGGTGAAGAAGGCATTTTTCCTACAGAAATCCGGAAAATAATTTGGGACAATGCCAACAATTTTGAACAAAACCTCCAGTCTTGGTGGAAATTGGTAAATTTTACCTATGATCCTGTTAACAATGTTGTAACGGCCTATGTACTAACCATTCACAATGCTTCTGTATTTTTGATTTATCCTGTTTATGCATTAGGCTTAAATCATAATGGAACTATACTTTATCCTTTCGAGCATAGAGCATGGGCTCAAAGGGTGAATGATAAATGGCAGACAGTAGACCTGGAATCTTGCATTGTGCGGGAACAACTAGGAGTTATCTGCGAAAATAATGCCATCCGAACACAAGATTTTTGCCTAGATACTGACCAAAAGGTTTGCCATTTTGAAGTTCGCCCCGAGGCTAACACTAGAACTGTAATAATCTATATCGGCAATGGTTGTGTATGCTTGAGAACTATTTGCAATAATATCACAGTAGGAAATGTAATAGTTTATACTAATAATCACACGAATTTTTGTGTTTGTAATTTTACTGAAATCATCGGATGTGACTTCTCTTACTCAGCTCCAGTCACTTCCCACCAAATTTTGAAATCTAACCTCACATTGATTCATGAGATAATACCTGTATCTATTGGAATGAACACAAATCATATGAAGGAATTAGTACAACATCAAGATTATATTCAAATATTAGAGGAAATTAAGAAAAATGGACAGAAAACTCTGATAACCATTCACCATAGTGTGGACAAATGTTGAGCCACCGGGTGGTGTGAGGGTCGATCAAAGGATCAATTTTTGTCTCAACATTTCTCATCAAGTGCTAAACCACAGGCACAGGCCTTGCAGTAATAGCCGAAGCTGGTATGCCTTGTACCTATCAAGATTAGTACAGGACAAATGCTTTGTACCTGTCCCTAAAACTTACTATTGTAAAAGATCCATGAAGCAAGGCAAGCTACAGACCCAAAGACTCCTCATTAACTACTATTGTGAAAGATCCACGAAGCTAAGCAAGAAAATTAACGCTGGAACTTACCACAGACTTATACCCCAACATAACATGCGTAAGGACGAGTTCATTTAAAGTGCAAGGTGAAGATGACTACTAGCCTTCATCGGGGACCCCAAAAACGACCACCGCCGCCAGGAGAAGCGCATGCGCAAGGGGAGAATACCTGCCTTCAACACTGACCACGCCTCAGACACTCCTATCCTGGCACGTGTGGCCTGCCAGGTGGAGTTTGGTGGGACAAAGGCGGGTCATCAGGAGTAATCAGGTGTATGAACTAGCATAAAAGACAGCTTCGGAGCAACTGAAATTCGAAGATCTTCCCCACCGTGAGATCACATCGATCGAAGACAGAAGCAGAGAAACCTCTTCTGGACCGGGACCCCCAAGACGCCGGACGTCTGTGGACCCGTGGTGGTAGCTATAACCCCTTTTTCCTTCCTTTTTTTTTTTTTCTTTCCTTTCTTCTTTTCCTCCCCATCCTTCCCTCTTACTCTCTCTCTCTCTCTCTCTCTCTTTTATCGCAAGCCGCTTCACGGGCACAAATAATAAAGTTCCTGTTTGGATTGGAATTTAACTCCCTTGAATTGTTGCTTTGCTTTCTTTTTGCACTCCGAGATCATAGCTAAAAAGAACCAGCACGCGTCTACTTACGAGTGGACCGTGACACATATAAATATAATAAAGCAATCTTTTGCAGAAATTACAATTGATTGAGTATTTATAACATAACCAACATGTTTATCTCCAGACTAGTGTCTTGACTCACCAGAAGAAACTGAAAACCTTCATTTCTAAAGACGAAAGGTGCATCAAATGTGACCTACGGTTACCCGAGTGACATTAAATGTGACCTACAGTTACCTCATATTGCGGCCTATGCTTATGCTAACAGCCTTATGCTAACCCATGGTAATAACACCATTAATCCTTGTATACAGTTTCTCCAACACCATAAACTGGATTGCTCACATGTCCGTTAAGGTTAAGATATTCTTCCACAATTCTCCCTTCTCTTCTTTGAGCAGTCCAGACGTTTTTCACTGACTTTGTTATAACAGTTACGCCACAAAATACAAACCAATACAACAAAAATCACTATCGGCAATATCATTGCTAAGCCAACTTTCAAAAATATCTTTAAGCCAATCATTCATCTAATCCATGCACAACAGTTAATTTCTTCATGTTGTCCCTCAATTGCACCAATTGTTTGTGGATTGAGTGTGAATGAGCCGATAAATTCATACAAACATCTCTTATCTTTCTTTCTTTCATTCTTTCCTTTTACCATCGGCGGAACAGCCGCTCCTACTGCAGCTGCAACATAAGCAGCTTTCTCCGATTCAAGCATTTGTTCTGCGGCTTCGAGCATTTGGGCAGCACTTGCTCCCCGCGGCAATACCACAATGGCTCTTTTTGTTTTTTCATTAGCATTTTCATAGGCCATTAGCTAATTGCCAGACCTCTGGGCACACCTGAGCCTGCGTTTCTACTCGTGCAAAAGGTTCGTTTCCCATTAACATCTGGGCCTGTACCATATACAAAGGGTCTTAGGGTTGCCGTTGGACTGCCGTTACTTCCTCACACAACATTTGCTATTTATGGTGAAATTGTAATTGCGAAGGTTTGCACAATCATTCTAATATCATATGTACTAAAGCATTCGCAGTGAATATATGCTGTAAAAGAGACATTGTAAACTGAGATTTTAAACCATACTGTGTTATTGCCTGTTTCGCTTCTTTCAAAATTTTCCAATCTAGAGCTACCCATTCCCCCTGCCCACCCGGACCATTACGGCAAATGCAGGGGGGGAAAACTGTCCCTCACTAGCCGCTTCCCCAGCAATCTTTTTCCACCGCAATATGGTACGTCACTCCCTCCACCCCCCCCCCCCCCCCTCCAGCATCCTCCCACTGCATAGGTCCACCCCCCGGGGCCTACGAGTAGGCTGGGGGACACGGAGCTGGAGATAAAAAGGGGTTAGTAGGACAATGCAGTGGTGGCGCCGTTGGGGCTTGATGCATAGCCTATAATTTCTTTGAGTTTCCGTAGTAGATCTTGCAGTTCTGCATCACCCAGCCCTGTAAATGCCATATTAGATTGGGCCACCTTTTCTGTGGGGGTTCCTGAAGAAGTCGGTGTAGATGTAGGTATAACTTATCTTGTTGGTGTCCATTCTGTTCATTATCTTCGCGATAATCAGAGTCAGGCATAATGTCATAGTCTCTCTCTACTTGGACCTTTTTTGATACTCCTTCTGTAACAGGTTGTAGTTTCAGAGGACTGTGGCTAGGCATTGCCGGGGTTGTAAAGAGTTCCTTAGACGAGGAATCGCCTGCAGCGGCCGTCGGTGGCAGCACAGCAAATGCAGAAGCGGCAGCTGCTCGTTCACCTTTCATTTCTTTTAAAGTCTCTAAAATCAAGCACCATAGTATGGCTAGCTTACATGCCTCTTTGGAACCCTTCTCCTATTTTTTCCCAAGTTCGCAACTCAAACACTGCATTCACTCCTGGTATCAAATGTCTCTCATGCACCCATTTCAATAAGGTTTTCAAGGTGCCATCATCATAGGATAACCCTCTCTTAGAAAGGATATACTGGAGGAGCTTTATCACTGCCGACTCTTCCTTGGTCAGTGAACTTCCCATCTCTTTCCCGACCACTCACCTGCTTCAGGTGAGATTCCAAACGTCTGTGTCTGGCAGTCCTCAGGCACAGCTTTGTGTCCAGCAGGATCTTCGGACGTGGCAAACACAGAGTAACTCCTTATCTTGATTGCCGGGACAGCAATCCTTCTTCTGCCAGCTTTCCCGCTACCCTCCTATTCCAGCTGTCTTTATCGCTCAGTCAAGCAACAGCAAGAGGGTCCCTGTTCGGGCGCCAATTGCAGGAGAAAAATGGACAACACGCAGACCAATGTGATCAAAATGTTGACACTTTATTGAACCCAGATAGCTACTCTTATACTCCTTTGCTACAAACATGTGAACCACGCTTATCTCTGATTGGCTTAAGCTAATTAAACAGGCGTATAGTAACAAATTGCAATTGGCTTCTTTAGCTTCTTGCCGTGATCCGGCGTGACGTTGGTGACCCACAAAAAATCCAGGCCCCACCTCCAGGGGCCATCCTTCCTCTTGCCAACTTCCCCATCCCAGTGCATCAAATGTGACCTACGGTTACCTGAGTGACATTAAATGTGACCTACAGTTACCTCATATCGCGGCCTATGCTTATGCTAACAGCCTTATGCTAACCCATAGTAATAACACCTTTAATTCTTATACACAGTTTCTCCAACACCATAAGCTGGATTGCTCACATGTCCATTAAGGTTAAGATATTCTTCCACAGGGCTGTGTCAAAGGCTTTACAGAAGTCTAGATAGATCACATCCGTCAGTTTACCCGTGTCCACTGCTGTGTTTACCCCATCATAGAAAGCCACCAAGTTGGTCACACAGGACTTGCCCCTGGTGAAGCCATGCTGGCTGCCATTAATCACCTCCCTGCCCTTCACATGCTTTAGCAAAGCTTCTAGGAAGATCTGTGCCATGATCTTCCCAGGCACAGAGGTGAGGCTAACAGGTCGGTAGTTCTCAGGCTCGTCTTTTCTACTCTTTTTAAAAATGGGCACAACGTTATCCTTCTTCCAGTCACCAGGGACTTCTCTTGACTGCCATGACTTTTCAAACATCATGGAGAGTAGCTTGGCAACCACATCTGCCAATTCCCTCCGGACTCTGCGATGAATCTCATCAGGTCCATGAACTTATATATGTTCAGGTTTCTCAAGTGTTCGCGAACCTTATCCTCCTCTACTGTGGGAGGGTTCTACCCCCCTGGTTCCCATCTTGCTCTCCCATAACCCAGGAGGGGCGGTGAGAGCAGTTATTGGTGAAGACTGAGGCAAAAAACTTGTTGAGTACCTCAACCTTTTCCTCATCTGTTGATACATGATCCCCATTTCCAGTCATCTATTCTCTTTGATCTTCCTCTTTTGATTGATGTACCTGTAAAAGCCCTTCTTGTTGGACTTTACTTCCCTTGCCAAGTTCACTTCCAGTTGTGCCTTGGCCTTCCTGACTTCATCTCTACAGAACCGGGCAGCCTCTCTATACATGTCCCAGGTTACCTGTCCCTGCTTGCACTGTCTGTGCAGTTCCTTCTTCTGTTTTAGTTTAACCAGCAAGTCTCGACTCAGCCATGCCAGTGTTGTCCCTTTCCTGCCTGATTTTCTACGTACAGGGACTGAACACTCTTGCACCCTGTGGAAAGCTTCCTTAAATACCTTCCAGCTCTGCTCCGCTCCCTTGTCTCAGAGGACAATGTTCCAGGGGGTCCTACCAACTAATTCCTTGACGAGCTGGAAGTCTGCTTTCCTGAAATTTAGCATCCTGACTATACTCCTCACCTGTCCCACATCCCTCAGGACCTTGAACTTCACCAGTGCATGATCACTGCAGCCCAGGCTGCCACCAATCCTAACGTCACTGATGAGTTCACTTGCATTGGTGACCATAAGGTCCAGTATTGCTTCTCCTTGGGTTGGGGGGTCTCTATCAGCTGGACTAAGAGATTATCTTCAATGCCCTCCAGGAGTCTCCTGGATTGCCTACAGCTTGCTGTGCTAGATCAAAGAATAGCATTTCATATTACTTTGTAATTAAAATTTTAGAAATTTGTGGCACTTCTTGCACACTGAAAACTCCAAACCAAATAAAGCCCATCTCATCCCCAAAATCCATAGCCCAGATTCCACCTGGCATTGAACAATGGGCTAAACCCTCCATTTATCGTTGCTGTCACTGCAGTCAGTCAGTCAGTCAGACTAGTACAATCTATACTGTTTTATGTTAATCTTTGTTTAAGTAAGCAGTGCTTACAATAGTCACCTCCATATTTGTTCCCCCTAGCCACACCCTGCACACCTGCCTACGTTCATCTCTATTCCACTCTCATTTATACTACTTTCTACTTATAAATGAACATCTGGTCCTGAGCTAATTTTTTCAACCAGATGAAGAAACTGTTTGCAAGTGGTCTGTAAGCAGCTTTAAAATTTTCCAGACATGGACAAAGACTGAAAATGGCATACATTTATAAACAGGGCAATTGCAGAATGTAATAGCATTTATTTATAATCTGATCCTAACTCATACATATGGCTTTAGAACATTTATGTGTCTGTCTTCATCTGCCAAACTGTCTCAGTTCCAAATTCACAGACACCTTCCAGTGACCAGGCCTTTCACACACTGCTAGGCTAAGTAAAATAGTTGGCAAGGATCAACACGTTGTGCATAAAAGCAACTTTCTGAACAGATGGATATATTTATTCTTAGCCCTTATTGCAAAAGAACACTTTGAGAAGACTCAGAGAAATATATCAAGTGTTCATTCTGTGATAGGTCATGCATACAATCCTGCTGAAAATGATGGGAGTAGTTGTAAATTATGAAAATCTGCAGTCTAGGGTCTTATAACTAGGTGGCCTAGATATTAATAAGGATATACGTACTAATGATGATGGAGCAGTTGTCCATGGAAAAGCAGATTTAGAGAATATTCAGTTTTATCTTTCTGATAGCTCACATGGGAGCACATACAGTATTCATTTCTTTTTGTTGCACTAAAGTCAAATTAGAATATTGTTTAAAGATAAGGGGCAGTATCATCCCAGTTGTGTGACCTACTTATTCTATTTAATACTTTCCAGTCTTTAGCAAGAATGGTTTAGAGACAGAGTAAAATTCAACTCACAGCACTATAAAATTTCAATAATTCCATTTGTACAAAAAGGACTTATTCCAGTTTTACACCAAAATAACAAATCAAATTGCAACCTACAGCAATTTTCTTTTAAATTTTTCCCTTATCCATATATAAGAACAGTATCAAAGATAAAGCATTGAATTCTCTGCCCTAAGTAGCATTCTAGTGGAATAATATTTGTATTTTGGGTTGTATTAAAGGATCAATCTTAGTTTATCTCAATTTAACTTAGGTATAATTTGATCATTCATGCCTGTGTCAGTTTTGAAAGCTGTACTCAGAGTTCTGACACACAATCCCTAGAAAACCATCATCATGACACATTGTGTTTTGTCTTGATACCATGGCCTGGAATATTACTTGTGTTCCACACCAGTCACCCAAATAGTAATAATTTTTCTTGCTCTGCTGTCCCAGAGATTTATATGTTAAAGATATATCAGAAATAAGTCTAAATTAATTATGCATGAAGAACGTAAATTGTCCTCAGCAGAAGCTCAAACCAATAAAAATGGGAAGCAACTGAGCCCTGCCATTCTCTTCCTGAATTTCTTGTTCATAACCACTGACATATTTGGTATGATTCCTGGTAAAATCACTTCAGGTCAAAACCAATTACAGCACCATGTGGCAACGAAAGAAGATTTTTAAAATAAACAAGTCTTAAGGCTCACTATCCTAAGAAAAGTTGACGTTATTCGCCATTTGAAATGCAGTGTATAAGCTTGTTCCTCTTCTGAAACAGGACAGTATACTTAAGAGCAAACTAATCTTTTGATGTATACTGTCAAATACCTGCTTCAAGAATTCTTTTTAATTTTCTCTTATTAAAAACAAAATGTCAGTAGGTATATTTGTCAACACATTTCACTTTCAGCTGAGGATTGAAATTCTTGAGATTGATAAAAATTTGTAAAAGATCAACCTTGACAACTATAAGCCAGTCAGCCTGATTTCAGTACCTGGGAACATGTTTCTGGGCATGCAACTGGTAAGGTGATTGGGAACAACTGGAACGGATTTCTAATGGGTAAGTCGTATCTGACCAACCTGGCAGACTTTTATGATGAAGTGATTGAATTTGTGTAGATGGAGAGAGCAGTGAACATCATTCATTCCAAGCTCAGCAGGACTTCCAACGTTCTCTCTCACAGTATTCCTCTTGTTTAAGTTAGCATATTATGGTCTATCTGAGTGAACAGCCAAATGGGCAAAAAGCTGTTTGGATTATTAGGTTCAGAGGGTAGTGATTAGTGGCTCATACTCTACCTGGATGCTGATAACAAGTGGAGTACCACAGAGTCTGTATTCAGATCTATTTAATATCTTTATCTCTCAGAATATAAGCTGGAGAAGTACTTATGGCTATGAGATGGCACACTCCTGAAGTTTGTAGATGACATATGTGGAACAAAATAAATGAAAGAATCTCATTCAATATGTTCAGCAAATTTGGAAAGCACAGTTTGTCCTCTTATTCCTGTCTATTTTACCAAGAATGATATATTACCTCAGGTTTACAGGAGAATCACAACTCCAGTGCAAGTCTTTTGATCACTTTTCTTACCAAGTGTTTTACTAAATTCAAACTTTTTTTTTTTGTACCTGCACTTCCCTGCTACATTTCACTTGCTGAATTCACTTGCTACATTTCACTTTTCCAGCTAAGAAATTAGGCACTATTTCAATCAAGATTCTTTACAGAAAAGACTCCAACTGATGAATGGATTACTGAAAAACACAAAAAATTTAAACTCCTTACCAAGTCTGAAATTCTGTTATTGTGATTCTGCTGGTTAAAAAAAAAAAAAAAATTAAATTAAAAGCTTAATTGAGTCAGAACATATTTTACATGTTGATCACAGTCAATTCAAACTTACAAAGCAAAAGAAAAATTAAAGAACACCAACACCACTTGTCTGCAGTATTAAAACAGAGAACTAAAAAGTACAGAACAAGGCTACTGCTGTAGTCAGAGACAGGAGCCAAAAACAAGACAAGGGAATAAATCAACAACAGATTTTTAACAGGAGCTAGTCTTCATACTAAAAATGTGAGTGTTATAAAGACCTGGCACAAAACTTTCTGTTAGAGAACATGCCATTTACTCATATATAAATGAGTATGTCCCTATGCAAAAAGAACATAGGGACAAATGTCTGAGAAAACTCTCATAAGTGAACATCAACAAGAACAGAAATTACATTTAACAAACTCTTAGTTAAGAAAAGCCTTCATTTGGGCAGACTAAAAGGATTGAGCCAAGTAATTAGAAAATGACAACTGTAACAGTTGACAGTAATGACATCAGTTTCCTCTGAATCCAATACATTTTCGGTATTAGCTGCTGGTAACTACCTTATGCCTATTCAAGATGTTAAAAAGCTAAGGTTTTAAACCATCATATTTTGGTTATACACAAAGATAATAGTTTACATGTAAAAAGTGCAAAGATATGCATAACAATGTTCTAGCACTGTGATTCTTATCTGATGAGCCCAAACCTCTTTCATTTGGCCATATCATACCACACTTACAGGACTAAATAAAGCCTGCATTCTGTCAGTAATCATAGACACAAAAGTAAATAAGCTGACTGTAGCAACATTCTGGCTATCAAGTCTGTACCTGTACCAAGGTAATTCTCCCAATCTCACAGCTGGATAAGTTTATACAGAAATTACCTCTAAGAAAAACATGAACATCCATATGCTATGCTTATAAGTAATCCTCATTCTACCCTTTTATAAAGTACTATTCAGAATCATAAGAAAAGCATATGTCAAGAAGAGGCCCATGGTATTAATACTCCAGAGAAGTGTATCCAATGTAAGAAACTGGTTAAATTGACTGGATGTCTTAAAATGTAAGCTTTGAGCACAAGATCCAAATTCATCCATGTAAAAGTTCATCTTCCTTCACATAACGTTGAAGATGACTGTGTCAACACAAAAATAACTTTAAATAACTGCTGCAAATTTAGTAGATTTTTCTTAACTTCTAGTCAAATCATCTGTTTTAACAGAGCTTCAATCCTTTCGGTGAGTTGAGTCAAATTTCCTATTTTAGCTTTTAAACAAGTTCAATTTAAACCATAAACAAGCATGAAGCCTGCAAGATGGATTCTGCCTACAAGAATGACTTGTCTCTGAGGCTCTGGGATCTGTGGTCCCTCCTCCACCACAGATGTTCACTGATTGTCTAGCCACCATTAAGGTATCCATAGTTTGACAGATAATCCTTGCTGGTGTAACAAAGCGTATGTTTACTAGTCACAAAACCAAAAGCTGTTTGTTTTGTACAGAGAAGTCCAATGTTCACTCCCTAGGATGGCTGCACATGTGACAGCTGGAAGGATCTGTATTGGTGTACGTTACCAGAAGTAGAACTGTATATCAGACATACAAGCAGACATAGTTTCTCGTGTGATTACATGACATGGCAGAGCTGACAGAGCTCAGTATACAGTTCAACAAGCAGCTGTACAAACCTTTCCCGATAAAACCTTCTGCACAAGCATCACTTAAGAAACTGTCTAATATTATATTAGGGTTTTAAGTTTTGCTCAACATGTCACATGAACAGAACTCTCAAAGCAGTTTGCAGCAAAAGAAAACAAACTAGCAGTTACACTGATATTAGCTGGCAGTATAGACATTAATTCAATACTTTTGCTAAGATAACAATTGGAAGTAATTTCATGTAAGCAGAAGCAAATTTAAAACAAGGAAGCAATCATCATTTTTTGATAAATGCTTTTGGTATTTGAGTAACACTGGAAAAGTTTTCAAGTCCTATTTCTAAAGTACAAAAAATACATTTCCCTTCTACCAAAAATACCTAGAGAAGCTCCTCCTACTGCATGTTCTTTGGAGGAGAATGTGTTAGGGAACAACTTTACGAATCGTGCTTATTGCACTTCAAGAAATATGACCTCTTCCTACATTAAAATTCTGGTCAATATTTAGCATTACAAATTATCGAAAGAAAATCACAATCAGATCAAAAGGAAAGGAACTACACATACATATACGTACAGACAGCAGCAATAATTTTTACTGAGATAATGGTAAAGCAAACTGTTATGAAAATTTTAATATTTTTATAGCAACTTGAATATAATTGTAGCTAATAAATTACAAATGTAATTTTATTATATTAGTCAATATTCTGATTTACATCAAGATAGGCATTATCCTAGTAATTACTAAGCTGGGAAAGATGACTTGCATTGTATTTGCCTTTCTACCAACTTACTTAAGGGACCTGTTTTCATAGAGTATAAAACAATTTTACTGAATAAAGAATTTTCATTCTAAGATCTAGAAATTAGGATAAGATGTTTAAACTCTCTGTGCATAACAAGCTTACAAAAACAATGAAAGTAGGGGAAAAAAACCATTAAACATGATAGACGACTCTTACTAAAGAAGAAAATATTCAGAGTATTACCAAATCTTTGATTAGTTATATTTTATTCTAAACAGACTCTTGATAACTGTAGGTATATCATGTTGTCATGTTGTCACCCTAATAAAACAGCATATTTTAAAGTATTTAGAACTACATGTTTTATCAATAGATGTAAATTCTATAGTTGGTCATTCTGTTGTTTCCTATATTACAGAAACATTTATCATTAGGAGTCATTAAGATTTTCTCTTCAGCTAAAATTAGTCTGAAGTGATAAACTCAAGTCTCACACAAGTTCTTTTCCCATATACAGAAGCAACTTGTGTATGTTACAGATGCAAGTATAGACTAAACTCAAGACCACGTACGCCAAAGAGTGATGAGAGGTGAAGGAAGTCTGTCCTCAGAAACAACTGTTCTGTGATAAATATCTTTCTCATGCTGCAAAGACACGATGATACGTATGGACTTGTAAAATCTGACTTTACTTCTTTGTTTGCCTTAAACATTTCATCTGAGGGCTGGCCATTTGTGCCTTTGTTTTGTGGCAATGAATAGCGAAGGGGGTGCAGCAGCGGGTGCTCCCAGAAGACTGATCTTAGGACATCATCTGAGGGCCTCGTCTGTGGTGCTGAGTTCAATGGGAAGGGAGGTGCAGGTGTAAGCACCGCTACCCTCCTCGCCTGGCCGAGCTCATGATCCTGAGCTGGCTGCTATGGGGGCAGGAGGTGCAGTGGTGGATGCTGCCATCCCACCTGCCTGGCTGCCCTGGCTGGACCTTTCCAAAGGATCTTCTGCACATGCATGGCAAGACACCCCCCTCGTGCTAATGGGGCATGGACTGGCCATAGAAAAGAACTCTCAAGAAGCCATGGGGTACATGTACCCATCACTTCAATGAGACTAACCTGGAGCCTGCGGCTTGGAAGAAGCCACTGTGGTGACCACATGTTCCCAAGGAATTGCTGCTGTCCATTGATGCGGTGACTTTCTTTTTCCCTTCTCTCTCTCTTTCTCTCCCCACGCTTTCTCGCTCTCCCACTTACCTTACTGTTTCTTGATTGGTATCAATGTGTGTCAGATCAAATCCAAGCAACCTTGGCCATGTACAGTGTTCAAATTGTGGTCTGAACAGCATGAAACAGCATGTTTTTCTGCAACTCTGGGAAGTTACACCCTCACATCTTGGCCATTCACCTTAGGTTTTGGTCTCTTTATTTTGGTTGAATCCAGACTAAATTTTGCTTTTGATTTTTGCCCTGAGAGTGGCCTTGTCAGCCTCTGGATCTCCACACAGATAAACAAACAACCTGTGCAGGTCAAAAGAAGCACAGACGCGAGTGTGTAGCTTGTGGATCCAGAGTATGACAGGACTCTGCCAAAAGCTGAAAATATATTTGAGATTCAGGGTGTGAAAAATTGCTTTAACGGAATTTATTTTTCATAATGAATTATGCTTTGTACAATATTTGTAATTAAGGTGGTTGTCAGACCATGGCATAATGCATAAAGCAAGTTGCTAGTGCCTTAAAGACCACGGGTAAAACTACAACTAGAAGCATACCTTATTGCCAAATATGTATCACTGAAATTTAAATTGTCACTGTTATTAAATTCTGATAAAGGAAAATTCTCTACTTCATTTTACTAGGACAAAAGCTAGCATCATAGGAAAAATAATTAGAAAGTATTGTAAGCTAAGTTATACTACTTACACCAAGGCATCAGATCAGAATATACAGAGCCGTATCATCCAGCAAGACAAGCAGCAAGTGCACCGGGCAGAGTGAAACCTGTCAGTCTGCAAAAGAGTCAGAAGGCTTAGGTTGCCGCTACCAAATTTTGGAAAAGTTTTGTCATAACAGGTGGTTAGCAGAGACACAGCCCACATCCCAAAGACTGTAGGCATCAACATCACTTTAGTCAACTGGAACCTGCTGTTAATCACAATTATCACTTCTTACTTATTAAAGGAGTGAGATGACTATTCAAGAGGAGGAAGCCTACAGTAAACTCACATATCCCTTGGTATTCATTTATATGCTCAGCTTGTAGAAATCTGTGCAAGTTTGTTGGAGTCAAAAATCTATACTGGTTTATTCCAATAATTATCTAGCCTATGTCCTCTCCTTTACTTCTTCTCTAGCTGCCAACTCAGATTGCATTTGAGGCAACAGAGAAATCCTGTTAGGTGATAGATAATTCATTCAAGTATCTTTAAACAACAGACTTCAGCAAGAATGCCACTTGAGTCTGGAATCTTGCCGTCTCAAACATTCTCTGTTAGAGACAGATATAATTATTCACAGTTAATAAATATTAACAAGTTGAATAACATTTAATTTACATTCATGTTCTTTACTTAAGAAGAAGAGAAACTATGGCCTTGTCTTTATTAATAAGTTTCATCATACCTGAGAGTCATCTAGATTTACAATATGTCTTTCTGAAACCTGGGGAACATGCAGAACACACCAGCTGCACACAAAGCACACACTGGCCATCGGCAATTCAGCAATATATTTTTAACATTTGCAGTACCATGACCAGTCAGCACTTCCTAAATTGAAAACTTCTCCGTTTATAACAGTCAATACCCACTATTTTAGCCCTTCAGTGGTAGCACTGTGACAGGCTCAAAATCACAAGAGCTAAGGAAGAACAAAGGAGAAACCAGGAGATTCCAAATATCTCCAGGTAGGGGAAAGAATCAAATCCATTAAGTCATTGCTTTGGATATCAATTTCCTCTTTAGGACCTTTTTAATTTTTCTGAAGCTTGCCACTGATGCCAGGCCAGGCCAGAAACTCCACTTCAATCAGAATACAGCCAGATCCCTACACGTTGTGTTGTCAAGTTCAAGTCTGCAATGTTCAATATGTGCACCAAGTGCATTGAGATACTGAGCCTTATGTATTGCCATGCGTACAGTTTCAGTCAGACTACCAAATGTACGGCATCTACATGTTTTGGCAATGTGATTTCCATATAACCTGTATTTCCAAATAAACTTTATCACAGGAGATGAAAGGCTGGCAGGATTGTTAGATTGTGCTCTGCACGTCACAGTCAGTGTTAAAAGCAGCTAGCTCTTTTGACTGTAGTGATGCAGACTTTTAGAAGATTTATAGCATCGGCCTGTTGTACCCATCCTCTCTGTGAAGACAGAGATGCCAGATGATTCAACACTCTTTTCCACACTTGAAAGCACCCAAGGATTAAAGGCTGAAGAAGTACTCTAACCAGGCCAAGATAACTCTACCTGTAGCTGCTGTCCTGTGGCGTGCCAGAGGCCAATGGTCTATGCTACCTGGCCTTTAAAACGTCCTCCAGATGACAAGACAGTGCTCTAGCTTGTAAATTCCAAGAATCAGACAGTAGGGACAGGTCACCAAATCTAATTCCATGACGGCCAGTGAAGGCATGCTAGCAGAGCAGTGCAGTGACAGAAATTCAACTTAAGAATATTTCTGTTCCAGCATTCATTTTTTTCCTATATCTTCCCAGTAGAACACAATGATATAAAAGCATGTAGGTCTTAAGGCAAGCAATGGGTCATAGGCCATAGCACAACATGACTGTGCTTTAGATTAAGCTATTTGTGTTACAATAATCCTACTATCCCAATACACTACCAATGTGTAAAAGAAGTAAATAGCTATCACTATGATTCAGGGAAGTATTTGTGGTTGTGGCAAAATCTTTCCTTCCAATTAACAGAAGGAATATCATCGAAATTCTCAAGCTTCTACATCATTAAGCCTTGGAAATAAATTACAAAATGGATACAGGTATTAAATATCACATCTACATCCAAATGATCTAGTCTACTCAGCTACAAAAGTCCAGAAGAAAAAAAATTACTTTATAAGTTCAACAGCTTAAGGTTGGGAGTTGGGATGTTTCTCTGAATGTATATTTTGCAATTTAGTTTGATGCATTATAATTCTCTGGGGTTAGGTCTAATTTGCTTTACCATAAAATGGAATAATTTAAAACTAACTTTAGGCTGTTACTGTATTTAAATAATATTAAAGGTATTTTATTATTCAAGAACAGAGGGGCTGATACCTAATCTCAGTGTCATGCTTGCCCGTTCTTTTTCTTTTTTTTTTTCCCTTTTTTTTCGCTTCAGTTGGTGGTGGGGAGGGTCAGGAATAAAAGAGAGGGGTAACTTTCAAATGTAGTCTTGTGAATTTTTACCAAACCACAAAATATACCATGGGATTGAATTTTACATATGTTCTAGAAGATGTACTTTCCACATCTGGACTTGGCTGGAGGGATTCCACCATCATAGCTGTAATTCTAATGGAAAAATCCAACAAAATTGGAACCCAGTGGAGCATCTATCACACAAACACAAAACCAGAATGAACTTAAGCTTTTAAAATGTGTATACTGTTAAAGAAGACAATTGTTGCAAGGAATCCACTGCATTCTACTAAAAAGAGATATGGTCAACCGTTGATTATTTAAGCTTCTGTTTACTGATAGCAAACTGTACTTCCTCAACTAAGAAGCAAACAAAAACTGTAGTTACATCTCTTTACATCACCTCAAAATCTTAGCTATATCTCAGGAAAAGACTCAAAAGGTGCCCTCATTCCTTAAGCTTTCTACTCTTCTATGACAGCACATTTTTCATTATAACCATTTCCAGCTGTAGCCTGTTTTCTTTTTATTGACATACTCTTCTACATCTCCTCAGAGCAAATTCAGATCTGCTTGTCTGCCTGTATTTGTACTCCTGCTTTTGAGCCTTTCTGACCTATTCATTCCCCACATCATCAACCTGTCAGATTCTCATTTTTTCTACATGTTTAAGGAGGAACAACTTTAATGTCTCCATGAACAGGTAGCAAATGATATCTTAGGATCTGAAAGCAGAGGGAATGACTACATGAGAGTGCTGAGGCACTGGCACAGGTTGCCCAGGGAAGTTGTGGATGCCCCATCCCTGGAGGTGTTCAAGGCCAGGTTGGATGGGCCTTGGGCAGCCTGACCTAGTGGGAGATGTCCCTGCCCATGGCAGGATGTGTGGAACTGGATGATCTTTGAGGTGTCTTCCAACCTAAACTATTCTATGATTCTATTCTATGATTCTATGAATCTATAATCTGGACTAAGGACTGCTTTGTTTGTGACGTGACAGGTGTTTATATTGTCTAGTGTGCCACTGTTAAGATTTTCTACAATCAAATTATCAGTAACACTTAAGGAGGGAAACTATAACTGAGTGCATAAACATATACCAGACTGCATCTTAAACCAAAACTAGAACATATATATTAAAAAACTACTCAGATGCCCACCTAAAACAAAAGTTAAAATCATTCTACAGTAGGCCTTTCCTAGTACTCGGACATTTTTACTGAATTTATTCGAGCTACAAAAAAATGTCTTAAGCAATACCTAACTCACATTGTTGCAACTTTGGGTTTAAAAAAGTAAAAAGAAAAATTAAAAAAATCTTTCTTTAAAAACAAAACTGCCCCTGGAAACAAGATGCTTCAAGGTGGATGTAGTAAGAATACCTTAAGCAGATGGTATTAAAATTCTAGCCAAAGTTATTAGCTTTTCCAAAATACTGGCTTCTAAACTGTGAGTGAGGGTTAGAGGTGTGTGTGAGTTTTATATATAAAAAAAAAAGTTTCCTAGAAGCGTAGAAGCCTTGCTATAGCTTTGTTCTGCAGACAAATCTTGACAAAGCACAGAAAAAATGTGGAAGTAAAATGTTAAATGATAGGCTTCTGAGTGATAAGTATCACACACAAAAGATTTGTAGATTCAGATTTCTATCAGACATTAGCCCAAGAAACTTCCAGCTGAAAAAAATAAATAACGACTTCATTTCAGAAAGGAAAGTATTTAAAAGAAAAAAACTTTAATAATCCAGATCTCTTCCCCAACCTTGGAGAATTTTATTTGCCAAGAACTTCAGCCTAAATTTTAAGCATATAGGTATTATTTCTGGTTTCTATCATCTGAACAAGGACAAAAAACTACCATTGAGTGAAAAATTACTCTGATAGAGCTAGAGGCCAAAAAACCAAAATAAAATAATGTTTTTTGCTTATGAAGCCTAAGGCTATGACATGAAGTATGTCACAAAACTGATTATCTGTAAAACAGCTGTTAAGATTTACATTTTCATCTTATCATTAACTAGATCTGTTCTTTGGAATACTATTTTACCCACAGTTGCTTGTCTTCTCACTCACCTTCAGGGTTTTTTTTTTTCCAGAATCTGAATAGAAAAATAAAGTTGGAAAAGAAGATAACAATGTTAAACAAATAAGATTAAAATGATCATGTATGAGAGTGCTTTAGAGTAAGTTTCTTACTCATAAATACAGATTTCCATGTTGTTTTTTTGTTTGTTACAGGTGTTTTAGTAACACATCATGTTCTGATTCTGGCCATGACCTTTACCTTCAGCAAGCTAAAGCAATGTTTTTTTCGTGGGCCTTCTTGCAGGATTTTATTTTAAAACTGTATTGGGGCCATCTCACATGGTTTATTCACAAAGCACCTAGTTTGCAATTTTTGTTTTGTTCTGGGACTGCCCAAGTGCTGCAGTACAGCAAAGCAGTACAACCTGCTTTTTTGTGCATGTGTTTAAATATATATATCTACTAGCATTTCACATTTATTTCATCTGTCTAAAAGTGTGAAGAGGGGAGCAAAATAAAATTGAATCTCTGAGGTGTAGGTATTTAGCTTAAGAGAAATATAGATGCCTGGATAAAAGTCTACCAAACCATAGCCCAGTTACAATAAGACAAAACCTTTGATAAATTGCCTTCTTTTGATAAAATCTCTGTAATGACCCACTAATTATAATGTGTAACATAAATACAAACAATATTAGTTTCCTTGTTCTCATGTTAGCTACGAGAACATTGATTATTGTATGTGATATGTAGAAAAACTCAGTTTCCAGTGAGGAAAGCTCATTCCAAGCTCATTCATCTTTCTTCATATGACAAAGATAAAATTAGCAGTCAATTACTGCACTTACTTTACAAACACATTACCTGCTGGTAGACAAGACCATCTAAAGAGATCATGTAAACAATTTACTCTTTATTTTATATTTGAATACTGGTCCTGAAAAGTTTGTGAACAACAGTTAAAAAAATTACTTAACACCTTTAGATTAAAAAATAGTTATCCTTTGGGTTCTTGAAGGACCGAACCAAGTGCAAACCAACCTGTCAAACTCACTGACTCATGAAATATATCTATTCTGATTAAAGCTGGAAATAAAGAAGGTCACACATCAATTAATCTAGGAACAATGTAACTGTATGCTCTTCACAAACTATTTACATGTTTTTGATTTCCACTACCTCCTCTCTTTTAAAGTTCAAATGACTTTAAAACTTTTGAACAGAGATAATAAAAAATAGCTTGATCTTCTATTTTGAGAATATTTTTAATATCATTCTTTAAATTTTTTTTGTGACTGACAGAGTATACTGGATTATATATGGTTACTTCGGCTACTTAAAATTAATGAGCCAGCATCAGTGTTGAAGGAGACAGTAAAATTCTCTAGTGTTTTCATTCAGGTTTTTTGAGATTCACTTATGAGAATAAAATGCAACCACTAGGATTGAACCAGATCTTTTTATCACCAGTGGTTTTCCAAATTATTTATTTGTGCAAGTCTTTACCAAATTTAAACAGACAAGTCCTGACTTATGCTAACGGAAGATTTAGTCTAATAAACAATATTCAACACAAAACTTGCCGTGTCATTCAAGTTAAAGTAAAATAAAACTTTTAATTCTCACCTTGCACATGGAATTTCACATCCCCAAAAGCTTAGTATGTTCATCCTAACCAACGTAAGGGCATTCATCTTCAAGCCCGCTGACACACTGTGGCATCTCACTGACACAGACACTGACTTGTCTTCAAAAGTTACCACATTCAGCACTTTGCAGAGGCATGCAACACTGGAGAGGCCGTTGAAATCACACTGAATTATTTAGTACTCACTGTACCTGAAGAAACGAAAGTAGGAGAAGTCAGCATCCTTATGGTCTGTCACAGAAGGCCACATTGCCTTTTGTGTACCAGATTTTCTTTTTCTTTACCAAAGGAAAGCCTGGATCTAAACACAGAAACACAAGGCACTGTTTCCTGCATTATTACACACTTGCACAGCCTTAGCTTCAGATGTCTGTTGTTAGCTTTCTGAATATTTCACCAGGACTGCTGCATTCTTGTATACTCAAAGCACTGAAACGCAGTTGAATACAAGACAAAATCAAAGAACCAAACAAATAATGAAATAATAACTGTAGCTGGTGCTCACTGAACAATTACAAATTACAATACTAAAGTTGAAAAGCATAGTTATGGAAAAAAATTTAGAAGAAATCACAAACACATCTTTTCAGATGACACGTGTTCCCATACCTCAAATAGATTCTTAACTTGTTATGGTTTCATAATCTTCTAATTGACTGACTACAATGAATACATAAGTTTTCTGAATCTAGAGCTATAAAGCATAAAACACAGCTTTAGACAATTAAAAAAGTACCTGATATAATTTCTAACATTACAAAATCTTTCAGATGAAGGAATACAGTTTTGCACAAATTTAGAAATTTATAAGTATTTAAGATGCCATAATTATTACCATCTGACACCTGTCACTTTTTCAATACATGTTTCTCCTCAAGTGGCAGCAGCATTCCTCCTCAGAGCCACAGTTCAGAAATTTGAACAGTAGTGTATTCTTGTAGAGGAAAAAGAAATTCAGAATGGAGCTAGTCCAGAAAGTTAAGTGGTTTATTTGATATCCTCTGAATATGCCCATTTTGTATAGAAGTCACAGCAAACAAAGTAACTTCAGCATTCTTTAGGACTGAATTTCATATTTATTGCCAAGATACTAAATACAGCCTTACTACTCATATTGTCAGTTTAAATCAGTAGAATCAATAATGCCTAGAATTCTTTCTTTTACCCATAATGGTGGTCAGCGGAATAAAGGGACACAAAAGCTTTTAAGCACATTAGATAAGCTACACGAGGACGCTGTATGACACTGCAGATTAGGGTAAAAAAGGAACTCTGAACCGTACTATTCTTGGTCTTACTCAGATAAAATATCTAGCAGTATTTTTGCTGGTGCAATTATTTCCCTACAACACTGTCAAATGTCCTTCTCAGTCAAAGTAGAGGGATCTGTACGTTCTGATTGTTCATGCAGTTAGACAAAAAAATAAAGGATGACTACAGAAATATAACCAGTGCAGAAGAATCAGGAATGGAACCAGAGACCGTGATTCATTTTAGTGAATTAGTTATTTAAAACGCAGATGATTCATGACCTACATACTAAAAACTGCATGCAAAGCATCTTTTTCTCTCACTGCTATACTCTCTAGCAGAAGCTGCATATCCTGTTTTCTCCTCAGCAAGAGGATCTACTTTCTCTTCTTCATTTAAGTCCCAGAAATCCTTTTTGCTGAATGAGAAAAATGAACTCTACTGCCTTCTTCTCCCATCTCTGTTCTTGATTTAGTGGACAGACTTTCTTCTACATGCTCTCTCTCCCTAAGGCTTAAATCCAGCAATGTCTAAACCTAAGTTTATTGAGAGTAAGTGGGAAAGGAAGAGGGTAAATCATGCTGTATTCACCAGCCTTGGGCATCCCTCCAGCTGCATTGGTGGTCTCCTGATCCATCTGATGGAAACTACTTCCAGGACAGTAGAAGCCTTTGCCCAAAAACATTGAAGAGTTAAAGGAGAAATAAGAAATTAGCAACACACACACACTCTTTCCAGTAAATTAATGTGTTTGGTTTATGTTGTATAAAACAACTGACAGAAAAAGAGATTAACTGACATTTACTTTGATATTTGCAGTGTTAAATTGGTTTCTCAGAGGAGGGTAGCAAGAAATGTGGGAAAAGAAAACAGCATTCCTACTGGATAAGAAATTAATATGTGGTTATCTGGAAGAATATTTTTCTCCAATTAGTAATCTGAAAAGCACATTTGACAACATGAAGATCTGAAAACTTGCTTCTTTGATAGTTCTGTCTAAAACAGCAACGTACTTTAATGACTTGAGAGAAATACTGAGAAAGTAGCATGTGAAACAGACAGCTACATGCAACTTCCCTTTCTCCACTTTTGAATATCGTAGTCTGCTGAAGTGAAAATCACTTCTCCTTTGGCAGAGCTGCAGGATTTTTCTGTTAGAGAACAAACAGCTGATGATCTTTCCTGAGTTTCCTCTTTTGGGTTTTTCTTTTCCCTGGGCTTTGAATCTGGTGAAGGAGGAAACTGCAGGCTTTCTCTCTACAGAAGACAGAATCCTCCAGGTGTTTGATTAACGTGATACTTGTTCTTCTGCATATAAGTAAGATAGCTGAACAAACTAGACAGCTATGTCACTGAACTCAATCCAGTAGCCCACATGAATATTTTTTTCCGTTGACAGCTTATTTAATACTAAAACCAGATTCCTGTTTATTTGCCTACACACTGCCTGTCTAGTTCTTATCCTAGTGCAGAATTTAGAAACCAGCTGTAAGATCTCATGCAGCAAAACTGGCTATATAAGAACAGCAGAAAGAAAACATTAATTTAAGCCATGGCAAACCACAGTCAATGCCTGTTTGAAAAAAATAGAATCCTTCTGGTTTTGATGGAATTTTCCTGCACTCCAACCCTCAGAATTAGAAATGTGCACCACTGGAGGGAGACTGGGGGTTTTTGAGGGAAGAGGAGAGGAAAATTTTTAGGATTTATGGTAAAAATCTTCCCACTTTATGTATGTATTATGGAATAGTAACGTTCTTCAAATGCACAAGACAATATTGTTTAATTTCATTTCTAGTATAAATCTGAAGTGATTTGCAGTGGTTATTCTCCCTTTAGTAAAGATTTTTTAAAATTAATACCTAAGTTCTCTTTGGGTCTCAAGTTAATTCACATTTTAGAAGCAGTAGAACAAATAGCAGGACGCTGTGGATATGTGGTGCTCACAGATCAGAACCAACTTCAGTGAAGGTACGTTAGATAATTTATATAGCTTCAGTGGGTCACTTCAGTTAACACCAAGAAGCACTGAACAAATTCTGCAGAAATAATGTGCTTACCAGAAGTAAAATTTCTGATTTAGTTCTTTATTAATTTGTAAAGACATATTATTTACTTAGGAAAAAGAAAAATAGCTAAATTTTATTTTCATTACTATTTTTATTAGCAATCCTAACAAAAAAACTCCACTAGTGCATTATGTCTAGGAACTATTATTATTGATGGAAAAGAATATTGAGAAATTTGGCCCACAGTCAGGCCAATTGAACCTGGACAGCATGTTTAAAGCCAACTCAGACCTTTTGGTACTGAGAAAAAACATTTACCTTTTTTTCAAAAGAAAAAGGAGGTCACCTACTAATTGAGCAATGGAAACTATTTACAATACTACCACTGACAGAACCTCAGCTACAAAGAAAGATTTCAAATCTGGAAGATAAACTGATCACAACTAGTAAGTAACTAGTTGTAAGTAGTAACTGGTAACTAGAATATCAGTAACTAGTAACTAGTATTCATTACACAGCCTTATTTTCATCAAATAGAATTTCTAAGAGTAGTGATATAGACTTTCTCAATCTGCAGAAAGTGCAGTAATTGGAATCTCCTTTTTTCATAGTACTTACTTTTATTATCAGATAGTTTCTTTAATTACTGTATAGTTCCTTTAATAGCATATAATTGGCATTATCCCCAGTAGAGCAAGGAAACGTGACCATCTTCTCTTTTCCAAAACCAACTTTCCATTACTAAGTTCATTGAGAATTTTCAGTGACTTTCTGGCAGATTTTACTGAAAATTGAAGCAACTCTATTAAGAGAGAACTATTCATATTTTGTTTCAACATTGAGAGCTCACAACTCTCTAGACAGAAACTGGCACCACCATCCACTTAGCAGACAAGTGACATAATTCCAGGCAAATGCACTGGACAGAATGTTTTTCTTACATCAAAGAATGTCCTTTTATATACCTTGACTCACAGAGTCATCATACAGCACTTTAGCATGCAAGATGAGAAAAACAGCACAAAAACACATGCAGACAGATAGAGGGGAGAACAATAAAATGGAAAAGGCACCAGTTACAGCAGTAGTGACCTCATAGTAAGTGCTTATGAAAACCAGTGAGTTAATAGAACATAAAGGAAGAAAGAAGAAGGATGATCTTTAATTAAAGTACTTCTAGGTCAAGCTTTGACAGGAAGCAACTCTAAAGACGTTCTGAAATATAAGAATGGATGGGTTTGTTAGCATCAAGTAGACACTCACAGGGATAGAGCCATACAACACAACTGGGAAGCGTCTGTGACTGGAGAGATAGATATGAAGGGAAAGGAAATGCACATCTCTATTTAACAGATTCTTTTTCCTTTAAATTCCTTTGAAGAGAAAAAGAACATGTCCTTCCTAGCAAAAGCCTAAATGCAGAATGAGGTATCAACACATGATCTGCTATGTGTGTGGATCCTCAGAGTGAGCTGCTTTGTTTAACCAATTTCTTTTTTTTCTAGTTGCTGGGGAAACAGCACTTGATTTGGAGTGAATTTCTTGTGCTAGGTGGGACAAAGAATGGTATTCTGTGCACAGTTTTGGCCTGGAATTTCTCTGTGACATGCCTAGAAAGACAGTCCTGTAAACACTTAAATATTTTAGGTCCAGAGACTCATTGATGGACTATCTCAAGTCAGAGGTGCACACTGGGAATTCCTCCATGACACATAAGTGGAAGCAGCACAAAATATAGACCTGCTACAAAAAAAGAAATGTTTGGGCAGAGAGAAAAAGAAGTAGTAATAATGTGTGGGCAAAAGAAAGGGAAGAACAACCCGTGTACAGCAAAAACACAAAAGACAAGAACAGAATGCAGTTGATGAACAGAAAATAACGGACTTTGTAAATGGTAACTACTGTGTCCAGATGCTGTTAAATACTTATTGCAAAATTCTTCCCGAAATGTTTGCTGAAGGTTTCTTTTGCAAATTCAAAAAGAAATCTTTCAGGAAAATATGTTCTGGACTGGAAAGATCCAAAATATTACTTCACTTAACCTTCTGTATAATATGGATTCAGAACACAGTAGTAATCATAGAATCATTCAGGTTGGAAAAGACATTTAAGATCAAGACCAATTGTAAATGTAACACTGCCACATCCACCACTAAACCATGTCCCTGAGGGCCACATCTACACGTGTTTTAAATATCTCCAGGGGTGGCAATTCAACCACTTCCCTGGGTAGCCTGTTCCAGTGCTTCACAGCTCTTTCAATGAAGCAATACTTCCTCATATCTAGCCTAAACCTCCCCTGGCATAACTGAAGGCCATTTCCTCTTGTCTTATTACTTGTAACTTGCGAGACAAGATCAACACCTAGCTTATAACCACCCCCTTTTAAGTAGTTCTGGAGAGCTATACAGTCTCCCTTCAGCCTCTTCCAGATTAAACAACTCCAGTTCCCTCACCCACTCCTCATAAGACTTGTGCTCCAGATCCTCCACCAGCTTCATTGCCCTTCTCTGCATGTACTCCAGAAGCTCAATGTCCTTCTTGTACTGAGAGGCCCCAAACTGAACATAATATTCGAAGTGGGGCCTCATCAGCCAGTGCTCCAGTACAGGGCCACAGTCTCTTCACTAGTCCTGCTGGCCACACTATTTCTTAGGATGCTCTTGGCGTTCATGGCCACCTGGACACACTGCTGGCTTATAATTCAGCTGGCTGTCCACCAGCACCTCCGTGTCCTTTTCTGCCGGGCAGCTTTCTAGCTACTCCTCCCGAAGCCTATAGCGTTACACCTAAGTTCAGGACCAATAATATTACTTTCCTCAGGAAAAGCTGTTCTGCTAAAACTAAAATCTTTTGTGAGGACTCCAGCTAAAGCCCAAACAGAGGTCTTTAGAAACCTGCTGATTCCTGCACCATCATTTCATAGGCCACTGAACAGTCTGGGCATTAAGAATTTGTAACAAGCAGTAAGAGGATGCTCTTACTCTTTAGCAGTAAGAGGATGCTGCTCTCAAGAGTTCTCCTCTTAGAGCCTCTATTGACATTTTTCTCCTTCATGTTCAGTCCCTAATCATGGAATGGACCTGAAGAAATGGTTTTGACTGACAGCTGTACCCTTTCCACACCATTGTCTTTTCCTGGGATTTTCTAGTTAATAATTTAAGAGATAACAGACTAAGATGATGCAACATGTCGTGCATTGGATGTTAGATTTTGTTGCACTTCACTCCATGGCGAAGTAGCACCTCCCAGAACAAGGTTAAAATGTTAGAGGATTCCACTTTAACCCAGTACAGTTTTTCTAAGGTGGTGCTCTCGACATGAGGTTTGCCTTCTCGATCTTCCTTTTTTCCACAGACAAATGGCAGGTAGCTACTGCTATGGCTGCTTTTTTGCAGTTTAAACACCTAATAAAGGTAATCATTCAGGGTACAGATGCAAGCAATATTATAACAAAATAATACAAATTAAAGCTGTCTTTCTCTGCAGGCATGTTAAGGAAATCTGAAAACATTAGCAAAGTTTCAAAAGTCTTTCTAAAAACTTTAGCAAGTAACAGACTCTTGCTTCAAGAAAGTGCTTTTTTTTTCAGGTTCCATTCCATGTCACAAGCAACTATGAAAGTCCCTTGGAGACCTTCCTTGGCTGCTATTGTCACTTCAAGCTGAAAAAATAATAACGATTCACCACCTCTATTATCGAAGAGGACATTAATAGTTACTTATCCAAGTACATCAATTATACATCCATGGCTTTAAAAAGATTATTATGGTTTACCAGAGAGAAATCTTGAAAATATCACAGCGATTTTCACAGAAGTGAATAAGAAGCAGCAGTGCTGTTTTGGAAAAAAACGTTTCCTCCAGAGCTTATATAAATAAATATTTTTATTTGTTGGGATACAAGTATTTTCAAAATGTACTTTCCACAAACCTTGACAAAATAAAATGCTGTGGGAGCTGCATACATATGAGAAAAGAAATAACAATAATACATATCTTCCTCTGCTCTGCCCTTGTGAGATCTAGCCTGGAGTTCCATGTTCAGCTCTGGGGCCCCCAGCATAAGAAGGATGTGGACCTGTTGGACCACGTCCAGAGCAGAGCCACAAAGACGATCAACAGGGTTGGAGCATAGGCTTAGGGAGGTGGAGTTGTTCAGCCTGGAGAATAGAAGCCTCTAGGGCGACCATATAACTGCCTTTCAATATCTAAAGATACAAGAAAGGTGGGGAGAGTATGTGGTGATATAAAAAGGGGTAGTGGCTTCAAACTTGAAGAGTGTAGATTTAAATTGGATATAAGGAAGAAATTCTTCATTATGGGAGTTGTGAGGCACTGAAACAGATTGCCAAGAGAAGTCATGGATTTCCCATCCCTGGAAGTGTTCAAAACCAGGTTGGGAGAGGATTTGAGCAACTCGATCCAGTGGAAAGTGTCCCTGCCTATGGCAAAGGGACTGTAATTGTATGATCTCTAAGGTCCCTTCTAACACAAACTATTCTATGATTCTATGAATATTGTTGCCTGGCACAGGAGACAACGTAATCCTTCTGCTCTTCACATTTCCATGCTGTTTCATACTCGTAATCCCAGATGATTGTTTTTTGATCCAGCCAAGTTTATGACAAAAAGTAACAACTCTATATTCTTGAAGTACCATCAATTACATTTTAAGATATCTGATTGTGTTAAATTTCTTCATTAAAAAAGAGAAACGAGTCAAGACGAGCAAGAGTAACAACTGAATGTTACTGAAACATGCTTCAGCTGGATCTCATCAAGTTTAAATTTCCCCTACATTCTCACCCAAAAAAAGACACTATGAAGATCTACAGTGCGTTAAGAGTCAAAACACATTGAATATTGAGCATGTAGGGATACCAATTTGTAAAACCCCACATTACATGTAAATTCATTCCTGTGGAGGGAAGACAAAGTTTGTTTCATTTAAAAAAAATACATTCCTGGAAAATTCATCTCATTTTCTGGTAATCTGTAGATCAAGTTTAGAAAACGAACACAGTAGTTCATGACAAGTTGCCATTTTCTGAAATATTAGCCACTTATACCTCTGAAAGGTGTTAATGGCTTCAATTATGCTATTTGCAAAACAAAAGCCCAGTGAAAAAGCACCAGGTCTTCATAACTCCACAGACCTATTTAAAGAACAGTAAATAATGATATCTTGTACTCATCCCCTTTTATCTTGTAGACTGTTACTGACCAAATACTATTAGTTTCAATGGAAGTTTGTTTTAGCTTCAGGGCAAGCATATCAGAAGTGCCTAACAAGCATAACTCTGTATTCAGCTGTTCCTGTTTCTCCCCTATACTTCAAATACTGAGTTTTGCCTGCTCCTTCCTAAAGTCAAGATTTTTGTGTAGAACTGGAAATAAGCATAGGGCTGGAGACAGACTGAAACAATTCATCATTCTATACCCACCAGAATTTTCTATTAAAATACTTTTGTCTTCAAAATCAGTTCACAGTTGCTGGGATTTCTTTTTCCTTCTGTCTCCAGCAGCAGAATTCAGGCTGTTTCTAAAAGCTTATTATGTTATGTTATTTACAACCACTGTAGTGTAATTTCCTAGAACAACATTACATCACTTTATTTTATTAAGGGTTTTCTTAATACTTTTAAAAATTATCTTGAGCATTTGAATTTTCATATCTGAGTAATATCAAATTACCGAATTTTAAGAGGGAAATGATGGAATGAATTAATTAGAGCAACATTACAATGGAAGTTTAAAAGGTTATATGTGTCCTAAATGGACAAACGGCTGCAGATGGGTTTATATGAGTTCATAAACTCTATTTGAATCGAAGATGTGGAAATACACACAATAGTCTAATGGTAATTTTTAAATATTAGTTTTAGAATAGTATGTATCAGGAGTTAAATTGCTCACAAACTTTTATCATTTTACTTCATCACATAATATTCTGTGAAGGAAAAGAATGCACATAGGGATGTGAAAACCTTGTTTAAAACCCCAGTAGTCCTGTGCTTAAGAAAACTCACTTCAAAGTTGATTTCAGGAAGACAGAAAATTGTCATCCTAAAGTTTATTCCAACATAAAAATTTCTAGAAGTGTTATAGACGATGTAAATATGAAGTAAAAATTTGGTTTAATACAAGATATAATTTTAAGGGTAGATTTCAGTAAAATAATTTGTATGTAAATATATTTAAAATAATCACAAAATGGTAGATTTCTGAAAGATACTTCGACACAATTATTTTTTAAGAAAGAAAACTCCTGAATTTTTTACCTGACCAACTTGTGTAAATTATGTAAGGCACAATTTTTTTTCCAAAGCTTACTGAATTATTTTTGTTGAGCAGACAATTTTTAATTTTTGCTTAACCATTATGACAAGAAACTAATCACTAAACATTGCTGTAACACAGCTCGTAAAATCAAACCTATTACTTACATAAAATTTAAATATTTGTTGTATTGTACCTCCTGTACAAGATGCAAGTCTTTGAATCTTGTCCTTTGAATCTTGTGCTCTTTTGAATCTTTGAATCTTGTGTCTTTGAATCTTTGAGCTTTGATGGCTCCAATTCCAGATGGAGATCCATGACAAGTGGTGTCCCTCAGGGGTCCATACTGGGGCTAGTGTTGTTTAATATCTTTATCAAGGATATTGGCAGTAAGATTGAGTGCACCCTCAGCAAGTTTGCAGAAGACACCAAGATGAGTGGGGTAGTTGCCATGCTGGAAGGATGGGATGTCATCCAGAGGGACCTGGACAAGCTGGAAAAGTGGGCCTCTGAGAACCTCATGAGGTTCAGCAAAGCCAAGCGCAAGGTTCTACACCTGGATCAGGGCAATCCCCATTTTCAGAACACGATGGGAGATGATATGATTGAGAGCAGCCCTGCAGAAAAGGACTTGGGATGGATGCGAAGCTTGACATAAGCCGGCAATGTGTGCTCCCAGCCCAGAAGGCCAACCATATCCTGGGCTGCATCAAAAGAAGCATGGCCAGCAGCTCGAGGGAAGTGATTCTGCCCCTCTATTCCTCTCTTGTGACACCTCATCTGGAATACCGTGTCTAGTTCTGGAATCCTCAACGTAAGAAGGATATGGAGCTGTTGGAAAGGTTCCAGAGGAGGGCTACAAAGATGGTTGGAGGGCTGGAGCACCTTCCATATGAGGACAGGCTGAGACAGTTGGGGTTGTTCAGCTTGGAGAAGAGAAGGCTCTGAGGAGATCTTATAGCGACCTTCCAGTACCTGAAGGGGGCCTACAGGAAAGCTGGAGAGGGACTACTCATAAAGGGTAGTGGTGATATGACGAGGGGGAGTGGGTATAAATTGGAGAGGGGCCAATTTAGACTAGACATAAGGAAGAATTTCTTCATCATGAGAGTGGTGAGGCACTGGCACAGGTTGCCCAGGGAAGTTGTGGATGCCCCCTTCCTAGAAGTGTTCATGGCCAGGTTGGTTGGGGCCTTGGGCAGCCTGATCTAGTGAGACATCCCTGCCCATGGCAGGGGGTTAGAACTAGATGATCTTTAAGGTCCCTTCCAACTCTAACTACCTTATGATTCTATGATTCTATGATTCCATTCCTTTTATATACTCTACTGTCTCTAATTCTACTACTGTCTCTTCTCTCTGTAGTTAGCATTACTTGTTCCGAACCAATTAAATACCAAAACTCAAAAGTTTGGCTCCTGCTCTTCAGAGCTGTAGCCAGCAAATGACTGCATTATTTATCACAACAACAGCAGGCAGACAGAACTAGACAATGAAAGAACAAGCAAGTATAAAACATAAAAAAAAAAACATTCAAAATAAGCATAGGCAATTTTAACATAAATTTATGTGTAAAGATGTTTCTTTTTCCTCCTGCATGTCCTTAATATTCTGAGGTTGATGTTCTTTTCCAGAGAGGTACAAATTTTTCAAATTCAGCATCTTGAGCACATAAGGGGTTGTAATCTTATTTCACATTCTATTTCTTATATCATGAACAATAATTACTCGTTCACAATTACACAGTAATGACGTCTGGGACATCTGTGAAAAATCAGAAAAGTTTGATTGGACATACTTGTTTGTCAGAGCAGGAGGTTGACATACAGATACATTAAGGACTATTGTTTTCAAATAATTTGGAAAGCAATAGCACAGCTATGAACTATGAGCTAATCTCTGTATAGGGAATAACGTCTGCAATATCCCTTTAGGTCAGTTGGAGATGCAAAACCTCACAGGAGTTACCTATAATTGTTTTCACTGAAAAACGGTGAAAATTTTATTTTCTAATAATTTTTAAAGGTATAATCAGTTGCAATAGGTAAGTTGCTGAAAGTATTCCCCTGATAAATGAATGAAGAGTTGACAGGTACACTATTGTCACAAAACAAGCTCCTGCTAGTCTTTTTGTCTTATAAAGTCACATATCAGGGGACACTCTATTGCTAATCAACTATTTTAATAGATATTTCCACCAATTAGAATTTCTTATAGGATATCTGTGAAATTATTCAGTCTCTGTTTGATAAAGTAATAAAAATGCTATCCACAGTGAAAGTCAAAAGAGTAACACACTGCAGTTCTCAATCTCATATAAAAATATCATCTAAGATTGGAAGCGGGACAGACATATGTATATTAAAATAAGCAGGCAACTAACTTAATATAACAACACAAAGAGAACAACTGAAAGAAGTATATTTATGATTCAATAAACAAGAAAATTCTGCTACCCATTTAGGAGTTAGAAATCCTGATATTGCTAGTAATTGAGAACACTGATTAGTAAGATTGCAAAACCACTTTAAATCCATTAAGTGCAGTTAGCAACTAAGCCGAAAAAACTTTCAACTACTAAACTACATGGCATTTTAAGGAAAAGCACAAGCAGCTATTAGGAAATTAAATTAAAGGATTTGCTGCTGGACTTCTACATAGTTATTGCAAAGTAATACTTTGTTTCTTTCCATGGTCATTGTTAACTAAATGCACACCATTTGTCTAACTAGAAAACACTTGCTGAAAATCTGACTAATGCTATGAATCCTTTATGCAATCAGATTTTATTTACCTTGCTACCTAGAATTCTGGGCTATAAGAGGAAAAAGCAAGGAGGCTGATGTGTGTGATATAACTGATAGAGTGCTAGTGAAATTGTTTCTGATTGCAAGTTCTGACAACTGACTGTCATGCAAGCAGTAGAGAAAAAGACATCTCCAAAAGGACAATAAAATACTTTTTCTACAAGAAGAAACTTTTAATGACCAGCAGAAAGGTCAAAAACAATTTCATCTTTTGACTTTTGACTGTGCAGGTTTTCTGGTGGCTGCTTAAATGAGATAAATATTATAAGGTGCAAGTGTATAGTGCAGAAAGAATGAAAAGACTACTGTGAGCTACATCCCAAAGCATTTCTCCTCCTGCATATTTATCTGCTAAACGAAAAGCAGTTACATACTCATGTAGTAAAATAAAAATACAACATGGCTGAACTTCTGGACCTATTCATTAAAGTGATTTCTTGGCTGTTACATTTTAGTTTTAGCTTCCTTTTGTGCTATTACTTATTTCAGAATGAAAATAATTTCATATCCTTGGCCAGCTGTGTTATAATGATTTCAGTATCCAGTTTTTGCAGGTAACAAGCTCTCAGGACTGGATTCCTTTAATAATTTTTACTGTAAAAATCCTATAATCTTCAATAGAATTATTCCTAATTCATATAATGATAAATTATTTGGTAAACTGAAAAATTAATTAACAATTTAAATGAAAAAATATAACCAACACCTTCAGGTAAGGTTGAGTCTGAAACAAGACTAGATAATAATTTGGTTGATCAGTATACTAAATAGTGCCCGGTTAAAGTCACTGGGTTTCTGTAGTTGCAGAAGTCTTTTGGTGCACTGTAAATAAGTGTAGCAGGAGCTGTATACATAATTCTCTTCAATACATATATATTAAAAAAAAAACAAACAAACCCAAACTCTTAAGAAGAATTATTAAAAATTTGGAAAATTGTCATACTTCTCCTTAGGAAGGGTATTTAAAATATATTAGATCTTCCATGCATATTGTTTTGGCTGTTCTTTCAGTTAGTGTTAGCATAGATTAAGACTGAGGTCTTCATTAGTTATTTCTGTCAAATTTAACTTAGGAGAAAAGGTTGCTGTCTAGGTGATATAAAGTCCTGTTCATTGAATAGTACCAAAAATCACATGGAAATAAATCCTTTCATCTTTTCCACTTCCAAATTCAATAGGTACTGGGAATGCACTTTTCCCACAAATTGGACCATTATTTTTTGAGATTATTTTTTTCTACAGTTATGCAAACAAGCTAGAATAAAAATGGAAGTATGTAAGACTTTTCTTGATTCCACATTAGGGGTTCCTTTTTAGGATGACCTCATCTGATGGTCACAAATTTCAGCATAATCTTTTAGAGGGAGCTCTAACTTCCATTTTGGATGTTTTTTCCCTCTTTATGAGAATAGATCTAAGGTCAAGGGAGGGAAAGAAGAAAGTATGAAAGAACATGAAGAAAACACGTCTTTATGCTGCTCCGTTTTTCTGCAAAAAAAGACTGAGTGGCAAAGCAATTTGGATACTTGCAATGAAGATAAAAAAGGAATAGACAATACTGACATATATGTAGCTTAGAGCTAAAAAACTATATTTTTCCACAGGTTGTCAGCCTTGACAGTGATACTGCATGAAGTATCTACTTATTCTTTATTGTAGAACCAAATATTATTGATTCTTAGAATAACTATGTGGCAGGATGGGAATTCTCTCTCTGGATCATTTTTGGCTTCTTCGGTAAATGATCCTCGTATTGAAATATCTACAACTACAGCAGCCAGTTAGACTTTCTAAGAAAAGACTTTTGCCCTGTAAAAAATGGCCTTTGGCAGCTATTTGAGAAAAGCAGACTATAGATTAAAACAGTTTTAACAAAACAAATAGTAGTATTTTCATTTGAATGCAAGTATACTTTTTTACTCCCACTGGCCAGGACAGCACTGGTACTGCGTAGGAATTTTCTTGAACGGATCTTAAAGAAGAGGATTCGTGTAGAAAATGTTTCAAAATCTATTTAAAATTTATTTCAAAGTAACAGTGCTTCCACATGACATAGATAGGAAGAATATAATAGACCTTCTACAGTGGAGACATAATTCCTGTTAATTTTTACAGTACCAGATGATGCAGAAGTCATTTGCAGGAACTGACTGACTACCTGACAAAGCTAGGTCTTCCACCACATGCAATAAACTGAGAAAAGGATGTCTCTTCAAATTCTTCTAGTAAAGGTCAGATTCTTACCTCTTCTTAAAGAGCAGTACCTTAATCCACAATTGAATAATTCTTGTCTCAGTGGAACTACCACTTTAAGTGTTTCACTAGCTAAATAAAACCATGAAGAAGAGTGTCCTGATGTACACATTTCCCTGTGAGTCTGATCAGCCAAACCCACTGTACTAAACCTGCACCACAGACTATGTAACATAAAATGACTCTGGAAATAATCCACGAAGAAAAATTTTGTCATAAGCTCTTTACCATTAAGTGAGCTAATGTAAATTCAAGAATGTAAGAGTATGGAAAGCATCATTTTAACTAGTTTTCTGATTTTTACATAAAGAGCTAAATAAACCAGGAACATATGACTTTCCTGTAAAAGAGAAATTTTTCTGGTATAGCAGTAAACAGAAATATGTAAGGCATAAGGAATGTTCCTTAACAGTCAAGGAAAGAAAATAACTCTTTACAGCCACTGTATGGGCTTCCAAAAGTGAAAAATGTGAAGAAAATCATTGAGAAGATTTAGATTTGGGGGCAATACTTATCTTAAGATTCTGGCTTTTGATAAATGCCTGTGCTTTTGATAAGCAAGTCATATTGTGTAAACATTTTATTTGTATTATAGAATCTGTCGCTGTTTTTTAAGAAGAGAAGCTTTACAGCATCTTTCATTTTCATTTGGGAAAATGAAAAGCAGGAATGCATGAAAAATTTAGGCTGTTTTGCCTTCTGCCATTACAGTTGCTACTAAAAATACATGATGTAATATCTATTTAATTACTTTTTATATTAGTATAAAGACTTCTATCTCCAGTGGACATTGCAGATCAGGGAAAAAAACTTCTAACATCAATGTGCAGCACATGGTATAGATTAAAGACAAATTTTATACCAAACCTTGTCAGATTTTGCTGGTGAAAAACTATTAGTCACACTGGTACTTAAAAATCCCGAATTAATTGGATAAGATTTTACCTAAAGTAGCAGATTACCTTTAAAGAAAGCTGATTTGTATGCCTTTGTTGAATTTTTCTCTATGTAATTGAATTTTATCTATGTAATGCAAATACAAATGGTTTCCCAATTGCTCCTACACAGATGGGCTCTGTTCTTTATACAGAAACTATGGTTCTGTATGGTACAGAAATGGTTCTACCTGGGAGTCTTGGTGGAGAAACAGTACTGAGATGACAGGACCAACTGGCTATAAGTGTCACTCCTTTGCTAAACATTTTCCAAGCCAAGACACTTAAGAATGGACAATAAAAAAGGGCTTAAATCTCACTAAGTAAACAGGAAGATAGATTGTTAGTGTCTAAGTTCTTTCAACGATAAACACTTAAGTCATCTCTTCAAAATGCATAGTAAAATTATATCTACATCACTTGAAAAGAACAAATATATAGACTAAGTTATACACACTAGATAACTAAAAGTAGCCTTTAAAAATCTTGAAACTAAACATGATGTTTATCTCAATTCAGTGTCCACGCCAGTTTCAGTCATGATAAAATATAGCCTACCAAAAGTGAAATAAAGAGACCTTATATGTGAAAGAGTTGTACTTTAATTTGAGAGAAATAAACAAAAAAGCCCCATGAACCATATATCTGCTTCTCAGTGATTGCTTTAGCTTTTAATAGTATATTGGGATTAACAAATTGTGATTTCTAGTGCACCATAACCCTCCAAGTCATTTCAGCACACTGTTGAAAAATTTTTCTCAGTCTCTCATAGACAGATAAAAACTGCCAGGAAATCTCTCCTATACCCAGTCATTTCCTTGTGAAATGACATGTTGTTACATTACTTGCATATTCTACAACTTACTAGTCTAATTTTCCATTCTTCTTAATAGTCACAAGATTCATTGCAAAGTCTTCTGTCACAAGTCAATTATTCATCACTGGCTGAGCGTGATAGTTATCAGAAGCAAATTCAATGGAAGTGTTACACACTTTAATTAAAGATAACACTAATATCTGCAGTCAAATTTTCAAAAGAATTCACAGCTCATTTATGCACCAAAGTGAAGGTTTATTAATGAAAAGAATTCAATATGTGGTATCATCATAAATGTAGACAGACACTTTAAGTTATGCCAAGCTATTTCTCTTTTCTCTATTACATCAAGAACTAAGGATTAGTAAAAGCTTGTATTTTGTGCCAGCGCGTAAGAGTTGCCACACACACTTGGCTCCAGCTTACAAAACCAAAACCAAAACCAAACAGGTGATTTTGAAAACAAGGACGTGTATTTTGGTGACTGAATGTGAGCTGAGCTGAACTTTAAATAAATAACTTGGCTCAAGATACAAGGGTAAGGTGGTCTGTAAATGTGATCAATAGGTTCTCAATGACATGTAGCACTGTCTGTACCAACTACTTTAAAAAGCCAAAGGGCAAACCAGGTAATCACTTGAACACAATGAGTAACTGATGTTTTAGGAGAGGAAAAAACTATAGACAAATGTAAGGCTTGAGCTCCAGTATAAAGGTTACAGTTTAAGCTCTCATTTGCTTTACCAAACAAAGCATCCATGCACAAAGAAGTGCAATTTAGCAACTAAGACTACATAGCAGAAACAACTGAGTTGTCTTGGAAGATAACACATACAGGATTGCCCAAAACAGTGTAGCTGATTCAGTTGCATGCCATTTTCATATCTGACTTGATCAGCTTCAGCAGACTGGAAACAATTTTCTATGAGCTTTTGTTACACATCTGCATCACATAAAGTTTTTGCTATAAAAATTAATTCTATTCCTTTGAACAGCTGTCAGAAAACCGCATATTCATAAACTCCAATTATTATAACTTAAAAATAACATAATAACATTGACATCTGAATATTCATAAATGACTATCATTTTTGCTGTATTGACTCAAAAATTTGCAAGTAGTATTTTTGACCCAGCAGATCTAAGTTAATTAGAAACTTTCCAAAGACAAAATTTACAGAGCATCTATAATGAACATGCTACCCATAAAGACTTATTCACCACTTTAATACACTGCAGAAAATGTATGGATTCTAGACACAGAAATCAGCAGCACAGTGTATGTAACTCTAAATTGTGAGATTCTATGCAGCTACAGTAATTTTACTGGAACTAAATTCATTTACATTGATGTGGCTAAGAAAAGAAAATGAAAGAAGACATTTTTTAAATGTATATTTGACAGCACGTACAAACCAGATGCCGATGGAACATATCTGTTTTTAATTATTTTGCTGTAGAACCAAATTAGCTTTCAAACCATGATGCCCATTTCAGTGCATTACTCAGTTCCCTGCACATGAAATATGGTCAGTCTACTACTAATTCAACCACTAAAATTAGATAATAGTATATGTTCCATTTGGAGTAACTTGTGTTGCAGTATATCAATCCCCATGCATTTAGATTCCAGACAACTGGTTTCACGCTGAATCCAGTTGTCACTTTTGTGCTATGAAATATACAGGCACTACTCGAATTATGTAAAACAATGTACATGATGGGGGGGGGATTTTTTGTTTTAGACTAATACACCTATCCTCACACCCCAAAACAGTTTCTTTATCATCTTTGGCTTTAAATAGACTAATAAAAATTAGAGTAAGTAACCTTTCTTCCTCTGTTCACATTCAATACAAATGAAAGAAAAAACCAACATAGAATTAGATCAAGAGACTAAAATCACTTATGGAAAAAAAACCCAAAACAAAACAGCAAAACTTGCTTGGAATTGTTTCTTTTCCTGAGATGAGAGGCAGCAAACTTGTTCCGCCCCTGATGATCTAATTTGCCAGAAAGGGGTTTGCCATGGGTTCTTGTGACCTGCCTCCAGGAAAGCCATTCAGCTGCTCTCAGTGCAGCCAAGAGGGATGTAGAAGCCAGTGTGACCACAGGACAGTTCTAGGTGTGTGGGAGCAGAATAGCAAACTGTAGCTGGCCTTCCGGCATAATATGTCAGAACCTCAAGACATTTGTAAGACCATTAGAATAACAATTAAAAAATTAATTGAGGTTCATGAGGGGTGTGGTGGTGGTGGTGTCTCTCAGTCGAGGTTTAGGTTTGTGCAGGTTGTGCTCGATATCCACCTTCTAAACTTTCAATCTAGTTCTGTACAGAAGGGGGTCCTAGGCAGCAGCTAGCAACGCTTGCATGGCCCTGCAGAGGGGTTACAGACTTTTTACACAGGTTACAACAAAGAAAAAGTTGTGCAACATTCAACTTTTTGCTCACTTTTTCATTAGTGGCTAAGGAGGTGTTTTGCAACACAGAAAATACTAAGTCATACTTGCATTAAGTGATTTTTTTTTTCCTTGACATTACTCTTTATGAGTTTTTTACATATCTAGAATTTGGATCATGTATTTATGATCTGCCTGAACAAATAGTTGAAAGACGACCAAAATCTGATTTTTAAATTGAATTGCAGTGTTCAGCAACTCCAGCTGACACATGCTTTAAGTCTTATCTTGACTGTAAGTCTTATCTTGGTAAGCTTTATCTTTATTGTTTTTCCACTATTTAAGCTATAGAAGTAATTTCAGAATAAAAGCAGCTAGGAGTCTAAGTAGTAACAAGGAATGGTGATTGAAGTACAAGTATGGAGCAAATAGATAACAGCAAAGCAATAAATCTTTAATGAAAATTTATAATAATGCACTAACATAAGTCTGAGTATGAAACCAGATTAAAGTGCTGATGATTTCATCGTGTTCTCTTCCTCCCTGTCACACCCCGAGGGAGACAAAGTAGGACCCAGAACTGTATTTAAACATTTAGTTTATTACCTATAATGTTACAATTCTAAGTGAAGAACATTAAGCTTAAGTCTAACCAATATTAGCGTCCTATAAGGATTTGTGAGGGACTATACGACCTGTAAGGAGTTCGGTGATAAAGTTTTGAGATGTTTCCGGAAGAAGTCGCTGCGAGTGAAGTTTCTGCAAACGCTCCGGTATTCGTATGTTGTTGCTGTCGGTGGGGGATCTCGGAGCAGCTGAGAGGGAGCTCCGATTGAGGCTTGCTCCTCTCGTTCTCTTGTAGTCCATTCTGGAGTGATAACATCTCGGCTACCAGTCGGCCCATCTCCTTTACTTTTGTCAGTGGCACCCGTTGGGATTGCTTCCTGCCAGTGCCATCCGCACCTGATGCGTAGGAATCCAGAAAATCCAGGGTCGTAGATCAGGATGTTTCCATCACAAAAACTCATAGTCTAAATCATGCAAGTGCAACGTATGTAGATTTCTATTCACAAATCTTATTAATACTTTTGTTTTGAGGATCACCTCTGAGTCTTTGTTCTGAAATCTATGGTGTAAATCAGATAAGGCGCCAGTTTAGTCCTCCCGACAGGCCAGCGACTGGCAGAGACATAATGGCTCATTCTCCCCGGCTCATCCTGGCTGCACAGGTGGGCTTTGATATGGACGCTAATGTGGAGTGGCCACCAAACCTCCGTCTGGCCCCTCCCCACACTGCAACTCAGAAAGACAGCAGCTTCAAGAGAGGGAGGGATATGTCACTCGCAATGAACAATAATTTTTGCTGGTCTACCATAAAATTCATTCTTGTTCAGCTCTGAAATTTCTTTCTACTACTGCTTCATTTCTAACCTTCTGTTAAATATACTGCTCCAAGAAAATCCCTTCCCTCATTTCTCTAGTTCCAGATCACATAGTCTCAATTAGTTTGAAAATTCATTTTGCTCTTGCCAAAACCAAGAAATTATTGTTCTCTGTATAGGTTTAATTTTAGTGTGTTCTTTAATTTCTTCACTGTGCTCACTGGATCACCTTTACAGTTTATTATAAACTTCCAGATATAACCCACCTCCTTGCGAAATCCCTTAGATAGAGGTGATTTTTAACTACTGGCAATTAAAAAGAATGAAATTAAGACTTGTAAGCCTGACTTTTGCTGAGGAGACAGTGACAGCACCTGCATTTGAGCTGTAACCACGTACCAGTCTTCACAAAGTATAGATTGGATTTTTTTTTCTCAAGTCAAAAGCAAATCACTAGGAAATTTAAGAGCAGAACAATTTCATTCACGTTACGTTAACCAAAAGTAACATCTTTTATTCATTCTGATCCTGAAAATATGTTCAGTTTTGGCTTTGGAAGATAAAGTTGGTATTGGTTGACATAAGTCATGTATCTCTTTCAATTGTCTACATAAGCTTAGAATTTTGTATGGTATGAACATTTTTCTCATTTTGAAATGTCAGCAAACTTCAAGGCAGAAAAACCTTTTCTAATCCCTGAAAGTAAAGGCAATAAATTTAGATCAGCCTTATGCAGAAAATTCACATGTATGTTGGTCATGTTTTCCAATACATGTGAAACCCCTATCTAAATTGACTGTTCTTTGTATATCTCATCACATATCTCTTGAAGTAGCTGTTCTCTGAATGTCCTCGTAAGGGCTTTTCTTTCAGTAATGATGAATTAATATGAAGTGGAATCATGCTTTCATTAATTCACTTGTAGGGGCTAGCAGTCCAAATGAACTTATTTTCAATTTTCAATTAAATCAGTAAACACAATTAAGCATGCATTTGCATTCATTTTTTCCATGACAAAAAACAGTGTAAAAGAAAATTTCTAAATAAGCTTGGAGTCTGTGGAGGTTTCCACAATTATCTCCTGTAATGAACAAATTGAATATTCCTGGTTTTCCTTAATAAAAAAATAACATTTCTCTCATTTTACTAAACATGGAAATTGCGAAACATCAAAATTCTTGTTTTATGCAGGCACTGAGACAATATTGGTGTTCACAGCAGATTGTGTATATTAATATGTGTTTGTACATGCCATAAGTGTGAGAGAAATAAATATATCAGGAAAGGTCAGAAGAAGGTTTTCTTGCTTAGCCTCCTGCTTTCAATATGATTCTTTAATAGGTAGATCATAAAAGCATTGGTCTGTAGTCTCAAAGGGATGAACATTATACAAGACAGATTGAAACAGGGTAGAAATCATTAAACTTCATACCACGAAACTGGGCCAATAAGTTTATCAAAGTAACATCTGTACTCACTTCAAGCAAGTACTACACATCTCAAGAAGGTTAGACAACTGGTAAAGAACCATAGAAGGATGAGATGAATAGTCAAAGGCACACAGAGAACAGCCTTCTTAAGAGAGATATCTCAAGTGAATATGACTCTTTGTCCTGGAAAATAATTCAGAAAAGCATCTCTAGCAGTCTCTCAAACCTAGACAGAACAGCTGTTTACTGTCTTTTCCAATATGAGAATAGAAGTCATCAAAAGTGACTGACGAGGTAAGTTTAAAAGTCATAAATGGAAGTTTTCTACATAAGAGTGTGAAGATTTGGAACAACTTTCAACAGGATCTTTTAGATATCTAAAATTTACATGGGCAAACTGATGAGATAAAGGTCTATACAAGGTTATGTGAAGTCAGAACATCACTCCTAATTTAGCAAGTGCCTGACCTAAACATCGCTGGATGGTAGAACAGTATTCATGCAGAGTTTTCACCTGATGCTCGCCTGTTCTTATGTTCTTCACTGCACGTCAGCTCTTCATATTGCCAGAGACAGGATACCGAATTAAAGGTATCTTTGGTCTCTACAGCTTTATTATTATTACATTACTACATTATATGTTTCTTTCTTAAGATGACTCTTGGGATGACCTGTTTCCTCAATCACCCTATCTTCTCCTTGAATTGCCCTACCAATTCCTAAAGGAAACTCAGACTTAACTTTACTCCCCCTCTATCCCGAAATGCAGTTCTTCGAAGTCCTATAGGTATCAGTACCTATTTTGTTTCTTGGCTTAAGCAAGTAAATTAAGCCCAGATGTCTTAGAATAACTTGCAATAAAGAAAACCATTTTAGCTAACAGATCTATAATATAAAGCAAGTTTTCCAACTTTCAATATTCTCGAGTGAAGAACGACTACTAGATGCTTCTGAAAGCTCATTCTCACAGATGAGCAGTCCTCATCCCTCAAAGACATGACTCATTTTTTAACTTTGGAGGGGTTGCAAAAGTAACTCACCAAGGAAATGGTGCTGTAAGAGATAGTCCATGAAGATTTTGCTGTTTCCCTACTGAGGAAATTCTTTAAGCATTTTTGTAGTATTAAAGGGAGCATTGCTCTTCCTTCATTATTTGGGAAGGCAACAACCATGTAATGCTTACATATTATGCCATCTAGCTGAAACAGCATCCTATCACAATACGTTCAATAAAGTCAGGTCCAAAAGTACCTTCACAGAAGAGACCTTGCCATATTTTATGTAGACCTATTATAAAGGTACACAAAGTACACATAACAAAGTACACATAACTTTGTTCATTTTTCTATATTTCACAATTTTAGAAGTATCAAATACTTTTTTCATTTTCCTCTTTTATTAAATTATTTTAAATCCTTTCAATTATGCTACAATATTTTAATAAATTGAGCTATAGGCTATATCTACATGCAGTCATTAAAATATGAAAAAAATAGCGCATTAAAGTCAGGTAATATAACTAATCCAATTGAATTATTTTTTTTTAAAATGGAAGTAAAAACATTACACAATTAGGGTCCAGAAGAACAGGATAGCTATTGAAATACTAAGCAGTAGTCATTCTTCACCAATTTACTAAAAAAGTTTAAAGCATTTAAGACATCTTGACACAGAAGTTTTAAATGTTAAATGTGATGAATTTTGCAGACACTTTCTGGAAGTTTCTCCATGGCAAAGGAAGGTAGCAGGAGGGCAAGTATGGGAAGACCAGATAAACTGATTATTCTATATGAAAATGTAACAGAAATATTGTTTCTTTAGATAGTAAAATTGAAAAAGTAGAGTCTTAGGAATCTCAAACAAAAGCAAGTCATGATTCTCCTCGCAAATTACCACATGACAAGATGTAATACTACAACTATACTGCTGCTAGTTTTGTATTATTCATTCACAGTCTAACCTCCAACAGAGAGAAGTCTCTGAAAGGAATATCTAGCTTAACAATGAGAAAGTGAGAACTCAGTACTTCCTTTAAAAATTACCTAGGAAAGTCAGGGATGGTTTAGCTGAGGACTGAGGTCACTAGAAGACATTATTTGCTTAGGATGGCCAAGAACAAAGTTACACAAAAAGCAGAGTAAAGAAATAATTGAAAATTTCTCAGAGAACTCTGCACTATTGATCGGTACAGAAATAAATAGAATTTTAGAGTCATAAGGAGTTCTTTGGGTATCTTTATTTGCATACATCAGATTAAATTTATTAAAACAAATGTAATGCTACCTGCACACCTGACCCTCCACCCAATTTCATGAGCAGGGAGAAAGTTAAGAAAGGTCGAGTGACTTTCTGTTGATTTTGCCAACTCTGAAGCTGGTATAAAACTGAGATTAAGATGCTCATACAGTATAACTTGAAGTTAGAAAACATCTTGCTTTTTTTTTTTTTTTCATGTAAGGACAATCCCATCATTTTTACTTTATTGTTTCCATCTTCTTTATTAAAAAATATTTCAGATTATACCTATGTCAGTTTTACCCATATCAGATTATAAACTGCACAGAGAAAGGTCGTTTCTTCTTCTCACCACACTTAGCACAACAGGGTGGACCTTAGGTGTTAACATAATTGCTACTAACAATTCCAGGCTGGGAAAAAAGAAATTCTAGTTAAATTCTGGCCAAAATGCTGCAGGTTTTTCTTCTCAGTGGGATATTGACCAACATCGCCATTTAAACTTTGGCTGTAATTAAATAAGTTTAAAAGGTAATGTGGATCCTTGTCACGCTTCATTTGTTATTCATGAGAAGCATAATCATTTCTACCTAGTTTATAAGTTTCTTAACTTAGAGACTCTATGCCAAAGTATTAAAATTCGCTGTTCAGCTTTGAGCTAAAGTAGAATCTAACCTCAGCTAAATCTCGTATAAGTAACTTTATTTTCTGAAAGTTAATTGCATGTTTTTTAGACAATGTTTCTCTCTAGATGTGATAACACAGGGCACAAAGCAGCTCCTTGGACCCTGGTGGGAGCATCCTTGTTGTTCTGGGTGTGGGCACCCTGGCGCTGGCTGAATGCCTGCTGTAGATGCCATGCTGCTTGTGATCTCTAGATCACAAGGGTCAGCACCTCTTCTTCAGTGGCCAGTGTTCAGGGGGGACCTCGCCTGTCTCTCTGCCCCTGAACCCGCCTACATATTCCTGAATACAGCTCCCTGAATACAGCATCCAATTCCTCAATCCGCCTCCCTCATCCAGTTCCCGAGTTCAGCTCCCGCCTGCTGCTGAATTTGAATTGGTGTTATATACTTGTACATGCTTTATTATCTTCCTTCTGTTATTATTCTTTCATTAAAGCTGGTTTAGTGTTCGCTTCCAACCCACAAGTCTCCTTTCCTCTTATTTCCTTTTTCCCTCTCCTGTGTGTGGGGAATTGGAACTGAAAGCTGCCCAGTTTAGCTACTGATCTGGCCAAGGGGTGCTAAATGGGGACAGTACGTCCCATCAATGCCCACATAGCCAAGAATCGGGCTCTTTACATTTCCAGGTACAACAATGGGAGTTTTTACTCAGCCAAAGAAAACAACCCTATTTCCACAGATGACCCTAACGCAGGCACTGTCTTCTACCAACACAAAGAGCTTTCCTACTTATTCTCCATAGAATCTGTGGCCTTCCAGTTGTACAAGTTCAATAGGTGCCTTTGTATGGATCAAAAGAGGGCTTTGTTTAGGTCTCTGGCAGAAAGAAGCTACTACCACAGGAGATACGCATTGCCTCAGTCTCCACCAAATGAACTGCTTCCATAAGAGGCCCTGCAAAGTGAAAATATAAGGTGGCTGCCACTGTATCTTAGAAAACAAGAACTGACCACATACAGACATCACCAGCCCTCATGAGTCTAGCAACTACACCGACAGCAGCAGTCGTCACAAGCACAGCAGCTACGCAGACAGCTACTCAACCTAAATCCATGCCAGTGGCCACAAGCACTGTAGCTATGGCTAGAGTTACCTGAAGATCAGCCACTCAACGTGAACCAGATCCAGTTGTGTCAAGCACTTCAACAGCCACTATGGATACTACTGCTGAATCCATACCAGTGTCAGTTGTTGCAAGTATTATGGATAAGCAGAGATCTGCTATGGACAGTTCTGCTCAATCCATGTTGGTGCCAGTTGCCCCTGTGAGGACGAGGAAATACAAACAATCCTCAGGAGAGGGGAAGAAACACACCAACATATCAAATTGAAAAGAGGAGTTTGAGAGTGAAGAAGGAAGAGCTTTGATTCCTGTGCAGGAGGAAGAACCAGGAGAAGGTCTTTCACAGCAACCAGAGAGTTCTTCACGATCGCCATGTCCTTCACACAGTTTTTTGAAACCGGTGCCATCACAGAGTCAGCAATAGGATGGTTCAGGACAACCAGAACCAAAGGAAGTCATCAAATCCTTATCCATGAAGGAGCTGCAACTTCTAAGAAAAGACTTGAGTCATTGGGAAGTTGAGTCAATAGTTTCCTGGTTGCTCCAGTGCTGGGACAACGCAGCTGATACCATAGACTTCAATGGTAAAGAAGCCAGGCAGATGGGACCCCTAGCCAGAGACAGAGGTATTGACAAGACAAAGATTTTTAGCCTCCTGAGGCAACTCTTGGCAGCTGTAAGGGGCAGGCAACCCCATAAAGATGAATTCAAATGCCGCCTAGTCAGATGACAGAGAGAACTGGCTAGGCAAGAGTTGACCTATAGTACATGACATTCAATTATAGACCCTGATGAATTACCATGTCACCGAGCTATGTGGTAGAATTTTGTGTAAAGTGCCTCACCAACATATTCCCACATATTGTCAATAATGATTTGGGGATAAACTGCAGGAACTCAAATGGTGGATGAAGTGGTTGACAAACTCCCACACTATGAAAACAGTCACTCTCAGCCTTTACAGGCCTGATTTTTGGCTCTGCAGAAATTGCCCGAAAAAAATGTTCAAAAGATTCAACAGAGCAAAAAAAAGATACAAACGCTGATCTGACAAACTGTTTGATAAACTCTCACATGGAGGATAGATCCTCATTCTCATGGGCCCGCATCACCACAGCCATTATGAAAAGACATCCTTGTATGAAAACAGTCCAAGAGACCCAGCAAAAACCATGACACATACTGTGGCTTCTCCTGGATCATGGAGAGGTCATGAGGAGATGTGATGGACATTCTACTGCTGCCCTACAGTCGTGAGTTGGTGAGTTAAAAGGAAAGATGTGCAGTTTCTTTCAGGAGAAATGTAACTCTAGTCTCTAGTGGATGGGAACCCAATTCCTACCTACAAGGTGTGGGTTTCAAACCCCTGTGATGCAAACAAACCTGTACTTAAGTGTTGCAAATTAGAGGGGTTCTGCCTTCAGGCTAGTGGAGGAGAGGGACAGGTGAGTTTGTTGGACTGTGTAGATTAGGAGTCTTTTTTGAAATTTCAAGCCTTATCTTTGTAGATCCTTGTTACTAAAATGGAAACTATTCATTTACATTAGAAGAAGATTAATCCAGTTCAGAGCCTTGGCAGGAATAGTGGGAATAGATTGCTGTTATATCTTCTAATTTGAATATCTGAGAGCTTCAATCAAGGCTATGCATAAAACCTTCACTCCCACCTCCCCTTAGTTTCAACTTCACAACAGGAAACTACTGGAACTTACGAATAGGACCGTAAAGTTATTTTCCTGCACTGCATGAGATTTTCATCATGCCTTCCCTTGATTTTTACTCCCTGCAGGTCTTCCTTAACAAAATACTCAGTGGTGGTGAACATTAGACTTTGAAGGAACTCCACACAAATAGGATTATAAGAGCCAACACTGCATTTCTCTTGCCACTATTTTTAACCTTGTCACACCTTGCAGATGAGCTTGTTGCGGAGTGTAAATTCCTGAATTTCAAGAGAAGTTTTCACAGGAATCTGTGCAAGAGAACTTCAGAGTATCTCATGCTGCCAGAATGTTTTAAGTGAGGCTGCAACCTCCATTTACCAAACAGAAAACTGTAAATCAGTTGCTACTGGTTTATGAAAAACAGTCCAAAGACTGATAAAGTCTGATGATAGAATATCTGGGGAAAGCATTATGGTACTTCCTTATGTTTTGTACTCTTCTCTTTACAACTTCTTTTTGGCTACAGTCAGATGTAGGATATTAAGCTAGATGAAGCTGGCTTAATACAGATGTTCTTCTGATTTTTACATTCTTAACAGCATCTCTTTTTGCAATGAGCGCACTTGTTTTTCAGTGTAAAACCTATCAGGCGCAATGGACTTCAAAAACAAAGATCAGCTGTAAAAAAACAATACTAAGCTCGCAATAAAACTAGTCTGAGTGAATATTTCTAAAAATCAATGCCTTCTATTCTAGCTAATGAAAAAAATATTTGTTCTTTCAGGATAATCAGTACATTGCTCAACCTTTAGAAAATAAACTTATATTAGTGTTATAGAAACATGAACCTTTAATAACCTGGCTGACAAAGCTTGGAAATTAATTTTCCATAAATATGACCAAAATATGCGGTGAAGCATGCTTCTCACATCTGGAGTAGCAGCCAATCATTCAGAGTTTCAGCTGTTTGAGCGTGAAATTCAGACTCATGTGACCACTTCCACCTATAGTTCCACACTTTTGTCGTAATTCACCTTACATTGTCTTCCTATTCCACCAAATATTAATGCTAGGAAAAAAAGTCAGATTCATCTATGTTACTGTTTTGCACTGCAAACATGAAGTAGTTGTTAAGTTCTTGTAAAATTGTTAAATGCACACCGAAGTTTAATTTGACATCAGTCATATAGCTCAGTGCACGAAGCTCGTTAAATGCAAAAGGGAAACAGGTTGTACTGGAAGTTCAGTGGCTGAGCCTGAAGGACCGTTGTTAAACAGGTTATTCAGGGATCAGCTTGGACCCGATTTTTTAAATATTTACACTAATAACACCCCAAAGAGAAGATTGCTAATAAAAAGGTTTTGATGAAATATTACCAATACAGAGGATCAGAAAATCAGAAGGAATTTAAAAACTTGATTTTACTTACAGAATACTGAATAAAATACAGTTTCAGGACTAATAAGATATTTTTAAAAGTCAATGCTCATCTCCAGCAAATCATCGACATTACTATGTCGATGTGACTATGAATCATCAGTGTAAGTCTGCTTTGGAAAAGAATATTGAATTTATCAAACAAAATATTTCTAGAAAAGGTGAGGAATATCAATACTGTTGTATTAGCCAGAGGTGAGATACTGTCCAAACAATGCATCTGGACATCAGAATATTATTTGAGTCTCCTGTGCTTGAAAATATGGCTTCAAGTTGGAATACAAACAGAGGAAGGCAATTGTTACGAGCATATGACTGGATTATCTATTTCACAAATTATATCAAAATAGTATTGTTTGTAGAGCCAACCAAAACTAAGACTGAAGTTATGATAATGGATAATTTTCTATAAAAAAAAGTGAGAGAGAAGGGAAAAAATGAGGAAGGAAGAAGAGCTACAAAAATTAAATGTCAGTGACCACTTAACTACAAAAAGATAAGAAACCAGGCATGGAAAGATTGAGACTGAAAATTAAAGGAATATCAAGTTACTAGAAGTAT